>NC_058520.1:53311620-54561620 GCF_904849725.1 Hordeum vulgare subsp. vulgare | reverse complement strand
TGCAAAATAAGAGAGAAAAGGCATAAGTAAGGTTCCACAAGGTATAATAACAGTCCATAAAGTGGTAAATATCAACATGAAAGCATGATGCAAAATGGACGTATCATGGAGCGAGGGGGAGGCCCAATTTGTAGGCTCCCGATGGTGTACCGAGCCGGTGGCGCCAGTGGTTTCATCGTAGCTCATAGGAGGAGCAGTGAGCCTTCGGGGTCGAAACCATTGGGTGTGGACGTGGTTTTGGAACCTGCGTGACTCACTGAGAGGGAGAGAGAGCGAGGAGGAGCGTGCACGCATGGCCACGGTCTTCTGGTGGATCTGGCATGCGTGGGCACGCGTAGCTCCGGTCAACAAAGTGAGGGAGGAGGGGCCCTGGAGCTGCCCTGATGTAGAGAGGTTGTTGGGGACTTGAAATGGCAAGAGGGGAGGCTCAAACTGGCCGGGCTGGCCACCTTGGCTTCGGGTGTGCCCACCAGCGTGCCCAGAGCACAATTTTGGCATGGCACGACATGCTGGCGTGCTTTGGGGCGCTTTGGCCTTGTCTGGGCTGTCCCGGGGCTTGGCTTGGATATTCCTAGCCGTTTGGGAGCCGAGGGTTCACTCTTGCCCATTGGAGGAGAGGAAAGAAGAGATGCGAGTGCTAGACCAGAAGTTAGAATGGGGATTTTGGGGCCTTCTACTTGGATTCAAAGAGGGGCCACTCTCCTGCAGTTGGGGAGTGGTGCTGGCTACTTGGTCAAAAGGTTTGGAGGGAAGAGCTTAAGTGTGGAGTGGGGTAGGAGCTGTTTTGCCATAATGGCACTAGGTGTTCGACATGTGTTTGGAGTAGCAACACCTCACCACTGGTGGTGAGAGATAACATGATTAGCTTGGGTGCAGAAATAAGATGTTCCACCAAATTTGAGCCTCATTGGATGATATTGGCAATGCCTACTAGAAATCACCCCAAAACGGCAGATCTGTCTCTTCCAAAGGGAATGTTGGTATATCACTTCCTGCAAATACCATTCTTGATATAGGTTCCTCATTTGGGGTGTTCAACACTCCCACAAAGTTTCATCTCATATGGATAAACTTTGTAATGTAGAGATGTTGCAACTTGGTTCTGGACATAAAGGGTTTCGAAATTGTTTAGTGAACCAAACCACCTTGGAATGAGGTGAAACTTGGTGTGGCTACTAAATATAGCTTGGGAAGGTTGCTGGAATTTTCTGGAATTTTATTGGAAATATTTCCTTTGGAAATACTCCAAAAGATCAAAATAGACATAATAGGTTTTCAAGGATTTACTCAAATATTTTGAATATAAAAAGGGGTTGAAAATCTTATGTATGGAAAATATATGTCCTCTATGTATCTCCAAATTTTCTCAGATTTTTCTAAGGCAGAAAATTATTTTTCCATATAGGAATATCATTTCTCGCCTCAGAAATGAACATGCAAATAAAATAGGAAAATTAATTATAAAATAATTATTTTATGGTTTTGGTAAGCTAAAATGGTTTTAGAACCAAATCACCAACTTTGGGTAAGAGCACTCTCTTGCCGTCAAGGACTTGTAGTGCAACCCAAAGCTGGGTTTGAAATAATCAGAAATAAGAAAAATGATTTTGAGAATATTTAAGTTATGAAAAATATGGTTTTGCTAATACACAATGAAGTATACAAACATAAAATGACAACCATGGCACTCACATCATTGATTTTTATAAGTTTTAATAAACTTAGATTTTTGAACTACACTAAAAGTGAAGTGAAAACAGGTTGTGATAGGATCCTTTATGATTAGGAAGAAATAAGGAAGTTGAGATCAATAGATTACGTTGCTTATGGTGAGAACCTTAGAAAAAGGGTTCCACCTAATGTCTTAGCTAATAAAATTTCTGAACATAATGATGAATTTGTAATACAAAATCTTGGGTTGGGTCATGTGCTTAATAAATAATTAAGGAAGTACCTTTATCGAAACCAATATAATGAAGAGTTGACTATTACTTATGAAAAGCCCAAGGAGGATCCTCCTCTTCCTCTCGAGATAGATCTCACGGATCCTTATGTTGTGAAGTTTAGTCCGTTGAATTACTTTTGCTTACCTATTAGAAAGCTTGCTTCTGAGAGAAGGGAATATGATTATAGCATGATGATTTTTTCTCAATATTATTGAAACCCTTGAAACTATGCATTATGCCTAGCTAGGCCGTAAAACAATAGCCCTTGTTGGGATGCAACCCAACATTTATCTTATTTTTATTGTTCTACTTTCTGTTAGTGTGAGATAATATCATTATTGATACTTTAATGATTGTGTTTTACGATTAAATTAGTGTTTGTGCCAAGTAAAGCCTTTGGGTGGGATAGTTTGAATGATGAGTAGAATTGATACAATGCAAAAAGAGAAACTTTTGCGTCTAGTACATAATTTCTCTGATTTTACTGGTACGTATCGTTGATCTGATTTTTTACACGGTATTTCTATACAAATCCTCAGGTTTTCCTAATGTTTTATAATTTTTGGAGTTACATAAGTAGGGTGTCTTTGCTGATTAGTATAGACTATTCTGTTTTAGACAAATTTTGTTTTTTGCTTGTATAGTTTGCTTGTTTTGATGATGCTATGGAATATATTAGTGGGTATAAGTAATGTAGAAGTTATAATACATTACGTTATGCAATAATAAATTTTAATAAAATTAAAACAATACATAATGTTTATGGTTCGCCTAGCCTACTAATGGATATCACGAGTTTTATATTGAGTTTTTGTGTTGAAGTTTTCATGTTTTGGGTCTTATCACCATGGATGAAGGAATAAGAAGCGGCAAAAATCCTAATGTTGGGGATGACCAAGGCACCCCAAGTCAAATTCTAGTAAGACTCAAGCGTCTAAGCTTGAGGATGCCCTCAAAGGCATCCCCCCTTTGTTCTCAATCCATTGGTATGTCACTTGGAGCTATATTTTTATTCATCACATGATATGAGTTTTGCTTGGAGCGTCGTGTATTATAGTTTTATTTTGTTTTATTTTTCCACAATCATTGTTTTATGGAAACACCCACTTGAGGGATACACATGTTCACCATCATTTGTTAGAAAACTCTATGTGCTTCACTTATATGTTGTGAGCTAAGCAGTTGCTCTAGTGCTTCACTTATATATTTTAGAGAATGGTGGCATATTTTTTTCTATATATAATGGCACTATCGTTCTTCACTTAACTTTTTTAGACATAATAAATAGTGACGGTAATGTGCATGGGTTATAAGACTAGTCGAAAAATAATAGGTATTCAAGGAGTGCATAATGAAAACCACATGTAGCACATAAAATAGAAAATGTGGGTTAACGATATTGATATGGTAATACGAAAGGGTGCGAGTGCATGATTGTTGGTTAGTAAAAATATCAATAGTTAAAGGATGTTAATTTTCTGTTCATCTAAATATTGGTTAGGGCATGGTGATGATGTGTGAGCATTCTAATTCCTTGTTGAAATCGTAGTGCTGTTTAGGTCGGGGCGAACATTGGTTAACTCCTACCAACCTTCTCCCTAGGGGCATGCGAGTAATAATTTTCGTCAAGTGAGATAATAGAACATTGGGATATGTGCTTGAGTTCTTTATGACTAATGTGAATCCATGGATGTATGCAGTCTCACAACCTCAAATTTGCAAGCCTCTTCGGTACCGTGCATTGCCCTTTCTCACCTCGAGGATCGGTGCGAATTTCGCCGATGCATCCAAACTCCATGACATGATACACTCTGTTTTACATTAACCAACTTATATCTTCCTCAAAAAATCCACCATACCTACCTATTATGGAATTTCCAAAGCCATTCCGAGATATATTGCCATGCAACTTGCATCGTTACATCATATGACTAGTACACGTATTGTCATATTGCTTTGCATGATCATGTAGCTGACATAGTATTTGTGGAAAATCTACTGTGCATGATTATTATACATGTTATGCTACATCATTGCACATCCTGGTACATGATAACCCACAAGTATAGGGGATCACAACAATTTTCGAGGGTAGAGTATTCAACCCAAATTTATTGATTCGATACAAGGGGAAGCCAACGAATATTCTCAAGTATTAGCAGTTGAGTTGTCAATTCAACCACACCTAAAAGACTTAGTATCTGCAGAAAAGTATCAGTAGCAAGGTAGTGTGATAGCAACAGTCGCAACAGTAACCAGTAGCAGCAAAGTGACAGTAGTAACAACAGAGTAACAGTAGCAGCAGTGACAGTAGTAGTGACAGAGTAACAGTAGCAGCAGTGACAGCAGTAGCAGCAAAGTAACATAGCAAGGACTAGTAGGAAAAGACTCGTAGGCATTGGATCATGATGGATGATTATGCCGGATGTTATTCATCATGCAACCGTTATAACACGGAGAGATATGTAACTAGCTCCAGTAAGTCAATGTAATGTAGGATAGATATGTAACACGAAGTGAACCAAGTCTTAGCATCATCCTTTAGCGAGAAAGGAAACACCTTAAGGATATAGTAGTGGCGAAGCTTTTCCTCACTAGTGAATAGTGTTGCTATATCGTGCAGTTTGGTAAGATGGGCTACAACCGTTTCACACTCATAACCATGAAAAGGATCAGATTCGACCAGAGTGATTAACTCGGGGTCGACAGAGAATTCATAATCCTTATCGGTCACAAAGATAGGCGAAGTGGCAAACTTCGGGTCGTATTTCATCCTAGCGTTCAAAGATTTTTCTTTCCACTTGCGCGGTAATTTCTCAACATCATAGCTATCCTTACACGAAAGAAAGTCCTGAGCTATCTCTCCCTCCATAACATAACCCTCAGGCATATCAGGCAATTCATATCTAGGAGAGCTAGTTCTAACAGGCAAAATAGCAGGTTCTACCTCAATAGTATCAGAAGTTTCAGAAGTATCATCACATCTAGCAGCAACTCTATCAATTTGTGCATCAAGGAATGCACCTAGTGGCAAAGCAGTATCAAGCATAGCATGATCACAAGCATCATGGACAACAGAATTAGCATCATCAAGCACATGCGACATATCAAGATTTCTAGAAGGAGGTGGTGTCGCAAACTTACTCATAACTGAAGGTGAATCAAGTGCAGAGCTAGATGGCAGTTCCTTACCTGTCCTCATAGTTGAGGGCAAGACTTTAGTTCTTGGATCTTTCGGATTCCTCATAGTGATCAACAGACGTAAATCCCAAGTGACTTAGAGAATATAGCTATGCTTCGCCGGCAACGACGCCAGAAAATAGCACGTTGACAGGAGACTATTCTTGACTTTGGCTTCCCCGGCAACGGCGCCAGAAAAAGGTCTTGTTAACCCACAAGTATAGGGGATCACAACAGTTTTCGAGGGTAGAGTATTCAAGCCAAATTTATTGATTCCACACAAGGGGAAGCCAAAGAATATTCTCAAGTATTAGCAGTTGAGTTGTCAATTCAACCACACTTGAAAGACTTAGTATCTGCAGAAAAGTATCAGTAGCAAGGTAGTGTGATAGCAACATTAGCAACAGTAACTAGTAGCAGCAAACTGACAGCAATAGTTGCAGAGTAAGAGTAGCAGCAGTGACAGCAGTTGTGACAGAGTAACAGTAGTAGCAGTGACATCAGTAGAAGCAAAGTAACGTAGCAAGGACCAGTAGGAAAAGACTCGTAGGCATTGGATCGGTGATGGATGATTATACCGGATGTTATTCATCATGCAACAGTTATAACATGGAGACATATGTAACTAGCTCCAGTTCGTCAATGTAATGTAGGCATGTATTCCGTATATAGTCATACATGCTTAGGGAAAGAACTTGCATGACATCTATTGTCCATCCCTCCCGTGGCAGCGGGGTCCTAATGGAAACTACAGGATATTAAGGTTCTCCTTTTAATAGAGAACCGGACCAATGCATTAAAACTTAGTGAATACATGAACTCCTCATACTATGGTCATCTCCGGGAGTGGTTCCGGCTATTGTCACTCCGCGGTTGCCGGGTCATAACACATAGTAGGTGACTACAACTTGCAAGATAGGATCAAGAACACACATATATTGGCGACAACAGAATAGGTTCAGATATGAAATCATGGCACTCGTGCCCTAGTGACAAGCATTAAGCATGGCAAAGTAGTAGCAGCATCAATCTCAGAACATAGTGGATACTAGGGATCAATCCCCGTCAAAACTAAATCGATTACATGATAGATCTCATCCAACCCATCACCGTCCAGCAAGCCTACGATGAGATTACTCACGAACTGTGAAGAGCATCATGGAATTGGCGATGAAGGAAGGTTGGTGATGATGATGGCGACGATCTCCCCTCTCCGGAGCCCAAAACGGACCCCAGATCTGCCCTCGAGAGGAAGAACAGGAGGTGGCGGCGCCTCTGTATCGTAGAACGCGATGAACTCTTCTCCTTGATTTTTTCCGGACGGAAGGGACTAAATAGAGCTGGATTTGGAGGCGGTGGAGCAACGTGTGCCCCACAAGCCTGCCAGGCGCGGCCAGGGGGGCCGCGCCTGGTGGGCTTGTGGGCTCTCAGCTCCACCCCTCCAGTTGATTCTTCCGCCAGTATTTTTAATATATTCCACAAAAAATCCCCGTAAATTTCCAGGTCATTCCGAGAACTTTTATTTCTGCGCAAAAACAACACCATGGCAATTCTGCTGAAAACAACGTTAGTCCGGGTTAGTTCCATTCAAATCATGCAAATTAGAGTCCAAAACAAGGGCAAAAGAGTTTGGAAAAGTAGATACGACGGAGACGTATCAACTCCCCCAAGCTTAAAACCTTGCTTGTCCTCAAGCAATTCAGTTGACAAACTGAAAGAGACAAAAAAATAATAATTACGAACTCTGTTTGATCTTGTTGTTGGAACAATGTCTAACTCATATCCAGAATTTCAGCAAGATCACAAGCTAACCACATAAAGAAATGACATCTAGGTCTCATGGTAAACTCATATCAATGGCATAATCAACTAGCAAGCAATAATAATAGTTTTCAAATGTCAACACTTCAATCAAAACAATCATGAAGCAGTGTGAACATATGGTATCTCACTAGCTCTTTCTGAGACCGCAAAACATAAGTGCAGAGCACCTTCAAAGACCAAGGGCTGACTAAACATTGTAATTCATGGCAAAGAAGGTCCAGTCACAGTCATACTCAATAATAGTTAAAAGCAAAGCATAAAAATTATAGAGGTGCTCTCTAATTGGTGCTTTTATAAGAAGAGGATGACTCAACAGGAACATAAATAGACAGGCCCTTCGCAGAGGGAAGCATTGATTTGCAGAGGTGCCAGAGCTCAAGCGTTGAAGACAGAGATAAATATTTTTGGGTGGCATGCTTTCATTGTCAATGCAATGACCAAGAGTTTTCAACATCTTCCATGGTACACATACTATAGGCGGTTCCCAAACAGAAAAGTAAAGTTTTGACTCCCCCACCACCGATCAATCACACTCCACGACTAGCCGAATACTCGGGTGCCGTCCATACCAACATCAATCCAGGGGGAGTTTTGTTTGCAATTATCTTTTCGATTTGAGCATGGAACTGGGCATTCCAATTACCGACCCCTTTCTCGTGAATGATAGTGAATAAACACATATAGAGGATAACACGCCTAGCATTAAGATACTGATAGCCCCCTGTCACCACATGAGCGGTTCGGGCATGCAAAACATATTATTTCTTGAAGGTTTAGAGAGTGCAACATGCAAATTTACTTGGAATGACAGGTAGATACCGCATGTAGGTAGGTATGGTGGACTCATATGGAACAATTTTGGGTTTATGGAAGTGGATGCACAAGTAGTATTCCCGCTTAGTACAAGTGAAGGCTAGTAAAAGACTGGGAAGCGACCAACTAGAGAGTGACAACAGTCATCAAAATGCATTGAGATTAAACAACATTGAGTGCAAGAATGAGTAGGACATAAATCACCATGAACATGAATATCATAGAGGCTATGTTGATTTTGTTTCAACTACATGCGTAAACATGCGCCAAGTCAAGCCACTTGAATCATTCAAAGGATCATACCATCCTATCATACTACATCATAGTCATCTCAAAATTCATGTTGGCATCCAAGACGAACCATTATAAGCACCTAGCTTGTTAAGCATGGCATCAGAAACTATGATCTCTAAGTTGTCATTGCAAACATGTTTCTCTCACAACAAAGCTGAATCAGGAACGATGAGCTAGTCATATTTACAAAAAAAATAGATCGAGTTCATACCAGCTTTTCCAGGCTCAGTCACTTCATCACATATCGTCATTATTGCCTTTCACTTGCACGACCGAATGATGTAAACAATAATAAGAGTGCTCATGCATTGGACTACGCTGGAATCTGCAAGCAAACACAAAGGAGAAGACAAAGTAATATGGCTCTTTGACAGATAAACAGATATGTATGCGAGAGCCACTAAACATTGTAACCATGGTCTTCTACCTTGACCCAATGAAAAAGAAAACTATTTACACGGGAAAGCTCCCAACAAGCAAAAGAGGAACAAGAAATCTTTTTGGGTTTTCTCAAACTAGACAAACACACGAGAAGAAAACGAGAAAAAGAAAGAAACTAGCATGGATGATACAGTGGCAAAGTGTGAACACCGACTAACAAAGTGAAAGCATGAATATAAAGTCGCTGAGAAACACGTACTCCCCCAAGCTTAGGCTTTTGGCCTAAGTTGGTCTACTCCCAAGGATGGTCCGGGCGATACCCAAAATCATAATGGGGGTTGTACGTGAGCGCTGCAGCCACTTCCTGAATAGCTGCCTCACGGAGACGAGCAACCTTTGCCTCCCTGTCATACTCCTCTGCCTCTTCTCTGGTTATGTAATATCTCTGTTTCACCTGAAAGTCAAAGAAGGCAGGAGCAGGAAGGGTAATATGGAAAACACGCTGCCGGTTAAATATTAACCGATATAGGAGGGATTCATCACCCCTCTCAAGGAACTGATAGCGTGTCAAAGCAGCACGATCAAGGAAAGCTGTATGGAGTGGGGTATCTCCTTCGCGGATAGGTAATCCAAGAAAATTTGCTATGCGAGTGGCATAGATCCCACCAAAGAAATCCCCTTCATTAGCATTATTATTCAGCCTCCTTCCTATTATAGCTCCCATGTTGAAACTTCTATCACCCGTTACTGCGCTCTTAAGAATACCAAGGTCGGGTGCGTAGAGGTGACAATGCTCGATCTTGACGTTAATGCATCTACGTATGAAGAGGGCAATGTAATGCAAGGCAGGAAAATGAATGCTCCCCATGGTAGCGTGCGTAATATCTCTAGTTTCTCCGACAGTTGTACCAAAGGAAAAAAAATCTCTAACCAAAGATTTAGGAGTATCATTGAGACTACCCCAAATAGGTATCTTGCAAATGCTATTGAAATCCTCTAAATCCATGGTATACGATTTGTCATAGAGATCAAATAGTACAGATGTGTCACGGCTAGCTGAAAATTGAATCTACGAATAAAAGAGGCACTGAGAGTAGTGTACTGTTCACATTTATCGAAGATGAATTCTTCAAGTCCAACATTGTGGACAAGTGTATGAAACTCGTCTTTGAAACCTGCATCAATCATGAATTCATCAGAAGGCCATTCACATGGTTGTACCTGTGCGTTCCTTGGTTGGTAAGGATCGGGTTCCCGAATCGCAAGACGGGGACCCTTCTTGCTTGAGGAACGACCATGATAGTTTCTCCTGAACATCTTCCTTTTCTGAAATTTTCAGTGACTCAAAGGAAAAGTGAACAAGGCTCAACTAAACTCACAACAACTACTCCAACAAGTGCCTAGAGGCCATATTGCGCATCAAAACTACTTGGGACCAGCTAAAATTAGCATGCAAAGCTCAAGAACAGGGTCACCAAGGTAGCAAAAATACGCGACAAACAAGGCACTAGAGCAAAAACTAATTGGACCAATCGAGGAGTCACTTACCAAGGAGCAATTTCCCCAAAACAACTGGTGAATGGTGCTTTGCACAAGGAGATCGAAAATCGCAGCAAGAAGAGCAAGAACACGGGTTTGAGTTGCGAAACAATTTTTTCTGGAGGTAGGAGAAGCAGATGGGAGCTGGAATGAGTGGAGTGGGGACACGTGGACCCCACAAGCCTGGTAGGCACGACCAGGGGGGTGCCCGCGCCTCCAGGGCTTGTGGCCCACTGGTGCAGACCCCTGACTAGCTCTCCGTCTCAGAATTTTTCAATAATTCTAGAAAAAATCATACTTAATTTTCAGGACATTTGGAGAACTTCTGTTTTCGGGGTATTTTTCTACGAGACGTTAAAAGTAGAAAACAGGGAAAACTAATGCTAAATCTATCATTTTTTCTTCTAAGGAACCGAAGGTGAAAGCTCGGAACACAGGTTTGTGACTCCTTGATTCATCCATCCCATGGTCATCAAAAGAAATCCGTCAATGAGGTTGATCAAGTCTCCTTGACAAACTTTTTTGAATCACAAAAGAGAACGGAGAATTTCCGAATAGTCACTAGGTTACCTCAATGGGGATGTTAATATCCCCAAAAAGCAAATCATACTTCATCTTGAAAGGAGGTATAGGGCATGCAAAGCTCCCAATAAGAATCGATGAAGTTTTTTCGATAGCATTGATGCAATGTACTCGATATTGTTTCTTCGGAAAGTGCACCGTATGCTCCTTACCATTGACAAGGAAAGTGACATTGCCTTTGTTGCAATCTATAACAGCCCCTGCAGTGTTTAAAAAGGGTCTTCCAAGGATGACCAACATGGCATCATCCTCGGGAATATCCAGGATAACAAAGTCCGTTAAGATAGTAACGTTAGCAACCACAACAGGAACATCCTTGCAAATGCCGATGGGGAAACCAGTTGATTTGTCGGCCATTTGCAGAGAGATTTCAGTGGGTGTCAACTTATCCAGTTCAAGCCTGCGATAAAGAGAGAGAGGCATAACACTAACACCGGCTCCAAGGTCGCATAAAGCAGTTCTAACATAGTTTCCTTTGATGGAGCAAGGTATAGTGGGTACTCCGGGATCACCTAGTTTCTTAGGAGTTCCACCCTTGAAGGTATAATTAGCGAGCATGGTGGAAATCTCAACCTCAAGTATCCTCCTCTTATTAGTCACAATATCCTTCATGTACTTAGCATACAGAGACATTTTGAGCATATCTGTCAAACGCATTTGCAGAAATACAGGTCTAATCATTTCAACAAATCGCTCAAAATCCTCATCATCCTTTTTCTTGGATGGTTTGGGAGGAAAGGGCATGTGTTTATGAACCCATGGTTCCCTTTCTTTACCATGCTTCCTAGCAGCGAAGTTCTTCTTATCGTATCTCTTATTTTTAGGCTGTGGGTTATCAAGATCAATAGGTTCAATCTCTACATCCTTATCGTTGCTAGGTTGAGCATCAACATGAACATCACTATTGATATTATCATTAGGCTCATGTTCATCACGAGATTGTGTTTCAGCATCAGAAACAGAGACATAGTTTGGACTCTCGGGTGTAGCAGCAACAGGGATGCTAGCGTGCAGGTTCCTATCATCTTTCTTCTTTCTAGGATGACTAGGTGCATCAGTGCTAACTCCTTGAGAATCTTGTTCAATTCTCTTAGGATGACCCTCAGGATACAAAGGTTCCTGAGTCATTATACCGCCTCTAGTGACGACTCTTACAGAATTGTCATTCAACTCATTGAGCAAGTCATTTTGAGCTTTAAGTACTTGTTCTACCCGAGTAGTAACCATAGAGGCATGTTTACTCAGAAGCTTAAGATCATTGACGTTTCTGCCCACACAAGCACTTAAATGACTAAGCATACGAGCATTTAGGACTGAGGAATAGGATACCTCTTTTCTTAGGAGTTGGCTTAGGAGGTGGTTCTTGAATAGTCCAAGCATTTTCATTGCACAAGATATTATTCAGTAGGATCTCAGCTTGTTCTACAGTACGTTCCCTAAAAACACAACCAACACAACTATCTAGGTGGTCTCTACAAGCATCGATTAGCCCATTATAGAAGATATCAAGTATTTCATTCTTCTCAAGAGGGTGATTAGGCAAAGCATTCAGTAGCTGGACGATCCTCCCCAAGCTTGTGGGAGACTCTCTTCTTCAATTTGAGCAAAGTTGTATATTTCCTGCAAGGAAACTTGCTTCTTATGGGCAGAGAAATATTTTTCAGAGAAGTAGTAGATCATATCCTGGGGGCTACATACACAACCAGGAGCAAGAGAAGTGAACCAAGTCTTAGCATCATCCTTTAGCGAGAAAGGAAACAACTTAAGGATATAGTAGTGGCGGATCTTTTCCTCACTAGTGAATAGGGTGGCTATATCGTGTAGTTTGGTAAGATGGGCTACAACCGTTTCAGACTCATAACCATGAAAAGGATCAGATTCGACCAGAGTGATTAACTCGGGGTCGACAAAGAATTCGTAATCCTTATCGGTCACAAAGTTAGGCGAAGTGGCAAACTTTGGGTCGTATTTCATCCTAGCGTTCAGAGATTTTTCTTTCCACTTGCGCAGTAATTTCTCAACATCATATCTATCCTTACACGCAAGAAAGTCCTCAGCTATCTCTCCCTCCATAACATAACCCTCAGGCATATCACGCAATTCATATCTAGGAGAGCTAGTTCTAACAGGCAAAATAGCAGGTTCTACCTCAATAGTAGCAGCAGTTTCAGAAGTATCATCACATCTAGCAGCAACTCTAGCAATTTGTGCATCAAGTAATGCACCTAGTGGCAAAGCAGTATGAAGCATAGGATCAACCCAAGCATCATGGACAGCAAAATTAGCATCATCAAGCACATGCGACATATCATGATTTCTAGCATGAGGTGGTGTCGCAAACTTACTCATAACTGAAGGTGAATCAAGTGCAGAGCTAGATGGCAGTTCCTTACCTGTCCTCGTAGTTGAGGGCAAGACTTTAGTTCTTGGATCTTTCGGATTCCTCATAGTGATCAACAGACGTAAATCCCAAGTGACTCAGAGAATATAGTTATGCTTCCCCGACAACGGCGCCAGAAACTAGCACGTTGACGGGAGACTATTCTTGACTTTGGCTTCCCCGGCAACGGCGCCAGAAAAAGGTCTTGATTACCCACAAGTATAGGGGATCACAACAGTTTTCGAGGGTAGAGTATGCAACCCAAATTTATTGATTCGACACAAGGGGAAGCCAAAGAATATTCTCAAGTATTAGCAGTTGAGTTGTCAATTCAACCACACCTGAAAGACTTAGTATCTGCAGAAAAGTATCAATAGCAAGGTAGTGTGATAGCAACAGTAGCAATAGTAACCAGTAGCAGCAAAGTGACAACAGTAGCAGCAGAGTAACAGTAGCAGCAGTGACAGTAGTAGTGACAGTGTAACAGTACTAGAAGTGACAGCAGTAGCAGCAAAGTAATGTAGCAAGGACCAGTAGGAAAAGACTCGTAGGCATTGGATCGGAGATGGATGATTATGCCGGATGTTATTCATCATGCAACAGTTATAACACGGAGAGATATGTAACTAGCTCCAGTTCGTTAATGTAATGTAGGCATGTATTCCGTATATAGTCATACGTGCTTACGGAAAAGAACTTGTATGACATCTATTGTCCATCCCTCCCGTGGTAGCGGGGTCCTAATGGAAACAACGGGATATTAAGGTTCTCCTTCTAATAGAGAACCGGACCAACACATTAACATTTAGGGAATACATGAACTCCTCATACTATGGTCATCTTCGGTAGTGGTTCCGGCTATTGTCACTCCGGGGTTGCCGGGTCATAACACATAGTAGGTGACTACAACTTGCAAGATAGGATCAAGAACATACATATATTGGCGACAACATAATAGGTTCAGATCTGAAATCATGGCACTCAGGCCCTAGTGACAAGCATTAAGCATGGCAAAGTAGTAGCAACATCAATCTCAGAACATAGTGGATACTAGGGATCAATCCCCGTCAAAACTAACTCGATTACATGATAGATCTGATCCAACCCATCACTGTCCAGGAAGCCTACGATGAGATTACTCACGAACGGTGAAGAGCATCATGGAATTGGCGATGAAGGAAGGTTGGTGATGATGATGGCGACGACCTCCCCTCTCCGGAGCCCAGAACGGACTCCAGATCTGCCCTCCAGAGGAAGAACAGGAGGTGGCGGCGCCTCCGTATCATAAAACGTGATGACCCTTCTCCTTGATTTTTTTCGGACGAAAGGGACTAAAGAGAGCTGGATTTGGAGGCGGTGGAGCAACGTGTGCCCCACAAGCCTGCCAGGCGCGGCCAGGGGGGGCGTGCCTGGTGGGCTTGTGGGCTCTCAGCTCCACCCCTCCGGTTGATTCTTGCGCCAGTATTTTTAATATATTCCACAAAAAATCCCCGTAAATTTCCAGGTCATTCCGAGAACTTTTATTTCTGCGCAAAAACAACACCATGGCAATTCTGCTAAAAACAACGTTAGTCCGGGTTAGTTCCATTCAAATCATGCCATTCAAATCATGCAAATTAGAGTCCAAAACACGGGCAAAAGAGTTTGGAAAAGTAGATACGACGGAGACGTATCAGTACACTACTAGAGGAATTCATATAGATTCATATTATTTAGTAGTTTTTCATATTGACTTGTCTGTAAATAGAAGAGCGATGCTATTAATTATTAGGGCACTGTCTCAGTGAGGAAAGGATGTTGGAGATAATGATTGCCCCACAAGTCGGGATGAGACTCCAGACAAAAAAAAAGAAAAGAAAGAAAATAACGAATGGAAGAAAAAAGAAAAAAAGAAAAAAAGAGAGAAAAGAGAGATGGGACAGTGCTACTACCTCTTTTTTCACACTTTCGCTTCAAAGTAGCACCATGTTTTTCATATAGAGAGTCTCATGTTCTGTCACTTTCATATGCTAGTGGGAATTTTTATTATAGAACTTGGCTTGTATATTCCAATGACGGGCTTCCTCAAATGGACGAGGCCTTCATGACCAAACAAGTTGGATGCACAACCACTAAGCTTAAGTTGAGCTTTCTGACACTTATAGCTCTAGCGCATTCGTTGCACGGCAATCCCTACTCCTCACATCGATATTGATTAATGGGCATATCCATAGCCCGTTAATCCACCTAGTAGATGCATGACTTTCTTCTTCTCCACTTTTACCCCTTTGAAACCTACCACCATATTCTATTACACCTATATGCTATGTCCACGGTTCACACTCATGTATTGAGTGAGTAATAAAAAGCTGAAGTGCGTTAAGAAGTATGATCCAATTGCGTGGCTTAACTCCGTGATGCTTGACATTTGTATTTATGTGGTGATGACGGAGCCATGCCATGCTAATATGAGAAAATGAATGGGGGGTAAACATTCTTTAAGGATCATATATTTTGAACATTGATGATTATCTTACTTATGTTCATGGATATTACTACATCAATGTTGCTTAATTCATCGTTTCTCAATGATCATACCCGCAAGATAATACATGTTGGGTAGCATGTCACATTAAAAGTTCTGTTTTTATCATTTACCTGCTCGAGGACAAGCAAGAATCAAGCTTGGGGATGCTGATAGGTCTCCAACGTATACAATTTTTTTATTGTTCCGTGCTATTATATTATCATTCTAGGATGCTTTTTAGGAATTTACTTGCTATTTTATATTATTTTTGAGCACTAACCTATTAAACCAGTGCGAAGTGCGAGATGATGTTTTGTGCATGTTTTTGGCTTTTCAGGAATACCGTACCATACGAAGTCCAAATATCCCGAAACATTTTGATGATTTCTTATGGACAAAATAAGGACCTGGAAGCTTGAGAAGGAGGCCAAAGGCCCCACGGGGTGGTGCGAAGCCAACATGGAGCTCCTAGGGAGATGTCCACACACTGATGGCTTGGGTCCACCTCAATAGGCCTCCGGTGCCCCTCTCTATACTATAGATTCTCAATTATCCCCAAAACCCTAGGCAGCCTCCCGAAACACTTGTTCCACCGTCGCAAGTCTTTGTATTGCCGTGTGCCCATCAGAGGCCATATTCTGGTGCCTCATTAGAGGGGGGATCGATCACAGAGGGCCTGTACATCAACCTTCTGCTCCCATGGTGATGTGTGAGTAGTTCACCACACACCTATGGGTCTGTAGTTAGTACCTAGATGGCTATCTCTCTCTATATTCTTCGTTGCCATGATCACCGCGATTCTTGTGGTGATCTATCTTATGTAATCACTTTGTGTGGTGCGTTTTTTGGGATCCAATGAATTGTGGGTCTATGTTCAGATTATTCATGAAATATATTTGAGTCTTCTGTGAATTATTATATGCATGATTGTGATAGCTTTGTAATTCTCTCCGATCTATTGATTTTGTTTGGCCAACTAGATTGATCTATCTTCAGTGAGAGCGTTGCATTGTAGTTGGTTCAATCTTGTTATATCCGAGTGACAAAGTAGGGGATAGGGCACTTATTTGTATTGCTACCATTAAGGATAAAACGATGGGATTGATACATCTTAATTGTATTCTCTTTGGCTACATAATGTCATTGTTATAAAAGAATTATTCTATTTTACTTAATACTCTAGATGCATGCTGGATAGCGGTCGACGGGTGGAGTAATAGTATTATATGGAGGAAGGAGTTGCTCTACTTGCTTACGAACGTGATGCCTATATGTAATGATTATTTCATGAATAAATCTTGCATACTTCACTACTAGAAAAAGGCCCATTTGTTCCGGTTCTAGAGGCCCATTAGCCCCGGTTCTGGAACCGAGACTAAAGGGTCGGGACTAAAGGCTCAAACCTTTAGTCCCTGTTGGCTTATGAAACGGGCCTAAAGGAGCTCCACGTGGCCACTGCGGGGAGCCTAGGTAGGAGGAACTTTAGTCCCGGTTGGTCACACCAACCAGGACCAAATGGCATCCACGCGTCAGCATCTGGCAGGAGCTGGGGTTTTTGTTATTTTTTGAATGGGGGGGTGGGGGGTTTTGGATGGTTAATTTAATGGTTTCATATTGTGTTTGCTAGCTAAGAGAGAGAAGTGTCCTCTCTTTCTCCGTGCTTGGTCGAACAACAAGTTTTCGTATATCTATCCGACGCTATTACATATATACAATATAACATCTTTGACAATTAATCCAAAACATCATCTAATTCAGATCCAATGACAAATCCACATGGCATTCTCCGTCTTTTGGTATGACGTGGTCAAGAAAGAATCCCGCCAATTCCTCTTGAATTGCTCGTATGCAATCAATATGGTAGGAGTTGATCCCACATCTCGCAGATCTAATTTAAAGAAGGGGGTCAATACATGCATATATATGAATAAAACTCAACACAATTGTGAATATTATTTACGTACTTGAAATTGTTTCTCAGAGAAGACCCGATCAGAGGTCGAGTGGCGAATGAACTCACATACGTAGTATGCACATAAAACAGTGCCTTCTTTCTGGTACATACACTTTACGAGAATAGAGTTCAATCAAACTGATAAGCAAGCATGGTAATGATATATTGATGAAAATTTGAATCAATTAGAGATGCGCGGAACTAGCTAGTACTACTTACATTGGGGTGCGTAAATTGCAACTCTTTGTTTAGACCGGGAACCTTATTGGCGAACTTCGTCCAAACCCTACCACGCAAAGAAAATGATTACTTGATATCAGGAAATTAACGGAAGTTGCATGCCGATATGGTCTCGGTATATGGACTGAACTTACTCCCCGAGCATTTCAGTAATGTCCTCATAATCCTCTTCGGCTTTACGTCTCGTGTCTAAGACATTTACTAATGCCTTGCCAACGTTAATGGATAGCAGAATAAAGTGGTCTATGCGCATGCATATATAACTCATCAATTACATTACTTAATTCACCTCAAGTAAGCGAAACCGAGTTTACAGAGAAGACATCACCACTCACTTGAAGTTGTAAGGAAAGATTATTTCCCCTTTTTTGAATTATAATGAACGATTTAGCAAGTTCTCCTCGGTCTCTTTGATTGAGTTTCGTATCATCAATTCATTTACGACATCTGGGCTAATGAACCCAACGTCGATGATTCCTGCTTTTTTTAATTCGACGATCTTCAATCTGCATAATATATATAGTGAGGATAATTATATATACATGCAATGAACGAGCTGCGCTAGATATTTAACTATAGAAGTAATACTTACAGGCAGTAGGAATCCATGAGTTGTTTGTCGAAGGCCATTTGATTGTATAACTGAAATAACTCCTCAAATTGAATAGTAATCACGGGAAGTCCAATGAATTCGTGCTCTGGTTTCACTTCCACATACATAGCATTTTTCCCAGACTCCCTGTAGGCTTTCATGTACCACTCATGCAATCTGTGCATCATCGTTGTTAGAGCAGGATGACCAGGTTTGACGAGAGGCTTCCCATGCACGTATTTATATTGTTATTTTGTTACATCACCCCCAAGTAATCATGAGGATTGGTACCACGCACCATCTCCGGATGATTAGCCACGACGATATCGAGCTCGGGAATTGTTTCCCCACTTTTTCGTTCTACTAACCTTGCATCACTACAAGTAGTTCACGACCGCACCGCTTGTGCAGATGTCTTTTTAAGAATGTGGTCATAGTTGGAATCCGACGAAGGCGCTGGTGGTCGCTGCAGTTGATTGATAATGCGCTCCACTTTCACCGGATCTAGCTTCTCCTTCAGAGGTGGAGTTTTCTTTGCAAAATGGGCCCTCAATCCGGCATGACATATGTCCACGTTTTCCTCCTTGGTCCTCTCATATGGTAACTTTTCCAGAGGCTTGAGATATGGACCCACATAGCATGTGCTAAAAAGTTGAGAGTGTTGCGGCAAAAACTGGATGCAGTTCGTGTACAAATCGGACAATCTCTTTTGAAGTATCCGGGTTTCTTATGAAAACTCAATTGTTACAAAAGGGATTTCATTTTTTTTGAACTTATTGGAACTCAAGACTTTTTGTGTGTTCAAAATGCACCATTCAAGGCCACATCATCAGTTTTCAACACTTTCTGAATTCATTTGGTATTTTTCATGCATTTAATGATTTTTTTGAGCTAAATGGCCGAGATATTGAAAAGCACTAGAAATGAACTCTAAATAGGTTGAAAGTTGGCATGGTATCATCATTTCACCCACATATCATGTGCTAAAAAGTTCGCAGGGTTGCGGCAAAAACTGGATGCACTTTGTGTACAAATTGGACAATCTCTTTCGAAATATCAGGGTTTCTTACGAAAACTCATATGTTACAAAAGGGATTTAAGTTTTTTGAACTTTTTGGAACTCAAGACTTTTTGTGTGTTCAAAATGCACCATTCAAGGCCACATTATCAATTTTCAACACTTTCTGAGATCATTTGGTATTTTTCATGCATTTATGATTTTTTTGAGCTAAATGGCCCACAAATTGAAAATCACTACAAATGAACTCTCAATAGGTTGAAAGTTGGAATTGTATCATCATTTCACCCACATAGAATGTGCTAAAAATTTGAGAGGGTTGCGGCAAAAACTGGATGCACTTCGTGTACAAATCGACAATCTATTTCGAAGTATCATGGTTCCTTACGAAAACTCATTTGTTACAAAAGGGATCATTTTTTGAACTTATTTGAACTCAAGACTTTTTGTGTGTTCAAAATGCACCACTCAAGGCCACATCATCAATTTACAACACTTTCCGAGTTCATTTGGTATTTTTCATGCATTTACTGATTTTTTGAGCTAAATGGCCCAGAAATTGAAAAGCACTACAAATGAACTGTGAATAGGTTGAAAATTGACATGGTATCATCATGTCACCCACATAGCATGTGCTAAAAAGTTGAGAGGGTTGCTGCAAAAACTAGATGCACTTTGTGTACAAATCGAACAATCTCTTTCGAAGTATCTGGGTTTCTTACGAAAACTCATATGTTATAAAAGGGATCTCATTTTTTGAACTGGATGTTTTGTTTTTCACTTTATTTATTTAATTTTGTGAATAAATTTCCTAAAAAATAGATTTTTGAGTGATTATTTTTCCTTCTATTTAATATTACTGTGTTTTAACCATTATATTCAAATTGTTACATTTTAGGTTATTTTAAATGACTGTTTTAATCAAAAACAGATCTGTTACAAAAGGATTTCATTTTGTCGAAATTATTTGAACTGAAGACTTTTTCTATATATATGTGGTCGAAATGCATGATAGCATGAAGTTTGAAAGGGCTAAATCATTCAAAAGTAGCAAATTAAGTTAGAAAGGGCTAAACCATTCAAATTTGGAAACTATAATGGCACAAACAGAATATAAACATATATAAATTGGTCCAAGCAGTACATAATGATACTAGTCCAAACAGTACATAATAATAGCTAGCACACATATATATACAAGTGTTCGCCATTGTGAACACTACTCGTCTGAATCAGAATGTCCACCTTGTCTGAGGTGACGCCGTCCATAGTTGACGACTCGAAGCTTGTGGTACAGCTCGTATGAAACGTACACATCTTTTGCTGCATACTCAATGTTGATACGATGAAGTGGGGTCCCCTCCAAAGTCTGTGCAGAGACTTTGGGAATTTGGTCTTCATATCACCATACTCCTCGTTGATCAAGGAGACTGCCATATGAGCCACCGATGTCATGTTATGTCGAAGCCTGAATTCTTGTTGGAGATCACTGAGGCAATCAGCTGGTATCTCAAAACCGAAGATGTGCCTCATCTTCAGCTTGTCGTTCCTTATGTCAACGGTAGCAAAACCGATGCCGCTACAAAGGAAGTCCATGAGTTCTGGACAATGCTTGCCACTAGTGCAACCACAACAAATTAAAATGGAACAAATGTTACATACTACTGCAACAAGGAAAAATGTTTCACTACAACTAAAGAGAAAAGTTATCTTTAGGATTCAAATGGAACATATTGCTATCCTATGCAATTTTCATATCCTATGAATTGATCAAGAAACCGTAAATTAACTATGACATATATATATATTCTCCCAGGGTTTTGTAAATATGCAACAAGCGAGACATATTGCATATTCCTATCCAATGGAACCTAGAGAGATCACTATAGCAATCCAATGGAACCTAGAGAGATCACTAGCTATATGCAATGTTCATAACTATGATATCATATTTCTATCCAAGGGAACCTAGAGTGATCATTAGCTATATGCAATTTTCATAACCTTGGATCAAAGAACGCCGCATAAAATTGTTTCACTACAACTAAAGAGAAATTGATCTTCATAGGATTCCAAAATGGAACATATTGCTATAGATTCTATGAAATTTTCATATCCTATGAATTGATCAAGAAACACTCAATTAACTATCCAATGGAACATATATAGAAACTGCATATTGCTATCCAATGGAACCTAAAGAAATCACACACACACACACACACACACACACATATATATATATATATATATATATATATATGCAATTTTCATAACCTTGGATCAAAGAAAGCCTCAAAACATACCTCGCCCATTGGAAGATGAAGACATGGTGTTTGAAACATAGTTGGATGACGGAAACACCTTGTTGATCGGACGTGTGCTCCAGATCAAGCCCCAAGAACTTCTCATGATCCACCACGGCGTCAAACCACGGTTCCTTCAACTGTCTAAGAAAATGCGGCACCTCCCTACTCTCGTTCGTGTACACGACATCGATCTTCGTCTTGCCATGTGCGAGCACCTCTCCGAAGCAAGTTGGCATGGTGGAAGAAGAGAAGGGAAGAAGAGAGGGAAAGAAGAGAGCGAGAGAGGAGAAGAAGAGAGAAATGGCGACAGACTCTGCTTCAGTTATGCTTTTGCAAAGTGGGATGCAAACCGATTGGGCCTCTAGTCCCGGGTTGAGCCACCAACCGGGACTAAAGGGTGATACGAACGGTTGCGACCACCACTTCGTCCCGGTTTGTTCTACTAACCGGGACTAAAGGGGGATACGAACAATCCACCTGTTCCCAGTTTGATCCACCAACCGGGACTAAAGGGGGATACGAACGGTCCCTACCTATTGGTCCCGGTTCATGTCTGGAACCGGGAACAATGGGTTGACAAGAACCGGGACCAATGGCCCATGATGCCCGCCTGGCGCCCTGGCCTCACGAACCGGGACCAATGACACCATAGGTCCCGGTTCGTGGGTGAACCGAGACTAATGGGATTTCTTCAAGTGGACCAAAGCCCTGTTTTCTACTAGTGCCTATGCGCTTTTCTATCAATTCCCTAATAATAATTTGTTTATCTCCTACGATAGAGAAGCCTGTAGCGAAAACAGTGGCCCTCGGTTCTATTCAATAATATATTTACAAAAATACAAAATAAGTCGCTGCCTTTTGTTATTTGTATTTGATTTTTATACTTAATATATTTAAGGTATCTATCTACCACTACTTATTGCTTGCAAGTAACGATTTGAAGAGGATTGACAACCCTCTTGCCTGCGTTGGGTGAAAGGGTGTGCTCTTTTGTGTTTAGGCGCTGAAGAGGGGAAATTGCGTGGTTCTCCTATTCGTTCTATAACCTTGGTTTTCACCAAGGGAAATACTTATATATACTCTGTTGCATCATTCCTACTCCTCAGAGTAATACCCAACGCAGATCACAAGTATCATCCTTCCCATTTGGAGAGGAGTTTTCCTACAAAAAACATATAATGAGATTTTTAAAATACAACTTGATCATCGATATTAAATTCTCAGTTTTTATTCTCTTGTCAGGCCATCTTTTTTAAATAGTAGGCATTTTCATCGTGTTGTGTACTCCAGTCATCTAGAGAACTCATGTCAAATAACCTCTTATCACGAGCAAGTTCAAAATCATAAATAAGTTCCTTAATTGCCCAATAAGCCTTATGTTCCAATTCTAGAGGTAAATGACAAGATGCTTATATGCACTTCTATATGCCCATAATGCATCATCCAGTTTCCTAGACCAATTCTTTGTAGATCCATTAACGGTCTTTTGCAAACTTAATTTCATTTATCTATTGCTCAATTCAACTTAACCATTATATTAAGGATAAAATGGAGAAGAAATTCTATAGTTAACACCATATTTGTCTAAGATTCTGCGAAATTCACCATGAATAAAATGTGGAACACCATCAGTCCTTAAATATCAAGGGACTCCAAACCTCAGAAACATAAGTTCTGTAAGCATTTTAATAGAAGTGTTAAAATCAGCACTACTAGTTGGAATAACTTCTACCCACTTAGTGACAAAATAAATAACAACTAAAATATGAGTGTACCTATTAGAGGAAGGAAAGGGTCCCATATAATCAAAACCCCAAATATCTAATGGTTTAGTAACGAGTGAATAATTCATAGGCATTTCCCGACGTCTACCAATGTTACCAATTCTTTGAAATTCATCACAAGAAAGGACAAACTTGCGTCCATCCTTGAAGAGAGTAGGCCAATAAAAACCATACTGTAATACCTTTTGTGCAGTTCTATCTCCAGCATGGTGTCCTCCATATGCTTCGGAATGACGCTTCCAAAGATTTTGTTCTTGTTCATGCTCAGCAGACTTCATCTAATAATACCATCTACTCCGTTATATAAATGTGGGTCATCCCAAAAGTAGTGTCTCAAGTCAAAGAAAACTTTTTTATTTTGTGGTATATATTTAGCAACAATGTAATTAGCATAATGTGCATACAAGGGACTACAAGAAGTCGCATGATTTATAACAGCTAATTGCTCATGAGGAAAACTATCATCAATAGGGAGTGGGTCATCAAACACATTTTCCATCCTAGACAAATTATCCGCTATAGGATTTTCAGCTCCTTTCTTATCCATAATATGCAAATCAAACGCTTGTAATAAAAGAACCCAACTAATCAATCTAGGTTTAGCATCTTTGTTTTCCATAAGGTATTTAATAGTAGTATGATCCGTGTGAATTATTACTTTAGAATCAACAATGTAAGATTCAAATTTATCACATGCAAACACAACTACTAGAAATTCACTCTCAGTAATAGCATAATTCTTTTGAGCATTGTCTAGAGTTTTAATAACATAATGAATAACATTCAGTTTCTTATTAACGCTTTGTCCTGGAACATCCAAGGAGTGAAGTGCCTTTGCTAAGTGGAAATTGGTAAGGAAACATCTCCGGTACGTTCTAAAATTTACTGTTGCTCGTCAGTATGAATGGTCACCCTTTGAGTGACTTGTTTGGGGCATCTTCGCCTTGAACAGAAGTTGAGTAAATTGTTCTTCAACCTAATTAACCTACTAAAAATATTCATTATGATATTCCATCGGGTATGGTAGAGAAACCGTTGGCTAATCTTTATAATGGTTCAACTCACCCTGATTACCATCTGATATATGTCGATGAGATTTAAGGATTTTTTAGGCATTTAGGTCTACCCGGAGAGAAAGTTAAGAAGAATTTTTTTCCCTTTATCTTTGGAGGGAAAAGCACTAATGTGGTATAGGATATTGAATGATATTGGATCATTGGATTGGAATTACTTGAAGCTGAAATTTCATGAGAAGTTTTATCATATGCATCTAATTCACCATGATCGGAATTTTATTTATAATTGTTGGCCTCATGAAGGAGAAACTATCGCTCATTCTTGGAGGAGTCCAACCATGAGCTCTCATGAGAATTGATTATACAAATTTTTTATGCTCGGTTTTCTCATGACGATCAAACATTACTCGATTCTTGTGTTGTCAGTTCCTATATGAAGGAGACTTTTGAATTCAGATGGGATCTTCTGGACAAAATTAAACGCAACTCTGAAGATTGGGAACTCGATGAAGGTAAAGAGTCAGGTATAAATCTTAATTTCGATTGCATTAAATCTTTCATGGAAACTTCTCCTTTTCATGAGTTTAGCAATAAGTATGGTCTTGACCCTAAGACCGTAGCTACTTTCTGTGAATTTTTTTCTACCTATATTGATGTTCCCAATGAGATGCGGTTTAAATTTCATCCTCCCATTGAAAAATTACCTAAGGAACCTGTGAAAATTAAGAAGGAAGAAATAATTGTTAACCATGTTGATCCAATTGTTCCTACTGCTTATATTGAGAAACCTCCTTATCCTATTAGGATTAGAGAACATGGTAAGGCTCCAACAGTGGTTAATAAAAGTCATGTTAGGACACCTAAACCTTCTGAACAAATAAATGTTCAGCCTAATGTTGCTATAGTTAAAGATCTCCTAGTTAATAATATTGATGGGCAGGTTATTTACCTGTGCGACCAAGCTGCTAATATTGCAAAACATGTTAGAAACAAACGAGATGAACTTGATAAAAATAAGCTAGTGGTAGGCACACTTGTTATATCAAATAAAATTGGAGATCATTGATACCATGTCCTGTGTGATATTGGTACTAGTATTAGTGTTATACCTTTTACATTATATAAAAAAATCATGCATGATATAGCACCTTCTTCGATTGAAGATATAGATCTCACTATTAAACTTGCAAACCGTGATACTATTTCACCATTTGGGATTCTTAGAGATGTTGAAGTCTTGTGAGGAAAAGTCAAGTACCCCACTAATTTCTTAGTGCTTGGTTTAGAACAAGATAAATATTTTCCCATCTTATTTGGTAGACATTTCTTGAATATTGTTAATGATTGTAAGTGCATCTAGTGCCCCTTAGTGATTTTGGTGGTATGAAGACTTATAGGTTAAGTATCTAATGTGTTCTTGAGTGTACACAGGATCTATAAGTCGCTGAGGAGTTTGAAATATTCGATGAATATCGACCCCAAAAAATGTATATATTCGGTTGAAGAAATTGGTCTGAAGCTGAAGAATTGAATCGCGAAGAATTTGCGTTGAAATTGATATTCCTCATAAAGATATTGAAATTGAGGAATTCGGTGTGTCCTGAAGAAAATCAATCTGAAGACTTTGAAGCATGAAGATTTATCCTTTCTGTTTTATTTTCTTGACACTTGAGTAATAGGAACTCCGTACTGTTAAAGGGGGTCGAGGTAACACATTGGAATGAATTTCCTCTTGATGCTCAACCCAAGCCTAATCCTACCAAAAGCCTCAAGTGAGGAATATGAGAGACATGAGGACTCTCACAGTTGAGGGTCCCGACCGTTATCGATAGTCACGCCACATCATTGGTCTTATCCACACCAATAGTCATATTATTTAAGGGCATTAATGTCAAATCATGTCAGAATGCTCCGAGGCTATAAATAGCCGCCCCCCACAACCATTAGCTGGTTGGTTGCTCCGTTAGAAACTAACACTTGTCATAAGAGCAACCCAAATTCCTCAGAGTCTTCGAGAGTAATTCGCCAGTGAGGAAATACCCCAAACACCAAACCACAAACCAAAAACCAAGTGAATGAGCATCACTGAAGAAGTTGTTCCTGTGTGGGACTAAAGCCTTTTACCTTTGAGGACTATGCATTCTCCAGACGGTTAGGCTTCATGGTCTAGAGAAATTCAGCAGTCAATTGTGGATCGCCAGGTGACCAAGTTTCTGAGGGTTTGGAAGTCTGCCCTGAAGACTTACCACGAGTGTTCGGCGAGGACTGTGTGTTCTTAGGGCAAGGCGAATTTGGTAGGGACTGTGTGTCCCGGGACTTTGTGTCCTTTGGTTTCAATACCAAGCCGCTCCAAACCAGATGTACAACTGTCACAGCAGTTGGAACTGGGTCATCAACCACTTTCTTCACTGTGAAACGGGTTCTATTCCCTCAACTCTTTATATTCCTCAGATTGTGTGTTGATTATTTTCACTGTCACTGTTTGAAGAATTTGCTGAAAACTTTCTCTGAAATTCCTCAACCCCAAATTCTTCACGCGAGTTAATCCTCATCTGTTTTCTGCGTGCGTGCATACTGTGCAAACTGTTTTCATATTCTTCATCCTGAAAAACTGTTGTAGAGATACTTTGCACTCCTGATCCTTTGCTGTTTCCACTATAAGTTAGTCATCAGTGAGGAATTTCCTCAGTGGTGAAATTCTAAAAATCTCCTATTCACCCCCCTCTAGTCGATATAACACACTTTCAATTGGTATCAGAGCAAGGTACTCCCTTGTTCTGTGTGATTTTGGTTTAACCACTTGGAGTTTTAGTTATGTCGACTGTAGACATGATTAAGGTTACTGCAGCTTGTCCTGCTTTCAAAGGAAAGGACTTTCCCTTCTAGAAGACCAAGATGCAGATGCATCTACAAGCTATTGACAATGATCTCTGGTATATTGTGGAACATGGCGTCCCTATCATCTCTGCTACTATCTCTGCCGCTGATGTGAAGAAATTCAAGCAACTTGATTCTCAAGCGAAGAATATCATCTGTGGCCATCTGAGCAAGGGCCAGTATGGCAGAGTGAGTGCTTTGGGCTCTACGAAACTTATCTGGGAAAGGTTGTCCAAAGTTAATGAAGGAGTATCAACCCAGCGTGATTCTCGTGTTGATGTTCTTCGCAATCTCTTCAATCGCTTCAAGAGGTTGACAATGAAAGCTGCCAAGATACGTTTGATCGCCTCACTGACATATCAAATGAACTACAAGCCCTGGGAGCTCAAGACATTACTGATCACGAAGTTTTGAAAAACAGCTAAGATCTTTGGATTCTTCATTTGATACTTTAGTTTTGATGATTCAAGAAAGACCAGACTACAAGATGCTTGATCCAACTAATATACTCGAAAGACTCAATACTCATGAAGTCCAACAAGAAGAAAAGAGAGATCTATATGGACCAAGCTATTCTAGACCACGTGCACTCAAGGCCAAAGCAATTTCCTCATCTGAAGAAGAAGACTCGGATGGTAGCATTGGTGATCTTGAAGAATTAGGACATGATCTTGCAATGCTTGTGAGGAAATTCCAGAGGTTTACACGACGTGGCTAGTTCGGTAAATCTTCAAGAAGAGATATGAGGAAATCATAATCTTCATCTGAAGACTACAAGAAAAGAACCTGCCACAAATGCAAGAAATCAGGTCACTACAGTGCTGATTATCCTCGTTGGGGAAAGGAATCAAAGAACAAGAAATACAAGGATGAAAGTTCTGATGACTCGAAGAAAAAAAAGAAACCTTGAAAATCCTCATCTTCGAAGTCCTCATCGCACAAGAAGACTACGTTCAGAAAGGCTCGGGCACTTATTGGCAAGGAAATGGATTCCGAGGCAGAATCCGAGGAATGTGATGAAGAGGAGGGTTGTGATGAAGACTCAGAATCCGGACAGGCTAGTCTTGCACTTGCAACCACATTCGTCAGCAAGTCAATCTTCAACCTTGACGAAAATGATAACACCATCCATACTGATGACTATGCTGATGACTTCGCTCCAACCTATTGCTTCATGGCAAAAGGTTCAAAGGTACCGACTGATGCTTCCTCCTCTGATTCAAGTGACTGTGAACCTGATGTTTATAAAAAACCCAGTTACAGTAAACTTGCTATCATTGCCACTAAACAACAAACTGCCCTGGAAAAGCTTCAGAAACTGCTAGATAGAAGCGATGATCTGTTGAATGATGAAATTAATCTTACCCAAATCCTCACTGAAGATATGAAAAGTCTTCAGTCTAGATTTGATAATCTTCAAGATCGTCATGTTACACTCCTCACTGATCATGAGAAACTTTCCTATGAATTTCTTCAAAGTAAGCTTGATCTAGAGAAGTTGAGGATTTCTCATGATGATCTTCGTATGGAAAATGATTCATTACTAGCTCAACACATCAGTGCTGCTCAAGCTGAATTCATTCCTCCATGTCTTAAATGCATCGAACGTGAAACTGCTAATTCTTCACCAGAATCATCAAATGCTTCAATTACTACAAATTCTTCAACTGCTCCTGTAGTGTCAAATTCCTCACTTGAGGTAAACACAAATGTCACTGATGAAAATGCAGGGCTGAAGGAATTCTATGTGACGGTTTCATGTGAATTATCATATTCCTCAGATGAGTCATTTGACTCCAACTATAAACTCTTCAAAAATAAATGTGGTGAAGTATTTGCTCGATATGTTGGAACTAACTGTAGGAATGGCCCTCCCTTGAGGAAAATCTGGGTTCCCAAAAGTTGCCTTGAAAATCTTCAGGTGAATGTGCTCATGACACCACCTATGAAGAATTTAAACCCCAGATCAAATTCCTGAGGAGGACCAAAGTCTTCAAGAGGATCAAAATCCTCAACTGGTCAAAACTATGCTCGTACCCGTGCTAATGCTTCTAACATGCAGGGAAACTACAAGGAATATGAATATGAGCGTTATTCTTCAAATCATTATGTTCATAAATCCTTAAACAAGTTCTCTGCATATTCATATGAGTACTTTAACCCCCGTACTGTTAAGAGAAGTGCATTAGCTTCAATGCCCCCTTTCTCATATGGTGCTCGCAAGATGATGAATGCTTTACCACCCCTTCAGATGTGGGTGGTGAAGAAATTGAACTAATCACTTCTGCAGGTCAGGTCTCCAGATGAAAATCATCATCTGAAGAATTTGCTGGAGACCTAAGGAAATGCTAGATAGGACGCAAGCTAATATTGATCAAATAGAAATATTTCACACGTCCTTATAATTCTGTTATGATGAAATTCCCATATGATGAAATTGATATCATATTCTTCAAGTCTGAAGCATATGAGATGGTAAGTTATACTAATTCATCTGCAGGATGACAAACCCAAGAGTACTGAGTGGGTTCTTGATAGTGGCTGCACACACCACATGACTGGTGACAAAAGCTTGCCGATGAATATGCCACTAACTCCATCACCCCTGAAGCAAATCACATATGCTGACAAAGGTAAAAGCAAGGTATTGGGACTTGGCAAAGTGGCTATTTCCAAGGATAGGCACATGGACAAAGTAATGCTTGTTTAATCCCTTGGATTTAATCTCATGTCAGTCTCAATGCTTTGTGATCTTGATATGATTGTTATCTTTGGAAGATATAGATGTGTTGTTATCATGGAATCTGACAGATCCAAAGTCTTCGAATGTGTCAGAAGAGGGGATTTGTACATTGTTGTTTTCTCTACAGGTCCTCAACCAGCCACTTGCTTACTAGCAAAAACCTCAGAAGGGTGGCTGTGGCATCGAAGACATGGTCATGTAGGCATGAGGAATTTGCACACGCTCGCAAAGAAGAAGCATGTCATCGGCATCGAATCAGTCAAATTCCTCAAGGATCACTTCTGCGGTGCTTGTGAATCTGGGAAAATGACCAGATCCAAGCATCCCTCGAAGACTATCATGACCACTACTCGTCCATTTGAATTGCTTCACATGGATCTATTTGGACCTACTCATTATGCCACACTAACAAATACAACATCTTTATATGGCTTCGTCATAGTTGATGATTATTCCAGATATACATGGGTGCATATTATCTTATATAAAACTGAAGTGTAGGAAGTCTTCAAACGATTTTTTTCAAGGGCCTCGACGAACTTCGGCATCAAGATCAAACACATCAGGAGTGATAATGGAACAATGTTCAAAAACACTGGTCTTGATAATTATCTTGATGAACTTGGTATTACTCACGAATTGTCTGCTCCTTATACTCCTCAACATAATGGTGTCGTTGAAAGGAAGAACATGACTCTGGTTGAGATGGCAAGAACCATGCTTGAAGAATATCAGACTCCTCATAGCTTTTGGCCTGAAGCAATCAACACTGCATGCCATATCATTAACAGGGTATATCTTCAGAAATTCCTCAAGAAAACCTCATATGAACTCCTCACAGACAAGAAACCCAATGTAAGTTATTTCAAAGTCTTCGGTGCAAAATGTTGGATTAGAGATCCTCACCATAGCTCAAATTTGCACCTAAGGCACATGAGGGTTTTATGCTCGGTTCTGGAAAGGACTCGCACACCTACAGAGTCTTCAACAACTATCACAACAAGGTTGTTGAGATTGTAGATGCGTGGTTTGATGAAACTAATGGCTCGCAAAGAGAGCAATTGCCTTCTGATCCAGATAAGTTGTCTCCTGAGGAAGCAATAAAGCTCAAAGCTACTGAAGACATTGTTCCCACTGAGGAAATTGATGAAGAAATCATTCCCAGCACTGATAAAAATCAAGAAGATGCTCCTGAGGAAATTGCTCCAGAACCAATTCCTCATCCCAGACGAAATCCTCAACCAGCTCATCCGAGGATTGCAAATGAAGTGGAACTTGACAAAATCCTCAATGACATCAACGCGCCAGGTCCTCTCACTCGCTCAAAAGCTTCACACTTAGTTAACTTTTGTGGGCATTTCTCCTTTGTGTCTATCACAGAACCTTCAAAAGTTGCTGAGGCTTTCCTAGAAATAGAGTGGATCCAAGCTATGCAAGATTAACTTCTTCAATTCAAGCTGAATGACGTATGGGAGCTCGTCAAACGACCAAATCCTCGCAAGCACAATATCATCGAAACCAAGTGGATTTTCCAAAACAAGCAGGATGAGGATGGTCAAGTCGTGAGGAATAAGGCACGACTTGTAGCCCAAGGCTACACACAGGTTGAAGGAATAGATTTTGATGAAACTTTTGCAACTGTTGCTAGACTTGAAGCGATTCGAATACTACTTGCTTATGCTAATTATCATCACATCATCTTATATCAAATTGATGTGAAAAGTGCATTCCTCAATGGTAAGCTTGAGGAAGAAGTATATGTTGCTCAGCCCCCAGGTTTTGAGGATCCAAAGAATCTAGACAAAGTCTTTAGACTCAAAAAGGCGCTCTATGGTCTCAAACAAGCCCCTCGAGCATGGTATGATACATTGAAGGAATTCCTCATGAAGAAAGGCTTCAAACCTGGTTCACTCCATCCAACTCTTTTCACTAAATCCTATGATAATGAGTTATTTGTGTGCCAGATATATGTCGATGACATTATATTTGGCTGTACTGACAAACGATACAGTGATGAATTTGCTTACATGACGAGCGAAGAATATCAGATGTCTATGATGGGGGAGCTGAAATTCTTCTTAGGTCTTCAAATTCGTCAACAATGCAATGGAATCTTCATATCACAGGAGAAATATCTCAAAGATGTTCTGAGGAAATTCGACATGCATGAATGCAAAGGTGCCAAGACTCCAATGCCTACCAACGACCATCACTGAAGAAAATGGTAAAGAATCCGATCAGCAGGTATATCGCTCTATGATTGGCTCTTTACTGTATTTATGTGCATCTAGGCCAGATATAATGCTTAGTGTTTGCATGTGTGCACGTTTTCAAGCAAAACCGGAGGAATCACACCATAAGGCTGTGAAGCATATTCTTTGATACTTAGCTCACACACCAACACTAGGATTATGGTACCCCAAGGGCTCAAATCTTCATCTTGTGGGATATTCTGATTTTGACTATGTTGGTGACCGTGTGGATCGCAAGTCAACCTCTAGCACATGTCATTTCCTCGGAAGATCACTAGTCTGCTTGTCGTCAAAGAAGCAGTACTGCGTATCACTCTCCACTGCCGAAGATGAGTACATTGCTGCTGGTTCATGTTGTGCTCAATTACTATAGATGAAGCAAACTCTCAAGGACTACGACATCAACATGAAGAATGTGCCTCTCTACTGCGACAATGAGAGTGCAATCAAGATTGCATACAAACCAGTACATCACTCGAAGACCAAGCACATCCAGATTCGTCATCATTTTCTTCGGGACCATGTCCTCAAGGGCAATATCCTCATCGAGCAGGTGAAGACTGACGATCAACTGGCTGATATCTTCACTAAGCCCTTGGATGAGAAAAGGTTTTGCAAGTTGCGGTGTGAGCTAAATATCTTAGAATCCTCAAATGTTTTGTAAAAACATGCACACATCCTAACACTTATGCAAAATTTATGACTTAGATGTGCAACACATGATGAATCGATTTTCTTCAACTAATGAAGAATATCACTCTGAGTGTGAAGAAATCAATGAAGAAATTGATTCTCAGGGCCCTACGACAATTGTACACGGCGTCTGTAATCAACATTCTTATATGGTGGGTCATGCCACCACCCAACTTGAAATTCCTCAAGTTGAATTTCTTCAAAGCTGAAATTCTTCAAAAATTGATTTTCTTCAAAACAGTTGTTCTTCAAAATCGTTTTTCTTCAAAACTGAAATTCATCACCATGACGTTTTGTCAAAAATTATCATGTTAATCAAAATCTTCAAAAACACTTGATGATTTTCGTTTACCTAGATAGACTGTGATTTCAAGTCCTCAACAGCATTCACTTATAGCTATTTCTTCAATTTGATATTTCATCTAAGTGAATATGATCGGACCCTCTTTTCCCTCTATGCTACTCTCACCCACTCTATTCAATTCTTCATATGCGTTCTACTTGAAACTTTGTTCGAAATCCTCACCGCGTCCTTATCAGCTGATGATTTCGTAACAAAATCCTCAAATCTTCAAAAATATTTTTTTAACTAAACCCCACTTTCCCCGTTCGGATAACCATGATCTCCACGATCTCCACCGCTTCGGTCGTGGGCTACACGTGTCCTGCGGAGACATAGAAACAGGGGCTATTTGGTCCGATATTTTCGCGACAAGAGTTACCGCTTGGCAATAAAGATGTCCCCATCTCCCTTCGGTAAAATCTTCTTCCCGTTGCCCTCCTGCTACAGCGAAGCTCAAAAGCCCTAGCGCCACTGCTAGAAGTCTCGACGCCGGCGAAGAAGAGCTTGACTGCCTTGACCTCTCCGTCGCCCAAACCACGCCGGAACCGGACCATCTTCGTCCGCCGCCGCCGTAGCTATCCTCTGTTGCCGAGTTAGGGCGCATTGGACTCGCACCGAAAGAGCATCTACTGCTACTCCTTCTCTGTTCTTCGTGCGCGCCATCTAGGGTAAATAAAAACCCTATTTTTACAACTCGTTTGATCTACTATTTTACCTTAGAGATGTAAAATCTGTTTTTCCTCAAGTATCCATCAGTTTCTTTTTCCTCAAACACTGCCTATCACCCAACTATTGATGAACTTCACTAAGCATCTAAGATTTTCACGAGATTCCTCAGTTGTGTAATTTTCGGATCTGTACAACTCTGAAACCCAAGAACAGTATGCTTAGACGAATTCCTCAACCAGTGCTGAAATTCCTCAACTGTCAAATTTTTTCATTTCATCAAATCTGAGAACGCATATGACCTCTCCAAATTCCTCGCAACTATACTTTGTTCATAGGTACAAACATGTCAGCTAATGAATCTCTAGGTTCTCATCAACTTAACTCATTTGCAGTGTTTCTTGAAGAAAATCTACAAGTTTCATCAGAATCCTCAAGAGTTCAATTTCCTCAGCAAAAGCCTCAGCTAAAGAAAATGGAGGATGAAAGGAAGCAAAGGGTGGCAAGAAACTCGAGCAAAACACTACCATAGATATCCCTGAGGATATATACCCGGAATACTGCACTCCTGATGAACAAGAATCTATGCCCAAGAGAAAGATCAGGCTTCAAAAGATAGAACACAGATAGGCTAATGAGTGGAAAGAGTATAGATTCGTCACTACCAAATATGCAAAGAAATTCGCTCTGAAGCCTCCTGGAAAATGGCCTCCACTTCAGGATTATCATGAAGCACACCCCTCAAGCCTCAAGACAATTGATGACTATCCTGAGGAAAAGTGAAAACACTTGTCAATGAAGAATCTGCTGCTGCCGCAACTGCCGCCACTTCCTCTGCAGCTGAGATTTCTGGTACGGCCATTCCTCAAATGAAGTATGTGCCATTAAAACCAAAGGCTTCAAAGCCTCAAGAGAAAATGCCTCAGAAAAATGCACCATCATCAACACCAAAACCCTCAGCACCAAAACCCTCAGCACCACCAAAGGCTTCAAAGCCTGAACAGAAGCCAATAGTGAAGCAACTGCCCGCTGTCTCCAGCTCCCGAGTCCCATCTAAAACAAGCTCCGAGACAAAGTCTGCACCGACTCCCCTGAAGACTAAGGTGACTGTTGGGAGAGGAATAAGACCAAGCCCAAGCAAAATCATCAAGGTCCCTTCTGCATGAGAAGGTAGTGATGAATTTGATGATGACACTCTGCAAGCCATCATCAGAAACAAGCAAGAGAGGGTAGCTCAAGCTTCTGGCAGCTCCATTCCTCTAGCCATGGACCCAAAAGTCCTCCTGGATTACATAAACATCTGGTATGAGGACCCCAACACTCCAATTGATGATTTGAAGCTTCCCCCAGGCATCAGCCACATGGTGGCCACATTCATCAATGAGGCCAAGTGGAAGGAGCAGCAAGCCAAACAGGCCAAGGTTGCAAAGTTCAAAAAGGAGAAATTCCTCAGGCAGAATCTCCTCAACCTGACGCCTGATGCACTTGTGTCAACACAGGCTGAATTGAAGACTTTGACTGACAAGTACTCTAAGATTTCTGATCGTCAAAGTCTCAAAAACACCTTCATCAAATTTTCCACTGACGCAGTTGATGATTACAACAAGAAGGCTGACCCTCCAGTATCAACTCCTCAGCCTCTGATTGAAGAACTAGCTGATGACACTGCTCATGCTGAGAAAATCCCTCAAGAAAGCCGTGCTGATGAACCGGCTATTGTGGAAATTACCAAGGAAAATCCAGCTAATGACTCTGCTACAGCTGGTGAGACTGACCCTGCTCCAGCTGCTGCGTCTAAGCCAGCTGATGACTCTGCTCCAACTGGTGCTTCTAAGCCAGCTGATGCCTCTGCTCCAGCTGATGAAACTGCTTCAGCTGAGAAAACACCTTCACCAAAAGCTTAAAAGCTGAAGAAAATGACTTCGTCTACATCAGACGTGAAGAAGACCAGGGCTGCTGAAAAGGAAGCCAAGAAAAGAAAAGCTTCATCAGCAGAAGAATCCACTGAGGTCAGGCGCCTCATAGCTCTTGAAGAAAATGCAACTCTGGATCCTGTGCCTCTCAACGTTGCTCCATCATATGAGATGACTCCCTTCGGAAGCGAAGACAAGGAGCACGGGGCAAATGAGGAAATGAAGAATGCTGAATCTGAGGAACGTACTAATGAGGAAATTCGCATTGATGACAGTCCTCAGCCCTTCATTCCTCCTGAAGAAACTACACAAGGATCAGCTGCACCAGCTGATGAATTTGGCTCCTCCACCCAGCAAGCTCCTCAAGCTAAGGAAGAACAACGTGAAAAATCCTTAGCCTGATGAAAGTCACAATCCTAAGCAAAATCCTCAACCCGAGGCTCAGGCTGACCCAACTCCTCCTCCTGAGCAAAACCCTCAAGCTGAGGCTCAGGATGAACCAATTCCTCCTCCAGAGCAAAACCCTCAACAGGAAGCTTAGGTTGACGACATTCCGCAACCAGAGCATGCTCCTCAGCCTGAAGCACAAGCTGATGAAATTCCTCACCCTCAAGACCATGCTGAGGACAATGCACCAGATCTAGAAAATGCTTTGTCGTCCTCAACCCAGAATCTGCAATAGTTGTCTCTCCTCAAGTCAAGCCGCAAAATCTTCAACCAATGCAGCGTCATCCGTTCTCCAAGCGGCCAAAGTTTCATAAGGAGTCCTTCTTTGAAGAACGCATGTTCTTCATCGGAGAAAATCCCTATGACAAGCCTCGCATCAGGCATCTGAAGTTTTGGACAAGGACACGGCTCAACTACTATGCCTCTGTGTTGTGTGGAAGAAACAAGATTTTCCAGCACAGGCACATTCCTCACGTTGAGCTTGAAGAAATTCCATGTTTTGCTCCAGTCCTCAACGTCCTTTTTGAAGCTGGACTCCTCCCAATGTGCTCAGATATCTGTGATTGGAATAGTGAGCTCATTCTTCAATTTTATGCAACTCTGCACATCTCAGGAGATCCAACATACATCAACACATGGGTGCTAGATTGGATGACGCAAACCACACACTTCAAGGCTCCTGCCAATGAGCTGTTGCGTGAACTACCAGTATCAATTCCCTCAGAGCAGGCAGTAGAGCTGTATGATGAACGTGAGCTGGCAAACAAGCTGATGGATGTCCTCATGAAGCCTTTGGCTAAGGGGCAACCACCAAGAACAACCTTCCTAGTCCATGAGCTGAAATACGAACCCAGGACGGTTTACAGAATCCTCTACAACGTTCTTGCACCAATCAAGGGCCATGATGATGAAGAAGATGTCGTAGGCATGATGAAGAATATCCTATTCAACATCACACATGGCATTCCATCAACATTCATGATTTCTTCTTGAGGACTTTGGGCAAAAATGCTATGGCTCCTTTTGACCACAAGATATACGCTCCATGTATCATGAGATTCATCAGATGCAGGTCAGGCATCAACTATCACGCAGATTTCAACAACCATATCGGTTATATGCCTCCTCTAAGGGTCAACAAGAAGACTTTCGAGCGTGTTGAAGGAAAAGGCAAGTCTATCATTGATGAAGGCAGTCGGCCCCTTGATGGCCAGTTCAGAGATCCCGAAGCTTATTCTTCATGGGATGACACTGAAACCCATCCTCCAAGTCTTGTTGCTCCTAGGGTCCTGAATTCCAGAGAGCTTCTTCTCATTCTTCACCAGAAGGTGGATCGGAATCACAAGTGGGTCAAACACCAGTTCGGCGCCATTGTGAAAACCCTCAATGAAACGCAGAATGCTGTGAAGCTTAACCATCATTATCTTCATGAGGTTTTTGGTCGCACCTGGGCCACACTGGCTCATTTGAAGACTCCAGCAGAACTTGAAGAATTGGAGTTTGTACGGGACTTCGACTGGTCGTGGCCACCAAAGAAGAAATACATGCCAATCCTAGTTCCAGACCTTGAGGACAGTTTGTTTTCTTCATTCCGCATTGCTGAATCAGATGAAGAACAACAAGGCACTGCCACTGGTCCAAGGAGGAAGACTGCTCCCAAGAATCCTCACGCGTCTTCCTCAACCGCCAAGAAGTGAAAGTCTTCACGGACGTTAGTCCTTAGTTTGTCCCTTTTTGTCACTTGATGACAAAGGGGGAGAAACTTGAGAGTTTGTCTTCACGCGGGATATTTTGGGGTGCTTATAAACAAACTTTATTTAAGTTACAAACTCTTGGCTCTTCTGAAGTGTTTATGTAATGAGTTGTAACTTAAGCCCGATGGTACTCTGACGCTTTTGAACGTTTTTCTTCGCATGCTTATTCCTCAAAATTTTAATGCACGCATGCTGGAATTTGTCAGATACCATTTGCCATCATGCATCCTCAATTTCTTCATACTATATGCCGTATGTATGCCTGATTTACAAGACTCAGGGGGAGATCTCCATGATATAAATCATCAATGTGTATTTGCTGTGAAAAGCAAAATCCTCAAATATGCACATCTTTAGGGGGAGTCTCTCTGAATCTTGATTTCAAATTCCTCAAATAAGTATTTACACTTCATATTTTACCCCTATTGAAGACTTAACCTAATTGTCATTAACCACCAAAAAGGGGGAGATTCTAAGTGCATCTAGTGCCCCTTAGTGATTTTGGTGGTTTGAAGACTTATAGGTTAAGTATCTAATGTGTTCTTGAGTGTACACAGAATCTATAAGTCGCTGAGGAGTTTGAAATATTCGATCAATATCGACCCCTAAAAATGTATATCTTCGGTTGAAGAAATTGGTGTGAAGCTGAAGAATTGAATCGCGAAGATCTTGCGTTGAAATTGATATTCCTCATAAAGATATTGAAACTGAGGAATTCGGTGTGTCCTGAAGAAAATCAATCTGAAGACTTTGAAGCATGAAGATTTATCCTTTCTATTTTATTTTCTTCACACTTGAGTAATAGGAACACCGTACTGTTAAAGGGGGTCGAGGTAACACATTGGAATGAATTTCCTCATGATGCTCAACCCAAGCCTAATCCTACCAAAAGCCTCAAGTGTGGAATATGAGAGACATGAGGACTCACATAGTTGAGGGCCCCGACCGTTATCGATAGTCACGCCACATCATTGGTCTTATCCACAACAACGGTCATATTATTTAAGGGCATTAATGTCAAATCATGACGGGATGCTCCGAGGCTATAAATAGCCGCCCCCACAACCATTAGCTGGTTGGCTGCTCCGTTAGAAACTGACACTTGTCATAAGAGCAACCCAAATTCCTCAGAGTCTTCGAGAGTAATTCATCAGTGAGGAAATACCCCAAACACCAAACCACAAACAAAAAACCAAGTGATTGAGCATCACTGAAGAAGTTGTTCCTGTGTGGGACTGAAGCCTTTTACATTTGAGGACTGTGCATCCTCCAGACGGTTAGGCGTCATGGTCTTGAGCAATCCAGTAGTCAATTGTGGATCGCCAGGTGACCAAGTTTGTGAGGGTTTGGAAGTCTGCCCTGAAGACTTACCACGAGTGTTCGGCGAGGATTGTGTGTTCTTAGGCCAAGGCGAATACGGTAGGGACTGTGTGTCCCGGGACTGTGTGTCCTTTGGTTCCGATACCAAGCCGCTCCAAACTAGATGTAAAACTGTCACAACAGTCGGAACTGGGTCATCAACCACTGTCTTCACTGTGAAACGGGTTCTATTTCCTCAACTCTTTATATTCCTCAGATTGTGTGTTGATGATTTTCACTGTCACTGTTTGAAGAATTTGCTGAAGACTTTCTCTGAAATTCCTCAACCCCAAATTCTTCACGCGAGTTAATCCTCATCTGTTTTCTGCGTGCCTGCATACTGTGCAAACTGTTTTCATATTCTTCATCCTGAAAAACTACTATAGTGATACTTTGCACTCCTGATCCTTTGATGTTTCCGCTCTAAGTTAGTCATCAGTGAGGAATTTCCTCAAAAGGAATTTCCTCAGTGATGAAATTCTAAAAATCTCCTATTCACCCCCCTCTAATTGATATAACGCACTTTCAATGATGAAATTAATTGTGCTACCGAGAGGGCCAAAGTGAGCTTTGGTGATTTGTCTCATGAGTTTAATTTGTCCATGTTTAGCAAACAGCCATATGAAAAAGAATTGCCTAATTAGGATGAAATAATTGGTCTTACTTCTATTGCTGTACCTCCTAACGATCCACTAGAACAATATTTGCTAGACCATGAGAATGATATGCATTTGAATGAAAGGAATGAAATATATAGGATACTCCTTTATCAACAACCTATCCTTAAGGACAACTTACAAGTTGAAATTTTAGGTGGTCCTCCTCCACCCAAAGGAGATCCCGTGTTTTATCTTAAGCCTTTACCTGATACCTTGAAATATGCTTATCTTGATGAAAACAAGATATATCCTATTATATTTAGTAGACCTTTCTTGGTAGACCTTTCTTAAATATTTGATTAAAAGGAGATCCCATCTTATTTGGTAGATCTTTCTTGAAAATTATTAATGATGAAATTAATTGTGCTACCGAGAGGGTCAAAGTGAGCTTTGGTGATTTGCCTCATGAGTTTAATTTCTCCAAGTTTAGCAAACAACCATATGAAAAAGAATTGCCTAATAAGGATGAAATAATTGGTCTTACTTCTATTGTCGTACCTCCTACCTATCCACTAGAACAATATTTGCTAGACCAGGAGAATGATATGCATTTGAATGAAAGGAATGAAATAGATAGGATACTGCTTTATCAACAACCTATCCTTAAGGACAACTTACAAGTTGAAATTTTAGGTGGTCCTCCTCCACCCAAAGAAGATCCCGTGTTTTAGCTTAAGCCTTTACCTGATACCTTGAAATATGCTTATCTTGATGAAAAGAAGATATATCCTATTATTATCAGTGCCAACCTTTCAAAGCATGAAGAAAAGAGATTACTTAAAACTTGAAGGAAGCATAAGGCTGCTATTCTTTATAATCTTGATGATCTTAAGGGCATAAGTCCCACTCTCTGCCATCATAAGATTAATATGGAAGATGATGCTAAACCAGTTGTTGATCACCAACACCATCTCAATCCTAAGATGAAAGTGGTGGTAAGAATTGAAATACTAGAACTCGTAGAGGCATGTATAATTTATCCTATTGGTGATAGTAGGTGGGTAAGTCTTCTTCATTGTGTTCCTAAGAAAGGTGGTATAACTGTTGTTCCTAATGATGGGGCCTTTGCCGTCTGGCGTCGGGACGGTCTTTGTCATCTACCTTGTGGGGGATTTGCCATCAGCCTAGGCGGCCCTTTGTTGCCTGCTTGCTGGCAGCCCTTTGTCGTCTGCTAGGCGGCGGCCCTTTGCCATTTGTCGTCGGCTGTAGCAGACGGCAAAGTGACCATATACGTCAGCCAACTGCCCCCAAGTTGCACAGGTGGGTGCCACGTTTCGCCTTTGCCAACCGCTGGCAGATGGCAAAGCCCTTTGTCGTCCGCTGGCAGACGGCAAAACACCTGTATTGCCACTGTTTTGTTTGCTTTTAGTTATTTCCCTGCATTTTTAGAATACACATATGATATATATAATTCCTAACATCATATATAGTTTCAAACATCATACAAGAAGCATAGGCCATGTGTCCAACATCATATAAGAGCAAGATAATAAATAGGCAAGCTTCACATTGTTCATCCATATATACATATAGTTTCAATCATCATTTTGGAGAAGATGATTACTGTCCTTATATTATATCCATACATTTAGATAGTTTCACACTGTTCATCAAAACAAATCAAAACGAAAAGTAAACAATAGCAGTCCATCAATGCTGGCTTCCATGAATGCCAGCTTCCATGAAGTGAATCAAATCTGCAAAATGAGAATAAGAAAGTTATAATAATAAGAAGAATAAAACTAGAAGAAGAAGAAGAAGAAGAAGAAGACTAGAAGAAGAAGAAGAACAAGAACAAGAAGAAGAACAAGGAGAACAAGAAAGAGGAGAAGAAGAAGGAGAAGAAGAAGAAGACGAAGAAGAAGAAGAAGAAGGAGAAGAAGAAGGAGAAGAAGAAGAATGAGGAGAAGGAGAAGAAGAAAGAGGAGGAGAAGAAGAAGGATAATAATAATAAGAATAAGAAGACGACGAAGAATAAGAAGAAGAAGGAGAAGAAGAAGGAGAAGAAGAAGAAGGAGAAGAAGAAGAAGGAGGAGGAGGAGAAGAAGAAGGAGAAGAAGGAGGAGGAGGAGGAGGAGAAGGAGAAGAAAAAGAAGGATAAGGAGAAAAAGGAGGAGGAGAAGAAGGAGAAGAAGATGGAGAAGATGATTACAATACTTATCTTATTTTGAGTTTATTATGTCATTTTGGAGGAATATAAGCTAAGTTATGAGCTAACCAAGGTTCTTGTGCTATTTTTGGTCTAACTAAGCTAATTATGTCATAAATGAACTAAATAAGCTAATTATGTCATCTTGGAGGATATTTAGATAAGTACTAGTTGTCAACCCGTGCAAATGCACGGGCTAGTTATCTAGACGATAGCATAGGGGATTTTGAAACATTTGCCATAAGTCTCAAAATAAAATTAATTACAATTTAGAGACTTCGTGTTAAGTTCTTGAAAGCGTAATATTTAAAGGATGACAATTTTTTTCTAGTAACAATATATTCATGTAAGATATCCAAGAAGCTCCTCCATTCTAGAACCCTCCCAAGTATATCGAAATATAAATACAATTGTTGGAACACCCAATGTTCCAAGTAAAAACGAAATGTATATGTACTTTTTGGTGGATACATATTTGAATGTGAAAGAGACTTATATAATCATGCCATTATGCCAAACAACTCAAAAGAAAAGCATGAACCCATTATACGTCGAAAAGCACATGATTTCTTCCTGCATACTCATTCTATATTAACCAAGTGGAATTGTTGTAAGCTAGCGTCCGTGTTAATATACTCATGTACACTTTTGCACCTTCATAAGTCGTAACTATGAAGAGAAATCTGTACCACAAAATTGATATAATATTCAGTTTTGTTAGAACTCATCTAGCGGAGTTTTACGTATGTATCGTCCATTTTCTATAGCCATATTGGATGTGATACTATAAGATATGTGTCTGCTGACGTGGATTGTACTATTTTGTATATGTGATTGTATATCAGGTGACTGAGACGTAATTATCTCTCTTGTAGATGAGTTCTAGGCACCCCCTATAATATTCTATGAAATTAAATTCAGTTATCAAAATATTTAGTACAAAAAGAAAAAGTTGTACACACACTTTGTAGATAGGTGTCCACATGAATCATCTATTTTCAGAATCCAACGGCCAACTAAATTATTGCTTTAAACTCAGAGATCATGTGGACTGCAAGTAAAGTATTATTATTATTTGAAAAAATTGATAACAAACTGAAATTGTAATAGTAATTTGAGAAACAATTGTGTTCTTTTCAACATGCACTCTAATTCATATAACCTTTTTTTGAGGAGGAAACAAAAAGTCTTGAATGTACCAAATATGTTTGGGTATGGCTAAATGCCACATTCCTTTCTAATTTCATGATTCGTGAGTCTAAAGTAGACAAAAGGAATAGCGTACCAAGGAGTTCTTCTTGACATAAAACTTGTCGGAACAGTAACTTCTATCGATGGGCACGTACTCTAGGTTTGAGGTGTGATGTTGATGATTCCTCAATCCAACGTAATTAGTACTTATGGAGTAATTAGAGACAATGGGAAATGTAATTAGTACTTAGTGGCTAGGCATATAGTATTTACATTTTTGTTAATGTGTAGTACGATAATTTTTTGGACAAAAGAGTCTACAAACAATCATATTAGAAGGGAGGTTAGAAATTGGAATAGCTTAGAATGTTGGGAAGAATTAGTGATTATAAGATTTGAAGACCATGATAAAGTAACCTCGAAAAGGTGTCCTGGCTTAAATATATACCGCTCCTTTCATCAAGAATTCTGATGCCACCATGAGACATTGTAGAAGAAACAAATATATGAAATAGGACTATCGACTCCGCTGAAAAAAAAACTAAGATAAATCATGCAATCTTAATTAAAAAATACCACATGACGGATAGGTGTCCATAAAATGTAAATCTTCTTCACATTGTGTTGGACTGTGAACGATTTCGTATTAAAGATTTGAATAGTTGCCTAAATTACAACGTATAAAACAGACAGCAAGGCTGGTAACGATATGCGGTGGCAGCAGGTACAATCGAATCGAACCTATACTAACAGCAAGGCAGTACCATGAATCATGATTGACTTAGACTACATGGGGAGAAATCAGCCTAGTGCCATAGAATACCTCCCCGCACATGCAGCGCTAGCTAGCTCCACACCCCACCTCATGTTTGTCTCATGGGGCATGGATAATACAATTCGCCATTTGTTGGGCTGGAATTATGGATGCAGTACGTAACTGCCGCTCCTATCCAGGGTACCATGGCAACTAATTATAACGTCTCCTTCAAGCACTACTGCCTCTCCAACCATGTACGTGAAGCCATGCATCATCATGTTTGTGTTCGCATCTGCCTCTCCTCTACAGAGAACTACGGCAACTATACTCGCCTGCACAGAATAGTGCTTCTCGCACCAAGTATGTTGAGCCATACATCACGATGTTTGTGTTAAAATCTGTCGCCAAGGAAAAAGATGAGTTTTAAAAAGAGAAAGCCCGTCCGTAGCCATGATCGGGCTAATGCATCTTCTCATCACGTCGCAGATGTGCTCCGGGAGAGCCGCACGGTCCTCGCTCTTGTTCATGCTTTACGACCGGAAGATGAGGATACCGATGGTTGGAGACAGTCTGGATGATAGGACTCTCATCCACAGCAGATCGAGAAGGAAGCAAAAAATGAAAGAGCCGCATCTTCACCTTGCACTGGAATATCATGAACCAATTGGAGGCAGGCCGGATGATAATTGATAGGAGATTTATGTTTTTTTCTTTTTGGAAAAGAAAGGAGAGATAGGAGTCGTGTTGTATGTGGCTTCTACAGGGTATGCGTTTATCCTACAGCTTTAGATTGATCCTAGGATTATCAAATGAATAAAAAAAGTTAAAATGTATGCAAAGATCTCCACCGTAATGTTTAGATGAAGAAAAAACAGTTAAAACGTATGGAAAGATCTCCACCGTAATAATTCGGTCCCATCTGATTAACGGCTCCTAATTTCTAATTAACGTAGAAATTTCTTGAGAGTCTCTAATTAGTATAAGTATAGATGTCTTTATTGAGGAAAACAAGCTAAGTATGCTGGAGAATACTAGATAAAACTTACCGTCGCCGTCATTGAGGATGTGAATCACCGGGGTTGCTCGGGGCGTGTTCACTTGGAGAAGGCTGCCCTGAAGAAGGGTTTTGCGATGTGCCTCGGGACTTATTCTGCACCAAAGATATTTTGGAATGTCTCGTTAGCATGATGACACTCAAATGTTAATACTAGTAACTAATGACCATTGAAATGAAACTCACCGTTCCAACCGCAAAAATGTCCGGCATCGGCGGAGGGGTCTGACCGTTATGGAGGCACATAGACTGCACATTTGGTTTTGAAGAGTCACTCATATCAGTTAGTAGTGAAACGAACATTACATGCATGATTGGCTAATGTGTAAAATAAACTTACCAAAAGGAGATCTTACATGGCCTAGTTAGCCGCCTCATTTCGTGACCTCTCCTCCTCCAACAACCGAGCCGTGTTCTGTTCCGCAGCCCGAATCGTCTCTGCCGCCGCCCGATTCCTCTACTCCAGAAGCACCTGAATAGCAGCGTGGGTTGTCGCTCTCTCGCTGTGAAGAGCAGCCTGCAACACCACTCCTCGTTAGCATTGTAATCATTGATGACAAAACACACAACGTAATAGATGAAAGTTTTCTGAGTCCGTATAACTAACCTCGTTGGCGAGATCGAGAGGTCGTGGACGAGGCCATATCTTAGGACAAGATCTCGTCTCGCGCGCCTTGATCTCCGGGGGAGTGAGAGGACAAAGTATCATCCCATCTCCAATGGCTATTGAGCCATGGGGCCTCCGGCCACCAGATATCATCACCATCTCTGGATCCAAAGGTTCCTGGCTCAGATGAAAGTCCTCCCATTTCCTCACCTTCCCCTCCTCCTTGTATCTCACGAGCTTGTTGTGGGAGGAGATGTTGGTGAACTTCTATGGACAATCGAGGTCAGACTCAAAGAATGCCTTGGGCCAGTATGGGCCATGCCGTAGAGTTCGTACAACTATGGCACCTTTGTGTTATTGTGATGCACCTAAAAGAGAGGAACAAAGTATTAGTGAAGGGTTCAAGCTAGCATGATGAATGAATTGCGTGAATTATGAAGCAAACCACATACCCAGTTTCATTCAAACTAAAATAAGTTGGCGCTGCCTTGATGGTGTGGCACACCAACCATTTGGCCACGCCGGTCCTTCGCATTGTCGTGGACGGTTCGCCATTGGCTTGTGCATCACTCATCCACCAAAACCTCCCAACAATCCATCTGATCCACACACCATATCGGGGGCACCTATAAGTTAGTAAGTAGAAATTTGAGCGCTACACCTACGAATCAAATGAATGAAACTATGTACAAGGCCTTAAGAATAGGTAATTACCTTGATGTACTACTCCTTATTTAGATACTTTTCACGACACGACTTCTTGTACTTCTTAATACCACGCATGGCGTAGTAGTCTCGAACATCCTGCGGCCGAACCTCATGGTGTAAGTTGTGTAGTAGCCGCTTGAACTCGGCCTCGATAACCTTCGCCGCTGCTACGGCAACAAAAGTCCTTCCCCGGCAACGCCAGGAATTCTTCTTGCTACTTCTGTTGTTTGCGTTGGTTTTTTCCTTGAAGAGGAAAGGGTGATGCAGCACAGGAGCAGTAAGTATTTCCCTCAGTTTGAGAACCAAGGTATCAATCTAGTAGGAGAATCTCGTCAAGTCCAGAGTACCCGTGCAAACACAAAAGAGCTTGCACCCAACGCTATAAAGGTGTTGTCAATCCCTTCAAGATTGATTGCCAAGTGAGATATGAAGGCGGAAAGTGCAACGAAGTAAAAAGAGTAAGGCTGAAAATATGGTGTGGAGTAGACCCGGGGGCCATAGTGTTCACTAGAGGCTTCTCTCAAAATAGCAAATATCACGGTGGGTGAACAAATTACTGTCGAGCAATTGATTGAACCGCGCAAAGTCATGACGATATCTAAGGCAATGATCATACATATAGGCATCACGTCCGAGAAAAGTAGACCGATACTTTCTGCATCTACTACTATTACTCCACACATCGACCGCTATCTAGCATGCATCTAGTGTCACTACTAAAATTCAGATATTTGCCGTCTGCCATGGCAGACGACAAAGGGGGGAACCACGGACGGCAAAGGCTTTGCCGTTGGTCAGTAGACGGCAAAAAAAATCCGGTGAAGAGGTTATTTGTCGTCTGCTTTTTCAAAGTGGACGGCAAAGAATCTTTGCCATGAGGGGGCAGACGGCAAATTAGATGGGACGACAGATATACCAACGGTCCCGTCAAGTGTTAACGGCAGGCCTCCTCTCTTTGCCGTCTACCAGCCCCCCTTTGCCATGAGGGGACAGACGACAAAGGGGGGAACCAAGCCCCCCTCTCTCCCCTCTTTGTCGTCTGCCATCCCCCCTTTGCCATGAGGGGGTAGACGACAAAGGGGGGAACCAAGCCCCCCTCTCTCCCCTCTTTGTCGTCTACCATTCCCCCTTTGCCATGAGGGGGCAGACGGCAAAGGGGGGAACCAAGCCCCCCTCTCTCCCCTCTTTGCCGTCTGCCATGCCCCCTTTTCCATGTTGGGGCAAACGACAAAGGGGGGAACCATCCCCTTTTTAATTTTATTTCTTATTATATCTAGCATTTTTCACAATAATCAGGATATATATATATATATATATATATATTTGGCATAAATAAATTTGTTTCCGTACTCTTAACTATATTAAAATAACTTTCTTCCATAGTACATACTCCCTCCGTCCCAAAATAACTGTCTCAAGCTTAGTACAATTTTATACTAGAGCTAGTACAAAGTTGAGACACTTATTTTGGGACGGAGGGAGTACATATTATGCAAGTTTCATCCATACCAAACCATATATTACACTAGTTTCATCCATATGCATACAAAGTTTCATATATATCCATATACTACAATAGTTTCAATACAAGCTTCCGTGAAGCGATGGTACAAGAAATGATCTTCAAGCATTCCATCAATATAATCCAAGCTTCCCGTGAAGTGAATGTAATCTGCAAAATGACAAATAAGAAAGTTAGAAGAATAATACTAGATGAAGAAGTATATATAGGTTATTTCGGAGAGAAATTAGCTAAGTCAGAAGAAGAAGAACAACAACATATGATGTTTATGACGTAATCAACAAAAAAAATGTGAATATGAAAGAGGAGAAGAAAGAGGAGGAGGAGAAGAAGAAGAAGAAATCAAGAAGAAGGAGAAGAAGAAGGATAAGGAGGAGGAGGAGGAGAAGGAGGAGAAGAAGGAGAAGCTCTATCCTCCTTCTCCTTCTCCTCCTCCTCCTCTCCTCCTCCTTCTTCTCCTCCTCCTCCTTCTCCTTCTCATCTTCTTCTCTTCTTCTTCTTCTTCTTCTTCTTCTTCTTCTTCTTCTTCTTCCTTCTTTTCATTTTTCCTATTTCTTCTCCTCTTCCCCTCTTTTTGGAGCTAAATTATCTAATTATGTCTTTTTGGAGCTAAATGGGCTAATTATGTCATTTTAGAGGAAAGCAAGCCAAGTATATAATATTCATGAGCTAACCAAGGTTCTTATGCCATTTTGAGCTTATTATGTCATTTTGTAGCTAAATGGGCTAATTATGTCATTGTTGGGGAAAATAAGTTAAGGAGAATATGAAAGAGGAGAAGAAATAGGAGGAGGAGGAGAAGAATAAGAAATCAAGAAGAAGGAGAAGGAGGAGGAGGAGGAGGAGAAGGAGGAGAAGGAGAAGAAGATGGAAAAGGTCTTCTCCTCCTTCTCCTTTTTCTCCTCCTCCTCTCCTCCTCCTTCTCCTCCTCCTCCTTCTCCTTCTCTCCTTCTTCTCTTCTTATTCTTCTTCCTTCTTTTCATTTTTCCTATTTCTTCTTCTCTTCTCCTATTCTTGGAGCTAAATTTTCTAATTATGTCTTTTTGGAGCTAAATGGGCTAATTATGTCATTTTGGAGCTAAATGGGCAAATTATGTCATTGTTGGGAAAAGAAGGTAAGGAGAATATGAAAGAGGATAAGAAAGAGGGGGATAAGAAGAAGAAGAAGAAATCAAGAAGAAGGAGAAGAAGAAGGAGAAGGAGAAGAAGGAAAATGACTTCTGCTCCTTCTCCTTCTCCTTCTCTCCTTCTTCTCTTCGTATTGTTCTTCCTTCTTTTCATTTTTCCTATTTCTTCTCCTCTTCTCCTATTCTTGGAGATAAATTTTCTAATTATGTCTTTTTGGAGCTAAATGGGCTAATTATGTCATTTTGGAGCTAAATGGTCAAATTATGTCATTGTTGGGGAAAATAAGGTAAGGAGAATATGAAAGAGGAGAAGAAAGAGGGGGAGAAGAAGAAGAAGAAGAAATCAAGAAGAAGGAGAAGAAGAAGGAGAAGGAGAAGGAGAAAAAGAAGGAAAAGGTCTTCTCCTCCCTCCCCTTCTTCTCCTCCTCCTCTCCTCCTCCTTCTTCTCCTCCTCGTCCTTCTCCTTCTCTTCTTCTTCTCTTCTTCTTCTTCTTCCTTCTTTTTATTTTTCCTATTTGTTCTCCTCTTCTCCTATTCTTGGAGCTAAATTTTCTAATTATGTCTTTTTGGAGCTAAATGGGCTAATTATGTCATTTTGGAGCTAAATAGGTCATTTTGAGCTTATTATTTCATTTTTTTGCTAAATTGGTCATTTTAATCAGCTAACCAAGGTTCTTATGATGTTTTCACCTAACTAAGCTAATTATGTTATTTTGTAGCATAATTAGCCAATTTAGTCTTTCTTGGATGAGTCTAAACTATGTAGAAGAAGAGAAAGAGAAGAAGCAAGAAGAGAAGAAGAAGTAAAAGAAGAAGAAGAAGGAGGAGGAGGAGGACGAGAAGAAGAAGGAAGAGGAAAAGAAGAAGAAAAGAAGGAGAAGGAGAAGGAGGAAGAAGGAGGAAGAAGAAGGAGAAGGAGGAGCTCCTTCTCCTTCTTCTTCTCCTTCTTCTTCTCCTCCTTCTCCTTCTTCTTATCCTTCTTCCTATCTTCTTCTTCTTCTCTTCTTCTTCTTCTTCCTTCCTTTCATTTTTCCTCTTTCTTCTCCTCTTGTCCCCTTCTTCGGGCTAAATTAGCTAAGAATGCCTTTTTGGAGCTAATTATGTCATTTCGAGGATAATTAGCTAAGTATAGATCATGTTTTATTAAATAGACCATTTTGGAGCTAACTAAGCTAATTATGTCATTTAGGTGGAATCTTAGCTAACTATAAGTCATTTCGGAGCTAACTTGGGTAAAATGTGTCATTCATGAGCAAACTATGCTTATTAAGCCATTTTGGATCTAGCTAAGCTAATTATAGGCCATTTAATACATAAGTTAGGCGGAATAGGTCATCTTCGAGCTACCTAAGCCTTATTATGTCATTTAGGAGAGAACTTAGCTAACTATAGGTCATTTTTTATTAAATAGGTCATTTTGGAGCTAACTAAGCTAATTATGTCATTTAGGTGGAAGCCTAGCTAACTATAGGTCGTTTTGGAGCTCACTTGGGTTAAATATGTCATTTTGGAGGTAACTATGCTTATTAAGCAATATTGGAGCTAAATTGGCTAATTATACCATTTAGGTGGAAGCGAAGCTAAGTATATATTATTCATGAGCTAACCAACGTTCTTATGCCATTTTGAGCTTATTATTTCATTTTTAGCTAAATTGGTCATTTTAATGAGCTAACCAATGTTCTTATGATGTTTTCACCTAACTAAGCTAATTATGTCATTTTGTAGGATAATTAGCCAATTTAGTCTTTCTTCGATGAGTCTAAGCTACGTAGAAGAAGAGAAAGAGAAGAAGCAAGAAGAGAAGAAGAAGTAAAAGAACAAGAAGGAGGAGGAGGAGGAGGAGAAGGAGAAGGAAGACGAGAAGAAGAAAAGAAGAAGGAGAAGGAGAAGGAGGAATAAGGAGGAAGAAGGAGCAGGAGGAGCTCCTTCTCCTTCGTCTCCTCCTTCTCCTTCTTCTTATCCTTCTTCTTCTCTTCTTCTTCTTCTTCCTTCCTTTCATTTTTCCTCTTTCTGCTCCTCTTGTCCCCTTATTCAGGCTAAATTAGCTAAGAATGCCTTTTTGGAGCTAATTATGTCATTTAGGTGGAAGCCTTGCTAACTATAGGTCATTTCGGAGCTAACTTGGGTAAAATGTGTCATTCATGAGCAAACTATGCTTATTAAGCCATTTTGGATCTAGCTGAGCTAATTATAGGCCATTTAATACCTAAGTTAGGGAGAATAGGTCGTCTTCCAGCTACCTAAGCCTTATTATGTTATTTAGGAGAGAACTGAGCTAAGTATATGTAATTTTTATTAAAACACTACAAATAACATACCATTATCTTCATCATGACGGTGAAGCACTGTGCTCTGGCTTGTTTCACCTGGAGAAGGCTGCCCTGGAGAAGGCTCCACTGTAGAAGGGTTGGGCGATGCGTTTCGGGAGATATTCTGCACCAAACATCGTTTGCAATGTGTCGTTAGCATGAGGACACTCTTAAGATCACTGCACTGAAATGAAACTCACCGTCCCCGCCATGTTAATGACTGGCATCGGCGGAGGGACTTGGCCGCGCTTCTCACACATAGACTGTACATTTGGTTTCGACAAGTCAAACTTTTTATTTATTAATGAAACGAACATTAAAATGGAAGATTTGAAATAACATGAAGAAGAAACTTACCACGAAGAGCTCGTATATGGCCCTGTTAGACGCATCATTCCGTGCCCTCTCCACCTCCACCAATGCAGTCGTCCTCTCCTCCAGGTCCCTCATCTCCTTATCCTTCTCCGCCATAGCCGCCTGGATTGCCTCTCTCTCTTTCTGAATAGCAGCCTGCAACACAACTCATTGTTAGCATTGTAATCATATTGGTTCCAACGCACAACATAATGCAGAAAGATAGCAGAGTCCATTAAACTAACCTCGATGGCGAGCTTGACTGGCCTTAGACGAGGTGTTATCTCCGGACATGAGCTCGTTTGAAGTGCCTTTATATGCCAAAGAGTGCTAGGACAATGTATAAGGCCGTCTCCAATGGTGATCGAGCCATGGGGCCTCCCGTTGCCAGCTATCATCACCAGCTCTGGATCAATAGGCCCCTCGCTCGGGTTAAAGTCCTCTCATTTCCTCGCCTTCCCGTGATCTCTGTACTTCACGAGCTTGTGGTGGGAGGAGATGTTGGTGAAGTTTTCTAGATGCTCGAGGTCAGACTCAGAGAATGCCTTGACCTTCTTGTACGAGGCAGTATGGGCCATCGCATACAGGTCGTACATCTGTGGCACCTCCGTCTTATTGTGACGCGCCTAAAAGAGAGAGAGAGAGGAAAATTGTATTAGTAAAGGGCTCAAGATAGCATTAAGAATGAATTGCATGAGGCATGAATCAAACCACATAACCAGTTCTCGCCAAATTGGATTAAGTTGACGCTCCCTTGATGGTGTGGCACACCAACCATTTTGCCACGCCTATCCTTGGCGTTGTTGTCGCTGGCCTCCCACGTTTCGGAGCAGCACTGGTCCACCAAGGCCTCCCAACAATCCATCTTATCCACACACCATCTCGGGGCACCTAAGTTAATAAAGAGAAATTTGAGCGCGTAAGAACCAAATCATGGAAACTAACTTCAAAGCCTTAATAATATGTAATTACCTTCATGTAATGCTCCTACTCCATCTTAGAATCACGACACTTCGCCTTGTGCTTCTTAATAAGCCGCGTGGCATAGTAGTCTCGAACAGCCTACACCCAAGCCTCGTGCCGAAAGATATGAATTAGGCGGCGGCATTCGGTTTCGATAACCTTTGCCGCGTCCTCCTCGTATCCCTCCTCACACCTGTAGTAGGTCTGCAAACGAGACAACACCGATTAGTAAAATAACTAGCTATGGTTCATTTATAATTGTGTGAAGGAGAAATTACCCAGAACTGTCGGATCACCATGTGGACCCTCATGTGGCACAAAACATCGTCGATCTCCACCTCCGGCGGGGGCGGGGCACCCAAGTAGTGCTCCCAGGTCATTCCTACCTCTCGCTCCCGACCGGGCAACGTAACAAACCCTGGGAAGTTTTTACGGCAAAGCACACCAAGGACACTATTGGGCTTGCGGACACCCTTGGCAACAATCCAACCCCGACGGTATGACAAATTAAAGCCAAAACATTAGATATTTGAGAAAACGTGAAGGCAAAAGGTTAAATAAGAGTAAATTAACTTACTTGTCCCCATTTGGCCTAATCGACCACCTCTGCTCGGGGGTCGCCGGCACGAGCGGGAGCCCCGAACTACCACGCTGGTAGATGGTAGCCCCCTTACCCAGCTCCTCGTCGCTACCAACATGGCCACTTGGCTCAGCCTAGGTATCCCACTGGGTCTCTGGGGACGTACCCTCATCCCTGCTTTACTTCAGAGTCGCCTGGAACGAAGCCTCTGGGACACGAGTCTCGTGGGTCGAAGGCTCGTTGACCTGAGGCTCGTTGACCCGAGGCTCGTGAATCGGAGACCGTGTAGCCTCCACCTCAAACGAATCCACCCTAGAAGTCATGTGCTCAGGTGAATCGGCTTGGGGTGGTGGCGGAGACCGTGTAGCCTCCACCTTAGAAGGCGTGGCAGCCACCACGCTACCTCTCCCGTGGCCACGTGTACTTTAGTACAACATAAAAACTAACATGAGTAATAAAATGTATATAAATACCAATATGCATACAACATGAGTACAACATAAATACCAACATGAATACAACGTGTACCTTTAGTACCTCTCGGCTTCGCGCGGGGTCGACCTCCACTCACGGGGGCGCTCCTTGCATAGTAGAGAGCAACACTCTCTGAAGAGGCGAGGCAGGAATGGAAGTACCCATCCCATCACCCGCCGACGAAGAAGGAGCCGTGGAGTGCTCTTGACCCTTTCCCACGATCTTTCAACACCTGTCATGACAAAGAGTAAATGAAACTAGTACAACATAAATACCAACATGAGTAATAAAATGTATATAATTTAAGTGTATCATCGTCATAAATACCAACATGACTAATAAAAATTGAATACCTAACATGAACTCAAAATTTATATATAGTATAATAGTTGAATACCTAACATGAACTAATAACAATCGTGCTCGTCTATATATGCTTCGGGGTCAATAAATGCATCATGATCATCACTATCATCAATAAATGCATCATCATCATCACTATCACGAAGAACATGTGGAAGGCCACCATTATGTAATCGGTCAAGAAGTGACAGGTCATCCGCAGCAGCAACCTCTTCCTCTTCCAGCTCTTCCTGTTCGGGCTCAGGGGTTAAGAAGGATTCACTGTCGCTGTCTACTTCAATGTTTTGGGGTGAAGTAGAGCGGTTCTTGAAACATTTCTTGGACATACGTGTTTCTTGGAAGAATTCTCCTTCATATGTGTGTGGGTTAATGTGAGGTTCGTAATCCTCTTCATTGAGGGTAGGTGGTCTAAAATGTGGTGGCACTTCATAAACGACACCCCAACCTTTGAGATTTGGATCAGTTTGGTAGGCCCACGGTAGATAGAAAACTTGTGTCGCCTGTTGAGCCGTAATATAGACATCGGGAACATCTAAGTGGGTGTTTTGGTTGATTTCGACTAGTCCTATAAGTTCATGAGTCCTTCTAGTCTCCCTCGGCTCAAACCAATAACATTTGAAGACTACGACGGTCGGTGGGTTTTCACCATAGAATAAAAGTTCATAAATTGCTTCAACTCTTCCATAATACTCGGTGCCTCCTTCGCCGATAGCAGAGACAGAACAATTTGTAGTGTTTAGGTCGGGCATAGATAGGTCTTTGCCAAAGGTACGAAAGTGATACCCGTTGATATTGTATTTGTCAAATGAACGGACCTTATAGTCAAAACCATTAGCGACTTGTCTCAACTCGGTGTCCATAGACTCTACATCAGCCTACAAGTTTAATATGAAAGAATGGATGCATTAGCCGCAAATTAGACCAAGAAATCAAATGGGCCCTTAATGGTAATTAATTACCCTTTGTTTGAACCAAGAGATGAAACCGGGATAGTCGCCTCCATGCTTTGCGAGAAGCTCATACTCTTTGACAGAATCCTTTTCGATGACCACTCCATCCGAGAATTCGGCGACATATCGACTATATCAAATATCCGGGAATAAGAGTAGTTCAAAGCAATTAGAAGTTACGGCACAATAATTTACCGAGAACTTACTCGATGTACGACCGCAGTTCTATTAGGTTGGTGAAGATATACAATGAAATGGGCCGCCATTCTTCGACATCCAACGATTTCCCTTTCGATGCACCGGATGGTGCGAGCTTACCTTTGAATAGGATGAGGTTGGATCGAACTTTTTTTTGATCGCCATCATTGTACCAAGGCTTCGGGTTATGCACATGATGATTTTTGGCTTCGTAGTGTGCTGTCACGAAGTTTGCCGCCTCCTCAGTAATGAATTCCTCGGCCATCGATGCTTCAATTCTACGTTTTTTTACACTTAGCTCGAAGCGTCTTATGCGTCCTCTCAGTTGAGTAGCACCATCGATTTTGAACGGGCCCCCCCATTCTTGCCTCGGTCGGGAGATGCAAAATCAAATGTTGTATTGGATTAAAGAAGCCCGGTGGAAAGATCTTTTCTAATTTGCAGATCAACTCCGGCGCCAACTCTTCCATTTCATCTAGCATGCCAGGCGATAGTTCTTTCGCACAAAGAAAACGGAAGAAATAGCTCAGCTCTGCTAGTAGTAGCCATTCATCCTCAGGGATAAAGCCACGCAACATCACCGGCATTACCCGCTCAATCCATATGTGCCAATCATGACTCATAAGACCAAATATTTTCCAACTTCTGAAGACTCGCTCCCCTTTTTAGATTCGTAGCATACCCATCGGGGAACATCAACCACATTTTCACCCACAATAGCATTTCCCTCATAGTTGGCCTTTCAATATTGAACCATGACTTTGGCTTCGCTATGCTTTTCTTTCCTTTCCGTTGTCGCAAGTTTTGCAACGGTCTATCACATAGAGCCTCCTGGTCGATTCTAGCGTTAGGATTATCTTTTGACTTCCCTTCTATGCCGAACAATGTACCAAAAATGGGCTCCACAATATTCTTTTCAGTGTGCATCACGTCGATGTTGTGTGGGCCAAGGAGGTCTTTGAAGTAAGGCAGATCCCATAAGCATGACTTGTGAGTCCAGGCGTGTTCCGTATTATACCCTTTGAAGTATCCTGGACGCAAAGGATTAGGCTTGAGAGCATTTAACTGATCAAGGGTCTGTTGGCCTGTCAACGCAGTTGGTGCAGTGTTTTTGACAACTCTACCTTTGATGAAATTCTTCTTGTCTTTTCTTAACTTATGGTCAGGATCCAGGAATTGTCTATGCATGTCGAAGCAAGAATACTTGCGACCAGCCTGCAGCCAACGGAACTGAAGAGCTGCCTTGGATGTGGTGCACGGAAACATTCCATGCACAGACCAGCCAGCGAATAGCGCAAACGCCAGATAATCATGCGTCGAGTACATGTACCACACATGCATTTTGAAATTTGTTTCTGTAGCCGCGTCGTAGGTCTTGATCCCATTATCCCAGGCTTATTGCAACTCATCCTTAAGCGCCTGCATGTACACATTCATATTCTTCCCCGGATAGTTGGGCCCTGGAATTATCAACATCAGGAAAATGTTCTTTCTTTTCATAATCTCTCCGGGTGGCAAATTTAGTGGAATGACAAATACATGCCAACAATTGTATTGTGCTGCCGTCATACCATACACATTGAACCCATCCATGCTGATGGCAACTCTAGGTTGCCTTGGATCTTCCGATTTATCCTTATGTAGTGCATCGAAGTGCCTCCACGCAAAACCATCTGAAGTGTGTACCAGCATCTTGTTCCCATCCGCATCTAGTTCGGTTCTTTTGCCCAATTTGTGCCATGTCATCTGTCTGACCGTCTCTTCGACCATGAAAAAACGTTGAAGTCTTGGTACGATTGGCAGATACTGAAGAACACTAATGGGGATTTCGGTCTGATTCTTCTCACCCATACCATTGTCTACCACAATATACCTGGAAGAATTGCAAATGGGGCAATAGTTCAAGGCCGCATACTCAAGCCTAAATAAGGCACATCCATTCTCATAGGCATGTATCTTCTCATAGGGCATCTTAAGTACACGGAGGATTTTCTCTGACTAGTACAGGTTTGCAGGTAGTACATGGCCTTTGGGTAGAAAGCGTCCAAATATCGTCATCATCGCGTCGTAGCATTCTCTGCCTAGGTTGAATTGAGCCTTCAGAGCCATTACTTGCGCGATGGCATCCAGCTGACAAAGCTCAATCTGCTTGGAGAGGACGTTTTGAAGACTCCAACATTTCATAGAAGGCCTTTGCAGATTCCTCCATCTCATCGTCCAAATCCCGAGCATCATCAAAGTCTTGCACCATGTCTTCAATCCCGGTACCATGCTCGTCGGTGCGACCGCGAATCACCTCAGCTCTGGTACATTGGTCAGACTCACCATGAAAAGTCCACACCGTATAATTAGGCGTAAAACCCCACTTCTGCAGGTGTTTACCCATTTCAAACTCTGTCTTCTTTTTCCAGTTGTCGCAGTTGGGACAGGGGCACCATGTTTTTTGCTGGCCATTTGCAAATGCGGCTCTCACAAACCCCCTGGTTTTTGTTAACCATTCATGGGTCATTTCTTTCTGACTAGGGTGACCAGCGTACATCCAAGCATGATCATTGATGTTGCCTAGCTACCTATGGGGGCACAAGAAATAAATATATAATTCATCATCTATATTCATACGCTAATCAAGTTTGTCAGATTTATTACGTCCATGCAACCTACACGCGAATAGGTAAAGATAGGTCCTAATCCCACCCGAGTATGTGTAGATTGGGTTCGTTTTCCCATGCTCTGCTCCAGATGCGACGCAGAATTTCGGCAGCACCTCCCCGCTGTTCTCCTGATACACGTCTCGGCAATAAGCAGAGAGGATGTGTACCCGGAGAACAACAGGGAGGCACTGACGAAATTGTGCATCGGATCCAGAGAACAACATGCGGGAAAACAAACCCAATCTACACATACTCGGGCTGTCCATGGATAATGTTGGACAATTCAAAAGGTTGGCGGTTATAAATATGCAAAGAAATGCATATTTATAGATGTCGCCCTTTCGAATGGGAGACACATACTGGTCACACATACTCATGATTGAAGAAACCTATAGCTAGCAAGTTTCATCGGCACGAAGACCGGGACAGAGCAAATTGAGGGGCTCGGAGGAGAAGTCATTTGTGCTCACCAACAAACGCAAGGGCGGATCTCGTCCAACGCATGTGGAGGTCGTCGAACAAGTACACATTGAAATTCACACGATCAACACAAATACGATGTTTTTATAATTAACTTAATCGGAAAATATGTGGCCTAACTCATAATTTACAAAACTATGACCGCCGTCGGCCTCTAGGAGGCCGAAAAGCACCTTCTCACTCAACAGTAGGCAAAAGAGGTGTCGTCGGTCGGGGCTTAGTGGCGTCAAGGGTCGGTGGCGTCGGGTGTCGGTGGCATCGGGGGTCGGGGGTTAGTTGCGTCGGTGGTCGGGGGTTAGTGTCGTCGGGGGTCGAGGGTCACTAGCATCGGGGGTTGGGGTCTTTTCGGTCAACAAGAGGCCGAACAGGTGTCGGGGGTCGAGGGTCAGTGGCGTTGGGCGTCGGGGATCGAGGGTCGGGGGTCGATGGTCACTGGCGTCGGGGGTCGAGGGTCGAGGGTCAGTGGTGTCGGGCGTCACGGGTCGGGGGTCGAGGGTCAGTGCCTGGGTGCCGGGGTTCCTTTTTCCTCTTCTTTCTTCTATTCCTCTCTCTTCTTTTTCTTCTATTCCTTCTTCTTCTTCTTGATCATCTTCTTATTATTATTCTTCTTCTTCTTTTTTCTCCTCCTCCTCCTCTTCTTCTTCTTCTTCTTCTTCTTCTTCTTCTTCTTTCTTTTCTCTTTCTCCTCTTCTCCTCTTTCTTCTTCTTCTTCTTCTTCTTCTTCTTCTTCTTCTTCTTCTTCTTTTTTCTTCTAGTTTTTTTCTTCTATTATTATCTTCTAAGTTTTTTCTTTTCTATCTATTTTTTTCTATCTACTTTATTCTACCTAATAAACTAACTATCTAATTTAACAGAAAAAAAGAAAAAAACTAACTATCTAATAAACTAACTATCTAATAAACTAACTAAAAATAGAAAAAATACAAAAAAACAAAGTACCTAATAAACTAACTATCTAATTTAACAAAAAAATAGAAAAAAACTAACTATTCTATGCAGTCACCAGAGTTAGGGACGGCCAGTGAGGGGAGGGGCGTCGCCGGAAGTCGGTGAGGGGAGGGGCGTTGCCCGCAGCCAGTGAGAGGAGCGGCGGCGTCGGGGGAGGGTGAGGGGAGGAGCAGCGCAGGGGCGGGTGATGGGAGGGGCGGCGCAGGGGGCGGTGCCGGCGGCGAGTGAGGAGAGGGGGCGACGCAGGGTGCCCGTGGCGGGTGAGGGGAGGGGGTGGCGCAGGGGGCGGCGCAGGGGGCGGAGGGACGTCGGGGCGGCGCAGGGGGCTGCACCGGGGGGTGGAGGGACGTCGAGGCGGCGCGGAGGGACGTCGGCGTGGAGAGACGTCGGGCGGAGTGGGTGATTCGAGCGGCGCTACGTGTGAAGCGGGGGTTGGAGGGGGCGGGCCAGAATGTGGTTGGTGGGCCGCCCCTTTGCTGTCCGCCGTGCTCCCAGCGGACGGCAAAGGACTCCAGGTAGACAGCAAAGGGGCGGGGTGGGGGAGGCATCGGGTGGGGGCAGCCGTCGTCCCCTTTGCCGTCCGCCGTGCTCCCAAGCGGACGGCAAAGGGTGCTAGGCACACGACAAAGGGGAGGGGTGGGTGGGGGTGGGGGTTTCGACCGTTTGGGGGGGGGTTGCCGTCTACCCACCCTTTGCCGTCTGCATAGGGCTTCTTTGCCGTCCGCCAGCGGACGACAAAGATGTGGCTGACGGCAAAATAAACCTTTGCCATCAGCCAACTCTTTGCCGTCAGCAGTGTGATAGCTGATGGCATATAGTACCTTTGCCATGCGTCAGCAGACGGCAAAGGCCAGGCAGACGGCAAATTTCTGAATTCCAGTAGTGTGTATTGTGTTCATGACGAACAAAGTAATGCCTTAAGCAAGATGACATGATGTAGAGGGATAAACTCAAACCAATGATGAAAACCCCATCTTTTTACCCTTGATGGCAACAACACCATGCGTGGCTCGCTACCCCTTCTGTTACTGGGTGAGGTCACCGCACGGTATGAACCGAAAACCAAGCACTTCTCCCATAGCAAGAATCATAGATCTAGTTGGCCAAACAAAACCCACAACTCGAAGAGAATTACAAGGATATGAAATCATGCATAAGAGTGATCAGAAGAAACTCAAATAAGATTCATAGATAATCTGATCATAAATCCACAATTCATTGGATCTCGACAAACACACCGCAAAAGAAGATTACATCGGATAGATATCCATGAAGATCATGGAGAACTTTGTATTGAAGATCCAAGAGAGAGAAGAAGCCACCTAGTTACTAGCTATGGACCCGTAGGTCTATGGTGAACTACTCATGTACCATCGAGAGGTCATGGTGTTGATGAAGAAGCCCTCCGTATCCGAATCCCCCCTCTGGCAGGGCACCAGAACGTCCCCCAGATGGGATCTTGCGGAGACAGAAGCTTACGGCGGCGGAAAAGTACTTTCGATGATCTCCTGATTATTCATGGAATTTTTGGGAATATATAGGTGCAAAACCTAGGGCAAAGGAGCCTCAGGGAGCCCACAAGCCAGGGGGCCGCGGGCCCCCTGGCCGCGCCATGAGGTATTGTGGGGTCCCTGGTGGGCCCCTGCCATGATTCTCCCGCTTCCCGATCTTTTTCTGTTCCGGAAAAAATATTTTTTGGCAGTTTCATTCCGTTTGGACTCCGTTCAAAATCCTCCTCCGAAAGGGGTCAAAAACATGGGAAAAACAAGAACTGGCTCTTGGCACTGAGTTAATAAGTTAGTCCCGAAAAATATATAGAAGGCATGCAAAACATCCAAAGTTTGACAAGATAATAGCATGAAACCATCAAAAATTATAGATACGTTGGAGACGTATCAGCGGCCACCTCCTCATATCCCTCCTCACACGTGTAGAAGGTCTGCAATGAAATGAGACAACACTAATTAGTACAATAACTAGCTATATTGTTAGGATTAGGTTGTGTAAAAGGAGAAATTATCCAAAAGTTATTGATCACCATCTCGGCCCTCGTGTGGCACAAAAAAACAATCGATCATCTCCTCCAATGGAGCCTGGGCATCCTAGTAGTGCTCCCATATAAATCATAGTGTAGGAACCTCACCCTCACCGGGCAACGTAACAAACCATGGGAAATTTTGTCAGCAAAGCACACCAAGGACGGTGTTCGGCTTGCGGACTCCAAGGGGATAATTCCAACCCCTGCAGTATGACAAGGTCAACACATTAGATATTCGAAGAAACATGAAGGAAAAAGTTTCAAAAAGAGTAACTGCCCTTACTTCTCCCCTTCAGGCCTAATCACCGGCCTTTTCTCGCGGGTCGCCTGCACGACCGTGAGACAAGTACTACCACGCTGGAAGATGGTGACCGCCTCAACCACCTCGCCCTCACTATCAGTATACTCATCCCCGCCACCATCAGAATGGCCACCCGACCCCTCGATCCGAACAGGACAGGTACCCCATCGGGACGTCTCCTTATTGGCCAAAGCCTCTATGGTGGGAGTCTCGTGGGACGTAGCCCCTGGTACATGAGTTTCGCGGGCTGAAGCCTCAGGAACCGGAGTCTCATGGGCCGAATGCCCGTCGACCCGAGGCTATTGGACCGGAGTCCCTGTAGCCTCAACCTCAAACTAGTCCACCATAGTAGTCCTCTGCTCGGGTGAATGAGCTGGGGGTGGCAGCGAGGACGGCGTAGCAGTCAACCTACCTCTCCCGCGACAATGTCATGTACCCTTCGCCTTCTTCCCTGCCCGACCTCCTCTCCCGGTGGGCAACGGCGCCGACAAAGAAGCACCTGCAGGTGTCCCCAGACTGTCTGCCAAGACTCTAGGGAAAGATGGGGGTGGAACGAATTACCCTTCATGCAGGCCGCCGACGAAGAAGTACCCGCCGGGCGATCTCTACCCGTGCCCACCATCTTTCGACACCTGCCATGATAAAGAGTGAAAGAAATTAGTGCAACATAAAAAATTGTATACCTGACATGGATAATAGATGTACATATATAATTTAAGTTGGGATTCATACAAACTAATAATAGTCTCGATCAATAAATGCATCATCATCATCACTATCATGCGTGTCTTCATGAATGACGTGCTCATCGGGTTCACCTAAATCAACTTGTAGCAGGCCTTTCTGTAATTGTTCAAGCATTGATAGGTCATCCACAACAGTAACCTCTGCTAGTTCTAGCTCTACTGGTTCTATCTCAGGGGTGAAGTCAGATTCACCTTAGCTGTCTACTTCCATGTTCTGGGGTGAAGTACAATGGTTCTTGAAACGTTTCTTGGAAAGACGCGTTTCTTGGAAAAGTTCTTTGTCATATGTGTGTGGGTTAATGTGAGGTTCATAATCCTCATCATCTCGGGGAGGTGGTCTAGCATGTGGCGGCACTTCATAAACAACATCTCAACCATTCAGATTCTTATTAGTTTGGCAGGCCCACGGTAGATAGAAAACTTGGGTCACTGCTACCTCTTGAGCTTGCGTTGGTTTTTCCCTTGAAGAGGAAAGGGTGATGAAGCACAGTAGCAGTAAGTATTTCCCACAATTTGAGAACCAAGGTATCAATCCAGTAGGAATATCAAGGCAAGTCTCCAAAGTACCTGTGCAAAACAAACAAACTTGCACCCAACGCTATAAAGGGGTTGTCAATCCCTTCACGATTGATTGCAAGGTGAGATCTGAAGGCGGAAAGTGCAACAAAGTGAAATTGTATAGCTGAAAATATGATGTTAAGTAGACCCGAGGGCCATAGTGTTCACTAGAGGCTTCTCTCATGATAGCAAGTATTACGGTGGGTGAACGAATTACTGTCGAGCAATTGATAGAATCGCGCAAAGTCATGATGATATCTAAGGCAATGATCATACATATAGGCATCACGTCCGAGACAAGTAGACCGATACTGTCTACATCTACTAATATTACTCCACACATCGACCGCTATCCAATATGCATCTAGTGTATTGATTTCATAACAAACAGAGTAAAACCTTAAGTAAGATGACATGATGTAGAGGGATAAATTCATGCAATAGATATAAACCCCATCTTTTTACCCTTGATGGCAACAACACGATGCGTGCCTCGCTACCCCTTCTGTCATTGGGTGAGGGCACCGCACGGTATGAACCCAAAACCAAGCACTTCTCCCATTGCAAGAATTGTAGATCAAGTTAGCCAACAAAACCCACAACTTGAGGAGAATTACAAGGATACAAAATCATGCATATAAGAGATCAAAGGAAACTCAAATAATATTCATAGATAATATGATCATAAATCCACAATTCATCGGATCTCGACAAACACACCGCAAAAGAATATTACATCGGATAGATCTCCATGAAGATCATGCAGAACTTTGTATTGAAGATCCAAGAGAGAGAATAAGCCATCTAGCTACTAGCTATGGACTCGAAGGTCTGTGGTGAACTACTCACGCATCATCGAAGAAGCAATGGTGTTGATGGAGAAGCCCTCCGTGCCCGAATCCCCTTGGCAGGGCACCAAAACATGCCCAGATGGGATCTTGCGGAGACATAAGCTTGCGGCGGTGGAAAAGTATTTTCGTGGCTCTCTCCCATGGTTTCAGATTTTTAGGGAATTTATAGGCGGAAGAAGTAGGGCAAAGGAGCCAAGGGGGGCCCACAAGCCTGGTAGGTGGGCTTGTGGCCTCCCTCGGGATTCTTTGGCTTGGTTCTCAAGTTCCATGCATATCTTCTGTTACGGAAAAATCATTCCGAACATTTTATTCCGTTTGGACTCCGTTTAATATTCTTCTCTGAAAAGGGTCAAAAACACGGGAAAAACAGGAACTGGCACTTGGCACTGAGTTAATAGGTTACTGTCAAAAAAGATATAAAATGCATACAAAACATCAAAAGTTGAGAAGATAATATCATGGAACCATCAAAAATTATAGATACGTTGGAGACGTATCAAGCATCCCCAAGCTTAACTCATGCTCGTCCTCGAGTGGGGAAGTGATAAAGGCTGAATTTTTGATGTGGAATGCGACCTAACATATTTGCCCTTCGCAACTTCTTTCATGTGACATGAATGTTCAGATCCGTAAGATTCAAAACAATAGTTTTCTATTGACATGAAAACAATAATACTTCAAGCAAAGTAGCAAGGTAATCATGAACTTTCAAAATAACAAGGCAAAAGAAAGTTATCCCTACAAAATCATATAGTCTAGCTATGCTCCATCATCCCCGCACGATGAATTTAAATCATGCACAACCCCGGTATTGGCCAAGTAATTGTTTTCACACTCTTACTTTCTCAAACTTTTTCAACTCTCACGCAATACATGAGCGTGAGCCATGGATATATCACTATAGGTGAAATAGAGTGTGGTGGAGGTTGTGAGGCAAAAAGGAGGAGATGGTCACATCGACTCGGCGTATCAACGGGCTATGGAGATGCCCATCAATAGATATCAATGTGAATGGGTAGGGATTACCATGCAACGGATGCACTTAGAGCTATAAATGTGTGAAAGCTCAAAAGGAGAACTAGTGGGTGTGCATCCAACTTGCTTGCTCATGGAGATCTGGGGCAATTTGAGGAAGCCCATCATTGGAATATACAAGCCAAGTTATATAATGAAAATTCCCACTAGTATATGGAAGTGTCAAAACGAGAGACTCTCTATAATGAGGAACATGGTGCTATTGTGAAGCAGAAGTGTGGAAAAAGATAGCAGCATTGTCCCTTCTCTCTTTTTCTCTCATTTTTTTTGTTTGGGCTCTTTGGCCTCTTTTCATTTTTTTTGTGTGGGCAACTTTGGCCTCTTTTCATTTTTCCTCACATGGGACAATACTCTAATAATGACGATCATCACACTTTTATTTACCCACAACTCAACACTTAGAGCAATGATGACTCTATAGGAAATGCCTCCAGCAGTGTACCGGGATGTGCAACGATCTAGCTTTGCGTATGACGTTGGAACATCTCGCTAGCTATCTTATGATCATGCAATGGCTATATGAAAGTGACGACACAAGTCATGAGACGGAACGGTGGGAGTTGCATGGCAATATATCTCGAAATGGCTATGAAAATGTCATAATAGGTAGGTATGGTGGCTGTTTTGAGGAAGGTATATGGTTGTTTGTGCACCGGCGAAATTTGCGCGGCACTAGAGAGGATAGCAATGGTGAAAGGTGAAAATGCATCTATACCATGGACTTACATTAGTCATGAAGAACTCATATATTTATTGCGGAAGTTCTATTAATAATCGAAACAAAGTGCTAAACGCATACTCCTAGGGGAAGGGTTGGTAGGTGTTAACCATCGCGCGATCCCGACCGCCACACAAAGGATGACAATCAATAAGTCAATTATGCTCTGACTTCCTAACATAGCGGTTCACCATACGTGCATGCTACAGGAATCACTAACTTCAACACAAGTATTTCTAGATTCACGACACCCTACTAACATAACTCTAATATTACCAAATCCATGTCTCAAAACTAATTGAGAGGAATCAAACTTCTCTTAACAATCAATGGACATGAATATGGAAGTTTTTATTATATCCTCTTTGGATTCTTATCATTTTTATGACTACTTTCATAGCACAAGCCAATTACCAAGTTACTCGGAGAGAGCACTCTCAAAAAGATATAAGTGAAGATTGAGAGTTCTTATTTCTCCAAAATATGACACCGCCGTGCTCTAAAAAGATCTAAGTGAAGCACTAGAGCAAAGTCATCTAGCTCAAAATATATAAGTGAAGCACATGCGAGCTAAATTGCCTAACTCAAAAGATATAAGTGAAGCTCAATGAGTATTCTAGCAAAATCATGATGAGTGCATGTCTCTCTCAAAAAGGAGTGGAGCAAGGATGATTGTGATACAAAAAAAAAGACTCCTATAATACATTACGCTCCAAGAAAAACACATATCATGTGGTGAATAAAAATATAGCTCCAAGTGACGTTAGCGATGGATTGAAGACGAAAGAGGGGATGCCTTCCCGGGGCATCCCCAAGCTTAGGATTTTTGGTGTCCTTGAATTTGCCTTGGGATGCCTTGGGCATCCCCAAGCTTGAGCTCTTTCCACTCTTTATCCCATTGTCCATGAGAACATCACCCAAAACTTCAAAATTTCACAACACAAAACTTAAAGAGAAACTCGTGATATCATTAGCACAAGAAAACAGACCACCACCTCTTTAGGTACTATTGCAAACTTTATTTCTATTTATATTTGTGTTATATTACTGTATTCTCACTTTTCCATGGATAGTACCCCCCGATACTATCCATAGTTTCATCAAAATAAGCAATCAACACAACAAAAACAGAATCTGTCAAAAAGAGACCAGTCTGTAGAAATTTGTATACTTCGTATACATATGTTATCTCAAAAATTCTGAAATTTTTTGACAATTAGGGAAATTGGCATATCAACCAGTAGGAAAACAAATCAACTCAAAAGCTCTTTCGGCATAGGAATTAAAAATAATTTCATGAGCACAAAGTTTCTGTCTTTTTCAGCAAGACCAAACAACCATCACCAAAACTAGTCATAAAGGTTGTACTTGGCTCAAACACAAAAAGAAACACACAAAACACAATCATAAAAGAATTATGATGGTGTGGACACAACAAAACAGAAATAAAAAAGCAAAAATAAATTCATTGGGTTGTCTCCCAACAAGCGCTATTGTTTAACGCCCTTAGCTAGGCATAAGGCGATAGAATCAAGTATCGTCGTCTTTGGTGCTCAAACCATAAGTAGAACTCATCATGGATTCATAAGGCAATCTCATTTTATTTCTAGGAAAATGTTCCATGCCCTTATTTAATGGAAATTGAAATCTAATATTCCCTTCCTTCATATCGATGACGGCACCAATAGTCCTTAGGAAAGGTCTACCAAGAATGATAGGACATGTTGCATTGCAATCAATATCAAGCACAATGAAATCTACGGGTACATAGTTACTATTTGCAATAATAAGAACATCATTGATCCTTCCCATAGGTTTCTTAACAGTAGAATCCGCAAGATGCAAATTAAGAGAGAACTCATCAATCTCATTGAAGCCTAGAACATCACATAAAGACTTTGGAATAGCGGAAACACTAGAACCCAAATCACACAAAGCATTGCATTCATAGTTTTTAATCGTGATTTTGATAGTAGGTTCCCACTCATCATGAATTTTTTCTAGGAATAGAAACTTCCAACTCAAGTTTGTCTTCAAGAGATTTCATCATAGCATCGACGATATGATCGGTAAAGGCCTTGTTTTGGCTATAAGCGTGTGGAGAGTTTATCATGGATTGCATCAAGGAAATACATTCAATCAAAGAGCAACTATCATAACTGAATTCCTTGAAATCCAAAGTAGTAATTTCATTACTACTCAAAGTTTTTATATCGTCTACTCCACTTTCAATGTTTTTAGCATCAAGATAGATAGACTCTGAATCATTGGGGCGTTTCTCAACCAAAGTGGATTCATATCCAGCCCCCTCATCATGAGGTTTGACATTATAAATCAAGGATTCAATGGGAGTCATACCAAGCACCTTAAGATCTTCGTGATTCTCATCACGAGAACACGCCTTTCTAAGTCATTCATGCCTAGCACAAATTTGGGTGGTTCTTTCTTTACTCTCATTCATGGAAACACGCATAGATTTCAAAGTTTCATCCATATTGATCTTGGGAGGAGCACATATCAATTTGAAAGCATCAATATCAAGAGACATTCTATCAACGGTCCTAGCCAAGTCATCAATTTTGATCAGTTTTTCTTCCATGGACACATTGAAAATCTTTTGCGAGTTGATAAACTCTTTAATATTACTCTGTAGATCAGAGGGTAATTTATTGAAATTTCCATGAGCATTGTTATAGGAATTTCCAAAGTTATTAGAGGGATTACTAGGAAAAGGCCTAGGAATAAAGATTCCTCTATAAGCATTTTTGTTGCCAAAATTATTCCTACCAACAAAATTAACATCCAAGCTCTCACTGCTACTGTCAATCAAGGTAGACAAGGGCATATCATTTGGATCTAAAGGATCACCTTTACTAGCAAACAATTTCATTAACTCATCCATCTTAGCACTCAAAGAGTTAATTTCTTCTATAGCATTCACTTTTTTACTAGTAGGTGACCTTTTAGTGTGCCATTGAGAATAGTTTGTCATGATATTGTCTAGGAGTTTTATGGCTTCTTCTAATGTGATTTCCATGAAAGTTCCACCGGAGGCGGAATCCAAGATGTTTCTAGAAGCAAAATTCAAACCCGCATAGAAGATTTGTATAATCATCCAAAGACTCAAGCCATGAGCGGGACAATTTCAAATCATCAATTTCATTCTCTCCCAAGATTGTGCAACATGTTCATGATCTAGTTGCTTAAAATTCATAATATCATTATGGAGAGAGATAATCTTAGCCAGAGGAAAGTACTTGGATATATAAGAATCTTTACAATTGTTCCAAGAATCAATGCTATTTTTGGGTAAAGATGAAAACCAAGTTTTTGCTCGATCTCGCAATGAGAACGGAAATAGCTTCAATTTAATCACATCATTATCCATATCTTTCTTATTTTGCATATCGCATAACTCAATGAATGTATTAAGATGGGATGCGGCATCTTCACTAGGAAGGCCGCAAAATTCCTCTTTCATAACAAGATTCAGCAAAGCAGCATTGATTTCGTATGATTCCGCACTAGTGGCGGGAGCAATCGGAGTACTAATAAAATCATTATTATTAGTATTCGAGAAGTCACAAAGTTTGGTGTTTTCAGTCATGGTGACTTCAGCAAGCAGACAAGCACACAGGCGAATAGAAAGCAAGCGAAAGAAAAGGGCGAACGAAAAAGGCAAAGAAATTTGTAATTTTTTTTTCAGAAGTGGGGGAGAGGAAAACGAGAGGCAAAAAAGTAAATGCAAGAGATGAGTTTGCGACAGTTACTTGGATAAGCTTCACTTAGAATAGTCGCCGGTGCGAGAAATTGACAGGTTGAAGAGAGACTATTCTTGACTTGATACTCCCCGGCAACGGCACCAGAAAGTCTTCTTGCTACCTCTTGAGATTGCGTTGGTTTTTCCCTTGAAGAGGAAAGGGTGATGCAACACAGTAGCAATAAGTATTTCCCTCAGTTTGAGAACTAGGGTATCAATCCAGTAGGAGTATCAAGGCAAGTCTCCAAAGTACCTGCGCAAAAACAAACAAACTTGCACCCAACGCTATAAAGGGGTTGTCAATCCCTTCACGATTGATTGCAAGGTGAGATCTTGTAGCGACCCGAATCAAGACGACTCAAGCCTCTGGTGTTTCCGTACCATCCCAAGATCATGCTGGTACACACACAATACATAATGTATATATTCAAGAGTTCAATCACACAGCTTTATTAATCGAAATCTCATAAAGAGTACTTTATTACAATAAAGGATTACAATAAAGTGGCTGAAGGCCATCTCATGAGATATCTAACGAAGACTAGCGGAAGCATCAGGTAGACGAGTCCATCCGACTCCAAGGGCATGTCGCTGAGCGTAGATCATAGCCTCACTCCTGGTCGGAAAAGTACTCTGCAACATGATACGTTGCAGCCGTGTAGGTCAGCATATTGAATATGCCGGCAAGTCATCAAAGAGAGGAGTAAAATAATAATCAACTATCTCTACATGCATATTTGGCCGGTGGGGCTATGAGTTTTGCATAAAGCCAGTTTTATCCTACAACAAGAGGGGTTGGAAGCAAAATATTACTACATTGTTTGTTGTTAACGAGATGGTTCCGCCAACCAGTTCTCATACCCGAATAGTTGTTAACACCCACATCATTATTAAGTTGTGTCGAGAGTTCAGGGGAAATTTAATGCCTTCGGCTCAAGTTGTCCATGACCGTGGACACGACTAATCGATTAGGTTGGGCACTCTGCAGAGTTTTGCACACGTTCCCCACAAGATTTGATCGCCTCCGGGTTTGTCCTCGCACTTCAGTGTGTTTGAAGACCGGATGATCAAAACATGGTCTTTCAACGGGTCCCTCTGAATCCCTGTCGGTGCCCATCCATTCCTATCGTTCTTCTACATCTGCTAGCACCGCCTGTCCAGAGTCGCCGCATTGTCCAACCAAGCCAGAGCCCATAATGACTTGTGGCTGTGCAGGTAAGCCTTGAGTGTTGAAGTCTCCGTCCGTCTCTTCGAGCCTGGGTGAAGCTTTCCGCAGGATGACATGGCCTCTCCAGCATCCCGGGCATCCACTGGGTTCTCCAGGGAGCCGATCAACCGTCCTTCACCCAGAGTTGCATTGCGTCCGAGGTCTTGAAAAATCATGTCTTAGCCGGTCTTGATTAGTTAATCAACCTCGCATCACTCGTGATATACACTCAACTGAAAACCCGTCTACTCAAGCATAGCATTAAGAAATTGTCGTCCCGGGGCCAAGTATCGGGGTTGTTGTGTTCCTACCACATTATACTACAACTTATACTAAAGTTTCCAAGTACCTAGGCAGCATGCAATCGGGCAAAGAAAGGTGAACTACCATGCATCGAAAACATAGGAAAGTAACATGATCAAAATGACTTGCCTTGATGATAGTTGTCTTGCTCGAGCGCTTCTAAGTAACACGCTTCGCACTCCAGATGATCTACCGATGCAAACACAAAACACACCATAAGCACTTCAATCAAGCCACAAGTAAAAATAACATCACAAGTAAGGATTTGCTAATGCCTAAGTAAAAGAGTTCAACACGCGTTGCTATGGCAGAAAATTGTTTCTGTTAAAAACACCAGTAAAAATATTTAAAAATTATGAAATTTCTACCACAGTATGATTTAATCATTAGGAAGCAGTAGCAAAAAGAATCAACTCAAAATCATTTTTTTAACTCCTGGAATAGGCAAAACAAGGTTTAAACTAAATCTGATCTAACTTATATTTGCAAATTTAAAACATAGACAAATTATATGTTTTTACAAACTACAGAAAAATTGGAGTCTACTGGAACACGAATCAATATCATTGGACTACAGGATCAAAAGTTGTGGCCAAAACAAAACAGAAACTTTGCTGTTTTTGGAACTAGACAGAAAAAGAGAATAATTGCTACAGACACGTGGCGCCCACTGATTGGCTAAGGGTGTTTGCTGCATAGGCTAAACAGCAAATGGCCGCTAAATAAGAAATATTCTCTGGCTAAAAGTTAAGTGAATAAAAACCAGTGCGGTTTTTGTTTAAAAACCGAAAGGTTATCTACTCTAATCTACACCGTTGGAAATAGATCTAAGGGTAAAACTAAACTAAAAAAAACAAAACAAGTAAAAGAAAAAAAAAAGGAGGGAGCCTTACCGTGGCTAGGAAGCTCCCGTGCTGGCAATGGCCGATGGTGACTAGGTCGTGGTGGAGCTCCGGTGGGGTGGGGGTCGCCGGCGAGGGGGTGGGGTGGCACGGGGGCGGTGGGGCTCCAGGGAGGGGAGGGAGGCGAGGTGGAGGGAGGGATGCAGGGGGGCGAGGTGGAGGAGCTGCTGGCGAGCTTCTGGTCGGGGGGTGTAGCGAGGTGGAGGGGCGACGGGGTGGGGTGGCAACGGTGGGAGGTGGTGGAGGAGGGGCTGAAGGGTGGAGGGATTGGGCAGGGAGGGAAGGGTGCAGGGGGGCCGACGGGAAAAAAGCTCCTGGCGATGGGGAGGGGTGGCCGACGGGTTCTCTGGTGCCGACTCAGGAGAGGTGGCGCGCGAGCTAGAGGCGAGGAGAAAGGGTGGTCTCAACGGGAATGGAACGAGGAGGCCATGGGGGTTCTTATAGAGGCGACGGGAGGCGCTGGGAGGGAAGGTGCTTCACGAATCCCGGAGGTGGAGATCCTCTGTCCATGGAAGGAAAACTTGTTGTGACGTGAGAAAGACAGAGGAAGAAGATGATTCTGTGTTGGGCCAGTTTGGAAAGTGTCTTAATGGGCGAGCAGGTGTTTCCAATTAAAAGGGATTCCTTTCCTATTTTTAAAACTAGGAAACTAAAACGATAAAAGGCAAATCAAATCAATTCGAAATAAAGAGTTTCTATAAACTAAAATTATCAGAAAAATAAAATATAAATGATGGGCATTTTTCCACGGCAAAAATAAAAACTTCAGAAAAAATTAATTTCACAAAATTGCCTAAAAGGTTTATTTTCTTTTGCAAATAATTTTCAAATGACCCTCTAAGTTTTAGGGTTCAAATAACTTTCAAAATGCCCATGGGTTTGAGGGTCATGTTCCTCCTCTCTTTTGTGTTTGACAGAATGTATTTCCCGGCATTTCTTGCACGAAGAAAACGAATGGAAATGCAAAAGAATTCAAATGCAAATATCTCCATTCAAATTATTTATAGTTGAAGAAGTCATGTCATCTTCTCTCTTTGCTTTTAAAATATTGAATTTGAATTCACCGGAGCTGGGCAAAGTCATTTTATTCCCTCTCATTCAAAAGTTTCGAAAAGTTTCAAATTTCACACAAGTTTCAATCACTTAGGCAACAACAAACAATCTATCTAATAATTATATTAACATTCCAAAATTTATAATTTTGGGATGTTACAAACTACCACACTTAAAATGAATCTCGTCCTCGAGATTCCAATAGGCTAGAAACAAAGGTTAGGGTTAGGGGGTCTTCTAACAAATCCAATCTCCGGCAAGGTGGGATGCTACCACACTTAAAATGAGAGATACTGGTCCCCCAAAATGCTTTAACGATTCCTCTGGGGTTTTTGGCAACTGACATCGCACAGTCTTCATATTAAATCCTTTGGTGATTCTCTCCCGTTGATATAAGCTTCTTCCGTCACTGGGTCTTCTTAACTGAATGTCTCATGGTCAATTCTAAATAACATATCAATGGTTCTCATGGTGGTCTACCATTTGTGGTTATCCTGTAGAGAGAGGGGTCTTGGTTTCATTCTCACCGTAAAATTTCTTACGCGTGACAACAAATGCCATGTACATGGGCTTTTCTTATACCACTCTAAGGCTTAAACAAAAGCTTCAAAGAACGTCGTCTCTCTATATGGGTAAGTCTCTCAGATTTACCATTCCGAATAGCAAGATAAATGATAAGAGTAAGTCGTCATGGTGATCAATCCATTCCGCACCCAAATCATTTCTCTGTATAAGGTTTAGCGAATCTTGCATTCTAACACTTGGGCATCCTCACAAGCATTGCAGAATTTCTCTTGTCCACGAACGAAGTTCGGATAATCCATTGGTTCTGCAAGCTGAACGAAACATCTATCGTATCTTCACAACTCTCAGGTTTGCGTATGCTCCTAAGAAAACGTTTGCTGATCCATCATAGCTTCTTTCCATCAATCATATTCATTTCATAATAAATCCTTTATTACATCCTTAATTTATCCTCAAAAACTCCAATTCAAAAGTACTTTATTACCAACGCTGCCATCCACATGGTTCGGTATGGTCAAGCATTTCTGCCAACTTTATTCATCTGCCTCTCTTGGAGGTACTTTAGTTCCACTCAAACTTTCCGAGGTGCTCCTTAAAATCATCCATCTTTTGCTTCATCATGGTGGCCATTAGCTTCATCTCCATCATCTCCGCACGTACCTCACTCAGGTATTCCTGGGTATGACGGAGTCTTGCTTCAAGTATTTCTCCGATCTGACGTATGGCTTCCATGGCAGCTTCACGAACAGCATCAAAGAAGGTCGCTCGTGGTACACGTGAAATGAAAAAGTATTGCCCCATAGTCTTTGGACAAACTCCTTTCACATGGTGGAGGTGTACTTCCACGTACAAAGTTCCACTCCATTTTCCACAAATGGGTAGCCTTTGTAGACTGCATCTCCTTCAAGGTGAATGTGCTTCATCATGTCCTTCAGGATTTTCGGGTAATCATGATCACTGGTCAGGGTCATGATCGTTTCTGGGCCCTTGAGGAATGACTCGTAGAGTGTTGCCATTTGGAGGTGTCAGTAAATAGGTACTCAGAGGAATGTATGTGTCTCCTTGGTAATCATGGTACATTCCTACTCAGTGGATCCTGTGGGTTTACCGATTACTACCACACTTAAATGAATTATACTCATGCCTGCATAGACCGTATTTTCTCATATCCTCATAATTGTTCAGAGATCTTTGTTCGTAGAAAAAACAACGCATACAGTATTCTACATAGGCAATCATGAGACAATAAATTCCATTTATTCATGATGTTATTACAATCTCAGGGACTTCTGTTACAAAAAAATTCACTCCATGATCTTATGAAAAACAAGAGTGCTTCGGATTACACTTATTGCCACGGTCAAAGCTTAACTACTCCATTCTAGCTTTCTTCCTTTGCGGACAATCGCTAGCAAAATGTCCTGCTTCCTTGCAACGAAAGCAAATGAGTTCTGACAAGTCTCGAGGCTTCTTAGTGTTTGCCGTTGCTCCTTGCGTTCCCGGCTTCCTTCCTGAGCACATGTATTTGTGGTGGCCAAATTTCATACACTTGTAACATCTGACATGACTCAGGTCTTTGTCTGCAGAGATTTGGTTCTTCCGAGGGTACTTTTTCTTCTTTCTGGACTCCTTTATTTTGTCCAGTTCTTCTATTTCAAGTGGATCAAACTCCACTTCTTCCGTCGGGAAGTTTCCCAGATACTCTTGGCTTCTCTTCGTGCAATCCTGTGAATAATGTCCTTCTTCTCCACATGAGTAGCATGCATTGGAGAAAAATCTGGTCAGACCTTGTCCATCAGGGTCTTCAATATTTTCGTTCATCACCGGTTCCTCTAGAATCTTCTTCTTGGGGGTTTCCTTCACTGCATCTTTCTGCTGCTTGACAACTTGTTGCACCTTGGGGTAAATGTGACACTGAGCTGGGTAGTGGGTGGTTCCTTCACACAAGAAACAAGTCACCTTACTAGTTGGGCATTCCTCAGCTGGGTGATTTTCTTCACAATGAGTGCATCCATCCTTGTGTTCTTCCTAGGTGTGTCATATTTCTCCACAGATCTTGCATGCACAAGTCTTCTCCATCGGATTATTATAGCACTTCCGAATGAGACGGGATCTTAACAGAGTCTTCTTGAATTCGTCCCAAGTTTCTGCTCCACTAAATCCTTGTATGGCATGATGCATTTTCCACCAGATTGCGGCACTTTGTGTAAAGTACTGAAGAGTGTGTTCCACTTCATACTTCCTTGAGATCAAGTTGCTCCCGAAGTGGTTCTCCATGTTCTGAATCCATATCTCAGCTTCCAGCTGGGTCATTGGTCCAGAGACTACAAGTCCAGCTTCATACTCCATATGGTAGGGTTGAGGTTTTGAGGATGAGACGGGTAGAGAGGGAGGCAGATACACACAATACAGACAATATTTTTGAGAATAGGTTTTATTTGTGGCCGTCGGAAAAAACACACCAATGACGGCTCACAAATCATCGTATCTAACGTGGGTATATAACAGGGGTTTGGACTTCTAATGGTCATATAAATATTCGAACGCTTCAGGGTCTTTGAGTTCTTCGGGTCTTGAGAGTCTAGTGTTGGTGTAGCTTCAATTCTTCAAACGCATGTGAAATCCTCTTTACTTTGAAGTAGAACTCCGTTGATTCTTCATGAGGTCGAAGGGGTAAGGGGATTGTATAACTATTGGAGGTGAGGGAGAACATTTGATGAAGTCAGAAGAGATGAGAAGTAAAAGGTGTTCTCGAAAATAAGATTTTTTGAGAAATCCTATCCTAAGAAATCTCCAGTTTCTAGGGTCACGTCCTACAGTCAACATGTGCTCTGATACCATTTCTGTAGCGACCCGACTCAAGACGAGTCAAGCCTCTGGTGTTTCCGTACCATCCCAAGATCATGCTGGTACACACAGAGTACATAATGTATATATTCAAGAGTTCAATCACACAGCTTTATTAATCGAAATCTCATAAAGAGTACTTTATTATAATAAAGGATTACAATAAAGTGGTTGAAGGCCATCTCATGAGATATCTAACGAAGACTAGCGGAAGCATCAGGTAGACGAGTCCATCCGACTCCAAGGGCATGTCGCTGAGCGTAGATCGTAGCCTCACTCCTGGTCGGAAAAGTACTCTGCAACATGATACGTTGCAGCCGTGTAGGTCAGCATATTGAATATGCCGGCATGTCATCAAAGAGAGGAGTAAAATAATAATCAACTATCTCTACATGCATATTTGGCCGGTGGGGCTATGAGTTTTGCATAAAGCCAGTTTTATCCTACAACAAGAGGGGTTGGAAGCAAAATATTACTACATTGTTTGTTGTTAACGAGATGGTTCCGCCAACCAGTTCTCGTACCCGAATAGTTGTTAACACCCACATCATTATTAAGTTGTGTCGAGAGTTCAGGGGAAATTCAATGCCTTCGGCTCAAGTTGTCCATGACCGTGGACACGACTAATCGATTAGGTTGGGCACTCTGCAGAGTTTTGCACACGTTCCCCACAAGATTTGATCGCCTCCGGGTTTGTCCTCGCACTTCAGTGTGTTTGAAGACCGGATGATCAAAACATGGTCTTTCAACGGGTCCCTCTGAATCCCTGTCGGTGCCCATCCATTCCTATCGTTCTTCTACATCTGCTAGCACCGCCTGTCCAGAGTCGCCGCGTTGTCCAACCAAGCCAGAGCCCATAATGACTTGTGGCTGTGCAGGTAAGCCATGAGTGTTGAAGTCTCCGTCCGTTTCTTCGAGCCTGGGTGAAGCTTTCCGCAGGATGACATGGCCTCTCCAGCATCCCGGGCATCCACTGGGTTCTCCAGGGAGCCGATCAACCGTCCTTCACCCAGAGTTGCATTGCGTCCGAGGTCTTGAAAAATCATGTCTTAGCCGGTCTTGATTAGTTAATCAACCTCGCATCACTCGTGATATACACTCAACCGAAAACCCGTCTACTCAAGCATAGCATTAAGAAATTGTCGTCCGGGGGCCAAGTATCTGGGTTGTTGTGTTGCTACCACATGATACTACAACTTATACTAAAGTTTCCAAGTACCTAGGCAGCATGCAATCGGGCAAAGAAAGGTGAACTACCATGCATCGAAAACATAGGAAAGTAACATGATCAAAATGACTTGCCTTGATGATAGTTGTCTTGCTCGAGCGCTTCTAAGTAACACACTTCGCACTCCGGATGATCTACCGATACAAACACAAAACACACCATAAGCACTTCAATCAAGCCACAAGTAAAAACAACATCACAAGTAAGGATTTGCTAATGCCTAAGTAAAAGAGTTCAACACGCGTTGCTATGGCAGAAACTTGTTTCTGTTAAAAACACCAGTAATAATACTTTAAATTTTTTTAAACTTCTACCACAGTAAGATTTAATCACTAGGAAGCAGTAGCAAAAAGAATCAACTCAAAATCATTTTTTTAACTCCTGGAATAGGCAAAACAAGGTTTACACTAAATCTGATCTAACTTATATTTGAAAATTTAAAACATAGACAAATTATATCTTTTTAAAAACTACAGAAAAATTGGAGTCTACTAGAACAAGAATCAATATCATTGGACTACGGGATCAAAAGTTGTGGCCAAAACAAAACAGAAACTTTGCTGTTTTTGGAACTAGACAGAAAAAGAGAATAATTGCTACAGACACGTGGCGCCCACTGATTGGCTAAGGGTGTTTGCTGCATAGGCTAAACAGCGAATGGCCGCTAAATAAGAAAAATTCTCTGGCTAAAAGTTAATTGAATAAAAACCAGTGCGGTTTTTGTTTAAAAACCGAAAGGTTATCTACTCTAATCTACACCGTTGAAAATAGATCTAAGGGTAAAACTAAACTAAAAAAACAAAACAAGTAAAAGAAAAAAAAGGAGGGAGCCTTACCGTGGGTGGGAAGCTCCCGTGCTGGCAATGGCCGATGGTGGCTGGGTTGTGGTGGAGCTCCGGTGGGGTCGGGGTCGCCGGCGAGGGGGTGGGGTGGTAGGGAGGTGGTGGGGCTCCAGGGAGGGGAGGGAGGCGAGGTGGAGGGGGGGTTGCAGGGGGGCGAGGTGGAGGAGCTGCTGGCGAGCTTCTGGTCGGGGGGTGCAGCGAGGTGGAGGGGCGACGGGATGGGGTGGCGACGGTGGGAGGTGGTGGAGGAGGGGCTGAAGGGTGGAGGGATTCGACAGGGAGGGAAGGGTGCAGGGGGGGGGGGGCGACGGGGAAAAAGCTCCTGGCGATGGGGAGGGGTGGCCGACGGGTTCTCTGGTGCCGACTCCGGCGAGGTGGCTCGCGAGCTAGAGGCGAGGAGAAAGGGTGGTTTCAACGGGAATGGAACGAGGAGGCCATGGGGGTTCTTATAGAGGCGACGGGAGGCACTGGGAGGGAAGGTGCTACGTGAATCCCGGAGGTGGAGATCCTCTGTCCATGGAAGGAAAACTTGCTGTGACATGAGAGAGACAAATGAAGAATATGATTCTGTGTTGGGCCAGTTTGGAAAGTGTCTTAATGGGCCAGCAGGTGTTTCCAATTAAAAGGGATTCCTTTCCTATTTTTAAAACTAGGAAACTAAAACGATAAAAGGGAAATCAAATCAATTCGAAATAAAGAGTTTCTATATACTAAAATTATCAGAAAAATAAAATATAAATGATGGGCATTTTTCCACGGCAAAAATAAAAACTTCAGAAAAAATTATTTTCACAAAATTGCCTAAAAGGTTTATTTTCTTTTGCAAATAATTTTCAAATGACCCTCTAAGTTTTAGGGTTCAAATAACTTTCAAAATGCCCGTGGGTTTGAGGGTCATGTTCCTCCTCTCTTTTCTGTTTGACGGAATGTAGTTTCGGCATTTCTTGCACGAAGAAAACGAATGGAAATGCAAAAGAATTCAAATGCAAATATCTCCGTTCAAATTATTTATAGTTGAAGAAGTCATGTCATCTTCTCTCTTTGCTTTTGAAATATTGAATTTGAATTCACCGGAGACGGGGAAAGTCATTCTATTCCCTCTCATTCAAAAGTTTCGAAAAGTTTCAAATTTCACACAAGTTTCAATCACTCAGGCAACCAACAAACAATCTATCTAATAATTATATTAACATTCCAAAATTATAATTTTGGGATGTTACAGATCTGAAGGCGGAAAGTGCAACAAAGAAAAAGTGTAGAGCTGAAAATATGATGTGAAGTAGATCCAGGGGCCATAGTGTTCACTAGAGGCTTCTATCATGATAACAAGTATTACGGCGGTGTGAACGAATTATTGTCGAGCAGTTGATAGAATAGCGCAAAGTCATGATGATATCTAAGACAATGATCATACATATAGGTATCACGTCCGAGACAAGTGGAGCGATACTGTCTGCATCTACTACTATTACTCCACACATCGACCGCTATCCAGCATGCATCTAGTGTATTGAGTTCATAACAAACAGAGTAAGGCCTTAAGCAAGATGACATGATGTATAGGGATAAATTCATGCAATAGATATAAACCCCATCTTTTTACCCTTGATGGAAACAACACGATGAGTGCCTCGCTACCCCTTCTGTCACTGGGTGAGGATACCGCACGGTATGAACCCAAAACCAAGCACTTCTCCCATTGCAAGAATTGTAGATCAAGTTGGCCAAACGAAACCCACAACTCGAAGAGAATTACAAGGATACAAAATCATGCATATAAGAGATGAGAGGAAACTCAAATAATATTCATAGATATTCTGATCATAAATCCACAATTCATCGGATCTCGACAAACACACTGCAAAATAAGACTACATCGGATAGATCTCCATGAAGATCATGGAGAACTTTGTATTGAAGATCCAAGAAAGAGAAGAAGCCATCTAGCTACTAGCTATGGACCCGAAGGTCTGTGGTGAACTACTCACGCGTCATCGGAGATGCAATGGTGTTGATGGAGAAGCCCTCCGTGTCTGAATCCCCCCTCCGGCAGGGCACCAGAACATGCCCAGATGGGATCTTGCTGAGACAGAAGCTTGCGGCGGCGGAAAAGTATTTTCGCGGCTCTCTCCCGTGGTTTCAGATTTTTAGGGAATTTATAGGCGGAATAAGTAGGTCAAAGGAGCCACGAGGGGCCCACAAGCCTGGTAGGCACGACCCCCCTGGCCGCGGCTAGGGGGCTTGTGGCGTCCTGATGACCCCAAGTATAGGGGATCAATCGTAGTCCTTTCGATAAGTAAGAGTGTCGAACCCAACGAGGAGCAGAAGGATCTGACTAGTGGTTTTCAGCAAGGAAAAATCTGCAAGCACTAAAATTGTCGGTAACAAGTCATTGTGTGGTGAGATCATTCGTAGCAAGCAACAAGTAACAAAAGTAGCAACGGTGCAGCAAAGTGGCCCAATCCCTTTTGTAGCAAGGGACAAGCCTGGAAAAAGTCTTATAAGAGGAAAAACGCTCCCGAGGAAACACGGGAATTTCTGTCATGCTAGTTTCATCATGTTCATATGATTCGTGTTCGTTTCTTTGAAAGTTTGATATCTGGGTGGACCGGCGCTTGGGTACTGCCCTTACTTGGAAAAGCATCCCACTTATGATTAACCCCTCTCGCAAGCATCCGCAACTACGAAAGAAGAATTAAGACAAAGTCTAACCATAACATTAAACTAGTGGATCCAAATCAGCCCCTTACAAAGTAACGCATAAACTAGGGTTTAAGCTTCCGTCACTCTAGCAACCTATCATCTACTTACTACTTCGCAATGCCTTCCTCTAGGCCCAAATAATGGTGAAGTGTTATGTAGTCGACATTCACATAACACCACTAGAGGAAAAACAACATACAACATATCAAAATACCGAACGAATACCAAATTAGCATGACTATTATTAGCATGACTTATCCCATGTCCTCAAGAACAAAAGTAACTACTCACAAAGCATAATCATAATCATGATCAGAGGTGTAATGAGTAGCATCAAGGATCTGAACATAAACTCTTCCACCAAGTAATCCAACTAGGATCAACTACAAAGAGTAATCAACATTACTAGCAACCTAACAAGTACCAATCGGAGTCGCGAGACGGATATTGGTTACAAGAGATGAACTAGGGTTTGGAAATGAGATGGTGCTGATGAAGATGTTGATGGTGACGAGTCCCCTCCGATGAGACGAGTGTTGGTGATGACGATGGCGACGATTTCCCCCTCCGGGAGGGAAGTTTCCCCGGCAGGATCGTCCTGCCGGAGCTCTAGATTGGTTTTTCTCAAGTTCCGCCTCGTGGCGGCGGCGAAACCACGAAAAAGCTCCCTTCTGATTTTTTTGGGACGAAACCCTCAATATAGCAAAAGAGGGGGCAAGTGGGCCAGCACGGTGCCCACAAGCCCCCATGGCACGGCCTGGGGCGTGGCTGCGCCGTGCAGGCTTGTGGCCACCCCCTGGCGCTCCTCTGGCACTTCTTCGGCCCAGTATTTTTTATATATTAGGAAAAAAATCTCCGTTGATTTTCACGGCATTCGGAGTTGCGCAGAATAGGTATCTGAACTTTGCTCCACTTTCAGGCCAGAATTCGAGTTGCCGGTATTCTCCCTCTTCATGTAAACCTTGCAAAATAAGAGAGAAAAGGCATAAGAATAGTACCATGAAGTGAAATAACAGCCAAAGAAGCCATAAATATCAACATGGAAACATGATGCAAAATGGACGTATCAACTCCCCCAAGCTTAGACATCGCTTGTCCTCAAGCGAAAGCCGAGCTCAATAAATATGTCCACATGTTTAGGGAGAGAGGTGTCGACAAAACAAGATACGAACATGCATGCATCATGATCGTGATCAGAACAGCAATACCAACATATAATCTCTCATGCTAAAGTGATAATTCCTTCACAAAGTAAAGCATGGATCAAGAACCTTACCGAGAAGTAACGACCGATAGCCTTTAGTCATTGAAGCAATTGCAATTTATCACAACATCAGAAAGAGTCAAATAAGAGCTTGTAAAACAAATCCACATACTCAATCATTCTTTCGTTCTCTACAATTTCTACAACTCACCTGGTACTCATCAGATCAAAGTTTCAGCTGGACACAGAGAAAGATAGGGGCTTATAGTTTTGCCTCCCAATTGCTTACCTCAAGGGTAATGTCAACAATAATAATTCGTGAATACTTACCTCCAAGTTGACATATGAATATAGATCTTTCCCAAGCATGTGACGGTAGCCAAGACAAAGGCAAAATAAGGAATTGGTGAAGATCACCATGACTCATTCAAGGGCAAAAATTAAAACTACAAGATAGGCCCTTCGCAGAGGGAAGCAGAGGTTGTCATGCGCTTTTGACGTTTGGATGCGTGTCCTCTTAGTGCGGAGGAGCATCACTTTGTATTGCCCCCTGTGATAAAGAACTTTATTATGCAGTCTGTCACTTTTATATCTTCCTCATCACAGGTTTGTACAAAGCTTATTTTCCACACACTAATAGATCATACATATTAGAGAGCAATTTTTATTGCTTGCACCGATGACAACTTACTTGAGGGATCTTATTCAATCCATAGGTAGGTATGGTGGACACTCATGGCAAAACTGGTTTGAAGGTTAATGGATGCATGTCGGGGGGATAACCCCGAGGTAGGCTCATCAAGCCTGCTCCTCATTTCCGGCCCAAAGGATATGAACATATACAGTTTCCTAAGGCCCAAGTCTTCTGGCCGGCTAGGCTGCGCCTACCGGCTAGAGGACGAGGCGGTCATCCCTCTGGTCGGCCATGCATCCCCTGCCGGCTAGAGTCGAGGCGGTTACCTCTTCTGAGCCGGCCTAGTCCAGCCAGCCGGCTTGGAATGAGGCGGCCGCACCCAAGCCGGCTGGCCAAGCAGGCTAGCCGGCCGAGGATCACCAGTCACATCAGATCGTAGGTCAGGAAGAGACCTTACGATTAAAGGTAGCTATGCATCAGCAAAGGTTCTGGATCGGGGCGTCCGGCAGGTACGAGCATCGGCGGCCACGCCACTGACTTATCCCGGCTCTGATCCATCACCTAGCATAGTGTCGGACCGTCGCACTAGTAGGGAAACAGTGTAGGCGGCCGTACTACCTTCCCATGATGAATCTCGCTGGACGGCGCTCGACGTACAGCGCGTGCTCGGCGTCAACCTTACGCGAGAGCCTCATTGGCCAGCCGGTGGGTCCCACTGCCAATCGAGACCATGCAGCCGGCGGGCCCCTCAAGTGACAAGACAAGACTCTAGTGGTCCCCTGGCTAGCCGGCGAGGCTGCCAGCCGGGTCCCACACTTGTACCCTTTATCCATATTGTAGGCCGGCGGGTTCATCTATAAAACCCCCCGGTCGCCCTCCATGCAGGGGGGCGATCATTCCACGTCGAACAACACTACACACTCACCAACCACACAGAGAGAGGTCGAGACGAGCCGGCTGCTCCCCTCTTCCTCCACCCAACAAAGCTCCAGGAGCAATTCTGTAATCTGTTCATACACATCAGACACTCCGGCAGGACTAGGGGTATTATCTCTACGGAGAGCCCTGAACCTGGTACATCATGCTTTCCATGCGTGTACCAACCTCGTTCCCAGTGCCCACCTTTGTCCCTTCAGTTCTCACCGACTTTAGCCTACCTATGGCATATGTTGTGAGTATTCACCAACATTTGGCGCCCACCGTGGGGCCGATCGCGGCATCGGCTGGTTTTAAGCACTGGGCGGGGCCCCGCACCTACACCACCGGATGCATCGCGTCCGGATCAGGTTGCATGCCCGTGGAGCCCGCCTTCGACGAGGCAACACCGATGATGATCGACGTCCTCGTCCGCCATGCGTATTTGGATGAAGATTCTGATGACGAGGCGCTTCCTAGCGTCGTCGTCGCTGCTATGGAGAACCTCAGCGTTCTCTTCAGCGACCTACGTCTCAACGACGGTCCGCGCTACTTCGGCGAGGACTTCGACGTTGAGGTGCTCTGCGCCAGCTTCAGCACGCTCTCCATCGTTGAGACGCCTGTCCATGACGTATATCCCAGCAACATCCTCGTCTTCGATGGCCCTCCGCCGTCGATGGGGTTCTTTACCCCATAGCACGTTGCTGCCGTCTCCAACGCCGTGGAGGTGATGGTTATCGGCGCCGGCACCAGCACGGCTCCCGGCAAGGCATCAGCAGATGCTGGTGAGCCTACTGCTACTACCGTTGATGCTCTTCGGGACGCCATCACCGGCATGAAGACACCCATCGCTGCATCCGCAAACCCTGCTCATGCCCGGGCCTCATTGGAGGAGGCTCGCAAGCGTATCTTGGACGAGGGCATCGCTGTCGCTTCGGCCAAGCGTCGGATGGAGGCCACGCAGCGCGAATACAACTCCGCATACGGCCTCACTCCGATTTCCGAGGCCCCAAGCCGGCTAGGATCGGTCCACAGCCGCGGCTGGTTCATGGCCGAAGTCCTAGGTGGTGATCTGCCCACCTACGAGACCCCTGCAGCCAACATGCGAGCGGCTCAGGCAGCCATGGAGGAGATGGCAAGCTTGGATGGCGACGAGCGCGCTTTCTAGGAGAAGCGGGTCAAGGACCTCCTTGACGCCGCCAACCATCAACACATTCGGCTGGACCCCGGTCAAGCCCAGTCGGAGTCTCCGGGACCCAACCCCGGAGCACGCCGCAACCCTAGCGGTCAACACCATGCGGAATGATCTTCCTGGCATCGCCCCTCCGGCCGGAGGGGCGAGGGAAGCCAAGACCGGCGCTCCCAGCGCCAGAGCGAGCACACCTTGGTCTTGCGTCGCGGAGGCGACGAGGGCGATTCGGAGTGTGAGATTCTTCCCCCGTGAAGAATTCATGTCTCTGGTTCGCGAGGCGCCTCCCCTCTCGCCACTCGGGCTAGCACTCATACTTCCCAGGATGATCGGGACGCCCACCTGCGTCTCATCGTCCTGGCCCAGTCAGCCCTCCTAGAGGAAGACGGTCCAGTCGGTCCGGCCTGCTTCGGCCCCCGGATCCGAGGGGAACCGTTTCCCCGAGGTTTCACCTTGCCTTGGGACACGCCCTAATACAATGGCACGACCAAGCCAGAGGACTGGCTGATTGACTACACCACGACCGTCGGCATTGCCACGGGCAACAAGCGCGTAGCGGTCTGCTACGTGCCACTCATGTTGACCGGCTCGGCCTGGACTTGGCTTAACAGCATTCCGGCCGGCAGCGTCAACTCCTGGGTAGACTTCGAGGAGGCGTTCATCCGCAACTTCACTGGCACCTACAAGCGCCCTGGCCGGCCCCGCGAGCTGTCCATGTGCATCCAGAAGCCCGACGAACCCCTTCTTGACTACGTCACTCGGTGGACAAAGCTCTGCAATTCCTGCGAGGGGGTGCATGAGGTACAAGCCATCGAGTACTTCATCGACGGTTGCCGAGACGGCACCCTCCTCAAGCACAAGCTCATGTGCTCCGAGCCCACCTCTCTGGCGGTGCTCATGGCCAAGGCGGACAAATACGCCACAGCTGACTTGGCGATGCGCGTCAAGGTGACCGCCTCGGACAAGTCTGTCCCTACACCAGCTATTCCCAAACCGGTTGGGGACAACCGAGGCGGCCAAAACAACAACAAGCGCAAGGCGGATCAGATGGATTCGCGCTCCAACAACAAGTTGGTAGCCAGCATGGAGGGCGAGACATCGGCTCCTCAAGCCGGCCCTCCGCAAAAGCGTTCCAACCGGAATAACACCAACTAGCTGCCCAGGCAGTCCTTCGAGCAGCTGCTCAACGCGCCCTGCAAGATACATTCTGGGGCGCAGCCATCCACCCATACCGTTCAACAGTGCAGCTTTGCACGCCGGCTGTCGCAAGGGGATGGCCTGACGGCTCCCCTAGGTGCGCAGGCGGCACCTCGTGCACCGGCTCCTGGCCATGCTCCGGCTCCGCCACCGCCGCCTCGCGACGACGGCCACCTCCAAGAAGACTACCCTCATCAAGACGGAGCGTTCGTCGTCTTCACCAGTGAAGGCGACGACAAGCACAGCCTGCGCCATAGGCGGCGCGAGGTGAATGCCACGGTTCCCCCGGTTCCCGAGTACATGCATTGGTCGGACAAACCAATCACATGGAGTCGGCTGGACCGTCCTGCGGTGATGCCCAACCCGGGGTCATACGCGCTCGTCCTCGACCCCACCTTCGCCTCCAAGAGGCTCACCTGCCGATTCTCCCGGGTGTTGGTCAACGGCGGCAACAGCATCAACATCCTCTACCTCGACACTCTCCTCAAGCTTGGACTCAAGGAGACGGACGTCCTACCGACTAGTACTGTCTTCCATGGCATCGTGCCTGGGCAGTCCTGCTCTCCCATTGGTAAGATCCAGCTGGACGTCCTCTTCGGCGACAAAGCCCACTTCCGCCGAGAGTCCATATGGTTCAAGGTAGTGGACCTCAGCAGCCCGTATCATGCGCTGCTGGGAAGACCGGCTCTGGCCAAGTTTATGGCTATTCCGCACTATGCTTACCTAAAGATGAAGATGCCGGGTCCCAAGGGCATCATCATTGTTGTTGGTGACTATAAGAAGTCGCTCGAGTATGTCCAAGATAGCAGCCGCCTCGCCAACGCTCTGGTGATTTCTAAGGAGAAGCGGCAGATCGACCGGCTCATGGCCAAGGCTACGGAGCAGCCGACGAGTCCTTCTCCTCCGTCCCAGTCGGCCTGCGAGGGCTCTTTCAAGCCGGCTAAAGAGACCAAGCAGGTCCCACTCAACCCTGCCAACCCAAAGCAGTGCGTCACCATCGGGGCTGGCCTCAGCCCCAAATAGGAAGGCGAGCTCGTCGACTTCCTCCATGAGAATCGGGACATCTTTGCATTGTCCCCAAAGGACATGCCGGGTGTTCTGAGGAAGTATGCCAAGCACAAAATTCACGTGCAACCGGATGCAAAGCCGGTGAAACAACCCTTGCGCCGCTTCGCCGAGGGGAAGCGACGCAGGATCGGAGAAGAGATCACCCGGCTCCTTGCAGCCGGCTTCATCATGGAGGTTTTCCACCCGGACTGGCTGGCTAATCCAGTCCTGGTGCTGAAGAAGAACAACACCTGGCGAATGTGTATCGACTACACTAGCCTGAATATGGCCTGTCCAAAAGACCCTTTCACGTTGCCTAGGATCGAACTCCTTTCAAGTGATCAACTCCACTGCAGGCTGCGAACTACTGTCGTTTCTGGATGCTTATTCAGGCTACCATCAAATCAAGCTAGATCCAGCCGATTGCCTGAAGACCTCCTTCATCACGCCCTTTGGGACCTACTTCTACACCACCATGACGTTCGGTCTGAAGAACGCAGGTGCAACATTCCAACACTGCATGCAGTAGTGCCTACTGCCATAGATCGGCAGAAACATCCACATCTATGTGGACGACATCGTCGTCAAGAGGAAGCAGCACTTCAGCCTCCTCGACGACTTGCGGGAGACGTTCGCCAACCTGCGCGAGTACAAGATCCGGCTCAACCCGGAGAAGTGCGTCTTTGGGGTTCTAGGCGGCAAACTCTTGGGGTTCTTCGTGTTCGCCCACGGCATCGAGGCAAACCCCGAGAAGATCGGCACCATCGAGCGGATGGTACGGCCGGCTCGAATCCTTGACGTCCAGAAGTTCTCCGGCTGCCTGGCGTCCCTTAGCCGGTTCGCCAGCCGGCTTGGCGAGAAGGCCCTTACACTTTACCAGCTCATGAAGAAGACAACAAAGTTCGAGTGGAACAACCATGCGGACGAAGCCTTCCGCGACCTCAAGCGGGTCATCTCGGGCCTGCCAATCTCGGCAGCGCCGTCTGAAAGGGAACCCATACTCATATACATTGCAGCGACCACTCGCGTGGTTAGCGTAGTGTTGGTAGTTCAGCACAAGGAGGAGGGCATGGCACTGCCAGTGCAACGCCCTGTCTATTAGCTTAGTGAGGTCTTGTCCGCCTCCAAGCAGAACTATCCGCATTATCTAAAAATGTGTTATGGTGTTTACCTTGTCGCAAAGAAGTTGAAGCAATATTTCCAAGAGCATGCCATCATTGTGGTAAGCACTGCTCCTCTTTCAGAGATCATGGGCAACCTGATGCCACGGGCAGGATTGCCAAATGGTCCATCGCTATGACGGACCACAATATCCGGTACGAAATCCGCACCGCCATCAAATCTCAGGTGGTGGCCGACTTCTTAGTCGATTGGGCCGAGACCCAGTTTGAGCCACTGCCTCCAGACTCCACGCATTGGCGGATGCACTTCGACGGCTCGAAGATGCGGACAGGACTGGGAGCCGGCATCGTCTTGACGTCTGCGAAAGGGGATCAGCTTAAGTATGCTCTCCAGATCCACTTCACCGCCTCCAACAACGTCGCTGAATACGAAGCACTTGCTCACGGCCTCCGGCTTGCCAAGGAGATCGGCATCCGACAGCTCATATGCTTCGGCGATTCAGACTTGGTGGTACAGCAGGTCTCTGGTGAATGGGACGCCAGGGACGCCAACATGGCAAGCTAACGCTTCCTCATCCTGCAGATCAGCGGCCCCTTCGAGGGCTGTGAGTTCCAGCATGTTCCCAGGGCAGTAAATGAGGCGGCTGATACACTGGCAAAGATCGGCTCCACGAGACAGGCTATTCCAGCCGGCGTCTCCCTCGAGCAACTCAATAAGCCATCTATCAGGCCGTCTCCCGAGTCGGCATCGATCTTTGTGCCGGCTGACTCTGCGGTGCAAGCGCCGTCGGCTCCACCAACTACGCCGGCTGCTGCTCCCACGTCGGCTATGATGACTATGTCGACTCCAATAGCGGCACCGGCTGATTCCACGGTGCAAGTGTTGGGGAACGTCGCATGGGAAACAAAAATTTTCCTACGCGCACGAAGACCTATCATGGTGATGTCCATCTACGAGAGGGGATGAGTGATCTACGTACCCTTGTAGATCGTACAGCAGAAGCGTTAGTGAACGCGGTTGATGTAGTGGAACATCCTCACGTCCCTCGATCCGCCCCGCGAACAATCCCGCGATCAGTCCCACGATCTAGTACCGAACGGACGGCACCTCCGCGTTCAGCACACGTACAGCTCGACGATGATCTCGGCCTTCTTGATCCAGCAAGAGAGACGGAGAGGTAGAAGAGTTCTCCGGCAGCGTGACGGCACTCCGGAGGTTGGTGATGACCTTGTCTCAGCAGGGCTCCGCCCGAGCTCCGCAGAAACGCGATCTAGAGGAAAAACCGTGGAGGTATGTGGTCGGGCTGCCGTGGAAAAATCGTCTCAAATCAGCCCTAAAACCCCACTATATATAGGAGGAGGAGGGGAGAGACTTGCCTTGGGGTCCAAGGACTCCCAAGGGAGTCGGCCGAGCCAAGGGGGAAGGTCTCCCCCTCCCAAACCGAAATCCACTTGGTTTGGAAGGTGGAGTCCTTCTTCCCTTTCCCACCTCCTTCTTTTTTTCCTTTCCTCTTTGATTTTCTTTCCTATGCGCATAGGCCTCTCTTGGGCTGTCTCACCAGCCCACTAAGGTCTGGTGTGGGACCCCAAACACCAATGGGATTCCCCGGGGTGGGTGCCCCCCCGGTGAACTCCCGGAACCCATTCGTCATTCCCGGTACATTCCCGGTAACTCCGAAAACCTTCCGGTAATCAAATGAGGTCATCCTATATATCAATCTTCGTTTCCGGACCATTCCGGAAACCCTCGAGATGTCCGTGATCTCATCCGGGACTCCGAACAACATTCGGTAACCAACCATATAACTCAAATACGCATAAAACAACGTCGAACCTTAAGTGTGCAGACCCTGCGGGTTCGAGAACTATGTAGACATGACCCGAGAGACTCCTCGATCAATATCCAACAGCGGGACCTGGATGCCCATATTGGATCCTACATATTCTACAAAGATCTTATCATTTGAACCTCAGTGCCAAGGATTCATATAATCCCGTATGTCATTCCCTTTGTCCTTCGGTATATTACTTGCCCGAGATTCGATCGTCAGTATCCGCATACCTATTTCAATCTCGTTTACCGGCAAGTCTCTTTACTCGTTCCGTAATACAAGATCCCGCAACTTACACTAAGTCACATTGCTTGCAAGGCTTGTGTGTTATGTTGTATTACCGAGTGGGCCCCGAGATACCTCTCCGTCACACGGAGTGACAAATCCCAGTCTCGATCCATACTAACTCAACGAACACCTTTGGAGATACCTTTAGAGCATCTTTATTGTCACCCAGTTACGTTGCGACGTTTGATACACACAAAGCATTCCTCCGGTGTCCGTGAGTTATATGATCTCATGGTCATAGGAATAAATACTTGACACGCAGAAAACAGTAGCAACAAAATGACACGATCAACATGCTACGTCTATTAGTTTGGGTCTAGTCCATCACATGATTCTCCTAATGATGTGATCCCGTTATCAAGTGACAACACTTGCCTATGGCCAGGAAACCTTGACCATCTTTGATCAACGAGCTAGTAAACTAGAGGCTTACTAGGGACAGTGTTTTGTCTATGTATCCACACAAGTATTGTGTTTCCAATCAATACAATTATAGCATGGATAATAAACGATTATCATGAGCTAAGAAATATAATAATAACTAATTTATTATTGCCTCTAGGGCATATTTCTAACAGTCTCCCACTTGCACTAGAGTCAATAATATAGTTCACATCACCATGTGATTCCAACGAATCCAACACCCATATAGTTATGGGGTCTGATCACGTCTTGCTCGTGAGAGAGGTTTTAGTCAACGGTTCTAAAACTTTCAGATCCGTGCGTTCTTTACAAATCTTTATGTCATCTTATAGATGCTGCTACTACGTGCTATTCGGAAATGCTCCAAATATCTACTCTACTATATGAATCCGTTTCACTACTCATAGTTATTCAGATTAGTGTCAAAGCTTGCATCGACGTAACCCTTTACGACGAACTCTTTAACCACCTCCATAATCGAGAAAAATTCCTTAGTCCATTTGTTACTAAGGATAAATTTTGACCGCTGCTAGTGATTCAATCATGGATCACTCTCTGTACCTCTCAACAGACTTTGAGTCAAGGCACACATCAGGTGCGGTACACAGCATGGCATACTTTAGATTCTACGGCTAAGGCATAGAAGACGACCTTCGTCTATTCTCTTTATTCTGCTGTGGTCGGGTTTTGAGTCTTACTCAAATTCACACCTTACAACGCAACCAAGAACTCCTTTACTGATCTATTTTGAACTCCTTCAAAAACTTGTCAAGGCCTGCATCTTGGTGAAACTTCTATTAAGCGCTTTCGATCTATCTCCATAGATCTTTGATGCTCAACGTTCAAGTAGCGCCATCTAGGTATTCCTTTGAAAAACTCCTTTCAAACAACCTTGTATGCTTTACAGAAATTCTACATTACTTCTGATCCACAATATGTCAACCACATATACTTATCAGAAATTCTATAGTGCTCCCACTCACTTCTTTGGAAATACAAGTTTCTCATAAACCTTGTACAAACCCAAAATCTTTGATCATCTCATCAAAGTATATATATTCCAACTCCGAGATGCTTGCACCAGTCCATTGAAGGATTGCTGGAGCTTGCATACTTGCTAGTATCTTTAGGATCGACAAAACCTCCTGGTTGTATCACATACAATGTTTGCTCAAGGAAACCGTCGAGGAAACAATGTTTTGACATCCTACGTGCAATATTTCATAAATAATGCATCAACAACTAACATAATTCTAACAGACCTTTAGCATCGCTACGAGTGAGAAAGTCTCATCATAGTCAACTGTTTGATCTTGTCGAAAACATCTTCGCGACAAGTCGAGCTTTTCTTAATAGTGACTTATCACCATCATCGTCTGTTTTCCTTTAAAGATCCATCTTTACTCAATAGTCCTATGACCATCAAGTAATTCTTCCAAAGTCTACACTTTGTTTTCATCCATGGATCCTCTCTCGGATTTCATGGCTTCCAGCCATTTGTCGGAATCTGGGCCCACCATCGCTTTCTCCATAACTCGTAGGTTCACTGTTGCTCAACAACATGACCTCCAAGACAGGGTTACCGTACTACTCTGCAGCAGTACGCGACCTTGTCGACCTACGAGGTTTGTAGTAACTTGATTCGAAGCTCAATGATCACCATCATCAGCTTCCACTTCAATTGGTGTAGGCGCCACAGGAACAACTTCCTGCGCCCTGCTACACACTGGTTGAAGTGATGGTTCAATAACCTCATCAAGTGGTACTACCCTCCCACTCAATTCTTTCAAGAGAAACCTTTCCTCGAGAAAGGATCCGTTTCTAGAAACAAACACTTTGCTTTCGGATCTGAGATAGGAGATGTACCCAACTGTTTTGGATACCCTATGAAGAAGCATTTATCCGCTTTGGGTTCGAGCTTATCAGACTGAAACTTTTTCACATAAGTGTCGAAACCCCAAACTTTCAAGAAACGACAGTTTAGATTTCTCTAAACCTCAGTCTATACTGTGTCATCTCAACAGAAATACGCGGTGCCCTATTTAAAGTGAGTGCGGTTGTCTCTAATGCATAACCCATAAACGATAGTGGTAATTCGATAAGAGACATCATAGTATGCACCATACCAAATAGTGCGTGGCTATGACGTTCAGACACATCATCACACTATGATGTTCCAGGTGGCATGAACTGCGAAACAATTTCCACATTGTCTTAACTGCGTACCAAAACTCGTAACTCAGATATTCATTTCTATGATCATATCGTAGATAGTTTATCCTCTTGTTACGACGAACTTCACTCTGAAACGGATTTGAACTTTTCAACATTTCAGACTTGTGATTCATTAAGTAAATACTCCTGTATCTACTCAAATCATCAGTTAGGTAAAAACATAATGATATCCACTGCGTGCCTCAGTACCCATTGGACTGCATACATCAAAATGTATCGCTTCCAACAAGTTACTATCTGATTTCATCTCAATGAAAACAAGGCCTTGCTCATGTGGTATGGTTTGCATGTCACTAGTGATTCGAAATCAGGTGAGTACAAAGATCCATCAGCATGGAGCCTCTTCATGCAATTTATACTAACATGACTCAAGCGACAGTGCCACAAGTAAGTGGTACTATCATCATTAACTCGTATCTTTTTGGCACCAATATTATGAACATGTGTAACACTACGATCGAGATTCAATAAACCATTGAAGGTGATTATTCAAGAAAATAGAGTAACCATTATTCTCTTTAAATGAATAATCGTATTGCAATAAACACGATCCAATCATGTTCATGCTTAACGCAAGCACCAAATAACAATTATTTAGGTTTAACACCAATCCCGATGGTAGAGGGAGCGTGCGACGTTTGATCATATCAACCTTGGAAACACTTCCAACACGTATCGTCACCTCGCCTTTAGCTAGTCTCCGTTTATGCCGTAGCTTTCATTTCGTGTTACTAATCACTTAGCAACCGAACCGGTATCCAATACCCTCATGCTACTAGGAGTACTAGTAAAGTACACATCAACATCATGTATATCTAATATACTTCTCTTGACTTTTGCCAGCCTTCTTATCTACCAAGTATCTAGAGTTGCTCCGCCTCAGTGACTGTTCCCCTCATTACAGAAGCACTTAGTCTCAGGTTTGGGTTTAATCCTGGGTCTCTTCATTAATGCAGCAACTGTTTTGCCGTTTCACGAAGTATCCCTTCTAGCCCTTGCGTTTCTTGAAACTTAGTGGTTTTACAAACCATCAACTATTGATGCTCCTTCTTGATTTCTACTTTCGTAGTGTCAAACATCGCGAATCGCTCAAGGATCATTGTATGTATCCTTGATATGTTATAGTTTATCACGAAGCTCTCACAGCTTGGTGGCAGTGACTTTGGAGAACTATCACTATCTCATCTGGAAGATTAACTCCCACTTGATTCAAGCAATTTTCGTACTCAGACAATCTGAGCACACGCTCAACGATTGAGCCTTTCTCCTTTACTTTGTGGACAAAGAATCTTGTCGGAGGTCTCGTACCTCTTAACAAGGGCACAAGCATGAAATCATAATTTCATCTCTTTAGAACATCACTTATGTTCCGTGATGTTTTACAACGTTTTCGGCGCCTTGCTTCTAAGCCATTAAGTATTTTGCACTGAACTATCGTGTAGTCATCAGAAACGTGTATGTCGGATGTTCATAGCATCCACAGACGACGCTCGAGGTGCAGCACATCGAGTGGTGCATTAAGGACATAATCCTTCTGCGCAGCAACGAGGACAATCCTCGGTTTTACAGACCCAGTCTGCAAAGTTTTGCTACTATCAATTTTCAACTAAATTTTCTCTAGGAACATATAAAAATAGTAGAGCTATAGCGCAAGCTACATCTTAATTCGCAAAGACCATTAGACTATGTTCATGACAATTAGTTCAATTAATCATATTACTTAAGAACTCCCACTCAAAAAGTACATCTCTCTAGTCATTTGAGTGGTACGTGATCCAACTCCACTATCTCAAGTCCGATCATCACGTGAGTCGAGAAAAGTTTCAGTGGTAAGCATCTCTATGCTAATCATATCAACTATACGATTCATGCTCGACCTTTCGGTCTTATGTGTTCCGAGGCCATGTCTGCACATGCTAGGCTCGTCAAGCTTAACCCGAGTGTTCCGCGTGCGCAACTGTTTTGCACCCGTTGTATGTGAACATTGAGTCTATCACACCCGATCATCACGTGGTGTCTCGAAATGACGAACTGTAGCAACGATGCACAGTCGGGGAGAACACAATTTCGTCTTGAAATTTTAGTGAGAGATCACCTCATAATGCTACCGTCGTTCTAAGCAAAATAAGGTGCATAAAAGGATTAACAACACATGCAATTCATAAGTGACATGATATGGCCATCATCACGTGCTTCTTGATCTCCATCACCAAAGCACCGGCACGGTCTTCTTGTCACCGGCGTCACACCATGATCTCCATCATCATGATCTCCATCAACGTGTCGCCATCGGGGTTGTCGTGCTACTCATGCTATTACTACTAAAGCTACGTCCTAGCAAAATAGTAAACGCATCTGCAAGCACAAACGTTTGTTATAAAGACAACCCTATGGCTCCTGCCGGTTGCCGTACCATCGACGTGCAAGTCGATATTAACTATTACAACATGATCATCTCATACATCCAATATATCACATCACATCGTTGGCCATATCACATCACAAGCATACCCCGCAAAAACAAGTTAGACGTCCTCTAATTTTGTTGTTTGCCTGTTTTACATGGTGACCATGGGTATCTAGTAGGATCGCATCTTACTTACGCAAACACCACAACGGAGATATATGAATTGCTATTTAACCTCATCCAAGGACCTCCTCGGTCAATTCCAATTCAACTAAAGTTGGAGAAACTGACACCCGCCAGTCATCTTTGAGCAACGGAGTTACTCGTAGCGATGAAACCAGTCTCTCGTAAGCGTACGAGTAATGTCGGTCCGAGCCACTTCGATCCAACAATACCGCGGAATCAAGAAAAGACTAAGGAGGGCAGCAAAACGCACATCAACGCCCACAAAAACTTTTGTGTTCTACCTTAGAAGACATCTACGCATGAACCTAGCTCATGATGCCACTGTTGGGGAACGTCGCATGGGAAACAAAAACTTTCCTACGCGCACGAAGACCTATCATGGTGATGTCCATCTACGAGAGGGGATGAGTGATCTACGTACCCTTGTAGATCGTACAGCAGAAGCGTTAGTGAACGCGGTTGATGTAGTGGAACGTCCTCACGTCCCTCGATCCGCCCCGCGAACAATCCCGCGATCAGTCCCACGATCTAGTACCGAACGGACGGCACCTCCGCGTTCAGCACACGTACAGCTCGACGATGATCTCGGCCTTCTTGATCCAGCAAGAGAGACGGAGAGGTAGAAGAGTTCTCCGGCAGCGTGACGGCGCTCCGGAGGTTGGTGATGACCTTGTCTCAGCAGGGCTCCGCCCGAGCTCCGCAGAAACGCGATCTAGAGGAAAAACCGTGGAGGTATGTGGTCAGGCTGCCGTGGAAAAATCGTCTCAAATCAGCCCTAAAACCCCACTATATATAGGAGGAGGAGGAGGGAGACTTGCCTTGGGGTCCAAGGACTCCCAAGGGAGTCGGCCGAGCCAAGGGGGAAGGTCTCCCCCTCCCAAACCGAAATCCACTTGGTTTGGAAGGTGGAGTCCTTCTTCCCTTTCCCACCTCCATCTTTTTTTCCTTTCCTCTTTGATTTTCTTTCCTATGCGCATAGGCCTCTCTTGGGCTGTCTCACCAGCCCACTAAGGGCTGGTGTGGCACCCGAAACACCCATGGGCTTCCCCGGGGTGGGTGCCGCCCCCGGTGAACTCCCGGAACCCATTCGTCATTCCCGGTACATTCCCGGTAACTCCGAAAACCTTCCGGTAATCAAATGAGGTCATCCTATATATCAATCTTCGTTTCCGGACCATTCCGGAAACCCTCGTGACGTCCGTGATCTCACCCGGGACTCCGAACAACATTCGGTAACCAACCATATAACTCAAATACGCATAAAACAACGTCGAACCTTAAGTGTGCAGACCCTGCGGGTTCGAGAACTATGTAGACATGACCCGAGAGACTCCTCGATCAATATCCAACAGCGGGACCTGGATGCCCATATTGGATCCTACATATTCTACGAAGATTTTATCATTTGAACCTCAGTGCCAAGGATTCCTATAATCCCGTATGTCATTCCCTTTATCCTTCGGTATATTACTTGCCCGAGATTCGATCGTCAGTATCCGCATACCTATTTCACTCTCGTTTACCAGCAAGTCTCTTTACTCGTTCCGTACTACAAGATCCCGCAACTTACACTAAGTCACATTGCTTGCAAGGCTTGTGTGTGATGTTGTATTACCGAGTGGGCCCCGAGATACCTCTCCGTCACATGGAGTGACAAATCCCAGTCTCGATCCATACTAACTCAACGAACACCTTTGGAGATACCTGTAGAGCATCTTTATAGTCACCCAGTTATGTTGCGACGTTTGATACACACAAAGCATTCCTCCGGTGTCCGTGAGTTATATGATCTCATGGTCATAGGAACAAATACTTGACACGCAGAAAACAGTAGCAACATAATGACACGATCAACATGCTACGTCTATTAGTTTGGGTCTAGTCCATCACATGATTCTCCTAATGATGTGATCCCGTTATCAAGTGACAACACTTGCCTATGGCCAGGAAACCTTGACCATCTTTGATCAACGAGCTAGTCAACTAGAGGCTTACTAGGGACAGTGTTTTGTCTATGTATCCACACAAGTATTGTGTTTCCAATCAATACAATTATAGCATGGATAATAAAAGATTATCATGAACTAAGAAATATAATAGTAACTAATTTATTATTGCCTCTAGGGCATATTTCTAACAGCAAGCCCCGTCGGCTCCACCATCTACGCCGGCTACAGTTCCCGTGCCAGCTACGTTGGCCACACCGACTCCAATGGCGGCACCGGCTACAACAACAACCCCGGCTCCGCCTGGCCTCGAATCCTGTTGTCTCGACACCCAGTGGGTGGACGTCATGGAGGTAGACGGCGAGCCAGCTACCGCAACAGTGCCAGAGACACCTTGTCTCGAGTCCATGACCGCGGCTCCATCAAGCTCGGGGGCTGCAGAAGCCCACAACAGTCAAGTCGAGGCAGAGGAACCCTTGTGTCGTCTCCGTCATGGGCTCAAACTATCCTGACCTTCCTTCTTCGCGACGAACTTCCTCATAACGAGGCAGAGGCGAGGCAGATCCAGCGCAGGTCTGCAGCCTACGCCATTATCAGTCGCGAGCTGGTATGGCGCAGCGTGACCGGTGTGTTCCAACGCTGCGTCGAATCAGAAAAGGGACAGGAGATCCTCAGAGACATTCACCAGGGGGAGTGTGGGCATCACGCCGCCTCCAGAACCCTGGTGGCCAAAGCGTTCCGCCACGGATTCTACTGGCCCACGGCTCTCGAGGAGGCCATGGATCTGGTTGACAAGTGCGAAGGCTGCCAATTCTTCAGCATGAAGAGCCATATGCCGCATTCGGCCCTCAAAACCATCGCCCTGTCATGGTCGTTCACCGTCTAGGGACTGGACATGGTAGGGCCCTTCAAGACGGCTTGTGGTGGGATGACGCATCTGTTGGTAGCCGTCGACAAGTTCACCAAGTGGATTGAAGCCAGACCTATCAAAAAGCTTGATGACCCCACCGCTGTCAAGTTCATCACAGACATTTCTGTTCGATATGGCGTTCCCCACAGCATCATCACCGACAACGGCACAAACTTAGCCAAAGGTGCTCTGGCGCTCTACTGTTCCAAGGTAGGCATCCGACTCGATTTGGCATCAGTAGCACATCCCCAGTCGAATGGCCAAGCGGAGAGGGCCAACGGCCTAATTCTAGACGGCATCAAGCCAAGACTGGTGGCACCACTGGTCAGATCGGCCGGCTGCTGGATTGAAGAACTGTCGGCCGTATTATGGAGCCTCCGCACCACGCCCAACCGGTCGACCGGCTTCACTCCATTCTTTCGTGTATACGGGTCCGAGGCTATTATTCCCTCGGATATTGAGTTTGACTCGCCTCGGGTCGCCCTATACACAGAAACGGAGGCGAAGGAGGCAAGAGAACACGGTGTGGACCTCCTCGAAGAAGCAAGGGACTTGGCCTTGAGCTGGACGGCCATCTATCAACAGAAGCTGAGATACTACCACAGCAAAAAGATCAAGCCTCTCTCTTTCAGGGAGGGAGACTTGGTCCTCAGAAGAATCCAGCGCACTGCCGGCCAACACAAACTCTCATCCCCATGGGAGGGACCATTCAACATCAGTAGGGCGTTGCACAACAACGCTTACTACTTGATCAATGCCCAAAAGCCAAGGAAGCGCAAGAGGGATGACTCCGGCTAGGAGACGGAACGTCCATGGCACGCGGCGCTGCTTCGCCCGTTCTATTGCTAGAAGGCAAGAATCAAACAGTGGAAAGAGCATGCATATGTATCTGTCTCCCTCTTCAGGGACCCTCAACAAATGCAATAAAAAGAGCATGCCTCGTGTTTCTTTTTATTGAGAGTTTTCACTCAGTGGACGCCCCTTGCTAGCATCAATAAGCTCAGGGTCTAAACCACGTACACCTCTTGCTGGCTTAATCAAGCTCGGAGGCTACGCAACGCACGCCCCTTGCTAGCTTTAACAAGCTCGGGGGCTCGCTAGCCACTCGGACGCCTTCCCTGTTGTAAAAGAACACATAGTTTAAACCGGCTTATCCCTGGTCACCTCGTACGAGCTTGCGGACTGGCTCCGGCCATCTGGCTTGCGAGGTGACGCCAGGTCAGGCCGGATGCATGCAAAGTCCGGCTACAAAGGGTCGCCCGCTCGGGTTGGCTCGATCATATTTACGATCTCATTCAAGCCGGCCTTTGTTGGTTTATGTCTTGGTCTTTAAGTCTTGGTGGCTTCGAAAAATCTAAGTCTCCTATTCTATGGTCAGAAACCTGGAACCAGCTACAGACCGGCTCCCGGCTGTCGGGCTAGCGGGGTGGAAGATCAGGAATACGAGCATTAGAGAAAAAGGAGTCAACCAGGAATCAAAAGACAAAGATATAAAACAACACACATGGCAATACAAATATAATGCTGAATACATACATTCAAAAAAGCATTGGCCCACGGCCCACGTTCATTACATCCCTTAGGGGGTGGAACAAAACAAAAAGGACACCGACTACGGGGCTGCGGCCTCATCGGCCGCCCCAGCCGCTGCTCCTGAAGTGGTGGCTTCACGATCCCGGCTGCTCCCGAGGCGGTTGCGTCATCTCCTTCGCGAGGGCTCCCGGCTCCATCCTCACCAGAGTCGGCGTATGCCGCACCGCTGGAGGCGGCAGCAGATTCCATAGCATGGGCCGCCTCGCCGGAGCTGCCATCGGGGTCATAGGGGCTGAAAGCCGTGCAGATCTTCAGCGATCACACCGCCATCTTCACCCCGCTCCAAAACAAAATCGTCCCAAGCGGCATACTCGGCGATGCCACTGGCCCTCACACGCAGTGCCTCCTCAACGCCCTGCAGCTCCGCCTCTGAGCCGTTACGCTGGGTGGCGAGCTTGCCCAAGTCCAGGTTCCGATACCAAGACTTGGCCAAGCGCAGGGCCGTGTAAGCTCCGGTGCGCGCGACAGAGGCACGCCAGGCATCCAGGCGTTCCACGCCCGCTGCAAGCCAGTGGGCGAGCCGGCTCATTAACGCCGGCTCCACGCCCTCCGGCCACAAGGCCGCCACCACCGACGAGCCTGCAACTTGGAGCTGAGCCACAGACTCGCCCAGAGCACGCAGGCGGGCCCGAAGGCCCACCCCGATCTCCTCCACACTCCAGCCGGAGGTAGTGTCTACCTCCTGCGGAGCCGCGCGGCGTTCCTCGCTGCTCACCTCGACGGCAGTGTCGGCAGCGACCTGGGTCTTAGGGAAGAGACCTGAAATAGCAAAAGCCAGGACACAAGAGCACAGTAAGTAGAGGAGACGGCCAAAAAGCCAAAAAACAAAGCAAGGGAGAGAGACTCACGATGGAAGGCGCCATCGGTCTCATGGGAGCTCTCGAGGACCTCGAGCTCCCGCACCTTGCTCGCGTGAGTAAGGCGGGAAACCTCCTCGTGGACAGCCACCGTAGACTCCAAGGCCTTGAACAACTACGATTGCTTCTGGAAAATGGCCTCCTCCTTCTCCCTCAAGGCAGCGTCCTTGAGGTTCATCTCCTTGAGATGAAGCGACGCGAGGCAATCCACGTCGGCGGAGTAGGAGGCCTCCTTCTCCTGCAGCGTATCACGCAGTCGCTCCAGCTCGACCCGGCTGGCCGCCTCAAGCTCCTTCTTCTCCGTCTGAAGAAGGGCCAGCTGCTCCTGGAGCCGGTTGCCGGCACCACGCAGGGCATCCCGCTCCGTGGCAACTTCGCCCAGCCAGACTTCGAGCTCGGCGATCCGGCCATTAGATCCTAGGTGCTGGGTCCGCAGCTCATTGTAAGCCTGCGCCTGAGCGTCATAAAGCTCCTACCAAAAAGCAAAAACAAGCAGGATTAAGATTCGGCCTGGTTAAGACTTAACCAGCCCGATTCTCGGGGGCTACACCCAGTGGGTGCGCTAGCGCGCCCCCACTAAAGAAGCAAAACAAGAAAAAGAAGCTCCAAGAGATTCTGAGCGGCCGACAATCGACCGGCCCGATTCTCGGGGACTACACCCAGTGGGTGCGCTGTCGCGCCGCCACTAACGCAAAAGAAGAAAAGTTCAAAAACCAAAGAGGAAACACCTACCTGGGTGCGGGCCTCCAGGCGCTCCATGTCGCTGCACACCACGCGGGCTGACTGCTCCACCTTGGACCGGCTGCTGGTAAACATCGACACCAGCTCCGGGACGCCGGTGAGTGCGGTGTCGGCGGGCAATCGCACGCGCGCCTGGTTGGCCGCACGCCATGTCTTCATGGGCCAGCTCCCGACCCGGCCTCCAGCTCCCGGCGCGACTGGGCCGTGGTGGGCAACGACGATGGCATCGACTCCGGGTGCCGGCTCAGCGGCCGGCTCTGCCATCTCCCCGGCCGGCGCTGCCTCCCCAACGGGAGGTAGATGGGCCGCATCCGGCGCATCCATGGCCACCCCTGGCACATCAGGGGCCGCGTCCGGCGCGTTCAGGATCAGCTCCGGCATGTTGGGCGCCGCCTTGGCCCTGGGGGAGTTGGGGATCGTCTCTAGATCCACCGGGGCCGAGACATCCAGCTCGGAGGGTGGACCTCCTCAGCCCTCGGGGCATGCCTTGAAGCCGCTTTCCTAGCTGGCTCCTCCGCGCGAGCATGCACGGAGGAGTCATGTCTAGCCTTCGCACGCTTCTCCGCCGGCTTCTCGACCCGGTTGGGGCGAGACTGGCCCACGATCGTCTTCCCCGCAGCCACGTCCCACCGGCGCTTGGACTGCGTCTCAAGCTCCCTCTGGGCAGCATCGGCTGCTGCCCAGCCAGCCCGCTCGGCTGCGGAGGCGGTGTCTTCCTCCACATCCTCCGCCTCCCTGTCAAGCAAAGTCCTTAAGGAACAAAGCATCTCGCAAGATAAATGAAGAAAAGGGGGAGGAAATCTTACCCCGCTACCATAGGCACGTGTCTCCGTCCAGCACCACGGCGTTTCTTGGCGCTACCTGCTCGCTGTCCGGCTGGAGGACCCGACGCCGGCCGCTTAAGAGCCGACCGGGATGCTGTGGCACCCTTGCCGTTCCTCCCGGCCGCCTCGTCGGCGGCGGTCGCTCCGCCCCTTTGACGCCGGCCGTGCGTCAATGGCGGGCTGGTGACCTCCTCCACTCAATGGGAGTCGTCCTCAAAGGCTGCACCAGAGAAGAATGACGGAGTCTCGTCGTCATCCGTCGAATCTGCGACGGAGGGCCATGGGTACTCACCAGACGGCTCTGTCCCTTCCGACTCCAGGGGATTCTCCAAGCCGGCGGAGGAGTCCGAGCGGGATTCAATCATGCCCTCGTCCACAATCTCCGAGGCGTCAGACAAATCCACGTCGGGAGCGGGCGGACGGAGGGACCCCTGCAGATTCTTGTATAGCTGCGAAAAGGGATTCGATTGCCGGCTCGGCAAGACAACCGGCTACAAGGCAAATGACAAAGAATAAAGAGGCGACCTACCATCGAAGGCGGACGGGACCTGTTGACGGGACCTCTTGTATAGCGTCGGGGGTGAACCTCTTGGTGGACAGCCGGCAAGGATCTTGCCGGTCGCTCATCTGCCAGACCAGATGCGAGCGCCTGTGCAAGAGCAGGATCCGGCGGGCCACCATGGTGGTGAGCAGGTTGCGGCCAAGGAGGCCGCCCTTCTCCAAAATGTCGAGGTGGGTACAGATCAGCGCCACCTCGGAAATCGGCTTCGAGGTCTTCGCCGCCCAGTTCAACCTCGTCGGTGGGTCGATGTTGAACGGGGGCATGTTGAGGGCGTCCAGGGCGGGGTCGGCGTTCTTCACGTAGAAGAAACCCTTCTGCCACTCCTTGACGGATTCCTGCAGTGGCATCTGGGGAAGCCCCACTTCGAGCGGTGGTACACCAACGCGGATCCGCACGGCGTCATCGGGCGCGGCCCCTTGAGTTTCTCCACCTCGGATTTCTCAATGGCGATGGATTGCTGCTTGAAGAAGAACAAGCTACACCACAGTTTGACGCAGGGCTTCATCCCCACAAAGCCCTCGCACAGGATCACGAAGGCTGACAACTGCAGAATGGCGTTCGGCGCCAGGTGATGCGGGTGCAGGCCAAAGAAGTGGAGCCATTCGGAGAAGAAGGCGCTGGCCGGAAGCCCAAAGCCCCGGTAGAAATGCTCGGGGAAGACCACGACCTCTCCCATGGCGGGTGTGGGAGCGGTCTCGGCGTAAGGAAGTCGCACCAGCACTTGGGAGGCCGGGGCAGCAGCCGGTGGTGACGGAGCACCTCGATGTGCTCCTCACCGACTTCGCTCTCCAGCCAGGCTCCCTGCGACGATGCCTTCTGCGCCAAGGGCCTTTTCGAGGAAGAACCGCTGGCCATGGCTGCGGGCGACTGAAACTCGAAGGGGTTGGCCGCTTTGCGGCGACGAAGACGAGGGATACGAAGGATACAGGCTCTTTCTCTCTGGGCGCATGGAGGAAGAGGGCGTGGATGCGGGGCAAGAAGGGGGGCGAATGGCCTCGTTGCAACCCCCGCAACCCATTTAAGCCCCCACGAAGCATCGTGGGGAGGGGATCCGGTGTGCACTGGACCCCCACTAACCCCGTGTATTATGGGCGGTAACGCTTCCCTAAGCCCAACCGTCATGGAGTAAATTCGCGGAATATCTCTCAGACGGAGGCCGAGGGGGCGTCGTGGCGGGACCCAGGGCCCAGCCCGGGCCCATCACTAGTAATCACCATCATTATGTCAGGCGGGGCCTAGCACGTGGTTCTCTCCGAGTGACTTACGACGAAGCCGAGGCGTCGCTTCGAAGCCAGACGGTTTCGAAGCCGGCACTCCTCGTCACCAAGAGCGGCCAAAATACCAAGACAAATCATCAAGCCGGTGAGACCGCCCGCCCGCAGGCGGCGGGCCTCTCCAGCTTCGGGGACTACTGTCAGGGGGGATAACCCCGGGGTAGGCTCATCAAGCCTGCTCCTTCATTTTCGGCCCAAAGGATATGAACATATACAGTTTCCTAAGGCCCAAGTCTTCTGGCCGGCTAGGCTGCGCCTACCGGCTAGAGGACGAGGCGGTCATCCCTCTGGCCGACCAGGCACCCCCTGCCGGCTAGAGTCGAGGCGCTTACCTCTTCTGAGCCGGCCTGGTCCAGCCAGCCGGCAAGGAATTAGGCGGCCGCATCCAAGCCGGCTTGCCAAGCAGGCTAGCCGGCCGAGGATCACCAGTCACATCAGATCGTAGGTCAGGAAGAGACCTTACGATTAAAGGTAGCTACGCGTCAGCAAAGGTACTGGATCGGGGCGTCCGGCGGGTACGAGCGTCGGCGGCCACGCCGCTGACCTACCCCGGCTCTGATCCATCACCTAGCATAGTGTTGGACCGTCGCACTCCCACTCCATTACTGCACTCGGCGTGGGGAACGGTGGAGGCAGTCGTACTACCTGCCCATGACGAATCTCGCTGGACGACGCTCGATGTACAACGCTGTGCTCGGCGTCAACCTTATGTGAGAGCCTCATTGGCCAGCCAGCAGGTTCCACTGCCAATCAAGACCATGCAGCCGGCGGGCCCCTGAAGCGAGAAGACAAGACTCTAGTGGGCCCCTGGCCACCCGGCGAGGCTGCCAGCCGGGTCCCACACTTGTACCCTTTATCCATATTGTAGGCCGGCGGGTTCGTCTATAAAACCCCCCGGTCGCCCTCCATGTAGGGGGGCCGATCATTCCACAGTCGAACAACACTACACACTCACCAACCACAGAGAGAGAGGCAGAGACGAGCCGGCTACTCCCCTCTTCCTCCTCCCAACACAGCTCCAGGAGTAATTCTGTACTCTGTTCATACACATCAAACACTCCGGAAGGACTAGGGGTATTATCTCTACGGAGAGCCCTGAACGTGGGTACATCGTGCGTTCCATGCGTGTACCAACCTTGTTCCCAGCGCCCACCTTTGTCCCTTCGGTTCTCACCAACTTTAGCCTACCTATGTTGTGAGTATTCACCGACAATGCACAAGTAGTATCTCTACTTGGTGCGGGAGTTTTGGCTAATGTGAGGTGGAAGCAATCGTCACATGCTAAGGGATCTCTAATCATATAGCATTGTTCAGAGCCAAGCAAACACAATCCATTACGTTGTCTTCCTTGTCCAACATCTACTTCTAGGCATGCCATAGTTTAGTGAGTGTTCACAATCATAGATGGTGTCAGAGATGATATATTTATATGTGAACCTCTCCTTCCTTATCACTTCCTATTAATTGCAACAATGACCAAGGTCTACGTTTGCCTACCCTCAACAAGTTTCAATCCTCAATCTTTTTATATGTGAAGCCATCACTTCTCATAAGATCAGTACAAGATCTTTCATGCTTTTGTGCTATTCTCACTCTTTTGATCATGGAAAGAGGCAAATCCCTTCAACTAAGACACTGTTTATTATATGGCTCACGAGCAAGAATACATCGGGGGTGCCACAAAGCAAAACTCAAAACTAAAACCCTAAAACTTTACTCTACTAGAAAAAGAGAAAACTGAAAAGGAAAACTAAAACAAAGGTAAAGGCAAAAGATTTGATGGTGATATGATACCGGGGCAACTCCCCCAAGCTTGGAAAAAGCCAAGGGGATTGCCCATACCAATGCTCAGTTGTGTTCATTTGGTGGTGATGGTGGAGGAGTTGTTGAAGCGGTCTTGAGCTTGTCTAATTTCCACTTGAGCATAAAGTTCTGCTCCCTCAGATCATCATTTTCCTCCTCAAGCTTCAACACTCTATGGCAAAGCTCCTGCTTACTCTCCTGCAAGAAACGAGAAGGGATAAACAAGGTCTTAGGCTGCTTTCTTTGGTCAGGGAGGCTTGACTTCTTGAACTCCACACGAGTGCGTCCAGGTTAAGGTAGAGGAGCCTCCTCTTCATCGGAACTCATTTGTTCCTTCCCCTTGGGATCATAGTCTTCTTCCTCATCAGTGGTCCAGCGATATGGTTCCAAGTCCCCATAGACCTTGGGGTTAGCAAGGTAATCAGCCACATAGCTCTCCCCCTTTGAATCCTGAGAAGACATCTTGACCTAGATCTGTGGCAGAAAACATGCTCGAAACAAAAAACAGAGGAAATCTGCGTGATGCGGGGTCAGACCAAACGAAAGTATATATAATGATTTTTTCCAAACCAGAAGGAGTCCCCTGCACGAAAACGGAGTCCAGTAGGCACACGAGGTTGCCACAATCCCTCACGGTGCGGCCAGGGGGTGGGCCCGCGTCGTGCAGGCTTGTCGCCTCCTCGCGCACTTTCCGGACTACTTCCATTTTTTGTATTTTTTCAAATAATCCAAAACGGAAAAAAATTCCTATTGGAAAAGTTTTGGACTCTGTTTTCTTACCGAATCTCGTACCTCTTCGTTTTCGGAGTCTGAAACAGGCTGATAAATGTCCCTTAGGTATTCTTCCGGAGTTATGGCATTGACGATATTGCTTTCAACATTTATGGGAGTACCTGAGATATAATGCTTGATTCTCTGCCCATTTACAACTCGTGGACAATTACCTTCCGCGTTGTTGATCTTAATAGCGCCGGAACGATATACTTTCTCAACAACATAGGGACCTTCCCATTTAGAGAGAAGCTTGCCTGCAAAGAATCTTAAACGAGAGTTATATAGCAAGACATAATCACCTACATTGAACTCATGCTTTTGTATTCTCTTATCAAGCCACCTCTTAACCTTCTCTTTGAAGAGCTGGGCATTCTCATATGCTTCAGTTCTCCACTCATCAAGCGAGCTAATGTCAAATAACCTCTTCTCACCGGCAAGTTTGAAATCAAAGTTGAGCTCTTTGATTGCCCAATAAGCTTTATGCTCTAGCTCAGGAGGTAAATGCCATGCTTTCCCATACACCATTTTGTACGGAGACATGCCCATGGGATTCTTATAGGCAGTTCTATAAGCCCACAGTGCATCATCGAGCTTCTTAGACCAATTCTTTCCAGACCTGTTGACGGTCCTTTGCAGAATCAATTTAATCTCTCTATTACTTAGCTCTACTTGACCACTGGACTGAGGGTGGTAGGGAGACGCAATTATATGGTTGACATCGTACTTAGCAAGCGCTTTACGGAAAGCACCATGAATGAAGTGTGAACCACCGTCGGTCATTAGATATCTAGGTACTCCAAATCTAGGGAAGATAACTTCTTTCAGCATCTTGATAGAGGTGTTGTGACCAGCACTACTAGTGGGGATATCTTCTACCCACTTAGTGACGTAATCAACAGCAACTAAGATGTGCGTATACCCGTTGGATTTTGGAAAAGGTCCCATATAATCAAAGCCCCACACATCAAATGGTTCAATGACAAGTGAGTAGTTCATAGGCATTTCCTGACGGTAGCTAATATTACCTATTCTTTGACATTCCTCACACGACAAGACAAACTTACGGGCATCTTTGAAGAGAGTGGTCCAATAGAAACCTGATTGCAATACCTTGTGTGCAGTTCTATCTCCCGCATGGTGTCCTCCGTAGGCCTCAGAGTGACACTTTTGTAGGATCTGTCCCTGTTCATGTTCAGGTACACAACGTCTAATAACACGATCTACTCCTTCCTTATAAAGGTGAGGATCATCCCAAAAGTAGTGTCTCAAGTCAAAGAAGAATTTCTTCTTTTGCTGGTACATGAAACTAGGTGGTATGTATTTGGCAACGATATAGTTTGCATAATCAGCATACCATGGTGCACTACGTGAAGCATTGATGACATTCAGTTGCTCATTGGGAAAGCTATCATCAATAGGTTGTGGGTCATCAAGAACGTCCTCCAACCTAGACAAGTTATCTTCTACTGGGTTATCAGCACCCTTACAGTCGACAACGTGCAAATCAAATTCTTCTAGCAATAGAACCCATCTGATAAGTCTAGGTTTAGCGTCCTTCTTCTCCATTAGGTACTTAATAGCAGTGTGATTTGTGTGAATAGTGACTTTGGAATCAACTATGTAAGACCTGAACTTTTCATACGCAAACACGACTGCTAAAAACTCCTTCTCCGTAGTGGCATAGTTTCTTTGGGCACTGTCTAGACTTTTACTAGCGTAGTGAATAACATTCAAATTCTTATCAACCCTTTGCCTTAAGATAGCACCAACATCATAATCACTAGCGTCACACATGATCTCAAAAGGCAAGTTCCAATCAGGTGGTTGAACAGTAGGTGCAGTTATCAAAGCCCTCTTAAGTATTTCGAAGGCTTCCTCACAATCATCGTAAAAAAAGGAATTTCCTTTTGCAAGAGATTGGTAAGAGGCCTAGAAATCTTAGAGAAGTCTTTGATGAACCTTCTATAGAAACCAACATGACCAAGGAAACTTCTTATCCCTCTGATATCTGTGGGGTATGACATTTTCTCGATTGCATCAACCTTAGCCTTATCGACTTCAATACCTCTTTTGGAATATTTATGTCCTAAGACGGTGCCTTCATTAACCATAAAGTGGCACTTATCCCAATTCAAGACAAGATTGGTGTCTTTACATCTCTGCAAGACCCGATCAAGGTTGCTGAGGCAATAATCAAAGGAAGACCCGTAAACGGAGAAGTCATCCATGAAAACTTCAACAATATTTTCACAAAAGTCAGAGAATATAGCCATCATACATCTTTGAAAGGTGGCAGGTGCATTACATAAGCCAAAAGGCATACGTCTATAAGCAAAGGTACCAAAAGGGTAGGTGAAAGTGGTTTTCTTCTGATCAGATTGTGTAACTGGTATTTGGGAGAAACCAGAATAACCGTTTAGAAAGCAGAAGTGTGTGTGTTTGGGTAGTGTTTCTAGCATTTGGTCGATAAAAGGCAGAGGGTAATGATCTTTCCTAGTGGCCTTATTCAACTTCCAAAAATCATTCACCATCCTATAGCCAGTAATAATCCTCTGTGGGATCAACTCATCCTTATCATTAGGGACAACGGTAATACCTCCTTTCTTTGGAACGCAATGCACCGGACTCACCCAATCGCTATGAGCAATGAGAGGCAAAAAACAAAATTCAAGAGATGAGTTTGCGATAGTTACTTGGATAAGCTTCTCTTAGAATAGTCCCCAGTGCCAGAAATTGACACGTTGAAGGGAGACTATTCTTGACTTGATACTCCCCGGCAACGGCGCCAGAAATTCTTCTTGCTACCTCTTGAGCTTGAGTTGGTTTTTCCCTTGAAGAGGAAAGGGTGATGCACCACAGTAGTAGTAAGTATTTCCCTCAGTTTGAGAACCAAGGTATCAATCTAGTAGGAGTATGAAGGCAAGTCTCCAAAGTACCCGCCCAAAAACAAACAAACTTGCACCCAACGCTATAAAGGGGTTGTCAATCCCTTCACGATTGATTGCAAGGTGAGATCTGAAGGCGGAAAGTGCAACAAAGTAAAAGTGTAGAGCTGAAAATATGATGTGAAGTAGACCCGGGGGCAATAGTGTTCACTAGAGGCTTCTCTCATGATAGCACGTATTATGGTGGGTGAACGAATTACTGTCGAGCAATTGATAGAATAGCACAAAGTCATGATGATATCTAAGGCAATGATCATACATATAGGTATCACGTCCGAGACAAGTAGACCGATACTGTCTGCATCTACTACTATTACTCCACACATCGACCGCTATCAAGCATGCATCAAGTGTATTGAGTTCATAACATACAGAGTAACGCCTTAAGCAAGATGACATGATGTATAGGGATAAATTCATGCAATAGATATAAATCCCATCTTTTTACCCTTGATGGAAACAACACGATGAGTGCCTCGCTACCCCTTCTGTCACTAGGTGAGGACACCGCACGGTATGAACCCAAAACCAAGCACTTCTCCCATTGCAAGAATTGTAGATCAAGTTGGCCAAACGAAACCCACAACTCGAAGAGACTTACAAAGATACGAAATAATGCATATAAGAGATGAGAGGAAACTCAAATGATATTCATAGATATTCTGATCATAAATCCACAATTCATCGGATCTCGACAAACACACTGCAAAAGAAGATTAAATCGGATAGATCTCCATGAAGATCATGGAGAACTTTGTATTGAAGATCCAAGAGAGAGAAGAAGCCATCTAGCTACTAGCTATGGACCCGAAGGTCTGTGGTGAACTACTCACGCATCATCGGAGAGGCAATGGTGTAGATGGAGAAGCCCTCCGTGTCAGAATCCCCCCTCCGGCAGGGCACCAGAACGTGCCCCAGATGGGATCTTGTGGAGACAGAAGCTTGCGGCGGCGGAAAAGTATTTTCGTGGCTCTCTCCGATGGTTTCAGATTTTTAGGGAATTTATAGGCGGAAGAAGTAGGTCAAAGGAGCCAAGGGGGGGCCCACAAGCCTGGTAGGCACGGCCCCCCTGGCCATGGCTAGGGGGCTTCTGGCGTCCTGATGACCCACAAGTATAGGGGATCAATTGTAGTCCTTTCAATAAGTAAGAATGTCGAACCCAACAAGGAGCAGAAGGATCTGCAAGTGGTTTTCAGCTAGGAAAAATCTGCAAGCACTGAAATTGTCGGTAACAAGTGATTGTGCGGTGAGATGATTCGTAGCAAGCAACAAGTAACAAAAGTAGCAACGGTGCAGCAAAGTGGCCCAATCCCTTTTGTAGCAAGGGACAAGCCTGGACAAAGCTTATAAGAGGAAAAAGGCTCCCAAGGACACACGGGAATTTCTCTCATGCTAGTTTCATCATGTTCATATGATTCACGTTCGTTACTTTGATAGTTTGATATGTGGGTGGACCGGCGCTTGGGTACTACCCTTACTTGGACAAGAATCCCACTTATGATTAACCCCTCTCGCAAGCATTCGCAACTACGAAATAAGAATTAAGACAAAGTCTAACCATAGCATTAAACTAGTGGATCCAAATCAGCCCCTTACGAAGTAACGCATAAACTAGGGTTTAAGCTTCTGTCACTCTAGCAACCCATCATCTACTTACTACTTCCCAATGCCTTCCTCTAGGACCAAATAATGGTGAAGTGTTATGTAGTCGACATTCACATAACACCACTAGAGGAAAAACAACATACAACATATAAAAATACCGAACGAATACCAAATTCAGATGACTATTATTAGAATGACTTATCCCATGTCCTCAGGAACAAAAGTAACTACTCACAAAGAAGAATCATAATCATGATCAGAGGTGTAATGAGTAGCATCAAGGATCTGAACATAAACTCTTCCACCAAGTAATCCAACTAGCATCAACTACAAAGAGTAATCAACACTACTAGAAACCTTACAAGTACCAATCGGAGTTGCGAGACAGAGATTTGTTACAAGAGATGAACTAGGGTTTGGAGATGAGATGGTGCTGATGAAGATATTGATGGTGATGAGTCCCCTCCGATGAGAGGAGTGTTGGTGATGACGATGGCGACGATTTCCCCATCCGGGAGGGAAGTTTCCCCGGCAGGATCATCCTACTGGAGCTCTACATTGGTTTTGCTCAAGTCCCGCCTCGTGGCGGCGGCGAAACCATAAAAATGCTCCCTTCTGATTTTTTTCTGGACGAAACCCTCCATATAGCAAAAGAGGGGGGCAAGTGGGCCAGCAGGGTGCCCACAAGCCCCCATGTCGCGGCTTGCGGGGTGGCCGCACCGTGCAGGCTTGTGGCCACCCCCTGGCGCTCCTCTGGCACTTCTTCGGCCTAGTATTTTTTATATATTGGGAAAACAATCTCCGTTGATTTTCACGGCGTTTGGAGTAGCGCAGAATAGGCATCTCAACTTTGCTCCACTTTCAGGCCAGAATTCCAGTTGTCGGTATTCTCCCGCTTCATGTAAACCTTGCAAAATAAGAGAGAAAAGGCATAAGAATAGTACGTGAAGTGAAATAACAGCCAAAGAAGCGATAAATATCAATGTGAAAACATGATGCGAAATGGACGTATCATATCCCCCGGGACTCTTTGCCTTGGTTCTCAAGTTCCCTGCTTATTTCTGTTATGGAAAAAATCATTCCGAAGATTTAATTCCATTTGGACACCATTTAATATTCTTCTCTGAAAAGGGTCAAAAACACGGAAAAAACAAGAACTGGCACTTGGCACTAATTTAATAGGTTAGTCCCAAAAAAGATATAAAATGCATACAAAACATCCAAAGTTGACAAGATAACAGCATGGAACCATAAAAAATTATGGATACGTTGGAGACGTATCAGTCACCTTTTGAGCCGTAATATAGACATCGGGAACATCTAAATGGGTGCTTTGATTGATTTCTACTAGCCCTATATGTTCATGAGTCATTCTAGTCTCCTTCAGCTGGAACCAATAACATTTGAAGACTACGACGTTCAGTGGGTTTTCACCATAGAATTGAAGTTCAGAAATTGCTTTGACTCTTCCATAATACTCGATACCTCCTTTGCCGATAGTAGAGACACCTTAATTTGTAGATTTTCAGTCGGGCATAAATAGCTCTTTGCCAAAGGTACGAAAGCGATACCCATTAATGTTGTATTTCTCAAATGAACGGACCTTATAGTCAAAACCATTAGCGGCTTGTCTCAATTCGCCATCCATAGACTCTGAATTAGCCTACAAGTTTAATACGAAATGATTATTGCATTAGCCGCAAATTAGACCAAGAAATGAAATGGTCCATTATTGATAATTACCGTTTGTTTAAACCAAGAGTTGAAACCGGGATAGCTGCCTCCATGCTTTGCCAGAAGCTCATACTCTTTGACGGAATCATTTTGGATCACCACTCCATCCGAGAATTTGGCTATGTATCGACTATATCAAATATGCGGGGACAAGAGCAGTTCAAAGGAATTATAAGTTGTGGGAAAATGTACCGAGAACTTACTCGATGTACGGCCGCACTTTTGTTAGGTTGTTAAAGATATACAACGAAATGGTCCGCCATTCTTGAACATCCAACGTTATTGGTTTCGAAGCACTAGCTGGTGTGAGCTTACCTTTGAATAGGATGAGGTTGGATCCAGCTTTATGGGGTCGCCATCATAGTACCGAGGCTTCGGATTATGCAAATGATGATTTTTGGCTTCATAGTGTGTTGTCACGAAGTTTGGCCCCTGATACGTCTCCAACGTATCTATAATTTTTTATTGTTCCATGCTATTATATTATCTACTTCGGATGTTTTATATGCATTTATATGCTATTTTATATCATTTTTTGGACTAACCTATTAACTCAGTGCCTAGTGCCAGTTTCTGTTTTTTCCGTGTTTTTGACCTTTTTCAGATAAGAATATTAAACGGAGTCCAAACGGAATAAAACCTTCGGGATGATTTTTTTTCATGACAGAAGGGATCCAAAAGACTTGAGAACCCAGGCAGAGAGCCACAGAGGAGGCCACGAGCCCCCTAGGCGCGCCCCAAGGGGGCGCGCCTAGCAGGCTCGTGGGCCTCCCGTGCCACTTTTGCCCTACCTCTTTCGCCTATAAATTCCCTAAAATCCCCAAACCAATAGGGAGAGCCATGAAAGTACTCTTCCGCCGCCGCAAGCATTTCTTTCCGCAAGATCCCATCTAGGGACCGTTCTGGTGCCCTGTCGGAGGGGGATTCGGGCACGGAGGGCTTCTTCATCAACACCATTGCCTCTCCGATGATGCCTGAGTAGTTCACCACGGACCTTCGGGTCCATAGCTAGTAGCTAGATGGCTTCTTCTCTCTCTTGGATCTTCAATACAAAGTTCTCCATGACCTTCATGGAGATCTATCCGATGTAACTTTCTTTTGCGGTGTGTTTGTCGAGATCCAATGAATTGTGGATTTATGATCAGATTATCTATGAATATTATTTGAGTCTCCTCTGATTTCTTATATGCATGATTTTGTATCCTTGTAATTCTCTTTGAGTTATGGGTTTCGTTTGGCCAACTTGCAATGGGAGAAGTGCTTGGTTTTGGGTTCATACCATGTGGTGTCCTCACCTAGTGACAGAAGGGGTAGTGACGCATGCATCGTGTTGTTGCCATAAAGGGTAAAAATATGGGGTTTATATCATATTGCATGAATTTATCCCTCTACATCATGTCATCTTGCTTAAGGTGTTACTCTGTTTTTATGAACTTAATACACTAGATGCATGCTGGATAGTGGTCGATGTGTGGAGTAATAGTAGTAGATGCAGAAAGTATCGGTCTACTTGTCTCGGACGTGATGCCTATATGTATGATCATTGCCTTAGATATCGTCATGACCTTGAGCGATTCTATCAATTGCTCGACAGTAATTTGTTCACCCACTGTAATACTTGCTATCATGAGAGAACCTCTAGTGAACGCTATGGCCCCTTGGTCTATTTTACACATTATATATTCAGATCTACATACAAAAATACCAAAACTACCTTCTGCACTTTTATTTATTTATTTATATTTACCTATTATCACTATCAGATCTCACCTTGCAAGTAATCGTAAAGGGATTGACAACACCTTTATCGCGTTGGCTGAAAGTTTGTTTGTTTTTGCGCAGCTGCCTTGGTGCCTCATCTTGATACTCCTACTAGATTGATACCTTGGTTCTCAAACTGAGGGAAATACTTATCACTACTTTGCTGCATCACCCTTTCCTCTTCAAGGGAAAAACCTACGCAAGCTCAAGAAGTAGCGGGAAGTATTTCTGGCGCCGTTGTCGGGGTGTATTCAAGTGAAGAATATGTACCAAGTACCTATCGCAAATTCATGTCTTGCATTTGCTTGCTTTCGGTTTGCTCGTTCGCCCCTTTCTTTTGCTTGCTTTCGGTTTTCTCGTGTGTGCTATCTAATTTATCCTCATGGCCCAACCAAATGATTACGATGCTCACTGTAAAAAAGTTGGAAGATGAGTGGGAACCTACTATAAAAATTAACATTAAAATTTATAAATTCCATGCTTTGTGTGATTTGGATGCTAGTGTTTCCACAATTCCAAAATCTTTATGTGATGTTCGAGGTTTCAATGAGATTGATGAGTGCTCTCTTAATTTGCATCTTGCGGATTCTACTATTAAGAAACCTAAGGACCAAATGATGGTCTTATTATTACAAATATGAACTATGTGCCCGTGGATTTCATTGTGCTTGATATTGGTTGCAATCCGACAAGTCCCATTATTATTGGTAGACCTTTCCTTAGGACTATTGGTGCAGTTATTGATATGAAGGAAGGGAATATTAAATTTCAATTTCCATTAAAGAAGGGTATGGAACACTCTCCTAGAAAGAAAATAAAATTGCCTTATGAATCCATTATGGGAGCTACTTATGGTTTGAGCACTAAAGATGACAACACTTGAATCAATTGCCTTACGCCTAGCTAAGGGCGTTAAACAATAGCGCTTGTTGGGAGACAACCCAATGAATAAATTTATTTTTGCTTTTTACTTTCTGTTTTGTTGAGTCCACACCATCATGACTCTGTTATGATTGTGTTTTTATGTTTTAATTAGTGTTTGTGCCAAGTAGAACCTTTATGATTAGTTTTGGTGATAGTTGTTTAATCATGCTGAAAAAAAGACAGAAACTTTGTGCTCACAAAATTATTTTTATTTCCTACACATATTGAGCTTTTTAGTTGATTCTTTTTCTCTTCTGATTGATATGCAAATTTCCCTAATTTTCATATTTTTTCAGAATTTTTGGGATAGCAGAGGTATACGAAATATACATATTGCTACAGACTGTTCTGTTTTTGGCAGAATCTGTTTTTGTTGTGTTGATTGCTTATTTTGATGAAACTATGGTTAGTATCGGGGGGTACGAGCCATGGAGAAGTGAGAATACAGTAATATAACATCAATGTAAATGGAAATTAAGTTTACTATAGTACCTAAAAAGTTGGTGGTTTGTTTTCTTATGCTAATAATATCACGATTTTCTGTTTAAAGTTTTGTGTTGTGAAGTTTTCAAGTTTTGGGTGATGTTCTTATGGAAAATGGAATAAAGAGTGGGAAGAGCCTAAGCTTGGGGATGCCCAAGTCATCCCAAGCCAAATTCAAGGACACCAAAAAGCCTATGCTTGGGGATGCCCCGGGAAGGCATCCCCTCTTTCGTCTTCAATCCATCGGTAACGTTACTTGGAGCTATATTTTTATTTACCACATGATATGTGTTTTGCTTGGAGCGTCATGTATTATAGGAGTCTTTGTTTTTTGTTTTATCACAATCATCCTTGCTGCACACCTTTTGAGAGGCACATGCACTCATCGTGAATTTGTTAGAATACTTAATGAGCTTCACTTTTATCTTTTGAGTTAGGCAATTTAGCTCGCATGTGCTTCACTTATATCTTTTGAGCTAGATAATTTTGCTAACATGAGCTTTACTTACATCTTTTGAGCTAGATAATCTTGCTCTAGTTATTCACTTAAATCTTTGTAAAGCACGGCGGTGTCATATATTGTAGAAATAAAAACTCTCGATCTTCACTTATATCATTTTGAGAGCGCTCTCTCTAAGTAACTTGGTAATTGGCGTGTGTTATGAAATTAGTCCTAAATATGATAGGCATCCGAAGAGGATATAATAAAAACTTTCATATTCAAGTGCATTGATTAGTAAGAGAAGTCTGATTCCTCACAATTAGTTTTGAGATATGGATATGGTAATATTAGAGTTATGATAGTAGGGTGTTGTGAATCTAGAAATACTTGTGTTAAGGTTAGTGATTCCCGTAGCATGCACGTATGGTGAACCGCTATGTTATGAAGTCGGAGAATAATTGATTTATTGATTGTCATCCTTTGTGTGGCCGTCAGGATCGAGCGATGGTTAACTCCTACCAACCCTTCCCCTAGGAGTATGCGTTTAGCAATTTATTTCGATTACTAATAAAACTTTCGCAATAAGTATATGAGGTCTTAATGACTAATGTGAGTCCATGGTATAGATGCACTCTCACCCTTCCACCATTGCTAGCCTCTCTAGTGCCGCACAACTTTCGCCGGTGCACAAAACTGTTGGAAATATGACCTAGAGGCAATGATAAATAGTTATTATTATATTTCCCGTTTAAAGATAATCGTTTATTATCCATGGTATAATTGTATTCAATGAAAACATAGATACATGTGTGGATAAATAGACACAACAATGTCCCTAGCAAGCCTCTAGTTGGCTAGCCAGTTGATCAAGGATAGTCAAGGTTTTCTGACTATGTGCAAAGTGTTGTTGCATGCTAACTGGATCACATCATTAGGGGAATCATGTGATGGACTAGACCCAAACTATAAATGTAGCATATTGATCGTGTCATTTTATTGCTATTGTTTTTTGCGTGTCAAGTATTCGTTCCTATGACCATGAGATCATATAACCCACTGGCACCGGAGGGATACCTTGTGTGTATCAAACGTCACAACGTAACTTGGTGACTATAAAGGTGCTCTACAGGTATCTCCGAAGGTGTCCGTTGGGTTAGTATGGATCAAGACTGGGATTTGTCACTCCGTGTGACGGAGAGGTATCTCGGGGCCCACTCGGTAATACAACATCACACACAAGCCTTGCAAGCAATGTGCCTAAGTGTAAGTCACGGGATCTTGTATTACAAAACGAGAAAAGAGACTTGTCGGTAACGAGATTGAAATAGGTATGCGGATACCGACGATCGAATCTCGGGCAAGTAACATACCGAAGGACAAAGGGAATGACATACGAGTTTGCCTGAATCCTTGACACTGAGGTTCAACCGATAAGTTATTCGGAGAATATGTAGGATCCAATATGGGCATCCAGGTCCTGCTATTGGATATTGGGCAAGTAACATCCAATATGGGCATCCAATATGGGCGATGTTTTAGTATAGTTGAGTTATATGTGTGGTTACCGAATGTCGTTTAGAGTCTCAGATGAGAAAACGGACGTGACGGGGGTTTCCGGAATGGTCCGGAGACGAAGATTGATATGTAGGATGACCTCACTTGATTATCGGAAGGTTTTCGGACATTACCGGGAATGTACCGGGAGTGACGAATGGGTTCCGGATGTTCACCGTGAAGGGATAGCCCACCCGGGGAAGCCCATAGGCCTTAGGGGCGACGCACCAGCCCTTGGTGGGCTGGTTGGACAGCCCAAAAGGGCCCTATGCGCCAAGGATAGAAAATAAAAGAGAAAATAAAAAAAAAGAGGTGGGAAGGAAGGGAAGGACTCCACCTTCCAAACCTAGTTGGACTAGGATTGGAGGTGGACTCCTCCACCACCTTGACCGGCGCACCCTTGGGGTCTTGGACCCCAAGGCAAGCCTCCCCTCCCCTCCACCTATATATAGTGGAGTTTTAGGGCTGATTTGAGACAACTTTTGCTACGGCAGCCGGACCACAAACACCACTATTTTTCCTGTAAATCGTATTTCTACGGAGCTCGGGCGGAGCCCTGCAGGAGTAGATCCTTCACCACCACCGGAGCGTCGTCACGCTGCCGGAGAACTCATCTACTTCTCCATCTTGCTTGCTGGATCAAGAAAGCCGATATCATCGTCGAGCTGTACGTGTGCTGAACGCGGAGGTGCCGTTCGTTCGGTACTAGATCAGAGCGGATCATGGGACGGATCGCGGGACGGTTCGTGGGACGGTTCGCGGGGCGGATCGAGGGACGTGAGGACGTTCCACTACATCAACCGCATTTCTTAACGCTTCCTGCTGTGCGATCTACAAGGGTACATAGATCCAAATCTCCTCTCATAGATGGACATCACCATGATAGGTCTTCGTGTGCGTAGGAATATTTTTGTTTCCCATGCGACGTTTCCCAACAGTGGCATCATGAGCTAGGTTCATGCGTAGATGTAATCTCGAGTAGAACACAAAGGGTTTTGTGGACGGTGATGTTCGATTTGCTGCCCTCCTTTGTATTTTCTCAATTCGGCGGTATTGCTGGATTGAAGCGGCCCGGACCGACATTATTCGTACGCTTATGAAAGACTGGTTTCATCGCTTGACATGCAACCTCGTTGCATAAAGATGACTGGCGGGTATCGTTTTCTTCAACTTTAATTGAATTGGTTTTGACCTAGGCGGTCCTTGGAGAGGTTAAATAGAATTTTGCACATCTCCGTTGTGGTTTTTGCGTAAGTAAGATGCGATCTACTAGATACCCATAGCAACCATGTAAAACATGCAACAACAATTAGAGGACGTCTAACTTGTTTTTGCAGGGTATGCTTGTGATATGATATGGCCAATGACGTGATAGGATATATTGGATGTATGAGATGATCATGTTGTAATAGTTAATATCGACTTGCACGTCGATGGTACGGCAACCGGCAGGAGCCATAGGGTTGTCTTTAAACTAACGTTTGTGCTTGCAGATGCGTTCACTATATTGCTAGGACGTAGCTTTAGTAGTAATAGGATGAGTAGCACGACAACCCCGATGGCGACACGTTGATGGAGATCATGATGATGGAGATCATGGTGTGGCGCCGGTGATAAGAGGATCGTGTCGGTGCTTTGGTGATGGAGATCAAGAAGCACATGATGATGGCCATATCATGTCACTTATGAATTGCATGTGATGTTAATCCTTTTATGAACCTTATTTTTCTTAGAACGACAGTAGCATTATGAGGTGATCTCTCAATAAAATTTCAAGACGAAATTGTGTTCTCCCCGACTGTGCACCGTTGCTACAGTTCGTCTTTTCGAGACACCACGTGACGATCGGGTGTGATAGACTCAACGTTCGCATACAACGGGTGCAAAACAGTTGCACACGCGGAACACTCGAGTTAAGCTTGACGAGCCTAGCATGTGCAGACATGGCCTCGGAACACATGAGACCGAAAGGTCGATCATGAATCATATAGTTGATATGATTAGCATAGGGATGCTTAGCACTGAAACTATCCTCAACTCACGTGATGATCGGACTTGAGCTAGTGGAATTGGATCATGAACCACTCAAATGACTAGAGAAATGTACTTTTTGAGTGGGAGTTTAGCAAGTAATTTGATTAGTTAAAATCTAATTATCTTGAACATAGTCTGAGTCCACTTTGAAAATATTTGTGTTGTAGATCAATGGCTCACGCGACAGTCACCCTGAATTTTAATACGTTCCTAGAGAAAGCTAAGTTGAAAGATGATTGAAGCAACTTTGTAGACTGGGTTCGTAATCTTAAGTTGCTCCTGGAAGCTCGGAAGAAGGATTATGTCCTTAATGCTGCACTAGGAGATGAACCACCCACCGCGGCTCACCAAGATGCTAAGAACGCTTGGTTAGCACGCAAGGAGGACTACTCAGTAGTTCAATGTGCAGTCTTGTATGGCTTAGAGACGGGACTTCAACGTCGCTTTGAGCGTCATGGATCATATGGGATGTTCCAGGAGTTGAAGTTTATCTTTCTGAAGAACGCCCGGATCGAGAGGTATGAGACCTTCAATAAATTCTATGCTTGCAAGATGGAGGAGAATTCGTCTGTCAGTGAACATGTGCTCAAAATGTCTGGGTACTCAAACCGTCTAGCTGAGCTGGGGATTGAACTCCCGCAAGAGGCTATCACTGATAGAATTCTTCAATCACTGCCACCAAGATATAAGAGCTTTGCGTTGAACTATAACATGCAAGGGATGAACAAGTCACCCGGCGAGTTATTCGCGATGCTGAAAGTCGTAGAGTTAGAACTCCGTAAAGAGGATCAAGTGTTGATGCTGAATAAGACCACTAGTTTCAAGAGAAATGACAAAGGAAAGAAGGGTAATTCAAAGAAGAGAGGCAAGCCTGTTGCCAATCACACGAAAAAGCCCAAAGCTGGACCTAAGCCTGAAACAGAGTGCTGTTATTGCAAGGGTTTTGGTCACTAGAAGCGCAACTGCCCCAAGTATCTGGTTGATAAGAAGACGACCAAGGAAAATTAGGTATATTTGATATACATGTAATTGATGTGTACTTAACCAGGTCTCATAGTAGTGCCTGGGTATTCGATACTGGTTCTGTTTCTCATATTTGAAACTCGAAACAGGAACTGCGGAATAAGCGAAGGCTGGCGAAGGATGAAGTGACGATTGCTGCCTCTTGAGCTTGCGTTAGTTTTTCCCTTGAAGAGGAAAGGGTGGTGCAGCACAGGAGCAGTAAGTATTTCCCTCAGTTTTGAGAACCAAGGTATCAATCCAGTAGGAGAATCAAGCCACGTGTCCAGAGTACGTGCGCAAACACAAACGAGCTTGCACCCAACGCTATAAAGGGGTTGTCAATCCCTTCAAGATTGATTGCAAAGTGAGATCTGAAGGCGGAAAGTGCAACGAAGTAACAGTGTAAGGCTGAAAATATGATGTGAAGTAGACCCGGGGGCCATAGTGTTCAATAGAGGCTTCTCTCAAAGTAGCAAATATTATGGTGGGTGAAGAAATTACTATCGAGCAATTGATAGAACCGTGCAAAGTCATGATGATATCTAAGGCAATGATCATACATATAGGCATCACGTCCGAGACAGGTAGACCGATACTTTCTACATCTACTACTATTACTCCACAAATCGAACGCTATCCAACATGCATCTAGTGGATTGAGTTCATGACGAACAGAGTAACGCCTTAAGCAAGATGACATGATGTAGAGGGATAAACTCAAACCAATGATGTAAACCCCATCTTTTTACCCTTGATGGCAACAACACGATGCGTGCCTCGCTACCCCTTTTGTCACTGGATGAGGTCACCGCATGGTATGAACCCAAAACCAAGCACTGCTCCAATTGCAAGAATCATAGATCAAGTTGGCCAAACAAAACCCACAACTCGAAGAGAATTACAAGGATATGAAATCATGCTTATAAGAGATCAGAAGAAACTCAAATAAGATTCATAGATAATTTGATGAGAAATCCACAATTCATTGGATCTCGACAAACACATCGCAAAAGAAGATTACATCGGATAGAACTCCATGAAGATCATGGATAACTTTGTATTGAAGATTCAAGAGAGAGAAGAAGCCATCTAGCTACTAGCTATGGACCCGAAGGTCTATTGTGAACTACTCATGCATCATCGGAGAGGTCATGGTGTTGGTGAAGAAGCCCTCCGTATCTGAATCCCCCCTCCGGCAGGGCACAAGAACGTGCCCCAGATGGGATCTTGCGGAGACAGAAGCTTGCGGCGGCGGAAAAGTATTTTCGTGGATCTCTCTCGCAGTTTTGGATTTTTCAGGAATTTATAGGCGGAAAAGGTAGGGCACACGCGAGCCATAGGGGGCCCACAAGCCTGCTAGGCGCGGGCCACCGTGGCCGCGCCTAGGGGGCTTGTGGGGTGCCCTCGTGGCCTCTGCCTTGGTTCTCACGTCCCCCGCGTATCTTCTGTTCTGGAAAAAATCTTTTTGGAAGTTTTATTCCATTTGGACACCGTTTAAAATCCTCCTCTGAAAAGGGTCAAAAACACGAAAAAAACAGGAACTGGCACTTGGCAGTGAGTTGATAAGTTAGTCCCAAAAAAGATATAAAAGGCATACAAAACATCCAAAGTTTGACAAGATAATAGCATGGAACTATAAAAAATTATAGATACGTTGGAGACGTATCAACGATGCGCGTGGGAAATGGTTCCAAGGTTGATGCAATTGCCGTCGGCACAGTTACACTTCAGTTACCATCACGATTAGTTATGAACTTAAATAAATGTTATCTAGTGCCTCCGTTAAGCATGAACATTATATCCGGATCTTGTTTATTGCAAGACGGTTACTCATTTAGGTCAGAGAATAATGGTTGTTCTATTTCTATGAGTAGTATCTTTTATGGTCATGCACCCAATGTGAGAGGATTGTTCATATTGAATCTTGATAGTGATAATAAACATATACATAACATTGAGACCAAAAGAGTTAGATCTAACAATGATAGCGCCATGTTTTTATGGCACTGCCGCTTAGGTCATATTGGTGTAAAGCGCATGAAGAAACTCCATACCGATGGACTTTTGGAGTCACTTGACTTTGATTCACTTGACACGTGCGAACCATGCCTCATGGGCAAGATGACTAAAACTCTGTTCTCCGGAACAATGGAGCATGCAAGTGACTTGTTGGAGATCATACATACCGATGTGTGTGGTCCGATGAGTATGGAGGCACGTGGCGGATATCATTATTTTCTCACCTTCACTAACGATTTGAGTAGATATGGTTATGTCTACTTGATGAAGCACAAGTCTGAGACGTTTGAAAAGTTCAAACAATTTCAGAGTGAAGTCGAAAATCATCGTAACAAGAAGATCAAGTTCCTAAGGTCTGATCGTGGGGTGAATATTTGAGTTTCGAGTTTGGTGCTCACTTAAGACAATATGGAATTGTTTCACAGTTGACACCGCCTGGAACACCACAGCGTAATGGTGTGTTCGTACGTCGTAATCGTACTTTATTAGAGATGGTGCGATCTATGATGTGTCTTACTGATTTTCCGTTATCGTTTTGGGGTTATGCATTAGAAAAAGCTGCATTCACTTTAAATAGGGCACCATCAAAATCCATTGAGACGACACCATACAAACTGTGGTATGGCAAAAGACCAAAGTTATCGTTTCTTAAAGTTTGGGGATGTGATGCTTATGTCAAAAAGCTTTAGCCTGAAAAGCTGGAACCCAAAGCGGAAAAGTGCGTCTTCATAGGTTACCCAAAGGAGACAGTTGGGTATGCCTTCTATCCCAAATCCGAGGGCAAAGTGTTTGTTTCTAAAAACGGAGCTTTTCTTGAGAAGGATTTTCTCTCTAAAGAATTGAGTGGGAGGAAGATAGAACTTGATGAGGTTGTCAAACCTCTAATTCCTCTTGATGGTGGCGCAGGGCAAGGGGAAACCCCTGTTGCTGTGGCACCGGTTGAGAAACAAGTTGATGATGATGATCATGAAATTTCGGATAAAGGTACTGTCAGAACTCGCAGGTCGACAGGATCACGTACTGCTCCCGAGTGGTACGGAAATCCTGTCTTGACGATTATGTTGTTGGACAACAATGAACCTGTGAATTATGAAGAAGCAATGGTGAGCCCAGATTCCAACAAATGATTGGAGGCCATGAAGTCCGAGATAGGATCCATGTACGAGAACAAAGTATGGACTTTAGAAGTACTACCTGAAGGCCGCAAGGCTATTCAGAACAAATGGATCTATAATAAGAAGACAGACGCAGACGGTAATGTGACCGTTTATGAAGCTCGACTTGTGGCAAAGGGTTTTTCACAAGTTCAAGGAGTTGACTACGATGAGACTTTGTCACTGGTAGCGATGCTTAAGTATGTCCGAATCATGTTAGCAATAGCTGCCTTTTACAATTATGAAATCTGGCAGATGGATGTCAAAACGACGTTCCTTAACGGTTTCCTTAAGGAAGAGTTGTATATGATGCAACCCAAAGGTTTTGTCGATCCTAAGAATGTTGACAAAGTGTGCAAGCTCCAACGATCCATTTATGGACTGGTGCAAGCATCTCGGAGTTGGAATAAGCGTTTTGATCAAGTGAACAAAGCATTTGGGTTTATACAAGTGGTTGGAGAATCTTGTATTTACAAGAAAGTGGGTGGGAGCTCTGTGGCGTTTCTAATATTATATGTGGACGACATATTGCTGATTGGAAACTACATGGAGCTTTTGGAGAGCATAAAAGGTTACTTGAATAAAAGTTTCTCTATGAAGGACCTAGGAGAAGCTGCTTACATTCTAGGCATTAAGATCTATAGGGATAGATGAAAACGCCTGATAGGACTTTCACAAAGCACATACCTTGATAAAGTTTTGAAGAAGTTCAAAATGGATCAGTCCAAGAAAGGGTTCTTGCCAGTGTTACAAGGTATAAAATTGAGTAAGACTTAGTGCCCAACAACTCTGGAAGATAGAAAGACAATGAGTTTTGTCCCCTACTCTTCAGCCGTAGGTTCTATCATGTATGCAATGTTGTGCACTAGACCAGACGTCAGCTTGGCCTTAAGTATGGCAGGCAGGTTTCAGTGTAATCCAGGAGTGGATCACTGGACGGCGGTCAAGAATATTCTGAAGTACCTGAAAAGGACTAAGGAAATGTTTCTCGTGTATGGAGGTGACAAGGAGCTCGTCGTAAAAGGTTACGTCGACGCAAGTTTTGACACCGATCCGGATGACTCTAAGTTACAAACTGGATAAGTATTTATTCTTAATGGGGGTGCGGTAAGCTGGTGCAGTTCCAAGCAGAGTGTCGTAGCAGATTCTACATGTGAAGCGGAGTACATGGCTGCCTCTGAGGCGGCAAAGGAGGGTGTCTGGATGAAGCAGTTCATGACAGATCTTGGAGTTGTGCCGAGCACACTAGATCCATTAACTCTGTTATGTGACAACACTGGTGCCATTGCCTTAGCAAAGGAACCAAGGTTTCACAAGAAGACCAGACACATCAAACAATTTTTCAACCTCATCCGCGACTACGTCGAGTTAGAGGACATGAATATTTGCATAGTGCACACAGATCTGAATGTAGCAGACCCGCTGACTAAACCTCTTCCCTGGGCAAAACATGATCAACACCAGAATTGTATGGGTGTTCGATTTATTACAATCACTACTAAAATTCAGAAATTTGCCGTCTACCATGGCAGATGGCAAAGGAGCAACCACGGACAGCAAAGGCTTTGCCGTCGGTCAGCAGATGGCAAACTAGACGGTAAAAAAATCCGATGAAGAGGTTCTTTGCCGTCTGCTTTTGTAAAGAGGACGACAAAGAATCTTTGCCATGAGGGGGCAGACGGCAAATTAACTGGGACGACATATACTGCAATGGCCCCGTTAAGTGTTAACGACGGGCGTCTTCTCTTTGTCGTCTGCCTTCCCCCCGCCCCTTTGCCATGTGGGGGCAGACGGCAAAGACGGGGGAGAGGGGGGGCTGATTCACCCCTTTGCCATCTACCCACCCCCCATTGCCATGTGGGGGCAGACGGCAAAGAGGGGAAACAGAGGGGGCAGATTCCCCCCTTTGCCGTCTGCCACCCCCCTTTGCCATGTGGGGGCAGACGACAAAGAGGGGAAATAGAGGGGGCAGATTCCCCCCTTTGCCGTCTGCCCACCCCCCTTTGCCATGTGGGGGCAGACGGCAAACAGGGGAACCTGCCCCATTTTTTTTATTTTTTATTATATCCAGTATTTTTAACAATAATCAGGATATATATATACTTGACATAAATAAATTTATTTCCGTACTCATAACCATATTAAAATAACTCTCATCCATAGTGCATACATATTATGCAATGCATCCGTACCAAACCATATATTACACCAGTTTCATCCACATGCATACAAAGTTTCATATATATCCATATACTACAATAGTTTCAATACAAGCCATGGTACAAGAAATCATCTTCAAGCATTCCATCAATATAATCCAAGCTTCCCGTGAAGTGAAGGTAATCTGCAAAATGACAAATAAGAAAGTTAGAAGAATAATACTAGATTAAGAAGTGTATATATAGGTTATTTCGGAGAGAAATTAGCTAAGTATAGACCATTTAGGAGCTAACTAAGCTAATTATGTCATCTAGGTGGAACCCTAGCTAACTATAGGTTGTTTCGGAGCTAACTTGGGTAAAATAGGTCATTCCGGAGCAAACTATGCTTATTAAGCCATTTTGGATCTAGCTAGGCTAATTATAGGCCATTTAATACCTAAGTTAGGGGGAATAGGTCATCTTGCAGCTAGGTAAGCCTTATTATGTCATTTAGGAGAGAACTTAGCTAACTGTAGGTCATTTTTTATTAAATAGGTCACTTTGGAGCTAACTAAGCTAATTATGTCATTTCGTAGGATAATTAGCAAATTTAGCCTTCCTTGGATGAGTCTAAGCTACGTAGAAGAAGAGAAAGAGAAGAAGAAGTAAAAGAAGGAGGAGGAGGAGGAGGAGGAGGTGGAGGAGGAGAAGGAGAAGGAAGAGGAGAAAAAGAAGAAAAGAAGAACGAGAAGGAGAAGGAGGAAGAAGAAGGAGAAGGAGGAACTCCTTCTCCTTCTTCTCCTCCTTCTTTTCCTTCTTCTTATCCTCCTCCCTCTCCTTCTTCTTCTCCTCTTCTTCTTCTTCCTTCCTTTCATTTTTCCTCTTTCTTCTCCTCTTGTCCCCTTCTTCGGGCTAAATTGGCTAAGAATGCTTTTTTGGAGCTAATTATGTCATCTCGAGGATAATTAGCTAAGTATAGGTCATGTTTTATTAAATAGACCATTTAGGAGCTAACTAAGCTAATTATGTCATCTAGGTGGAATCCTAGCTAACTATACGTCGTTTCGGAGCTAACTTGGGTAAAATAGGTCATTCCGGAGTAAACTATGCTTATTAAGCCATTTTGGATCTAGCTAGGCTAATTATAGGCCATTTAATACCTAAGTTAGGGGGAATATTTCCTCTTGCAGCTACGTAAGCCTTATTATGTCATTTAGGAGAGAACTTGGCTAACTGTAGGTCATTTTTTATTAAATAGGTCATTTTGGAGCTAACTAAGCTAATTATGTCATTTTGTAGGATAATTAGCTAATTTTGCCTTTCTTGGATGAGTCTAAGCTACGTAGAAGAAGAGAAAGAGAAGAAGAAGTAAAAGAAGGAGGAGGAGGAGGAGAAGGAGAAGGAAGAGGAGAAGAAGAAGAAAAGAAGAAGGAGAGGAAGAAGGAGGAAGAAAGAGGAAGAAGAAGGAGAAGGAGGAGCTCCTTCTCCTTCTTCTCCTTCTCCTTATCCCCCTCCTTCTCCTTCTTCTTCTCTTCTTCTTCTTCTTCGTTCCTTTCATTTTTCCTCTTTCTTCTCCTCTTGTCCCCTTCTTCGGGCTAAATTGGCTAAGAATGCCTTTTTGGAGCTAATTATGTCATTTCGAGGATAATTAGCTAAGTATATGTCATGTTTTATTAAATAGACCATTTAGGAGCTAACTAAGCTAATTATGTCATCTAGGTGGAATCCTAGCTAACTATACGTCATTTCGGAGCTAACTTGGGTAAAATAGATCATTTCGGAGCAAACTATGCTTATTAAGCCATTTTGGATCTAGCTAGGCTAATTATAGGCCATTTAATACCTAAGTTAGGGGGAATAGGTCATCTTGCAGCTACGTAAGCCTTATTATGTCATTTAGGAGAGTACTTAGCTAACTGTAGGTCATTTTTTATTAAATAGGTCATTTTGGAGCTAACTAAGCTAATTATGTTATTTCGTAGGATAATTAGCCAATTTAGCCTTTCTTGGATGAGTCTAAACTACGTAGAAGAAGAGAAAGAGAAGAAGAAGTAAAAGAAGGAGGACGAGGAGGAGGAGGACGAGGAGAAGGAGAAGGAAGAGGAGAAGAAGAAGAAAATAAGAAGGACAAGGAGAAGGAGGAAGAAGGAGGAAGAAGAAGGAGAAGGAGGAGCTCCTTCTCCTTCTTCTCCTCCTTCTTCTCCTTCTTCTTATCCTCCTCCCTCTCCTTCTTCTTTTTCTCCTCTTCTTCTTCTTCCTTCCTTTCATTTTTCCTCTTTCTTCTCCTCTTGTCCCCTACTTCGGGCTAAATTGGCTTAGAATGCCTTTTTGGAGCTAATTATGTCATTTCGATGGTAATTAGCTAAGTATAGGTCATGTTTTATTAAATAGACCATTTAGGAGCTAACTAAGCTAATTATGTCATCTAGGTGGAACCCTAGCTAACTATAGGTCGTTTCGGAGCTAACTTGGGTAAAATAGGTCATTCCGGAGCAAACTATGCTTATTAAGCCATTTTGGATCTAGCTAGGATAATTATAGGCCATTTAATACCTAAGTTAGGGGGAATAGGTCATCTTGCAGCTACTTAAGCCTTATTATGTCATTTAGGAGAGAACTTAGCTAAATGTATGTCATTTTTTGTTAAATACGTCATTTTGGACTAAGTAAGCTAATTATGTCATTTCGTAGGATAATTAGCCAATTTAGCCTTTCTTGGAGCTAACTAAGCTAATTATGTCATTTAGATGGAAGTCTAGCTATTTTTTATTATAACACTAGAAATAACATACCATTATCGTCATCACAACGGTGAAGCACGGTGGCTCTGGCTTGTTTCACCTGGAGAAGGCTGACCTGGAGAAGGCTCGACTGTAGAAGGGTCGTGCGATGCGTTTCGGGAGATATTCTGCACCAAACATCATTTGCAATGTGTAGTTAGCATGAGGACACTCTTAAGATGACTACACTGAAATGAAACTCACCGTCCCCGCCACGTTAATGACTGGCATCGTCGGATGGACTTGGCAGTTCTTCTCGCACATAGACTGTACATTTCGTTTCGACAAGTCAAACTATTTATTTATTAATGAAATGGACATTCAAATGCAATATTTGAAATAACATGAAGAAGAAACTTACCACGAAGAGCTCGTATATGGCCCTGTTAGATGCATCATTCCGTGCCCTCTCCGCCTCCACCAATGCAGTCATCCTCTCCTCCAGCTCCCTAATTTGCTTATCCTTCTCCGCCATAGCCGCCTGCATTGCCTCTCTCCCTTTTTGAATAGAAGAATGCAACACAACTCATTGTTAGCAATGTAATCATATTGGTTCCAACGCACAACATAATGCGGAAAGATAGTTGAGTCCATTAAAGTAACCTCGATGGCTAGGTCGACTGGTCGTGGACGACGTGTTATCTCCGGACAAGAGCTCGTTTGGCGTGCCTTTATCTGCCGGAGAGTGCTAGGACAATGTATAAGGCCGTCTCCATTGGCGATCGAGCCATGGGGCCTCCCGTTGCCAGCTATCATCACCAGCTCTGGATCAATAGGCCCCTCGATCGAGTTAAAGTCCTCCCCTTTCCTCGCCTTCCCGTGATCTCTGTACTTCACTAGCTTGTGGTGGGAGGAGATCTTGGTGAAGTTTTCTGGATGCTCGAGGTCAGACTCAGAGAATGCCTTGACCTTCTTGTACGAGGTAGTATGGGCCATCGCATACAGGTCGTACATGTGTGGCGCCTCCGTCTTATTGTGACACGCATAAAAGAGAGAGAGAGGAAAATTGTATTAGTAAAGGGCTCAAGATAGCATTAAGAATGAATTGCATGAGGCATGAAGCAAACCACATACCCAGTTCTCGCCAAATTGGATTAAGTTGACGCTCCCTTGATGGTGTGGCACGCCAACCATTTTTCCACGCCTCTCCTTGGCGTTGTTGTGGCTGGCCTCCCATGTTTCGGAGCACCACTGATCCACCAAGGCCTCCCAACAATCCATCTTATCCACACACCAACTCGGGGGCACCCAAGTTAATAAAGAGAAATTTGAGCGCGTAAGAACCAAATCAAGGAAACTAACTACAAAGCCTTAATAATATGTAATTACCTTCATGTAATGCTCCTTCTCCATCTTAGCATCACGACACTTCGCCTTGTCAAGCCTAATACGCCGCCTGGCATAGTTGTCACGAACAGCCTGCACCCGAGCCTCGTGCCGAAAGTTTTGAAGTGGGCGGCGACATTCGGTTTCGATAATCTTTGCCGCGTCCTCCTCGTATCCCTCCTCACTCCTGTAGTAGGTCTGCAAACGAGAAAACACCGATTAGTACAATAAATAGCTATGGTTGATTTATAATTGTGTGAAGGAGAAATTACCCAGAACTTTCGGATCACCATGTCCGCCCTCGTGTCGCACAAAACACCGTCGATCTCCACCTCCGGCGGGGCCGGGGCACCCAAGTAGTGCTCCCAGGTCATTCCTACCTCTCACTCCCGACCGGGCAACGTAAAAAACCCTAGAAAGTTTTTACAGCAAAGAACACCAAGGACGTTGTTGGGCTTGCGGACACCCGTGGCAACAATCCAACCCCTACAGTATGACAAATTAAAGCCAAAACATTAGATATTTGAGAAAACGCGAAGGCAAAAGGTTAAATATGAGTAAATTAACTTACTTGTCCCCATTTGGCCTAATCAACCACCTCTGCTCGGGGGTCGTTGGCACGAGCGGGAGCCCCGAACTACCACGCTGGTAGACGGTAGCCCCCTCACCCAACTCCTCGTCGCTACCAGCATGGCCACTTGGCTCAGCCCAGGTATCCCACTGGGTCTCTTGGGACGTACCCTCATCCCTGCTTTGCTCCGGAGTCGCGTGGAATGAAGCCTCAGGGACACGAGTCTCGTGGGTCGAAGGCTCGTCGACCTGAGGCTCGTCGACCCGAGGCTCGTGAACCGGAGACAGTGTAGCCTCCACCTCAGACGAATCCACCCTAGAAGTGATGTGCTCACGTGAATCAGCTTGGGGTGGTTGCGGAGACCGTGTAGCTGCCACCTCAGAAGGCGTGGCAGCCACCGCACTACCTCTCCCGCGGCCACGTGTACCTTTAGTACAACATAAATACCAACATGAGTAATAAAATTTATATAAATACCAATATGCATACAACATGAGTACAACATAAATACCAACATGAATACAACGTGTACCTTTAGTGCCTCTCGGCTTCGCGGGGGGTCGACCTCCTCTCACGGGGGGCACTCCTTGCATAGTAGAGAGCAACACTCTCTGAAGAGGCGAGGCAGGAATGGAAGTACCCATCCCATCACCCGCCGATGAAGAAGGAGTCGCGGAGTGCTTTCGACCCTTTCCCACCATCTTTCAACACCTGTCATGACAAAGAGTAAATGAAATTAGTACAACATAAATACCAACAGGACTAATAAAATGTATATAATTTAAGTGTATCATCGTCATAAATACCAACATGACTAATAAAAATTGAATACCTAACATGAACTCAAAATTTATATATAGTATAATAGTTGAATACCTGACATGAAGTAATAACAATCGTGCTCGTCTATATATGCTTCGGGGTCAATAAATGCATCATGATCATCACTATCATCAATAAATGCATCATCATCATCACTATCAGGAAGAACATGTGGAAGGCCACCATTATGTAATCGGTCAAGAAGTGACAGGTCATCCGCAGCAGTAACCTCTTCTTCTTCCAGCTCTTCCTGTTCGGGCTCAGGGGTTAAGACGTATTCAGTGTCGCTGTCTACTTCAATCGTCTGGGGTGAAGTAGAGCGGTTCTTGAAACGTTTCTTGGACATACGTGTTTCTTGGAAGAATTCTCCTTCATATGTGTCTAGGTTAATGTGAGGTTCGTAATCCTCTTCATTAAGGGTAGGTGGTCTAAAATGTGGTGGCACTTCATAAACGACATCCCAACCTTTGAGATTTGGATCAGTTTCGCGTGTTGAGCCGTAATATAGACATCAGGAACATCTAAGTGGGTGTTTTGGTTGATTTCGACTAGTCCTATATGTTCATGAGTCCTTCTAGTCTCCCTCGGCTAAAACCAATAACATTTGAAGACTACGACGGTCGGTGGGTTTTCACCATGGAATAGAAGTTCATAAATTGCTTCAACTCTTCCATAATACTCGGTGTCTCCTTCGCCGATAGCAGAGACAGAACAATTTGTAGACTTTAGGTCGGGCATAGATAGCTCTTTGCCAAAGGTACAAAAGTGATACCCGTTGATGTTGTATTTGTCAATTGAACGGACCTTATAGTCCAAACCATTAGCGACTTGTCTCAACTCGGCGTCCATAGACTCTGCATCAGCCTACAAGTTTAATATGAAAGAATGGATGCATTAGCCGCAAATTAGACCAAGAAATCAAATGGCCCCTTTATGGTAATTAATTACCATTTATTTGAACCAAGAGATGAAACTGGGATAGTTGCCTCCATGCTTTGCGAGAAGCTCATACTCTTCGACGGAATCCTTTTCGATGACCGCTCCATCCGAGAATTCGGCGACGTATCGACTATATCAAATATCCAGGAATAAGAGTAGTTCAAAGCAATTAGAAGTTGCGGAATAATAAATTACCAAGAACTTACTCGATATATGGCCGCACTTCTGTTAGGTTGGTGAAGATATACAATGAAATGGTCCGCCATTCTTCGACATCCAACGATTTCCCTTTCGAAGCACCAGATGGTGCGAACTTACCTTTGAATAGGATGAGGTTGGATCGAACTTTTTTTCGATCGCCATCATTGTACCGAGGCTTTGGGTTATGCAAATGATGTTTTTTGGCTTCGTAGTGTGCTGTCATGAAGTTTGCCGCCTCCTCAGTAATGAATGCCTCGGCCATTGATGCTTCAATTCTACGTTTATTTTTACACTTAGCTCAAAGCGTCTTCTGCATCCTCTTAGTTGAGTAGCACCATCGATTTTGAACGGGCCCCCCCATTCTTGCCTCGGTCAGGAGATGCAAAATCAAATGTTGCATTGGATTAAAGAAGCCCGGTGGAAAGATCTTTTCTAATTTGCAGATCAACTCCAGCGCCAACTCTTCCATTTCATCTAGCATGTCAGGCGATAGTTCTTTCGCACAAAGAGAACGAAAGAAATAGCTCAGCTCTGCCAGTACTAGCCATTCATCCTCAGGGATAAAGCCACGCAACATCACCGGCATTACCCGCTCAATCCATATGTGCCAATCATGACTCTTGAGCCCAAATATTTTCAATTTCTCAAGACTCGCTCCCCTCTTTAGATTCGCAGCATACCCATTGGGGAATGTCAACCGCATTTTCACCCACAATAGCATTTCCCTCATAGCTGGCCTTTCAAGATTGAACCATGCCTTTGGCTTCGCTATGCTTTGCTTTCCTTTCCGTTGTCGCAAGTTTTGCAACGGTCTATCACATAGAGCCTCCAGGTCGATTCTAGCCTTAGGATTATCTTTTGACTTCCCCTCTATGCCGAACAATGTACCAAAAATGGCCTCCGCAATATTCTTTTCAATGTGCATCACGTCAATGTTGTGTGGGAAAAGGAGGTCTTTGAAGTAAGGCAGATCCCATAAGCATGACTTGTGAGTCCAGGCGTGTTCCGTATTATACCCTTTGAAGTATCCTGGACGCAAAGGATCAGGCTCGAGAGCGTTTAACTGATCAAGGGTCTGTTGGCCTGTCAACGCAGCTGGTGCAGTGTTTTTGACACCTCTACCTTTGATGAAATTCTTCTTGTCTTTTCTGAACTTATGGTCAGGATCCAGGAATTGCCTATGCATGTCGAAGCAAGAATACTTGCGACCAGCCGGCAGCCAACAAAACTGAAGAGCTGCCTTGCATGTGGTGCACGGGAACCTTCCATGCACACACCAGTGAGCGAATAGCGCAAACGCCGGATAATCATGCGTCGAGTACATGTACCACACATGCATTTTGAAATTTGTTTTGGTAGTCGCGTCGTAGGTCTTGATCCCATTATCCCAGGCTTCTTGCAACTCATCCTTAAGTGGCTGCATGTACACATTCATATTCTTCCCCGGATAGTTGGGCCCTGGAATTATCAATGTTAGGAAAATGTTCTTTCTTTTCATAATCTCTCCGGGTGGCAAATTTAGTGGAATGACAAATACAGGCCAACAACTGTATTGTGTTGTCGTCATACCATACACATTGAACCCATCCGTGCTGATGGCAACTGTAGGTTGCCTTCGATCTTTCGATTTATCCTTATGTAATGCATCGAAGTGCCTCCAAGCAAAACCATCTGAAGTGTGTACCAGCATCTTGTTCCCATCCGCATCTAGTTCGGTTCTTTTGCCCAATTTGTGCCATGTCATCTGTCTGGCCGTCTCTTCGACCATGAAAAGACGTTGAAGTCTTGGTAGGATTGGCAGATACCGAAGAACACTAATGGGGATTTTGGTCTGATTCTTCTCACCCATGCCGTTGTCTACCACAATATACCTGGAAGAATTGCAAATGGGGCAATAGTTCAAGGACGCATACCCAAGCCTAAATAAGGCACATCCATTCTCACAGGCATGTATCTTCTCATAGGGCATCTTAAGTACACGAAGGATTTTCTCTGACTGGTACAGGTTTCAGGCAGTACATGGCCTTTGGGTAGAAAGCGTCCAAATATCGTCATCATCACGTCGTAGCATTCTCTACCTAGGTTGAATTGAGCCTTCAGAGCCATTACTTGCGCGATGGCATCCAGCTGACAAAGCTCACTCTGCTCGTGGAGAGGATGTTTTGAAGACTCCAACATTTCATAGAAGGCCTTTGCAGATTCCTCCATCTCATCGTCCGAATCTCGAGCATCATCAAAGTCTTGCACCATGTCTTCAATCCCGGTACCATGCTCGTCGGTGCGACGAAGAATCACCTCAGCTCTGGCACGTTGTTCAGACTCACCATGAAAAGTCCACACCGTATAATTATGGGTAAAACCCCACTTCTGCAGGTGTTTACCCATTTCAAACTCTGTTAGCTTTTTCCAGTTGTTGCAGTTGGGACAGGGGCACCATGTTTTTTGTTGGCCATTTGCAAATGCGGCTCTCACAAACCCCCTGGTTTTTGTTAACCATTCATGGGTCATGTCTTTCTGACTAGGGTGACTAGTGTACATCCAAGCACGATCACTCATGTTGCCTAGCTACCTATGGTGCCACAAGAAATAAATATATAATTCATCATCTATATTCATATGCTAATCAAGTTTGTCAGTTTTATTATGTCCATGCAACCTACACGCTAATAGGTAAAGATAGGTCCTAATCCCACCCGAGTATGTGTAGATTGGGTTCGTTTTCCCATGCTCTGCTCCAGATGCGACGCAGAATTTCGGCAGCACCTCCCCGCTGTTCTCCTTATATACGTCTCCGCAATAAGCAGAGAGGATGTGTACCCGGAGAACAACAGGGGAGGCACTGACGAAATTCCGCATCGGATCCGGAGCACAGCATACGGGAAAACAAACCCAATCTACACATACTCGGGTTGTCCATGGATAATGTTGGATAATTTGAAAGGATGGCGGTTATAAATATGTAAACAAATGCATATTTATAGATGTCACCCTTTCGAACTGGAGAGGCATACTGGTCACGCATACTCATGATTGAAGAAACCTATAGCTAGCAAGTTTCATCGGCACGAAGACCGGGACAGAGCAAATTAAGGGGTAGGAGGAGAAGTCATTTGTGCTCACCAACAAACGCAAGGGCGGAGCTCGTCCAACGCACGTGGAGGTTGTCGACCAACTGCACATTGAAATTCACACTATCAACACAAATACGATGTTTTTATAATTAACATAATCAGAAAATATGTGGCCTAACTCATAATTTACAAAACTATGACCTCATGGGCCTCTGGAAGGCCGAAAAGCACATTCTCGTTCAAAAGAAGGCAGAAGAGGTGTCGGGGGTCGGGGCTTAGTGGCGTCGGGAGTCAGTGTCGTCGAGGGTCGGTGGTGTCGGGTGTCGGTGGCATCGGGGGTCGGGGGGTTAGTGGCGTCGGTTGTGGGGGGTTAGTGGCGTCGGGGGTCCAGGGTCAGTGACGTCGGGTGTCAGTGGCGTCGGGGGTCGGGGGTTGGTGGCGTCGAGTGTCGGGGGTCGGGAGTCGTGGGCCGAGGGTCTGGGTCGGGGGTCAGTGGCGTCGGAGGTTGAGGGTTAGTGGCGTCGGGGGTCAGTGGCGTCGGGGGTCGGGGGTCGAGGGTCAGTGGCGTCGGGGGTCGATGTTCGGGGGTCAGTGGCGTCGGGCGTTAGGGGTCGGGGGTCGAGGGTCAGTTTCAGGGTGCCGGGGTTCCCTTTTCCTCTTCTTTCTATTTCTCCTCTCTCCTCCTTTTCTTCTTCTTATTCTTCTTTTCTTCTTCTTCTTCTTCTTCTTCTTCTTCTTATTTTTTCTCCTCCTACTCCCCTCCTCTTTTTCTCCTCCTATTCTTTTTCTTCGTCTTCTTCTTCTTCTTCTTCTTCTTCTTCTTCGTCTTCTTCTTCTTCTTCTTCTTCTTCTTCTTCTTCTTTCTCCTCCTCCTCCTCCTCCTCCTCTTCTTCTTCTTCTTCTTCTTCATTTTTCTCCTCCTCCTCCTCTTCTTATTCTTCTTCTTCTTCTCCTTCTTCTTTTCGTTCTTCTTCTAATTATTTTCTTCTTTTCCTTTTTTCTTTTTCATTTTTTTCCTTCTGCTTTTCCTCTTTTTTTCTTCTAACCTAACTAACTAACCTAATTAGCCTAATAATCTAACCAAATAAACTAACTAAATGACCCTATATATAATAAAAACTAACCTAATAAACTAACTAAAGTAATTAACTTGTTTTAAAAGAAAAAGAAGAGGCAGAACTCACCTCGATGGACGACGGCAGGAGGCGGCGGCGGCGGCGGTGGACGACGGCAGGGGGAGCAGGGGGCGCGTGGCAGGGGGCTCGCCGCGTGGAGGGGCTCGCCGCGGTGGACGACGGCAGGGGGAGCAGGGGGCGGCGGCGCCAGTGGTGGACGACGGCAGGGGGAGCAGGGGGCGCGCGGCAGGGGGCGGCGGCGGCGGCGGTGGTGGATGATGGCAGGGGGAGCAGGGGGCGGCGGCAGCGGTGGTAGACGATGATAGGGGGAGCAGGGGGCATGCGGCACGGGGCTCGCCGCAGGGGGGCTCGCCGTGGAGAGAGACGTACAGTGAGCGAGTGGCCAGGGGGAGAGAGACAGTGAGGACGAGGGGGTAACAGCCGTTATAGGGCGGCCCGTTTGCCATCCGCCCTCCGACGGCAAAGGGCCCCACGGCAGACGACAAAGGCCCGCAGACGGCAAAGGACCCCGGATTTCGGACATGGCAGGCATGGGACCCACCCGACCTATTTGCCGTGTGCCCTAGGTCTCTTTGCCGTCCGCTGGCGGACGACAAAGGGCCGACACATGGCAAATAGTATTTTTGCCATGTGCCAGTCCTTTGTCGTCTGCCTTGTGTCAACTGATGGCAAAGAGGTTCTTTCCCATCAGCCAGCCGACGACAAAGAACTGGCTCACGACAAAGAACTGGATTCCAGTAGTGAATGTAAATCGCATGGCGATGTGAGGACTAGATTATTGACTCTAATGCAAGTGGGAGACTGTTGGAAATATGCCCTAGAGGCAATGATAAATAGTTATTATTATATTTCCTGTTTAAAGATAATCGTTTATTATCCATGCTATAATTGTATTCAATGAAAACATAGATACAAGTGTGGATAAATAGACACAACAATGTCCCTAGCAAGCCTCTAGTTGGCTAGCTAGTTGATCAAGGATAGTCAAGGTTTTCTGACTATGTGCAAAGTGTTGTTGCTTGATATTTGGATCACATCATTAGGGGAATTATGTGATGGACTAGACCAAAACTATGAACGTAGCATATTGATCGTGTCATTTTATTGCTATTGTTTTCTGCATGTCAAGTATTTGTTCCTATGGCCATGAGATCATATAACCCACTCGCACCGGAGGGATACCTTGTGTGTATCAAACGTCACAACGTAACTGGGTGACTATAAAGGTGCTCTACAGGTATTTCCGAAGGTGTCCGTTGGGTTCGTATGGATCAAGACTGGGATTTGTCACTCCGTGTGACAGAGAGGTATCTTGGGGCCCACTCGGTAATACATCATAACACACAAGCCTTGCAAGCAATGTGACTAAGTGTAAGTCATGGGATCTTGCATTACGGAACGAGAAAATAGACTTGCCGGTAACGATATTGAAATATGTATGCGGATACCGATGATCGAATCTCGGGCAAGTAACATACCGAAGGACAAAGGGAATGACATACGAGATTGCCTGAATCCTTTTCACTGAGGTTCAACCAATAAGTTATTCAGAGAATATGTAGGGTCCAATATGGGCATCCAGGTCCCACTATTGGATATTGACCGAGGAGTACCTCGGGGCATGTTTGCATAGCTCTCGAACCCGTAGGGTCTGCACACTTAAGGTTCGGCAATGTTTTAGTATAGTTGAGTTATATGTGTGGTTACCGAATGTTGTTCGGAGTCCCGGATGAGATCAGGGACGTCACGAGGGTTTCTGGAATGGTCCGAAGACGAAGATTGATATATAGGATTACCTCATTTGATTACCAGAAGGTTTTCGGACATTACCGGAAATGTACCGGGAGTGACGAATGGGTTTCGGATGTTCACCGGGAGGGGCTAGCCCACCCGGGGAAGCCCATAGGCCTTAGGGGTGGCACACCAGCCCTTGGTGGGCTGGTGGGACAGCCCAAAAGGGCCCTATGCGCCAAGGATAGAAAATCAAAGAGAAAAAAAAAGAGGTGGGAAGGAAGGGAAGGACTCCACCATCCAATCCTAGTTGGACTAGGATTGGAGGTGGACTCCTCCACCTCCTTGGCTGGCGCACCCTTGGGGTCTTAGACCCCAAGGCAAGCCTCCGCACCCCTCCTCCTATATATAGTGGAGTTTTATGGCTGATTTGAGACAACTTTTGCAATGGCAGCCTATTATGTCTCCATCGTATCTACTTTTCCAAACTCTTTTGCCCTTGTTTTGTACTCTAATTTGCATGATTTAAATGGTACTAACCTGGACTGACGCTATTTTCAGCAGAATTGCCTTGTTGTTGTTTTTGTGCAGAAATGAAACTTCTCACAACGTCTTGAAAATTTACGGAGAATATTTCTGGAAAATATGAAAAATACTTGTGCAAAGATCCACCGGAGGGGATGGGCCAGTGGGCCACAAGCCCTATAGCCGCCACCCCCCTGGTGGCGGCTAGCAAGCTTGTGGGGCCCACGTGGCTCTGCCGCCCCTAATCTCGGCTCTATAAATTCACTTTCGTTCTAGAAAAAATAAAAAGAGAAGATTTCGTCGCGTTTACGATCCGGAGGCGCCGCCACATCCTGTTCTTCATGTGGAGGGCAGATCTGGAATCCGTTTGGGGCTATAGAGAGGGGAAATCGTCGCCATCATCATCATCATCAACCTTCTTCCCTCTCCAATTTCATGAAGCTCTTCATCGTTCGTGAGTAATCTATTCGTAGGCTCGATGGGCGGTGATGAGTAGGATGAGATCTATCATGTAATCGAGTTAGTTTTGACGGGGATTGATTCCTAGTATCCACTATGTTCTGAGATTAATGTTGCTACTACTTTGTCATGCTTAATGCTTGTCACTAGGGCCCGAGTGCCATGATTTAAGATCTGAAATTATTATGTTGTGACCAATATATGTGTGTTCTAGATCCGATCTTGCAAGTTGTAGTTACCTACTATGTGTTATGACCCGGCAACCCCGGAGTGACAATAATCGGAACCACTCCCGGTGATGACCCTAGTTTTACGAGTTCATGCGTTCACCAAGAGCTAATGCTTTGGTCCGGTTCTTTATTAAAAGGAGAACCTTAATACCCCGTAGTTTCCTCTTGGACCCCGCTGCCACGGGAGGGATGGACAATAGATGTCATGCTAGTTCTTTTCCCTAAGCACGTATGACGACACACGGAATGCATGCCTACATCACATTGATGAACGGGAGCTAGCCACATATCTCTCTGTGTTATAACTGTTGCATGATGAATATCATCCAAACAAATCACCGACCCATTGCCTACGAGTTTGTCCCGCTGCTGCTGTTAGTTGTTTTGCTCTGCTGCTGTTACTACTGTTGCTGCTGTTACTACTTGCTCCTATTGTTACTTGCTACTGTTGCTATTTGCTACTGCTGTCACTACTGCTGTTCCTTGCCACTTCCGCTACTCGTTACACTGCTGCTACCTGCTACAATTTTGATTCGCTGGTCGTTGACGGGAAAAGATAATTTCCGTCAACGGGCAACTTCTAGCGCCATTGATACAATCATTAGGAATAGTCTACCGTCAACACATCGTTTCTGACACTGTTGTTATCATATTACTTTGCTGCTGACCCTTTGCTTTCAGATACTAATCTTTCAGGTGTGGTTGAATTTGAAACATTCAGCTGCTAATACTTGAGAATATCCTCTCACCTCCTATTGGCGAATCAACAAATTTGGGTTGAATACTCTACCCTCAAAAACTGCCTCGATCCCACACGCTGGTGGGTTATTGCAAGACAATTTCTAATTATTGAGCAATCGAGATAGCATTCGTCTAGCTATTGCCACAGAGTGCTAGTCAGCATATTTCTGGCGTCGTTGCTGGGGAGGTATTGCTATATTCTCTGAGTCACTTGGGATTTATATCTCCTGATCACTATGAAGAACCTGAAGGATCCGAAAACCAAAGTCTTGCCCTCAACTACGAGGGGAGGTAAGGAACTTCCATCTAGCTCTGCACTTGATTCACCTTCAGTTATGAGTAAGTTTGCGACATCACCTCCTGCTAGAAATCTTGATATGTCTCCCGTGCTTGATGATGCTTATGATGCTATGCCTGATACTCCTAGAGATGCTTTACCAGATACTGCTAGAGATGGTATGCCTGATACTGCTAGAGATGCTTTGCCTGATACTGCTAGAGATGCTATGCCTGATACTGCTAGAGATGATATGCCTGATACTGCTAGAGATGCTATGCCTGATACTGCTTTGCCTGATGATGCTAGAGATGGTATTATGCCTGATGATGCTATGCTTGATACTGCTAGAGACACTACTTTGCCTGATGTTCCACTAGGGGTGTTCCTTGATGCTCATATTGCTAGAGTTACTGCCAATGCTCATGATGCTTCTGAAACTACCGATACTATTGAGATAGAACCTGCTTTTTCTCCTACTAGATCTAGTTCTCCTAGATATGAATTGCCTGATATACCTAAGGGTTACATTATGGAGGGAGAGATAGCTGAGGATTTTCTTGCATGTAAGGATGCCTATGACGCTGAGAAATTACTTCTCAAGTGGAAGGAAAAATCTCTGAAAGCTAGGATGAAATACGACCCGAAGTTTGCCACTTCACCTATCTTTATCACCAATAAGGATTATGAATTCTCTGTCGATGCTGAGATAATCTCTCTAGTCAAATCTAATCCTTTCCACTGTAATGAGTCTGAGACGGTCGTAGCCCATCTTACCAAACTACACGATATAGCCACCCTTTTCACTAGTGAGGAGAAGATCCTCCACTACTACATCCTTAAGCTGTTTCCTTTCTCTTTAAAGGATGACGCTAAAGCCTGGTTCACCTCTCTTGCTCCTGGATGTGTGAGTAGTCCCCAGGATATGGTCTATTACATCTGTGAGAAATATTTCCCTGCCCATAAGAAGCAAGCTGCCTTGCAGGAAATATACAACTTTGCTCAACTCCAAGAAGAGAGTCTCCCACAAGCTTGGGGGAGGCTCGTCCAGCTACAGAATGCTTTGCCTGATCACCCTCTTAAGAAGAATGAGATAATTGATATCTTCTATAACGGACTTACCGATGCTTCTAGAGACCACCTAGATAGTTGTGTTGGTTGTGTTTTTAGGGAACGAACTGTACAACAAACTGAGACCCTACTGAATAACATCTTGATCAACGATAATGCTTGGACTATTCCCGAACCACCTCCTAAGCCAACTCCTAATAAAAGAGGTATTCTATTCCTCAGTCCCGAAGATATGCAAGAAGCCAAGAAATCTATGCAAGAGAAAGGCATTAGATCTGAAGATGTCAAAAATCTACCACCTATCGAAGAGATCCATGGTCTCGATAACCCGATACAAGTAGTAGAAGTGAATTCTCTGCGTAGGTTTGATGAGGGTGATATTACTTTTGACAAACCTGCTAGCCTATGCTTTGATGAATTTGACAACTTTGTTGCCAAACAACAGAGTTTCAATGATTATGTTAGCAGACATTTGGAACAAAGTACTCGTATGCTTAGCCATTTAAGTGCTTGTGTAGACAGAAATGTCAATGATCTGAAGCTTCTGAATAAACATGCCTCTATGATTACTACTCAGGTAGAACAAGTACTTAAAGATCAGAATGACTTGCTCAATGAATTAAATGACAACTCTGTTAGAGTCATTACTAGAGGAGGCAAAATGACTCAGAAACCTTTGTATCCTGAAAGTCATCCTAAGAGAATTGATCAAGATTCTCAAGGAACTAAAGCTGATACACCCAGTCATCCTAAGGAGAAGAAGAAGGATGATAGAAACCTACATGCCAGTTCACCAAATACTGTCACACCTGAAGAACCTAATGATATTTCTGCGTCTGATGCAGAAACACAATCTGGTGATGAACATGAACCTGGTGACAATATGGATAGTGATGCTCATAATAATGCTCAACCTAGCAATGATGAGGATGTGGAGATTGAACCTACGGTTAATCCTGATAACCCACAACCTAAGAGATACGATAAGAATGACTTCACTGCTAGGAAGCATGGTAAAGAAAGGGAGCCATGGGTTCAGAGATCTATGCCCTTTCCTCCTAAGCCATCCAAGAAAAAGGATGATGAGGATTTTGAGCCCTTCGTTGAGATGATAAGACCCATCTTTCTGCAAATGAGGTTAATTGGTATGCTCAAAATGTCTTCGTATGCCAAGTACATGAAAGATATCGTGACTTATAAATGGAACATACACTTTCTTGAGATCTCCACCATGCTTGCCAATTACAGTTTCAAAGGTGGAACTCCTAAGAAACTTGGTGATCCCGGAGTGCCCACTACACCTTGCTCCATTAAAGGAAACTACGTAAGAACTGCCTTATGTGACCTTGGAGCCGGTGTTAGTGTTATGCCGCTCTCTCTTTATCATAGACTTGAATTGGATAAGTTGACACCCACTGAAATTTCTCTGCAAATGGCCGACAAATCAACTGCTTTCCCTATCGGCATTTGCGAGGATGTGCCTGTTGTGGTTGCTAACACCACTATCTTAACAGACTTTGTTATCTTGGATATTTCGGAGGACGATGCCATGGCCGTCATCCTCGGAAGACCCTTTTTAAACACTGCAGGGGCTTTTATAGATTGCGACAAAGGCAATGTCACTTTCCATGTCAACGGTAATGAGCACACAGTGCACTTTCCGAAGAAACGATATCAAGTACATTGCATCAATGCTATCGAAAAGACTTCATCGATTCTTATTGGGAGCTTTGAAAGCCCTATTCCTCATGTCAAGATGAAGTATGATTTTCTTGTTGGGGAGATACATATCCCCATTGAGGTGACTTAGTGGCTATTCGAAAATTCTTCGTTCTCTCTTGCGATTCGTTAAGGTTTTTTCATCAGGACTTGATCAACCCCATTGACGGATTTCTTTCGATGACCATGAAATGGATGAATCAACGAGTCACATACCTCTGTTTTGAGCTTTCATTTTCTGTTGCTTAGAAGAAAAATGATAGAATTAGTTTAGTTTTTCCTGTTTTCTGTTTTAGCGACCCGGAGAAAAATACCTCGAAAATAAAAGTTCTCCGATGGTCCTGAAAATTTACTATGATTTTTTCTGGAATATTTGAAAAATACTGGGCCTGAGAGCTGGCTTGGGAGCCAGACCAGTGGGCCACAAGCCTTGTAGCCGCCGCCCCCGGTGGCGGCTAGCAAGCTTGTGGGGCCCACAGGGACCCCCTCCACTCATTCAAGCTCCCATCCTCTTCTTCCACCTCCAGAAAAAAATTGTTTCGCAGCTCAAACCCGTGTTCTTGCTCATTTGGCTGTGATTTTCGATCTCCTTGCTCAAAGCACCATTCTCCGAACCGTTTTGGGGAAATTACTCCTTGGTAAGTGACTCCTCCATTGGTCCAATTAGTTTCTGCTCTAGTGCTTTATCCTTCGCGTATTCTTGCTACCTTGGTGACCCTGTTCTTGAGCTAGAAATGTTGATTTAGCTGGTCCTAAGTAGTTTTAGCGTGTGATACGGTCTCTAGGCACTAGTAGGAGTAGTTGCTACAAGTTGGGTTAATCATTATTCACTTTTCTTTCGAAGTCTCTAAAACTTTCAGAATTTTTCAGAGCTAGAAAAAGGAAAAGATGAGGAGGTTCTTGAGAGGCTCCTCAAGCCGTAACCCCAAGGAGGATGAGAAGAACCACCCCAAGTACGTAGTCCCTCGAGTCACGGAAGTTCGATCGTGCGAGTGGCCAAGTGATGAATTTTTGCGCGCCGCTGGACTTTATGAAGACTTTTATTACTTGGTGGAGAACGCAGGTCTTACTGCGTTCGTTGAAGATAAGTGCTCACAATACCTCCTCCTCACCAATATTTTCGTTCAAAGCTTCAACTTTTATCCGAGGAAGAATCCTCCCATGGTTGAGTTCATGATATACGATGTCCCCCAGTGCATGACGCTACAGGATTTTCGCAATGTATGCAAATTACCTTACGTTGGGGATATCCGTGACCCTCGTCCACGGGACTTGGAGGATTTCATTGGTACTATTGTTGTTGGAGAGGAGAGAGGAGTGTCTCGCGCTAGAATTGCTAGCATACATTTTCTTGTGCTTCGGCACTTCTCACTATTTGTGGGAAAATATTTGATTGGCCGTGGGGAAGCTAGATCACTTAGTTCTCCAGACCTTGCGGTTTTGCGCGAAGGCCTTTATAACAATAAGAACTATAGCCTAGTTGCTATAGTAGCCCAGCGGTTGAACACCAACCGTTCCAAGGGCGTCGTCTATGGAGGTATCTATGCTACCTGTCTTGCCAGACACTTTAAGATACCCATTAGACTGTGAGAGGAAGGAGAGATGCTTCTCCCCGAGAAATATCTGGATTATGACAGCATGGTTCGCCATGATTTTCTGGATAGAGATGCTAGTAGACGGATGATTTATAACCTGGTATTCAGTCAGGGTACTCGAGAGACTATTACTTTGACTGCTCCATCTTTGTTCGATCTTCATGCAGGCAGGTACACTATTATGCCCTCGAACATCTACGCATATTGGGGCTTGGCCCAAACACACGTGCCCGTGCCCGAGACGCCAGTCGAGTACCAGACGCCAGTTTATCAGTGGGAGCCAGAGGAGCTCACACAGCAGTGGCATCCACAGTCTGCTGTGGAGTATCCCGGAGCTGGTTATTTCCCACCTTGGGAGTAGACCAAGCTAGGCCAAAAGCTTAAGCTTGGGGGAGTACGTGTTCTCGCCGACCTTACATTCATTCTTATGCTTTCACTTTTTTAGCCGGTGTTTACACTTTGCCACTGTATTATCCATGCTAGTTTATTTTCGTTTTCTTGTTTTCTTGTTTTGTGTCCGTTTGAGAAAACCCAAAAAGATTTTCCTTTCTTCTTTTGCTTGTTGGGAGCTTTCCCGTGTAAATAGTTTTCTTTTTCTTTGGGTCAAGGTAGAAGATATTGGTTACAATGTTTAGTGGTTCTTGCATGCATACCTGTTTAGCTTTCAAAGAGCCATATTACTTTGTCTTCTCCTTTGTGTTTGCCTACAGATTCAGCTTAGTCCAATGCTCTTATTATCGTTCACATTGTTCGATCGTGCAAATGAAAGGCAACAATGATGATATATAATGAAGTGACTGAGACTGTAAAGCTGGTATGAACTCTTATCTATTTTGTTTTTGTAAATATGACTAGCTTGTCATCCCAGATTCAGCTTCGTTGTGAGAGAACCATGTTTGCAATGACATCTTAGAGATCAGAGTTTCTGATGCCATGCTTATTTAGCTAGGAGCTTATAATGGTTTGTCTTGAATGCCAACATAGATTTTGAGATGACTATGATGTAGTATGATAGGATGGTATTCTCCTTTGAATGATTCAAGTGGCTTGACTTGGCGCATGTTCATGCATGTAGTTGAAACAAAATCAACATAGCCTCTATGATGTTCGCGTTCATGGTGATTTATAGCTTGTTCATGCTTGCATTCAATGTTAGTAAAACTCATTGCGTCTTGATGACTGTTGTCGCTCTCATGTTGGTCGCTTCCCAATCTTTTGCTAGCCTTCACTTGTACTAAGCGGAATACTGCTTGTGCATTCACTTCCATAAACCCAAAAGTTTTTCCATGATATTCCACCATACCTACCTATTTGCGGTATCTACCTGCTGTTCCATGTAAATTTGCATGTGCCACTCTCTAAACCTTCAAGAAATAATCTGTTTTGCATTCCCGAACCGCTCATGTCGTGACAAGGGGATATTGGTATCTTCCATGCTAGGAGTGTTATCCTCGACATGTGTTTATTCACTGTCATTCACGAGAAAGGGGTCGGTAATTGGAATGCCCAGTTCCACGCTTTAATCGAAAACATAACTGTAAAACAAGACTCCCCCCGGATTGATGTTAGTATGGACGGTACCCGAGGATTCGACTAGCCATGGAGTGTGATTGATTGGTGGTGGGGGAGTTAAAACTTTACTTTTCTGTTTGGGAACCGCCTATAGCATGAGTAACATGGAAGATATTGAGAACTCTTGGTCATTGCATTCACAATGAAAGCATGCCACCCAAAATTATTATCTCTGTTTTCAAAGCTTGAGTTCTGGCACCTCTACAAATCAATGCTTCCCTCTGCGAAGGGCATGTCTATTTATTTTCCTGTTGAGTCATCCTCCTCTTATATAAGCACCAATTAGAGAACACCTTTGTCAATTTTATGCTTTGCTTTTGATTGATATTGAGTATGACTATGACTGGATCTTCGTTGCTATGAATTACAATGTTTAGTCAGCCCTTGATCTTTGAAAGTGCTCTGCATTTATGTTTTGCGGTCTTAGAAAGAGCTAGCGAGATACCACCTATTCATATTGCTTCTTGCTTGTTTTGACTGAAGTGTTGGTATTTGAAACTCATTATTATTTGCTCGTTAGCTGATTATGCCATTGATATTAGTTTACCGTGAGACCTTTGTGTCACTTGCTTATGTGGTTAACTTGTGATCTTGCTGAAATTCTGGTTATGTGTTAGACATAGTTGCAACAACAAGATCAAACATAGTTTATCAAAGTTTTTCTTTCTCTCTCAGTTTGTCAACTCAGTTGCTTGAGGACAAGCAAGATTTTAAGCTTGGGGGAGTTGATACGTCTCCATCGTATCTACTATTCCAAACTCTTTTGCCCTTGTTTTGGACTCTAATTTGCATGATTTGAATGGAACTAACCTGGACTGACGTTGTTTTCAGCAGAATTGCCTTGGTGTTGTTTTTGTGCAGAAATGAAAGTTCTCAGAACGTCCTGAAAATTTACGGAGAATATTTCTAGATAATATGAAAAATACCTGCGCAAAGATCCACCGGAGGGGATGGACCAGTGGGCCATAAGCCGTGTAGCCGCCACTCCCTGGTGGCGGCTAGCAAACTTGTGGGGCCCACGTGGCTCTGCTACCCCAAATCTCAGCTCTATAAAGTCACTTTCATCCCAGAAAAAATAAAAAGAGAAGATTTCGTCGCGTTTGCGATACGGAGTCGCCGCCACATCCTGTTCTTCATCTGGAAGGCAGATCTGGAGTCCGTTTTGGGCTCCGAACTGGGGAAATCGTCGCCATCGTCATCATCAACCTTCTTCCCTCTCCAATTTCATGAAGCTCTTCATCGTTCATGAGTAATCTATTCGTAGGCTCACTGGGCGGTGATGAGTAGGACGAGATCTATCATGTAGTCGAGTTAGTTTTGACGGGGATTGATCCCTAGTATCCACTATGTTCTGAGATTGATGTTGCTACTACTTTGTCATGCTTAATGCTTGTCACTAGGGCCCAAGTGCCATTATTTCAGATCTGAAATTATTATGTTGTCACCAATATATGTGTGTTCTAGATCCGATCTTGCAAGTTGTAGTTACCTACTATGTGTTATGACCCGGCAACCCCGGAGTGACAATAACCGGAACAACTCCTGGTGATGACCATAGTTTGAGGAGTTCATGCGTTCACCAAGTGCTAATGCGTTGGTCCGGTTCTTTATTAAAAGGAGAACCTTAATATCCCGTAGTTTCCTCTTGGACCCCGCTGCCACGGGAGGGATGGACAGTAGATGTCATGCAAGTTCTTTTCCCTAAGCACGTATGACGACACACGGAATGCATGCCTACATCACATTGACGAACGAGAGCTAGCCACATATCTCTCCGTGTTATAACTGTTGCATGATGAATATCATCCAAACAGATCACCGACCCATTGCCTACGAGTTTGTCCCACTGCTGCTGTTACTTGTTTTGCTCTGCTGCTGTTACTACTGTTGCTGCTGTTGCTACTTGCTACTGTTGTTACTTATTACTGTTGCTACTTGCTACTGCTGTCACTACTGCTGTTCCTTGCCACTTCCGCTACTCGTTACACTACTGCTACCTGCTACAATTTTGATTCGTTGGTCATTAATGGGAAAAGACAATTTCCGTCAACGGGCAACTTCTGGCGCCATTGATACAATAGTTAGGAATAGTGTGCCGTCAACAGATCGTTTCTGACACTGTTGTTATCATATTACTTTGCTGCTGACACTTTGCTTGCAGATACTAATCTTTCAGGTGTGGTTGAATCTGACACATTCAGCTGCTAATACTTGATAATATCCTCTCACCTCATATTGGCGAATCAACAAATTTGGGTTGAATACTCTACCCTCAAAAACTGCCTCGATCCCACGCGCTGGTGGGTTATTGGAAGACAATTTCTAATTGTTGAGCAATCGAGATAGCATTCGTCTAGCCATTGGGAGAGAGTGCTAGTCACAGCCCGACCACAAACACCACGGTTTTTCCTCTAGATCGTAATTCTGCGAGCTCTGGCGGAGCCCTGCAGGAGTAGATCCTTCACCACCACCGGAGCGCCGTCACGCTGCCAGAGAACTCATCTACTTTCCGTCTTGCTTGCTGGATCAAGAAGGCCGAGATAATCCTCGAGCTGTACGTGTGCTGAACGCGGATGTGTCGTTCGTTCGGCACTAGATCGGAGCGGATCGTGGGACGGATCGCGAGACGGTTCGTGAGAAGGTTCGCGGGGCGGATCGAGGGACGTGAGGACGTTCCACTACATCAACCGCATTTCTTAACGCTTCTTGCTGTGCGATCTACAAGGGTACGTAGATCCAAATCTCCTCTTGTAGATGGACATCACCATGATAGGTCTTCGTGCGTGTAGGAAATTTTTTGTTTCCCATGCGACGTTCCCCAACAAAAACAACCATATACCTTCCTCAAAACATCCACCGTACCTACCAATTATGGCATTTTCATAGCCATTCCGAGATATATTGCCGTGCAACTTCCACCGTTCTGTCTCATGACATGTGTCATCACTTTCATATTGCCATTGCATGATCGTAAGATAGCTAGTGAGATGTTTCAACGTTATAGGCTAAGCTAGATCGTTGCACATCCCGATACACTACCGGAGGCATTTCATCTAGAGTCATTATTGTTCTAAGTATCGAGTTGTAGGTAAATAAAAGTGTGATGATCATCATTATTAGAGCATTGTCCCATGTGAGGAAATAAAAAAAGAGGCCAAAGATGCCCACCAAAAAAGGGTGAAAAAATAAATAAAAAAAGAGAGGCCAAAGAGCCCAAACAAAAAAAGAGAGAAAAAGAGCAAAGGGACAATGCTATCATCTTTTTCCACACCTGTGCTTCAAAATAGCACCATGTTCTTCATGATAGAGAGTCTCTTGTTTTTTCACTTTCATATACTAGTGGGAATTTTCATTATATAACCTGGATTGTATATTCCAATGATGGGCTTCCTCAAAATTGCTCTAGGTCTTCTTGAGCAAGCATGTTGGTGCACACCCACTAGTTTTCTTTTTGAGATTTCATACACTTATTGCTCTAGTGCATCCATTGCATGGCAGTCCCTACTCATTCACATTGATATCTATTGATGGGCATCTTTAGAGCCCGTTGATACGCCGAGTCGATGTGACCATCTCCTCCTTTTTGCCTCACAACCTCCACCACACTCGATTCCACCTATAGTGCTATATCCATGGCTCACGCTCATGTATTGCGTGAGAGTCGAAAAAGTTTGAGAAAGTAAGAGGGTGAAAACAATTACTTGGCCAATACTGGGGTTGTGCATGATTTAAATTCGTTGTGTGGGGATGATGGAGCATAGCCAGACTATATGATTTTGTTGGGATAACTTTCCTTGGCCTTGTTATTTCAAAAGTTCATGATTACTTTGCTTTTATGCTGGAAGTATTATTGTTTTCATGTCAATATTAAACTATTGTTTTGAATCTTATGGATCTGAACATTCATGCCACAATAAAGAAGTTACAAAGAACAAATATGTTAGGTAGCATTCCACATCAAAAATTCGGTCTTTATCACATCCCTACTCGAGGACGAGTAGGAGTTAAGCTTGGGGATGCTTGATACGTCTGCAACGTATCTATAATTTTTGATTGTCCCATGCTATTATATGATCAACTTGGGATGTTTTATATGCATTTATATGCTATTTCATATCATTTTTGGGACTTACCTATTAACTCAGTGCCCAGTCCCGTTTCTGTTTTTTCCGTGTTTTCTGACCTTTTTTAGATAAGAATATTAAACGGAGTCCAAACGGAATAAAACGTTCGGGATGATTTTTTCCATAACAGAAGGGATCCAGAAGACTTGAGAACCAAGGCAGAGGGCCACGGAGGAGGCCACGAGCCCCCTAGGTGCGCCCCTGGGGGGCGCGCCTAGCAGGCTCTTGGGCCCCCCGTGCCTCCTTTGACCTACCTCTTTCGCCCATAAATTCCCTAGAATCTCCAAACCAACAGGGAGAGACATGAAAATACTTTTCCGCCGCCGCAAGCTTCTGTTTCCGCAAGATCCCATCTGGGGACCGTTCTGGTGCCCTGCCGGAGGGGGATTCAGACACAGAGGTCTTCTTCATCAACACCATTGCCTCTCCAATGATGCGTGAGTAGTTCACCACAGACCTTTGGGTCCATTGCTAGTAGCTAGATGGCTTCTTCTCTCTCTTGGATCTTCAATACAAGGTTCTCCATGATCTTCATGGAGATCTATCCGACGTAACTTTTTTTTTGCGCTGTGTTTGTCGAGATCCGATGAATTGCGGATTTATGATCAGATTATCTATGAATATTATTTGAGTCTCCTCTGATTTCTTATATGCATGATTTTGTATCCTTGTAATTCTCTTCGAGTTATGGGTTTCGTTTGGCCAACTTGATCTATAATTCTTGCAATGGGAGAAGTGCTTGGTTTCGGGTTCATACCGTGCGGTGTCCTCACCTAGTGATAGAAGGGGTAGCAAGGCGCGCATCATGTTGTTGCCATCAAGGGTAAAAAGATGGGGTTTATATCATATTGCATGAATTTATCCCTCTACATCATGTCATCTTGCTTAAGGCGTTACTCTGTTTGTTATGAACTTAATACACTAGATGCATGCTGGATAGCGGTCGTTGTGTGGAGTAATAGTAGTAGATGAAGACAGTATCGATCTACTTGTCTCGGACGTGATGCCTATATGTATGATCATTGCCTTAGATATCGTCATGACCTTGCGTGATTCTATCAATTGCTCGACAGTAATTCGTTCACCCACCGTAATACTTGCTATCATGAGAGTAGCCTCTAGTGAACACTATGGCCCCCGGGTCTATTTTACACATTATATATTCAGATCTACATACAAAAATACCAAAAATACGTTGCTACACTTTTATTTATTTATTTAGATTTACCTATTATCACTATCAGATCTCACCTTGCAAGTAATCGTAAAGGGATTGACAACCCCTTTATCACGTTGGGTGCAAGTTTGTTTGTTTTTGCGCAGGTGCCTTAGTGCCTCATCTTGATACTCCTACTGGATTGATACCTTGGTTCTCAAAATGAGGGAAATACTTATCTCTACTTTGCTGCATCACCCTTTCCTCTTCAAGGGAAAAACCAACGCAAGCTCATGAAGTAGCAGCCCCTCCTCTGTAATGAATGCCTCGTCCATCGATGCTTCAATTCTATGTTATTTTTTACATTTAGCTCAAAGCGTCTTCTGCATCCTCTTAGTTGCAAAGCACCAACGATTTTGCACGGGCCCACCCAATCTTGTCTCGGTCGGGAGATGTAAAATCAAATGCTCCAATTGATTAAATAAGCCCGATGGAAAGATCTTCTCTAACTTGAAGAGCAACTCCGGTGCTAACTCCTCCATGCCATCTACCACACTTGGTGATAGTTCTTTCGCACAAACAACATAGAAGAAATAGCTCAGCTCTGCTAGTACTAGCCATTCATCCTCAGGAATAAAGCCATGTAACATCACCGACATTACCCGCTTAAGCCATATGTGCCAATCATGACTCTTGAGACCAAATATTTTTAATTTTTCAAGACTCGCTCCCCTCTTTAGATTCGCTGCATACCCATCGCGGAACATGAACTGCATTTTGACCCATAAGATAATTTCCTTTTTTCTGTTTTAGCGACCCGGAGAAAAATACCTCGAAAATAAAAGTTTTCCGATGGTCCTGAAAATTTAGTATGATTTTTTCAGGAATATTTGAAAAATACTGGGCCTGAGAGCTGGCCTGGGGGCTAGACCAGTGGGCCACAAGCCCTGTAGCCGCCGCCCCCCTGGTGGCGGCTAGCAAGCTTGTGGGGCCCACAGGGACCCCCTCCACTCATTCAAGCTCCCATCCTCTTCTTCCACATCCAGAAAAAAATTGTTCCGCAGCTCAAACCCGTGTTCTTGCCCATTTGGCTGTGATTTTTGATCTCCTTGCTCAAAGCACCATTCTCCGAACCGTTTTGGGGAAATTACTCCTTGGTAAGTGACTCCTCCATTGGTCCAATTAGTTTCTGCTCTAGTGCTTTATCCTTCGCGTATTCTTGCTACCTTGGTGACCCTGTTCTTGAGCTAGAAATGTTGATTTAGCTGGTCCTAAGTAGTTTTAGCGCGTGATACGGTCTCTAGGAACTAGTAGGAGTAGTTGCTACAAGTTGGGTTAATAATTATTCACTTTTCTTTCGAAGTCTCTAAAAATTTCAGAATTTTTCAGAGCTAGAAAAAGGAAAAGATGAGGAGGTTCTTGAGAGGCTCCTCAATCCGTAACCCCAAGGAGGATGAGAAGAACCACCCCAAGTACGTAGTCCCTCGAGTCACGGAAGTTCGAGCGTGCGAGTGGACAAATGATGAATTTTTGCGCGTCGCTGGACTTTATGAAGATTTTTATTACTTGGTGGAGAACGTGGGTCTTACTGCGTTCGTTGAAGATAAGTGCTCACAATACCTCCTCCTCACCAATATTTTCGTTCAAAGCTTCAACTTTTATCCGAGGAAGAATCCTCCCATGGTTGAGTTCATGATATACGATGTCCCCCAGTGCATGACGCTACAGGATTTTTGCAATGTATGCAAATTACCTTATGTTGGGGATATCCATGACCCTCGTCCACGGACTTGGAGGATTTCATTGGTACTATTGCTGTTGGAGAGGAGAGAGGAGTGTCTCGCGCTAGAATTGCTAGCATACATTTTCCTGTGCTTCGGTACTTCTCACTATTTGTGGGAAAATGTTTGATTGGCCGTGGGGAAGCTGGATCACTTAGTTCTCCACACCTTGCGGTTTCGCGCGAAGGCCTTTATAACGATAAGACTTACAACCTAGTTGCTATAGTAGCCCAGCAGTTGAACACCAACCGTTCCAAGGGTGTCGTCTATGGAGGTATCTATGCTACCTGTCTTGCCAGACACTTTGAAATACCCATTAGACTGGGAGAGGAAGGAGAGATGCTTCTCCCCGAGAAATATCTGGATTATGACAGCATGGTTCGCCATGATTTTCCAGATAGTGATGCTAGTAGACGGATGATTTATAACATGGTATTTAGTCAGGTTACTCGAGAGACTATTACTTTTCCTGCTCCTTCTTTGTTCGATCTTCATGCAGGTAGGTACACTATTATGCCCTCGGACATCTACGCATACTGGGGCTTGGCCCAAACACACGTGCCCGTGCCCGAGCCGCCAGTCGAGTACCAGATGCCAGTTTATCAGTGGGAGCCAGAGGAGCTCACACAGCAGTGGCATCCACAGTCTGCTGTGGAGTATCCCGGAGCTGGTTATTTCCCACCTTGGGAGTAGACCAAGCTAGGCCAAAAGCTTAAGCTTGGGGGAGTACGTGTTCTCACCGACCTTACATTCATTCTTATGCTTTCACTTTGTTAGCTGTAAACCAACGCAAGCTCATGAAGTAGCAGCCCCTCCTCTATAATGAATGCCTCGTCCATCGATGCTTCAATTCTATGTTATTTTTTACATTTAGCTCAAAGCGTCTTCTGCATCCTCTCAGTTGGAAAGCACCAACGATTTTGCACGGGCCCACCCAATCTTGTCTCGGTCGGGAGATGTAAAATCAAATGCTCCAATTGATTAAAGAAGCCCGATGGAAAGATCTTCTCTAACTTGAAGAGCAACTCCGGCGCTAACTCCTCCATGCCATCTACCACGCTAGGTGATAGTTCTTTCGCACAAAGAACAAAGAAGAAATAGCTCAGCTCTGCTAGTACTAGCCATTCATCCTCAGGAATAAAGCCATGTAACATCACGGGCATTACCCGCTCAAGCCATATGTGCCAATCATGACTCTTGAGACCAAATATTTTTAATTTTTCAAGACTCGCTCCCCTCTTTAGATTCGCTGCATACCCATCGGGGAACATGAAGTGCATTTTGACCCATAAGATAATTTCCCCCATAGTTGGCCTTCCAAGATTGAACCAGGCCCTTGGCTTCGACTAGTTCTGCTTTCCTTATGATTGTCGCATGTTTTGTAACAGTATATGACATAGAGTCTCTTGATCGACTCTAGCCTTAGGATTATGCTTTGACTTCCCCTCTATGACGAACAATGTACCAAAATGGCCTCTTCGATATTCTTTTAAGTGTGCATCATGTCGATGTTGTGTGGAAGAAGGAGGTCTTTTAAGTAAGGCAGATCCCACAAGCCTGTCTTGTGAGTCGAGGCGTGTTCTGAATTATACCCCTTGAAATACCATGCACGCTCTGCATCAGGCTCGAGAGCATTTAGCTTATCCAGGATCTGTTCCCTTGTCAACGCAGGTGGTGCTGAGTTTTTGACAACTTTACCTTTGGTTAAGTTGTTCTTGTCTTTTCTGAACTGATGGTGAGGATCCAGGAACTGCCTATGCAAGTGAAAGCAAGAATACTTCCGACCCACCTGCAACCAATGAAACTGAAGAGCTGCCTTACATGTCGGTCATGGGAACCTTCCATGCACACACCAGACAGCGAATAGCACATACACCGACAAGTCATGCATTGAGTACATTAACCACACATGCATTTTGATGTTTTGTTTTCTAGCGGCGTCGTATGTCTTGAACCCATTATCCGAAGCTCCTTGCAATTAATTCTTAAGAGACTGCATGTACACATTCGTATTCTTCACCGGATAGTTGGGCCCTAGAATTATCAACATTAGGAATATGTACTTTCTTTGCATAATCTGTCCGTGGGGAGATTGAGTGGAATGACAAATGCCGGCCAACAAGTGCATTGGGTTGCCATCATACTGAAGGCATTAAACCCATCCATGGTGACGCACACTCAAGGATGCCTTGAATCTGCTGCTTTATCGAGATGTAATACATCGAAGTCCTTCCACGCTTCCCCATCCGATGTGTGTATCGCCATCTAATTCCCATCTGCATCTAGTTCGGTTCTTTTGCTCAATTTGTGCCATGTCATCTGTCTGGCCGTCTCTTCGACCATGAAAAGATGATGAAGCCTTGGTATGATTGGTGCAGGTTTGCAGGCATGACATTGCCTTTGGGTAGAAAGTGTCCAAATAGTGTCATCATCGCATCATAGCATTCCCTTCCCAAGTTGAATTGATTATTTAGAGCCATTACTTGTGCAATGGCATCCAGCTGACAAAGCTCAGTGTGCTCGTGGAGAGGACGTTTTGAAGACTCCAACATTTCATAGAATGCCTTTGTAGATTCCTCCATCTCATCGCTCGAATCCCGAGCATCATCAAAGTATTACACCATGTCTTCGATCCCGGTACCATGCTCATCGGTGCGACGACGAACCACCTCAGCTCTAGTGTGTTGGGCAGACTCACCATGCAATGTCCAGACCGTATAATCAGACTTGAAACCCCTCCTCTTCAGGTGTTTAATCATTACAACCTTTGTCCTCTTTTTATAATTGTCACACCTAGGACAGGGGTACCATCTTGTTGTCTGGCCATTTGCAAATGCGGCTTTCACAAACTTCTTGGTTTTTGTAAACCATTCTTTGATCATCTCTTTCTGACTAGTGTGACCGGTGTACATCCACGCACGATCACTCATCTTGCCTAGCTGCTAAGGACACCATGTGTGTGTGTGTGTGTGTATATACACACACAATTCAGCATGTATATTCATTAGTTAATCTAGTTTTTCCATTTTATTACGTCCATGCAACCTACACACTAATAGGTAGAGATAGGTCCTAATCCCACCAGAGTATGTGTAGAGTGAGTACGTTCTCCATGCTCTACCCCATTTCAAGACAGAATTTCCACAGCACCTCCCCGCTAGTCTCCAAATACACGTCTTGACAAAAAGCCGAGAGAATGTGCATTTGGAGAACAACGGGGAGGCGCTGCCGAAATTTGTCTTGGAATGGGTTAGAGCATGGAGAACATACCCAATTTACACATCCTTGGGCTGTTCGTGCAAATCGCTGGACAATCCGAATGAGTTACGGTGATAAATATGCAACTGAGTGCATATTTATCGATGCAACCCTTTCACAAGGTAGACGCCTAGGTTACGCGACCTATCATGAAAATGAAATCTACTGACATGATTAAAAGAGAGTAGGAGGTGAAGGTGGATTCCTAGCTCACTCTCGGCTGTAGAGGAAGTACTCGAACAATGACGGGATCACGGACCAAAATCTTCGACGACAATGACTCCAAGGAGATGAAATAGCACAAAGCCTGTAAATTTTACCGAGTAAAAAAATTAGGACATCACATCACATAAAGCAATGACAGTTCAAAATATGAAAAAAATCATATTGCTAATGACATCTCTTCTTCTCCTCCTCCTCTTCTTCGTCTTCTTTCCTTCTCCTCATCTTCTTCTTCTTCTCCTCTTCTTCTACTTCTTCTTCTTCTTCTTTACTTCTCCTCCTCCTCCTTCTCGTCTTCTTCTTCTTCTCTTCTTCTTCTTCTTCTTCTTCTTCTTCTTCCTTTTTTCCAGTTTCCTCTTCTTTCTTCTCCTCTTCTCCTCCTCTTCTTCTTCTTATTATTATTCTCCTTCTCCTCCTACTCCTCCTCCTTCTCCTCCTCCTCCTCTTCTCTTCTTCTTCTTCTTCTTCTTCTTCTTCCTTTTCTTCTTCTTCTTCTTCTTCTTCTTCTTCTTCTTCCTTCCTGTACTTATTCTTATTTTGTTCTTCCTCCTTTTTCATCTTTTTTCTACTTCTTTTAATTATGACCAATTAACTAAAACCTATCACTAATCTAATAAAACTAGCACTCAACCTAGCACTAAACTACATAGATAGAATAATCTAACAATTAAACAACAACAAACAAGAAAAACAGGAAAAAACTCACCTCACGGCGGTGTGGCACCGGAGCGACACGGTGCGGAGGCCATGCGGGGGGGGGGGGTGACGGGGATATTACCAGTGGGTATACCAACAACGTAGATTTGCCGTATCCAACACATACGGGGGCCGCCTGGCCCCCAAGCCGGCTGACGATAGCCGGCCCGTTCGGCCAACGCATGCCGAGCCGGCTGGCAATGGCCGGCCCATTCGGCCAGCACCTACGTGGCCGGCTGGCGATAGCCGGCCCACTCATCCAATGCGAGCCTGGCCGGTTGGCGATACTTGGCTCACTTGGTCGATCCATGCCGGGTCGCGTGATGGGATTCGGTCGGCCAGCTCCCATCCCATCTTCCCATACCCCCGTACAAAGACAAGATCACACAAATGATGCCGAGGCCATTCTTGCAGCAGTACACGCTGACATGCGTGGCACGGCCACAACATGATGATGGAAGTGTCAGCGGTGCTACAAGGCCCGAGTCATCACCGACGCTCACCAGGCGGGACGGACCTGTAGCCACGATCCCCCATACACACGTGCCCTAACGACTCGGCACGTCAGCCACCGATGTGCACGGCCAGCGGGCCCCACGACAAGGCTCGAAAGCCAGCGGACCCCGCACCCAGCCTGAAAGGGTCGCAACCTCCCCGCACCTCCTGTCCTACCCTTGCTACTGGACCGCCAGGCTACCCTATAAAGCACCACCCATGCCCATTGAGAGAGGCAGGAAGATACATGTTCCGACATGTAGATAGATCCACAAAGCACACCCGTACAACGCCATTCAGGCAGAGAGACCGAAAGCTAGACCTCCATCTCCCTCCTCACGAACAGCTCAAGGAGCACCCATTGTATTGTGATTCTCATATAGTCACATAGGAAGGACTAGGGATTTTACCTCACCGGAGGGCCCTGAACCTGGGTAGATTGGCATCATGCGTGTTGCGCCTACACCCGTTCCCAGATGTCGTTGGCGCCCGTCAGCCCCAAACCATGAGTTATGCCACCCATGGCATCTGTCCCGGAAATACCACGACAGTTGGCGCCCACCATGGGGCCAGCAGCGATGCTGGCCTGAGTGACGTTCCGGGCGGGAACCTTCACGCCTTCCGGCGAGCGCGTGGTGCATGGCTTGGTCGTGCGCTATGGCACGCTCGACTGCTTCAACGAGAACGCCCACCGTCTAGAGTATGCGGACTTCCCCGTTGATGGATCCAACATCTCCTTCGGTTCGCACCGCGTCTACGTTGCGGTCAGCGCCGACAACTATCCCACCGGGGTGCTCAGCTGCGGCGAGCTGCCGCCAGGCAACGGCATCAACCTCTCTTACAACATCGACGAGTTGTGCTACCGTGTGGAGGTGCTCATCGTCATCTCACATGGTGGTGCGTCTGGATACCAGACCCGTATTCGAACGACGCTAGACACGCTTCGCACCCCCATCCCACCGTTGGCCGACCCCTCAGTCGCAACCCAAGAGCTCGGCGCCCACCGCATGCAGGTGCTCCGTGAGGCGGAGGCACTCGAGGCTAGTCAGTGCGAGTTTGAGGCCACTCGGCACGAGTCCAATGCGGCCCATGGTCTCACGCCGGCTGCCCTCGGCCCCAGCCGGATTGGGCATGTGCAACATCGCGGAGGCACTGTCGGCGAGGAGCTGGCCGGCGACCGCCCCATGTACGACACCCCTATCAAGAACATGCGGGTTACGTAGGCCGCCATCAACGAACTAGAAGGACTGAAGGGTCCAGCCCACGACGTGCAGCAGGAGCGCATGTGCATCCTTATAGAGGCCGCCAACGAGCAGCAGGCCCAGCTGTCCCACGACCCGGCCGGCTTCCGCTCAAGGACCTATGACGATGCCGGCCAGCCTGTAGCCGACCAGTAGGGGACGAACCAGGCATCTTCACGTGCCAATACCCATCACCGCGCGGCAGCCGACAGGTGGTCAGCCACGGCCAACGGGACCGTAGCTTGTGGGCTGTCGACAGTCGCCTGCGGATGCCGGCTGGCCACGGCGACCGCAAGTCGGCACGGAACGGCCGGTGCGAGGAGCGCGATTGGTCAGCGGCACCTCGCGTGCCGGCGTACGAGCGAATCAGCGCGCGCCAGGTTGACGACCAGGACGCGTGCTTCCGCCTCGAGTGTCTCGCCCAATCCCGTGGCACCGAGGAGGAAGGCACTGCCGGCCCACCGTGCTTCGAGCCACGCATCCTCAAGGAGTCTTTCCCCAACGGCTTCACCTTGGTGCGCGACATTGATACGTCTCAAACGTATCTATAATTTTTTATGGTTTCACGCTGTTATCTTGTCTTCTTTGGTTGTTTTACGTACCTCTTATATCTTTTTTGAGACTAACTTATTAATTCAGTGCCAAGTGCCAGTTCCTGTTTTTTCCGTGTTTTGGACTCTTTTCAGATCTGATTTTGGAACAGAGTCCAAATGGAAGAAAAACACTGAAATGATTTTTTTCCCGAACGAAAGAAGATCAGGGGGCCTTTGGGCCAGGCCAGGTGGGCTCCAGGGAGCCCACAAGACCCCACTCCGCCACCAGGGGGAGGCGGCGGTGGGCAGGCTTGTGGCCTCCCTGGCCGCCCCCTAACCTAGGTCTTTGGCCTATAAATTCTCAAATATTCCGCAAAAAATTATGGGAGCCTCGAAAATACTTTTCCGCCGCCGCAAGCTTCCGTTTCCGCGAGATCTCATCTGGAGACCCTTCCCGGCGCCCTGGCAGAGGGGACTTTGGAGTTGGAGGGCTTCTTCATCATCATCATCGCCCCTCCAATGACTCGTGAGTAGTTCACTTCAGACCTACGGGTACGTAGTTAGTAGCTAGATGCCTTCTTCTCTCTCTTGGATCTTCAATACGAAGTTCTCCATGATCTTCATGGAGATCTATCCGATGTAATCTTCTTTGGCGGTGTGTTTGTCGAGATCCGATGAATTGTGGATTTGTGATCAGATTATCTTTGATATATATTTGAGTCTTTTCTGATTTCTTATATGCATGATTTGATATCCTTATAAGTCTCTCCGAGTCTTGGGTTTTGTTTGGCCAACTAGATCTATGATTCTTGCAACGGGAGAAGTGCTTGGTTTTGGGTTCTACCATGTGGTGACCTTTCCCAATGACAGTAGGGACAGCAAGGCACACATCAAGTAGTTGCCATCAAGGGTAAAAAGTTGGGTTTTTATCATTGGTTTGAGATTATCCCTCTACATCAGGTCATCTTGCTTAAGGCGTTACTCTGTTCTTATGGACTTAATACACTAGATGCATGCTGGATAGCGGTCGACGTGTGGAGTAATAGTAGTAGATGAAGAAAGTATCGGTCTCCTTGTTTTGAACGTGATGCCTATAGATATAATCATTGCAAAGATATCGTCATGACTTTGTGCGGTTCTATCAATTGCTCGACAGTAATTTTTCCACCGTCTACTTGCTTTCATGAGAGAAGCCACTAGTAAACACTACGGCCCCCGGGTCTATTCACATCCATCGTTTACAACTCCGCTTTTACTTTGCTTTGTTACTTTGTTTCTTTCAGTTCTCACATGGCAAACAATCTATAAGGGATTCACAACCCCTTCATAGCGTTGGGAGCAAGCTTTTGTGATTGTGCAGGATCTTGAGATACTCCACCGGATTGATACCTTGGTTCTCAAACTGAGGGAAATACTTACCGTCACTGTGCTACATCACCCTTGCCGCTTCAAGGGAACACCAACGCAAGGCTCCAAGGCCACGGGGGAAATCCTTTGCATACTTGCCTAGGAAGTCCCTTAAGGCATAGCCGCAACTGAAGGATTCATGGTGCCGTCGACACACCTGTTTCTGACGCCATTGGAAGGACTTTTGTGCATTAGCATAGTTGACATCAGAAGCATTTCTGGCGCCGTTGCCGGGGAGGAGAAATCAAGATCTATCCAAGTAGGTCTCACAAACTCTTCTCTTGCATTTACTTTTGTTGCCAGTTGCCTCTCGTTTTCCTCTCCCCCACTTCACATTTTCCGTTTTCGTTTGCCTTTCTCCTTCGTTGTTTTCTTTTGCCCATTTCATTCTCTCTTCCTGCTCGTTTGTGCGTGAGATAGTCCATCAATGGCTAGACCCACCACTCCAAATGACACCCGTGAAAATGGAGTTCTCAATTTAAGGCAGAATGAGGAAGAAAATTTGAAGGACGCTTGGTACAGGATTTGCAATTCTCAAAGTAGATCTACTCGTAAGCAATCCACTACCGTCCTCCTTCGCAGTTTCTATGTTGGAATTTCTCCTTGGAATAGGTATATCCTTGATACCATTGTAGGCGGGAACTTTTTGGGGAGCCATACTGTTGACTCCTATAGATCTATCATTAATTTGGTAGGCTCACCCCCGCTCATGGTTAATGGAACTATCTTGACCTTGGAACACGTGATGCAAAGGCTTGACGCTATTGAAAACAAAATTGCCACAGTTGAACTTATTGAGGGTTTGGATAGAAAGATCCACAATCAAATTACTCAGTACGGATCCAAAGTGGGAAACTTTTTGAAAAATTTAAAGGAGATGGAACTTATAGTTAATGATTCTTCTAGAATTGGCAAATTAGAAGATGTCATAACCAACTTGGGTTCCGCTTTTGCCGCTGTGCAAAATACTCCAAATCTTACTCTCAAAAAGACCGTCAAGAATGTTTTTATTCCTAAAGCTAGTGGTGAGTCATCTAACAAATATGAAAATCTTAAGATGATAAATGATCACGCTACCTATGGTTTGAGCACCAAAGATGACTATACGTGATTTCATCACCTTTCGCCTAGCTAAGGGCGTTAAACAAAAGCGCTTGTTGGGAGGCAACCCAACGAATCTATACTTTTTCTTTTTATTTTGTGTTTTACACACTTTCATAATTTTGTTATGATAGTGTTTTGTGTTTCTTTTTTTTTGCGTTTGTGCCAAGCAAAACCGTTATGATTAGTCTTGCGGATTATCGTTTGGTCATGCTGGAAAAGACAGAAACTTTCTTCTCACGAAAAGAACTTCCATTTTTTCTCTGTAAGAGATTTTGAGTTGATTCTTTTTGCTTCTGATTGCTACGCAAATTCTTCAGACTGTCGCAATTGGTCAGAAATTTTGATGTACGAGAGGTATACGAAATATACAGATTGCTATAGACTGGTCTACTGTTAACAGATTCTGTTTTTTTGTACTGGTTGCTTATTTTGATGAAACTATTGATAGTATCGGGGGGTATTAGCCATGGAAGATTGAAAGTACAATAACACAACATCAGCACAAGTAGAATTTAAGTTTGCTACAGTACCTAAGGAAGTGGTGGTTTGCTTTCTTGTACTAATGTTATCACGAGTTTCTGTTTAAGTTTCGTGTTGTGAAGTTTTCAAGTTTTGGGTGAAGTTCTTATGGACAAAGAGATAAAGAGTGGCAAGAGCTCGAGCTTGGGGATTACCAAGGCACCGCAAGAGATTCATGGATGCCGTAAAATCCTAAGATTGGGGATGCCCCGGGAAGGCATCCCCTCTCTCGTCTTCAATCCATCGGTAATGTTACTTGGGGCTATATTTTTATTCACCACATGTTATGTGTTTTTGCTTGGAGCGTCTTGTATCGTAGGAGTCTTTTATTTTTGTTGTGTCACAATCATCCTTGCTGCACACCTAGAGATGGAGACATGCACACACCGTGATTTTGTCGAGCTTCACTTATATCTTTTGGTAGACAATTCAGCTCACATGTGCTTCACTTATATCTTTTGAGCTAGATACTTTTGCTCTATGTGCTTCACTTATATCTTTTATAGCACAGTTGTGCGTGGCTTGGTAGTTGATCTATGCTTTGAAAGTAGTCTCAAAAGGGGTGGTTATCCAAAGGGATACGAAAACTTCCACCTTCATGTGCATTGAATAGTCAGAGAAGTTTGATTCATCTCAATTAGTTTTGAGTTGTGGTTATGGTAATATTGAAGTCATGCTAGTAAGGTGTTGTGGATCTAGAAATACTTGTGTTGAAGTTAGTGATTTTCGTAGCTTGCACGTATGGTGAACCTCTATGTGATGAAATCTGAGCATGATTAGTATAATGATTGTCATTCTTTGCGTGGCGGTCAGGATCGCACGATGGTTTATACCTACCAACCCTTCCCCTAGGAGTATGCGTTGAATGCTTTGTTTCGATTACTAATAAAACTTTTGCAACAAGTATATGAGTTCTTCATGACTAATGTTGAGTCCATGGTTTAGATGCACTTTCACCTTCCACCATCACTATCTTCTTAGTGTCGTGCAACTTTCGCCGGTGCACAAAACCCACCATTAGCCTCCCTCAAAACAGCTACCATACCTACCTATTATGGCTTTTTCAAAGTCATTCCGAGATATATTGCCATGCAACTACCACCATGACATGTTCCACCACGTCTACTTTGCCTTTGCACGATCGTAAGATAGCTAGCATGATGTTTCCATTGATGTCTATGCCATGCTAGATCATTGCCACTGTACTACCGAAGGTATTCCACATAGAGTCATAGTTGCTCTAAGTTTGGAGTTGAAAGTGTGATGATCATCATTAATGGAGCATTGTCCCATGTGAGGAAATAAAAGAGGCCAAAGAAGCCCACCAAAAAAAGAGGCCAAAGAGCCCACCAAATAAAAAAATGAGACAAAAAGAGAGAAGGGACAATGCTACCACTTTTTCCACACTTGTGCATATTAAGAACCATGATCTTCATGATTGAGAGTCTCTCGTTTTGTCACCACCATATAGGTTGTGGGAAATTTTCGTTATATAATTGGCTTGTATAGTCCAATGATAGGCTTCCTCAAAATTGTCTTAGGTCTTCGTGAGCAAGCAAGTTGGATACACACCCACTAGTTTTCTTTAAGAGCTTTCACATACTTGTAGCTCTAGTGCATCATTTGTATGGCAATCCCTACTCATTCACATTGATATCTATTGATGAGAATCTCCACAGCTCATTGATATGCCTAGTTAATGTGACTATCTTCTCCTTTTTTGTCTCGCAACCTCCACTGCATTCCACACCATCTATAGTGATATAACCATGGCTCACGCTCATATATTGCATGAGAGTTTGAACAGGTTTGAGAAAGTAAAGGTGTGAAACAATTACTTGGCCAATACCGGGGTTGTGCATGATTTAAATTCGTTGTGCAATGATGGTAGAGCATAGCCAGACTATATGCTTTTGTAGGGATAACTTTCTTTTGGCCTTGTAATTTTGAAATTTCATGATTACTTTTCTAGTTTGCTTGAATTATTATTGTTTCCACTTAATAGCAAACTATTATTTTGAATCTAATGGATCTGAACATTCATGTCACATAAGAGGAATTACAAAGGAAACCTACTCTAGGTAGCATGAAAGCATCAAAAATTCATTCTTATCACTTCCCCACTCGAGGACGAGCAGGAGTTAAACTTTGGGATGCTTGATATGTCTCAAACGTATCTATAATTTCTGATGATTTCACGCTGTTATCTTGTCTTCTTTGGTTGTTTTATGTACCTTTTATATCTTTTTTGGGACTAACTTATTACTTCGGTGCCAAGTGCAAGTTCCTGTTTTTTCCGTGTTTTTGACTCTTTTCAGATCTGATTTTGGAATGGAGTCCAAACGGAAGAAAAACCCCGAAATGATTTTTTCCCGAACGAAAGAAGATCAGGGGGCCTTTGGGCCAGGCCAGGTGGGCTCTAGGGAGCCCACAAGCCCCCACTCCGCCACCAGGGGAAGGCGGTGTTGGGCAGGCTTGTGGCCTCCTTGGCCGCCCCCTGACCTAGGTCTTTGGCCTATAAATTCCCAAATATTCCGCAAAAAATCAGGGGAGCCTCGAAAATAATTTTCCGCCACCGCAAGCTTCCGTTTCCGCGAGATCTCATCTGGAGACCCTTCCCGGCGCCCTGTCGGAGCGACTTTGGAGTTGGAGGGCTTCTTCATCATCATCATCGCCCCTCCAATGACTCGTGAGTAGTTCACTTCAGACCTATGGGTCAGTAGTTAGTAGCTAGATGGTTTCTTCTCTCTCTTGGATCTTCAATACAAAGTTCTCCATGATCTTCATGGAGATCTATCCGATGTAACCTTCTTTGGCGGTGTGTTTGTCGAGATCCGATGAATTGTGGATTTGTGATCAGATTATCTATGATATATATTTGAGTCTTTGCTGATTTCTTATATGCATGATTTAATATCCTTGTAAGTCTCTCCGAGTCTTGGGTTTTGTTTGGCCAACTAGATCTATGATTCTTGTATTGGGGGAAGTGCTTGGTTTTGGGTTCTACCATGTGGTGACCTTTCCCAGTGACAGTAGGGGCAGCAAGGCACACATCAAGTAGTTGCCATCAAGGGTAAAAAGATGGGGTTTTTATCACTGGTTTGACATTATCCCTCTACATCATGTCATCTTGCTTAAGGCGTTACTCTGTTCTTATGGACTTAATACACTGGATGCATGCTGGATAGCGGTCGAGTGTGGAGTAATAGTAGTAGATGAAGAAAGTATCGGTCTCCTTGTTTTGGACGTGATGCCTATAGATATAATCATTGCATAGATATCGTCACGACTTTGCGCGGTTCTATCAATTGCTCGACAGTAATTTGTTCACCCACCGTCTACTTGCTTTCATGAGAGAAGCCACTAGTAAACACTACGGCCCCCGGGTCTATTCACATCCATCGTTTACACCTACGCTTTTACTTTGCTCTGTTACTTTGTTGCTTTTAGTTCTCACTTGGCAAACAATCTATAAGGGATTCACAACCCCTTCATAGCGTTGGGAGCAAGCTTTTGTGTTTGTGCAGGATCTTAAGATACTCCACTGGATTGATACCTTGGTTCTCAAACTGAGGGAAATACTTACCGTCACTGTGCTACATCACCCTTTCCGCTTCAAGGGAACACCAACGCAAGGCTCCAAGGCCACGGGGGAAATCCTTTGCATACTTGCCTAGGAAGTCCCTTAAGGCGTAGCCGCAACTGAAGGATTCCTCGTGCCGTCGACACACCTGTTTCTGACGCCATTGGAAGGACTTTTGTGCATTAGCATAGCTGACATCAGAAGCATTTCTGGCGCAGTTGCCGGGGAGGAGAAATCAAGATCTATCCAAGTAGGTCTCACAAACTCTTCTCTTGCATTTACTTTTGTTGCCAGTTGCCTCTCGTTTTCCTCTCCCCCACTTCACATTTGCCGTTTTCGTTTGCCTTTCTCCTTCGCCGTTTTCTTTTGCCCGTTTCATTCTCTCTTCCTGCTCGTTTGTGCGTGAGATAGTCCATCAATGGCTAGACCCACCACTCCAAATAACACCCTTGAAAATGGAGTTCTCAATTTCAGGCAGAATGAGGAAGACAATTTGAAGGATGCTTGGTACAGGATTTCGAATGCTCAAAGTAGATCTACTCATAAGCAATCCACTACCGTCCTCCTTCGCAGTTTTATGTTGGAATTTGTCCTTGGAATAGGTATATCCTTGATTCCACATCACCCTTTCCGCTTCAAAGGAACACCAACGCAAGGCTCCAAGGCCACGGGGGAAATCCTTTGCATACTTGCCTAGGAAGTCCCTTAAGGCGTAGCCGCAGCTGAAGGATTCCTGGTGCCGTCGACACACCTGTTTCTGGCGCCATTGGAAGGACTTTTGTGCATTAGCATAGCTGACATCAGACACCCCTAAGTACAACGGCTCGACCAAGCCCGAGGATTGGTTGACCGACTACACCACCGCCGTCGGCATCACAGGAGGCAACAAGCGCGTAGTCGTACGCTATGCGCCCCTCATGCTGCTTCGCACGGCACATACGTGGATTAACAGCCTGCCACTCGGCAGCATGAACGTCTGGTTGGACTTCTAGGAGGCCTTTGTGTGCAAGTTCACCGACAAGTACAAGTGCCCTAGTCGGCCCGGCAGCTTGCCCTGTGCGTACAGGGCCCGGACGAGCCGCTTCGCGACTACCTCACATGGTTGACCAAGCTCCGCAACTCCTGCGAGGGCATCCATAAAGTGCAGGCAATCCAGTACTTCATCGACGGTTGCCGAGAAGACACCTTCCTCAAGCACAAGCTAATGCGCCGGGAACCCTCCACCCTTGCATAGCTGATGGTAGTCGCCGATCAGTACGCCATAGCCGAGTCCTCCATGAAGCTCCCCATTCTCGTCAACGCGGCCGGCAAGCCAACTATGTCCAAGCCGGCTGCCGCCTCGGCAGCCGGCCGATCCCAGGCAGACCATGACAAGCACAAGGCTGACCAGCTGGACGCCTGCGATGGTACCTGGCAGGTCGCGACCATTGAGGACGGCCGCATGGACGACGGCCAAGGCTCCAGCCGGTGCCAGTGAACCAACGAAGGAAAGCAGCCGTGGCAGGCCAAGAACACCTTCGAGGCCATGCTCGACGGGCCCCATTCCGGGGCCAAGCCGACGATGCACACTGCCCGCCAATGCAGCTGGTTCATCAAGATTGTGTGTGGCGAGGCTCTACCGCCTGCGTCGCCGCCACCTTTCGCGCCGTGAGCCGGCGGGGCCCATGACGAATACCCTCATTAGGACGCGACTTACGTCATCTTCACTAGTGAGCCTGACAACAAGCACAACAAGCGCAAGTGTGCGCTGGAGGTCAATGCCATAGTCACACCAGTCCCTCAGTACATGCACTGGTCGGACAAGCCAGTCACCTGGGGCCGCGACAACCATCCGGCTATGATGCCAACGCCAGGCAGCTATGCGCTGGTGCTAGATCCCACCTTCGTCTCCCAGCAGAGCACGTGCCGCTTCACACGGGTGCTCATTGACGGTGGTAGCAACATCAACATCCTTTACCACGACAACATGCAGAATCTCGACATTCTGGAGTCCGAGCTCTAGCCGACTCGCATGGTGTTCCACAGCATCGTCCTCGGCCACTCTTGCTCACCGATCGGCAAGGTCCGGTTGGACGTGCTGTTTGGCTCGCTGAAGAAATTCTGCCACGAGCCGATCTGGTTCTAGGTCATCAACCTCACCAGCTCCTACCAGGCCATCTTGGGTCGGTCGATCCTGGCTAAATTCATGGCGGTCCCGCATTACGCCTACCTGAAGATGAAGCTGCCAGGCCCACATGGAACATAACCGTTACCAGCAAATACAAGAAGTCGTCCGAGTGTACTCTGGCCGTGTCACTCGTCATCATTGAGGAGCGGCGATAGATCGACCGGCTCGTGGCCCTCACCCGCAAGCCGGCGTCCATGCCAGAGCCCAAGCTGAATCAGCCGGCTATGAAGGCCCAGTTCTAGTCGGCCACCGACAAGGACACCAAGAAGGCCCCTTTGGACCCGGCCGACCCCACCGGCAAGTATGTCGTGGTCGGGGGCAGCCTCAGCGATAAATTGGAAAGTGAGCTCATCGACTTCCTCCGTGAGAATCGGTATATCTTTGCATGGTCCCCAATGGACATGTCAGGAGTCCCGAGGAAGTTCGCCGAGCACTTTCCTCACGCCCGTCCGGATGCAAAACCGGTCAGGCAACCCCTGTGCCGCTTCTCACAAGAGAAGCAGAAAACCATTGGTGAAAAAGTTGCCCGGCTAGTTGCTAACAGCCGGCTTCATCATGGAAGTCTTACACCCGGACTGGTTGCCGAACCCTGTCCTGGTGCTGAAGAAAAATAAGACTTGGTGCATGTGTATCGACTACACGAGCCTAAACAAGGCATGCCCCGAGGATCCATTTGCTCTGCCCCGTATCGATCAAGTGATCCACTCGACGGCTGGTTGCGAACTGCTGTCCTTCCTGGACGCCTATTCAGGCTACCACCAGATCAAGCTATATCCGGCCAATCGGCTCAAAACAACTTTCATAACACCCTTCGGTGCGTTTTGCTACATTACAATGACGTTCGGGCTGAATAATGTCGGTGCCACGTTTCAGCGCTGCATGCAGCATGCCTCTCCAGGCAGCTCGGCCGCAACGTACACGTCTACGTAGACGATGTTGTAGTCAAAACCAAAGAAAGCCACACCCTGCTGGACGATCTCAAAGAGACGTTCGTGAGCTTGCACAAGTTCGAGATCTCGTTGAACCCGGAAAAGTGTGTGGTCAGCGTGCCAGTTGGCCAGCTCCTCGGTTTCCTCATTTCCGCATGGGGGATCGAGGAAAACCCAGAGAAGATTCGGGCCATCGAGCGAATAGCCCGACCGACTGACCTGGACGACATCCAGAAAGGCACTGGCTGCCTCACCTCCCTCAGCTCCTACGTCAGCCGGCTAGGAGAGAAGTCCCTCCCACTCTACCGCATGCTCAAGAAGGCAGACAGCTTCGCGTGGAGCAATGAAACCGATGAGGCCCTGCACGACCTCAATCGCGCGCTGACCACCGTGCTGGGGTTGGCTGCACTGACGGACAAAGAACCGATCCTGCTCTACATTGCAGCAACCAGCCGCGTCGTCAACATCGTCATGGCAGGCCGAGCCCAGCCGGTCCAGCGACCGGTCTACTACTTGGGTAAGGTGCTATCCTCCTCCAAGCAAAACTACCGGCACTAGCAGATGATGTGCTACGGTGTGTTCCTGGCAGCCCAGAAGCTCAAGCCCTACTTCCAGGAGCACCCGGTCACGATGGTGAGCACCTCTCCCCTTGGGGAGATCATGGGCAACAGGGCCGCAGCCGGACGCATCACCAAGTGGGCTCTCTAGCTGGCCGACCACGACATCAGGTACGAGTCCCGCACTTCGATCAATTCACAAGCATTGTGGACTTCCTCGTTGACTGGGCGGAAAATTGGGAAGTGATGACCCACAAGTATAGGGGATCAATCGTAGTCCTTACGATAAGTAAGAGTGTCGAACCCAACGAGGAGCAGAAGGATCTGACAAGTGGTTTTCAGCAAGGTAAAATCTGCAGGCACTAAAATTGTCGGTAATAAGTGATTGTGTGGTGAGATGATTCGTAGGAAGCAACAAGTAACAAAAGTAGCAACGGTGCAGCAAAGTGGCCCAATCCCTTTTGTAGCAAGGGACAAGCCTGGACAAAGTCTTATAGGAGGAAAAACGCTCCCGAGGACACACGGGAATTTCTGTCATGCTAGTTTCATCATGTTCATATGATTCGCGTTCGTTGCTTTGATAGTTTGATATGTGGGTGGACCGGCGCTTGGGTACTACCCTTACTTGGACAAGCATCCCACTTATGATTAACCCCTCTCGCAAGCATCCGCAAGTACGAAACAAGAATTAAGACAAAGTCTAACCATAACATTAAACTAGTGGATCCAAATCAGCCCCTTACGCAGTAACGCATAAACTAGAGTTTAAGCTTCTGTCACTCTAGCCACCCATCATCTACTTACTACTTCCCAATGCCTTCCTCTAGGCCCAAATAATGGTGAAGTGTTATGTAGTCGACGTTCACATAACACCACTAGAGGAAAACCAACATACAACATATCAAATTACCGAACGAATACCAAATTCACATGACTACTATTAGCATGACTTATCCCATGTCCTCAGGAACAAAAGTAACTACTCACAAAGCATAATCATAATCATGATCATAGAGGTAATGAGTAGCATCAAGGATCTGAACATAATCTCTTCCACCAAATAATCCAACTAGCATCAACTACAAAGATTAATCAACACTACTAGCAACCTTACAAGTACCAATCGGAGTCGCGACACGGAGATTGGTTACAAGTGAGGAACTAGGCTTTGGAGATGAGATGGTGCTGATGAATATGTTGATGGTGACGAGTCCCCTCCAATGCGAGGGGTGTTCGTGATGACGATGGCGACGATTTCCCCCTCCGGGAGGGAAGTTTCCCCGACAGGATTGTCCTGGGGGGTGGCCGCGCCGTGCAGGCTTGTGGGCACCCCATGGTGCCCCTCTGGCACTTCTTCGGCTCAGTATTTTTGATAAATTGGGAAAAAATTCCCGTTTATTTTCATGGCGTTTGGAGTTGCGCAGAATAGGTATCTCAACTTGGCTCCACTTTCAGGCCAGAATTCAACTTGCCGGTATTCTCCCTCTTCATGTAAACCTTGCAAAATAAGAGAGAAAAGGCATAAAAATAGTACCGTGAATTGAAATAACAGCCAAAGAAGCGATAAATATCAACATGAAAATATGATGCAAAATGGACGTATCAGGAAGCTAGGTATTATATGCCTATATGATGTTGTACTCGGATGTAATTCAATTATAAAATCTTGGTTTTCGCAAAACGAATAAGAAATATATTGTGTGCTTGATAAGAAATGTCAATTTTATTACTAAAAGCATTATAAATAATAGGGCAATTAGGTTGACTATTGGTATTTCCAATTGTAGACAGTTTCTCATACAACAACGTGGGTGATGAGCTCAACAAACCCACACGGTTTCTAGGAAGTTGGTGTGTTGGATCAGTGAGCAATCACACACGACTTGTGGATGAAAAATGTGTGTGTTAGGACACCCTATCACAAATGTTTCTACATAATAAGTGTATGTGATGGACAACCCTATGTCAAACAGTTTCTTCTAGGCACCACGTGTGATGTATTCAATAAGGCAATCAATAGAATTATAGTTATCATGTGTGATGGCGACCCTATCACATAGGATGTTATGTAGAAAATCGTGTGCGATGTATAATATGAACGGTATTTTCGGATTAACTGTGTGGGATGGCAAGAACATCTCACACAACTTCTACAATATGTATCTTTGTGATGGCCCTCCCAATCACACACAATCGATTTTTGTCTAGCGTGTGTGACCATACGAGGAATCACCGATGATTTATCTTTGTTTTGTGGGATATCCCCCCCTATCGCCTACACACGCAAGGTCATCTTTCAACACTACGTCATCGGAATGGGGTAAAACCCGTTTGTATAGGACTCGGCTGCACTGGTGTGACTTTTGTTTTTGTATATTTGCATCAGAGTTGTATTTTCATGGATCCTTCGACATGTGATGTGTTTGTTTATAATATTTTCTAGCCAAAAACATCATGTACTGAGTAGAGTTACTACTTATAAATCCAAAACCATAAACCTAGTTTCTTGCGATAAGAGTCGTCCAACATAACTACATATGGATTGATACGTCCATTTTGCATCATCTTTTATTACTATTGTTTATCTTATTTTGAAGTTATATATCATATCATAATGCAATTCTAATGTCCTTTATCTCTTAAAATGCAAGATACACCAAACGAGAGGGATTATCGGTAGCTAGAATTCTGACGTGAAAAAGATATAGGAGAGATAACAATTCGCCGGAGCTAACAATGAAGTAAAATTAAATTAAGATTTTTTTGAATATTTAAAAAAACACTAGAAGAAAGAAGTAACAAGGAAGGCCAACAGTGGGCCCACAAGTCCAAGGGCACCCCCACCCCACCCCCCGGTCCCAGGCCATGACATGCAAGCTTCTTGGGCCTACGGAGCTCCTCTCCTAACGTCCTTCTCATATATGAAGCCATTTACCCTATAAAATATCGTTATAAGCCTTTCAGAACAAGTCGCCACTGTGTCAAGGCACAAAAAAGGCGGAGCACTTTTGCTCTCCCACGGAGCGATTCTTCTAGGGAACCTCCCCTCAAGAAGGGGAAAATTGAATCCATCGTCATCACCAACGCTCCTCTCATCATCATGATCATAATAATAATAATAATAATAATAATAATAATATTCTTCGTGTGCTTCTCTATCAACATCTTCATGAGCACCATCTCGTATCAAAATGCTAGTTGATCTCTTGTGCTCAATCTTTGTATGAAACCTCAGAGTGGTACGTGATAACCCACAAGTGTAGGGGTCATTTGTAGACTTTTTCGGTAAGTAAGAGTGTCGAGCCCAATGAGGATCTAAAGGTATAATTAATATTCTCTCAAGTTCTGTCGAACATTGATACAAATCTATGCACGCTAACGCTTACTTTACCTAGAACAAGCATCACAATATTTTGCGGGAAGTAATCTAGAAGTACTTAGTAGGTGTATTAGATAGTTTTGCAAGATAATAAAGAATAAGAAAATAAATGTTAGGCACTGTTTTAGACAAAGATTAATAATTAAGTTGTTTAGTAGAATGCCTTTTTGTGTATCGTAAGGGAAAGATTGTCCATAGGCAATTGAATATAACATGATAGATACTTATCGTATGCAAATGAGGGAGAGGCATACGCTAACACACTTTCTGTACTTGGATCATATTCACTTATGATTGGACCTCTAGAAGCATCTACAAATACTAGAAATCATTAAGGTAAACCCAAGCATAGCATTAAACATCAAGTCATCTTTACTCCCATATTCAAACAATTATGAACATATTGAAAATCCTCCAGTCACTCTAGCCCCCCACTATAAGCGAATTATGAACATATTGCAAACCCCCCAATGGGATTCCTTCACATGTGCGCCTCACGGAAGGCACGTTAGGATAGCACCATATCATCATACAACTCATACCAACAACATGATACCACAATTAACATGTAGGACAAAATAAATCTACTCAAACATCATAGGATAGACACACATCATTGGATAATAATATATAGCATTAAGTACCACGTTTACATAGATATTACAGTGGAGAAGGGAGTTTTTACACCGCTGCATAGTGGAGGAGAGATTTGGTGGTGACAGTGGCGAACTTGTTGGTGTAGACCGTTGTCATGATGGTTGCCCCGGTAGTGCTCCGGATGCCACCAGGAGAGAGGGGGAGAGAGCCCCCCTCCTCCTTCTTCTTCCCTGGCCTCCTCCCTAGGTGGGAGTTAGGTCTCCCCTCTTGTGCATGGCCGCCATGGTTCCCGGAGAGCAGCAACCCCTTTAAGATTGGATCTCTCTCTCTATTTATCTTTTGTTTTCGTGACCTATTTTCTAGCCCTTGACTATTTCATAAATATTCATAGATCCGTAACTCTGATGGGGCTGAAATTTTGAGGGGGGGTTTATCGTGAAAATATATTTTTGTGGCAGAATGAGAGCCTCAACCGACTTAAGGGGTGGGCACAAGCCATCAATTCCCCCTCAGTCAAGCCCTGCTGGCTTGTGCCTCCCTCGGGCACCATCTTGCGTCGATTCTGACTCCCAAAATTCACATATATTCCAAAAAATATCCATAAATTTTATCGCGTTTGGACTTCGTTTGATATGGATTTTTTTTGAAATAAAAGAACACATAAAAATAAGAACTGGCACTAGGCACTTGGTCAATAGGTTAGTGCTTATAAATAATATAAGTTGGTAAATAATTACTCAAAAAGTATCCTAGAATGATACAATAATAGCATGGAACATTGAAAAATATAAGATACATTGGAGACGTATCAAGCATCCCCAAACTTAATTCCTGCTCGTCCTCGAGTACGTAAATGATAAAAACGGAATTTTTGATGTGACATGCTACCCAATATGTAATCTTTTGCATGTACGCTCATTGCAAAATGATAAATTAACAAACATTGACATAGTAATACTTATAAGCACAAGCAACAAAATCATAAATCTTTTGAAGTATACGACATCAAAGAATGTTTACCCCCATTCATCTTACTATATTGGCAAGGCATGGCTCTGACTTCACCACATTAATACAAATGTGAAGCACCATGGTTCCCAAGTCAGGCAATTGGATCGTACTTTTTCAATATGAGTCGACTTTTTATTCTTCACGCAATGCATGAGCATGAACCATGGACATAGCATATTGGTGGAATAGAATGTGGTGGTAGGTTTCAAAGGGGTAAAAGTGGAGAAGAAAGTCTCGCATCAACTCAGTGTATCAACAGGCTATGGAGATGCCCATGAATAGATATCAATCCGAGGAGTAGGGATTGCCATGCAACACATGCACTGGAGCTATAAGTGTATGAAAGCTCGCCTGAAGCTAAGTGGGTATGCATCCAACTTGCTTGCCCATGAAGACCTAGGGCATTTGAAGACGTCCGTCATCGGAATATACAAGCCAAGTTCTGTAATGAAAAATTCCCACTAGCATATGGAAGTGAAAAACAAGAGACTCTCCATATGAACAACATGGTGCCACTTTGAGGCACAAGTGTGGTAAAGGATAGTAGCAAAGTCCCTTCTCTATTTTTCTCTCATTTATTTGTTTGTTTATTGTTTTTTATGGTGGTTTTTTTTGCCTCCCTCATTTTTATTTTTATTTTTATGGTTGGCTCATTTGGCCTCCCCCATTTTTATTTCCTCACTCGGACAAGGCTCTAATAATTATGATCATCACACTTTTATTTGCTTAGAACTCGATATGAAAAACAGATAGGAAGATATGACTCTATATGGATGCCTCTGGGAGTGTACCAGGATGTGCAATGATCTAGCATAGCATAAGATACCACAAAATGGACAAGCCATGGGAATATCATGCTAGCTATATTACGATCATGCAAAGCAATATGACAATGAATGCTCAAGTCATGTATACGATGATTTTGGAAGTTGCATGGCAATATATCTCTGAATGGCTACGAAAATGCCATGATAGGTAGGTATGGTGGCTGTTTTGAGGAAGATAGAAGGTGACTTATGTGCAACAAAGCATATCATGTCGTGGGAACCGGTGAAAGTTGCACCGATCCTTGAAGTGAGAAACGGGAATGCACGGAACCGAAGAGGCTAGCAAATATGAGTTGCGAGAGTGCGTATACCCATGGCTTCACATTAGCTATAAAGAACTCACATACTTATTGCAAGGTTTTATTAGATCTCTCGAAGAAAAGTACTACTCGCATGCTCCGAGGGAGAAGGTTGGGAGGAGTTAGATTCCGATCATATCACCTCAAAGGATTTCAATCAAGCATAAGTTATGCTCCAATCTTTATGTGCATGCTTCGCGAATCACAAACCTTAACATCAATGATCTTACTAATCCACAACCATCAACTAGTGCACCCACATATTACCATCTTAATGTCGCAAAAATATTGCAGGGAATCAGACATATCATATTCAATGATCAACAAGTTTTATGTAGGATTTTATGACTAACCATGTGAATGGCCAATTCTAGTTGACTCTCTAAATAGGTATAAGTGAAGCATGAGAGTTTAAATCTTTCTACAAAATACCATGCTCCAATAAATATAAGTGAAGAAAAAGCATTCTACAAATAACAATTTTCTATATGTAGAGAAACACGCATCCAACCTCAAATGATATAAGTGAAGCACATGAAGCATTCTATAAAGCCATACTCAAAAGATATAAGTGAAGTGCAAAGAGCATTATATAAATCAACCATGGACTTTCCCATAAAATCATAGTGCATTGCTAAAAGGAAAATAAAAGACACACGATACTCCAAGAATTTACGCATATCATGTGAATAAAACAAAAACCGAAACATACCGTTATTTGTTGAAGAGGAAAGATGGGGTGCCTTCAAGGGCATTTCCAATCTTAGACGCTTGAGTATCCTTGAATAATTACTTAGGGTGCCTTCTGCATACCCAAGCTTGAGATCTTGCATCTCCTTATTCTTCTCATATCAATACCTCCTCGATCTTTCAACATTTCATCCACAGAGAACTTAACAAAACTTTTATTAGAAACATTAGTACATAATCATCAAATCTCATCATGTCCTGGCATAATATTATTGCATATTTATAATCTAAAATTACCCATTGTATGCTATTAGAGTTTTATGGCTCCCAAGTTAATGGGTCTTAACCAAAATTCAAAACATAAGCACGCAAAGCAACTATAACAACAATTTGTGAAAAACGGGACAGTTTGTAAAGATGTTGATGAAACGTATAGTTCTCTAACTTAAAAAATTCGGAAAAACTAGGACATGGTAAATATTTTGTATAACAGTAGTGTGTAAAAAATGTAGATTTTTGATGTTCGAGTAAAATATAAAAAATCAAACACTATAGCCAAAGTTTCTGTTTTTTCACAACACATATGAAACAAGAAATTGAAACATCCTTGGCACATTATTTTTATAATACTATGGATTTTAACAAGGGGATAATTATTATTTTTGGAAAGTTTCTGTAATCAAGATTCACAAAGTTTCCATGGGCATGAAATTTTTTCAAGGCTAGCCCCCACTTCAACGGTGCTCGTCCTTCTCACTTTCACTTTTCTTTTTGAAAAAGTTTTAGGTTCCCACTTTATTTTTTCGTTTTTAATTATTTTAAAAGGTCACAATAGAAATAAATGACTCTCTCAAACTTTCAGGTTGTATCCCTCACATTGTTTTCTTTAAAGCCAGTAAGCTAGGCATATAGTGCTCAAGTAATTGATCCACCCGGATCTCAAGGTATATCAAGTCCAATTTTAATTAAAAATGAATTGTAATTAAGTAGTGAGCAAAAATTGATATATATCATGTGACAACAAAGTCTAACTCTCTTCCTATGCATTGGCATGTCATAAAAGAACAATTCATTCACACAAAGTAAAGGCCAATACATAGCATAGGTAGGTTCTTGGAATTTTATCGCATTGGAAACAAAGATAGATGAAGATTTGGTTCCTCTCTCATAATAATTGCAAGTAGGAGCAACAAGAAAATGCATATTATATCCTTCAAAATCATCATGTGTAGTGGTAAAACGCAACACATCAACGTGATCCTTAATAAGTTCAAACTTCTCCGATATGGTGTAGTTGGGAGAATTCAAAAAGATAATAGGACTCTCGTGTATAGGTGCAATAGCAACAATTTCATGCTTAACATAAGGAAATAAAGCTAATTCATATCCATAAGCAAAATTCATATTTGCATCAAGGCCACAAGAACATCAAGTATCATATCATTTATCCTTCATAGCAATCATCATATCATTTATCCTTCATTGGGAAATTAAACAATGTATGAGTTGAATAGTTACTCTCACTAGAAGGTGTCACGGCTAGCTAATCCGCTCTTCCTCCTTTTGTTCTTCGTTCACCTCCTCATACTTTTCATCTAATGAGCTCACGGATTCATCAATTTCCTCTTCCATAGATTCCTGCAAAATAATAGTCTCTTTCAAGGCCACAAACATTATTTTAATAAATTCTTTAAGATAATCACTAGAAGCATGTTTTCATAGAAATATCTAAGTATGAATTTTTTTTCAGATTTATAAAGAGTACCATCATACTTTTCAATCAAAGTAGCAATTTCATAAGCACCCTTAGAAGCAACAAATTCTTAAAAAATTTCAACATCATAATAACTATAGGCCTCCTTGGCATAAGAAGATAGTATTTCATTATCATTAAACACACATTGGTAGGGAAGGTGTTTTTTTAATTTCTTCAGAACAATAACTAAAATCATGTAACCAACATACATTCCAAGAATAGTAAAACAAAGTATTAATTTGATGCCACGAGAATTTCCCTTTTTGAGATATTCAGTGTCGCACATAGTAAGCATGCTCATCTAATGATCTTCTCTCAACTAAGCTAGTTGGGTTTTCAGCACGAGCACAAAGCGTTCGAAGATGATCGAAGTAATATTCTTCGGTAATACGGAACACTAGTGGTTCCTGAACTTTTGGAGCAGCAAGTACAACTAATTTTTGTGGTGTTTTGCGTTTCCTACCCATATCTAAAGATAGAAAACAACGAATAAAAAAAATAAAAATTACTTAGTGATAAAGTAAACAAGCACATACAAGAATGTAAACCAATACTATATTGCTCCCCGACAATGGCGTCACAAAAAGTCTTGATAACCCACAGGAGTAGGGGATTATTTGTAGTCTTTTTTATAAGTATGAGTGTCGATCCCAACGAGGAGATAAAGGTAGAATTAATATTCTCTCAAGTTCTATCAACTACCGATACAAATCTACGCATGCTAATCCTTACTTTACTAGAAGAAGTATGAAACTATTTTGGGGGAAGGAAACTCAAAGAACTTAGTATTTTAGATAAAGGTTAACAAGTAAGTTTTGCAAGATAATAAAAACATGAAAATAAAATTTAGGTACTATTTTAGACAAAGATTAACAAGTATGTTTTTTAGTAGAAAGCCTTTTTGTGTAATTAAAGAGAAAGATTGTCCGTAGGCAATTGAATATAACAAGATAGATACTTATCATATGCAAATGGGGGAGAAGCATACGCTAACACACTTCCGTATTTGGATCATATGCACTTATGACTGGACATCTAGCAAGAATCTGCAACTACTAGAAATCATTAAGGTAAACCCAACCATATTATTAAACATCAAGTTCTCTTTACTCCCATACGAAAACAACTCCCTTACTCGGTTGTAAGCTTCTGTCACTCTAGCCACCCACTATAAGCGAATTATGAACATATTGCAAACCCTCCAGCGGGATTCCTTCATGTGTGCGCCTTATGGAAGGCACCTTAGGATAGCACCATATCAACATGAAAATCATATCAATAACATCATACCACAATTAACCCGTAGGACAAAAGAAATCTACTAAAACATCATAGGATAGCCACACATCATTGGATAATAATATATAGCATTAAGCACCACATTTAAGTCGAGATTACAATGGGTAACAGAGGTTTTATACCGCTGCATAGAGGAGGAGATAGTTGGTGGTGACGGTGGTGAAGTGGTTGGTGTAGATCGTCGTCACGCTGGTTGCCCCGGTGGCGCTCCGGCGCCACTAGGGGAGAGGGGGAGAGAGCCCCCTCCTTCTTGTTATTCTTTGGCCTCCTCCCTACGTGGGTGGAGGGTTTCCCCTATGGTCTATGGCTTCCAAAGCTCCCGGAGGGCAGCATCCCCTCTAAGATTGGATCTCTCTATTTGTTTATCTCGTGTTTTCGCTTCAGTTTTGTGGCCCTTCTCTATTTCTTAAATATCTAGAGATCCCTAAGTTCGATCGGGCTGAAATTTTGAGGCAATTTTGATCGCAAAAATATCTTTTTGTGGCCAAAGTAGAGCTCCAACTGACTTAAGGGATGGCACCAAGCCATCAGGGCACCTCGAGGCCGCACCCTGTTGGCTTGTCGGGCCCTCATGCATCATCTTGCATCGATTCCAACTCCCAAAATTCACATATATTCCAAAACAAATCTCTATAAGTTTTTATCACATCTGGAATTTGTTTGATATGGAATTTGTGCAAAACAAAAAACACAAAAAAATTAGGAACTCGCACTTGGCACTGGATAAGTAACTTAGCCCCCAAAATAATACAAAATGTTGCCAAAAGTATATGAAAGTTGTAGAATATTGGCATGCATTAATCAAAAATTAGACATACGACGGAGATGTATCTGTACCTTGGGGTGCTAGTACTGTTGATGACATCTTGTAGTTGATACTAGTTGGTTTAATTGGTGGAAGATCATTATGTTAAAATTGTTAATTATATATTTATACCCACCAAAAATTTCCAATATGATGAGTTGTGAGTATTTGTATTTGTTTTCTTTGGGACATGGGAGAGGTCTTATTATTTGTAATAATGTGAAGTTGATCACCATTCAATGTATTTATATGATGTTGTTTTGCTCTTCCTCTAGTGGTGTTATATGAACATTGACTACATGACACGTAACCAGCTTTGGGCCTATGGGAAGATATCATGGAATTAGTTTGTGATGATGGATTGCAGGAACTGTCTGAAACCTGAACCCTGGTTAATGAAGTGTTCCATGGAGGGGGGCTTTTTTAGATCCACATGTTGAAATTTATATTAATTCTTCCTTCTCTTTTATTTGCATATGCTTGCATGGAGGGCATAATCATATACAGGTGTTTGCTCAAGTAAGAACAATACCTTAGCTCCGATCCACCCACATAACACTTATCAAGGCAATAAACGCGACGTCGATGAATTGTGATGCAAGTAACTTGACAATATTCCCGTGTGACCTCAAGAGCGTTTTAATCACTATAAGAATTATCGCTGGCTTATCCATAAAATAATTCAGGATTGGGCCACTTGTTGCACCTTACTACTTCTGTTACTTGTTACTTGTTACCAATCATGTTGCTATCATACTATCTATCAAAATTATATTACGACACTTGCATAAAATACCTTGATAAAAATCGCATATCAATTCTTTTTGCTCCTTGTTGGGTTCGACACTCATATTTATCGAAAGGAACACAATTGATCCCCTATACCTTCGGGTCATCTAGATACTTTTCTAGCACTGTTGTCGGGGAGTGTAGCCCCCTTGGTAAGTGAAAATTTATAAGTTTTTTTATTATATATGTTGAATTTTTCTTCACTTGCAGTTATGGAATATAATCCTTTGAGAGGATTGTTAAGTGTGTCAATGCCATGTGCACAAGTGGTAAGAGATGACACCCCACATATTCAAACTATTTATGAATAAATTCCTCTTGGTATTAAGCAAGATTGCTTAGTAATCCTTATGCAGGGGATGGAGCTATTCATCGTGATATGCACTTAATTTTTATGGATGAACTTTATCGATTATTTAAGCTTGCATGTGTACAGAGAGATGGAGTTAAAAACAAGTTATTATCGTTATCTTTCGAGGGAGAAGCATGGGCATCGTATATGCTATTGTATGATTCTCACTCATGGGACTTTGGAGGGAAAAAATTAGCATGCAATGCGAGCAACTGTATGATGGGGGCTAGTTATACCACTTAGTGCCACCACCATTGTAAACCATCCAACATTTGTGAAGAGGAAAGGCCATTCATAAATACACACAATGCCTGAATGCGAGAATATTGATAGCAAACATATCTAGAGTGAGAGATACACACTTAAATCTATCTGGGATTTTTCCATACAAGAATTAGATCAATAACCACATTGCAGGAAATCTAGTCGTGAAATATTGCTCCATGCTCAAGAGTTTGGCATTTTTAGCGCCCATCTCAAAGACTATTCTAGAGATCTAGAACCATTTAACCATTCAAATTATTGTAATGATCTATCGTAATATCAAGATGGTTTGGTTTATCTAATCAATGCTTATGTGTGCGCCATCCCTAGTGCTTTAATAGTTCACCTCAAGCATGGGAAATGTGGGCGATTGGTAGGATTTAGAATTCCTAAAGCTTGATTAATTGCGTGTGTGTAGTTGGAGTATTGGTTGTATGGTTGTTTATCCATGATCAACCCATTCCATGTTGTTTAATTTTGTGGTTACATTCAAGAAAAAATGTAGATTTAACTTCATAGAGGCTATCATTTATCCATAACAACTCTTATGCTCGTATGATTAGCACAATCCATGGTATTTGTTTTTTCTTATAATCACATTTAGAATTATCATTATTATATGCTAAGACTAGGCCGAGATCATACATACATTGGTAGCTCATGTGCCCATTGGATCCAAAAAATTTAGAAGTTACTTGATACTTGGTACATATTTGGAACGAATTGTCATTAAGCACTCTCAGCAATGTGTCATAATGTACAATTATTAAAATCGAAATATTCTAGACAATTTCATAACTAATGCGTGATGTGAGAAACTTCCATAGTTTATGAGATCCTTATCAATGGACCTAATATCTCCCGGGTAAAATCCATCATAAGAATCACACACTATCGTGGTGTATGCATCTCTAAATTTTGACAAATTTCTTATAAATATTTATCTTGTTGCTAGAAGCCATGGATAATATTGTCTCCTTTCATAACAAACTCGGTCCTAGTGAAAAACAAAGCCATCATTTTCTGCTTGCATGAAGCACTAAAAGGAATGACACGCATGCCCATTTTGAATGATTTTGTAGCCCTTAGGTCCCATTGTCAAATTTAGCTTTGGTGGGGAACACCCCACTTACGACTGATGCACCACCAGAATCTATCACGAAGCCAACCAAGAAACTATAGTATTATCACCACCTCAATTTTCTAATACAATTCTTACTCATTTCTTCATGTTCAACATCATTACATCTCAACCCAATGATGAGAAAGTGTCCCCAAACAACCAAGATATCTTCTTGTGCCCAAACTTCATCACAAAGCCTATTATGAGCTACTTCAACTAATATCAGCAAATCCAAATCTTGTCCATGGAGTCCCATCATAAGCATCCATGTGTTTTGAGTATTGATGTGAATGTGGGAGACTCCATGGACAAGGTATGCATTTGATGAGATGAATTGAAGTAGTTCATAAGAGAGTTTGTGAGTGAGTCATGACATGAGGAAAAATATTGATGGTTGTCAAAGATCCCCTCATTGTTGGGCTGAGATGTAATGGTACCTACCATGGGTAAAGGAGTGAGAATTGTATGAGGCAATTGTGGGGGTAGTGGTGATAGGGCTACATGTTTTTGTGATGACATCATGGTATCTCCTTATGGTGCAAGAATGATATACACGGTATTCCCCACCAAAGGTGGATAAGATGGTGGGGATATATGGGCTAAAAATCAATCAACATAGGAAGGTTTGTCATACCTTTTAGTTCTCTATGAACGGGGGGATTCTAGCCTCATTTTCCACTAGATCTGTCTGCGTTAGATCAGAACTATAAGAATTTTTCATCCTAGCAAGATCGAGACTTTTTACTCATAAGTTGTGTAAAACAATATGTGCATGCTACAATAGTGTTTGATCACTTATGAGGGATACCATGAGGTACTACTATTTATAAGGATCTTACAGAACTATGCACTTGTTTGACTAATGATTTGTGAAATATTCTATGTTTTCTTATTAGCAAATTCAATATTGTGATCGCTTTACATAAATGTTGGCATTAACTCATGCACAAATAAGTCTAAGTTTATTTGGTATGATTCTAGAATCATTAGTCGCCTGCATGTTCTTGTTTACTACAAGCGAAATATCATTTAGACCAATACAAAATTGCATGTGTCTCCCTAAAATTTTGATACTTTTGTCAAATAATTCTTTTTCCGCAAATAGGAAAATCTTGTGTATATTTTAATGTATATTATAAATTATAATGAGTGCAAAAGAGGGTATATCATATGACACAAACGCTATATAGCATGAGCAAGGTCCCGGAGTAGAGAGAAATGGGTTTCCTAGTCCAAACACAGGATACAACACAACAAAACTCGTCTCCCCCTGGCTCCACCCATGGAAGGCAATGAAATGGGACACATGGTACCAAACTGTGTCACGCACATCACGAGGAAACTCCATCATGTGTCCATGACTCGAGACCTAACTGTAACAATTTAATTGCCACTTTAAGCATATAGAGAGTCGGAAATTGACTAGTAGTGGTTGTTATAGGAGCACTCAATGAAAGGTAAGCAATCTTCCCACTTGGATCCATCTTCCCAAACACAAGCTATCAACGTGTGTTCAAGCATCTGGTTGGCTTGTTCTGTTATCCTCTAGTCTTAGGGTGAAAAGTTGTGCTGAAAGATAATATGTTTCCCAAGGCTTCTTGAAATCTCTTCCAGTACCTAGAGGTAAACACGGGGGAATGGGAATAAGATCAATACCCCCATATAAAGTTCAATTCCCAAAAGGAAGAGCATGACCCACTCTCCTTCAAAGGAACTCAAGGTAATAAGGATTTTTGTCCACATGAGCACATGCAAAAAGGAAGGTGAACCCATTTCAAAAAGAGAATCACATTGCTATCATGGGTTATCCTATTTCAATCAAGGTCAAGTAGGTTCACAAAAATACTTTGACCTCCACTTCTTCAAGTTCTATCCCAACTCTGAAGATCCCCGTCGAAATGATGTTGGTCCTCAAAATAAAGAAGTAGGAGATTTTGTGAGTATGACTCTGCTAATAAGCATAAGATCATATCTTTCATGGCAAGGAGTTAGTTCAACTAGACTTTCATATCGAGCACTAATTCTAGGAGTCAAAAATCTCGATGTTCATACGGACAAGGTAACGCGATGCATTTATAGTCATATCCCTTGTGCTTTTAATTCCATGACTATTGCACATCCTTGTTGACCTGTGTGGAACTAGCTTGTGTAGGGACTGGAAGTGAAACAAATGAAGGAAGAGTTCTTCCCCGCTCTTGACTGTAACCAAAATTCATCATAAACCCTTAGAAACCACATCAACACAAGTTACATGAACTTTTCAACAACAAACCCAATGTAAGTTCATCGTTCTTCAGTAGATATATCACATTTAGGGGTTGTTTTACTCAAAGTACACATATAAAATAACTCTAAGAATGTGACCACATTGATGCTTAATCGAAAAAGGTAACCCAATGTCGTTTTTAGACTCATGTGATTTAATGTAATTATTAGACCACCTAGGTAAACACACCCATACATAGGGATTAATACAATGTACCTATCCTTGATAGATGCTAGATTGATTGTGCATGTTCTTGTTTCTTTTTCACTGTCATGTCTTCATAGGACTAGAAGCATGTTGTATTGCATATTTATCAGTTTGAGTTCATCCAAGTTGAAGCTTTCATTGATTTTTTTTATTTTGGAAAATTGGATGCATCAAGAATTCCTAGGGAGCCTACCGCTGCCTATCTTGATTCTTATCTCAATTCTATTTTCTTCTTGATCACAGAAACTGAAACAAGTTTCTTTTGATCCCTCTGAGCAAGGAATGTTTAGAGCATTCAACCTAATTTGAGAGTCTTTTCGATGTGACCACTGAACACACTTCTCTCGATCTTTTCGATGTGACAAGTTAATCTACTTTTGGTTCTTCCAAACAGTCGATCAAATTCCACTCACATCCATCGAGCAACTCTTCACAGAGAAAAATATACAGGCTGAAGCGTCCGATTAAAATTTAGTCGGAGCGTTCGAAAAGAACTTGAGCATTTATATCTTGGATTCAAGTCACTTTCGAGGAATACCCAACAAAAAACAACTCGGAGACACCATTACGCCTCTGCCTCGTGCACCCCTAGCGATCATCCTCGTGCTCCCATGACCCGCGTGATAACCCTCAAGTATACAGGGTCACAATAGTCTTCGTGGGTAGTATTACACATCAATTTATTCATTCGACGCAAGGGGAGCCAAAGAATATTTATTGGTCTTAGCATCTAAGTTATCAATTCAACAACACCTAGGATATGACTCCGCAACAAAAGTTTTAGTAGCACAGCAAAATAGTAATAGTAACGATAACGATAACAACATCAGTTTTGCAGTGATTGTAACAATAGAAGCAACAATAGTAACTTAGCAAGATTAAGTATATGAAAAACATAGGCACGTGGACCGGTGATGGATAATGATTTAGATGAAATTTATCATGTTACGGTTGGACACTAGAGTGACACACAACAAGCTCCAACTCGTCAATGTAATGTACGCATGTATTCTCTATATAGTCATACATGCTTGCGATAAGAACTTGCATGTCATATTTTGTCCTACCGTCCTGTGGCAGCGGGGTCCATTAGGAAATCTAAGGGATACTAAGGCCTCCTTTTAATAGAGAACCGGAACAAAGCATTAACACATGGTGAATACATGAACTCCTCATACTACGGCAATCACCGAAAATAATCCCAATTATTGTCACCTTGGAATATGCGGATCATGACACGTAATAGGTGCATACAACTTCTAAGATAATCTGAACACTTTCATATTCACAGAAAACATAATAGGTTCAGATCTAAAATCATGGTACTCGGTCCCTAGTGACAAGCATTAAGCATAGCAAAGTCATAGCAACATCAGTTTCAGAACATAGTGGATACTAGGGATCAAGCCCCATAAAAATAACTCGATTACATGATCAATATGATCCAATCCCATCACCGTACAACAAGCCTACAAAGGAGATACTCACTCCCAATGGTTAGCATCGTGGAATATTGATGGAGAAGGCTTGGTGATGTTGACGATGATGAATCCCCCTCTCCGGAGCCCCAAATGGACTCAAGTCAGTCCTCCCGTGGAAGAACATGAGGTGGCGACGGCTCCATCTCGTAAAACACGATGTAAACTTCTCTCTCATTTGTTTCTCCGTAATTTTGAATTTACAAGACCAGAATTAGGGTCGGATGAGCCAAGAGGTGGCCCCAAGCCATCAGGGCTCGTCGAGGGGGGGTGGGCGCACCGTGTTGGCTTGGCACCAACAAGTGACCCCCCCCCCTCTAGTGAGTTTTCGCTCCAATGATTTTTATATACCCCCCAAAAAACACAGAAAAAGTTTTTTTATTCCGAGAACTTCTATTTCTGAACAAAAACAATACCATGACAGTTCTGCTGAAAACAACGCCAGTCCGGGTTAGTTCCATTCAAATCATGCAAATTTGAGACAAGAATAAGAGCAAAAGTGTTTGGAAACGTATATATGTTTGGGACGTATCAAATCCCCAAGTTTAACTCATTGCTTCTCCTCAAGCAATTCAGTTGATAAATTGGAAGTGATAAAGAAAACTTTTACAAACTCTTTTGTTCTCGTTGCTATATATATGCTTAGCTAGTATTCAGGTTTTCAGCATATATCATAAATAACCATTTCTATGATAGCAATTAAATATCATATTCACTTATAGCAATAACATAACCAACTAGCGAGAAATAATAAATATCTCACATCCAATAATTTGTCAAAATATTCATGATATAATATAATGATATGCTTTCTTGCTAGCCCTTTCTAAGACCACAAAACATAAATGCAAAGCACCTCACAGGTTCAAGCAGCGACTAAACATTGTAATTCAGAGTAGAAAAGATCCACGCATGCTACAAGGAATATGCTAATACACAACGCTATATTTTCGTCGCTACATCGTCACAGTTTTTAGTTTACGACGATCTCACGACGAAAAACCAAGCGTCGAAAACGGAGCGTCACAAATGACCAGCAGCGATGTTTTAATCAAAATCGTCGTAACCTTTACGACGATTCCTGGATCGTCGTAACCTTTACGACGATCCTAAATCATCGTTGGCAATCTAACCCAGTCCTACGTGGCAGTCCTACGTGGCAAAATTACAACGAAATCAAAACATCATGGTTGAAATCAGCCCAACCCATTTCAATTGATCACATGGGCTGGTTTTATTTTTTTGGGCATTTTCTTATTGGGCTTCTTTTTGGGCCTTAGCCCGTTTATAGCCACTTTTAGTTTTATTTTTAAAATTTTGGTTTGTGGCCTTTTACTTTCTATTGATTTTTTATTTTGGCCACTTTATTTTTATACTGGTCCCACATGTCATGCTGATCTCAAAATTAGTCCCACACGTTAGAAATTTCACATTTTATCAAATAAATAACATAACTTGGTCCCCTTGTCAAGTTGCCATTTCATATGTATTCAAATCACATTCAAATTCAATATTTCAAACAGGCTAGGAAGCAAATGAAATTCGTCCAAACCAACATTAAATTTGTCTATTACAATCTTTACACTACACCACAACACAGATATGCCTACTACTGCCTACTATTACAACACATTCGCTAATCTTTGATACGCTTCATAGCTTCACACTTGCTTCGTACTTCACCTGTGCAAAAAATAAGAATAATGTGTACACAACATCAAACATTAGACAATGATGGATCCAATAGCTTGTAAGCAAGAATTGGCAACAAATTCCATTTACATAAATAGTATCACTAACACTCACCACTATGTGTACATGGAGTTTCTAAAATTTTCTCACTAGCTATGATTTTTTGTTACATAATATAGTGACATGTGCAACTCTAACTAAATAAAAAGAATCACCAAGATGCTTGCCAGCCCATGCTGAAAATGAGTGTTGTTTCCAGAATTATTTCCTGGTTAGAATACAGAAAAGGAGTTATTCTGCTTGTGACGCTAATACAATGGAGCACATAAGTATGTTCTCCAAAACTCGACAGAAAAATAAATCAAATACTACTTGAAAACGATTGCGAGAAACTATCATATGCAAGTTAAGAAAGAAATCATCCAGTAGGTCCATATATTAGTTAGGAACATCATAAGAAATTAATCCACACACTTGCATGCAGCAGACAATTTACCCCGAAATAAACTATGCAATTAACATGAGCACATAGTCACATTTACTATTTTCCATGCAAAAGCAAACAAATCTCCTGAACTTGGAATAAGCTAACTTATCACGAAATTGAGGCTTAACCAAGTGTCATAATTTGGCTGCTCGGGTTTATGTTTTTGGAGAAGTAAAATTCTGCTCCAACATGAACGATGCCAGCCCTGTGGCAGGTCAAAAAATAAGGCATGTGATCAGTTTACTTCATAATTAAGCACACAATTCGACATGGCATCAAGCAGACGATATAGAATATTTGTATCTGATCTCCATCAGTACAGCTACACTGTCAGCATGCATTACTCCCTTCAAACAAACCTGAACATCATAATTTACAATCACAGAGATGAATGCATAGCACAAGAGAAATAGTACGGTAATTTGGTTGGTACCTTGAAGGTGGCCCTTCTCGTGACATGCTTATCCAGCGCGTGAGACCTGGGAGAACCTGCCGTCCTTGTAGTCCTTCTTGTTGAAGAACCAGTCCGGCACCTTGAACTGGCGTGGGTTGGCCACCACCGTCATCAGCCGATCCATCTCCTCCAAGGAAAGCTCTCCGGCACTGAACCCCCACGTTTGAGAATTAGGTGTGACTGCCAAAATGTTATAACTGAGTAAGCACTAAATGTTTTGTTTGAGAATTAGGTGTGACTGTCTATTCCTATTGCTAAAATTAAGCTATTCATAAAATACAAGCATAACTGCAAATGAGATTCCAAACTCTTGTTATGCAATACACCCCAAAAATTTCACAACTATTTAAATCGGACATGTCGCTGCATTAGCCATGATACTAAAATACAAGCATAACTGCAAATGAGATTCCAAACTCTTGTTATGCAATACACCCCAAAAATTTCACAACTATTTAAATCGGACATGTCGCTGCATTAGCCATGATACTAAATCGTGCAAACGATGATCGTAACTGTTTAATCCCAGTGCTACGTTCTAAAATAGACGGGGACAACAGCCACATGAACGGTGTCAGATTTCACAACACTGACCAAATTCCAAACCTAGACACGGCTAGAGCTCACAAACAATGTCATAGAGATTTAATAGCAAGCAAAATGGAACAGATTATGGAGGCTACATATATTACATGATGTTAAAATGCACAAGCATAATAGCATCTGTCCAGCCGGTAAACAGTATTGATCTGAACTGAATTCGAGATATGTAATTGCTAACATTTTCTTTTATCCGTTTTGCAGCGTAAAGTTGGAATACGTAGCCAAGCAGAGGTATGTATATACATAAATATACGAGTCTAACAAGTGACAGGCTTCTAACTTAGGTCGATCTAAACAATACCTTATAACTCACGTCACCCAAGTAGCATACCACGAAGCTCCATCTCCACAAGTTCCAGTAACTCTTCATCCTCAACAGCATCAACTTTGTTCAAGAAACAAACAAGTGATGGCACACCGACCTAAAAAAAGAGGGGGAAATGTCCATCTGCTCAGAACTGCAAAGTGAACATGCTAAATAGACAAACTGCTGGCAGAGAATAGTGAGAATTTGGAACCTGTCGAGCTAGAAGAATATGCTCCTTTCTTTGTGGCATGGGGCCATCAGGAGCTGACAGGACAAGAATACCACCATCCATTTGAGCAGCACCGGTGATCATGTTCTAAGTAATCCACATCAAATTAAAAGCACACAAGCATCAGAGAAGTGTGTGATTGGCAGTTAAGGAATCTGAAGGCTCTAGAATGTATGTGCGCGCTAGACATGGTAAGTTGCTATTCTGATATGTAGGATTGTACTGGAAGTTCATCATGTAGGTCAGTCACCCCGATCCTGAATTCAGCATCCAGGGCATTCCATAAATCATTACAAAATAGTTTAACTAGATCCCTCAACCCATGGAAACTACCTTGACGTAATTGGCATGAGTACATTGTACAAAGATCGCAGGCATCCGCACTATATGCATGTGACTACTTTCTTGCTACAATCTGTGTATGAATATGTATGTACAATGTACTACTGCCTCTATAAGACATAGATATAAGATTTTTTAGATCACTACCTTGCCTACTTGACAAGAGAGAAGAAGCTCCATCTACTTTTCGTAGTCGATAACGCTCACGTGCCAACCAACGTGTATCCAAATCCAAACGTTCCGTTGCCGTAGGGTCGATTATGCTTGACGCAGATGGGCCACCTGACAGGGTGACTGATTGGAACCATAACCACCCGTGATGTACACATACATACATACACACACGGTCGTGTACGGTAGAAATACGACGGACGGACGGCCGGCGACAAGAGCAAGCACAGGACGAGCAGCAGGTGAGTAGTCTCATTATATGTACTGACCGATGTATGCATACCCTCTACACCACGAACGTGCTGGTACCAGAACCATCTCGCAGATGCCACCCAACAGCAGGTACTAACTAGCTTCTTCTCGAATTGGTACCAGACATCGGTACTGTTTCTCACTCCACGCTCTACACTGCCTGCTTAACTCCTCACCAGCAATGGCGTCCGGACCAAGATTCATAATAGTAAGACACATCATCTCACGTGGAGTGTACAAAGCGCAGCATTATTCTGACCTAATGCATGGCATGCACACTACTCCCTCCGTTCCTAAATATAGGTTTTTTTAGTATGGCCCAAAATGTGAGCAGCAAGCGCCAAGACCGGACCGTAGATATGGTGACTCCTCTGGCCTTCTCCTCCGGGGCCTTGTCGATCTCGTCGAACGCCACCGCCTTGGCGCTCCCAGCCTCCGGCAGCTCCTGCAAAAAAGACTCACTCGTTCAGAATTCAGATCACATCTACAGACGACGAGCCATTCAAATTCGGACCAGCTCGAGGCAAGAGCGGGCCTGATCTGACCTTGGTGATGGCGGCGGTGAGCGTGGTCTTGTCGTGGTCGACGTGGCCGATGGTGCCGACGTTGACGTGGGGCTTCCTGCGACACATATTCACTCAAACTCCGAACAACGGAAGGGGGGAGGGGGCGGGGGAAGAGCGGACCTAAGGGGAGGGGCACTCTCGTGCGGGTGAAGGTGGCCATGGACCTCGCCCAGAGGCCCGCGACCAACGGCGATGGGGGTGGCGGCTAGGGCCCCGCGGCTGCGGCGACGTTGGGGAGCGCGGCGGGGTCGGAGATCATAGCGGCGCGGAGGGCTGGGTAGGCTTTAGGAGGAGGAGAGCGGAGGAGGGAGGGGAGGTCGCGGCGATGGGGTGAGGTGAGCGAGGGGAGGGAGGGCCGGCGCGGTCGGCGGTGGCGCTGTGCGTGAGGGGAGGGAACGTGGGAGAGAGAGCTTTCCCCTCTCTATGCGTGGGAGGGATGGGGTGGTGCGTGGGGTGGACTCGGAGGCTGTGGGTGGATTTAGGGTTAGACGGGGGTTAAATACCCCCGGTTAGGTGGGCTGGCTTGGGCCGGCCCAGTTTGGGCTGAGGGGGTTTCTTTTCCCTTTTTATCAGTTGTTTCTGTTTTTATTTCAATATTTAACATATTTTCTTATTTTAGCGCAATAAAACCCCTTAAAATTAACAATTTCTAAAGTAAAATTCTCCTAGGTAATATTCGACACACCCAAACATTTTTATTTTGACATTCGAAAACTTTTATCGCGTGACTTTATTTTTAAATTTTAACATGGTTGGAAACATCTACAATTTTAAATATTAGTTTCTAAGTGCTTAAAATAAGTAGATTTTGTGAATCAGCTATAAAAAATATTGTGCAAAAGGGCATCACTAAAATATTCACCCAACTTAGATCACATTTTATGTATGATCACCGAGTTGTATGCATTTCCGACCTTTCTAGCTATTTTTGATCATTTATACATAGACATAGTTTGACTTTTTAAAAAACTAATACACCTTATATTTTAGAATGGAGGGAGTAGTTTCTAAGTGCTAAAAATAAGTAGATTTTGTGAATCATCTATAAAAAATATTGTGCAAAAGGGCATCACTGAAATATTCACTCAACTTAGACCACATTTTATGTATGATCACCGAGTTGTATGCATTCCTATCTAGTACTTCCTTCACAAAGTTGTTAGCTGAACACAAACTTCGGAAATTTGCTGAGAAAGATTTACTAGGAAAATCGTTACTAAAGTTTTCATGGGGCAATGATTTGGATAGGAAAGAGTGCCCAAGAAATATGAGGGTAATCAAAGAAATAGAAATAGCACTTCCTTCACAAAGTGCTATGGTGGACAGAATAGGAAAATGAATATTGCTGAATTATTTTTGAACTATGGAAGGAAGGGTTTTCACATATTTGAGGAATATATGATCAAAAGTATTTATGAGAATATTTCGAGAATTTTTGAAATGACAGAATAGTTGGTTGCTTCACAAATTAGGATGAGGTGGGATAGAATGGACCCACGAGTGACATGTCAACATAGTTAGAACATGTTCGATATTTTTATAATCGTCGTACAAGTTATGACGATCTCATCTTATGCGGTTACAACATTTTTGACTCACATCGTCGTAATTTATATGTAGATTTGATCCCCTCAAACGGCTTACGACAATCTCGGATGAAATCGTCATAGATTTATGACGAATTCATCAACGACATTTTAAAAAACGTCAAGTATGAGCATATTTCTTGTAGTTCACGACAGGTGCTTTGGTAAGAAGGTGATGACTCAAATAAAAGAAAAATAACATAAAAGTAAATAGAAAGGCCCTTCGGAGAGAGAAGCATCGATTTTCCATAGGTGTGGTAGCTCAAGGTTTAAAACTGAGATGAAATTGCAATCTTGGGTTGTGTGCTTTTCCTGTCATCATCGCAATAGAGTATTCGATATCTTCCATGCTAAACACATTATTGGTGGTTCCCAAGCGGAAATATAAAATTTACTCACATCCACCATTCATACACCAGCCAGGGCTCACAAAATCCTCGGGTGCCCTCCAACATTTCAAATGTCCTAGGAGTTTTGTTTAATTTATTTGGCTTGTGCGGGAATGGGCATCCTTTCTACCATCCTCTGTCGTGCAATGACAGGTGAATAAACTCCCATCTTGAGAATAACCCGCTTAGCATGGAAGATTTATGACCCACAAGTATATAGGATCAATCATAGTACTTTCGATAAGTAAGAGTGTCGAACCCAACTAGGAGGAGAAGGGAATGATAAGCAATTTTCAACAAGGAGTTCTCTTCAAGTATTGTGTGTAACTCTGATAGATAGTTTTGTAGCAAGATAATTTGTAACAGGTGATGAGTAACAATAGTAGCAAGTGTGCATCAAGATAGCCCAAACCTTTTTGTAGCAAATGACAGTCCTGGAAGTACTCTTATATGAAGCAAACGCTCCTGGGAACATATGAGGATTTATGTCTAGTAACGTTCGTCATGTTGACTTGATTCGTGTTCATTACTTTCATAATTTGATATGTCAAAACTGCTTTATGTGATTTACGAACCGGTGTTAGTGTTATGCCTTTCTGCCTTTATAAAAGACTTGAATTGAATAAGCTTACATCCAGTGAGATATCTTTACAAAAGGTTGATAAATCCATTGCTCTACCTATTGGAATTTGTGAGGTTGTTCCTGTTGTGGAGTGCAAATTTTACTATCTTAACAGACTTTGTTATCTTGATATGCCCGAGGACAACAATATGTTGATCATCCTTGGTAGACCCTTTTAAATACTTAGGGGATGTTACTGATTGAAAAAAAGGCAAGGTTACCTTTAGTGTCAATGGCAAGCAACATACCACGCGTTTTTTGAAGAAGCAAATTTTGGTTAATAATATTAACGTTATTGAGCCTTGTGCCATGGTTGAGGGAGTCCTCGATTAAGGGGTCCTCGGATGGTCAGCCCATCTCTTGAAGGCCGACTATATGGGCCGTGTTATTGAAGACGGACTGCATGATGACTTCGTGTTCAAGAAAGAAAGCTTCGAAGACTGGTGTGTCATCCAAGTTGAGTAGGCTAGATCGACGCATCTATCCCCGACTGGAGGTCAGTTGTATGTAACCCTAAGGACCCGTGGCGTCTATATAAATGAGAGGGTTTCATATGCATAGCCAAGTTGACTCATCTAGGGTTTAGCTCATAGGATCTTGAGGTAGATCAACTGCGTAATCCTCATACACCATCAATATGATCAAGCAGGACGTAGGGTTTCACCACCTCAAGAGGGCCGAACCTGTGTAAATATTGTCCCCTTCATCTCCTGCAACCCATCGATCCAAGGTCCATAGTTCGGGGCCCCCTACCCGAGATCCTCCGGTTTTTACATAGAGTTCATCTAGAGTTCTGTTGTAGGATCGCCGTAAGGATTGATTGATCGCTTAATCGTAAGCGACCAAATCAGCAACGAGGACATCTTCGTCCCCTGGCAGGTTTTCATGTTCGGCAGCTTCATGTCGCGCGCCGACCCGACGGGCTGCCTTGTCCAGATCGGAAGCTTCGTCTCCGATTAGAAGAGAAGGGTCGGAAACCTAGAGTTCTTCATCGACTCACAGGGCGGTCTTTTCCTAGCTAAAATCACATTTTCATCTGATGAGCTCCAGAATCCCGAAGCCTTGACTCGCAATGACCTCGGTTCCCTCTTCGGAGAGTTGGCTTCAAGCCCAGATGCAACCCCTACGCCCGGGCAACTACAAACGGCCATTGTCGAACACGCGTCCCTCGTGGAAGCTATAGAGTTAATTAGCTTCGAAAACTATCAAGAGATTGATCTGGACAACTCCTCGAAGTTAAATGAAAAGTCGACCAGATCCAATCATTGAAAATCTCGGATGGACCAGAACCGACCTATACTCGTATCGGTCCAGATGCGTATTACGAGGACTTTTACAGCCCACCAACCACCCATTCGTTAGCTACCGTCGAAGACTTAACAGACGTGTTCGATTATGCCTCTGAGGAGGTCAAAGATATGGATTATACGACTGATGACCCCGTCCCTATAAATATCAGGCAATGTACTGCCACCTCCACCTATGAACGTCTACATGGTGGCACACCCAATGGAAATAGCGATCATACCCCCGTACCACAAAACGGTGATAAGTCCGAGGAAAAGGCATCAAAGAGCCGAAAGAAGCGTAACCAATCCAAGGCGAACAAAGGAAAGGTGACCATACAGGGCACGGGGGACAACACAAACCAACAGAACACCGGTAACCTCGTAGCTCCCGAGAAACCACCGAAGGACTCGAACAAGCCCGAAGCCCAATTGTTGGGGATATTACCTACGGTATGACCCGCCCTATTGGGCCGGGTTAGGTAAACGACGACTCTATATTCATGAACAAGATAAGCCTTGGCCCAGGGTCTGAGATGTGCCAGGAGAACTTCGACGAAGAGTCGGCCAGGTCCCATGAGCCAGATGGCAGTTCAAGATTAATGAAAAAGATAAGTCGCCAAGGAGGTTTCCCAGGTTGGAAGACACGGCGACTTAGAGATATGGAAAGCCATGATTTGTAATGTGGTCAGGACTTTGTAAACCCTAGGGCCTCGACCTGCATATAAAGGCGAATCTCTAGGGTAGATAGGTTAAGTTAGAATGCATCAAGAGCTAGGTCACGCAAGTTACGCCCTCCTTGTAATCGAATCCACCATCAATATACACAAAGAAGGACGTAGGTTTTTACCTCCATAGGAGGGGCCGAACCTGGGTAAACCTAAGTCTCGCTTCCACTCACCCCCTTTGAGTCGCCATCAAGGTGTGATGGCTCCATCACTAAGTCCTTTCGCAAGGACATCTCGCGTGACAAAACCACGACAGTTGGAGCCCACCATGGGGCTAGCACACGGTGGAGTTGAGTTCTCAAAGGGAGCCCTTCCAGGGTTTGGAAGCTACGCGGTCGGCATCATGAAAAAGAGCCGCCGTGGAAAGTACTACATTGACAACTCTCAGTGGGGGTCTGAGGCCGATTCAATAGAGTCTGGATACAGGGTCCCCTTCGGCAAGATTCACGTCTTCATTGGCAAGATCGGGGCTACTGTACCTAAGCCCGACACCTTCACCGATATTGTCGAGCCGGCCTTGTGCGCCCATCCAGCCAAGCGTCAGGTCAGGAATCACCATGCTTTCGTTGGTTTTATGCAAGGAACGGACCTACCGGATGAGCTGGTGATCTAGGAGATCACCCTTGTCAACTCGGACGACGAGTCGTCCATGCACGACACTGATTCAATCTATCTTCTCCATGAAGGACAGCTTGGGGGATTGCCCGAGGCAACAATTTCCGAGGACTTTGAAGGACCCCACCATCAATTCGCCATCTACATGGCGGGAGTGGCGACCCCTTAGCCAAACGCGGTTGGTAACAACGAAGCTAGCGAATCAGGGAAGACTCCGGCTCAAGCTATGGCGGATTTGGTAGCAGAGGTGGCCAAACTCACGGCGATCACTGTGACGGCGGAGAATGAGGAGAAGTCAACGCCAAGTTAGCAAAACTAAGGGAGGATATGGCCAAAATCTAGGGCGACATCGAAGGAGAAGCCGCTAGGATGGCTACACAACGGGCCCAGATCACCGCGGAGACAAAGCGGCTAAATGCTGAGGGATGGCGGCTGGAACGACAACAGTGGTCTTCCGATGCAATTCACCAGAGAAGGCATAACAACCGTCTGCCAACCGATCTGAAACCAACTCAACTCTTCGATAGCCCACATACTCCTCGGATGGAGCCCAACCGGCCATGGCAAGTCGCCCCGCTTGTTGATCCGGCTCAGCCGCCGCCCAACCCAAATCCACCTCCGCTAGCGGCAGCTCATGCACCGCGCTTCCAGACGCCACAGGGTCACTTCTCAAACCCCGTTGACAACGCGTTAGTAGCAACCCGCAACCTTGAATCTCTCCCCATTCACGGAAACTCTCCGGCTGAGGTAGAGGCAAGGAATACCGTTGAGATGTTGAAAACGGCGGTAGTCCAACAGGCACAGTATTCGTATAGCCGCGAGCGGCTACACTCCACGCCCGAGGAAAGTCACACAAGGAGTCGTCATGATGATCCGCCCGAAGTGTCTAGCAGCGAACAACGACGTCCATCGCAGATCAACCCGCCCGGAATACCTGACACACGGGCTCAAGAACTCGTGGATGCAACACGAGCCGCCCGACTGATGGAGACGGCGGCCGTGACGGGTCAAGGTTATCCAGCTTATGTGTTGCCTTCCCCCGTGCAGGCCGAGTCAGGTGGCACGAACATTGGGATACCTTGTCTGTCACCCGCCCTCCGCAACGAGCGTATGCCGAAAGATTTCAAAGGCCCACGTAAAGTTCCTAATTACACGACGGATCTAGAGCGAGGGGCATGTATTGAAAGCTACAAGCTTGTAATGGATATGCTCGATGTGAATGAGGCGGTGTGTGCTAAGTATTTTACAATGATGCTTGAAGGGACAACGCGCACTTGATAAAGAACCTGTCGCCCAACTCCATCAACACCTGGACCGAGTTGAAGGAACGTTTCGTTAAAAACTTCAGAGAGATTTGCAAGCGCCCGATGACTATCGTCGACTTACAACACTGTGTCCAGCGCCGAGATGAGTCGGCCCATCATAGGTCGCGGCAAGTTCCGGAGGTGATCCATTCATCGAATTTCATTTGGTCGGCTCAGGCCGTGCTGATATTGGAGAAAAACTGTCACTACGAGCCTTTGGTGTTGAAACTTGGGCGGCTCAAGCATAAGGTGCAAGACATGGGGGAATTGATGGACACTCTGACTAGGTATGCTGAATCAGACGATACCAAAGATCTCGGGGGGGATAAGGACAAAATCAGCACCGCCAGGAGGGGCGAGTCATCCAAAGGCCACCCTTAGTTCCAGGGGCGAGGCAACTACAACCCTGTGGGCCAAGGGAAGAAAAGGCAGCAGCAAGGCGCCACTGATTTCGTTGCCAATACTAACACTCGGAACGGGAACCAGCGTCAGAAGAAAAGGGCTTCAGCGGGAAAAAGCCACGCAATTATCATGAGATTCTGAAGGGCCCCTGCCCATAGCATACCACCGCGGAAGGTCCATCTACGCATTTTTGGGAAGATTGTTATGTGATGCAGGAGTTTCGTGCCGAAGCACTCAAAAAACGGCAAGGAGGCAACCATGGCGGACACCCGGATCAGTTTGGTGCGGGCGGCTCACACAGAAATCCGTTCGGTGGTTTTCCTAACCCAGGCCCGCAGGGCGGGTCACAGGCTAATGCTGGGCAGTATTAGGTCCAGAATAGTCAACAATACTATGCGCATGGTGTTTTTCAGCAGCAACCTCCGCAAGGCGGCTCCCAGCAGCAGAATGACAACAACGGCTTTCAAAACAATCCTAAGCAGCTAAATGGCGGGCAGTATCATGTGTTCACCACCAGTACTTGCAAAAGGGACCAAAAATTTAGGCACAGAACCTACGGCGTTATTGAGTTGATTGTCCCCAGGTACCTCAACTGGTCTGAGCAACCCATTGTTTGGAGTAGGGAGGATCACCCGCCACGGGTTGATAACCCTAGCGACTTAGCTTTGGTCGTGGCACCCCAGGTAGGGGGCTATACCCTCTCCAAGGTCCTTATGGACGGAGGCAGCAACATCAACATCTTATACTTCGATACTTTTCGACAGATGAATTTCTCGGAAGGCGATTTGATGCCATCCTCCACGGACTTCCACGTCATTGTCCGGGGTAAATCAGCATACCTTGTTGGACGGATCAAGCTTAATTTGGCCTTTGGCATAGAGTCTAACTACAGGAGCGAGTCCCTCATGCTTGAGGTGGTCAAGATCAAGAGTCCTTACCTCGCGCTTTTCGGACGGCCGGCTTACGCCCATTTCATGGCCCTCCCATGTTATGTCTACCTTAAGCTCAAGATGCCGGGCCCTAAAGGAACTATCATGTTCAATGGAGACTGGAAGATAGCTCAAGAATGCGAAGAGGGAGACTCAGCTTATACCAAGTCAGCTTGCGCAGCTGAGGAACTCAAGTTTCATGAGGCTAATGTTGACCCGACGGATATGACACCGCTCAAGAAACCCACAATCGATTCAGAGCCACCCCTCAAGTTCAAGCTGACAGATGACACTAAGTTGGTGGATTTCATGCCCGGCGAATCCTCCAAGCAATTGACCATTGGGACGGGTTTGGATCCCAAATAGGAAAGCGCCCTCATCGAATTCATCCATGAGAATCGGGACATCTTCGCATGGAAATCTTCTGACATGCCCGGTGTACCGAGAGAATTCGCTGAGCACCACCTTAACATTCATCCTAAGATGAAGCTGGTTCGGCAGTATATTCACCAGTTTAACGAATAAAGGCGTAAAGCGATTGGGGAGAAAGTCCCCCGACTCTTGGCCGCTGGATTTATTGTCGAGGTTTCTCATCCTGAGTGGTTGGCCAACCAGGTTCTGGTACTCAAAAAGAATGGTACGTTCAGCATGTGCATTGACGACACCGACCTCAATAGGGATTGCCCAAAGGATCCTTTCGCCCTCCCTCGTATTGATCAAATTATTGAGTACACCAACCTCAACAGGGTTGCAAGCGACTGTGTTTTCTGGATGCTTACTCAGGATATCAACAGATCAAAATGGCTCTGGAGGATCAGGAGAAGACATCGTTCATAACTCCCTTCGGAGCCTTTTGCTATGTGTCTATGCCGTTCGGGCTCAAGAGTGCGGGGGCGACTTATCAACGCTGCATCCAGAATTGCCTGCACAGTTAAATTGAGCGCAATGTTCATGCCTATGTTGATGACATAGTGGTGAAATCCCAGAAGAAAGGCTCACTCTTGGAGGACCTTAAGGAGACCTTTGACAATTTTCGCGTGTATCAGATGAGGCTTAACCCGACCAAGTGTGTTTTCGGTGTTCCTGCAAGAAAGTTATTGGGCGTAAAGCGATTGGGCAGGAAGTCCCCCGACTCTTGGCCGCATGATTCATTGTCGAGCTTTTTCATCCTGAGTGGTTGGCCAACCCGGTTCTTGTACTCAAGAAGAATGGTATGTTCCGCATGTGCATCGACTACACCGACCTCAACACGGCTTGCCCAAAGGATCCTTTCGCCCTCCCTCGTATTGATCAAATTATTGACTCTACGGCGGGTTGCAAGCGACTGTGTTTTCTGGATGCTTACTCAGGATATCACCAGATCAAAATGGCTTTGGAGGATCAGGAGAAGACATCGTTCATAACTCCCTTCGGAGCCATTTGCTATGTGTCTATGCTGTTCGGGCTCAAGAGCGCGGGGGCGACTTATTAACATTGCATCCAGAATTGCGTGCACAGTCAAATTGGGCGCAATATTCATGCCTATGTTGACGACATATTGGTGAAATCCCAGAAGAAAGAGTCACTCTTGGAGGACCTTAAGTAGACCTTTGACAATTTGCGCGTGTATCAGATGAGGGTTAACCCGACCAAGTGTGTTTTCGGCATTCCTGCAGGAAAGTTATTGGGCTTCTTGGTGTCAGAACGAGGCATTGAGGCTAACCCAGACAAAATCAAGGCGATTACTTCACTTGGCAAGCTGGCCAATATCAACCAAGTTCTAAGCCAGTTCATAAGTCGCCTTGGGGAGAAGGCCATCCCGTATTATCAGCTGCTCAAGAAAACTAACCGTTTTCTATGGACGGATGAAGCCAATGAAGCTTTCGAGGCCTTGAAGAAACAACTGGATGAGTCGCCTGTCTTAGCTGCTCCAGTTGACAAAGTGCCTATGCACCTGTACATTGTTGCCAACTCTAAAGCAGTAAGCGTAGCAGTGGTCGTCGAGCGCAGGGAAGAAGGAAAGGAATATACGGTTCAAACACCAGTCTACTTTGTCATTGAAGTCGTGACCCTCTCTAAACAACGTTATCCGCACTAGCAGAAGTTGGTTTTTGGGGTCTTCATGGCGAGTCAGAAATTAAAGCACTATTTTCAGGAGCATCCGATCACTGTAGTCAGTTCCGTGCCGCTCGGCGATATTATACAAAATCGTGAAGCAACTGGGTGGAATGCTAAGTGGGCCATTGAGCTTGGTCCCCATCATGTGAAATATACCCCTCGCACGGCCATTAAGTCTCAGGCCTTAGTGGATTTCATCAATGCTGCCTCTTGAGCTTGCGTTGGTTTTTCCCTTGAAGAGGAAAGGGTGATGTAGCACAGGAGCAGTAAGTATTTCCCTCAGTTTGAGAACCAAGGTATCAATCTAGTAGGAGAATCAGGCCAAGTGTCCAGAGTACCTGCGCAAACACAAACGAGCTTGCACCCAACGCTATAAAGGGGTTGTCAATCCCTTCAAGATTGATTGCAAAGTGAGATCTGAAGGCGGAAAGTGCAACGAAGAAAAAGTGTAAGGCTGAAAATATGGTGTGAAGTAGACCCCGGGGCCATAGTGTTCACTAGAGGCTTCTCTCAAAATAGACAATATCATGGTGGGTGAACAAATTACTGTCGAGCAATTGATAGAACCGCGCAAAGTCATGACGATATCTAAGGCAATGATCATACATATAGGCATCACGTCCGAGACAAGTAGACCGATACTTTCTGCATCTACTACTATTACTCCACACATTGACCGCTATCGAGCATGCATCTAGTGTATTGAGTTCATGACGAACAGAGTAACTCCTTAAGCAAGATGACATGATGTAGAGGGATAAACTCAAACCAATGATGTAAACCCCATCTTTTTACCCTTCATGGCAACAACACGATGTGTCCCTCGCTACCCCTTCTATCACTGGGTGAGGTCACCGCACGGTATGAACTCAAAACCAAGCACTTATCCCATTACAAGAATCATAGATTAAGTTGGCCAAACAAAACCCACAACTCAAAGAGAATTACAAGGATATGAAATCATGCATATAAGAGATCAGAAGAAACTCAAATAAGATTCATAGATAATCTGATCATAAATCCAGAATTCATCGGATCTCAACGAACACACCGCAAAACAAGATTACATCGGATAGATCTCCATGAAGATCATGGAGAACTTTGTATTGAAGATCCAAGAGAGAGAAGAAGCCATCTAGCTACTAGCTATGGACCCGGAGGTCTATGGTGAACTACTCACGCATCATCGGAGAGGTCATGGTGTTGATGAAGAAGCCCTCCGTATCCCAATCCCCCCTCCAGCAGGGCACCAGAACATGCCCTAGATGTGATCTTGCAGAGACGGAAGCTTCCAGCGGCGAAAAAGTATTTTAGTGGATCTCTTTCGCAGTTTTGGATTTTTCAGGAATTTATAGGCGGAAGAGGTAGGGCAGAAGAGCCACAGGGGGCCCACAAGCCTGCTATGCGCGGGCCCCCCTGGCCGCTCCTAGGGGGCTTGTGGGGTCCCCTGGTGGCCTCTGCCTTTGTTCTCACATCCCCTGCATATCTTCTGTTCCGGAAAAAATCTTTTCGGAAGTTTTATTTCGTTTGGACACCGTTTAAAATCCTCCTGTGAAAAGGGTCAAAAACACGGAAAAACAGGAACTGGCACTTGGCACTGAGTTAATAAGTTAGTCCCAAAAAAGATGTAAAAGGCATACAAAACATCCAAAGTTTGACAAGATAATAGCATGAAACCATCAAAAATTATAGATACATTGGAGACGCATCAAGCATCCCAAGCTTAACTCCTGCTCGTCCTCCAGTAGGGAAGTGATAAAGACTGAATTTTTGATGTGGCATGTTACCTAACATAGTTGTCCTTTGTAACTTCTTTCATGTGACATGAATGTTCAGATCCGTAAGATTCAAAACAATAGTTTGCTATTGACATGAAAAACAATAATACTTCAAGCAAACTTGCAAGGTAATCATGAACTTTTGAAATAACAAGGCCAAAAAAGTTATCCCTACAAAATCATATAGTCTGGCTATGCTTCATCATCCCCACACAACTAATTTAAATCATGCACAACCCCGGTATTGGCCAAGTAATTGTTTTCGCACTCTTACTTTCTCAAAACTTTTTCAACTCTCATGCAATACATGAGCGTGAGCCATGGATATAGCACTATGGTGGAATAGAGTGTGGTGGTGGTTGTGAGACAAAAAGGAGGAGATGGTCACATTGACTCGGCATATCAAAGGACTATGGAGATGCCCATTAATAGATATCAATGTGAATGAGTAGGGATTGCCATACAAAGGATGCACTAGAGCTATAAGTATGTGAAAGCTCAAAAGGAGAACTAGTGGGTGTGCATCCAACTTGCTTGCTCACGAAGACCTAGGGCAATTTTGAGGAAGCCCGTCATTGGAATATACAAGCCAAGTTATATAATAAAGATTCCCACTTGTATATGGTGGTGACAAAACGAGAGGCTCTCAATCATGAAGAACATGGTGCTATTATGAAGCACAAGTGTGGAAAAGATAGTAGCGTTGTCCCTTCTCTATTTTTTTGTTTGGGCTCTTTGGCCTCTTTTTTTTATTGTGGGCAACTTTGGCCTCTCTTTTTTTATTTCCTCACATGGGACAATGCTCTAATAATGATGATCATCACACTTTTATTTACTCAAAGCTCAAAGCTCAGAACGATGATGACTCTATAGGAAATGCCTCCGGCAGTGTACCAGGATGTGCAACGATCTAGCTTGGTGTATGACGTTGAAACATCTCGGTAGCTATCTTACGATCGTGCAATGGCAATATGAGAGAGACGACACAAGTCATGAGACGGAACGGTGGGAGTTGCATGGTAATATATCTCAGAATGGCTATGAAAATGCCATAGTAGGTAGGTATGGTGGTTGTTTTGAGGAAGGCATATGGTGGGTTTGTGTATCGGCGAAAATTGCGCGGTACTAGAGAGGCTAGCAATGGTGGAAGGTGAAAGTGCATCTATACCATGGACTCACATTAGTCATGAAGAACTCACATACTTGTTGCGAAAGTTTTTATTAGTAATCGAAACAAAGTGCTAAATGCATACTCCTAGGAGAAGGGTTGGTAGGTGTTAACCATCGCGCGATCCCGACCGCAACACAAAGGATGACAATCAATAGATCACTTATGCTCCGACTTCCTAACATAGCGGTTCACCATACGTGCATGTTACGGGAATCACTAACTTCAACACAACTATTTCTAGATTCACAACACCCTACTAACATAACTCTTAATATTACCAAATCCACGTCTCAAAACTAATTGAGAGGAATCGAACTTCTCTTTCTACTCAATGCACATGAAGGTGGAAGTTTTATTGTATTCTATTTGGGTACCTATCACCTTTGGGACTACTTTCATAGCACAAGCCAACTACCAAGTTATGCACCGCTGTGCTCTAAAAGATCTAAGTGAAGCACATAGAGCAAAATTGTCTAGCTCAAAAGATATAAGTGAAGCACAAAGATTATTCTAGCAAATTCACGATGAGTGCATGTCTCCCTCAAAAGTTGTGCAGCAAGGATAATTGTGACACAACAAAAAGAAAAGAGTCCTACGATACAAGACGCTCCAAGCAAAACACATATCATCTGGTGAATAAAAATATAGCTCCAAGTAATGTTACCGATGGATGTGCATCCCCAAGCTTAGGATTTTTGGTGTTCTTGAATTTGTCTTGGGATGCCTTGGGCATCCCCAAGCTTGAGCTCTTTCCACTCTTTATCCCTTTGTCCATGAGAACATCACCCAAAACTTGAAAACTTCACAACACAAAACTTAAACAGAAACCCGTGATATCATTAGAACAAGAAAATAAACTACGACCTCTTTAGGTACTGTAGCAATCTTGATTTCTATTTATATTGGTGTTAGATTACTGTATTCTCACTTTCCCATGGCTAGTACCCCCCCCCCCCCCGATACTATCCATAGTTTCATCAAAACAAGCAACCAACACAACAAAAACAGAATCTGTCAAAAACAGAACAGTCTGTAGCAATCTGTATACTTCGTATAATTCTGGTACCTCAAAAATTCTGAAACATTACGAAAGCCTGCGAAAAAGCATATCAACCAGAAGCAAAAAGAATCAACTCAAAATCTCTTTCTGGATAAAAATGAAACATAATTTCGTGAGCGAAAAGTTTCTGTCTTTTTCCAGCAGGATCAAACAACCCTCACCAAACTAATCATAAAGGTTTTGCTTGGCTCAAACACAAAAAGAAACACAAAAAACACAATCATAACAGAATTATGATGGTGTGCATGCAGCAAAACAGAAAGAAAAAGATAAATTCATTGGGTTGCCTCCCAACAAGTGTTATTGTTTAACGCCCTTAGCTAGGCATAAGGCGATAGAATCACGTATCGTCGTCTTTGGTGCTCAAACCATAAGTAACCCTCATCATGGATTCATAAGGCAATCTTATTTTCTTTCTAGGAAAATTCTCCATGCCTTTCTTTAAAAGAAATTGAAATCTAATATTCCCTTCCTTCATATCGATGATAGCACAAATAGTCCTTAGGAAAGGTCTACCAAGAATGATAGGGCATGTAGGATTGCATTCAATATCAAGCACAATGAAATCCACGGGTACATAGTTCCTATTTGCGATAATAAGAACATCATTGATTCTTCCCATGGGTTTCTTGACAGTAGAATCCACAAGATGCAAATTAATAGAACACTCATCAATCTCATTAAAGCCTAGAACATCACATAAAGACTTTGGAATCGCGGAAACACTAGCACCCAAATCACACAAAGCATTGCATTCATAGTTTTTTATTTTGATTTTGATAGTAGGTTCCCACTCATCATGAAGCTTTCTAGGAATAGAAACTTCCAACTCAAGTTTCTCTTCAAGAGATTTTATCATAGTTTCGAATATATGATCGGTAAAGGCCTTGTTTTGGCTATAAGCGTGTGGAGAGTTTAGCATGGATTGCATCAAGGAAATGCATTCAATCAAGGAGCAACTATCATAATTGAATTCCTTGAAATCCAAAGTAGTAGTTTCATTACTACTCAAAGTTTTGATATCTTACTCCACTTTCAATGCTTTTAGCATCAAGATAGATAGACTCTGAATCATTGGGGCGTTTTTCAACCAAAGTGGATTCATAACCAGCCCCATCATCATTAGGTTTGACACTAGAAAACAAAGATTCAATGGAAGTCACACCAAGCACTTTAAGATCTTCATGATTCTTATCACGAGAACACGCCTTTTTAAGCCATTCATGTCTAGCACGAATTCGGGTGGTTCTTTCTTTGCTCTCATTCATGGAAACATGCACAACTTTCAAAGTTTCATCCATATTGATCTTGGGAGGAGCACATCTAACTTTCAAAGCATCAATATCACTAGACATTCTATCAATGCTCCTAGCCAAATCGTCAATTGAGTAGTTTTTCCTCTATGGGCGCATTGAAAATCTTTTGCGAGTTGATAAACTCATTGATATTACTCTCTAGATCAAAGGGTAATTTATTGTAATTTCCATGAGTATTGTTGTAGGAGTTGCCAAAGTTACTAGAGGGATTACTAGGGAAAGGCCAAGAAACATAGTTTCCTCTAAAAGCATTGTTGTGGCCAAAATTATTCCTACCAACAAAATTAATGCCCAAGCTCGCATTGCTACTCTCAATCAAGAAAGCCAAGGGCATGTCATTAGGATCTAAAGGAGCACTTCTCCTACCAACGAAATTCATTAACTCATCCATCTTAGCACTCAATGAGTTAATTTCTTCTATAGCGTGTACCTTCTTACTAGTAGGTGACCTTTCAGTGTGCCACTAAGAGTAGTTTGTCATGATGTTGTCTAGGAGTTTTGTGGCTTCCCCTAATGTGATTTCCAGGAATGTTCCACCTGAGGCGGAGTCCAAGATATTTCTAGAAGCGAAATTCAAACCAGCGTAGAAGATTTGTATAATCATCCAAAAACTAAAGCCATGAGCGGGACAATTTCTAATCAATAATTTCATTCTCTCCCAAGATTGTGCAACATGTTCGTGATCAAGTTGCTCAAAATTCATGATATCATTACAGAGAGAGATAATCTTAGCCGGCGGAAAATACTTGGATATATAAGCATCTTTGCACTTATTCCAAGAATCAATACTATTTTTGGGCAAAGATGAAAACCAAGTTTTTACTCGATCTCGCAACAAGAACGGAAAAAACTTCAATTTAATCACATTATTATCCACATCTTTCTTCTTTTGCATATCGCAAAGCTCAATGAAGGTATTAAGATGGGATGCGGCATCTTCACTAAGAAGGCCGGAGAATTGTTCTTTCATAACAAGATTCAGCAAAGCAGCATTGATTTTGTATGATTCCGTACTAGTTGCGCGAGCAATCGGAGTACTAATAAAATCGTTATTATTATTATTTGAGAAGCCACAAAGTTTGGTGTTTTCAGTCATGGTGACTTCAGCAAGCAAACAAGCACACAAGCGAACAGAAAGGAAGCGAGAGAGAAGGGCGAACGAAAAAGGCAAATTTTTTTGTAAATTTTTGATTTTCAGAAGTGGGGGAGAGGAAAACGAGAGGCAAAAAAGTAAATGCAAGAGATGAGTTTACGACACTTACTTGGATGAGCTTCTTGACTTGATACTCCCCGCCAACGACACCATAAATCATTCTGCTGCCTCTTGAGCTTGCGTTGGTTTTTCCCTTGAAGAGGAAAGGGTGATGCAGCATAGGAGCAGTAAGTATTTTCCTCAGTTTGAGAACCAAGGTATCAATCCAGTAGGGGAATCAGGCCAAGTGTCCAGAGTACCTGCGCAAACACAAACGAGCTTGCACCCAACGCTATAAAGGGTTTGTCAATCCCTTCAAGATTGATTGCAAAGTGAGATCTCAAGGCGGAGAGTGCAACGAAGAAAAAGTGTAAGGCTGGAAATATGGTGTGAAGTAGACCCCGGGGCCATAGTGTTCACTAGAGGCTTCTCTCAAAATAGCAAATATCACGATGGGTGAACAGATTACTGTCGAGCAATTGATAGAACCGCGCAAAGTCATGACGATATATAAGGCAATGATCATACATATAGGCATCACGTCCAAGACACGTAGACCGATACTTCTATTACTCCACACATTGACCGCTCTCCAGCATGCATATAGTGTATTGAGTTCATGACGAACAGAGTAACGCCTTAAGCAAGATGACATGATGTAGAGGGATAAACTCAAACCAATGATGTAAACTCCATCTTTTTACCCTTGATGGCAACAACACGATGCTTGCCTCGCTACCCCTTCTGTCACTGGGTGAGGTCACCACACGGTATGAACCCAAAACCAAGCACTTCTCCCATTGCAAGAATCATAGATCAAGTTGGACAAACAAAACCCACAACTCAAAGAGAATTATAAGGATATGAAATCATGCATATAAGAGATCAGAAGGAACTCATATAAGATTCATAGATAATCTGATCATAAATCCATAATTCATCGGATCTCGACAAACACACCGCAAAAGAAGATTACATCGGATAGATCTCCATGAAGATAATGGAGAACTTTGTATTGAAGATCCAAGAGAGAGAAGAAGTAATCTAGCCACTACCTATGGCCCCAGAGGTCTATGGTGAACTACTCACGCATCATCGGAGAGGTCATGGTGTTGATGAAGAAGCCCTCCGTATCCAAATCCCCCTCCAGCAGGGCACCAGAACATGCCCAGATGGGATCTTGCGGAGACCGAAGCTCGCGGCGGCAGAAAAGTATTTTCGTGGATCTCTTTCGCAGTTTTGTATTTTTCAGGAATTTATAGGCGGAAGAGGTAGGGCAAACGATCCACAGGGGGCCCACAAGCCTGCTAGGCGCGCCCCCTGGCCGCGCCTAGGGGGCTTGTGGGGTCCCCTGGTGGCCTCTACCTTCGTTCTCACGTCCCGTGCGTATCTTCTGTTCCGGAAAAAATATTTTCGGAAGTTTTATTCCGTTTGGACACCGTTTAAAACCCTCCTGTGAAAAGGGTCAAAAACACGGAAAAAACTGGAATTGGCACTTGGCACTGAGTTAATAAGTTAGTCCCAAAAGAGATATAAAAGGCATACAAAACATCCAAAGTTTGACAAGATAATAGCATGGAACCATACAAAATTATAGATACGTTGGAGACGTATCAATCAACCATTCAACCGAGTTGCAAATTCCAGAAGACAGACCTGACCACACGTATTGCACTATCCATTTTGACGGGTCTAGGCAGCTCGAGGGCTTGGGGGCTGGCGTGGTATTAACCTCACCTCAGGGTGACAAGTTTTACTATGTCCTCCGACTCATCTTCCCGTGTACCAACAATGCGGCGGAATACGAGGCTTTGCTCCATGGGCTTAGAATCGCCAAAGAAATGAATCTCAGTTGAGTCAGATCTTGGGCGACTCAGATCTAGTGGTATAGCAAGTCTTTGGCACGTGGGATTCCAGAGACCCTTTGATGGCGGCTTATAAGCGTGTCGTGTCAGACGTGCCGGGTCACTTTCATGGTTATCAGGTTGATCATATTGACCGTCGACTCAACGAGGCAGCTGATGCTCTTTCACGACTCGGATCATAGCGTAAGCCGGTTCCCCCTAACGTCTTTTTGGATGTGTTGCATAACCCGTCGGTGAAATTGCCTTCGGAGGAGGATATAGCGGTTCCTAACCCTGAGTCTCAACTTGTGGCGGCTCTCCGTGCTACTCCGGATTGGGCAGTCCCTTACATGGCATATCTAGCGCGAGGTGAGTTACCTGCTGATGAGTTGCTGGCCCGCCAAATTATACGGCGATGCAAATCAATGACTATACATAAAGGCAACTTGCACAAGCGAAGCACTTCTGGAATCTTTCAAAGGCGCATCTCGTCTCAAGAAGGGTGTGCAACTCTTAATGAGATACACGCAGGTGATTGTGGTCATCATGTCGGGTCACGCTCTTTGGTATCCAAAGCCTTTAGGCAAGGATTTTACTTGTTGACAGCCCATGTAGATGATGAGGACATAGTACGCAGATGTGATGGATGCCAAAAATTTGGGCGTCACATGCATGTGCCGGCTCACGAATTGCGCATGATCCCAGTTACATGGCCTTTTTCGGTCTGGGGACTGGACATGGTTGGCCCTTTCAAGATGTCATCTAACAAAAAGACTCACCTATTGGTGACGGTTTACAAGTTTACCAAGTGAGTTGAAGCAGAGCCGGTCAGCAGTTGTGATGCAGACACGGCCGTCAAATTCCTCAAGAAGTCGATTTTTCGCTTCGGGTATCCTCATAGTATTATTACTGATAATGGTACTAATCTATCCAAAGTTGCCATGCAAGAATTTTGCGAGAAGGAGCACATCCGTCTTGATGTATCTGCAGTTGCACAACCCCAATCTAACGGACAGGCGGAGAGGATGAATCCAAAAATATTGCAGGGGATCAAGCATCGGCTTATCGTGCCTCTGGAACGTACTCCGGGATGTTGGGTTGAAGAGTTGCCTTCAGTATTATGGAGCATCAGGACCACCCCTAATCGATCTACTGGTTACACGCCCTTTTTATTGGTCTATGGAGCTGAGGCGGTGTTACCAAGTGACATCAGGCACGACTCGCCATGAGTCGCCACTTATGTAGAGAAAGACAATGAGCTGGCATCTCAAGATTCATTGGAGGACTTGGAGGAGGAACGCGACTTGCCATCATCACGATCGGCGATTTATCAACAAGACTTGCGACGCTATCATAGCCGCCGAGTCAAAAGCCGAGTCTTTCAGCAGGGCGACTTAATACTCCGGTTGATTCAGGATCATACTGGTATGCATAAGTTATCCCCTCCGTGGGAAGGACCTTTTGTCGTCTACAAGAGTCTTCACAAATGGTTCCTACTACCTAGTGGATCTTCGCCCAGATAGGCCAACAACTGAGGTTGAGACAACCTGGCCGTGGAACATTGCCCAGTTACGGCCTTACTATAATTAGAGCCACTGCTTCCTTATCTGTGTACAGAATTTAGTCATTCTAATCTCTTTTCATTAAAGTATAAAGCAATAAAGCGGGTGCCCACGAACTTCAGGGTCTCTGTCGTTTCAGCTTCTTGAGAGCATGAGTCTTTATTGTTTCATAAGTCGTCCAAGCATGGAAACTATCAGCATCAAAGAGCATAAGTCGCCATGTTGTGCTTATTTCAAAACGGGATGTTGGTATGCCAAAGAGGATCAAAGTTGCCACGTTGCACGGTTCAAACATAGGCACCTTATATGGTTTTGAGAATTAAGCCGGCTTACTTGGGGGCTACTAGTACCCAAGTCGTTTTGCAGTAAGAGCGTAAACGCTTCTGTAATCCTATGTTTGGTTTTTCCCTAATCATAGGTTACTTGGGGGCTTCTTCTCATTGGGTTCAGCCTGAATACCCTCATGGCTAGCGAAAAATTAACGCATTACAATGGTTATACTAGACTGTGTGTTTCGCGACTCGCCCTATGGTCCCATGTACTCTTGGCGAGTCAATCCACTTTTTGGTCCCTGAACTTGCCTAGGTTAAAACATGAAGGGTGCCAGCGGGAGCTGGCACATGGAAAATAGACAAACCATGGGTTCACTGAACCTACTTCACTGAAGCTTGACTCGCGCCTAATCAACCAGTCTAAACAACTCAGGCTATTGCAAAAGCCTTCCTATCTTGTTTAGACCGGCTTCCCTATTTATCATTGGTAGAACTAGGGTCTAAACAACTCTGACAGAGAACCTCTTTCCCTGTTTATCATTGGTAGCACTAGGGTCTTGCAAACTCGTCCTACCTTGTCGTGACTCAATGAGCCGACAATCTTTGTGACTACAAAGTATCTTTGTAGCATAGCCAAAGAGTTTCATAAAAACTCCATTATAAACCGCCGCGACTCATTGAGCCGACTTATTTTTTCTTCTCTGATAAACAGGGAAAGAGGTTCTTTGTTAGACATGGAAAAAGCACTTGGCAAGGCGATTCATATTAATGAAAGGGTGAGACTTTAACGTCATCACAAGGTACAATTATAATATATTTTTCAAATCTCTAGACTATTACATGGCTCAGAAGGCCACATCAGGAGACATAACCCGGCCTTGGATGATCAAACTAAATTCCGCAGGTGATCTTCATGTCACTCCTGACTCAAGCCGCCTCCGGATTATACTGCCTCGAGCTTTTGCCATCTTGGGTGTGTAAGTTGCCCAATTTCCAATTGCAATTGGTCAAGGCACCAATTGCAATTGGTCAAGTCATGGAAATCGTCCTCGTTAGTCAAGATGGTGGACACATCGGCATCAGACTAAAAAGGATGCTTACGGCACCACGGAGTCAGGACGGGGGTTTCACATGAAGGAGGAGTAACCTGTTTGCTCTGGTCATCATAAGCCGCCTGATATTTGCCTAAATCCAGGCCGGCTGCTAGTTGAGTCGTCGTGAAGCGAGATTCTTTTACACAATGGTGGTAATCCTCTTCGATGAACTCTGACCCGTCGTCTTTCAACTCTGGTAATCCCTAGTTATTTCTTCCGGCTTAAGCTGTGGAGCATGGACCAAGCACCGGCTTAAGGCAGTTAGTGCTCCTTTGAGGGCGGCTGGCCTCTTCAGCTCCTCTATCTGGGGTGGCAGCATAGACAAACAGCCCAACATATGCTTGATGGATGTTATGGGCTCTTTGTTGCCCATGACGGCCTTCATAGTCATCACACCACCAGTGTACAACTGCTTCGTCAAAGTATAGATTGCCTTCAGCTTCAAAATACAATCATTCTGAAGAGTGGCGGCTCGAGGACCTACAGGAAAGAAGCACGATCATAAGTCGCCGCAAGGTCGTACAATACGCTTTCAGAAGGGAATAATCGATACTTACCGAACACGGCATGGGCCATCTTTGAGATATGATGTTTTAATCCAGACAGTTCTTGCACGGCGGCTTTCCGTTTTCCTTCGGCTTGTTCCGCCCTTTTCAGTATGACCGCTTGCTCTGTGTGGGCTTTGTCTTCAAACTCTTTGCGCTCTGCCTTCATTTTCTCCATGTCAGCCAGTGTAAGGCGAAGCCTCTCTTCAAATTTAGCTCGAGCATCCTGCTGTTCAGCCAGGCTTTGTTTCAAGCCGGCCACAGTTAAGTCGGCCTGAGTCAATGATTCCTGCAAAAACATCAGGGAAAGCAAGTTTCAGGACCATTGCAAGCAACATCCCTCACACTTGGGGGCTAATGTACGATTCAATTTTTCTAGAGGTAATACCTTCAAGCAAGACCCGGCTCATCTATAAAAAGATGACCCGGCCCTTGGGGGCTATAGGTTGAAGCTTGTCTTCAATTATAAGCTAAAGACCTAGCTCATCTTTACAAAGATGACCCGGCCCTTGCGGGCTACAGGTTGAAGCTTTTCTTCAATTATAAGCTAAAGACCCGACTCATCTTTACAAAGATGACCCGACCCTTGGGGGCTACAGGTTGAAGCTTTTCTTCAAATATAAGCTAAAGACCCGGCTTATTTTTAAAAAGATGACCCGACCCTTGGGGGCCACACGTTGAAGCTTTTCTTCAAATATAAGTTAAAGACCCGGCTCATCTTTAAAAATACGGCCCGCCCCTTGGGGGCTAAAGGTTGAAGCTTTTCTTCAACTATAAGCTAAAGACCCGACACATCTTTAAAAAGATGACCCGACCCTTGGGGGCTACAGGTTGAAGCTTTTCTTCACTTACAAGTTAAAGACCCGACTCATATTTAAAAAGTTGACCCGACCCTTGGGGGCTACAGCTTGAAGCTTTTGTTCAAATACATACTAAAGACCCGACTCATCTTTAAAAAGATGACCCGGTCCTTGGGGGCTACAGGTTGAAAGATTACACAAAGCACGATTTGTCATGGATGACTCGTGGTTTGGAGGGCTAATGGGAGGACATGTCAAGAAGGTTAAAAGGTAGCATACCTCATGTTTTATTCGCATCATGTTAGCCAAGCTCTTCTCCATTTCATGGCTCATCTCCAAGCGGCTCACAAAACCAGAGTACAGTTCATCAAACTCCAATTTCTCATAATTCGGAAGCTTCATCTTGGTGATATCTTTTTCTGCAAAGACTTGGGCATCTTTTGGTGCATGCTTGGTTAAAACCGTGGTTGCACGCTTAGAATAGCCGGTACCAGTGACGACGACTGAATTCGAGTCAGGTATCGCGTCTACAGCCGCCTTATGAGAACTGGGCGGGTTGATGTCTTCAGTTAACTCCTTTTGAGGGCTTGGAAGATCATCCCGGATGTCAGGGAAATCATCAAAGGCATCGTCGTGAGTCTCAGCTGGCTCTTCTTGAGCCTCTGGGATGGAGGTACTCAAGCCAAACATTTCAGCCACTTTGGGAACAGAAGATGACTTCCGGTTTTCCTCTTTTTTGCTTGAGCCCTAAGGAACGATGGTACCAATATTAAAACAGAAACATTGACACCTGAAGGAACATGTTAATGAAGGAACTAACCCCTGAAGACGGATCAATGAGGGAAGAGTTGAGGCAGCTGAGTCGCCAGATGAAGGAGGTGAAACCTGCTGGGTGAAGGATTCAAAGATTGGGTAAATCACATGAATAGTTTGCACAGGAAGAAAAGATGTTTATAGCAATGTACCTCGTTCTATTGTTTGCGACCGGTTGTTTTCTCGGGAAAGCCAGACAAGAGGTCCCCAGAGTGGCTTCGCCTTCTTCAAAAGGCAGACAAGAGGTCCCCAGGAAGAAAAGATGTTCATAGCAATGTATGACGATTGGGCGTAAAACTCGCCTTCTTCAAAAGGAAATTGGGATCCAGACAAGCATCCGGGTGAGACAGGGTAACTTTCCTACAGATTCACCTGGCCGGCTTGGGAGGAGAAGAGTTTGAGTCGGAAGAAATGGAAATTACCTCGACATATTCATCTTGGCTCTCAAAGTCATCATCCTATAAACATAGGCAGCAAAGCATGAGTACAAGTCAGATTAAAGCAATAAATGCAAAAGAGCATTTACCTCTGATTTTTCTTCGGCTGCCCAAGACTCGCCCACAACGGATGACTCCTTTGCATTGGCCTTGCCTTTGTTTTTCTTCTTCTTCGGGGCGGGTTTGGTCGTTTTCTTGACGACAGTCTTGGGCCTTCAGTTCTAAAAGGCCGAATTCCTCTAATTGACATGATTAAAGCTCAGATCAGAAACAAGCATGAGTATATTAAGAAGCTAGGAGGGCGACTTGGGTTGTTTTGACTCTGGAGCCGGGTTAGAAACGCGGAAAGGTTTAAGCCCAATTTTGGAGCAGTTCTCAACAGGCTCGCCACTTAGGTTCTTCACAATTTCAACAATGTCTTCTTCTTCAAGCCTCACGTTATAGAAGCTTTGGGGTGGTTTAAGTCACCATTGAATTCACACATCAAGCCATTTTGGCGGCTCAAAGGCATGATTCTCCACTCCACACAGCATTGGATCAGATCGATCCTAGTAAGACCATTGACAGTAAGAGCCCTGAGCTTTGCGAAGATAGGGACAAATGTCGATTCTTCTTCTTTGGTTAGCTTTTCAGGCAACTTGAAATCCATGGGCAGACATTCCTGCTTGAAACCTGGTAAGGGGTTCTCGTTGGGTGGAGAAGTGTCGCGGCAGTAGAACCAAGTCTTTGTCCAACCCTTGGGATGACTGGGCAATGTAACAGCCGGGAATCCGCATTCTAACCGTCGCTGGATGTTGACTCCCCCAAGCTCTAGGGAGAGCCCATTGGCAAACTCTGTTTGGCGGTTCAGATAAAACAACTTCCTGAACAAAAGTACAATAGGCTCTATTTGCAGGTAAGCCTCGCGGAACACTTGGAACTGGCAAAGGTTGCTGATGGAGTATGGCCCTAAGTCTTGGGGATGGACGTTGCAGAAATGCAAGGGGTCCTTGAAGAATTTTAAGCTGGGCGGCGTGAAGCCTCGCTCGAGGTGATCAGCAAATCGACTACTTCCCCTTCGGCCGGTTGTGGATGTTTCTCTCCAAAGGCGGTTCGCCAGCCGATCATTTCTTTGGGCGCAGGATTGCCCACTTTCACAAAATTTGCAAGATAGGCGTCATTGACTTCTGTTGGCAACCAGTTGCATTTGGAGATGGAACCCATGATTACAAGCTTAAAAAGAGGGGGGCGGAGATCTGCATAAGAAGGATTGGTGGGTCATCAGGACCTAAGGAATGGTAACTCGCCGGCCAGCAGGTGAGAGCATGTCTAAGGGGGAGTTGTGACTCGCCACAACATTGAGGGCGGGTCGCGATTCTAAAAATTTCCTTAAGATATTTCTAATCAAGGACAAACATGTTTACAATGCCAAGACATAATTCATGGATCTACAGGTGATTCTATTGAGGAAAATAAACTTACCAAAATAAAAGCGCTAAGAACACAAGAACACTGTGGAAGCAGTGTGGTGGTCCTGTAGAACAACGGGGGGAACAATAGATTTACTCAGTATTGTTGATGGGACTACCACAGTTCATTGCCAAAAGGAAGGATCTAAAGACCGTACCTATACGGGTTAATGGCGTGATGAGCTAACGCTCATGGAGTTTCGGTGCTACTCTAAGAACTACGAAGGTTCGAGATCTAGGTCTAATGGAGAAGAAGGAGTTACCTGTTGAGGGAAGGCGACGACGGAAGAAGGCCGCAGACGTTTGCGCCCAAGACAATGCCCTCGATCAGCCCGAGAAGCGGCCAGTCCGAAGCAGTGGTTCGACGGTGGCACGACGTTCGTGACGCGAGCTCAAGGGAGAAGACACAGTGGAGGAGATGGAATAGAGGTAGGTGGGGATGCCCCCCTCCCCCTTCCGGATATTTAAAGACCTAGGGCAGAATCGAAACGGCATGCGCGGGAGTCAAGGAGGCGCATTGAAAACCGGAAATGATGGCACCTAGATTTTTGGGATGACAGGATAAGACAAAAGATCCATTGGAAGATCCCTGGAATAGTGGAGAAGATGACATCATCAATAAAAGACCTGGTGACTCAGGTAATTCATAAGGATTGGCGACTTGTCACTTGTTGAAGAAAGGTCAAATATCGTGTATTAATCGCCGAAGACAAGCGTGAAGGTTTATTGGCGTGAATAAATTCAAGTCAATCTGGGGCCTAATGTTGGGGATATTACCTACGGTATGACCCGCCCTATTGGGCCGGGTCAGGTAAACAGCGACTCTACATTCATGATCAAGATAAGCCTTGGCCCAGGGAGATGTGCCAGTAGAACTTTGATGAAGAGCTAGTCAAGGCCCATGAGCCAGATGTCGGTTCAATGTTAATGGAGAATATAAGTCGCCAAGGAGGTTTCCGAGCTTAGAAGACACGACGACATAGAGATATGGAAAGCCACGATTTGTAATGTGGTCAGTAGTTTGTAAACCCTAGGGCCTCGACCTGTATATAAATGTGAGTCTCTAGGGAAGATAGGTTAAGTTAGAATCCATTGAGAACTAGGTCAGGCGAGTTACGTCCTCCTTGTAATCGAATCCACCATCAATATACACAAAGCAGGACATAGGTTTTTACCTCCACAGGAGGGGCCGAACTTGGGTAAACCTGAGTCTCGCTTCCGCTCACCCCCTTTGAGTCGCCACCAAGGTGCAATGGCTCCATCACTAAGTCCTTCCATGAGGACATCTGCCATGACAAAACCACGACACCAGTCCGATCCCGACGACCCCGATGACTCACACGACGACAACTACCTTCCCCTGATGACGCACAGGACAACTTAGAGGCCGAAGACTTCACAGTTCCCGAGGACCCTGAGGGTCAGGAACGGTTCAGGCAATGGCTCATCGCTACCGCCCACTACTTCCAGGCGAAGCAACTGTGGCTCCAAGCTGAAAAAAACACCATCAATCCGATCGACCACCTCGAGGGTGCGACAATGCGGCCGAAGAAGCCAAGTATAGACCCAAGCCTCCCTGCAGGAAAGGAAAGGAACATGTGCAACCCAGGGACAAACACGGCCTATGCCAGGACAAGGACAATGAAACAGGTCGCAACAGATCCATCTATGGATCTAGAAGGTACTTCCCACTCGATGGGATGGAGACTGACCTTGGTTTACGTACAACAATAGAGACCGGAAATCATACTGGACACAACCAAGAGCCGGTATCCAGCACATACTAGCCCAGGTCAGAGGCGCCGATGACCCACTGTACTTCATAGACGAGGTCATGCAGCACCATTCCCAGAAGGGTTTAAACTCGTGAACATCGAACAATACGATGGGACTACGGATCCTGCCACGTGATAGAAAATTTTGTTCTCCACATCCATATGGCCAGAGGGGATGACCTCCATGCCATCAAATACCTGCCCCTAAAGCTGAAAGGGCCAACACGACACTGGCTAAGCAGCTTACCCGAAGATTCTATCAGGAGTTGGTAAGAGCTCGAAGAAGCCTTCCTCTCTAATGTTCAGGGAACCTACGTCCAACCCCCGAACTCCTCCGACTTGAGCAACGTCGTCCAAAAGGTGGGCGAGTCAGCCAGAGAATTCTGGAATCTTTACCTAATAATAAATCACGGATTGCTTCTGTCGTTCACCGTCGTGACTGTTTTACAAAGAAAATCTTCTAGTTGTGTGAAATCAACCTGTGGTTCTTTTTTTTAGTTTAAAAAATGTTTTGCTTTTATAGAAACACCCATCCCCGCGGTCAGGTTCTTCTTATTGGCATGCGCCCACGGCCGGCAGCTCAGCTCTCTCCACCCAGTGAACTGGAGGAGGGGTAGAGGTGACCACGCGGGGACGTGAAGCAGGCGAAGACTCGGGCAGGTCAGGGACGAGGCCTTGGCAGGGTTGGGCGCAGGTTGTCGGCGGCTGGTGCTCCGCTGGCGGGGTCGAGGCAGAAGGGAGCAAGTGCTCCGGTGTCCACACGTCAAGGGCTATCGGTGGAAGGTGGCACTGTAGGTCGAGCGGGGCGGCCCTCCGGTGGCGACGATGAAGGTGCCTGGTCGGGTTCGGGCCGATATGGTCGGGGGTGGATCCATTTTCGTCGGATTTAGTGTGCATGCGGCGTGATCCGGCGAGATTTAGGGCCGACAATGCCATGAGGGTACCTCTCTAGCAAGAAATAGGGAGAGAGGTGAGAGGAAATCGAGAAGAAGGAGGAGAAGGGGAAGGGGCGAGGAGGCAGGGCGACCAGAGGTCCGGCGAGGTAGTTGTTGGCGGCGTGGCGTGGCGCAGGTATTGGGTCGCTCGCGAGGTGGCTAGCTCGCGGGAGGGGAGCGAGGGGAGCTCGGGCAGGAGGGAGCTGCGGTGCATAATGTTACAAACAATGAAATATTTATGAGTTTACAAAATAATATCATATATGAAAAACAATAATATGCATACCCTTTCAAAAAATGTTATTATATTTTAATAAAAGTATTCATGTGATTTGAAATATAAGATCAAGTAATTTAAAAGTACTCGTATTTTATATTGTTCATTCATTTAATTAGTAAATGGGCTCATGCAGTTTCAAATTAATTCAAAAAAAGCATGTACTTTGCAAATGTTATTATAGTTCTAAAAATTGATCACTTTTTAAATACAAATAATTGTCTAATTTCAAAAGTACGGACGCATTAAAATATTCATGTAGTAAAAAACTGTAGTCATCTATTTCCTAAGAAGCTATTATATTCTGAAAAAACTTTAAAAAGGAAAATGAAATAGAAAAAGGAAAAGAAAAAAGAGATCACAAAAGCTAGGGTCAATCTAGCAGATTGATGGGCATGCCTCCATACTTGGGGACCACCTATGTGGCGCTTCAACCGCCACTAGGGAACGGGCGCCTGCAGTGGCCCTCTTCGTGGGTCGGCCCATATTTGATTCGTTGGTTATTAAAAAATTAAAGAAGTTCATAGAATTTTCAAAAAGTTCAGATTCGTGTGTAAATTTCAATGATTATGAAAAAAAGTTCAACAATTTTTGGAAATATGCTTATGAATTTTCACAAAGTTCAAAGAATTCGAAAAAATAATCATTGATTTTGAAAAATAGTTCATCAATTTTTAAAAATAGTTCACTTATTTTGATAAAAGTTCATGAATTTTAAATTATGTTCATCAAGTTTCAAAAATTGTTCATCGATTTCAGAAAAAAGTTCAACGATTTTCAAAAAAGTTCACCGATTTTTAAAAAGTTCACGCGCTAAAAAAGTTCATAAAGAACTTCTAAATGGGTCAGCCATTGCGGAGCGCTGCACGCACCGGTTAGCACATTTTACCTTTAACCGGCGCCCGTGACGCTAAATAGGCTTTGCCCCAAACTTGCCCGCGAGTTACCTGCATCGGTCGTCGCGCCTTCTTGGTCTTGGAACCTCCTCATCGCACAACCACCACCACACAGCAAGCCATTGGAAATTCTATATCTGATAAAAATTCCACTTTTGAACTTTGCGCCAATCAGTTTCTTCGGAGTTGCTGGGCAGCCATTGAGACAGAGGAAAGTATTCCTATGAGTACATTTTATTTTCTTCCGCTTGAAGAGTTTATGTAGGTATTAGTTGCTATAATAATTTGATGTATGTTTGCATATCTATTACTTCTGGTCGTCCCCCATAATTTTGCCCCATAAAGTTACCCTAAATTACCCACTATGCCATCCACAAGTCAAGAAAATGATTTAGATTTTTTTCTTCTTGTCAAAATCACCGCGCGGTTCACTTCTTATAATTTTGGACATAGATATATGCCAAGCAGTTGTTTATCATAGTGGCTGAAGCTTCGTCTTCTTCAGACTGGTCTCAGGTTCCAACCCTGGTTAATGGACGGCCTATGTTTTTATCTTTATTTGTATGCCTTTTCTTTTCTCATTTTAATTTATGTTTTCCTCATCTTTAAATTAATTTGTAATTCCCAGAGTTCCAAATTTTTAAAAGTTGCGAGTTTAAAAAAAATTGTTCATGAAATGATAAAATGTTCGCAAGATCATAAATTGTTGACAGATTAGAAAAATATTGGTCATCCTAAAAAACTATTCGCACATTATAAAATAATTCTTGATTTGAAAAATATATTTGGAAGAAAAACATTCATGATTTTAGAATAGATCATGTATTCAGAACATATTCGTGAATGTACGAAAAAAATCTATGAAAGTTTTAAGAAATGTTCATAGAAACTCAAAAAAACATGAATTTGGAAATAAATCCCAATTAGAAAAAACATCATCAATTCAAAAAATGTTCGTTGATTAAAAAACTGTCCATGCATTTCACAAAATGTTCATCTAAACAAAAAAACTATTTGTGAATTTCATATTTGTTCCCAAATTTGTTTGTAGATTCAAAAACTATTCACTAATTCCAAAGTTTCCAAAAAAATCATGAATTCGAAAGATGTTCTATAATTTCATTGAAAAATTAGGACTTGTAAAAAATCATGAATTTTAAAAATGTTTACGATTTCTAAAAATGTTCATGGTTTCAAAAATTAATTGTTGATCCGACAAATTTTCATTATTCAGAAAATACTCAAAATTTTTGAAGATGTTCGGAAAATGAAAAAGAAATAAATAAAAATTAATGGATTAAAAGGAAAATGGTAATAAAAAGAAAAGAAAACCGAACATGAAAAAAAACTTAAATGGAAATAAAAGAATAAAAAAAGGTGAAACCCAAAAGAAAAGATAAAAACGTAAGATAATAAAAACAAAAACCACACAAAAAGCAGTTCATTTCCTTAAATCGGTGTACACTAAACTACTGATATGAGGTTTATGTACGACTGACTTAATATTGATTTTCATATTATTTGAAATTGTGCTAATAGTGATTTGTTTTCATACTGTCATATGGTCTATTTTAGTAGTTCTCCAAAAGATTTATCTAAATAGCTCTACAATTTGAGCGGTTAAGTCTTTTAGGTTTAGGTTTTAATTTGTTTTTGAAAAATATTTATATGTCTAGGGATTGGGAATAGTTTGTGGTCGATGAGATTAGATGTTAAAGTTTTAAACATACCCTTGTGCTACACAATAATAAGTGTGGTGTGTAGTGGCATGTTCATAAACTTGAGATTTACCACGTCAAATGCATTATGATCACATGTACACACCGGACATCATTAAAGAGGGTGGAAAAATTGAGGAAGTGTCAACGTGATGAGCCATCGTGTTAGAATAGAAAAATAGAGTACGCTCTTATGTCAAGGTATTGAGCCATACTTATTTGGCTATGGCATAATATTTTTGTCTCTAGTTGCAACTCACGGGTATATTTTCTAGTAGGTTCCTAACCAAGAAGAACCTCATAGTGGACTGTCCGGATGCCGATGCAATATATAGTCTCCTTCACGCACCATATCCGGGACGAATGGCTCGCTCGCCAGCTCGGCCAGTATAGGCCGAGAACAATGTCCGCTCTCACGTCCCTTATGACCCGCTTTTGTGCGTGCGAGGATAATTGGCTAGCTCGTCGCAGCCATAATGCGGAGCACCCCGACACCTCTGAAGTTCGGGAGAGGAACAACAAACCAAGGTGAAACAAGAGCAAGCAACGCCACCGTACGCCGATGACATAGCGGTAAATGCTGGCTTCCGCAGCTCAAAACCTGGAAAACGGAAGAAACTCTTTGAAGGGAATAGGGATGGACCGACTACATTAGAGAAAATTATGGGAGGGCCCTCCCAGATCCATGGCACCCAAGACAAGCCCGCCACCCACACCAACGGTAACTATTGGGTGTTTAAACAGGCCGGTAAACTAGCAGCCGAGGAACATGGCAGGGCTCACGAAGCGAGGACAATGGAGAGCCCCTCGGTCCAAATACTGGGGGCCAGAAACAGTTCCCCCAGAAGTTAAATTAGTGAATATGATATATGTTACTCAAATACCAAAGAAGGAAAGGAAGCGAGCCCTTCACCTTCGATCGTAGAGATCATCCGGCCAGTATCCATCGCGGAGGGTTGTTCGCCCTCGTCCAAGACCCCATCATAGATGGGTATCACCTCACTAGAGTCCTATGGACAGAGGAAGTATCCTTAACCCGATTTACTCACATAAGATGAAAAAGATGGGCATAGACCCATCAAGGATCAAACCTAGCAACACTACCTTTAAAGGAGTGATCCCAGGCATAGAAGCCCGCTACTCCGACACGGTAACGCTGGAGGTTGTGTTTGGCTCACCCGACAACTTCCGCAGTGAAGACTTGATCTTCAACATGTCCCCTTACATAGCAGGTATCATGCACTACTCGGTCGCGTGCTTCAACGTTGTGCCCCATTACGCCTACCTAAAGCTGAAGATGCCCGTACCCAGAGGAGTTATCACCGTCAAAGGCAATACAGAACGCTCCTGCCGGACTGAGGTACACACAGCGCCCTTGGCAGCTGAATTCCAATACAACAACGAAGCATCAAGCAACCAGATCTCCATCGAGGCGCGGCAGGTGGGCAAGCCCGAGCTTAGTCGGATCCCGTGGATGCTTCTCCATCTCAAAACAAATAGCGGTACGCCCCCCACAACACGACCCAGTTACATGTAAGGTATGTCCCTCGTAGACATAATTTCATTTTCAAAATACCATGGGCAGCTGTGGAGATCCACCACAAAGGACTATATGTTTTGTTCGACCAAACTATGATCCAAATGTCCTCACAGACAAGAACAAGATGGCGTTGAGGATCTCTCAAGTGTCAAGCTCATTTATAGCAAGACAGCTTTTCAAGAACCTCTATTCAAGGTCTGCCTACCGACAACAACCACCTTTAAAGGAAATTACCCCTCCCTTCTAAGAAGTATAGGAGAAACCGCGTAGCTCAAAGCAGGGTGGACATCAAGTCACCCATGATAGGCCATGGAGAAAAAGTTGCTTTGAAATATGTTGTCCAAAACAATAATTCTCTGTAACAACTGGCTTGGCGCCATGAATTGTAGCAAATATGATTCATATATTCTTTCACAATATCTTTACATATATATGTGTCCTTCTCGTTGGTGCCGAAGGGTAGATTTGTTTAATAAATATCAAGTGTGATCGGCTAATAGACCGGCGGCTTGGAAAAATACCGCCCACTACCCCGTCACTACTTTATTAACTGTTCGATTTCTCGGATATTACTTTATATGCATCAGTTCCTAATTATGTCTTGGGTCAATAGTTGGGTCACCCCGCTCCGGTGATTACCCCGTTACATTCCACTACTTCGGCTAAAGGGGTGAACGGAGAACCACTGCGATTGTATTCCCAGCTAGCCTGGCTAAAAATTCCTTAGTGGAGAAAGCCGAAAACTGACTATCATGATAAGCGAGAACTGGTCTTCAATTCGAGCTTAAGTACTAAAAACCATTGGAGGTTTTATTCCGTGTCATACGGAGGGGTTTGTTCCTTTACGAAGCTTGTTGTAACTATTTCCAAATACGGTTTATCCGACTACCATAAAAAACTTGGGGCTAGCCCCCTGAATTCAAGCTCCTAAGGCTAAGTGATAGCACTAAATTCGAATAGTCTGATTGCCTCGTTTCCTTCACACACTACCGCCTTCGGGCACCGATATATCAGCGAAGGGTGACAGTGCGGATGTCTAAACACTCCTTGTAGTCTCTACATGGGGGTTGAAGTCGACGACTGGAAACTTTCGCATTAAATGGCCGAACAGGAGTCAAAAAAATAATTCAGAGTGTATTACATCGGGACAAGTATCATAATGATATATTGTTCCAAAGCACACTACAATACCCCTACTCGTAAATTACATCTTTGGAACACTGAGCTTCTATCGCCCGAGCACCCTCCGTCGCGGTATTGAAGTAAAGTTGGGACGCCGGTGCTCCTTTCTAAGGAGGAGGAGGTCCAGTTGCCATCGTAAGGGGCTTCACCCCTGGCCAGTGCATCATGGTCCTCACAAAAGCCATCTGATGACCTTCTATGCAAATAGAGTGCTTCAGGACTTTCACATGAGGCACAACGTCATACAATTTCTGCACTAAGCCGAAGTAAATGCTCGCCAAAGGCTCGGTAGGCCACAACTAGATGCAGAGGTCCTTCATGGCCGGCTCCACCATCTTGTGCAATTACATAAGCTCCTTCATTTGATTGACAAGAAGGGGGTAGGCCTCAAGAGCTTGAAACCGCGCCCAGAAAAGCCTCTGCTCGGCGTCCCCGTCATGGACCACGTAGTTCTTGGATGCATGTGCTGCACTCCACGGGAGGTCGTAAAGGCGCCCCGGGAATGCCATAGTTGTGTAAGAAAGGCAAACCTGTTTCCACCAAAGCCACTTTGCAGTAAGTATGGCTTACCATCTACAATCTTCTTGGCCTGGCGCACTTCTTCTTCGAAGAAACGCCTTTCTACCTGTTCCGACTTAAGCTCGGAGGGAAGCTTGGAGAGCTCAATCGCTTGTTCCTCGAACTTTTGTTCCAGGACCTCGCTTTCAGCGCTTGCATCCTAAAGCTCCTGCTGGACCTTGGCCACTCTAGCCTTTTGCCCGCCGCTCTCGATCTTCAACGAGTTTAGCTCGGCGGCAATCTGCTCTGCCACCATCTTATGAGCGGCCGCCGCATGCTTGGCCTTCTCCAATTCGGCCCTAAGTTTCTCCAACTCCATGTCCATAGCTGCTGACATATGTTGAAATCATGATGTGACATACAAAAGGCTAGATAGTACTAAACTACTAAAGTACGACAAGAGTCTTAGCGGCATGCATTAAGGTTACCCTACTTCTCGTCTAGCCGACTATTAAGTCGGCTGAGTTCCTCATCAGAAACCTGGAATTTCCGGTTCAGCTCGGCAAGTTCAAGGGCATTGGTAGCCATAGCCGAGGACGAGGCGTGCGAAACTAGACAGGGTTTGATAAGCATCCGAGCTAATGGGTTGGGATATTTGGCAGAAGTACCCTATTGAGCTATTATAGTTCATGGGTCCCCGAACTAATTTTGTTCAAAAACCATGAGTTCTTTTGAGCCACGGGTAAGTTTTGCATCTCATTCATGGCTCGGGGGCTATCATACCTATAAACCATGCAAAAACCTTATAAATAAAATTAACACTAATCGGTTCATCTTGTAGCCTGCCAGCAAACCGTTGAAGGCTCCCTTCAGTCTGTTATCAACGGGTCGAATACTTTCAGAATCGCATCCATAAGGGTACCATGTTCATCAGCAACGGATGAGCTGGATAGGGTCTCCTCCATCATTGTAGGCCACTCAACTGCAGCCCGTTTTGTCACAGGCGGCATTATAGGCAACGATGAAGACGTCGGAGGAGGAGAGCTCTTCGGAGCTGTATCCGGAGGAAGCTCACACGAATCCAAGCGTCACTCTCCCCTTGTAGGGAAGAGATCGACCTCCTAGGTCCCAATGACTAATGACCCACAAGTATAGGGATCTATCGTAGTCCTTTCGATAAGTAAGAGTGTCGAATCCAACGAGGAGCAGAAGGATCTGAAAAGTGGTTTTCAGCAAGGTAATATCTGCAAGCACTGAAATTATCGGTAACAAGTATTTGTGTGACAAGATGATTCGTAGCAAGTAGCAAGTAACAAAAGTAACCACGGTGCAGCAAAGTGTCCCAATCCCTTTTGCAACGCATAAACTAGGGTTTAAGCTTCTGTCACTCTAGCAACGCATAAACTAGGGTTTAAGCTTCTGTCACTCTAGCAACCCATAATGGTGAAGTGTTATGTAGTCGACGTTCACATAACACCACTAGAGGAAAGACAACATACAACACATCAAAATATCGAACGAATACCAAATTCACATGACTACTTATAGCATGACTTATCCCATGTCCTCGGGAACAAAAGTAACTACTCACAAAGCATAATCATAATCATGACCAGAGAGGTAATGAGTAGGATCAAAGATCTGAACATAAACTCTTCCACCAAGTAATCCAACTAGCATCAACTACAAAGAGTAATTAACACTACTAGCAACCTTACAAGTACCAATCAGAGTTGCGAGACGGAGATTGGTTACAAGAGGTGAACTAGGGTTTGGATATGAGATGGTGTTGATGAAGATGTTGATGGTGATGTGTCCCCTCCGATGAGAGGAGTGTTGGTGATGACGATGGCAACGATTTCCCCCTCCGGGAGGGAAGATTCCCCTGCAGGATCGTCCTGCCGGAGCTCTAAATTGGTTCTTCTCAAGTTCCGCCTTGTGGCGGCAGCCAATCCTCCGAAAAGCCTCCTCCTAATTTTTTCTAGGACGAAACCCTTCTTGTAGCAAAAGAGGGGGGCCAGAGGGCCAGCTGGGGGCCCACAAACCTCCTAGGCGCGGGCTTGTGGCCTCGTGCTGGCGCCCCTCTCGTACTTCTTCGGCCCAGTATTTTTTATAAACCCCAAAAAAATCCTCGTTGATTTTCAAGGCTTTTGGAGTTGCGCATAATAGGTATCTCAAACTTGCTCCTTTTTCAGGCCAGAATTCCAACTGCCGGCATTCTCCCTCTTCATGTAAACCTTGCAAAATAAGAGAGAAAAGGCATAAGTATTGTACCGTGAAGTGTAATAACAGCCCCTAAAGCGATAAATATCAACATGAAAGCATGATGCAAAATGGACGTATCAACTCCCCCAAGCTTAGACCTCGCTTGTCCTCAAGCGAATGCCGACATCAATAAACATGCCCACATATTTAGAGAGAGAGGTGTCGACAAAACAAGATACGAACATGCAGGCATCATGATCATTGTCAGAACAGCAATACCATCATATCATCTCTTATGCTAAAGTGATGATTCCTTCACAAAGTAAAGTATGGATCAAGAACCTTACCGAGAATTAACATCCGATAGGCTTTAGTCAATGAAGCAATTGCAATTTATCATAACATCGGAAAGAGTCCAATAAGAGCTTGTAAAGCAAATCCACATACTCAATCATCCTTTTGTCTTCTACAATTGCTACAGCTCACGTGGTACTCAAGAAATCAAAGTTTCAGTCGGACACAAAGAAAGATAGGGGCTTATAGTTTCGCCTCCCAACCACTTACCTCAAGGGTAATGTCAACAACAATAATTCATGAATACTTACCTCCAAGTTGACATATGAATATAGATATTTCCCTAGCATATGAAGTTAGCCAAGATAAAGGCAAAATAATGAAGTGGTGTAGATCACCATGACTCTTACAAGGGCAAAAAGTAAAGGTACAAGATAGGCCCTTCGCAGAGGGAAGCATAGGTTGTCATGCGCTTTTGAGGTTTGGATGTGTGTCCTCTTAGTGCGGAGGAACGTCACTTTATATTGCCTCCTGTGATAAAGAACTTTATTATGTTGTCTGTCGCTTTCACGTCTTCCTCATCACAGGTTCGTACAGAGCTTATTTTTCACACACTAATAGATCATACATATTAGGGAGCAATTTTTGTTGCTTGCATCGATGGCAACTTACATGAGGGATCTTATTCAATCCGTAGGTAGGTATGGTGGACTCTCATGGCACAACTGGGTTGAAGGTTTATGGATGCATAAGTACTATCTCTACTTGGTGCGGGAGTTTTGGCTAATATGAGGTGGAAGCAATCGTCACATGCTAAGGGATCTCTAGTCATATAACATTGTTCGGAACCAAGCAAACACAATTCATTATGTTGTCTTCCTTGTCCAACATCCACTTCTAAGCATGTAATAGTGTAGTGAGTGTTCGCAATCATAGAATGTGTCAAAGATGATATATTTATATGTGAACCTCTCCTTCTTTATCACTTCCTATTAATTGCAACAATGACCAAGGTCTACGTTTGTCTACCCCCGACAAGTTTCAATCATCATTCTTTTTATATGTGAAGCCATCACTTCCCATAAGATCATTACATGATCTTTCATGCTTTTGTTCTTTTCTCATTCTTTTGATCATGGCATGAGGCAAGGCACTTAACTAAGACACTCTTTATTATATGGCTCACGAGCTCGAATACATTGGGCGTGACACAAAGCAAAAAATCAAGCCTAAAACACTAAGACCTTTAATCTACTAGAGAAAGATAAAACCAAAAAGGAACGAACTAAGAAAAGGTAAAGCCAAAAGATGTGACGGTGATACGATACTGGGGAAACTCCCCCAAGCTTGGCACAAGACAAGGGGATTGCCCATACACATGCTCAATTGTCTTCCTTTGGAGGTGATGGTGGTGGAGTTGTTGCAACATGGGTTTGATCCTTTGTCTTCCAAGGCATAGGTGCTCCATCATGGAAAGATGACCGAGTCTCCGAAATCCTCAAATTTGCAGCCAACCGTATTGATTTAAATCTATACTCATACTCACAGTTTTGTTTCTGCAGGTCATAGATCTGGGCTTGGAGGTGATCAATTCTATCATAGAGCCTGGAGAGGTGCTTCCCGATGTCATTGGCATCGATCTTGTGCTTGTTGGTGAACTCCGTGATCATCATGTGGTTGGCGTTGAGTCCACGCTCCACCATCCCTTGGCACTTGAAGACTTGTTGCTCCATTGCTTCGAGCCTCGCCTCCACGCTTCCGGTCTTCTTGGGCCCCTCACCATCACGGATGTGCCGCATCCCCTCACACATCTCGATAGATTGAGGGTGTTGCAGCACTCCCGCCAGGTAGGGATTAATGACCTTCTCAAAGATCTTGTCCTTCAAAGCTTTTGGGGACGCCATAGCGATCTAGATGTGCAGCAGAAACAGGCTCGAAAGGAAAACATAGGAAATTTGCGTTATACGAGGGTCAGACCTTTCGCGAGAATATATAATGATTTTTTTCCGACTAGAAGGAGTACTCCGCAAAAAAACGGAGTCCGGGAGGCACACGAGGTGGCCACAAGCCCCCCAGGCGCAGCCAGGGGGTGGCCCGCGCCTCGCACGCTTGTCGCCTCCTCGTGCGCTTTCCGGACTGCTTTAAATTTTTCTATTTTTCGAAATATTCCGAAACGGAGAAAAATTCCTACTGGAAATTATTTGGAGTCTGTTTACTTACCGAATCACACACCTCTTCGTTTTCGGAGTCTGAAACAAGCTGATAAATATCCCTTTGGTACTCCTCCGGAGTTATGGTATTGATAATATTGCTTTCAACATTTATTGGAGTACCTGAAATATAATGCTTGATTCTCTGCCCATTTACCACTCTCGGAAAATTACCTTCCGTGTTGTTGGTCTTGATGGCACCGGAACGATATACTTCCTCAACAATGTAAGGACCTGCCCACTTAGAGAGAACCTTGCCTGCAAAAAATCTTAAACGAGAATTATATAGCAAGACGTAATCACCTACATTGAATTCACGTTTCTGTATCCTTTTATCATGCCACCTCTTGACCTTTTGTTTGAACAACTTGGCATTCTCATATGCCTGAGCTCTCCACTCGTCAAGCAAGCTAATATCAAATAACCTCTTCGCACGAGCAAGTTTGAAATCAAAGTTGAGCTCTTTGATTGCCCAATAAGCCTTATGCTCTAGCTCAAGAGGTAAATGACATGCTTTGCCGTAAACCATTTTGTACGGAGACATGCCCATGGGATTCTTATGGGTAGTTTTATAAGCCGACAATGCATCATCGAGCTTCTTAGCCGAATTCTTTCTAGACCTATTTATAGTCTTTTGCAGAATTAGTCTAATCTCTCTATTGCTTAGCTCTACTTGACCACTGGACTGAGGGTGATAGGGAGACACAATTCTATGGTTGACATCGTACTTAGCAAGCATTTTACAGAAAGCACCATGAATGAAATGTGAACCACCGTCGGTCATTAGATATCTACGGATTCCAAATCTAGGGAAAATAACTTCTTTAAGCATCCTGATAGAAGTGTTGTGATCAGCACTACTGGTGGGGATAGCTTCGACCCACTTAGTAACGTAATCAATAGCAACTAGGATATGAGTATACACGTTGGATTTTGGAAAAGGTCCCATATAATCAAAGCCCCAGACATCAAATGGTTCAATGACAAGTGAATAGTTCATAGGCATTTCCTGACGTTTACTGATATTACCTATTCTTTGACATTTTTCACAAGACAAGACAAACTTACAGGCATCCTTGAACAGAGTGGACCAATAGAAACCTGATTGAAATACCTTGTGTGCAGTTCTATCTCCCGCATGGTGTCCTCTGTAGGCCTCGGAGTGACACTTCTGTAGGATCTGACCCTGTTCATGTTCAGGTACGCAACGTCTAATAACACTGTTGTGGTTTTGTAACGGCAGATGTCCTCGTGAAAGGACTTAGTACTGGAGCCATCGCACCTTGGTGGCGACTCAAAGGGGTTAAGCGGGAGAGACACGGCGATTTACCCAGGTTCAGCCCCTCGATAAGAGGTAATAGCCTACGTCCTGCTTGGTGTGTATTGATGTGGATTCGATTACAAGGAAGGCGTAACTCGCCCTAACCTAGCACTCGATGATTTCTGACCTATCTATCCCCCTCCAGACTCGCCTTTATATATAGGTCGAAGCCTTAGGGTTTACAAGAGTCCCCTTCTTTTTACAAATCGTGACCACCGCGGTCTCTAAGTTGCCGTCTTGCCGGACCCAAAGTCCTTCCACAAATCATAACCATCCTGTGACTTCGAACCGCCCGGACAGAGGCCCAACTAGCCTTAAAGGATGAATCGCCTTAACAGTGACCCGACCCATATTCGGCGGGTCATAACCGCAGACAATATCCCCAACATTAGGCCCCAAATTGACTTGAGTCTTCATGCCAATACCTTCATTTTAGTCGAAGGCGATTCACTCTTCTGTGTTCCTCCTTGCACAAGAAATCTTAACTCGCCAATTGGTGCCGGAAAAAGTCTCTGAGCCGCCAACGCATTCCCATCAGTATTCTCCTTAGCCCTCGATTTTCGAGAACCCCAACACAATCTCAACGGATCTTTTGGGCGCATCATTATCCCAAAAATTTCGGATGTCATCATGGCGAATCTTGTCTTTCTCAACGGTTCCCGCTCACGGCGCCTCGATCCCCGCGCCCATCCTTATAAATAGGCGGAAGGGACAGGGCTGACACCGTCCACCTACCAGTCCCGTCGATTTCTCCACCATCATCACAGCGAGGAAAAGACGCTCCGCATCCCGAAAGCTCCGCCGCCGGTCGCAATCTCTGCCTCCGTCCGAAGAACTCCGGCGCCACCCGCAAGCCGTCGCCGTCCGAGAAGCCCCGACGCCGCCCGCAAACCGTCGCCGTTCGAGGAGTTCCGGCGCCACCCGCAAGCTGCTGCCGTCCGAAGAGCTCCGGCGCCGCCTGCAAGTTGCTGCCGTTCGAAGAGCTCGAGCGCCGTTCGAGGGACTCCAGCGCCGCCCGCACGTCATCGCCGTCGCCAGGCTCCATCGTCACCAAACTTCTTCGGCCAAGATCTTCAGGTTAGGCCACTGCTTCCTTCTCTAGAGGTAGATTTAGTTCTTGTTCTTGCCGCCGCCATTGCCATAGCTTCGAAGTTCTATGTTCGCCACCATTTTAGCTGTTGAACCGATTAGTTCGAGCGCCATTAGGGCACCCACTGTTTCGGACAATGCTATCCATCTGTGCCCTTGCGGATTTTCGCAACAGAATAGTCTTTTTGAACATGAGGCACCATCCTGATCACACACCGCTCATGTTTTAGCCACGTCCGTAAGCTGTTATATCTGTTGGATAGATCCATTCCTCTTTCACTGTTTGCAAAAAGCTGTTTGGAAACCTCGTTCTTCCCTTAGCATTTCGGAAAGAATAAATGTTACCACCCATAGTAGCGTTGCTTCTGAAAATAGCCCTGCTCCGATAAGTCGCCACATCAATCCAACCCGGCCTCCCAATTCGGCGGGTTAAACAGACGCTAGTTCCGACTTACATAATAAATGCTCTAGACACGTAATACCATTTTCTTGCCTATTTGTAGCATGGGTGCCGTTTTCAAGAGTGATTGGCTCCCCACCAAAGTTGACGATGCTGTTTTGGCGAATTACGTGAAAACGGGCTGCCTGGATCCTCAAGACGTCATTGGATGGCGCACCGGGTTGGGAGAAGACCTACCCAACCCTAAGGAAGGAGAGATAGTAGTGTTTGTGGAACACTTAGAACGGGGTTTTAAACCGCCCGGATCTAAATTCCTTAGAGACGCCCTGACTTTTATGAACGTCCGACTCCAAGATTTGGGACCCAATTCCATAAGCAACCTGAGTCAATTCCAAGTCCTTTGCGAAGCTTATTTGCGGATTGAGCCTTCCGTCCCTCTGTTCTGGTACTTCTTCCACCTGAATCGCCAGACGGAATTCCACAACGGCCCCAGTTTGGAACTCGGCGGGGTCAATGTCCAGCGTCGCCGGGACAGTCCGTTCCCTGCGCTCATTATGCCTAGCCATCCCAAGGGCTGGGGTGAATCTTGGTTCTACTGCAAGGAAACATCCCCCGCCGGCGAAAACAAACTTCAGGGTTACAGGCCAAGCCGCCTCCCAGTCAACTTCAAGCTCCCAGACAAGCTCACCGAGGAGGAAGAGTCGGAATTCGTCCCAATTCTGTCCGAACTGAGATCTTTGACGAATAACGGTCTCACCGGGGTTGACTTGATTCGCTGTTGGGTCGAATGGCGGATCCTTCCTCTGAGCCGCCGAGACGGCCTGATGTGCGATATTGACGGTACCCTGGATCATCCCCAATGCTACTTCCACACAGCGTTGATGGAAAAATACATAGTCACCATCATCGGGAAACTGACCGGCGAACCTGCAGCGAAATGCGGCCAAATCGGCCTTAAGCCCTTCTGCAAGATCAACCCGGCACCCAAGGTACCCAAAGCTAACTCGTCCTCAATTTTTACTTCATCTGGTTTACGGTCATCATGACTTCATGCCACATCCCCTTCCAGAAAGGTGACAAGTTCTGGTCTAGAAGACCTAAGAAACAAGCCATGAAGAGTGCTAAGCCGCCTTCCAAGAAAAACAAAGGCAAAGGCAAATCGGCCGCGGCCGAGCCATCTGAAGTCGATGAATCGCAAGCCGGCGACGCACTCTCAGAGGTACCAATCCGTCCTCATCTTCACTCGCCATTCATCACCTTTTTATCTTTTACTTATCTCTCGCTTCTTTTATAACACAATGAAGATAACGAGAGCCAGGAAGACTCTGTCGAGGTAATTTCCGTCTCTTCCGATTCATCTCCTTCTCCACCTAAGCCGGCCCGGCGAATATGTGGAAAAGTACCTCTCTCACATCCAAATGCCCATTTGGACCCAAATTTCTTACTGAAGAAAACGCAGCACGCCTCAAAACAGAAAACACGGAGTCATTCTGGCGACCTCACACCTCGCTTGCCAACAAGGAACAAAAGAAAACCAAGCGAGGTACCTCCTTTTCTTATGTGAGCAACCATTGTTCGTGCTGCTTTGGATCACAGTCCTAACCCGCCAGTATTATAAATGTACCAATTCTACAGGATTCTCCCCCCACTTCTGGCGACTCAGTGATGTCGACCCTTCCACCAATGATCCGAGTCCCGGGGTAAATTCCTTGTCCTGATCCTTGAGAATGATACTCTTTTATGTATATATTTTTTAACACGCCTATTTCTTTCATTAGGGCGCAAGCAAAGAAGAGGAAAACAAGTGGATCAAACCCTGACGCCACTCCTGAACCTCCAAAGAAAGCTATTCCGACTCAAGAGGATCCGGGTCAAAACGAGCCGATAATTCAAGCAAACCCTCCTGAGTCGCCCAAAGGATCAACGGATGTCCCTAGATCACCGGTCGTAATGGCGACAGCTGATGACCCAGATGCTGTGGTCATTACTGGTTTTGGTTTCTCCAAGCCGGCAGAGACGATCCTCTCCAAACACACAGCATCCCCTTCTCCATCAATTCTCGAGTCTGGGCCTTCCAAGGCGAAACTTTCTGACTATGCAGGTCTAGAGTTTAAAGAACTCTGTTCTGGCTTCGCAAGTCGCCTGGAAGCGAGTTACGAGATGGAAAAGAATCTGCTGAAGATGTTAAATAACAAGCATGAGGTAAAAATTTATATTCTATATTATCCTCAGTAACCCCCAAGGGCCGGGTCATCAGTAAAATGATGAGCCGGGTCTTTTAAAAGCTTCGCAACCAATAACCCCCAAGGGCCGGGTCATCAGTAAAATGATGAGCCGGGTCTTTTAAAAGCTTCGCGACCAGTAACCCCCAAGGGCGGGGTCATCAGTAAAATGATGAGCCGGGTCTTGATTTCTGTATAATTTTCCTCGAAAAATTATACATTAGCCCCCAAGTGTCAGGGGTATTGCCTTGCAATAATTCTGAGACTTGTCTCTGTTTTTAAATTTTAAACAGGAAAGCCTTGCCCAGACCGAACTGGCCCTGGGCGACTTAAAGAGAAACTTGGTTGACCAACAAGATGCCCGAGCTCAGTCGGAAGACAAATATAAGCTGGCTCTGGTTGAACTGGAAAAACTCAAAGCCGAGTTAGAAAGAACCCAGGCTGACCACAGTACGGTTTTGACGAGAGCCGAAAAAGCAGAAGCGAAGCTGGCAACTGTGCAGCAGGAGCTATCCGGCTTAAAGCGTCATATTTCCAACATGACTCAAGCCATCTTTGGTAAGCTTTACCTAACTCACCAATCTTATCCTCTTCCTTGGGCAAAATTCCTCAATGTTTAACTTACCGGTTTTTTAATCACAGGCTCGAGAGTCGCCAATCTGCAAGACGACAGCGTGTTGATGCTGAAGGCGATCTACACGCTGACGGAACAGCTGTACACACGCAGTGTGCTGACCGTCAAAGCTGTGATTGGTGCGAAGGAGCCCATAACTTCTATCAAGAAGGTGCTTGGATATCTATCCACGCTGCCTCCCCAGATCGGCGAGTTAACCCGATCAGCCGCCCGGAAGGGTGTCCTGACGGCCCTGAGTCGCTGCCTGGCGTATGCTCCAGAAATCAATTTGGAAGAAGTAGCTGCCGGCTTCCCTCAGCTTAAAGATGACGGCTCGGAGTTCGTGGAGGAAGACTACCAGAAGGTTGTCAAGGACTCTCGACTGGCCGCGACTCAACTCGCCGCCAGCCTCGACTTGACAAAATATCAGGCGGCTTATGATGACAAGAATAAGAAAATCAGCCCGCCAACCTTCGTGGTGACCAACCTTATCCCTCGGCGACCCAAGAATCCCTTTGACTGGGAAACGGACCTGGCATCAATCTTGACTGATGAAGACGATTTCGCCTCTTTGTCCAGATGCAATTGGGTCTTGGGAGATTTACAAATCGAAGCTGGTCAGAGCTCACGCCAGAACTTAGCGGAATAGGTTTTCCTTGAATCTAGCCCAAGAGCCATGTAATAGTCAGTACTATCTTTTGATGACATCTTCTGCAAAAAACCCTTATACCGTTTTTGAGGCGGTTTAAAATATTTGGTTAACCTTTATTAGAATCGCCTGAAATGCTTAACCCGCCAAGGATGAAAACCTTGAGCACATTATCTGTGAAAATAAAAGAATCACAAACAGTTTCAATGAGTAAGCAGTAAGGGAAAAAATTTCCAAAGTCAAATCATAACACGAGCAATTTTGTTGGCTCATATGATCGCGACAGGGAGGGGGCGAGTCAAAAAGCTCGCGTACCCACCCTTAATGCAGGTTTCGTCGGCTCATAAGGTCGCGACAGGGGGAGGCGAGTCAGAAAGCTCGTGCACCCAACCATTATGCAGGTTTCATCGGCTCATAAGGTCGTGACAGGGGGAGGCGAATCAGAAAGCTCGTGCACCCACCCTTAATGCAGGTTTCGTCGGCTCATACGGTCGTGACAGGGGGAGGCGAGTCAGAAAGCTCGTGCACCCACCCTTAATGCAGGTTTCGTCGGCTCATACGGTCGCGACAGGGGGAGGCGAGTCAGAAAGCTCGTGCACCCACCCTTAATGCAGGTTTCGTCGGCTCATAAGGTCGCGACAGGGGGAGGCGAGTCAGAAAGCTCGTGCACCCACCCTTAATGCAGGTTTCGTCGGCTCATACGGTCGCGACAGGGGGAGGCTAGACAGAAAGCTCGTGCACCCACCCTTAATGCAGGTTTCGTCGGCTCATAAGGTCGCGACAGGGGGAGGCGAGTCAGAAAGCTCGTGCACCCACCCTTAATGCAGGTTTCGTCGGCTCATAAGGTCGCGACAGGGGGAGGCGAGTCAGAAAGCTCGTGCACCCACCCTTAATGCAGGTTTCGACGGCTCATAAGGTCGCGACAGGGGGAGGCGAGTCAGAAAGCTCGTGCACCCACCCTTAATGCATGTTCTGTCGGCTCATAAGGTCGCAACAGGATATCATGAAATTGCTCTTTCTTTAAAGAAGAAGCCCCCCGAGTCAGGGAAACATTATATTATTCCATAAGGAAAACTGAAAAACTTACAAAGCATGGAGGTTTAAGAACTCAAGTGTAATAAGGCCGCAAATGGGCAATATTCCAAGGGCGAGTTGACTCAGCCCCCGTAGTTGGTCGATCAGACCGAAGATCCATCAAGTAGTAAGAACCATTGCGGAGGTTCTTGCTGACAACGAAAGGTCCCTCCCAAGGGGGCGAAAGTTTGTGCATGCCTGTCCGATCTTGTATTAGTCGAAGCACCAAATCGCCTTCCTGGAAGGTACGACTCTTCACCCGGCGACTATGATAACGCCGCAGATCTTGCTGATAGATCGCCGAACGAGCCGCTGCTAAGTCACGTGCTTCTTCCAAGGCGTCCAAAGAGTCTTGACGCGCCAGCTCGTTGTCCTGCTCCACATATGCGGCGACTCTAAGAGAATCATGCCTTATGTCAGTAGGGAGAACGGCCTCTGCCCCATAGACCAAGAAGAAAGGGGTGAACCCCATGGACCGATTCGGGGTGGTTCGGATGCTCCATAATACCGAAGGTAACTCCTCCACCCAACATCCTGGGGTTCTTTCCAGGGGAACTATGAGCCGAGGTTTGATCCCTCGCAAAAATTCCTGATTCGCCCGCTCGGCCTGTCCGTTTGACTGCGGGTGAGCAACTGCAGAGATATCAAGCCGGATATGTTCACGGTGACAAAAATCCAGCATCGCTCCTTGGGACAGGTTAGTACCATTGTCTGTGATGATACTGTGCGGATATCCAAAACGGAAAATCAGCTTTTTCAGAAATTTTACCGCAGTCTCCGCGTCACAAGCCCCAACTGGCTCCGCCTCAATCCACTTAGTGAATTTATCAACCGCCACTAATAAGTGAGTTTTCTTGTTGGAGGACATCTTAAAGGGACCGACCATGTCCAACCCCCAGACCGCGAAAGGCCAAGTAATGGGGATCATCCTCAATTCTTGAGCCGGCACATGAGCCTGTCTCCCGTAGCGTTGGCACCCCTCACACCGCCGTACTATATCTTCTGCGTCTGCGTGAGCCGTCAACCAGAAGAAACCGTGTCGAAAGGCTTTTGACACCAAAGAACGTGACCCGACATGATGTCCGCAGTCTCCAGAATGGATGTCATTAAGGATCGTGCATCCTTCCTCGGCGGAGACGCACCGCTGAAAGACCCCTGAAGCACTTCGTTTATATAGCTCGCCATTAATGATGACCATGGACTTGCTACGCCGAACAATCTGGCGAGCCAAGACTTCGTCAGTGGGTAATTCGCCACGGGCAAGGTAAGCTAGATAAGGAAGAGCCCAATCCGGAGCGATATGGAGAGCCGCCACAAGCTGAGACTCGGGATCTGGGATCGCCAATTCCTCCTCCGTGGGTACAGTCACGGATGGTTTATGCAAGATATCCAAGAAGACATTAGGGGGACCGGTTTTCTCTGTGAGCCGAGTCGCGAGAGGGCATCAGCTGCCTCATTGAGTCGCCGATCAACATGATCAACCTGGTATCCATGAAAATAGCCCGCCACGTCAGATACGGCTCGTTTGTAAGCCGCCATCATAGGATCTCGAGAATCCCAGGTGCCCGAAACCTTTTGCGCCACCAGATCTGAGTCCCCAAAACATCTGACTCGGGTTAGGTTCATCTCTTTTGCTAGTCACAAACCATGGAGCAGAGCTTCATACTCTGCCGCATTATTTGTGCAAGGGAACATGAGCCGGAGGACGTAGCAGAACTTATCTCCTTGAGGGGATATCAACACCACACCAGCCCCCGAGCCCTCCAACTGCCTGGATCCATCAAAATAAATAGTCCAATAGGTAAGGTCAGGGCGATCTTCCGGAGCCTGAAGCTCCGTCCAATCATTGACGAAATCAACCAGCGCCTGGGACTTGATGGCCGTGCGGGGGGTATACTGAATGTGATGTGATCCAAGTTCGATCGCCCATTTGGCGATTCGCCCTGTTGCCTCGCGGTTTTGGATGACGTCGCCGAGGGGCGCGGAACTGACCACGGTGATTGGGTGTTCTTGGAAATAATGTTTAAGCTTCCGACTCGCCATGAACACTCCGTAGACCAGTTTTTGCCAATGGGGGTACCGTTGTTTGGAGAGAGTTAACACCTCACTGATAAAGTACACCGGGCGTTGTACCGGGTATTCCTTTCCTTCCTCTTTTCTTTCGACGACCACGGCCACGCTGACCGCTTTGGAATTCGCGGTGATATACAGGAGCATGGGCTCCTTTTCAGTCGGGGCCGCTAGGACCAGTGGGTTAACTAGCTGACGTTTCAAGGCCTGAAGTGCCTCGTCGGCTTCCTCTGTCCACACGAATCGGTCAGACTTCCTCAACAATTGATAGAGCGGAATCGCCTTTTCTCCGAGGCGGCTTACAAAACGACTGAGAGCCGCGATACGACCCGCCAATCGCTGGACTTGGTTAACGTTCGTCGGCTTGCCGAGTGAGGCAACCGCTTCAATTTTGTCCGGGTTAGCCTCGATGCCGCGCTCCGATACCAAGAAACCCAGTAGTTTTCCCGCAGGTATGCCGAAAACGCACTTGGTAGGATTTAGCTTCATCTGATATACCCGTAAATTAGCAAAGGTTTCCTTAAGGTCTTCCAGAAGTGTCTCCTCCCGGCGGGTCTTGATAACAATGTCGTCAACATAAGCATGGACGTTGCGGCCAATTTGGCTGTGGAGACAATTCTGGATGCAACGTTGGTAAGTCGCCCCTGCGCTCTTGAGCCCGAACGGCATGGACACATAGCAAAAGGCCCCGAAAGGGGTTATGAAAGCAGTCTTTTCTTGATCTTCCACAACCATTTTGATCTGATGATAACCTGAGTAAGCGTCCGAAAAGCACAATCGTTCGCATCCCGCCACCGAGTCAATGATTTGGTCGATGTGGGGAAGAGCGAAAGGATCCTTGGGGCAGGCTCTGTTGAGGTCCGTATAGTCAATGCACATACGGAAGGTGCCATTCTTCTTGAGTACTAACATCGGGTTAGCTAGCCATTTGGGGTGAAAGACTTCCACGATGAACCCGGCGGCTAAAAGAAGGGCGACTTCTTCTCCAATCGCCTTCCGTCGCTCCTCGTTAAACCGGCGGAGGTATTGTTGAACAGGTTTGCATTTTGGGTCAATATTAAGATGGTGCTCAGCGAATTCTCTCGGTACACCCGGCATGTCAGAGGGTTTCCATGCGAAGATGTCCCGATTCTCACGGATGAATTCGATGAGCGCGCTTTCCTATTTGGGGTCCAGACCCGTCCCAATGGTAAACTGCTTGGATGAATCGCCAGGGACGAAGTCGACTGTCTTCGTGTCATCCGTTGGTTTGAACTTGAGGGGCGACTCGGAGTCTGTAGTCGGCTTCTTGAGTGGTGTCATGTCCGCCGGGTCAACATTGGCTCGGTGGTTTTTGAGCTCTTCCGCCGCGCAGGCGACTTCCGCGTAGGCCACGTCTCCTTCCTCACACTCTTTTGCAATCCTTCTATCTCCGTCGACCGTGATAGGCCCTTTAGGGCCAGGCATTTTGAGCTTGAGGTAGACGTAGCATGGGCGGGCCATGAAGCGAGCGTAAGCCGGTCGTCCGAACAGCGCATGGTACGGGCTTTTTAATTTGACCACCTCGAAGACCAGAGACTCCGACCTGTAGTTTTGTGCAGTTCCAAACGCTACTGAGAGCCTGACTCGGCCAATCGGATAAGTGGATTTGCCTGGGACGATGCCGTGGAAAACTGTGGTTGAAGGCATCAAGTCTTTCTCTAATAGATTCATCCTCCGGAAGGTGTCGAAGTATAGGATATTAATGCTGCTGCCGCCGTCCATCAGTACTTTCGATAGAGTGTAACCCGCCACTTGGGGAGCCACGACCAAGGCCAGGTCGCCCGGGTTATCTATTCTCGGCGGGTGATCCTCTCTGCTCCATGTTATGGTCTGTTCGGACCAGTGGAGATATCTGGGAACTGCCGGCTCAATTACGCTGTACGCCCGGTGATTTACCTTTTTATCACGCCTGCAAGCATTAGTGGTGAAAACATGATATTGCCCATTACTTAGCTGTTTAGGATTGTTGCGGAAGCCCCCATGGTCATCCTGGTCCTGCGGAGCCCCTGCGGGGGTTGCTGCTGGAAGACTCCCGGCGGGTTGTACCGCCGATGGTGGTGCACCGGGTACTGGACGCCGCCTGGCTGCGGCCCCCCCTGAGCCTCCTGTTCGGGAAAACCGCCGAAGGGGTTGTGCCTTTGGTTGGGCGCGGCGAGTTGGTCTTGGCGACGGTTCGGGTCTTTGTTCTGGCTCTTCTTGATTGCCTCGGCCCGAAACTCCCGCATCACGGAGCAGTTCTCCCAGGAGTGACTCGCCGGGCCATCGGCCGTGGCGTGGTGGGGGCAAGGGCCTTTGAGCAGTTCTTCGTAGTTGCGCGGTCTTTTCCCACTGAAGCTTCGATTCTTCTTTTTGCCGTCATTGGCGTTAGTGTTGGCAACCAGATCCGAGGGCTCTTCATGCGGCCTACGTTTGCCGTTGGTCCCCTGGTTATGGCGGTTGCGGCTCTGGAGGCGGGCATGCTTATTGGTTGAATCGCCCTTCTTGGGCGAGCTACCCTTGCCGTCCTCGCCGGGATCCTTGGTATCGTCGGCTTCGGCGTACCTAGTGAGGGTATCCATCAGCTCGCCCATATCCTGAACTTTCCGTTTAAGTCGCCCCAGCTTCTGGACCAACGGTTCGTAGTGGCAGTTGTGCTCGAGGATAAGCACGGCTTGCGCTGCCGTGATGCCATCCGATGAATGGATAATTTCCGCGACTCGCCGCGACCAATGATGCGCCGACTCATCCGGGCGTTGAACGCAGTGTTGCAAGTCGACGATTGTCATCGGTCGTTTACAGGTTCCACGGAAGTTCTTGATAAAACGCTCCTTTAACTCGGCCCAGGACTGGATGGAGTTTGGGGGTAAATTTTTCAACCAAGTGCGTGCCGATCCCTCGAGCATCATGGTGAAATATCTGGCACAAACCGCCTCGTTTACGTCGAGCATGTCCATGGCGATCTCATAGCCCTCGATCCAAGATGTCGGTTCGAGATCTGGTGTGTAATTTGGCACCTTTCTTGGTCCTTTGAAATCCTTGGGCATTCTTTCGTTTTGAAGGGCCAGGGACAAGTAGGGCACCCCGACTCGCCCTCCGGTCCCCACGGGAGGAGTCTGAGCCTCCTGAGTGTTGGGTGGACCTCTGCCCGGCGGGTCCCGCTCGGGCGGGTTGTCCTGCGGGGGGTGTCGTGGGCGCTGTTTACGGCTGGCTGATCCTCCGGCCAACCCCTGGTATAGCTCGCCTGGGGGGTGGAGTGCAGTCGCTCGGGGCTGTGTGAGAATTGGGCGTTTTGTACCACCGCTGTTTTCAACATCTCGATGGCGTTCCTTGCTTCGATCTCAGCTGGGGTGTTGCCGTGGATCGGGAGAGACTCCAGATGGCGAGTTGCGGCGAGCACGTTATCCACCGGGTTAGAGAAGTGGCCTCGGGGGGTGTGGAACCGAGGGATTTGACCCTCAGTTGGCTGAATCGGCGGGTTAGGAGGGCGGCCCATCCCTCCTGCTGGAGCGGCTCCCATCCCGGGCATTTGGGGAGTGTCGAACAGGCGAGTCGGATTGAGATCGTGGGGTAGGCGTCCTTGGTGCCTCCGCTGATGGACGGCGTCGGATGCGCGCTGCTGCCTTTCGAGCCGCCAATTGTCGGTGTTCAGCCGCATCCTTTCGGCCGTAATCTGGGCCTGTCGAGTTTCCATCCTGGCGGACTCCGTCTCAGCATCCTGATGGGCCTTTGCCACCGCCTCCCTCAGTTTCGCTATCTCCGCATTTATCTCTCCTTGGTTCTCCGGCGTGAGGGGGGTTGACATTAGCCTTGTGATTTCTGCCGCTAGGTCCACTAGGACTGCTGACGCACTTCTGGACGTCCCGCCGGTTCCATCGCCCCCGGCGGGGTTCGGTGCGGGTTGAGTCGCCCTAGCCATGTAGATGGCGATCTGGCGGCGGGTTCGATCGAGGATTTCCGGATCCATGGCCAGTGACAAGCCCCCAAGACCGTCTCCGTGGAGGGACTGGATGGAATTGGACTCGCCCATGGATGACCCGTCGTCAGAGTTGACGGGGGTGACCTCCTGAGCCGCTGCGCGCTCTGGTTCCTCCGATCCCTGTGTGAAGCCCACGAAGACCGGGCGGGTCAGATTCCGGGTTGTGACTGGGCGAACGTACCTGGCCGGCTCGACGATGTCGGAGGAGGTGTCCGGCTCAGGAACGGGTGACCCGATCATGCCGACGAAGACGTTGATCTTGCCGAAGGGGACCCTGTAGCCTGATTCGAGAGAATTTGCTTCAGGTCCCCATCGCCTGTTGTCGATGTAGGCTATGCCGCGTCGGCTCCAAGTCATGAGCGCCGCCGCATAACTCCCAGACCCTGGTAGGGCTCCCTTTGAGAACTCAACTCCATCGTGCGCAGGCCCCACGGTGGGCGCCAACTGTCGTGGTTTTGTCACGGCAGATGTCCTCGTGAAAGGACTTAGTACTGGAGCCATCGCACCTTGGTGGCGACTCAAAGGGGTTAAGCGGGAGAGACACGGCGATTTACCCAGGTTCGGCCCCTCGAGAAGAGGTAATAGCCTACGTCCTGCTTGGTGTGTATTGATGTGGATTCGATTACAAGGAAGGTGTAACTCGCCCTAACCTAGCACTCGATGATTTCTGACCTATCTATCCCCCTCCAGACTCGCCTTTATATATAGGTCGAAGCCTTAGGGTTTACAAGAGTCCCCTTCTTTTTACAAATGTGACCACCGCGGTCTCTAAGCCGCCGTCTTGCCGGACCCAAAGTCCTTCCACAAATCATAACCATCCTGCAACTTCGAACCGCCCGGACAGAGGCCCAACTAGCCTTAAAGGATGAATCGCCTTAACAGTGACCCGGCCCATATTCGGCGGGTCATAACCGCAGGCAATATCGCCAACAAACACCATCTACTCCTTCCTTATAAAGGTGAGGATCATCCCAAAAGTAATGCCTCAAGTCAAAGAAGAATTTCTTCTTTTGCTGGTATGTGAAACTAGGTGGTATATATTTGGCAACCATATAATTTGCATAATCAACATACCACGGTGCACTACGTGAAGTATTGATGACATTCAATTTCTCATCAAGAAAGCTATCATCAATAGGTTGTGGGTCATCAAAAACATTCCCCAACCTAGACAAGTTATCTGCTAGTAGGTTATCAGCACCCTTTCTGTCGACAACATGCAAATCAAATTCTTGTAGCAAGAGAATCCATCTGATGAGTCTAGGTTTAGCGTCTTTCTTCTCCATGAGGTACTTAATAGTAGCATGATCAGTGTGAATAGTGACTTTGGAATCAACTATGTAAGATCTGAACTTTTCACATGCAAACACTACTTCTAATAATTCCTTTTCTGTAGTAGCATAGTTTCTTTGGGCACTGTCTAGAGTTTTACTAGCATAGTGAATAACATTCAACTTCTTATCAACTCTTTGTCCTAGAACAGCGCCAACAACATAATCACTGGCATCACACATGATTTTGAAAGGTAAGTTCCAATCAGGTGGTTGAACAATAGGTGCAGTTATCAAAGCCTTTTTAAGTATTTCGAAGGCTTCCTCACAATCATCGTCAAAAACAAAAGGAATATCCTTTTGCAGGCCTACAAATCTTAGAAAAGTCCTTAATGAACCTTCTATAGAAACCAGCATGACCAAGGAAACTTGTTATACCTTTGATATCTGTAGGGCATGGCATTTTCTCGATAGCATCAACCTTAGCCATATCGACTTCAATACCTCTTTCAGAAATATTATGTCCTAAGACGATGCCTTCATTAACCATAAAGTGGCACTTCTCCAATTCATGACAAGGTTGGTGTCTTTACATCTCTGCAAGACTCGATCAAGGTTGCTGAGGCAATCATCAAAGTAAGACCCGTAAACGGAGAAGTCATCCATGAAAACCTCGACAATCTTTTTCACAAAAGTCAGAGAATATAGCCATCATACATCTTTGAAAGGTAGCAGGTGCATTACATAAGCCAAAATTCATACGTCTATAAGCAAAGGTACCGAAAGGGCAGGTGAAAGTGGTTTTCTCCTGATCAGATTGCACAACAGGTATTTGGGAGAAACCAGAATAACCATCTAGAAAGCAGAAGTGTGTGTGTTTAGACAGTCTTTCTAGCATTTGGTCGATAGAAGGCAAAGGGTAATGATCTTTCCTAGTGTCTTCTTTCAATTCCCTAAAATAAATCACCATCCTATAGCGAGTAATAATCCTCTGTGGGATCAATTCATCCTTATCATTAGGTACAATGGTAATACCTCCCTTCTTAGGGATGCAATGCACCAGACTCACCCAATCACTATGAGCAACAGGATATATAATACCTGCTTCCAGAAGCTTTAGTATTTGTTTTCTCACTACCTCTTTCATCTTAGGATTTAATCTCCGTTGATGATCAGCAACTGGTTTGGAATCAGGATCAGTTTTAATCTTGTGTTGCATAGAGTGGGACTAATGCCCTTAAGATCATCAAGAGTATATCCAATAGCAGCACGGTGCTTCCTCAGAGTTTTTAGTAACTTCTTTTCTTCATGCTCTGAGAGGCTAGCACTAATAATAACGGGATATATCTCTTTTTCATCAAGATAAGCATACTTAAGAGTATCTGGCAACTGTTTAAGCTCGAACACAGGATCACCCTTTGGAGGGGGTGGATCCCCAAGCAGTTCAACATGCAAATTATTCTTAAGGATAGGATATTGTTCTAAGACAACTCTATGTATCTCATCCCTTTCATCCATATGCATATCATTTTCATGCTCAAGCAAGTATTGCTCTAAAGGATAAGTAGGAGGCACATCAATAGAAGCTAGGGCAATAGTTTCATCCTTACTAGACAACTCTTTTTCATGAGGTTGTCTACCAAACTTGGACAAATTGAACTCAAGCGACACGCACCTTCAAAGCCAACAGTGACAGTTTTCTTCTCACAGTCAATATGAGCATTGAGGGTATTGAGAAAAGGTCTGCCAAATATGATGGGACAGAAGCTATCTTGTGTGGTAGCAAGAACGAGGAAATCAGCAGGATACTTCATTTTACCACACAAGACTTCAACATCTCTAACAATTCCCACAGGGCAGATAGTATCTCTATTGGCAAGCTGAATAGTGACATCAATGGGTTCTATCTCGACAGGTGCAATCTCATCTTTAATTTCATCATATAAGGATTGAGGTATTGCACTAACACTAGCACCCACGTCACATAAACCATGATAACAATGATCTCCTATCTTAATAGAAACAACAGGCGTGCCAACAACATGCGTGTGTTTGTCTCTAGCGTGTGGTTTAGCAATTCTAGTGGCATCTTCACAGAAGTGAATATCTTTGCCATCAACATTGTCGGACATGAGATCTTTGATAATAGCAATGCTAGGTTCAACTCTAATTTTCTCAGAGGGTATAGGTGTTCTAATGTAGCCCCTACGTATCACAGTTGAAGCGTTAGAATGATCCTTTATGCTAACAGGGAAAGGTGGTTTCTCAATGTAAGCACTAGGAACAATAGGATCATTATAGGCATTGACTTTCTCTTCAACTGGATTGGGTTTAACTACATTGACTTCTAAGGGAGGATGATATTTAAACCAGTTCTCTTTGTGGAGATCAATATGAGGAGAAAATGATTCACACAATGAAGCTACTATCTCAGAGTCAAGTCCATACTTAGCGCTAAAATCACAAAAAGTATTTGTTTCAACAAAGGATTTAACACAATCAAACTTGAAATTCATACCTGACTCCATACCTTCGTCAAGCTCCCAATCTTCATAGTTTCGTTTAATTCTCTCCAATAAATTCCATTTGAAGTCAATATCTCTCTTCATAAAAGAACCGGTACAAGAAGTGTCAAGCATGGTGCGGTCATCATGAGAAAGTCGAGCATAGAAGTTCTGAATGATAATTTCTCTCGAGAGCTCATGATTGGGGCATGAATATAACATTGATTTAAGCCTCCCTCAAGCTTGAGAGATGCTTTCTCTGTCACGAGGCCAAAAATTATAAGTATAATTCCAATCACGATGTACTAAATGCATATGATAAAACTTTTGATGAAATTCCAATTTCAACCGATTGTAGTTCCATGATCCAGTATCATCACATAGCCTATACCATGTGAACACCTTATACCTCAAAGATAAGGGAAAGACCTTCTTCTTGACCTCATCCTTGGGCAAACCAGCAAGCTTAAATAAACCACAAACCTCATCTACACAGATTAGATGCAAGTCTGGATGTGATGTTCCTTCTCCTTTAAAAGGATTAGCGAGCAGTTTCTCAAGCATACCCGAAGGAAATTCATAGAAAATATTTTCAGTACGTGCAGCAGGTTCAGGAGCGCCTCTTTGTGCTTCCGTTCGAGGTGAAGATACCCCGAACAAGTCCCTCGAAGGATTAGTTTCCATAGCAACAAGTGACAATAAATTTCAGCACACTATATAAATGGTTCCTTACCAAATTCCACTTACCAAAGGCGCTTCACTCCCCGGCAACGGCGCCATAAATGAGTCTTTATGACACACAGGTATAGGGGATCTATCGTAGTCCTTTCGATAAGAAAGAGTATCAAACCCAACAAGGAGCAGAAGGATCTGACAAGTGGTTTTCAGGAAGGTAATATCTGCAAGCACTGAAATTATCGGTAACAAGTAGTTGTGTGACAAGATGATTCGTAGCAAGTAGTGATACGTCTCCAACGTATCTATAATTTTTGATGGTTTCATGCTATTATCTTGTCAAACTTTGGATGTTTTGCATGCCTTTTATATATTTTTTGGGACTAACTTATTAACTCAGTGCCAAGAGCCAGTTCCTGTTTTTTCCATGTTTTTGACCCCTTTCAGAGGAGGATTTTGAACGGAGTCCAAACAGAATGAAACTGCCAAAAAGATATTTTTCGGAACAAAAAAAGATCGGGAAGCCGGGGCATCAGGGCAGGGGCCCACCAGGGACCACACAAGCCCTCATGGCACGGCCAGGGGGGCCCATGACCCCCTGGCTTGTGGGATCCCTGAGGCTCCTTTGCCCTAGGTTTTGCGCCTAGATATTCCCAAAAATTCCATAAAAAATCAGGAGATCATCGAAAGTACTTTTCCGCCGCCTCAAGCTTCTGTCTCCGCAAGATCCCATCTGGTGCCCTGCCGGAGGGGGGATTCGGATACGGAGGGCTTCTTCATCAACAGCATGACCTCTCTCATGATGCGTGAGTAGTTCACCATAGAAATACGGGTCCATAGCTAGTAACTAGATGGCTTCTTCTCTCTCTTGGATTTTCAATACAAAGTTCTCCATGATCTTCATGGAGATCTATCCGATGTAATCTTCTTTTGCGGCGTGTTTGTCGAGATCCGATGAATTGTGGATTTATGATTAGATTATCTATGAATATTATTTGAGTTTCTTCTGATCTCTCTTATGCATGATTTCATATCCTTGTAATTCTCTTCGAGTTGTGGGTTTTCTTTGGCCAACTGGATCTATGATTCTTGCAATGAGAGAAGTGCTTGGTTTTGGGTTCGTGCCGTGCGGTGACCTCACCCAGTGACAGAATGGGTAGCGAGGCACGCATCATGTTGTTGCCATCAAGGGTAAAAAGATGGGGTTTTCATCATTGGTTTGAGATTATCCCTCTACATCATGTCATCTTGCTTAAGGCGTTACTCTGTTCGTCATGAGCTCAATACACTAGATGCATGCTGGATAGCGGTTGATGTGTGGAGTAATAGTAGTAGATGCAGAAAGTATCGGTCTACTTGTCTCGGACGTGATGCCTATATGAATGATCATTGCCTTAGATGTCGTCATGACTTTGCGTGGTTCTATCAATTTCTCGACAGTAATTTGTTCACCCACCGTGATATTTGCTATTTTGAGAGAAGCCTCTAGTGAACACTATGGCCCCCGGGTCTACTCCACATCATATTTTCAGCCTTACTCTTTTTACTTTGTTGCACTTTCCGCCTTCAGATCTCACTTTGCAATCAATCTTGAAGGGATTGACAACCCCTTTATAGCGTTGGGTGCAAGCTCTTTTGTGTTTGCGCAGGTACTTTGGACTTGACGAGATTCTCCTACTGGATTGATACCTTGGTTCTCAAACTGAGGGAAATACTTACTGCTCCTGTGTTGCATCACCCTTTCCTCTTCAAGGGAAAAACTGACGCAAACAAGAGAAGTAGCAAGAAGAATTCCTGGCGTTGCCGAGGAAGGACTTTTTTTGCCGTAGCAAGTAGCAAGTAAAAAAAGTAACCACATTGCAGCAAAGTGGCCCAATCCCTTTTGTAGCAAGGGAAAAGCCTGGACAAAATCTTATAGGAGGTAAAACGCTCCTGAGAACACATGGGAAATTCTGTCAAGCTAGTTTTCATCGTGTTCTTATGATTCACGTTCGCTACTTTGATAGTTTGATATGTGGGTGGATCGGCGCTTGGGTACTGCCCTTACTTGGACAAGAATACCACTTATCATTAACCCCTCTCGCAAGCATCCGCAACTACGAAAGAAGAATTAAGACAAAGTCTAACCATAGCACTAAACTAATGGATCCAAATCAGCCCCTTACGAAGCAACGCATAAACTAGGGTTTAAGCTTCTGTCACTCTAGCAACCCATCATCTACTTATTACTTCCCAATTCCTTCCTCTAGGCCCAAATAATGGTGAAGTGTTATGTAGTCGACGTTCACATAAAACCACTAGAGGAAAGACAACATACAACACATCAAAATATCGCAAATTCACATGACTACATATAGCATTACTTATCCCATGTCCTCAAGAACAAAAGTAACTACTCAGAAAGCATAATCATAATAATGACCAGAGAGGTAATGAGTAGCATCAAAGATCTGAACATAAACTCTTCCACCAAGTAATCCAACTAGCATCAACTACAAAGTGGAATTAACACTACTAGCAACCTTACAAGTACCAATCGGAGTGGCGAGACAGAGATTGGTTAGAAGAGATGAACTAGGGTTTGGAGATGAGATGGTGTTGATGAATATGTTGATGGTGATGAGTCCCCTCCGATGAGAGGAGTGTTGGTGATGACAATGGCGACGATTTCCACCTCCGGGAGGGAAGTTTCCCCGGCAGGATCGTCCTGCCGGAGCTCTATATTGGTTCTGCTCAAGTTCCACCTCATGGCGGTGGCGAATCCTCCGAAAAGCCTCCTCCTGATTTTTTCTGGGACGAAACCTTTCTTGTAGAAAAAGAGGGGGGCCAGAGGGCCAGCTGGGGACCCACAAGCCCCCTAGGCACGACCAGGGGGGAGGCTGCGCCTAGCAGGCTTGTGGCCTCCTGCTGGCGACCCTCTGGTACTTCTTCGGCCCAGTATTTTTTATAAATCCCAAAAAAATCCTCGTTGATTTTCATGGCTTTTGGAGTTGCGCAGAATAGGTATCTCAAACTTGCTCCTTTTTCCGGCTAGAATTCCAGCTGCCGGCATTCCCCTCTTCATGTAAACCTTGCAAAATAAGAGAGAAAAAGGCATAAGTATTGTACTGTGAAGTGTAGTAACAGCCCAAAAAGCGATAAATATCAACATGAAAGCATGATGCAAAATGGACGTATCAATGACCGAGGCATGAACCTCGGCTCGGACCTCCCGGTCTTCGGTGGTCGAGGTATTTACCTCGGCCATCACCACCTCATCCCACGTGCTCGGAGGGGCTTGTTGGCATATCACCTCCGCAGCCTCGTCTGATGGTGAGGGAGAGTAGTGCGGGATGCGGCCCCGCTCTCCACAATTTTGACTATCGATGAACCCTCCCTGTGAGACCTGGTCCGTCGGGAGGTCTCGGGCAGGGCTGCGTTGGAGAATGGAGCATATGTGATTACCAACAAAAGGTAGGTATAATTTAATAAATATAATTCCTATTTCATACCTTTGGGCCGGGGGCTTGACCCTGCGGTTCCTTCGCGAAACCCTCTCAAAGGCCTGGGAGCCCTCATCGGAATCTGGGATGTCGTCAGATGGCACGACCTTGCTTCTGCAAGGTCTCTTCGATGCCTGGGGAGGCAAGCCCTCCTTGGCCTCCTTCGGCACCGACCTCTTTCTTGTTTGTAGGAAATCCTTTTCCTCTCCATCCTTCGCTTCCTCTTCCTCGTAGACACAGGAGGCATGGGTGTATTCGGACTTGGTATCTGGAAGACCCCCTGAGCGGAGACCCCCGCGGGCCTCCCTTTCCATCTTCTCCTTTTTCTCTTGCGTCGTGTATGGAGCCACCACTAGCATCGCAGTCAGCAATTGCGATCTGGGGTCCTCGGGCAGGGGGGTTGGGCCATTTATTTTCTTGTCCTTTTCCACCCAGCCCTATAGGGACAGTGGGAGAAAAGATAAGATCCCTGATAAAGATTAAAAGCTTTAATAAAGAATAAAGGCTTGGTCATACCTCCAAGGGAGGGTGATCGACATCCAAGCCGATGTCTTCCTCCTCGGCCAACCATTCTTGTTGAGGTTTGAACAACATTTTCCACAACTTCTCGATGTTAGTGTGGTAGAATTGGGTCACGCTGCCAGGGTCGCCGAGCTTGTAGGACCACATCGGAGTGTCCTGATGCTAGCAGGGAAGGATGCACGGGAAGAGCATGACGTGAACCTCGTCGGTTAGCTCGACATTTGCCTCCACCATCTGCCTGATGCATTTTCGCAGCGTCTTCACCTCCTAGGATGATCCCTAGTCGAGCCCCCTTTTCACCCAGGAGGATAGCCTCTCACGGTGTCCGGATCTAAACTCGGCAGGGGCCGACCAGCTTGCTTCCCGAGGCTTGGTGATGTAAAACCACTCCTTTTGCCAGGTCTTGATGGTGTCGATGAAAGTTCCCTCCGACCATTTGACCCTGGGGAGCTTGCTGATCACGACCCCGCCATAGTCAGCGTGTTGATCGCTGACTGACTTTCGATTGATGTTGAAAGTCTTGAGCCATAAGCCGAAGTGTAGATGGACCCGCAGGAAGGCCTCACACAGGATGATAAATAAATAGATGTGCATGACAGAGTTCGGGGGGAGATCGTGAAAATCTAACGCATAGTAGAACATCAGGCCCCTGAAAAAGGGGTGGAGTGAGAAGCCTAGTCCCAGTATGAAGTGGGGTATGAACACCACTCTCTCGCCTGGCCTTGGAGTGGGCACCACATGGCCTTCCTCCGGCGAGTGGTGAGCAATATCCGATGAAAGATAGCCGACGTCCTTCAGTTCTCGGATGTCCTGGTCGGAGATGCACGAGACCTCCCACTTGCTGTGAGAACCTGTGTCGGCCATCACTGGGCTTGGGGGAGGATGGGTGCGAGAGGACGAAAAGTGAAATGGATCTGGGCGCTTGGAGGCTAGAATGGGAGAGGTCGAGTCTAGAATGCCTGTGTTGGCTCTGTGGATCTTTTTCCCTTTTAGGGGAGCCCTAGGCCAAGGGTTCCCGTTTATTGCACCGCAGGCCCAACTACTCCCCGAATCGACCACGCCGATGAACGCGCGTGGGAACCTAGACCATTACTTATATCCCTTTTAATGCAGGGCACAATCTTCACGTTGATAAGACATGCTCGTGAGAAAGTAGCCTCGAGCTGTGAATCGAGTTTTTTTCATAACTCGCTATTGTGACCATTCATCGAAAAGACTGTCAGAGGAGGAACTATTCACACTCGGGCCTTTTGGCCTTCTAATTGACTAGTGCCTGTTTCAAAGGCATTACATCGCTGAATGACCAAGTCTAAACCAGCCAAATATGACGGGAACTCGCCTCACAAGCCGATTACTTTGGATGCAAGAAGCTGCAGAAGACCATGTAGATCGGTGTTGGATGCAAGTTCGGGGGCTACTAAGGGAGTCCTGGATTAAGGGATCCTTAGATGGTCGGCCCATCTCTTGGAGGCCGACTATATGGGCAGTATTATTGAAGATCGGACTGCGTGACAACTTCATGTTCAAGAAGGATAGCTCCAAAGACTAGCATGTCGTCCAAGTTTATAGCCTAGATCGACGCATCTATCCTCGGGTGGAGGTTGGTTGTATGTAACCCTAGGGACCCATGGTGGCTCTATAAAACAGAGGGTTTCATCCACGTAGCCAAGTTGATTCATCTAGGGTTTAGCTCATACGATCTCGAGGTAGATAAACTCTCTAATCCTCTTAAACCATCAATATAATCAAGCATGACGTAGGGTTTTACCTCCTCAAGAGGGCCCAAACCTGGGTAAATAATGTCCCCTTCATCTCCTGCAACCCGTCGATCCAAGGTCCACACTTGAGGACCCCCTACCCGATTTCTGCCAGTTTTGACACGGACAAAGGTCATCATCGGAGATTTTCAAATCCCTCTACCTACTAGCAAGGAAAAGAAATACTATAATCTTGTTGTTGGGGATATGCAAATCCCCATTGAGGTAACCTAGTGTCATACAAAAGTTTTCGGTTGCATGTTAATAGGAGTGGGTTATTAATAAGACTTGATCAACCTTATTAACAGATCCTTTTTGAAAGATATGAGATTGATGAGTTTAGATTTCACAACTCTTTGTACCCCAAATTTATTCTCTGTTCTACTAACTATATAAGTTAAAATGCAATGATTTTCCTACTTTGTGAGTTTTACGTGCATTAGAAAAATGACCCAACAATAAAAAGTCTCAGATTGCCACAAAATTTTAACACGGTTTTTTCACGTAAATCAGAATGTTTGGAGTAAAAATTGCAACATGGAGGTACACCTATGGGCCACAAGCCAACAGGCACCCCCCGGAGGCCGCACCCTAATGGCTTGTGGGGCCCATAGCCCCCCACCTTATATCTTCACTTCACATCATCTCCTACCTCCAGAAAAAAATTCCTAGCTCTCTCTCCCGTGTTCTTCCCCTAGAATCTAAAATTTTCGATATCTTTGCTCGGGACTCTATTTCCAAAACTGTTTTGAGAAAATTGTTCCATGGTATGTGACTCACCCATCCTTCCAATTAGTTTTTGCCTTAGTAGTTTTTTTTTTTAAATTTCTGCACCTGGTGCTACAGAATATGAGCTTGCATGTATAATCTTTGATTTCCAAGTGGCATGAATGCTTGATATAACCTCTAAGTACCCATATGAGTAGTTGCTACCAATTTTGCAAAGTTTTATTAACATATTCTTGTGGTCCAAAAATAGCAGAATTTTTTTTGTAGGGCATGAGTTTCTTTAGGAGGATCTCCTCGAGAAGGCGTACTTCGGGGGAATCATCGAGCAAGGGCTCGATACGGCAAGCTTACAATGAGCCTCGGGCCAATCAGGTAGTCATTACTGACGCTAAATCATGCCGGTGGCCAAGCGATGAGTTCATAAGGAATGTTGGTATCAATCAGGAATTTGATCATTACATTCATAACATCGGCCTTACCGACTTCCCTGCAGATAAGTGTGCCAATGTTATAACCCCACCAGATCGTTCGTGCACGGATTTCGTTATCAATCTAGTACTTCCAGACTTCTGTTTAATCTCTATGTGAAAGCCTTATCATGAACCTAGAAGATTTTACTGTTTCATGGAAGCTCCCAATTTGGGGCTCTGTTGAGAAGCCATCACAAACCAATTATAATATGTGCCTTGAGAGCCTATGCATTGGAGAAAATACAGTAATGCACGCTAGAATTGAAAGCATTCATTTCCCCTCTATTCGTTACTTTGCACTATTTAATGGAAAATGTGTAGTAGGAAAACAAGACTCCAATGCATTATGTGACCCTGATTTAAGTCTTATTCACACTGCTCTGAATGGCGAGCAACGCTATAAATTTGGTGCAATTGTTTCCCAAAGGTTGCATTCCAACGCTAGCAACGGTGATTTGTATGAAGGAATACGTGCCTCCCACATAGCTGCACATTTAAGAGTGTCACCCCAGCCTAATGATCCTATTTTGGTTGATAGATTTCTAGATTATGAAGCTATGTGGTCCCATTAATTTATTGTGAATCATGCTTGATGTTATGAGTTCAACTTAATATTTGAGAAATAAACGCCTAGGCCTGTCACTTTGCCTGCGCCTTCCCTCTTAAATTTTCACGCTCGTCAGAGATATTATGTTCTGAAAAATGAAGTGTGGGAGCACAACGCACCAGTGGAGGCTACTCGTTTAGAAGAGGGGCAGCCAGGAATGCCCCAACGAGCTACCATCTCAGTCATTTTCCAGACTACCAATGGTGATTACCAAGCTAGGCTAAATCCCAATCTTGGGGGAGTATGTATTTCCCACTCACATTTTATTCATGTTTACACACTTCATACAAATTGTTGGTGTTCATCCTCTTTCATTGTATATCCATGTTAGCCTTATTTTTTCTGCTTTCTTCTTGTGTATGAAAAACTTTAGAAAATACAAAAATAATTCTTGCTTCTTTCTGGCTTTTCTTCCCCGTTCAAGTAGTTGTAGTATTAAAAGAAAACCCAAAAATATTCCCTCTTGCTTGTTGGGACCTTTCCCGTGTAAATATTTTTCTCGTTCTTGTTTTCCCGTAATTTATTTTTCTTGCGTTAGAAAAACAAAAACTCTAGAAATGTTTTAGCATATTTCTCTCAATTTATTTTCCCGTTTGAGGAGTTACGAAAGGAGAAGACTACAATGTAAATGTTGAGTGGCTCCCACATGCTTTGTTGGTCACCTGGCGAAGAGCCAATATTATTATATCTTGTCCTCTCTTTAAAAGCGCCCTACAGATTTCTGCTTAGTCCACGGTATTCTTGCACCTTTATTATTATCACATCATTACATCATGCAAGTGAAAGGAAATAATTATGATATTTGATGATGTGATCGTGGGAAAGGAAGCTGGTATGAACTCTTCTTCTTTTCTCTTTTTTGTAAATATGTTTAGCCAGTTCGATCTTGATTCAGCATATCATGAGTAAACCTATTTATCATCACAATTAGATATTATAGTTTCTCATGCCATGCTTAAATAGCTAGGAGTGGATAATGATTTATCTTATGCATCAACATGCCTTAAAATGGTTATGATATGATATGGTAGTCTGGTATTTCCCTGTGAGTAATTCAAGTGGTTTAGCTTGGCCCATGTGTAAACATGTAGTTCATTCAAAACCAATGCAGCCTTTATGATTTTTAAATTCAGAGTGTTCATATCCTACTCATGTTAATTCTCAATGTTAATTAGTCACAATAAATATTTTCGACCATTCTGTTGTGTAGTTGGTCACTTCCCAACCTATTTATAGCCTTCACCTGTACAAAGCTGGAATGTTGCTTGTGCATCCAATATCGTGAAACCATGTTATTCCTCATAAGTCCAGCATACCTACCTATATGCGGTATTACCCTGCTGTCCCAAGTAAATTTGGATGTGCCACCTCTAAAACTTTCAAATAAACATCTATTTTTGTGCACTCATACCGCTCATGGAGCGACGTGGCAAACGGTATCTTGCATGCTAAGTGTGACATCCTCAGGTTTTGCTACAATGATCTGTGTAATTTAGCTACAATAATCTTATGCTAGTGGTGCCACGTCATCATGATTACTATTGTTAAACTTGTCTTGGTTCAAACCCCGTTCAATTTCAAATTTAAAATAAAGTCAAACGATAAAAGTTTTTTCAATGTCAAAATAAAAATATTCAGTGTGTGTCAAATATTACATAGGAAATTGCCCTTTAGGAATCATTATTTTTGAAGGTATTTAAGTTCACTAAAATAAAGTAGAACTAAAATAGAAACTGAAAATAAATAAAATAAAATAGAAAACATAAACTAAAAATAAGAAAAAGAAAAAACCCTCTCCCACGGCCCAACTGGGGCAACCGACCCAGCCGGCCACCCGAGCCCACCTTACGTGGGGGTATTTAACCCCCCACCTAAACCCTAAGCACCCCCACTCCCTCACCCCCTCTTCCTAGCCGCCAGTCACACATCCCACGAGGGGAACTAGCCCTCGTTCCCTCCCTTCGCTCGCCCCTCGTTCTCCCCCACCCACCATCGAACCCCTCTACCAGCCCCCACGAGCGAGCTCCCTCCCCTCGCTCAGCTCTCCCTCCCACTCGATCCATGAGGGGCTGGGGAGGCCGAGCCCCCCACCGATCGGTTCTCCTCCGACCGAGCCCCCACCGTCCGGCCCTCCTCCGCCTCACCCCACGCACCAACTCCACTGCTGGCTCCTCCTTCGCCTCCGGCCAACCACCACCACCACCACAGGCCGAGACGGCCCTCCTCCCTCACCTTCGGCCTTCGTCGCCCCGGGCCACCTCCTGCGCCTCCCTGCCGGATCTGCCTTGCCGTCGCCTATTCCCCTTCACCGCATCACCGACCCTTCTCTCCTCAGCCGGTCACCTCTACACCAGGCCAATGCTACGTCTACAACGAGGGTGAGCCTCTGGCTCCTCCCTTCGCTTCCTCTCCCCCTCTGTAGCTCCGACCACCCCCCCGCCACCATCAGCCTCCACGACCCTGCGCCTTCCCCCGCACGTACTCGCACCCACCACCGCGCCCCTGGCAGTCCCTGTACGCCCTGACCACCAGGGCCTCTCCCATGCGTCGTGTTCCCCTAGTGTGGGGAGGGGGATTACCCTTGTAATTTTGTTTGGAAAGAAGAAAAAAACTATGTATGCATGTTAGTATGTATGTATGAAAATATGTATGTATGAATGTATGTGTATAATGCTGGGTACAGAATGTGTGTGTGTGTGGCCGGTGGACCACTACAATGTGGGGCCAACCCCCCCCCCCCCCCACTCCCACTGGCAGGGAGGCCGCACACCCACCCTTTGAGATAAAAACGTGTAATAATAATAATAATAATAAAGAAGTAATGAAATTAATAAAAATAAATATATAATTAGTTAGTTAAAGTAATTAATTAATTAATTAGATGATTAAAGTTGATTAGTTAACTTAATTAAGGACAATTGTGTCAATTAATTAATCTGTTAATTAATTAAACCCTACTAATATTAGTTAAACCTTAATTAACCGTGAGAGGATGACATGTGGGACTCACTCGTAAGTTTGACGAGTCAAAATCTTGTTTATTGCTGATGTCATGCTGACATCACCACGATGTCATATTTAATTATCTAATATAATTAAATCTGTTAATTTCTAAATAATTAATAAAACTTTAAGGATTAATATAAAATAAACCGTAAGTCAGATGAAAATAGTTTGAACATGAAAGTTCATGTGCAAAAGGAGACGAACCCGAATAGGTTATCCGTTCTTTTGTCTCCCATCCCTAGGATAGCAAACATGGAACTTTTCCAATGTTTTCGTGTGACCGGTAGTAGCCTGGGACCTGGGAAATATCATCTGATATTTTCCCGATCCGTCTATGACGGATAATACTGCGTTAGCTCATGCCTAGCCCTGTATCTTGACATGTCATGCTTAGTGATTGCATCTGTGTTTATATTTATTGTTTCTCCCCCCTCTTCTTACCGGTAGACCCCGAGACTGACGTTGCTGCCGAGTATGACTACCCTCCTAACGACCAGCCCTTTGCCGCAGGGCAACAACGCAAGCAAACCCCCCTTGATCATTCCTATATCGTCCATTTCTTTCTCCCTCATGCTTGCATTAGTATTTTGTTACTATTGTAGATGGCTCCTATATCTGATGCATAGCGTAATTTTGATGAATTGCTACTTTCAGTACCGCACTTTAAACTGCTTACTATAGGTGGCTAAGTCATCCCCTTTGACCCTTAGTCCAGTTGCCCCACGTTATCGTCAAGTCTTGATCCCTGCTCCATGAGCCAAGACCCGACACAACACTTACACCCCCTTAGTTGTATGAGCTACAGAGCTACTACCCGGTACCGAGGGTGACACCTCGCAAAGTACTCATGATGTTATGTTTGTTGTGCAGCTAGTCAGTCGTGGTTATCGAGGGTGATTCCTCCTTCACCACTCCCGATGATGACTCTGTCATGCAACCCCTGAAGTGTGAGAACCTTAAGGGTGATTCCTCTAAGTCCACCTTGACGGTTACATCGTTCGGAATCCAATGAGGGTGAAACCTCGGATCCCCCTGATGTTACAACCACACAGTTACTTGACCGTGTTACTGGGAACATTGATGAATAATGTTTGGCGGGTGGATTCCCGCGTGGATGTGTCGATGAGTTAATTAAAATGTTAATGGATTTGGGTATTCGATCTAGGTTGGTCGGAGACCTTATTTCGCACTAACCACCTACGTGGGAGGAGTTATGGGTTCTCGACGTCGTGGTATTAGCCAAACCTCGTCACACGACAGCAATGGAGCGGAGCGCGCCCGAGTGGTCCAGATAGGCATTGCGCTTGTAATAAGGGGTGCTAGGACTGACCTCGGCCGCCCACGCATCATGCAGGGGTGCAAAGGGTGATGGGCCCATGACCCCTGCGTGCTTAGGATTTAGACCGACGGGCTGGCCTCTCTGTTGAGTCTTGGTGGGGCTGCGACGTGTTGATGTTCCGAGGCCAGGCATGATCTAGGAAAGTGTGTCCGACCAGAGCTTATCGAGCGTTACGGGTAATATGTTGTGCACCCCTGCATGGAAGAACTTGTCTATTCGAATAGCCGTGTCCATGGTTATAGGACGACTTGGACTTGTGGCCCGATCTTATACAACTACAACTGTTACTTAACTGGAATGTTGCTCCGGGATTTCTTCCTCGCAGGGAGTCGAGGGAGAATCTCTGGGCGTGACCTCATATTATTATTTCTGCAACAATATGACTATTAATTGTTTTACCTGTTCCACTCTCGTCTATTTCTGCAATACCCCACTGAAGATGCTAGTCTTTGATAGGACTAGGCATTTTCTCTCTATCCTCACATTGCTGTAGTCAGTCCACATATAAACCCCTTCCTTTGATACTGATGCATACTTAGCATAGTTCTTATGTCACTCTTGCGAGTACTTTTGATGAGTACTCATCGTTGCTTTGCTCCCCGTTTTCCTCCTTGATCCGTTGCTGCGACCAGATGATGGATCCCAGGAGATGGAGTATCCCGCTGACGAAGACTGCTACCCCGATGATGCCTACTACTACATGGAGGCCGCTGAAGACTACGAGTAGTTAGGAGGTTCCCACGCAGGAGGCCTCGCCTCGTTCGATCATTGTCCCTTTGTGCTATCCTTCTCTAAGGCACCTCATGTTTAATGTCTGTACTTAGATATTTGTTCATTCCGCTGACTCGTGTGTTTATCGAGCTTCTGTATTCTAGCCCTTGAGGGCCCTGGCTTGTAATATGAAGCTTGTATGTTTTATTTGTGTCTAGAGTTGTGTTGTGATATCTTCCCGTGAGTCCTTGAGCTTGGTCGTACGCATTTGCATGTATGATTAGCATACAGTCAAATCTAGGGCGTCACAAGTTGGTATCAGAACCGATTGCGAGTAGGTAGCCCCCTTTCCAACTCCTTGGCGAAAGTTGAGTCTAGTACTAGAAAAACTTACTAATTTGATGTTGTGGCTTACGGGCCCACATCTCAATCGGGTGGTATTAGTATCTTTTACTGCTTTTCTATACTCTGTGCTCTCATCTTTCTTCTCATTCGGGTTGAAGATTTTGCTAACTCTAACTCTAGGATTCTCGTAAATACTTCCTCCCGGAGAGCCGCGCATTCCAGACCATGGCTTGATTCATCAGAAGACTCCGAAGATACTCTCTGATGTTCTCTCGAGGACTTGTGCTTATCGATTTTGCGATTTACCTTCCTCTGTCAACCTCCCTAGATGACTACATGCAAATGTCGTTCATACCTTCTTTTCTAGTTCCTCTTGTTTTTACAAGTTTCAACGATTTATCTTACCGGGGATTCGTTCGCCTCGATTGTCTTGGGTTTCGCAAGTCCTTCAAATTTCTATTTGATCTCTTGAAATCATCAGTTTCCTATTGCTCTTGATCTTCCTCACCTGCTTGCATTATGGTTAATCCCATATGTCTAGAAGCATTCATTAAAATCCTGTGTGATTGTCCTTTGATCTTATTGATTCAACTTGTGTGTGAATGCACGCAATCACCAACAGGTCCTCGTAAATTATCTTTCCGGCTCAGGCATCCTTCCAGAAGGGAGCTGGTTCTTGACAAATCAACCTAGCTTGATTGTCCATCTAAGTCCATTCAACCTACATATATAAGATGTCCCGATGGGTTGAACCTATGCCTTCCTAAATCAAGGTGCTCCCAAGATTTTTCACGAGTCTTACTATTCTGATGTTTTGTGAGATAATCTTTCAAGCTACAGCATGATCAAAGGCGAGGAGTAAATGGTAGGTGATGCATTAATGAAGTGGGAGTCGACCTTGAACTTGTGTTCACGCCCATGGAATCGACGTTGATCCTATCAGAGAAATTTCTCGTATCAATAATCATTCGTTATATGATTTGATACGGCATCTTTGATTTGGTACTTTGCAACCAAGGTTTCGATCATGATTGTTCTTCTTTGATCCCATACATAGACAAATTAATGTGCTTGTCTTCCATAGATCAATACACCAGTCAAACCTCTATTCTGATCTACCTCCGAATATTGTCCCTGGTATCTCGAAAATATCACGAAGCTATATAACTTGTTATGAGCTCCTCGTCAACTATGATGTTTCATTGATTCCGGTTTTCCTCATGTTCTAAGTTGTTGGACACTCAAGGACACCGATAACTGAATGGAGTACACATTGCGATTCAACAACTCTTAGTAATCTTCTTTGCTTACAAGTTTGTACTCGGTCTTGTTTTTCCAAGCTGTTAGGATACATCATCATCGTCATTGTGACATCCCCGGATTATGGTACAGTAACCCCTGTAACAAGCTACAGTGATCACCATGATTACGCTAATCATGTTACTAAACAATGCCTAATCACTTTGAAATTCATATTTCATTTCAAATGCCACAGTTAAAGGCCCTGGAATTTTATTGTGATAAAATAAAATTTTCGAACAACAAAATGAAATTGTTGCATACTTGACAAATATTCCAAAACAATTCTTGATAAGGACAACTACATCACCTTGATGTTGGTGTGGACCCCACCATCCAAAATAGAGCCCACATGCAATTTAAATTGCACCTTCAAATTCATGGTAAAATATAACAAATTCCAATGGGTTCTAAACTTTTGTGGCATGACAGAATATTGCCTTATAATTATTTGACCAAGTCACACATGTTTGCTACAACAAGTTGTTGCTAAAAATAAATAGAATAGGAAAGAATAAAGGAAATAAAGAAACAAACAAAAAAAGAGAAAAAGAAAATCCCCCGGCCCAACTCGGCCAACCGGCCACCGAGGGGTATAAAACCCCCTCAAAACCCTAGCCCACCACCGAGCATCCTCAATCCCTCACACTTCCAACCGCCGCCACCCCACCAGACCCAACCCCATTGCTCCCACCACCCCCACCGAACGAGCCTCTCTCGCTCTCATTCCCCAGCGTCTCCCGCCCCACGCGCCTCACCCAACACTTCCTCTTTCTCCCGACGCACCAGCCCCACGTTTTCCCCCAGCAGCACCTCCCACCGGATTCCCCACCACCGACCGAGCCCTCCCACGGCCACCTCCGGCCAGCCCTCTGATTGGCACTCTCTGGCAATTGCTAGACAGGTGCTATTCTCGATTGCTCAACAATTAGAAATTGTCTTGCAATTACACACCAGCGCATGGGATCGAGGCAGTTCTCGAGGGTAGAGTATTCAACCCAAATTTGTTGATTCGCCGGACAGGAAGTGAGAGTATACTCTCAAGTATTAGCAGCTGAATGTGTCAGATTCAACCACACCTGAAAGATTAGTATCTGCAAGCAAAGTATCAACAACAAAGTAGCAGCAGAGCAAGTAATAGCAGCAACAACAGTAGCAAGTAACAGTTGTAGCAAGTAGCAACAGTAGCAAGTAACAGCAGAGCAACAGTAGTAATAACAGTAGAGCAAAACAATAACAGCAGCAGTGGGACAAACTCGTAGGCAATGGGTCGGTGATTTGTTTGGATGATATTCATCATGCAACAGTTATAACATGGAGAGATATGTGTCTAGCTCCCGTTTGTCAATGTGATGTAGGCATGCATTCCGTGTGTCATGATACGTGCTTAGGGAAAAGAACTTGCATGACATATATTGTCCATCCCTCCCGTGGCAGCGGGGTCCAAAAGGAAACTATGGGATATTAAGGTTCTCCTTTTAATAAAGAACCGGACCAACGCATTAGCACTTGGTCAACACATGAACTCCTCAAACTATGGTCATCACCGGGAGTGGTTCTGGTTATTGTCACTCCGGGGTTGCCGGGTCATAACACATAGTAGGTAACTACAACTTGCAAGATCGGATCTAAAACACACATATATTGGTGACAACATAATAATTTCAGATCTGAAATCATGCACTAGGGCCCTAGTGACAAGCATTAAGCATGGCAAAGTAGTAGCAGCATCAATCTCAGAACATAGTGGATACTAGGGATCAATCCCCGTCAAAACTAACTCGATTACATGACAGATCTCATCCTACTCATCACCGCCCGGCGAGCCTACGAATAGATTACTCACGAACGATGAAGAGCTTCATGGAATTGGAGAGGGAAGAAGGTTGATGATGACGATGGCGACGATTTCCCCTCTCCGGAGCCCAAAACGGACTCCAGATCTAACCTCCACATGAAGAACAGGATGTGGCGGCGCCTCCGTATCGCAAACGGGACGAAATCTTCTATCTTTATTTTTTCTGGGCGAAAGTGAATTTATAGAGCTAAGATTGGGGATGGCAGAGCCACGTGGGCCCCACAAGCTTGCTAGCCGCCACCAGGGGGGCGGCTACAGGGCTTGTGGCCCACTGGCCCATCCCCTCCGGTGGATCTTTGCGCAGGTATTTTTCATATTTTCCAGAAATATTCTCTGTAAATTTTTAGGACGTTCTGAGAACTTTCATTTGTGCACAAAAACAACACCAAGGCAATTTTTCTGAAAACAGCATCAGTCCAGGTTAGTTCCATTCAAATCATGCAAATTAGAGTCCAAAACAAGGGCAAAAGAGTTTGGAAAAGTAGATATGATGGAGACGTATCAACTCCCCCAAACTTAAAACCTTGTTTGTCCTCAAGCAACTCAGTTGACAAAGTGAGAGAGAAAGAAAAACTTTGACAAACTCTGTTTGATCTTGTTGTTGCAACTATGTCTAACTCATAACCAGAATTTCAGCAAGATCACAAGTTAACCACAGAAGCAAGTGACACAAAGGTCTCACGGTAAACTCATATCAATGGCAAAATCAGCTAACGAGCAAATAATAATGAGTTTAAAATACCAACACTTCAATCAAAACAAGCATGAAGCAATATGAATAGGTGGTATGTCGCTATCTCTTTCTGAGACCGCAAAACATAAATGCAGAGCACTTTCAAAGATCAAAGGCTAACTAAACATTGTAATTCATGGCAACAAAGATCCAGTCATAGTCATACTCAATATCAATCAAAATCAAAGCATAAAAATAACAGAGGTGCTCTCTAATTGGTGCTTATAAAAGAAGAGGATGACTCGACAGGAAAATAAATAGACATGCCATTCACAGAGCGAAGCATTGATTTGCAGAGGTGCCAGAGCTCAAGCTTTGAAAATAGAGATAATAATTTTGGGTGGCATGCTTTCATTTCAACGCAATGACCAAGAGTTCTCAATATCTTCCATGCTACTCATGCTATAGGCGGTTCCCAAACAGAAAAGTAAAGTTTTAAATCCCCCACCACCAATCAATCACACTCCACGGCTAGCCGAATCTTCAGGTACCGTCCATACTAACATCAATCTGGGGGGAGTCTTGTTTTACAGTTATGTTTTCGAATTAAGTGTGGAACTAGGCATTCCAACTACTGGCCCCTTTCTCGTGAATGACAGTGAATAAACACATGTCGAGGATAACACTCCTAGCATGGAAGATACCAATAGCCCCCTGTCACCACATGAGCGGTTCGGGCATGCAAAACAAATTATTTCTTGAAGGTTTAGAGAGAGGCACATACAAATTTACTTGGAACGCCAGGTAGATACCGCAAATAGGTAGGTATGGTGGACTCTCATGGAAAAACTTTTGGGTTTATGGAAGTGTATGCACAAGCAGTATTCCGCTTAGTACAAGTGAAGGCTAGCAAAAGACTAGGAAGCGACAAAAGTCATCAATATGCAATGAGTTTGACTAACATTAAATGCAAACATGAACAGGATATAAATCACCATGAACACGAACATCATAGAGGCTATGTTGATTTTGTTTCAACTACATGCATGAACATGCGCCAAGTCAAGCCACTTGAATCATTCAAAGGAGAATACCATCCTATCATACTAAATCATAGTCATCTCAAAATCTATTTTGGCATTCAAGACAAACCATTATGAACTCTCAGCTAGTTAAGCATGGCATCAGAAACTATGATCTCTAAGTTGTCATTGCAAACATGGTTCTCTCACAACAAAGCTGAATCAGGCATGACAAGCTAGTCATAATTACAAAAACAAAATAGATAGAGTTCATACTAGCTTTTCAGTCTCAGTCACTTCATCATATATCATAAATATTGCCTTTCACTTGCACGATCGAACGGTGTGAACAATAATAAGAGCGCTCGTGCATGGGACTAAGCTGAATCTACAGGCAAACACAAAGGAGAAGATAAAGTAATATGTCTCTTTGAAAGCTAAATAGGTATGCATGCAAGAACCACTAAACATTGTACAAATATCTTCTACCTTGACCCAAAGAAAAAGAAAACTATTTACACGGGAAAGATCCCAACAAGCAAAAGAAGAAAGAAAAATCTTTTTGGGTTTTCTCAAAAGGACACAAAAAAAGAAAAAAAAATAAACTAGCATGGATAATACAGTGGCAAAGTGTAAACACCGGCTAAAAAAGTGAAAGCATAAGCATGAATGTAAGGTCGGTGAGAACACGTACTCCCCAAGCTTAGGATTTTTGCCTAGCTTGGTCTACTCCCAAGGTGGGAAATAACCAGCTCCAGGATACTCCGGAGCAGACCGTGGATGCCACTGCTGTGTGAGATCCTCTAGCTCCCACGGATAAACTGGCATCTTGTACTCGACTGGCGGCTCGGGCACGGGCACCTCTGGTTGGGTCAAGCCCCAATACGCGTAGATGTCCGCGGGCATAATAGTGTACCTTCCTGCATGAAGATCGAAAAAAGAAGGAGGAGGCAAAGTAATAGTCTCTCGAGTACCCTGACTAAATACCAGGTTATAAATCATCCGTCTACTAGCATCTCTATCCAGAAAATCATGGCGAACCATGCTGTCATAATCCAGATATTTCTCAGGGAGAAGCATCTCTCCTTCCTCTCCCAGTCTAATGGGTATTTCAAAGTGTCTCGCAAGACGGGTAGCATAAATACCTCCATAGACGACACCCTTGGAACGGTTGGTGTTCAACCGCTGGGCTACTATAGCACCTAGGCTATAAGTCTTATCGTTATAAAGGCCTTCGCGCAAAACCGCAAGGTCTGGAGAACTAAGTGATCCAGCCTCCACACGGCCAATCAAAAATTTTCCCACAAATAATGAGAAGTACAGAAGCACAGGAAAATGTATGCTAGCAATTCTAGCGCGAGACACTCCTCTCTCCTCTCCAACAACAATAGTACCAATGAAATCCTCCAAGTCCCGTGGACGAGGGTCACGGATATCCCCAACATAAGGTAATTTGCATACATTGCAAAAATCCTGTAGCGTCATGCACTGGGGACATCGTATATCATGAACTCAACCATGGGAGGATTCTTCCTCGGATAAAAGTTGAAGCTTTGAACAAAAATATTGCTGAGGAGGAGGTATTGCGAGCACTTATCGTCAACGAACGCAGTAAGACCTGCGTTCTCCACCAAGTAATAAAAGTTTTCATAAAGCCCAGCGGCGCGCAAAAATTCATCACTTGGCCATTCGCACGCTCGAACTTCTGTGACTCAAGGGACTACGTACTTGGGGTGGTTCTTCTCATCCTCCTTGGGGTTACGGCTTGAAGAGCCTCTCAAGAGCCTCCTCATCTTTTCCTTTTTCTAGCTCTGAAAAATTCTGAAATTTTTAGAGACTTCGAAAGAAAAGTAAATAAAGATTAACCCAACTCATAGCAACTACTCCTACTAGTGGCTAGAGACCGTATCACGTGCTAAAACTAGTTGGGACCAGCTAAATCAACATTTCTAGCTCAAGAACAGGGTCACCAAGGTAACAAGAATACGCGAAGGATAAAGCACTAGAACAAAAACTAATTGGACCAATGGAGGAGTCACTTAACAAGGAGCAATTTCCCCAAAACGGTTCGGAGAATGGTGCTTTGAGCAAGGAAATCGAAAATCACAGCCAAATGAGCAAGAACACGGGTTTGAGATGCAAAACAATTTTTTCTGGAGGTGGAAGAAGAGGATGGGAGCTGGAATGAATGGAGGGGGTCCTTGTGGGCCCCACAAGCTTGCTAGCCGCCACCAGGGGGCGGCGGCTGCAGGGCTTGTGGCCCACTGGTCTGGCCCCCAGGCCTGCTCTCAGGCCGAGTATTTTTCAAATATTCCAGAAAAAATCATACTAGATTTTGAGGACCATGGGAGAACTTTTATTTTCGGGGTATTTTTCTCCGGGACGCTAAAACAAAAAAACAGGAAAAACTAAACTAAATCCATCATTTTTCTTCTAAGCAACAGAAAGTGACAGCTCAAAACAGAGGTATGTGACTCTTTGATTCATCCATTTCATGGTCATCGAAAGAAATCGTCAATGGGGTTGATCAAGTCCTCATGACAAAACCTTCTCTAATCGCAAGAGAGAACGGAGAATTTTCGAATAGCCACTAAGTCACCTCAATGGGGATATGTATCTCCCCAACAAGCAAATCATACTTCATCTTGACACGAGGAATAGGGCATTCAAAGGTCCCAATAAGAATCGATGAAGTCTTTTCGATAGTATTGCTGCAATGTACTTGATATCGTTTCTTCGGAAAGTGCACTATGTGCTCATTACCGTTGACATGGAAAGTGACATTGCCTTTGTTGCAATCTATAACAGCCCCTGCAGTGTTTAAAAAGGGTCTTCCGAGGATGACAACCATGGCATCGTCCTCGGGAATATCCAAGATAACAAAGTCTGTTAAGATAGTGGTGTTAGCAACCACAACATGCACATCCTCGCAAATGCCGATAGGGAAAGCAGTTGATTTGTCGGCCATTTGCAGAGAAATTTCAGTGGGTGTCAACTTATCCAATTCAAGTCTATGATAAAGAGAGAGTGACATAACACTAACACCGGCTCCAAGGTCACATAAGGCAGTTCTTACGTAGTTTCCTTTAATGGAGCAAGGTATAGTGGGCACTCCAGGATCACCAAGTTTTTTAGGAGTTCCACCTTTGAAAGTGTAATTGGAAAGCATGGTGGAGATCTCAAGATCTGGTATATTCCGTTAATTAGTCATGATATCTTTCATGTACTTGGCATACAGAGACATTTTGAGCATATGAGTTAACCGCATCTGCAGAAAGATCGGTCTTATCATCGCAACGAAGCGCTCAAAATCCTCATCATCCTTTTTCTTGGATGGATTAGGAGGAAAGGGCATAGATCTCTGAACCCATGGCTCCCTTTCTTTACCATGCTTCCTAGTAGTGAAGTCATTCTTATCGTACCTCCTAGGTTGTGGGTTATCAGGATTAACCGTAGGTTCAATCTCCACATCCTCATCATTGCTAGGTTGAGCATTATTATGAACATCACTGTCCATATTGTCACCAGGTTCATGTTCATCACCAGATTGTGTTTCTGCGTCAGACCCAGAAATATCATTAGGTTCTTCAGGTGTGACAGTATTTGGTGAACTGGCATGTAGGTTTCTATCATCCTTCTTCTTCTCCTTAGGATGAGTGGGTGTATCGGCATTAATTCCTTGAGAATCTTGATCAATTCTCTTAGGATGACCTTCAGGATACAAAGGTTCCTGAGTCATTTTGCCTCCTCTAGTAATGACTCTGACAGAGTTGTCATTTAATTCATTGAGCAAGTCATTCTGAGCTTTAAGTACTTGTTCTACGTGAGTAGTAATCATAGAGGCATGTTTACTCAGAAGCTTCAGAGCATTGACATTTCTGTCTACACAAGCACTTAAATGGTAAGCATATGAGTACTTTGTTCCAAATGTCTGCTAACATAATCATTGAAACTCTGTTGTTTGGCAACAAAGTTGTCAAATTTATCAAAGCATATGCTAGCAGGTTTATCAAAAGGAATATCACTCTCATCAAACCTACACAGAGAATTCACTTCTACTGCTTGTATCGGGTTATCGAGACCATGGATCTCTTCGATAGGTGGTTGATTTTTGACATCTTCATATCAAATGCCTTTCTCTTGCATAGGTTTCTTGGCTTCTTGCATATCTTTGGGACTGAGGAATAGAATACCTCTTTTCTTCGGAGTTGGCTTAGGAGGTGGTTCGGGAATAGTCCAAGCATTATCGTTGATCAAGATGTTATTCAGTAGGGTCTCAGCTTGTTCTACAGTTCGTTCCCTGAAAACACAACCGGCACAACTATCTAGGTGGTCTCTAGAGGCATCGGTAAGTCCGTTATAGAAGATATCAAGTATCTCATTCTTCTTAAGAGGGTGATCAGGCAAAGCATTCTGTAGTTGGACGAGCCACCCCAAGCTTGTGGGAGACTCTCTCCTTGGAGTTGAGCAAAGTTGTATATTTCCTACAAGGCAGATTGCTTCTTACGGGCTGGGAAATATTTCTCACAGAAGTAATAGACCATATCTTGGGGACTACTCACACATCCAGGAGCAAGAGAGGTGAACCAGGCTTTAGCGTCATCCTTTAGAGAGAAAGGAAACAGCTTAAGGATATAGTAGTGGAGGATCTTCTCCTCACTAGTGAAATGGGTGGCTATATCGTGTAGTTTGGTCAGATGGGCTACGACCGTCTCAGACTCATAACCGTGGAAAGGATCAGATTCGACTAGAGATATTATCTCAAGATCGACAGAGAGTTCATAATCCTTATCGGTGATAAAGATAGGTGAAGTGGCAAACTTCGGGTCGTATTTAATCCTAGATTTCAGAGATTTTTCCTTCCACTTGAGAAGTAAGTTCTCAGCGTCATAGGCATCCTTACACGCAAGAAAATCCTCAGCTATCTCTCCCTCCATAACATAACCCTCAGGTACATCAGGAAATTCATATCTAGGAGAGCTAGATCTAGCTGGAGCAAAAGCAGGTTCTATCTCAATAGTATCGGCAGTTTTAGAAGCATCACGAGCATTGGCAGTAACTCTAGCAATATGAGCATCAAGGAATACCCCTAGTGGAACATCAGGGAAAGTAGTATCTCTAGCAGTATCAAGCATAGCATCATCAGGCAAAGCATCTCTAGCAATATCAGGCATATCATCTCTAGCAGTATCAGGCAAAGCAGTATCAGGCATAGCATCTCTAGCAGTATCAGGCATAACAACATCATAAGCATCATCAAGCACAGGCGACATATCAAGATTTCTAGCAGGAAGTGATGTCACAAACTTACTCATAACTGAAGGTGAATCAAGTTCAGAGCTAGATGGTAATTCCTTACCTCCCCTCGTAGTTGACGGCAAGACTTTGGTTTTCGGATCCTTCAGATTCTTCATAGTGATCAGCAGATATAAATCCCAAGTGACTCAGAGAATATAGAAATACCTCCCCGGCAACGGCGCCAGCAAAATGCTGATTGGCACTCTCTGGCAATTGCTAGACGGGTGCTATTCTCGATTGCTCAACAATTATAAATTGTCTTGCAATTACCCACCAGCGCGTGGGATCGAGGCAGTTTTCGAGGGTAGAGTATTCAACCCAAATTTGTTGATTCGCCACACAGGAAGTGAGAGTATACTCTCAAGTATTAGCAGCTGAATTTGTCACATTCAACCACACCTGAAAGATTAGTATCTGCAAGCAAAGTATCAACAACAAAGTAGCAGCAGAGCAAGTAACAACAGCAGCAACAGTAGCAAGTAACAGCAGTAGCAAGTAGCAACAGTAGCAAGTAACAACAGAGCAATATTAGTAACAGCAGCAGAGCAAAACAAGTAACAGCAGTAGTGGGACAAACTCGTAGGCAATGGGTCGTTGATTTGTTTGGATGATATTCATCATGCAACAGTTATAACATGGAGAGATATGTGGCTAGCTCCCGTTCGTCAATGTGATGTAGGCATGCATTCCGTGTGTCGTCATACGTGCTTAGGGAAAAGAACTTGCATGACATCTATTCTCCATCCCTCCCATGGCAGCGGGGTCCAAAAGGATACTACGGGATATTAAGGTTCTCCTTTTAATAAAGAACCGGACCAACGCATTAGCACTTGGTGAACACATGAACTCCTGAAACTATGGTCATCACCGGGAGTGGTTCCGGTTATTGTCACTCCGGGGTTGTCGGGTCATAACACATAGTAGGTAGCTACAACTTGCAAGATCGGATCGAAAACACACATATATTGGTGACAACATAATAATTTCAGATCTGAAATCATGGCACTCAGGCCCTAGTGACAAGCATTAAGCACGGCAAAGTAGTAGCAACATCAATCTCACAACATAGTGGATACTAGGGATAAATCCCCGTCAAAACTAACTCGATTACATGATAGATCTCATCCTACTCATCACCGCCCAGCGAGCCTACGAATACATTACTCACGAACGATGAAGAGCTTCATGGAATTGGAGATGGAAGAAGATTGATGATGACGATGGCGACGATTTCCCCTCTCCGGAGCCCAAAACGGACTCCATATCTGCCCTCCAGATGAAGAATGGGATGTGGCGACGCCTCCGTATCGCAAACGCGACGAAATCTTCTCTCTTTATTTTTTTCTGGGCGAAAGTGAATTTATAGAGCTGAGATTGGGGGCAGCAGAGCCACGTGGGCCCCACAAGCTTGCTAGCCACCACCAAGGGGGGTGGCGGCTACAGAGCTTGTGGCCCACTGGCCCATCCCCTCCAGTGGATCTTTGCGCAGGTATTTTTCATATTTTCCAGAAATATTCTGTGTAAATTTTCAGGACGTTCTGAGAACTTTCATTTCTGCACAAAAACAACACCAAGGCAATTGTGCTGAAAACAGCGTCAGTCCAGGTTAGTTCAATTCAAATCATGCAAATTAGAGTCCAAAACAAGGGCAAAAGAGTTTGAAAAAGTATATACGATGGAGAAGTAATACCCTCCTCAGCTCAGCCCCTCCTCCTCCGGCCCTCCACCGGCCGGTTCCAGCCGCCGGCTTCCTCCGACCCCCACCTCGCCGGGAGCCCCACCGCAGCACCCTGCCGCTCCCGTCAGCGGGCGCCCTAGTGCGTCGCCGACAACCGCCTCCGCCTCCGGACGAGGCCGACCCTGCCAGCCCCTCCTTCGGTGGACCTTGCCCCCAGCCTCCCCGCACAGCCACACCGGTCGGCCACCTTCACGTCGCCGGCCATCTTCACCGCATCGCCGACCCACTCAACCTCCTCCCCGCCGGCTCCTCCAAGCCTCTCCACCTCTCTCCCCATCAACGGTGGTGATCCACCACGGCTCCGGCCACCCTCCTCCTCCCGTTTCCTCCGCAGCTCCGGCCTCCACCGCGCACCTGGCCTTCCTGTTATATCAGGGGATTAGTCGTGTAGATTGTTTACAAGAAAAAATGAGAAGAATAAAATGAATATAATGTATATGTATGCATGTGTATGTATGTATATATGTAGATATATATGTGTGTATGTATGTGTGTATATGTATTTATGTTAGTATGAATAAAAGTGGTGTGTACAACATGTGTGTAGGTGTAGTGTATTTGCTCGCTATCCCAATGACTTGCGGGCCACACCCCCAAACTAAAAAAAGATAAAACTAAAAACAAAAGTAAAATTAATTTTATAAATATTTAATATTAATAAATTAATTAATTGGATTAATCATTTAGTTAAGCAGTAAATATTGTTTTGGAATATTAGGATTTACTATAATAAAAATATATAAATAAGTACTAGTTAATATAATGTTTAAGATTAGGTAAGTTAATCAAATGAACTATTAACTAAATCTGTTAACTAAAATAAATTAAATGTCCTAAAGTAGTGTATGAAAGTTGGGTCCCACCCCACTAATTAACTTGAATAAATATTTATAGTTAATCTAGAAAAATAAATGGGCCTATGACAACGGGGACCCACTAGTCATATTTTGACCAGTCAAAGTTATTGTTGCCTGCTGATGTCATAATTGAAATATCTAAATTATTTAAATTTGTTTAATTCCTAATATTGAATAGAACTTCAAAAATTAATATTAAATAAACCGTAAGTGAGATAAAAATATTTTGAACATGAAAGTTCATCTCCAATGCGAGATGAACCCAGATACGCTATTCGTTCGTGTGTCTCGCGTACCTAGCATAGCGAACGTGGAACTTTCCATCACTTTCGCCTGACCCATAGTAGCCACACACCCGGAGGATATCATCTGATATTTTCCCAATCAGTCTATGAAGGATGATACGGCGTTAGCTCATGCCAAGACCTGCATATTGCCATGTCATGCTTAGTGTTTGCATCGGTGTTATATTTATTTTTTCTTCCCCCCTCTTCTTACCAGTAGACCCCGAGACTGACGCTGCTGTCGGTACGACCAGACCTTTGCCACAGAGCAACAAGGCAAGCAAACCCCCCTTGATCATTCCTATGTTGCCCATTTCTTCCCCCCTCATGCTTGCATTAGAATTTTGCTACTCTTTTAGTTAGCTCCTATATCTGATGCATAGCCTAATTTTGATGAACTGCTACTTTCTTGTACCGCACTTTAAACTGCTTAGTATAGGTGGAGCAGTCATCCCCTTTGACCCTTAGTCCAGTTGCCCCTCTTTATCGTCAAGCCTCGATCCCTTATCGACAAGGCAAGACCAGACACAACACTTACACTCTCCTTAGTTGTACGATGCTGCAGTGCTACTATCGGGTACCGAGGGTGACACCTCGCGAAATACTCATGATGATATCTCTGTAGTGCAGCTAGTCGGTCGTGGTTGTCGAGGGTGATTCCTCCTTCACCACTCCGGACAATGACTCTGTCGTGCAACCCCTCAAGTGTGAGACCCTCAAGGGTGATTCCTCTAAGTCCACCTTGATGGCTACATCGTTCCAGATCCAACGAGGGTGATACCTCGGACCCCCCTGATGTTACAACCACATAGTTACTCGACCATATTACTGGGATCATTGATGAATAATGTTAGGCGGTTGGATTCCCGCGTGGATGTGTCAATTAGTTAATTAAAATGTTAATGGATTTGGGTATTTGCTTTGGGTTGGTAGGAAGGCCGTATTACGCACTAACCGTCTATGTGGGAGAAGTTATGGGCACTCGACATCGTGGTTTTAATCGAACTGTTCAGACGTCAGCAATGGAGCGGCGCGCGCCCGAGAGGTCCGGATAGGAGTCACGCTTGTAATAAGGGGTGCTAGGACTGACCTCGGCCACCCACGCATCGTGTAGGAGTGCAAAGGGTGATGGGCCCATGAATCCTGCGCGCTTAGGATTTAGACCGGCGGGGTGGCCTCTGTGTTGAGTCTAGGTGGGGCTGCGACCTGTCGATATTCCGACGTCGGGCATGACCCACAAAAGTGTTTTCGACCAATGTTTTATCGATCTTGACGGGGAATATGTTGTGCACCCATGCAGGGAAGAACTTATCTATTCGAATAGTTGTGCCCATGTTTAAAGGACGACTTGGAGTTGTGCCCCGATCTTATACAACTACAACTGTTACTTAACTGGAATGTTTGCTCCGGGATTGCTTCCTCACAGGGAGTTGAGGAAGAATCTCTGGGCGTGACCTCATATTAATATTGCTGCAACAATATGACTGTTATTTGTGTTACCTATTCTACTCTCGTCTATTGCTGCAAGTTCCCTGAAGATGCTAGTCTTTGATAGGACTAGGCCTTCCCTCTCTTTCTCGCATTGTTGCAGTCGGTCCACATATAAACCCCTTCCTTTGATACCGATGCATACATAGCATAGTTCTGATGTTAGTCTTGTGAGTACTTTGGAGCTTGTAATATGAAACTTGTATGTTTTATTTGTGTCTATAGTTGTGTTGTGATATCTTCTCGTGAGTCCTTGAGCTTGGTCGTACGCATTTGCATGTATGATTAGCGTACGATCAAATCGAGGGCGTCACAGTCATGCTAGATCTTGACCATGCTATATCAATCCCACATCCTCGGAGCACATATCCAGCAATGTTGTACGCTTACATCGAGATTTCAAAATTATGTTGGTTGTCCTGAAAGACAATTTTGATTCGGAGCTAGCAATCTTATTTGTGGTTCCTACCTCCCTTTTCGCTTCACCATTCTTTTGCGTGATGTCGTCGCTGATCGATTGCATCTTTGTGTAACTTCTTGACACATGTGTCGTGGTCATCATATGCATTCTGAGCTCTTTTAGGGTATCAATCGAATTCATGATGAGAAATACCATCCTTGCCCCTCGATGAACTGTGTTATCATCGGCAACCTTCTTGCCATCCCTCCAACACAAACTTGTTCATGTTTTTGTTGTCCCTTAAGTTCATGTCTGTTCGGCTTATGTTATCTTCTACCTTGGAGTATTACCATATTTTATGTCAAGAATATTGTGAGAATTGTTGCACCTATTATAAATTCTTGATATAGTGATACTTCTCAACATCATCATTCATTTCTTGGTCACCATGTTTCTTCTAACCTGTATACCGACAAGTGAACTCTGATGTGTGATTCCAACACTTCTGACAACCTTGTTGCCTAGGAGTTAATGACTGATAGTTTCATTCTTGGTATGTTGGTTGTTGACTCATCATTTGAGCATTGGTCGTGCTACTCAGTTTGTATTTCCAAGTGCACCCTTCGACTAATGATTAATTGTTGTTGTTCCCGCGAGCAAACGTCATTATATCATTCGAGTTGACAAATGGTATCTCCTTGTCCTTATAATTTTGGAAATTCACCCCTATCGAACTCTTGAGGGATTGTTGCAGAGCTCATTGGTCATACCCTCAACTTCTCCAGGTTCCATGATGAAGCTTTTGAAAGCATTATCTTTGTGCCTAGCTCATTAAGAATACGTTTGATAGAAGACGTGTCGCCCCCAAGGTTCAGGTGCATTCTTGCCGCCGTGAATATGTGAAAGTTTTGTTTTGCTTCCTCTAGGATCATCCTAACACTACTGGAATTCAGTTTTTTTCCATCTGCCAAATCTTTGCCATACGCTGGCTGATGGCAAAGGGTGTCTTCGTCGTCAGCTTCCACAAAGCGGACGGCAAAGAACTGGCTGATGTCATAGAATATCTTTGCCATCAGTCACTTCTTTGCTGTCAACCGCAGACGGCAAAGATTAGGACAACAGACAGCAAAGCTTTGCACTGGGCCCACCTGGCCGAGGGAATGTTAGGTAAAACTACAGTTGCTTCTTTGCCGTCTGCTAGCGGACGACAAAGAGTCCGGAGGCAGACGACAAAGAGTCTAGACCCTTTGTCGTCCGCCAACAGATGACAAAGCTTAGGAATTATGTAACGGCCGTCCCTATCCACCCCGGCTCTCTCTCTCTCTCAAATGGCCACTCTCTTCCACTCCTCTCCCCTGATGCCCACCACTGCCACCACCGTCGCGCCGCCGCCCCCAGCGTTGCCCCGGTGCCCCACAGCACCGCCGCCACCGCCCCACAGCCCCCGGCGCCGCCCCGGTGCCCCACAGCCCCCCGGCGCCGCCGCCTCACCACCCTCGGTGCCGCCCCGCAGCCCCAACACCACCGGCGCCACCCCCCCCCCCCCCCGCCCGCCCCGCCGCCCACGACGCCCCTGCCGGTGAGCCCCCATGCCCCAACCGCCTCTGCCACTAGTTAGTTAGCTTAATAGACAGAAGAGGAAGAACAAGAAGAAGAGGAGGAGAAGAGGAGAAGAAGAGGAGGAGGAGGAGAAGAAGAAGAACAAGAACAAGAACAAGAAGAACAAGAAGAAGAAGAAGAAGAACAAGAAGAAGAAGGGGAGAAGAAAAATAAGAAGGAGGAGAAGAAGAAGAATAAGAAGAAGAAGAGGATGAAAAAATAAGAAGGAGAAGAAGAAAAGAAGAACAGAAGAAGAAGAGAAGAAGAGAAGAAGAAAAAAATAAGAAGGATAAGAAGAGAAAAAAGAAGAAAAGAAGAATAAGTAGAAGAAGAGGATAAAGAAAAATAGAAATAGAAATAAGAGTAAGAGGAAGAAGAAGAAGAGGAGGAAGAAGACGAGAAGAGGAGGAGGAGGAGGAGAAGAAGAAGAAGAAGAGGAGAAGAGGAGTAGAAAGAGGAAAAATGAAAAGAAGAAGAGAAGAAGAAGAGAAGAAGAAGGAGAGGGAGAAGGAGGAGGAGGAGAAGGATCCCTCCTCCTTCTTCTCCTTCTTCTCTCCTCCTTCTTATCCTTCGTCTTCTCCTTCTTCTTCTCCTTCTTCTCTCCTCCTTCTTCTCCTTCTTCTTCTCTCCTCCTTCTTCTCCTTCTTCTCTCCTCCTTCTTCTCCTTCTTCTTGTCCTTCTTCTTCTCCTTCTTCTCTCCTCCTTCTTCTCCTTCCTCTAAAATGTCATAATTTGCCCATTTAACTCCAAAAAGACATAATTAGCATATTTATGTTGACCGGGTGGATTTACATGTGATAGTTGTCTCATTGTTCTGAGGTCTGTTGTGCGAAGACCTCCCCGTGCGTTGTACGAGCTCCGCGCCTGCATTCGTGGGTCAGTACAAATGTCATCTCCTCCTCGCCCCTTCATTTACTGTGGGTCGGTTTTCGGATAAAACTTGCTAGATTTAGGTAATTAAATTAATTTATTAGTATGCGTGACCAGTATGCGTCTCCCATTCGAAAGGGTTACAGTTATAAATATGCATGCATTTGCTTATATTTATAACCGTGATTATTTTGAATTGTCCAACGTTATCCATGGACAGCCCGAGTATGTGTAGATTGGGTTCATTTTCCCATATGCTTTGTTTCAGATCCGATGCATAATTTTGTCAGTGCCTCCCTGTTGTTCTCCGGATACACATACTCTCTGTTAATTGCGGAGACGTGTATCAGGAGAATAGCGGGGAGGTGCTGCCGAAATTTTGCGTTGGATCCGGAGCAGAGCATGGGAAAACGAACCCAATCTACACATACTCGGGTGCGATTAGGACCTATGATTACCTATTAGCGTGTAGGTTGCATGGACGTAATAAAAATGGCGAACTTGATTAACTGATGAATATATATGCTAAATTATATATAAATATATTTCTTCTGTATTTAGTAGCTAGGTAAGATGAGTGATCGTGCGTGGATGTATATCGGTCACCCTAGTCAGAAAGAGATGACGAAAGAATGGTTTCTAAAAACCAAGGAATTTGTGAAAGCCACATTTGCAAATGGCCAAGAAAGAAACTATTGCCCCTGCCCTGGATGCGACAACTATAAAAAGACGACAGAGGCTGTAATGATTAAACACCTGTAGAGGAGGGGTTTAAAGCCTAATTATACGGTGTGGACATTTCGTGGTGAGTCTATACAACACACTAGAGCTGAGGTGGTCCGTTGTCGCACCGACGAGCATGGTACCGGGATCGAAGACATGGTGGAAGACTTTGATGATGCTCGGGATCCGGAAGATAAGATGGAGGAATCTGCAAAGGCCTTATATGAAATGTTGGAGTCTTCAAAATGTCCTCTCCATGAGCACACTGAGGTTTGTCAGTTGGATGCAATTGCACAAGTAATGGCTCTCAAGGCTTAGTTCAACTTGGGAAGAGAATGCTACGACGCGATGATGACACTATTTGGACGCTTCCTACCCAAAGGCCATGTCGTGCCTGCAAACCTATACCAGTCGGACAAAATACTTCGTGTACTTAAGATGCCCTATGAGAAGATAGATTCATGTGAGAAAGGATGTGTCTTATTTAGGAAGGAGTATGCACACTTGGACTATTGTCCCAATTGCGAGTCTTGGATGTATATTGTGGTAGACAACGGTATGGGTGAGAAGAGGCAGACCAAAATCGCAGTTAGTGTTCTTCGGCATATGTCAATCGTTCCAAGGCTTCAATGTCTTTTCATGGTCGAAGAGACAGCCAGACACATGACATGGCACAAACTTGGCAAAAGAACTGAACTAGATGCAGATGGGAATAAGATGGCGGTACACACATCGTATGGGGAAGCATGGAAACATTTCGATGGATTGCATCAGGATAAAGCGGCAGATACAAGGAATCCTCGAGGCTGGGTCGCCATGGATGGTTTTAATCCATTCGGCATGACGGCAGCCCAATACAGTTATTGGCATGTATTTGTCATTCCACTCAATCTCCCCCCGGGCAGATTATGCAAAGAAAGAACATATTTCTGACGTTGATAATTTGCTCCGAAATGACCTATTTTACCCAAGTTAGCTCCGAAAGGACCTATAGTTAGCTAGGCTTCCACCTAAATGACATAATTAGCTTATTTAGCTCCAAAATGGCCTATTTAATAAAAAATGACCTATACTTAGCTAAGTTCTCTCCTATTTTACCCAAATTAGCTCCGAAAGGACCTATACTTAGATAATTTAGCTCCAAGAAGAGGAGAAGAAATAGGAAAAATTAAAATAAGGAAGAAGAAGAAGAAGAAGAGAAGAAGAAGGAGAAGGAGGAGTAGGAGAAGAAGGAGGAGAAGAAGGAGAAGGAGGAGAAGACCTTCTCCTCCGTCTCCTTCTTCTCCTTCTTCTTGATTTCTTCTTCTTCTCCTCCTCCTCCTCTTTCTTATTCTCCTTCCCTTATTTTCCAAAACAATGACATAATTAGCCCATTTAGCTCCAAAAAGACATTATAAGCTCAAAATGGCATAAGAACATTGGTTAGCTCATTAATATTATATACTTAGCTTGTTTTCCTCTATAATGACATAATTAGCCCATTTAGCTCCAAAAAGACATAGTTAGCTAATTTAGCTCCAAGAAGAGGATAAGATGAGAAATGAAAAGGAAGAAGAAAAAGAAGAAGAGAAAAAGAAGAGAAGGAGAAGGAGAAGGAGGAGGAGGAGAAGAAGAAGAGAAGAAGGAGTCTCCTTCTTCTCCTTGTTCTTCTCTCCTCCTTCTTCTCATCCTTCTTCTCCTTCTTCTCCTTCTTCTTCTCTTCTTCTCCTCTTCTCCTCCTCCTTCTCCTTCTCCTTCTCCTTCTCCTTCTCCTCCTCCTCCTCCTTATTCTTGTTTTTCTTCTGCTTCTTCTCTTCTTGCTTCTTCTCTTTCTTCTTCAATTTAGCTTTTTTGTCATATATATGTTGTTGTTCTTCTTCTTCTGACTTTCTTATTCCCATTTTGCAGATTGGATGTACTACATGCATGGAAGCTGGCATTGGAGTGCTTTAGTTCTAGTTTTCATTTGACTTGATGAACAATGTGGAACTATATATATATATATGTATATATGGGTGAACAATATATGTGGAAGTATATGTATATGTATATATGGATGAACCTTTGTATGTGTTGGTTCTTTCGATATATGGGATGTACATTGATGAACAAATGGCATTGATGAACTTTATATGTATATCATATATGTGTTGTGACCTATATATCATACATGTGTTATGAATTATATATATATCCTGTGAAAAACAAACAAAAAACGAAAATTGACAATATTGGCTCTTTGCCGTTTGCCAGCTGATGGAACAGGCTTTTGCCATGAGGGAGCATATGGCAAAGAGGCCACGTGGCACCCAGCTGTGCAACCTGGGCAGCAGCAGCTGGCCATATGGGCTCTTTGTCGTCCGCTGCCTCAGGAGGCAGACGACAAAGTGGCCGATTCCTGCACTGGCCCAACTCTGTGCTGGCCATAGTAGCAGACGACAAAGAGGGGGAGGGAAGCTGACGGCAAAGCCTCCGCTAGCCCTAACGGAGGCGTCGCCTGTCGGCTGCCGTCTCAATTTCTTTGCCGACCGCTCGATGCCAAATACTGACGGCAAAGCTCTTTGTCATCCGCTTAGGGAAGGCTGACGACAAAGAAGCTACAATGCCGTTGTAAGCTGATGCAGAATCTTTGCCGACAAGAGTTTTCTTGGCCGTTTGTGTATTACTCAATGCCGTCGGTGCAGTACTCTTTGCCGTTTTTAATGGCAGACGGCAAAGAAGCGGATTCATGTAGTGTAATTCATTCACACACATGTGGGGTGTTATATGTTTTGAAGAGTTGCTATCTTCACTCCATATAACTTCTCTTAGCACGCCAAGCCACTGACTTATTTGATCAAGGAAAAAGAAGTTCCTTCATAAGAGCTGATCGAGGCTTACACAAGGGCCTTAATATCCTCGATGATCATTCTCAAATCAGAACTCAGTTGAATTGTATGGTTAGAATTCCACGTGGGCACAAATGTCTTGACATTTGTGTTCATGTGTCTTACAATCCAATTCATGATCCAATACTTGCTTCCGTAGTTCATATCCCCAGAATCTTGCATCATCATCTCGTCTGTTTTTGTGGTGCCCTTTACGTCTCAGGCATCTTGAGACCGAGGTGTCGTGAAACCAATGAGATCTGAATCTCGGGCAGATATGATGGTTGGAAAATTATAACCTTGGTCATTATGTAACCCATTACGGTGATGTGTTGTCTAGCACACCTGGCCGAAGGACCTATTGTTATAACATCTTGTTCAACAAGATTCACCATTCTCCCCTGAGTAAATTGTATGACTTCGTTTTATAAGTTGTTCCTCATGTATCCCTTGTGTACCCAAAGTCCAACCTTTATCTGATGACCATTTGGATGCTACCTCAAAGCAAGAATGTGGTACATCAAACGTCAACACGAACATTGGAAGAAAAATGCTAAATTGTTCTTGATCAATTATCCAAACCATATGGTATGGGTAAACATCATGATTCTCCTTTCCCCTTTTATCAAAATGGTTATGTACTTGATGACCTGTCATGTATACCATACTCTATTTTCATCGGGAATGGTATACTCTAACACTTGTGTGTGTGAACACATTTTCCTTTCCATTGGTCTGTTTGACATGACAGTCCTTTTTCCTTCCCATTGGTCAATTTAACCTTTCTTGAATCTAAACTTATCTAAGCAGTGTTAAATCCCTACTTAGGTAAAACAACCTCGGTGTCACAACTGTCAGTAAGACCCTGTTACTATTGTGGATAACATTTCGGTAACCGCCGGTGGACGAGAACTTTGCCTATTGGTCCGCCTCATTTGAACGAGCAGGAAAATGATTATATTTGTCCCCCGCCCTTGGTACCGATGTTGTTGCCAACATAACTGATAGGTTATCCTCTGACATGTCTTGCTATCAAGACCGTATAAGATGTCACTGGTTTGCCTACTCGTAACCCACACGGTGGACCCATAACCCAAATTCCACGGGATAGAAATCTGACTCTCATGTACATCACTGACTTCTAGGTATCCTTTACACTTGACTTTGTATGAAATTCCCCGAGCCACCATCCACTGGAATGATCATTCTTCAGTTCGTATGTTATCTAGCATGCTGGAGATCAAGTCTGTATTATTCATGAGAATCTGAAGGCTGCTTAGTCTCGTCAGCAAAGTTAGTATGGCCGTCATCATCGAGATATGGTCTATCAATCTAGCGAAAAGGCTTTTCTCCATGTCACACCAATGAGAGGTGCACACCATTTTGGGATCAAGGACAAGTTAGCTCCTCACTATATTGGTCCTTTCACTATTCTCGAAAGGCGTGGAAATGTAGCTTATCAATTGGAACTGTCGACGAACTTTTCTCAGGTTCACGATGTCTTCCATGTGTCTTAGCTCTACAGCTGCTTCAAAGATCCTATTCGAGCAGTGGATCATCATATACTTGATCTGCAACAAGACCTCTCTTATAAAGAACATCCGGTCCGCATTCTCGATCAGGCTGAAATTCAGACTCGTCGCAAAGTCACCAAGTTATTTAAAGTGAAGTGGTCAAATCATTTTGAAGATGAAGCCACTTGGAAAAGCGAGGATCATCTTTGTGATGAATACCCCGAGGTCTTTCCTTCTACCTATTAATTCTTGGGACGAGAATTCTTGTTAGTAGGGGAGAGTTGTGACATCCTGAGCTTTTGCTACACTGATCTATGTAATTTAGCTACAGTAATCTTATGCTAATGATGCCACGTCACCGTGCTTACTGTTGTTAAACTCGTGTTGGTTCAAACCCCGTTCAAATTCAAATTTAAAATAAAGTCAAATGATAAAAGTTGTTTCAATGTCAAAATAAAAATGTTCGGTGTGTGTCAAATATTACATAGGAAATTGCCCTTTAGGAATCATTATTTTTTAAGGTATTTAAGTTCACTAAAATAAAGTAAAACTAAAATAGAAACTGCAAATAAATAAAATAAAATAGAAATTAGAAATTAAAAATAAGAAAAAGGAAAAAAAAACCCTCTCCCCCGGCCCAACTAAGCCAACCGGCCGAGCCGGCCACCCGAGCCCACCTTACGTGGGGGGTATTTAACCCCCCACCTAAACCCTAAACACCCCCACTCCCTCACTCCCTCCTCCTAGCCGCCAGCCACACATCGCACGAGGGGAACCAGCCCTCATTCCGTCCCCTCAATCGCCCCTCGTTCTCCCCCACCCACCACCGAACCCCTCCACCTGGCACCACGAGCGAGCCCCCTCCCCTCGCTCAGCTCTCCCTCCCACTCGATCAAGGAGGGGATGGGAGGCCGACCCCCCCACCGGCTGGCCCTCCCCCGGTCCTCCTCCGACTGAGCCCCCCCCCCGGCCAGCCCTCCTCTGCCTCACCCCGCGCACCAGCTCCACCGCTGGCTCCTCCTTCGCCTCCGGCCAACCACCACCACCACCATAGGCCGAGCCGGCCCTCCTCCCTCACCTTTAGCCTCCGTCGCCCCGGGCCTCCTCCTGCGCCTCCCCACCGGATCTGCCTCGTTGTCGCCGGTTCCCCTTCACAGCACCACCAGTCGTTCTTTCCTCCGCTGGTCACCTCTACACCAGGCCACTGCTACGTCTACAACGAGGGTGAGCCTCTGGGCTCATTCATCCCCTTCCTCTCCCCCTCTACAACACCGGCCACCGCCCCCACACGCCTCCGTCAGCCTCCATGGCCTTGTGCCTTCCCCCGCACGTATTCACACCCACCACCGCGCCCCTGACCCTCCCTGTTCACCCTGACCACCAGGGCCTCGCACCTGCGCCGTGTTCCCTCCTGCTAATGAGGGGAGGGGGGATTACCCTTGTGGTTTTGTTTAGAAAGAAGAAAAAAATAACTATCTATGCATGTTAGTATGTATGTATGTAGGAAAATATGTATGTATGTATGTTAAAGTGTATGTAGGAATCTATGTGTATAATTGTGGGTACAAAATGTGTGTGTGTGTGTGATGTGTGTGTCTGTGTGTGGCCGGTGGGCCACTGCCATGTGGGGCCAACCCCCCCACTCCCACTGATAGGGAGGCCCCACACCCCCGTGTTGAAATAAAAACATTTAATAATAATAATAAAAAGAAGTAATAATAATCATAAAAATAAATAAATAATTAGTTAAAGTAATTAATTAATTAATTAAATGATTAAAGTTGATTAGTTAATAATTTTGTTAATTAATTAGTTAACTTAATTAAGGCTAATTGTGTTAATTAATTAAACCCGATTAATATTAATTAAACCTTAATTAACCGTCAGAGGATGACATGTACGTGGGACCCACTGGTCAGTTTGACGAGTCAAAACCCTGTTGACTGTTGATGTCATGCTCACATCACCATGATGTCATATTTTATTATCTAATATAATTAAATTTTTTAATTCCTAAATAATTGATAAAACTTTAAAAATTAATATAAAATAAATCGTAAGTCAAATGAAAATATTTTGAACATGAGAGTTCATCTCCAAAACGAGACGAACCCGGATACGCTATCCGTTCTTCTGTCTCGCGTGCCTAGCATAGCAAACGTGGAACTTTTCCACCATTTTCGTGTGACCAGTAGTAGCGAGAGACCCGGGAAATATCATCTAATATTTTCACGATCCGTCTATGACGGATAATACCGCGTTAGCTCATGCCTAGCCGTGCATCTTTACATGTCGAGCTTAGTGATTGCATTTGTGTTTATATTTATTGTTTCTTCCAACCTCTTCTTACTGGTAGACCCCCAGACTAACAGTGCTGCCAGGTACGACTACCCTCTTGACGACCAGCCCTTTGCCGCAGAGCAACAAGGCAAGCAAACCCCCCTTGATCATTCCTATATCGCCCATTTCTTTCTCCCTCATTGTTGCATTAAAAATTTGCTACTATTGTAGTTAGCTCCTATATCTGATGCATTGCCTAATTTTGATGAACTGCTACTTTCATTACCGCACTTCAAAATGCTTAGTATAGGTGGCTCAGTCATCTCCTCTAACCCTTAGTCCAGTTACTCCACGTTATCGTCAAGTCTTGATCCCTGATCGACGAGCCAAGACCCGACACAACACTTACACCCCCCTTAGTTGTACGACACTTCAGAGCTACTATCGGGTACCGACGGTGACACCTCGCGAAGTACTCATCATGCTATCTCTGTAGTGCAGCTAGTTGGTCGTGGTTATCGAGGGAGATTCCTCCTTCACCACTCCCGACAATGACTCTGTCGTGCAACCCCTCAAGTGTGAGACCCTGGAGGGTGGTTCCTCTAATCCACCTTGACGGTTACATCGTTCGGAATCCAACGAGGGTGATACCTCGGGATCCCCTGATGTTACAACCACACAACTACTTGACCGTGTTACTGGTAACATTGATGAATAATGTTTCGCGGGTGGATTCCCTTGTGGATGTGTCGATGAGTTAATTAAAATGTTAATAGATTTGGGTATTTGATCTGGGTTGGTCGGAGACCTTATTTCGCACTAACCATCTACGTGGGAGGAGTTATGGGTTCTCGACGTCGTGGTATTAGCCGAACCTCTTCAGACGTCAGCAATGGAGCAGAGCATGCTCGAGTAGTCCAGATAGGCATCACGCTTGTAATAAGGGGTGCTAGGACTCACCTCAGCAGCCCATGCATCGTGTAGAAGTGCAAAGGGTGATGGGCCCTTGACCCCTACGGGCTTAGATTTAGACCGGTCGGCTAGCCTCTCTATTGAGTCTAGGTGGGGCTGCGACATGTCGATGTTCCGAGGCTGAGCATGACCCAGGAAAGTGTGTCCGGCTAGAGTTTATCGAGCATGACGGGGAATTAATATGTTGCGCACCCCTGCATGGAAGAACTTATCTATTCGAATAACCGTGTCCACGGTTAGAGGACGACTTGGAGTTGTGCCCCGATCTTATACAACTACAACTTTTACTTAACTAGAATGTTGCTCCGGGATTGCTTCCTCGCAGGGAGTCGAGGGAGAATCTGTGGACATGGCCTCATATTATTATTGCTGCAACAATATGACCATTAATTGTGTTACCTGTTCTACTCTCGTCTATTGCTGCAAGACCCCCCTGAAGATGCTAGTCTTTGATAGGACTAGGCCTTCTCTCTCTATTCTCGCATTGTTGTAGTCAGTCCACATATAAACCGCTTCCTTTAATACTGATGCATACTTAGCATAGTTTTGATGTCAATCGTGTGAGTACTTTGGACGAGTACTCACCGTTGCTTTGCTCCCCCTTTTTCCCCCTTGATCTGTTACTGCGACCAGAGGATGGAGCCCACGAGATGGAGAATCCCGCCGATGACGACTGCTACCCCGACGGTGCCTACTACTACATGGAGGCCGATGAAGACCAGGAGTAGTTAGGAGGTTCCCATGTAGGAGGCCTCGCCTCGTTCGATCATTGTATCTTTGTGCTAGCCTTCTCTAAGGAACCTCATGTTTAATGTCTGTACTCAGATATTTGTTGCTTCCGCTGACTCGTGTGTTTATCGAGCTTCTGTATTCTAGCCCTCGAGGCCCCTGCCTCCTTAATATGAAGCTTGTATGTTTTATTTGTGTCTAGAGTTGTGTTGTGATATCTTCCCGTGAGTCCTTGAGGTTGGTCGTACGCATTTGCGTGTATGATTAGCGTACGATCAAATCGAGGGCGTCATAGTAAGTTACTGTCAAGACGGGCGTTTATTCATTGTCATTCGGGCGTTTATTCATTGTCGTTGCATGAGGGAGGTTGGTAACAAGGGTGCCCAGCCCTGCTTAGCCAAAACTAAAATAAAACAATATTCCTTGGGCAAGATGATATGTTGGAAGGCACCATGGTTGTGTATGGATGGTGGATGGGAGTAAAACTTTACAATTCCATTTGGGAACCACCTATGATGAGTTTAGCATGGAAGGTACTGAAACCTTTGTTGTAACATTGGCAGTAAAGAACACCACACAAAAACTATTCCCGCTCTGCTTTAAAATTTGAGCTATGGCACCGCTATAAATCAATGCTTCCCTGTGTGAAGGACCTATCTATTTACCTTTTTATGTTGAGTCATCACCCTATTACGAAAAGCACCAACTAGAGAGTATTCTTGTCATTCTTATGAATTGAGTCTAGCTAATGTTGAGTGAGAGCATGACTAGATCTTTTATACCGTAGAATATAATATTTAGTCACTTCTTCAATATGAGAGGTGCTCTGCATTTATGTTTGCGCTCTCAGAAAGGGCTAGGGAAATACCATGCCATTACATTATATCATGATTGTTTCGACAAATTGCTGGCGCGTGAGATATTTTATTATTGCTCGCTAGTTGGTTAAGCATTGCCATGGTTGAATATTATGCTTAATTGTATCTTAGATATGATTACCTATGATTTATGGTGAAAACTTGAACACTAGCTGAGCAAGTGTATAATGGTGGGAACAAAAGAGTTTGTAAAAGTTTTGTTTATCACTTTGAGTTTATCAACTGAATTGCTTGAGGACAAGCAATGAGTTAAGCTTGGGTCAGTTGATACGACTCTAACGTATCTACTTTTCCAAACACTTTTGCTCTAATTTTGGCCTCTAATTTGCATGATTTGAATGGAACTAATCCGTACTGACGTTGTTTTCACCACATGTACCTTGGTGTTATTTTTGTGTAGAAATAAAAGTTCTCAGAATCGTAAAAAACTTTTTGCGAATTATTTCTCGTATTTATAAGGATTTATGGGGCCAAGACCTGTCGGAGAGGAAGTGCTAGTGGGGCACAAGCCAACAAGGCGCCCCCAGGTCGCGCCCTGAAGTCTTGTGGGGCCCTCGTGGCTCCTCCAACCCTAATTCCACTTGTATAAATTCATATTCTTCAAGAGAAAAAGAGAAGAGAAGTTTTCATCGTGTTTTACGAGACGGAACACCACCACCTCCTGTTCTTCCTCCGAAGGGCTGATCTGGAGTCCGGTTGGGGCTCCGAAGCGGGGGATTTGTCGCCGTCGTCATCACCAACCCTTCTCATCAAGACCGCCATGATGCCGACAACAGGAAGTGAGTAATTCCTTTGTAGCCTTGTTGGACGGTGGAGGGATTGGATGAGATCGATCATGTAATCGAGTTAAGTTTGGTACGGTTTGATCCCTAGTATCCACTATGTTCTTAGATGGATGTTACTATGACTTTGATATGCTTAATGCTTGTCCCTAGGGCCCGGGTGCCATGATTTCAGATATGAACCTATTATGTTTTCATGAATATGAGAGTAATTTGGATCCTATCATGTAAGTCATAGTTACCTATTACGTGTCTTGATACGCATACCCCAAGGTGACCATAATTGGGATTCTTTCCGGTGATTGCCGTAGTTTGATGAGTTCATGTATTCACCATGTGTTAATGCTTTGTTCTGGTTATTTATTAAAAGGAGGCCATAATGTCCCTAACTTTCCAATAGGACTCTGCTCCCGCGGGAGGGTAGGACAAAAGATGTCATGCAAGTTCTTATCGCAAGCACGTACGATTATTTATGGTGTACATGCCTACATTATGTTGATGAATTGGAGCTAGTTCTGTGTCGCCCTAGTGTGTAAATCTTATATGATCAATGTCATCTAAATCATTATCCACTACTGATCCACGTGCCTACGCTTTACATACACTGAATCTTGTTAAGTTACTACTGTTGATGCTACTGTCACATCGGCTACTAAATTGCTACTACTATTACTGTTACCAAAATTGTTGTACCATTGTTACTATTACTACTATCACTTGATGTGCTGCTAAATATTTGCTACCGAAAGATATCCCAAGTGCGGTTGAATTAGAAAACTCAACGGTTATGGCCGATAAATATTCTTTGGCTCCCCTTGTGTCGAATCAATAAATTAGGGTGAAATACTACCCATCAAGACTGTCGTGATCCCCTATACTTGTGGGTTATCAGGACTCCAAACCTCGGGAAAATAACATCTTTAAGCATTTCAATAGAAGTATTATGATCAGCACTACTAGTTCGAATAGCTTCTACCCACTTAGTAATGTAATCAACAACAACTAAAATATCAGTATAACCATTAGAGGAATGAAAAGGTCTCATATAATCAAAGCATGAAGCATCAAATGGTTCAATAGTAAGTGAATAATTCACAGGCATTTCCTGACATCTACCAAGGTTAACAATTCATTGGCATTCATCACAAGAAAGGACAAACTTACGAGCATCTCTCAAAAGAGTAGGCAAATAGAAACCAGATTGTAATACCTTGTGAGCAGTTCTGTCACTAGCATGGTGCCCTCTGATACGTCTCCAACATAACTACTTTTCCAAAGTCTTTTGCCCTTGTTTTGGACTCTAATTTGCATGATTTGAATGGAACTAACCCGGACTGACGCTATTTTCAGCAGAATTGCCTTGGTATTATTTTTGTGCAGAAATAAAAGTTCTCGCATTGACCTGAAAATTTACGGAGAATACTTTTGGAATTAATAAAACTTATTGGAGAAAGAATCAACCGGAGAGGGGCCACCACCAGGCCACAAGCCTGCAGGGCGCGCCCCTGGCTTGTGGGGCCCCCATGGCTCCTCCGACCTAGTTTCCACTTCTATATATTCCTATCCGAGGAGAAAAAGATCAAGGAGAAGAGTTCATCATGTTTTACGATACGGAGTCGCCGCCACGTCCTGTTCTTCCTCGAAAGGGTAGATCAGGAGTCTGATTTGGGCTCCGAAGAGGGGAAATCGACGCCGTCGTAATCATCAACCATCCTTCATCACCAATTTCATGTTGCTCTCCGCCGTTCATGAGTAATTTCATCGCAGGCTTGCTGGACGGTGATGGGTTGGATGAGATCTATCATGTAATCGAGTTAGTTTTGTTAGGGTTTGATCCCTAGTATCCACTATGTTCTGAGATTGATGTTGCTATGACTTTGCTATGCTTAATGCTTGTCACTAGGGCCCGAGTGCCTTGATTTCAGATCTGGACCTATTATGTTTTCATGAATATATATGTGTTCTTGATCCTATCTTGCAAGTTGTAGACACCTATTACTAGTTATGATCCGCATCCCCAGGGTGACAATAACTGGGATTCTTTCTAGTGATTACCGTAGTTTGAGGAGCTCATGTATTCACTAAGTGCTAATGCTTTGGTCCGGTTCTCTATTAAAAGGAGGCCTTAATATCCCTTAGTTTCCATTAGGACCACGCTGCCACAGGAGGGTAGGACAAAAGATGTCGTGCAAGTTATTTTCCATAAGCATGTATGACTATATATGGCATACATGCCTACGTTAATTGATGAATTGTAGCTAGTTTAGTATCACCCTATGTTATGATTGTTGCATGATGAATGTCATCCGACATAATTATCCATCATTGATCCATTGCCTACAAGCTTTCCACATATTGATCTTTGCTAAGTTACTTTTCCGTTGCTATTGTTACAATCACTACAAAACTGCTACTATCACATTTGCCATCGTTAACGTTACTTCCATACTACTTTGTTACTCAATACTTTGATACAAATATTAAGTCTTTCAGGTGTGGTTTAATTGAAAACTTAGCTGCTAATACTCGAGAATATTCTTTAGCTCACCTTGAGTCGAATCAATAAATTTGGGTTGAATACTCTACCCTCGAAAACTGTTGCGATCCCCTACACTTGAGGGTTATCACCCTCCATAGGCCTCGAAATGACACTTCTGTAGGATCTACCCCTGTTCATGCTCAGGTACATAACGCCTAATAACATCATCTACTCCTTCTTTATAAATATGTGGGTCATCCTAAAAGTAATGTTATAAATCATAGAAGAACTTTTTCTTTCGTTGGTATGTGAAATTAGTTGGTATATATTTAGAAACAATTTAATTAGCATAATCTGCATACCAAGGAGTACTATGGGAAGAATTTATAATAGCTAATTTCTCATTAGGAAAATTATCATCAATAGGAAGTGGGTCATCAAGAATATTATCCATTGTAGAGAAATTATCTGCTACTGGGTTTTCAGCTCCCTTCCGATCAACAATGTGCAGATCAAATTCTTGATGTAAAAGTACCCACCTAATCATTCTAGGCTTAGCATCTTTATTTTACATAAGGTTTAATAGCAACATGATCAGTGTGAATAGTAACTTTGGAATCAACAATATAAGGTCTACATTCATCACATGCAAAGATAATTGCTAAAAATCCCTTCTCAGTAGTAACATAATTTCGTTGAGCATTGTCTAGAGTTTTACTAGCATAATGAATAACATTCGATTTCTTGTCTACTCTTTGCCCTAGAATAGCACCAACAACAGCTAGCATCACACATAATTTCAAAATGTAGAACCCAATTAGGTGATTCAACAATAGGTGTAGAAATTAAGGCTTTCTTAAGTATTTCAAATGTTTCTGTGCAATTATCATCATAAACAAATGAATACCCTTTGAAGAAGATTAGGTACTGACCTAGAACTTTTTGAGAAATCTTTGATAAAATGCCTATAGAAATAAGCATGTCCATGAATGCTTCTTATACCTTTGATATCTTTGGGACATGGTATTTTCTCTATTGCATAAACTTTAGCCTGGTCTACCTCAATACCTCTTTCGGAAATTTTATTCCCAAGTACTATACCTTCATTCAGCATAAAGTGGCACTTCTCCTAGTTTAAGGCAAGATTAGTTTCTTTGTATCTCTGCAAAAATCAATCAAGGCTGCTCAAGCAATCATCAAAATAAGTTCCATAAACGGAATGGTCATCTATGTAAACATCGACAATCTTTTCACAAAAATAATAGAATATAGCAGTCATACATCTTTGAAAGGTAGCACGTGCATTGCATAAACAAAAAGGCTTACGCCTATAAGTATAAGTTCCAAAAGGGCAAGTAAAAGTAGTTTTCTCCGTGTCTTCTTTTGTCACACGTATTTGAGAGAAGCCAGAATATCCATCAAGAAAGCAGAAATGTGTGTGCTTAGATAATCTTTCTAACATTTGACCAATAAAAGGTAAGGGGTAATGATCTTTTCTAGTAGCTTTATTTAACTTCCTGAAATCAATTACCATCCTATAACCACTTACTATCCTTTGTGGTATATGTTCATTTTTATCATTAGGGACAACAGTTATACCTCATTTCTTAGGAACACAGTGAATAGGACTTACCCATCTACTATCAGCAATAAGATAAATTATACATGTCTCCAAAATATTTAGTATTTTAGTTCTTACTACTTCCTTCATTTTAGGATTCAAGCGGCGTTGATGATCGATGACGGGTTTAGCATCTGGTTCCATATTAATCTTATGTTGACATAGAGTGGGACAAATGCAATTAAGATCATCCTGAGTATATTCAATAGAAGGCATGTGCTTCTTTAGAGTTTTAAGTGACCTCTTTTTTTCGTGCTCTAAAAGGTTAGCACTAATAATAACTTGATATATCATCTTTTCATCAATATAAGCGTATTTCAAAGTATGAGGAAATTTATTTAGCTGAAACACGGGATCTCCCTTGGGTGGAGAAGGATCCCCTAAGATTTCAAGAGGCAAGTTGTGTGTAATAATAGGTGCTTGTCCAAAGAATATATCATCTATTTCATTTCTTTCATTCATATGCATATCATTTTCATGGTCTAGCCGGTAATGGTCTAAAAGATCAGTAGGAGGCACAACAATAGAAACAAGGCAAATTATTTCATCTTTATTACATAATTCTTTATCATGTGGTTGTCTACCAAACTTAAAGAAATTAAATCCATGAGAGACATCACCAAAGCTTACTTTAGCCTTCTCGGTAACACAATTAATTTCACCATTAATAGTATTTAAGAAATGTCTACAAAATATAATGGGACAAAAACTATCTTGTTGTCAACCAAGTACTATGAAATTTGTAGGGTAATTTATTTTTCCACACAATACCTCAAAACCTAACAATCGCAAGTGATGAAATGGAGTCTTTATATGCAAGTTTAATAGTGACACCGATATCTTCGATTTGAGCAGGTGCTATGTCATACATAATTTTTTGGTATAAGGTAAAAGGTATAGCACTAACACTAGAACCATGTCTCATAATCCATGATAATAATGATCTCCAATCTTAACATAAACAACATGCATGCTAACAATTGGTTTATTTTTATCTAACTCAACCTGCTTGTTTCTGACGGGGTTTGCAATTCTAGCACTCATAATGATCTTCCTTTCTGGGAGTGTCTTCGTTCATAATGATCTTCTCTACTCCTTCTCTCTCCAGGTGACTCATCTCTTGAGCTTCGTCTTCTAGGTAACACTTCTCATCGTGTGTGGGGATCCAAACACTCATTTGAAAAGTGTCCGGCCTTTCCACAGTTTTAGCAGTTTCGGTCACGACTAGACGAATGCTTCTCATCATATCTTGAGCTTGAGCGTTTCTCTTTGCCTCTACTCTTGTAGAACTTGTTCAACTTTATAACCATGAGGTTGATATCTTCATTGGTAACAAGGCTGTCACTTGAAGTAGTGGGAGCATCGACTGAAGCTTTGTAAGCACCGCTTGACTTGTTGTGCAACTCATCTTTATGTTTGGGAGACATTTCATGAGCAACAATCCTTCCAATGACTTCAGTAGGCTTGAGATCATTGTAGTTGGGCATGATTTGGGTCAATGTGCACACGATGTCCTATCTTCCATCCAACCTTTAAGTATCTTCTTGATGATGATTTTGTTGGTCATCTCTTCGCTTCCTAAGCCGGCAATCTCATTTTTGATGAGACCTAGCCTAGAGTACATCTCAGCGACTCCTTCACCATCCTTCATCTCGAACTTGTGAAGCTGACTATAAAGCACATCCAACTTAGATTCTCTGATAGAATCGGTACCTTCGTGCATATCAATCAAAGCATCCCAAATTTCCTTTGCATTCTCAAGGCGATTGATTCTGTTGAATTCTTCAGGACACAAGCAGTTGAACAAGATGTCATAGGCTTGAGCATTGAATTGCAGCATCTTCAATTCTTCCGTTGTGGAATCACGATCTAGTTCTTTTTATTACCCGAAGAAATCACCTTGCACGACAACATGAACAACAACCCAGATGGCAGGATTATGACCAAGAATATGATTTTCATTTTATGCTTCCAACTAGCAAAATTAGTGCCATCGAAATATGGACCTCTATGCTGGTAATTCCCCCCACTAGACGCCATACTCTCCTAGGTTTTGAAACCAATGTAATGGAGACCAAAGCTCTGATACCACTTGTAGGATCAAAAGTATGTCTAGAGGGGGTGAGTAGACTACTTGACAAGATAAAAACTTAGCCTTTCCCAATTTTTAGTGTGGGCCAGTTTTAGCAACTATGACTAGTCAAGTACACCCTACACATGCATATCTAATAATATTGGAGTGCAAAGTAAACATGCAAGTGTAAACAGAGGGTAAGGTAGGGAGATCAAACAAGAAGGTTGACACGGTGATTTTTGGCATGGTTATGAAAGGTGGCGCTATCGTACGTCCATGTTAGTGGAGACTTTAACCCACTGAGGGCAACGTTTGTGAGAGTCCAAGGAGGGCTCCACCCATAAGGGGTCCACAAAGAAGCGACCTTGTCTATTCCACAACGGCTTCCGTCCACATAAGACTAGCCTCACTCATGGTAGATCTTCACAAAGTAGGCGATCTTCTTGCCCTTACAAACATCTTGGTTCAACTCCACAACACGAAGTAGGAGGCTCCCAAGCGACACCTAACCAATGTAGGAGGCACCACCCTCCTAAAGCTAATAGATGTCATAGAACAATGAACTCCTTGCTCTTGGGCTTCTAAAGATAGTCTCCTCAAGACTCAAACACTCTCTCTCAGATTTGGCAGGGGTAGGATAGATTGATATTGTGGAAAGCAACTTGGGGAGGCTAGAAATCAAGGTTCAAATGGTAGGAATGGAATCTCTTGATATCAACACATGAGTAGGTGGCTCTCTCTTAGAAAAATGGATCTGGCAAGTGTAAGTGCGTTCTGAGTGCTTCCTCTATGAATGAGAGGTAGCTGGAGGTGTATATATAGGAATCTCCCAAAATCCAATGGATACACAATTATTGGCAAACTCGGTGAAACCGAAATGTTAATCTCGGTGCTACCGAGTGCACTAAATGTGGCAACTTAGAATTTTCGGTGAGACCGATATATGAATCTCACTCGTACTGATATGATGACCTGGGCTATATTTCGAAACTCGGTGGGACCGACTTCAAACTCGGATTTTTCGAAACTCGGATTTTCCAAAGCTTACTAGAAAGTTGGTCACTCATACGTCTCTATCGTATCTACTTTTCCAAACTCTTTTGCCCTTGCTTTGGACTCTAATTTGCATGATTTGAATGGAACTAACCCGGACTGACGCTGTTTTCAGCAGAATTGCCATGGTGTTGTTTTTGTGCAGAAATGAAAATTCTCGGAACGTCGTGAAAATTTACGGAGAATTTTTCTAGAAAATATGAAAAATACCTGCGCAAAGATCCACCGGAGGGGGTGGGCCAGTGGGCCACAATCCCTGTTGCCGCGGCCACCCCCCTGGTCGTGAGAACCAAGCTTGAGGGGCCCACGTGGCTCTGCCGCCCCCAATCTCAGCTCTATAAATTCACTTTCGCCCAGAAAAAATCAGAAGAGAAGATTTTTTCGCGTTTGCGATACGAAGGCGCCGCCACATCCTGTTCTTCATCTCGAGGACAGATCCGGAGTCCGTTTTGGGCTCCGGAGAGGGGAAATCATTGCCATCGTCATCATCAACCTTATTCCCTCTCCAATTCCATGAAGCTCTTCATCGTTCGTGAGTAATCTATTCGTAGGCTCGCTGGGCGGTGATGAGTAGGATGAGATCTATCATGTAATCGAGTTAGTTTTGACGGGGATTGATCCCTAGTATCCACTATGTTCTGAGATTGATGTTGCTACTACTTTGCCATGCTTAATGCTTGTCACTAGGGCCCGAGTGCCATGATTTCAGATTTGAAATTATTGTGTTTTCACCAATATATGTGTGTTTTAGCTCCGATCTTGCAAGCTGTAGTTACCTACTATGTGTTATGATCCGACAACCCCGGAGTGACAATAACCGGAACCACTCCCGGTGATGACCATAGTTTGAGGAGTTCATGTGTTCACCAAGTGCTAATGCGTTGTTCCAGTTCTTTATTAAAAGGAGAACCTTAATATCCCGTAGTATCCTTTTGGACCCCACTGCCACGGGAGGGATGGACAATAGATGTCATGCAAGTTCTTTGCCCTAAGCACGTATGACTACACATGGAATGCATGCCTACATCACATTGACGAAAGGGAGCTAGCCAGATATCTCTCCGTGTTATAACTGTTGCATGATGAATATCATCCAAACAAATCACCAACCCATTGCCTACGAGTTTGTCCCATTGCTGCTGTTACTTGTTTTGCTCTGCTGCTGTTACTATTGTCGCTTGCTACTGTTGCTACTTGCTACTGCTGTCACTACTATTGTTCCTTGCCACTTCTGTTACTCGTTACACTACTGCTGCCTGCTACAATTCTGATTCGCTGGTCGTTGACGGGAACAGATAATTTCCGTCAACGGGCAACTTGGTGCCATTGATACGACAGTTAGGAATAGTCTGCCGTAAACAGATCCTTTCTGACACCGTTGTTATCATACTACTTTGCTGCTGACTCTTTGCTTGCAGATACTAATCTTTCAGGTGTGGTTGAATCTGATAAATTCAGCTCCTAATACTCGAGAATATCCTCTCACCTCTTCTGGCGAATCAACAAATTTGGGTCGAATACTCTACCCTCGAGAACTGCTGCGATCCCGCGCGCTGGTGGGCCGTCAACAACATTCTTCTAGTTTCGTTGTCTAGCAGCATTCTTCTGGTGCCGTTGCAGGGGAAGGTTTGTTGCCACGGAGTTAGCATTTTTTCTGGCGCCATTGCCGGGGAGGTATTGCTATATTCTCTGAGTCGCTTGGGATTTATATCTGCTGATCACTATGAAGAATCTGAAGGATCCAAAAACCAAAGTCTTGCCCTCAACTACGAGGGGAGGTAAGGAACTCCCATCTAGCTCTACAATTGATTCACCTTCAGTTATGAGTAAGTTTGCGACATCACCTCCTGCTAGAAATCTTGATATGTCGCCTGTGCTTGATGATGCTTATGATGCTACTGCTAGAGATGCTATGCTTGATACTATGCCTGATGCTATGCTTGATACTGCTAGAGACGCTATGCTTGATACTGCTTTGCCTGATGATGCTAGAGATGCTATTTTGCCTAATGATGCTATGCTTGATACTTCTAGAGATACTAATTTGCCTGATGTGCCACTAGGAGTGTTCCTTGATGCTCATATTGCTAGAGTTACTGCTAATGCTCGTGATGCTTCTGAAACTGCCGATACTATTAAGATAGAACCTGCTTTTGCTCCTGCTAGATCTAGCTCTCCTAGATATGAATTGCCTGATATACCTGAGGGTTACGTTATGGAGGGAGAGATAGCTGAGGATTTTCTTACGTGTAAGGATGCCTATGACGCTGAGAAATTACTTCTCAAGTGGAAGGCAAATCTCTGAAAGCTAGGACGAAATACGACCCGAAGTTTGCCACTTCACCTATCTTTATCACCGATAAGGATTATGAATTCTCTGTCGATCCTGAGATAATCTCTCTAGTCGAATCTGATCCTTTCCACGGTTATGAGTCTGAAACGGTCGTAGCCCATCTTACCAAACTACACGATATAGCCACCCTTTTTACTAGTGAGGAGAATATCCTCCATTACTATATACTTAAGTTGTTTCCTTTCTCTCTAAAGGATGACGCTAAAGCCTGGTTCGCTTCTCTTGCTCCTGGATGTGTGAGTAGTCCCCAGGATATGATCTATTTCTTCTGTGAGAAATATTTCCCTGCCCATAAGAAGTAAGTTGCCTTGCAGGAAATATACAACTTTGCTCAACTCAAAGGAGAGAGTCTCCCACAAGTATGGGGGAGGCTCGTCCAGCTACAGAATGCTTTGCCTGATCACCCTCTCACAAAGAACGAGATACTTGATATCTTCTATAACGGACTTACCGATGCTTCTAGAGACCACCTAGATAGTTGTGCCGGTTGTGTTTTTAGGGAACGAACTGTAGAACAAGCTGAGACCCTACTGAATAACATCTTGCTCAATGATAATGCTTGGACTATTCTCGAACCACCTGCTAAGCAAACTCCGAACAAAGAGGTATTCTATTCCTCAGTCCCTAAGATATGGAAGAAGCCAAGAAATCTATGCAAGAGAAAGGCATTAGATCTGAAGATATCAAAAATGTACCACCTATCGAAGAGATCCATGGTCTCGATAACCCGATACAGGTAGTAGAAGTAAATTCTGAGCGTAGGTTTGATGAGAGTGATATTCCTTTTGATAAACCTGCTAGCCTATGCTTTGATGAATTTGACAACTTTGTTGCTAAACAACAGAGTGTCAATGATTATGTTAGCAGACATTTGGAACAAAGTACTCGTATGCTTAGTCATTTATGTGCTTGTGTAGACAGAAATGTCAATGATCTTAAGCTTCTGAGTAAACATGCTTCTATGATTACTACTCAGGTAGAACAAGTACTTAAAGCTCAGAATGACCTGCTCAATGAATTAAATGACAACTCTGTCAGAGTCATTACTAGAGGAGGCAAAATGACTCAGGAACCTTTGTATCCCGAGGTCATCCTAAGAGAATTGATCAAGATTCTCAAGGAATTAATGCTGATACACCTTGTCATCCTAAGGAGAAGAAGAAGGATGATAGAAACCCATGACGGAGTTCTTTCGATGACCATGAAATGGATGAATCAAAGAGTCACATACCTCTGTTTTAAGCTTTCACTTTCTGTTGCTTACAAGAAAAATGATAGGTTTAGTTTAGTTTTCCCTGTTTTCTGTTTTAGCGTCCCGGAGAAAAATACCTCGAAAATAAAAGTTCTCCGATGGTCCTGAAAATCTAGTATGATTTTTTTGGAATATTTGAAAAATACTGGGACAGAGAGTTGGCCTGGGGGCCACCCCAGTGGGCCACAAGCCCTGTCACCACGGGGTAACCCCCCCCCCCCGGGCCGCGGGGAGCAAGCTTGTGGGGGCCCACAGGGGCCCCCTCCACGCACTCCAGCTCCCATCCTCTTCTTCTTCCTCCAGAAAAAATTGTTTCGCAGCTCAAACCCGTGTTCTTGCTCATTTGGCTGTGATTTTCGTTCTCCTTGCTCAAAGCACCATTCTCTGAACCGTTTTGGGGAAATTACTTCTTGGTAAGTGACTGCTCCATCGGTCCAATTAGTTTTTGCTCTAGTGCTTTATCCTTCGCGTATTCTTGCTACCTTGGTGACCCTGTTCTTGAGCTTGAAATGTTGACTTTAGCTGGTCCCAAGTAGTTTTAGCGCGTGATATGGTCTCTAGGCACTAGTTGGAGTAGTTGTTACTAGGTGTGCTTGGTCTTTATTCACTTTTCTCTTGAACTTCAAAAATATCAGCAAAAGGAATTATGTTCAGGACGAAGTTTCATGGTGGTTCCTCAAGTAAGAAGGGTCCCCGTCTTTCTTTTCCGGAGCCCGATCCTTGTCAACTAAGGGACACACTGGTACAACCATGTGAATGGCCTTCCGATGAGTTCATGATCGAAATAGGCTTCAAGGATGAGTTTGATACACTTGTTCGCAATGCCAGGTTAGAAGGGTTCCTCTCAGATAAATGTGAACAGTATGCTATGCTCACTGCCTCTTTCGTGCGTAGATTTAAATTTTCAGTTAGCCATGACTCATCCATAATATTTGACTTGTATGATAAATCTTATGCCATGGATTTGGAGGATTTCAATAGGCTTTGCAAAATACCCGATGGGGGGAATCTTAAAGATCCTGCTAAATCTTCGGTTAGAGATTTTTTTCTCTAGTATTTCTATTGGAGAAACTAGAGACATCACGCAAGCTACCATAGGAAGCATTCATTTCCCTGCCTTGCACTACTTTGCCCCCTTCATAGGTAGATGCATTAATGGCAAGGTTGAACATTGTCACCTGTGCGCATCCGACCTTACTATCCTTGAGAGCGCAGTTACGGGTGACAAAATGTTCAACATGGGAGCTATTATAGCAAGGAGGCTGAATAAAAACGCTATCGAGGGAGATTTCTTCGGCGGCATCTATGCCACGCGCATAGCAAATTTTCTTGGAGTACCCATCCGCGCAGGAGATCCCCCACTCCATACAGCTTTCCTTGACCGCGCCGCTTTGACACGCTACCAGTTTCTTGAGAGGGATGATGAATCCCTCCTATACCGATTGATATTTAACCGACAGCGTGTTTTCCATATTACCCTTCCTGCTCCTGCTTTCTTTAACTTTCAGGTTAAACGGAGATACTACATAACCATAGGAGAGGCAGAGGAGTACGAGAGGGAGGCTATGGCTGCTCATCCTCGTGAGGCAGCTATTCAGGCAATGGCTGCAGCGCTCCCGTATAACCCCGATTATGATTTTGGATTTTGCCAGAACCATCCTTGGGAGTAACCAAGCTAGGCCAAAAGCCTAAGCTTGGGGGAGTACGTGTTCTCACCGACCTTACATTCATGCTTATGCTTTCACTTTGTTCGTCGGTGTTTACACTTTGCCACTGTATTATCCATGCTAGTTTATTTTCGTTTTCTTGTTTTCTTGTTTTGTGTCCTTTTGAGAAAACCAAAAAGATTTTATTTTTCTTCTTTTGCTTGTTGGGAGCTTTCCCGTGTAGATAGTTTTCTTTTTCTTTGGGTCAAGGTAGAAGATATTGGTTACAACATTTAGTGGTTCTTGCATGCATACCTGTTTAGCTTTCAAAGAGCCATATTACTTTGTCTTCTCCTTTGTGTTTGCCTATAGATTCCAGCTTTAGTCCAATGCACAAACATGCTTATTATTGTTCACATCATTCGGTCGTGCAAGTGAAAGGCAATAATTACGATATATGATCAAGTGACTGAGCCTGGAAAAGCTGGTATGAACTCAATCTATTTTGTTTTTGTAAATATGACTAGCTCATCATGCCTGATTCAGCTTCATTGTGAGGGAAACATGTTTGCAATGACAACTTAGAGATCATAGTTGCTTATGCCATGCTTATTTAGCTAGGAGCTTATAATGGTCTGTCTTGGATGCCCACATGAATGTTGATATGACTATGATGTAGTATGATAGGATGGTATCCTCCTTTGAGTGTTTCAAGTGGCTTGACTTGGCGCATGTTTACGCATGTAGTTGAAACAAAATCAACATAGCTTCTATGATGTTCATGTTCATGGTGATTTATGTCCTACTCATGCTTGCACTCAATGGTAGTTAATCTCAATGCATTTTGATGACTGTTGTCGCTCTCTAGTTGGTCGCTTCCCATTCTTTTTGCTAGCCTTCACTTGTACTAAGCGGGAATACTGCTTGTGCATCCACTCCCATAAACCCAAAGTTGTTCCATATGAGTCCACCATACCTACCTTTGTGCGGTATCTACCTTTCTATCCAAGTAAATTTGCATGTGCCACTCCCTAAATATTTAAGAAATAATCCGTTTTGCATGCCCGAACCGCTCATGTGGTGACAGGGGGCTATTGGTATCTTCCATGCTAGGCGTGTTATCCTTGATATGTGTTTATTCACTATCATTCATGAGAAGGGGGCCTATAATTGGAATTCCTAGTTCCATGCTTAAATTGAAAACATAATTGCAAACGAAACTCGCCCAGGATTGATGTTGGTATGGACGGTACCCAAGGATTCGGCTAGCCGTGGAGTGTGCTTGATTGGTGGTGGGGGAGTCAAAACTTTACTTTTCTGTTTGGAAACCGCCTATAGCATGTGTAGCGTGGAAGATATTGAGAACTCTTGGTCATTGCATTGACAATGAAAGCATGCCACCCAAAATTATTATCTCTGTTTTAAAAGCTTGAGCTCTGCACCTCTGCAATTCAATGCTTCCCTCTGCAAAGGGCATGTCTATTTATGTTCCTGTTGAGTCATCCTCCTCTTACAAAAGCACCAATTAGAGAGCACCTTTGTCATTTTTATGCTTTGCTTTTAACTGTGTTGAGTATGACTATGACTAGATCTTCATTGCCTTGAATTACAATGTTTAGTCAGCCCTTGGTCTTTTAAGGTGCTCTGCATTTATGTTTTGCGGTCTCAGAAACAGCTAGCGAGATACCATATATTCGTACTACTTCATGTTGTTTTGATTGGAGTGTTGACATTTGAGGCTTATTATTATTTGCTTGCTAGTTGATTATGCCATTGATATGAGTTTACCGTGAGACCTAGATGTCATTTTCTTATGTGGTTTGATTGTGATCTTGCTGAAATTCTTGTTGTGAGTTAGACATAGTTGCAACAACAAGATCAAACAGAGTTCGTCAAAGTTTTTCTTTTGTCTCTCTCAGTTTGTCAACTGAGTTGCTTGAGGACAAGCAAGGCTTTAAGCTTGGGGGAGTTGATATGTCTCCGTCGTATCTACTTTTCCGAACTCTTTTGCCCTTGTTTTGGACTCTAATTTGCATGATTTGAATGGAACTAACCCGGACTGACGCTGTTTTCAGCAGAATTGCCATGGTGTTGTTTTTGTGCAGAAATAAAAGTTCTCGGAATGTCCTGAAAATTTACGGAGATTTTTTCTGGAATAAGAGAAAAATACCTGCACAAAGATCCACCGGAGGGGGCGTGCCAGTGGGCCACAAGCCCACGGGCCACGGCCACCCCCAATGGCCGCGCCATGCAGGCTTGTGGGGCCCACGTGGCAGCACCGCCCCCAATCTCAGCTCTATATCTTCCGTTTCACCTGGAAAAAACCAGAGAGAAGGTTTCATCGCGTTTTGCGATATGGAGGCGCCGCCACATCCTGTTCTTCATCTCGAGGGCAGATCTGGAGTCCGTTTCGGGCTCCGGAGAGGGGAAATCGTCGCCATCGTCATCATCAACCTTTCTCCATCGCCAATTCCATGATGCTCTTCGTCGTTTGTGAGTAATCTCATCGTAGGCTTGTTGGACTGTGATGAGTTGGATGATATCTATCATGTAATCGAGTTAGCTTTTGACGGGGATTGATCCCTAGTATCCACTATGTTCTAGATTGATGTTGCTACTACTTGCCTATGCTTAATGCTTGTCACTAGGGACCGAGTGCCATGATTTCAGACCTGAACCTATTATGTTGTTGCCAATATATGTGTGTTTTAGATCCTATCTTGCAAGTTGTAGTCACCTACTATGTGTTATGACCCGGCAACCCCGGAGTGACAACAGCTGGAACCACTGCCGGAGATGATCATAGTATGAGGAGTTCATGTATTCACCGCCTGTTAATGCGTTGGTCCGGTTCTTTATTAAAAGGAGAACCTTAATATCCCGTAGTTTCCATTAGGACCCCGCTGCCACGGGAGGGATGGACAATAGATGTCTTGCAAGTTCTTTTCCCTAAGCACGTATGACTACATACGGAATACATGCCTACATTAGATTGACGAACGGGAGCTAGTTACATATCTCTCCGTGTTATAGCTGTTACATGATGAATCACATCTGTCATACTCATCCATCACCGATCCACCGCCTACGAGTCTTTTACTACTGGTCCTTGCTATGTTACTTTGCCTAGGCTTGTCCCTTGCTACCAAAGGGATTGGGCCACTTTGCTGCTACTGTTGCTATTGCCGTCACTTTGCTGTTGCTGTCACTACTGCTGTTACTTGTTACTTTGCTGCTGCTGCTACTACTGTTCCTTACTACTCCGTTGTTACTTGTTGCAAGACTTTGTTGGCGCCGTTGCCGAGGCTAGATAAGCGGCACTAACATCCCGTCAACAAGGCTTTTTCTGGCACCGTTGCTATCATACCACCTTGCTACTGATACTTTGCTTGCAGACACTAATCTTTTAGGTGTGGTTGAATTGACAACTCAACTGCTAATACTTGAGAATAATCTTTCGCTTCCCCTTGAGTCGAATCAATAAATTTGGGTTGAATACTCTACCCTCTAAAACTGTTGCGATCCCATGCGCTTGTGGGACATCAATGAGCCTCATTGTGAATTGGAAAATGAGGCCTTAACTTCATGAGTATACATGCATTCTTAACATCTTCCTCTGCAGCAAAGGCTCTCGAAGTAGTGCCTTTCTCTCTAGCAGCTGCAGTTATGTCCTTGGTAGTCCTCTTGGGAGATACAGTCTTCTTTGGAGCTGAAGGCTTTGGAGCAGAAGGATTCATAGCATTTGCCATAAGCTTCTTCTTCTTCTTCTTCTTTGGAGGAGGGGACTTAGCTGGAATTTCCTCTTCCTCTTCCTCAACAGCAGTAGTTGTTTCTGTTGGGACTTCATACATGGAAGTTTGTCTACCAATGACTTGAATAGTTATTTTCCTGGCTCTCTTCACACCTAGCTTCTTAGGAGGTCATTCAAGGCTAATAGTCATTCCTTGCCTTGCAGTCTCTGGAGCTTTCATGTGAGAAGGTTTAGAGTACTCCTTCCTGACAGTTTTCTTAGCACTAGGCTTCTCTTTCTGCTAGTGGGGAGCAGACTCTACACGAACAAAATCCAAATCTTCTTCATCAGAATTCAACTTCCTCCTGGTCCTTGTGGCAGCCTTGGGCAAGCTATTGGAGCTTGGGTGTCTAGATCAGAAGGGGTCCTCTCAGTACTAATGCCTAAATCACAATCAACATGGGGCTCACTGAACTTGTTTTGACTATTATCAAAACCTGACATCTTGCAACCCAAGCACACAAGATGACACACAGACTAGACAACCCTGTGAAAAGATATGGAAGATCTCGAAAAGATAAGCATCAAAAATTGTAGATTTTTTCAAAATTTGAACTTAGAAACTTTGGGTATGATCTACTGCAAAATGTATTTAGGTAGCATCGGGTTGAATTTTTCGGAATCACCGAGAGTGACCACTCGCATTAATAGAGACTTGGGCAACCTTTTTGATGAAACCAGAAAGAATTACTCAGTCTCATTGAATCGGTTCTCAGTAACCCTAAAACCAAATTGGTGGAACCGATATTATCAACTCGGTGTCACCGAGATGCATGTAGCGGGAGATTAGATCCAAAATTTCTTTGTTCTCTATTCTATGAAATTTTCTAGTGGCTAAGAAGAGTTTTACACTGTGGATTGTAGATGGCAGTGACCTAATGCGCATGAATCAGATAGAGGAGCGCATAAGGGGTCGTATTCATACCCTAGCTCGATGATGAATGCGCTAGGTGATGACAGCGACGAAGATTCCATCGGCGGTGGCGAATCCCAAAGGCAAAGGCGCACGAGGATGCAAGGGCACCGACCAAGGGGTACTGGTGCGACAGTTTGGGGTTGGGTACTTGACGTTTGAAGATAGAATTTCAAAGCATCGGGTCCTGAGGTATAAATACCCCTCATTGCCAGTGTCGCCGAGACTAAAATTTCGGTGCTAGCGAGTTCGACTTTTGTCTGTTGACAGGGAAACTCGGTGAAGCTGAGGTTATAGTATCGGTGGTACCGATATGAAAACCTAGATCATCTTTGAGAATTGGTCGAACCGAGAATTTTGGGTTGGTTACATCGAGATTGACAAAGAGGTTTTGGAAGGCAGCCCTTATCGACACGAAACTCCGAGTGCTCCTCACACACAGGGATCGAGATGTGCTTATTCAAGTTTTGTGATGTAGCATGAATAGAACTTGAGACGAGAAAGCATAGATAGCTGTAGAATGGTCCTAGGCATTCTTGTCTATCCAATTGGCAAAACATAAATCAAAATCCAAATAGAAACAATTGGGTATCCTCAAATGAGAAAAGATATGCAGACCAACATGACCACACAATAAGATGTCAAATGGAATCATGATGAACATGCACAAACATCCTAGCATTTATCAAGCACTTTCGCGATGACTAATCATCTAGATATGAGTATATTGACTTAGGAGTCAAGTAAGGATACTTGTTCATAGGCCATACTCATCGATTAAGCACAAGTGTTGTTACCACTTTTACATAATGCATTACTGTGTTCACATCATTTAGGAGACGCTTGTACTCAAGAAGTAGAGTAAAGCTCCCCCTAGATGTGGCAACCCCCCCTTAGAAGGATCAACTAATCTTTGTTTTTGTCATCGAAGACTTGAAGTAGGTGAAGTAGTGGTGGATGCTCATTGTTGATGAAGTTCATCTTGAGTTGGGAGCAATATTTTTTGTTTCTTACTCTTCTCACCTACATGGGTTAGTCCCGAAACTAAAGGAACAAACACAAAGATATCTATGGACATGGAGTGAAATACATGGGAGGTGATGTCCAAAGATGCTTTAACTACCTTGTCCCTTTCTCACCTTTGAGGGAATGTGTGACTCCTTTAACTAATGCATATGGTTGAGGTTGATTGCATGTAGTTCTTGCCAAAATGAATGAGAGTGGATTTCATTGGCGGAGTCACCCCTCAGGAACTTTCTAGTTCTTCCTCTTGGGGACCCACATCACCTTGATGGGTATCCTTAGAGTTGTGGTAGCACTAGTTGAGGTAGAGCGAGAAGTGTCTTTGGGAATCTAGTTGACATTGACTTGGGGGTCTTCTTCATAAAGGTTAATGTCATCTTGAAGCTTTCCCTTGCCGTTGTGGTCTTGTGGTGGAAGGTCATCTTGTGAGCTTGTTCTCTTGGGAGGAGTAGCATCATACTTCTCCTCTTGAGGAACAAAATCGGGAATGAGATATGGACCTTCTTCCCAAACATTTCTGTTAACGTTGAAGTAGCCAACATCTTGCTTCTTCCAATGTCCTATTTGCTTGCGCACCATTTCCTCAAATTGCTTACTTCCGGCAAGACTCTTGAAGGCACATCTCTCTATAAACCCTTTCAATAAATCATTTTCTTGCTCAAGTGTAACTTGGCTAAGAGAATCATTAGTAGAATCAAGAGAGCAACTAGCAACAATATAATTTGACTTAGCTTAGCATTGTTGTTACTAGATGAAGAAACTTTATTGCCTTTGTTACTAGTGTTATTTGGTTTAACTTGTCGAACAAAAATAGACAAGAGTAATCGTTTGGCTAGATAAGAGGAACTCTTCTTTCGAACATCATCATTGATTCCTTTTAGTAACTCATGCTCTTGCTCTAAATTTAGCTTCTCGAAGCGTAGCTTCTCATGAGTTCTTGCAAGCTCTCTATGATCTTCAAAGTAGTTTCATGAGATAACTTAAGAGTGTTTAATTCTTTAGTTAGTCGTTAAATCTCTCTCTTATCATCATCATTCGATTTCAATTGACTAGCATGAAAATTAGCAAGATCATTTTCAATTTATCACTAGTCTTATCAAGGAGCAAGTCATCTTATCCTAACAAATCATCCTCATCACTATCGAAGTCAAAATACTCGGGGTATGATACCTTGGGGCCATATGCCATGAAGAAGTTTCCAATCATTTCATTTGGTGAATCAAATAAGTCATAGGAGTTGGAGGAAACAAGTGCAATGCCGGTAACACCTTCGTCTTAACTATAGTAAGAGTTGGAGTGATAGCTACTCTCAGATTGGTTGTAACACTCGGAGCCAGAAACCCATTCACCAACGTGAGCTTGATGTCTTCTTCTTGAACTGCTCTTGGTGTACTTGTCCTTGTTCTCCGATTCTCTGCCTCTCCGGGAGTGTCTTCGTTCATAATGATCTTCTCTACTCCTTCTCTCTCTGCGGGGTGACTCATCTCTTGAGTTTTTTTTGGGTGACTCTTCCCTTTGTTTGTGGGGAGCCAAGCACTCATTTTAAAAGTGTCCGGCCTTTCCATAGTTGTTGTCGTTTCGGTAATGACTAGACGAATGCTTCTCATCATATCTTGAGCTTGAGCTTGTCTCTTTGCCTCTACTCTTGTAGACCTTGTTGAACTTTACAACCATGAGGCTGATCTATTCATTCGTAACAAGGTTGCCACTTGAAGTAGCGGGAGCATCGACTCAATCTTTGTAAGCATCGCTTGACTTGTTGTGCAACTCATATTTTCCATTTAAAGACATTTCATGAGCAACAATCCTTCCAATGACTTCAGTAGGCTTGATATCTTTGTAGTTGGGTATCATTTGGATTAATGTGCACACGGTGTCGTATCTTCCATCCAAAGCTCTAAGTATCTTCTTGATGATGAATTTGTCGGTCATCTCTTCGCTTCCTAAGCCATCAATCTCATTTGTGATGATATCAAGCCTCGAGTACATCTTAGTGACTCCTTCACCATCCTTCATCTTGAACTTGTCAAGCTGACTTTGAAGCACATCCAACTTAGATTCTCTAACAGAGTCGGTACATTCGTGTGTATCAATCAAAGTATCCCAAATTTCCTTGGCATTCTCAAGGCGACTCATTTTGTTGAATTATTTGGGACACAAGCAGTTGAACGGGATCTCACAGGCTTGAGCATTGAATTGCAGCATCTCCAGTTCTTCCGTTGTGGCATCACGATCCGGTTCTTTATCTTCTACGAACAAATCACCTTGCACGCCAATACGAACAACAACCCAAACGGCAGAATTATAACCAAGAATATGCATTTTCATTTTATGCTTCCAGCTAGCAAAATTAGTGCCATCGAAATATGGACATCTACAGTGATATTTTTTGTCACAAGATGCCATACTCTCCTTGGTTATGAAACCAATCTAATGGAGACCAAAGCTCTGATACCACTTGTAGGATCGAAAGTATGTCTACAGGGGGTGATTAGACTACTTGACAAGATAAAAACTTAGCCTTTTCCCAATTTTTAGTGTGGGGCAGTTTTAGCAACTATGACAAGTCAAGTACACCCTACACATGCATATTAAATATTACCACAGCGGAAAGTAAACATGCAAGTGTAAATAGAAGGTAAGGTAGGGAGATCAAACACAAAGGTTGACACAGTGATTTTTTGCATGCTTCCAATAGGTGGCACTGTCATACGTCCATGTTAGTGGAGACTTCAACCCACGGAGGGTAAAGGCTGCGAGAGTCCACGGAGGGCTCCACCCACAAGGGGTCCACGAAGAAGTGGCCTTGTCTATTCCACCACGACTTTCGTCTACACATGACTAGCCTCACGCACGGTAGATCTTCACGAAGTAGGCGATCATTGCCCTTACAAACATCTTGGTTCAACTCTACAACACGAAGTAGGAGACTCCCAAGTGACACCTAACCAATCTAGGAGGCACCACCCTCCAAAACGTAATAGATGTGGTAGAACAATGAACTCCTTGCTCTTGTGCTTCTAAAGATAGAATGGAATCTCTTGATCTCAACACATGAGTAGGTGCCTCTCTCTCAGAAAAATGGATCTGGAAATTGTAAGTGCGTTCTGAGTGCTTCCTCTACGAATGAGAGGTAGGTGGAGGGGTATATATACGCATCTCCCAAAATCCAACGGTTACACAATTATTGGCAAACTCGGTGAAAGCGAAATGTTAATCTCGGTGGTACCGAGTGCACTAAATGTGGCAACTTAGAAATTTTGGTGAGACCGATATATGAATCTCGGTGGTACCGATACGATGAGCTAGATTGGATTTCCAAACTCGGTGAGACCGACTTCAAACTCAGAATTTCCGAAACTTGAAATTAGCTTAACCGAAAGTTGGTCACCCATACTCAGTGGCACCGATAGGAATGTTGATTTTACCGAGATTGTGGGTTTGGCATATGATATGTCTAAGTGTATAATCGGTATAGCCGTGTTGGAAATGTTGGTGGCATCAATTTTCCATATTTTCTTGGGACAGATATATTTTGTGGGAAAGTGGTTGAGTCTTTTTGGTGGTTATCTCTAAGCGCTTGAGCAACAAATTCATCATAATACGTCATCCCCATTTAATAGTATTGTCTTTCTTTTTTGACTCAAATGTGATTTCTCACAAAGTGAAAAATGAAGAGTCTTCTTGCTTGAAGCTTTAGCCAATCCTATTCTTCCTTCATCAAAGGGGCATCTCCACACAATCCTATAGCCAAAGCATCTTTGAACTTTTGTGAAATGTACTTGGATAAATTCATTAGTCCAATGATGCATATGTCACTACTGGAATCTGCTGGTTTGCCGACAGCCAGAGCTGACGGCAAAGGACAGTTTAACTGATGGCAAAGGCTTTGCCGTCAGTGAGCTGTCGGCAAAGGTGTCGGCCTAGATTTTATCGGCAATCACCTTCTTTGCCGACAGCCGGAGCTCCACCGACGGCAAAGACTTTGCCATCAGCCTTGTGGCACGGGCTGACGGCAAAGAGAAGTGGCGGCAACGGCGCAGGCCGAGCACCGTTAGAAGGTTAACGGTAGGCTTTGCGCACAGCCGTAGCAAAGCTGACGGCAAAGCCTCCCCTCTTTGCCCACAGCCGCCGCGGAGCTGACTGCAAAGCCCAAACACCTGGGTCCCCTTGGCCGCCTCTTTGCCGACAGCTAGACCCCAGCTGACGGCAAAGCCTACCACTGAGTCCCCTTGGCCGCCTCTCTGCCGACAGCTTTGTCCCAGCTGACGGCAAAGCCTACCCCTAAGTCCCCTTGGCCGCCTCTTTGCCGACAGCTTTGCCCCAGCTAACGGCAAAGCCGAAAATTTTTGATGCCCAGAGTTGCCAGAATGCACAGGCTGCCGCCACGTGTCCCCTTTGCCGACAGCCCACCGATGGCAAAGGCTTTGCCGTCAGTGAGCTGTCGGCAAAGACCCTCTTTGCTTTTTTTTCCATATTTGTTTTATGTTAATTCCCTGCATTTGCAAAACATAGATACAAACAGCAACATATATATATTGAATCTGCCCCTAAACAGCACCACAAGTGCATCACAAAGTACGGACAGCACAACACAAGTGCAAACAACACGAATATATGTCATTAAAGTGCAAACAAGATCACAAATTATTACAAAGCATCACAAGTGCATCCACAAATACAATTGCATTACAAAGTTCATCTAGGACTACACAAGTGCATTAAAAAGTCTCGAGCATCCATCCATATGCCATGCTGCTTTATCAAAATCTGCATAATGAGAAAGAATTTAGAAGAAGAATACAATAAGAAAGAAGTTACCTAAATTAAGCTAAGCAATTAGAAGAAGAAGGGGAAGAAGAAGAAGAAGAACAAGAAGAAGAAGTGGAAGAAGTGGAAGAAGAAGAAGAAGAAGATAGAGAAAAAGAAAGAAGAGAAGTTATCTTTTTCTCCTCTTTCTTCTTCTCTTATTTCTTCATCTCTTGTTTGTTCTTCTCTTGTGGTTTCTTTTAAAACTTTCTAAACTAATTATGTCATTTTTGAGCTCTAATATCAACTAGAATTTACTAAGCTAACTAAACCATGGCTAATATCAACTAGAATTTACTAAGCTAATTAAAGCTTGGCATAATCTAAGTTGATCTAAACAATAAGAAGAATAAGAAGGAGAGGAATAACTTACCAAATGCCAGGAAACGAAGGAGAAGCTGCATCTCCGTTGGTCGCTGGATTGCTAGGGCTCTCACCAGGAGAAGCAAAGGGATCGTGGGATTCAACTCTTGAATGATGCTGCAACAAGGCAAGAGTTAAAATATGTGGTTAGCACGGCAACAGACAATGGTATAAGACCGTGCAAGGTCGGTCATTGAAAGGGAACTCACCGTTCCCACCGGAGAAGGCATCGGCGGAGGGGGCGGCAAACCTTGCTTCTCACACATAGCCTGCAAATTAGTTTTCGAGGAGTCAAAGAAATAGCCTTGTTGCGTCTCACACATGGCCTTGCTTCTCACACAACTGACTTACCGCAACGAAGTCGTGCATGGCCTTCGCATGGGCATTATTGCGTGCCCTCTCCTCGTCAAGCAACCTCTGCGTATTCCGGTCCCTCTCCTCCAACAAGAGCCTGGTGGCCTCCCTCTCCTTCATAAGTGCGGCCTGCAACCACTCCTCAAAAGGAATTTTTATCATCCATCCAGGGACAAAAGAACGAAAGAACTAATGAAGAAAACTAACCTCGATGGCAAGATCAACTGGCCTCGCGCGTTGCCGTATTGCAGGAGCCGAGCTCGTTTGCCTCGACTTGATCTGAGATAGAGTCTCAGTGATAGGGACGAAGCCATCACACATGGCCAGCGTGCCATGACTCTTACCGCCACCAGAGATCATTAACGCCTCTGGATCGATAGGATTCTGGCTCGGGTCAAAGTCAGGCCCGCGCAGCTGTTTGACCACCTCAGAATAAGACGTCATCTTGCTGTAGGCGGACAGGCTTGTGTACGCCGACGGCCCGTCCCCCTCAGAATATGCCTTCGCCGTCTTGTACGAGCCCTTATGGGCCATGCTAAAGGCGGCGTATCCCTCAGGCTCGGGCTGGTTATTGTGTTTGGCCTACACGAAAAGACAGAATTAGTACAACAAAAATCATGAACAAACGAATTATAGATGAAACAAAACAAGGCACACATACCCATTTTTTGGCGTATTGCTTGATGTTGGCATTGCCTTGGTGGTGTGGCACACCAACCAGTTGGGCACGACGGTCCTTGGCCATAGTGTGGGTGCTCAACCAAGCCTCTGTGCACCACCTGTCCGCTATCATCTCCCAACAATCCATCTTATCGGCCAACCATCTCGGGGGCACCTATGAATGTAAGTTAATGAAGAATGAAACTAAGTATTATAACTAAATAGACCTAACTAGCCCTAAGAATTGATCTTTGGAATGTACATACCTCCATGTACTCGGTCTTATCAAGGAAAATCTTTCGACATTCAGTCTTTGTCTTCGGCTCCCCTTGCTTGGCGTACCAATCTCGAACAGCCTGAACACGCATTTCGTGCCTCGTGTTATTCAATAAACTCTTGCACTCTTTCACGAGGTTCTTCTTGGCCGCCTCCTCCGTCCCCTCCTCGACCCTAAAGTGACTCTGCAATTATGCCAAATAGATGCACACATGAATTGTGAAATGATTTGGAAGGAAATAACAATATATAACATTGTATACTTACCCAAAAATCAGCCAACACCTTGTCGGCCACGCTCACGCGAACAACACCATTGACATGTGTGTTTTCCGGGAGCAGAGCGGCTTGGTAGTGCTCCCAGTTGAGTCCTGGCTCGGGAACCATACCCTCACCGGGCAACTGCACTATCCCGGGGAAGTGCTCCCTAAGTAAAGCACCAAGGAGGCAGTTTGGATTCCGGGTATTCTGCGGGTAATCCCACCCCCTACATAATGATAAGGCAAAGACATTAGCTACTTGGTGAAATATAATGATATAAGGTACACAATATATATCAACTTACTTCTCGCCTTCTGGCTTAATTAATGGCATGTGTTGCAAGTCCAATCGGTCTGGAACTCGTGTCATACCACGTTGGTAGACCGACTTGCTGGCAGCCCCCACAGCCTCCGCCTCAGCACCCTCCGCCTCAGCCAACGCCTCAGCACCCTCCGCCTCAGCACCCTCACCCTCCGCCTCAGCCTCCGCCTCCGCCTCAGCCCCCTGCATCGGTGTCTCCTCCTGGACGGTAGGATCCCGCACCGGCGACACCCTCGTCTGCAAGGATGAAGTGGCCGAGGGTGGTGGCGACTGGCTCCTATCATGCAGCCTTCCTCTCCCACGACCACGTCCTCTGCCTCTCTTCTTTCCTACGCATCTCCCACGGGGCTCCTCGGCAAAGCTCTGCAACAAAGTTCTCCGTAGCTGCCCAGGTGCTATCCTCAACTTTTTTTGTCCAGGTGCTACCCATCGGGGAACAACAACTTTTTTTGCACCCACAAGAGGATTTCCCTTATTGCTCCCTTCTCAAGATTGTACCAGGCAGGTGGTTTGGACCAATTTTTTCTTCCTTTCGGTTCTCGCATGTTTAGTGATGGCCTATCACACAGAGTCTCCTGGTCAACTCTAGCCTTTGTATTATCTTTGCCCTTATCAGTGCCAAAAAATGTGCCAAGAAGGGCCTCGGCGATATTCTTTTCAGTGTGCATCATGTCAATGTTGTGTGGAAGTAAGAGGTCTTCGAAGTAGGGGAGATCACAGATGCATGGCTTGTGGGTCCAGGCGTGTTCCTCATTATAACCCAAGAAATACCCTGGACGGTTTGGATCAGGCTCCATAGATTTTAACTGTTCGTTAATTTGTGCCCCCGTCAACGCAGGTGGTGCAGAGTGTTTGACAACTTTACATTTCGTGAAATTCTTCTTGTCTTTTCTGAATGGATGGTCCATAGGCAAGAACTGTCTATGCAAGTCAAAGCAGGAATACTTCCCACCCGCCGGCAACCAATGAAACTTAAGAGCTGCCTTGCATTGTGGGCATGGGAACCTTCCATGCACACACCAGGCAACGAAAAGCGCAAATGCTGGCAGATCATGCAACGAGTATTGGTACCAAACATACATTTGAAAGTTCTCTTTCTTAGCTGCGTCGTATGTGTTGACCCCATTCACCCAAGCTTCTTTCAAGTCATCCATCAGCGGTTGCATGTACACACTCATATTCTTCCCCGGGTATTTTGGCCCTGGAACTATCAACGTCAGAAATATGTGCTTTCTTTGCATAATGGATGATGGTGGAAGATTGAGGGAATGACAAATACAGGCCAGCAACTGTATTGGGTAGCCGTCATACCAAAAGGATTGAACCCATCGAGGCTGATGGCGATTCGACAATTCCTTGGTTCTTTAGCTTTTTCCTTATGTATACTATCGAATGCCTTCCATGCATCACCATCTGAAGGGTGTACCAACATCGGAACTCCGTGTTCATCTAATTCTTTCCTAATTCCATGTTTGTGCCATGTCATCTGTTTTGCTGTTTCTTCGAGCATGTAAAGTCGTTGAGGTCTTGGTAGGATCGGCAGATACCGTAGGACACTCACGGGGATTTTGCTCTGCTTCTTCTCACCTTCACCGTTTTCTACCTCAACATATCTGGAGGACTTGCAAAATGGACAATATGTTTCCTCTGCATACTCTTTCCTAAATAAGGCACATCCCTTCTCACAAGCATGTATCTGCTCATACGGCATCTTGAGTGCACTAAGGATTTTGTCTGACTCATATAGGTTTGAAGGCATAATATGACCTTCTGGTAAAAAGCGCCCAAATAGGGTCATCACTAAGTCAAACAGATCTCTTCCAATGTTGAACTGGGCTTTCAGAGCCATTACTTGTGCGATGGCATCTAGCTGAGAAATCTTAGTGTGCTCGTGAAGAGGACGTTTTGAAGACTCCAACATGGCATAGAAGGCTTTCGCGGATTCCTCCATCTGTTCGTCCTTGTTCCGAGCATCATCAAAGTCATTCACCATGTCTTCAATCCCTGTACCATGATCATCGGTGCACCGACGCAACACCTCGTCTCTGTTACGTTGGGCCGACTCACCATGAAATGTCCACAAGGTATAGCCGGGAGTAAAACCACGCATCTGCAGGTGTTTACCCATTACATCCTTTGTCTATCGCGAATAATTCTTGCACTTAGTGCAGGGGCACCATGTTTTTGGCTGGCCTTTAGAAAACGTCGTTTCCACGAATTCATAGGTTTTGCTCAACATTCATCGGTCATATCTCTCTGACTATGGTGACCGGTGTACATCCATTCACGATCAGTCATTCTGGCAAGCTAGCTACATAGTATCCACATATAAAACAATATAAAATATCAATTCATCAAGTATGTTAAATTAATTCTGGCCATTTTTTAATCATGGTTAATACATTGGGATGCACGACATGCACACCTACCAGCTACTAGGTAAAGATGGGTCCTAATCCCACCCGAGTATGTGTAGATTGGGTCATTTCCCACTGCTCTGCTCCCGACCCAACGCAAAATTTTGGCAGCACCTCCCCGTTGTTCTCCTGATACACGTCTCGGCAACTAACCGAGAGGATGTGTACCCGGAGAACAACAAGGAGGAGCTGTCGAAACTCTGCATGGGATCCGGAGCAAAGCGTGGGAAACGACCCAATCTACACATACCCGGGATGTCCATGGATAACGTTGGACAATTCGAAAGAATCACCGTTATAAATATGCAAATGCATGCATATTTATGACAGGAACCCTTTCGAACGGGAGTCGCATATTGGTTACGCAACACCTTTGCATTTTAAGACTAAAAATACCTAGCTATATAGTGTCATCGGCACGAAGGCCGGAACAGAGCAAAATAAAGGGGGTGGAGGAGGAGTTAACAAATGTGCTCACTTTCGAATGCAGGGGAGGTCGTCGAAAACCAATCCCTCGCGGAGAAGCTACTGCACATTTAAATGCACTCAATCAACACAAATACGCACTCGCGGTAATTAAGCTAACTAATACTAACATCTATCATTTAAATGCATTTTTCTAAAACTTTGAATGTCCATATCTTTACGGTGTAGATTACTCTATATAATATGAAGTTTGCAAATGATAGAGTTTATAGGGATAATGCCAAGGAGCCTGAAGGTTACAAGACCAACCTTAGCTTCACTCAGTTGTTGATGGTATATAATCTTGCTCATGTAGTTTAAAAATCTAGAATGATCCCAACTAGAGATGGCAAAATCTTGCTCATACGTTATTCTTATTTATTTAATTTTCAGGGGCCAATTACTGATGATCTTTTCACTCGGTATTGGTGAAGTAATGTTGTTTTTCGAAAATGAATCAGAGGGGCCTGACCCAATTAATCACTTGTCACAACAATAAATTGACCCAAATGATAAGTAGCAAAGATAAGGTAATCTTAGCATGATCACCCACTGATAAGCAATACATTGGCTGATAAATCAGTGAATTGGAAAATATCTTGATTATTTTGTGAGTGTATTTTTGCTGAACAGTGGTAAATTAAAAAAACTACGAGTAAGTAAATTAAAAAGACTAAGGCCTAGTTTGGTAACACGGTTTTTTCAAAACAATAGTATTACAAAACCTCAGTATTTTCGTGTGTGGGCAATAAATACTTTTGGTTTCTAAAAAGCGTAGTTTTTTTCTTAGTTTTGGTAAAACTGTGGAGGCGTTTGGCAAATGGCAATTTTTAGTAAGTTTCTCTAATTTTGAAAGATTGTTCTGTCGTTGCATGGATAATCTTGACGATAACTATAGCCAAACCTAACTCAGCTGTACTCCCGGCCGGATCAACTCGTGCTAACAGGCACCGTATGCATGTTGGGCATGAGCAGGTTCTCTCTGTAGTGCTAGAATACATAGTCGAGTTATCTCTTGTGATGCATCAAAGGCGGAGCGTTGTGACAGGCACTGAAGGTGCAGCTCGTGCGTCTAGAAGTGATCAGAAGCAACACACCCCTGTAAGAATCGCCTCCGCGTGCACTTGTTTCCGGCCGGTGCTAAGTCATACGTACATCTATGCAGTATGCACACCTCGATCTTGCCTGACTGGCCAGATAGATCTATCGTCTAGCAACTATTGGTCATAAGTTGATGGATTTAGAGAGACCAATGAGCCAGCGTTTCTCGGTTTTAAAAAAAGAGGTCCCGACCTCTTTTTCAAATACTACAATAATACCATAGTTTTAGAGATAGTATGGTTTGTTAGGCTGCAGTATTTTTTTTAATTCAAACACCTTAAAGTATTTAATACTGAAGTTTTTTCATAAACCACAGTATTCCTAGAAAACCTTAAAAATACTTAGCTTCCAAACGCACCCTAAGTAGCAAAGATAAGGTAATCTTAACAGTGGTAAACTAGTTGATTTTTCTTCCTCTCGTGACCCGGGATGCTTTTTCTTCCATGCAGGGGCAGAGACAAGGGCGAACGAGTAGGGGACTGACCCGATTAATTCGTCCGGCGGCTGCCGGCGGGGGGGCAGCGGGGGCCCGAGCCGGAGGAGGAGGAGGCGACTCCGGCGGCGTAGGGCGGGGGGGCGGCGGGGGCCGGGGCGGGCGGCGCCTCGTCGTCCGGCGGCTGGCGGCGGGGGGGCGGCGGGGGCCGGGGCCGCGGTGGCCCGAGCCGGAGGAGGAGGATGGGGACTCCGGCGGCGGGGGCCCGAGCCGGAGGAGGAGGAGGGGACTCCGGCGGCGGGGGGGCGGCGGGGGCCCGAGCCGGAGGAGGAGGAGGGGACTCCGACGGCGGGGGCCGGGGCGGCGCAGTGCGGGCCGGGGAGAGCAGCTGTATGCGTGTGGGAGGGTGAGAGAGAGAACGGTGAGAGAGAGAGAAGAGGTAGGCACGGGGGATAAGGCAGTTTTCTTTTTCTGTGCCCTCAGCCAGCTGTCGGCAAAGACAGCCGTTAGTCTTTGCCCTCAGCTGGCTGTCGGCAAAGAGAGCCCCCGTTTTTTTTTTCTAGTCGAGGCGGCGACTGTGTTAGCCTCTATGCCGTCAGCCTTTCTATGCCGACAGCTTTTTTGTCCTTTGCCGTCAGCTGGCTACCGGCTTAGATAAAGCGGACGACAGATATTTTATTTGCCGTCAGCCCCTCCTATGCCGTCAGCTTCTATTTTGGCTGAGGGCAAAGTCTCTTTGCCCTCAGCCCCGTGAAATTGCTGACGGCAAAGCTTAAAGCTATCGGCAAACTAGCAGATTCCAGTAGTGTGTTGTGATTAATTACCAAAACCACCTTAGGGAGCAATTGTGTTTTCAGTAGCACATCAAGGTTTCTCCCTCCAAAGATAATGGGAAAACTTTCTTCTTAACTTTGTCTCCGGGTAAACCTACAAGCTGAAATAATCCACAAATCTCATCTACATATATCAAGTGGTAATGAGGATGAGTTGTACCATCATAAGGATTAGCTAGTAGTTTATCTACCATACTCAATGGAATCTAAGAATAAATATTTTTAGTAGCTTCAGAAGATTGAGAGGCAACCTTTTCCACTTCCCTTCTAGGCGAAGATGCCCTCAACAATCCACTCAAAGGGTGACGGTCAATAGTGACAAGCAACGGTAAATTTCAGGATGTACCAAAAATGTTTCTTTACCATGTTCCACTTATCAAAGGCTCTTCGCTCCTCGGCAACGGCACCAGAAAAGAGAGTTGATGACCCAGAAGTATAGGGTTTTAATCATAGTACTTTCGAGAAGTAAGAGTGTCAAACCGAACGAGGAGCAGAAGGAAATGATAAGCAGTTTTCAGCAAGGTGTTCTCTGAAAGTGCTGAGACTAACAGTGATAGATAGTTTTGTAGCAATATAACTCGTAACAAGTGACAAGTAACAATAGTAGAAAGTGTTTAGAAAGATATCCCAATTCTTTTCATAGCAAAGGACATGCCTGAAGTACTCCTGTATAAAGCGAACCTCTCGAGGACACAAGGGAATTTATGTCTAGTCATGTTCATCATTTTGAGGTGATTCATGTTTGTTACTTTGATAATTTGATATGTCGGTGGAGCGGTGCTAAGGTGTTGTTATTAATTGAACGAGAAGCCTACTTACTAATACCTCCTCTCGCGAGGATCCAAAAATACGAAAGTGGAATTAAGGTATATCTAACCATAACATGAAACATGTGGATCAAAATCAGACCCATATGAAGTAACGCATAGACTGGGGTCTAAGCTTATGTCACTCTCGCAACCCTTCATCTACTTATTACTCCACAAATCCTTCCATTCGTCCCGTAACATGGTGAAGTTTCACGTAGTCAACGTTCATATGACACCACTAAGAGAAGCAGTAACATTCATATCATCAAAATATCAAACGAATATCAACTTCACATGATTACTTATAGCAAGACTCCTCCCATGTCCGTGAGAACAAAAGTAACTACTCACACATCACCAACATATTCAAGATCAGAGACGTAATAATGGTGATCAAGGATCTTAACATAATATCTTCCACCAAGTAAACCAACAAGCATCAACTACAAGATGTAATCAGCACTACTAATAACCACGAGGTACCAATCTGAGTTTTTGAGACAAAGATTGAATAAAAGAGATGAACTAGGGTTTGAGATGTGATGGTGCTCGTGAATATGTTGATGAAGATTGGTCCTCCCACGAAGGAGGAAGAGTTGGTGATGACGATGGCTTCGATCTCCCACTCCCGGAGGGAAGTTTTCCTCACAGAATCTCTGTGCGAGAGAGAAAAGGGCATCTACCCAGGTTTCCGCATTGAGACGGGTGCTCTTCACCCCAAAAGAATATTCTTGATTTTTTCCTAGGTCAAAACACACCTTATAGGAGAACAGGGGGTCGGGAGACCTGCTAGGGCTCCACAAGCTAAGAGGGTGCGCCTAGGAGGTGGGTGTGCCCTATTGGCTTGTGGCCAGCAAGTGCGACCCCTCTGGTATATTTTTGACCCAATAATTCACATATATTCCAGAGAATTTCTCCGTGAAGTTTCAGGTCATTTGGAGTCTAGTGATTTTCAACCTTTTTCTTGGTTTTCACGTCCAGAATTCCAGTTTCCGATAATTCCCTCCTTTGTGGTGTACCTTGTAAATTCAGAGAGAAATTTCATAAGAATTGTATAATGGACAAGAATAGTCAGAAATATCAGCAAGCATTCATGATGCAAAATGGACATATCAAAGATACTGACAGCCCCACCACTCCATGAGTGGTATGAGCACACAAAACGGGTGTTTATTGTAATATTTAGAGGTGGCACGTACAAGTTTACTTGGAACGGCAGGGTAATACCACATATAAGTAGGTATCATGGATTCATTTTGCACAACTTGGGTTTAGGAGTTTGGATGCACAAGTGGTATTCCCGCTTAGTACAAGTGAAGGCTAGCAATAGATTGAGATGCGACTGCTAGAGAGCGAAAACTATCATAATCATCAATTGAGTATAAAAAACATTAAACATTAGCATGAGTAGGATATGGACACTCTAAATTTAAATATTATGAAGGTTGCATTGGTTTTGAATCAACTACATGTTTTCACATGGGCCAAGTCAAGCCGCTCGAATTACTCAAAGGGAAAAACCATACTACCATACTAAGGGAGTTCTCGATTAAGGCGTCCTCGGGCAGTCGGGTTATCCCTTATGGGCCGACCACTTGGGCTACGTCATTGAACACCAGAATATCTGAAAACTTCGTAATCAAGATGGAAAGCTCTGAAGACTAGGCGTTTATTCCAAGTGAGGAGGACCAGTTTGACCCATTTATCTCCTATTAAGGTCGGTAACATGTAACCCTAGGGGCCCTCGTGTCTATATAAACCATAGGTTCTTATACGTAGAGGCAGGTTATCTCATATAAGGTTTAGCTCGTACGATCTCAAGGTAGATCAACTTTGTAACCATCACTCCCCATCAATATAATCAAGCAGGACATAGGGTTTTACCTCCTCAAGAAAGCCCGAACCTTGGTAAACATTGTCTCCCGCTTCTCTCCTGCAATCCATCGATCCCAGGTCTACTGTTCGGGATCCCATACCCGAGATCTGCTAGTTTTGACACCGACATTGGTGCTTTCATTGATAAATTCACCATTGGATCATCAACGATCAAACCTGCAATTGGGGAATCTTCGCCCCCAGACAAGTCTCCGCGCTCGGCAACATCTCGCCGCGTGCGGACCTATCCAAGCGTCTTGGCTAGATCGGAGGTTTCGTCCCCGGTCAGCGAATAAGGTTAGCAGACTTGGAATAATCCATAGAATCGCGAGGCAATTTGTTCCCCGCCAACATCACGGTTTCGAGCGATGGAACTCAAAATCCCGAAGTATTGACTTCGGGTCCCTCGTCTGGCATGGTCTCGGTCCCCTCCTCATCGGATAGTTGGCCTTGAGCTCGAAACCGACCATTGTGTCCGGGCAACAGGAAACGGCCATTGTCGAACAGGCTTCCCATGCGGAAGTCGCGGAGGTCAACTCCAAAAATCTTGAAAGAATGGATCGGAGCAGCCTCTCGATGTTCAATGATATGCTCGACCAAATCTAGTTGCTTCAAATCTCACTTACCCAAAGTTCGACCTGTTTGAAGATCAGCTCCAAGGTGGATTATGAGGACTTCTACGACCCACCCACCACCCAATTGATCGCCACCGTCGAAGATTTAACCAGCATTGGACTATGCCTCTGAAGAGCTTGAGGACAAGGATGATGAGGCCTACTACCCCACCCCCATAAACACCTCGCGGTGGACTGCAACGTCTGCCTACGACGTGTACATGGTAGACACGCCCCATGACACAGATGACATCACACCCAAGAAAAATGGCGACAAGCCCGTGGAGGAGCACTCAAAGCGCCGAAAGTCGCGTAAGCATTCCAAGGCAAATAAGGGAAGGGGCTCCACATAAGCTACACTGGAAAACATGACCCCAGACGATAACGGCAACCCCGAAGCTCCCGAGCAACAACTACAGGAACTGGCCAATTCCTATCCCGACAACCTCAACAAGTCGGACGACGACGACTACCTCCCTCTAGTCAGCAAGGAAGACGGCCTTGAAGCCGAAGACTTCGCAATCCCCGAATACCCCGAAGGCCAATAGCAGTTCCGCCAGGGCTTATAGCTACCTCTTAGAGCTTAAAAGCAAATTAACGGCACCTCCAGGACGAACAGGACACCATTAACAACAGGTGGACCAAAATCTTAGCGGCCAAAGAGGGGGACAACACGGAGTGGCTTGAACAGAAGAAAACCTACCCATGAAGACGCCTTCTCCCCCAGTTCGAAGACGAGGCCCCATAACACGTGTCCCCTCGGCGCACAGACTACGACCAACCTGATCGTCCGCCCCTAGGGCGCGACAGAGAGGCCAGAGAGAATGGGTATAGACCCAAACCTTCCCACAGAAAAGGCAAAGAACATGTGCACCATGGGGATAGGCCTGACCCACGATACGTTAGATCAGAACACAACAGATCCATCTACGTATCCATGAGGTACTCCCCCAATCAATGGGACGATGAACCACCTTGGGTGAGTTACAAAAGCAGAGGCCAGGAACCATACCGGGCTCTACCCGGAGCCGATCTCCGAAATAGCGTAACACGAATTAGAGGCACCGCTCACCCATTGTGCTTCACATATGAAGTCATGCAGCACCAGTTCTCGGAAGGGTTTAAACCCGTAAACATTGAACAATACGACGGGACAACAGACCCCGCTGTATGGATAGAAGATTTCCTTCTCCACATCCATATGGCCACAAGAGATGATCTCCACGCCATAAAATATTCGCCGCTAAAACTCAAAGGACTGGCACGGCACTGGCTAAACAGCCTACTTGAAGAATCCATTGGAAGATGGGAAGACCTCGGGGAGGCTTTCCTATCTAACTTTCAGGGAACATATGCTCGGCCACCGGATTCATCCATCCTAAGAAACATTGTTGAGAAGGCGGGAGAATTGGCCAAAGAATTCTGGAACTAGTTCGTCACCAAGAAGAATCAAATCGTGGAGTGTCCGGATGTCGAAGAAATACCTTCTCTTAAGCACAACATCTGGGAGGAATGGCTAGCCACACAAATCGGCCAGGACAGGCCGAGAACAATGTCTGCCTTTCCTTCCCTCATGACCCGCTTTTGGACAGACAAAGATAATTGGCTAGCTCATCGCATCCAGAATGCGGACGACCCTGGAAGCTCTGAAATCCGGGACAGAAACGACAAGCCAAGAAAAAAAAAGAACAAACGCCACCACCGTAATGGTGACGCTCATGACACAATAGTAAATGTTGTATTCCAAAGTTCAAAACCTGGACAACAAAAGAAACCCTTCAAAGGAGGAGGGAGGGACCGACTTCATGGGATAAAATCATGAAACAATGATGCCACATCCACGACACCCAAGTCAAGACTGCCACCAACCGTAATTGTTGGGTGTTCAAATAGGCAGGCAAGCTGGCCACCAATGAACAGAACAGGGGCCCACAAAGTGAAGACGACGAGGAGCCCCGCGGCCCGAACAATGGAGGCCAAAAACAGTTCCCTCCTGAGGTCAAAACTGTGAACATGATCTATGTCACCCATATACCCAAAAAGGAGAGGAAGTGGGCCCTTCGGAAGGTGTACGCTGTAGAGCCCGTAGCACCAAACTATAACCCGTGGTTAGCCTGCCTGATCACTTTCGTCCACAGGGATCATCCAACTAGCATCCGTCATAGAGGATCGGCCGCCCTCGTCCTCGATCCCATCATAGATCGATACCACCTCACTAGAGTCATCATGGACGGAGGGAGTAGCCTTAATCTGATCTATTCAGATATAGTGAAAAAGATGGGCATACACCCATCACGAATGAAACCAAGTCGCAGTACCAATAAAGGGTTGATTCCAGGCATCAAAGCCCGCTGCTCGGGTACGATAACATTGGAGGCTGTGTTTGGCTTGCTCGAGAACTTCTGCAGCGAGGACTTGAACTTAGACAATGTTCCCTTTTGCGGCAGATACCACACACTCCTCGGCCGCACAACTTTTGCCCGCTTCAATGTTGTACCCCACTACGCCTACATGAATCTCAAAATGCTCGGTCCCAAGGGAGCCATCACTGTCAACGGAAATAGAGAGCGTTCTCTTCGAACCGAGGAGCACACGGTCACCCTGGCAGTTGAGTGCCAACATGACAATGAAACTTCAAGCCACAAGCCGGCAATAAAGGCGTGGAAGGAAGGCAAGCGAGCCTGAGCTCAATCAGATCTGCCAAAGACTTCTTCAGCTCAGAGTATATAGGGATACGCCTCCCACAGCACGGCCCGAACACCTTCAAGGTATATTCCATGGGCAGTCATGGGATTCAACCGCCAGGGATTATGTGATCGGATCAACCGAGCCATGGTCCAGCACTCCCCTATGGACCAAATATAGGGTATCATGAAGAACCCCGGTTGTCAAGCTTCTCCGTTTTATCAGCAGCTTCTCAAGACCCTCTACTCGAGGTCTGCATGCTCACAGCAAATTCCTATAAAGGATAGTACCCCCACCCCTAACAAGGGTAATAGATATAGTACAACTGATATAAGGGCGGACGTAAGGCCGCCCACAGAAAAAGTTGCTTTAAACACATATGTCGATAGTTGCCTGTAACAGCTGCCTTGGTGCCACAAATTGTAAAAATTCACCGCACACATTATTCCAAGTACTTTTGTGTACATATATTTCATACTTATCAACGCTGACAGGTATAAATTATTTTTTACACACGGTAAAGTGCCATCGATCATAGATTGGGGGCTTGGATGGTCACACCACCTCGATTACTAAGTCGTCACTGCTTCTTAAATGTTCGGTCTCTCGGGTTTTGCGTTATATGCATCGGTTCTGAACTATGTCTTGTGTCTACAGTTGGTTTTCCATGCTCCTGTGGTTACCTCATAACGTTCTGCTAGTTCGGTTAAGGGGTAAAGGGAGAATCACTATGATTGTATTGCCGACTAGTCTTACTAAAAATAAATCAGTGGAGAAAGCCGAAAATAGACCGTCATAATAAGCGAGAACTGGTCTATAACCGGAGCTCAAAAACAAAAGTCGTTGGAGACTATTCCGTGCTACACGACGAGTTTACGCCTTTGCGAACCCTATGGTAGCCATTTCGAGATTTGGCTTACCCGACTACCACCAAAAAACATGGGGGCTTCTGATCAGCCCCTAAATTTGAACTCCTAAGGCTAAGTGAAAGAGATAAAACCGCATATCTGATTGCCTCGTTTCCGCCGCACACTACCACCTTCGGGCATCGACTCATCTGCTAAGGGTAATAGCACGGATGATGAAACACCCCGAGTAGTTTCTACCTGGGGGCTGAAGCTGACTACTGGTAATTTTTAGATTAAAATGGCCAAAACAACAAGAGTCAATGTAACACACAAACTCAAATACTAAGCATGATAACATATAAATTGTGCAGAGGTACATGACAGTACAATCACTCAAAGAGTACATCTTTCGAGCATTGGGCTTCTATAACCCGAGCACCCTCCATCGCGGATGGAAAATACAGCTCGAGGCATCTGTGCTCCTTCCCGGTAGGTGGAGGTGCGGTATCCATCATGAGAGGCTTCATCCCCGGATAATGCACCAGGGTCTGCATGAAGGCCATATGAGCTCCTTCTATGCAGTCATCCACCAACTTCTGCACTAAGCCGAAGTAGTTGCTCAGCAGAGGCTCAGTATGCCACAGCCGGACACAGAGATCCTTCATGGCCGGCTCTGCCATCCTATGCAGCTCCATGAGCTTTTTCATTTGATAGCTCAGACTAGGGTTGGGCTCGGGAGTTTGAAACTTAGCCCAAAAAAGCCTCCGCTCAACATCCCCGTCATGGGCCGAGTAGTGCTTGGTTGCTTCCGCCACACTCCTCAGAAGGTCCGCGAAGGCGCTTGAGGAACGCCACATCCGGCGAAATCCATACCTGTTTCCACCAAAGGCACATTGTAATAAGTATGGCTTACCATTTGCCATCTACTTGTCCTGGCGCACCTCTTCTTCAAAGAACCTCCGGTCCACCCACTCTGATTTGAGCTCGATGGACAGCTTGGCAAGCTCGACCGTTTGCTCCCGAGACTTTTGGTCCAATACCTCACACTTAGAGCTGGCTTTGTGCAGCTCGTGTTGAACCTCTGACACACTGGCCTCATGCTTTCTGTTTTCAACCTTGATGGAGCTTAGCTCGGCAGCTACTTGCTCGGCCGCCACCTTGTGATCAGCGGCCTCCTTCTTGGCCTGCTCCTGTTCGATCCAGAGTTTCTCGAACTCTCTGTCGTGGGCTGCTGGCCAATTCCATATCACGGGGTCAGATATTCAAATCCAGGATAGTCCTTCTTTACATAAGGGAAGCACCAATTTGAAACTTACCCTAAGCGTCAGACACATTAATTTTTTTGTTAAGCTCGGCTATCTCAAGAGCATGGGCGTCAGCATCAGAGGAGGAAGCCTGCATGGCATCATTATGAATTTTAACGACCATGAGTTATCGGCAGGCAAGAAACTTTCCTTGGATTTACGCCAGCAAGTCGATAGAATCTTAGGATTATCTTTTAATGTCTAGTAGTTAATATTGAACCACGGATAAGCTTGCCAAACTTACCCAAGGCTCATGGGCTGTTATACCCATAAAGGCATATAAAATATTATAAAACTTAAAAACATTACACGACTTACCTCAAAGCCTGCCAGCAAGCCATTGAAGGCTTCACTCAGTCCATTGTTAACACACTGAATACTTTGTAAAACCGCACCCGTAAGGGTGTGATGTTCTTCGGCAATGAAGGAGTCGGTCAAGGTGCCCTCCATCATGGCCGGCCACCGAGCCGTATTCCATTCTGCTGAGGGAGGCGCAGGAGCCGGCATCGAAGACTCCGGAGCGTCAGGGCCACTTGAAGCTTTCTCTGTGCAAAGCTCGGCGGGAATTTGGTTCCTTTCTCCACTTGCAGATAAGGAATCGGCCCTCTAGGTCCCAATGATCGGGGTATGCACCTCGGCCAAGATCTCATGGTCTTCGGTGACCAGTGTATCAAGACCAACTGGGACCTCTCGGTCCCCGGAGGCTGGTGTATCAACTTCGTTCAGGACCTCCCGATCCTCAATGTTCGATGTGTCTGCCTCGGCCATTGCCACCTCGGTAGTGGTCGGCGGGGCTTGGTGGGACATCACCTCGGCCAGCTCATCCGAGGCCCGGGGAGGGGTATTGTGGGACATGTTCCCACTCTCCGCCAGCTCGGTGGGAAGCGAACCCTCTTCCGACACTTGATCTGTCGGAATATCTCAGACTGGGTTGTGACAGGAAAAAACTCGTTTCTCATTATAGATAAATATTTGATATAACTCCATTAATTTAAGAAGTGGATTCCATACCTTTGGGTCGGGGGCTTGACCCTAGGAGTTCGGCGAGGGATCGCCTCGGAGGTTCCTATCTCATCATCAGAATCCGAACCAGCTCCGAGAAGGGTGACCTTGCTCTTTCAAGGTCTCTTTGGAGCTCGAGAAGGTAGCCCCTCCTCGGCTCCCTCCGGCGCCTCCCTCTTCCTTGCCTGAAGAGAATCCTTCTCTTTCGCATCATCTGCATTCTCCCCCTCATGGGTGGAGGAGGCATGGGTCTCCTTCTTATTGTCTGGTGCCATGTACGGTACCTCCACCAACATCAGATTCAACACAGGAGTCCGGGGTTCCCCGAGCAAGGGAGATGGGTCGTCTATTTTCTCGATTAGTTCCAGCTAGTCCCGCAAGAAAATGAGTATTTCGAGTAAGTATAAGAGCTCGGACATACCTCCAAGGGGGAGTGTCAGCATCCAAATCGGTGTCCTCGTCCTTGGCCGGCTACACCTGCTACGGTTTGAGCAGTATCCGCCACAAGTTTTGATAGGTGGTGCGGTACAACAATGGCACCGCCCAGGGGTCGTCGAGCTTATAAGACCACATGGGGTTATCCCAGCGATCGCTGATACGTCTCCGTCGTATCTATAATTTTGGATTGTTTCATGCAATATTCTACAACTTTCATATACTTTTGGCAACTTTTTATACTATTTTCGGGACTAACATATTGATCCTGTGCCCAGTGCCAGTTCCTATTTATTGCATGTTTTTTGTTTCACAGGATATCCATACCAAACAAAGTCCAAACGCATAAAAACTTACGATGATTTTTTTGGAATATTTATGATTTTTGGGAAGAAGAATCAACGCGAAACGATGCCCGAGGGGGTCACAAGCCAAGGAGGCGCGCTCTAACCCCCCTCCCTCCAGGCGAGCCTGGCAGGCTCGTGACCAACCCCTAAGGTGGTTGGGGCCCTTCTATCGCCGCAATAAAGCTAATATCCGGAAGAAAATCGTGTTAAAAGGACACCTCAATCGGAGTTATGGATCTCCGGGAATTTAAGGAACGGTGAAAGGCCAGAATCTGGGAGCGCAGAAACAGAAGGACACACAGAGAGAGAGATCCAATCTCGGAGGGGCTCTCGCCCCTCCACCGCCATGGAGACCATGGACCAGAGTGGAAACCCTTCTCCAATCTAGGGAGGAGGTCAAGGAAGAAGAAGAAGAAGGGGGCTCTCCCCCTCTCTCCCGGCGGCGTCGGAATGCCGCCCGGGACATCATCATGTGACGGCGATCCACACCAACACCTTCGTCATCTTCACCAACACCTCCATCACCTTCCCCCATCTATATTCAGCGGTCCAATCTCCCGCAACCCGCTGTACCCTCTACTTGAACGTGGTGCTTTATGCTTCATATTATTATCCAATGATGTGTTGCCATCCTATGATGTCTGAGTAGATTTTCGTTGTCCTATCGGTGATTGATGAATTGCTATGATTGGTTTAATTTGCTTGTGGTTATGTTGATGTCCTTTGGCGCCCATCATATGAGCGCGCGCATGGATCACACCATAGGGTTAGTGGTATGTTGATAGGACTATGTATTGCAGGGCAAGGCTGACAGAAGCTTTAGCCTAGCATAGAAATTGATGCATACGGGATTTAAGGGGGACCAATATATCTTATTTCTATGGTTGGGTTTTATCTTAATGAACGTTAGTAGTTGCGGATGCTTGCTAATAGTTCCAATCATAGGTGCATAGAATTCCAAGTAAAGGATGACATGCTAGCAGTGGCCTCTCCCACATAAAACTTGTTATCGGTCTAGTAACGTAGTCAATTTCTTAGGGACAATTCCGCAACTCCTACCACCACTTTTCCACACTTGTTAAACTAACGTAATTGTTTCTTTATCTAAACAGCCCTAGTTTTTATTTACGTGTTCTTTATTATCTTGCAAACCTATCCTATCAGACCTACAAAGTACTTCTAGTTTCATACTTGTTCTAGGTAAAGCGAACGTAAAGTGAGCGTAGAGTTGTATCGGTGGTCGATAGAACTTGAGGGAATATTCGTCCTACCTTTAGCTCCTCGTTGGGTTCGACACTCTTACTTATCGAGAAAGGCTACAATTGATCCCCTATACGTGTGGGTTATCAAGACCTTTTTCTGGCGCCGTTACCGGGGAGCAATAGCGTGGGGTGAATATTCTTGTGTGTGCTTGTTTGCTTTATCTCTAAGTAGATTTATTTGCGGTTCTAAGTTGTTCGCTATCTTTAGTTATGGATATGGAACACGAAATACCAAAAAAATTAGGTGTACTTGCTACTCATGGAGATGGGGAACCTCCTAAAACCCTCGATGCTCGTTATGTGGAAAATATTGTGCACTTCTTTAATAATCCTGAGAAAACCCCATTCAATTATATAATGGGAGTCACGTTGGATCAACGTGAATACTTTAGGGATTATCGCTTGACTCAAAAAGGGAAACTATTATGGGATCAAATTCATATGTTGAAATGGTATGCTTGGGATATATGCTTGAGATATGATATTACTTGTTGCTCTAGGATGAAGGCTAAACACCTTCCTTTTTCTTGTAAATTTAATGCTAATGAAACCTTGGCTTCTTATGCTAATGGTATATATGATTACTATTATGTGGAACAAATAGAAGAGTTTGTTGCTTTTATGGGTGCTTATGAAATTGAAGCTCTGTTTAAAAAGTGTGATGATAATGATGATGTTGTTTACCGATCTAAAAATTTGGTTATGCTTCGTAATTGTTATACTAATTATGAATACAATGCCCATTTTTATCGATTTATGGAGAAATTCTCCCCTGCCCAAGAAGAGACTAATATTTTGCAGGAAACTATGGAAGAAGAAAATGCTGAAACTGTGAGCTCATTAGATGAAAAAGATGACGAGGAGAGCGAAGAACAAAAGTAGAGAGAGCGGACTAGCTATCCGTGCCCACCTTCTAATGAGAGTAACTCTTCAACTCATACATTGTTTAATTTCCCTTGGTTCTTACCGAAGGATGAATGCTATGTTGATTGGTATGATCCCTTGGATTCGTTTGAAATATCCCTTTTTGATGAACTTGATGCTTGCTATGCTTGTGGCCATGATGCCAATATGAATGATGCTTATGAAGATGAACTTGCTATAGTTCCTTATGTTAAACATGAAATTGTTGCTATCGCACCCACTTATGATAGTCATTTTTTTGAAATCTCCCAACTACACTATATCGGAGAAGTTTGCTCTTATTAGGGATTACATAGATGGGTTGCCTTCTACTATTACACATGATGATTTTGATGAATATAATATGCATGTGCTTTCTGCTCCCACTTGCAATTATTATGAGAGTGGAACTACATCTCCACCTCTCTATGTTTCCAATACGATAAAATTGCAAGAAACTGCTTATGCTATGTATTGGCCTTTACTTGAGGTGCATGAATTGTTCTTTTATGACATGCCAATGCATAGGGAGAGAGTTAGACTTCGTCATTGTATGATATATGTTACCTTGTGCTCACTAATAGATTAAAAATCGTTGTTAATTAAAATTGGCTTTGATATACCTTGGGATCCGGGTGGATCCATTACTTGAGCACTTTATGCCTAGCTTAATGGCTTTAAAGAAAGCGCTGCCTGGGAGACAACCCGGAAGTTTTAGAGAGTCATTTATTTCTGCTGAGTGTTTTATATAGTTTAAAAACAAAAAATATAGAGGGGAACTTAAAACTTTTTCAAAAAGAGAAGCGATTGAAAGGTGATGCATTGCGGAAGTGGGGATCGACCTTGAACACTTGTGTTCATGCTCATGGAAACAATGTAGAATTTTTCATGGAATTTTCTCGCAAAAATAATTACCCGCTTGTACAATTCCATTGTATTATAAAAATAATGTGCCAAGTAAAGCCTTTATGATTAGTTTGGGTGATAGTTGTTTGATCATGCTGAAAAAGATAGAAACTTTGCACTCATGAAATCATTTCTTATTTCTATACAGAGAGTGCTATTGAGTTGATTATTTTTGCTGCTGATTGATATACAAATTGCCTTAATTATCATAATTGTTTTAGAACTTTTGGAGTGTCAGAAGTATGGTATATGTTCAGATTACTACAGACTGTTCTATTTTTTTTGCGGATTCTGTTTTCTATGCATTGTTCTCTTATTTTGATGAATCCATGGGTAGTATCGGGGGGTATGAACCATGGTGAAGTTGGATTACAGTAGATATAATGCTAATATGAATTTGGAATGAGGTCACAACAGTACTTAAAGTGGTGATTTACTTTATTATACTAACGGATCTAACGAAGGTTTTGTTGAGTTTTGTGTGATTGAAGTTTTGAAGTTTTGAGTGAGACCACGATGGATGAAGGAATAAAGAGAGGCAAGAACCTAAGCTTGGGGATGCCCGAGGCACCCCAAGGTAATATTCAAGGAAGACTCGAGCGTCTAAGCCTGGGGATGCCCAGAAGGCATCCCCTCTTTCGTCTACAATCTATCGGTAATTTTACTCGGAGCTATATTTTTATTCGTCACATGATATGTGCAAATGCTTGGAGCGTCTTTTGTGTTTATTTTTCCTGTTTCTTTTATGCACCATGCTGGTATGAGATAGTCCTTGGTTGATTTATAGAATGATCTTTGCACTTCACTTATATCTTTTGAGTATGGCTTTATAGAATGCTTCATGTGCTTCACTTATATCGTTTGAAGTTTGGATTGCCTGTTTCCCTACACATAGAAAACCGTCAATTGTAGAATGATCTTTTGCTTCACTTCTATTTGTTAGAGCGGGGCATATCTTTTGTAGAAAGAATTAAACTCTCATGCTTCACTTATACCTATTTAGAGAGTTAACAGGAGTTGGTCATTCACATGGTTAGCCATAAAATCCTACATAAAACTTGTAGATCACTGAATATGATATGTTTGATTCCTTGCAATAGTTTTACGACATGAAGATGTGATATTAGAGTCATGCTAGTGAGTAATTGTGTATTCATAGAAATACTTGTGTTAAGGTTTGTGATTCCCGTAGCATGCACGTATGGTGAACCGTTATGTGACGAGGTCGGAGCATGATTTATTTATTGATTGTCATCCTTTTTGTGGAGGTCGGGATCGCGCGATGGTTAACTCCTACCAACCCTTCCCCTAGGAGCATGCGTGTAGTATCTTGTTTCGATGACTAATAGACTTTTGCAATAAGTATGTGAGTTCTTTATGACTAATGTTGAGTCCATGGATTATACGCACTCTCACCCTTCCAACATTGCTAGCCTCTCTAGTACCGCACAACTTCGCTGGTGCATTACACCCACCATATACCCTTCCTCAAAACAACCACCATACCTACCTATTATGGCATTTCCATATCCATTCTCAGATATATTGCCATGCAACTTCCATCGTTCCGTATATTATGACATGCACCATCATTGTCATATTGCTTTGCATGATCCTAAGATAGCTAGCATGATGTTTTCATGGCTTGTCCATTTTTTTGATGTCATTGCTACGCTAGATCACTGCACATCCCGGTACACCGCCAGAGGCATTCATATAGACTCATATTTTGTTCTAAATATCGAGTTGTAAGTAAATAAAAGTGTGATGATCATCATTATTAGAGCATTGTCCCATGTGAGGAAGTAATAAAAGAGGCCAATGAAGCCCAAATAAAAAAATAGGCCAAAGAAGCCCACCAAAAAAAGGAGGAAAAAAATAAATAATAATAATAATAATGAGAGAAAAGATAGAAGGGACAATGCTACTATCCTTTACCACACTTGTGCTTCAAAGTAGCACCATGATCTTCATGATAGAGAGTCTCCTATGTTGTCACTTTCATATACTAGTGGGAAATTTTCATTATAGAACTTGGCTTGTGTATTCCAATGATGGGCTTCCTCAAATTTCCCTAGGTCTTTGTGAGCAAGCGAGTTGGATGCACACCCACTAGTTTCTTTTTGAACTTTCATACACTTATAGCTCTTGTGCATCTATTGCATGGCAATCCCTACTCACTCACATTGATATCTATTGATGTGCATCTCCATAGCCCGTTGATACGCCTAGTTGATGTGAGACTATCTCCTCCTTTTGTCTTCTCCACAACCACCATATTCTATTCCACCTATAGTGCTATGTACATGGCTCACGCTCATGTATTGCATGAAAGTTGAAAAAGTTTGAGAACACTAAAGTTTGGAACAATTGCTTCGCTAAAATCGGGGTTGTGCATGATTTAAATATGTTGTGTGGTGAAGATGGAGCATAGCCAGACTATATGATTTTGTAGGGATGACTTCCTTTGGCCATGATATTTTGAGAAGACATGTTTGCTTTGTTAGTATGCTTGAAATATTATTGTCTTTATGTCAAATGATACACTATTGCTTCGAATCACTGGTGTTTTAGTATTCATGCCATGATTAGATTATATGATCAAGATTATGCTAGGTAGCATTCCACATCAAGAATTAAGCTTGGGGATGCTCATACGTCTCCGTTGTATCTATAGTTTTTGATTTTTTCATGCCAATAATCTAAAACTTTCATATACTTTTGGCAACTTTTTATACTATTTTTGGGACTAACATATTGATCGAGTGCCCAGTGCCAGTTCCTGTTTGTTGCATGTTTTTTTCGCAGAATATCCATACCAAACGAAGTCCAAACGCAATAAAAAACCTACGGTGATATTTTTGGAATATTTATGATTTTTGGGAAGAAGAATCAATGCGAAACGATGCCCGAGGGGGTCACGAGCCCAGGAGGCGCGCCCTACCACCCCAGGCGCGCCTGGAAGGCTCGTGACCAACCCCTAAGGCGGTTGGGGCCCTTCTTTCACCGCAAGAAAGCTAATATCCGGAAGAAAATCGTGTTAAAATGACACCTCAATCGGAGTTATGGACCTTCGGGAATTTAAGGAACGGTGAAAGGCCAGAATCTGGGAGCATAGAAACGGAAGGACACACAGAGAGAGAGATCCAATCTCGGAGGGGCTCTCGCCCCTCCGCCACCATGGAGACCATTTAACAGAGGCGAAACCCTTCTCGCATCTAGGGAGGAGGTCAAGGAAGAAGAATAATAAGGGGGGCTCTCTCCCTCTCTCTCTGGGCGGCGCCGGAACGCCGCCCGGGACATCATCATGTGACGGCGATCTACACCAACACCTCCGTCATCTTCACCAACACCTCCATCACCTTCCCCCATCTATATTCAACAGTCCTCTCTCCCGCAACCCGCTGTAACCTCTACTTGAACATGGTGCTTTATGCTTCATATTATTATCCAATGATGTGTTGCCATCCTATGATGTCTGACTAGATTTTCGTTGTCCTATCGGTGACTGATGAATTTCTATGATTGGTTTAATTTGCTTGTGGTTATGTTGATGTCCTTTGGTGCCCATCATATGAGTGCGCGCGTGGATCACACCATAGGGTTAGTAGTATGTTGATAGGACTATGTATTGGAGGGCAAGGCTGACAGAAGCTTCAGCCTAGCATAGAAATTGATGCATACGGGATTGAAGGGGGACCAATATATCTTCTTGCTATGGTTGGGTTTTACCTTAATGAACGTTAGTAGTTGCGGATGCTTGCTAATAGTTCCAATCATAAGTGCATAGAATTCCAAGTAAGGGATGACATGCTAGAAGTGGCCTCTCCCACATAAAACTTGCTATCGGTCTAGTAACCTAGTCAATTGCTTAGGGACAATTCTACAACTGCTACCACCACTTTTCCACACTCATTAAACTAACATAATTGTTTCTTTATCTAAACAGCCCCTAGTTTTTATTTACATGTTCTTTATTATCTTGCAAACCTATCCTATCACACCTACAAAGTACTTCTAGTTTCATACTTGTTCTAGGTAAAGCGAACATAAAGTGTGCGTAGAGTTGTATCGGTGGTCGATAGAACTTGAGGGAATATTTGTCCTACCTTTAGCTCCTCGTTGGGTTCGACACTCTTACTTTTCGAGAACGGCTACAATTGATCCCCTATACTTGTGGGTTATCACTCGCAAGGAAGGATGTGGTGATGGAGCATGACCTGGACAACGTCAGTCAACTTAATGTTCGACGCCACCATTTTCTTGATGCGCTTTAGTAGTAGCTTCACATCCGAAGCCAAGCCCCAGTCCAGACCCATCTTGACACACGAGGTTAGCCTCACCGGGGGTCCGGATTTGAACTCATCAGGCATCACCTAGTCTGCTTCCCGTGGCTCCGTGATTTTGAACCACTCCTTCTGCCAGCCCTTGATAGTGTCGATTAGTGCGCCCTCCAGCCACGACATGCGACACATCTTTCTTATCACAACCCCACCACACCCGGCGTGTTGGCTGCTGACCGACTTCGGCTTGACATTGAAGACTTTGAGCCAAAGATCGAGGCACCGATGAACCCGAAGGAAGGTGGAGACATGCATAATGGAATTCGGGGGATGATCATGGAAGTCTAACCCATAATAGAACATTAAACCCCTAACGAAGGGATGAAGTGGGAAGACCAATCCTCGGAGGAAGTGGGGGACGGACACCACCCGCTCGCCAGGCCTTGGTGTAGGTACCACCTGTCCCTTCTCTGGTGCTCGGTGAGTGATGTCGGATGCAATATAGCCACAACGCTTCAGCTCCTAGATATCCCCTTTGAAGACACAGGAGACCTCCCACTTGCCCTGAGATCCCAAGCCGACCATTGTTGTGCTAGGGACGAAGGATGGCTGGAAAGGATGGGGATAGAATGGATCTCGGCACTCGAGCTTGGAAGGAGAGGGAGTGGAGTTTGGAATGCTTGTGTTGGGCTTTGGATCTTTTTCCCCTTTTAAGGGAGGTCGTTAAGCCAAGGGTTTCCGCTTACTGGTCACCACCTCCCCCACTTCCCAAAATGACTGCACCATTGAACATGTGTGGGTTGGCCCGGGTCATTAATTTGAATCCTCTTAAATGCGGGACACAGTCTCTTTTGTTGATAGAACGTGCCCCGGGGAAAGTGGCCTCGAGCCGCGATTCGAGTTTTCTCATTATTTGTTATCATGACTTTTTCCTTAGAAGAATTGTCAGATAAGGACTATTCATCCATGGGCCTTTAAATCTTTTTGATTTCATGACGTCCATTTTGAGAACGCGATGTCATTGGAGCAACTAAATCAATACCAGCCAAATATAGGAGGAACTTCTTGTGCAAGCCGATTAGTCTATGTGTCCGGCTGCCGAAGAACTTACACATCGGCGTGGAAGGCCAGTTCGGGGGCTACTGAGGGAGTTCTATATTAAGGGGTCCTCGGGTAGTCGGGTTACCCCTTATGGGCCGACCACATGGGCTACGTCATTGAAGACCGGGATATCTGACAACTTCGTAATCAAGATGGAAAGCTCCAAGGACTAGGCATGTATTCCAAGTTAGGAGGACCAATTCAGCATGTTTATCTCACTAGTGGAAAACGGGCCTTTGGCCTGGACACTTTAGTCCCGGCCTCCCTCTGGGCCGGGACTAAAGGCCCGGCCACGTCGCCCCAAATCGCAATGCCGCCCACGAGGCTTTGGTCCCGGCCCGTAAGGAGCCTTTAGTCCCGGTTTGTGTCTCAAACCGGGACTAAAGGGCTACGTGGTGTGCAGCCCACATGTGCGCCACCTTTAGTCCCGGTTTGTGTCTCAAACCGGGACTAAAGTACTCTGCCTATATATAGCACAACCCCCTCTCCCCTCTTCCTTGCATTTTTCTTGGATGGAAGAGTGTGGGTGTGTGCTAGCTCTCCATTTTTTATGCACTAGAGGTGTTTGTTGAAATGTGTGTTAGAGCGATGCCGCTTCAGTTCACCGAACACAACTCGATATGAGATGCCCGAGCCACGCTTAAACCTCTTCCTCTTTATTTCTACTTATTCTGAAAGGTTAGCAACTATATTTCCTCGTTTAGACCGTGCGATACTAATTTTTAGGATCGTGATTGTATTTGATATACTGTTGTATAACGCAGATGAGCCATCCATGGATGTACGGTGATCGACGCACAGCCGCTTACAGAGAAGGCGTGCATTCTTTTCGATATGCAGCCAATGTGAACAAGCATGGTGGTGGCTATATGTTTTGTCCATGTGTTGAATGTCGGAATGAGAAGGATTACACTTCCTCAAGAGTCATTCAGAGCCACCTGTTTCGGTCCAGTTTTATGTCGGGCTATAATGTTTGGACCAAGAACGGAGAAAGAGGGGTTATAATGGAAGACGACAATGAGGAAGAAGAGAACGATGATGACAACTACCGATCTATGTTCCCTGAGTATGCTGATACCGAATGGAAGACAATAAAGAAGAAGATCAGGATGAAGAACGGGAACCAGATGAGCCCGCTGATGATCTTGGTCGGGTCATTTCTGATGCACGGCGAGGTTGCGACACAGAAAAGGAGAGGTTGCAGTTCGAGCAGATGTTACAGGACCACAACAAATTGTTGTACCCAACTTGTGAAGATGGCCAGAAGAAGCTGGGTAGCACACTGGAATTGCTGAAGTGGAAGGCAGAGACCGGTGTGACTGACTCGTCATTTGAAAATTTGCTGGTACTGATGAAGAAGATGCTTCCAAGAAAGAACGAATTGCCCGCCAGCACGTACGAAGCAAAGAAGCTTGTCTGCCCTCTAGGATTAGACGTGCAGAAGATACATGCATGCCCTAATGACAGCATCCTCTACCGCGGTGAGAAGTACGAGAATATGGATAAATGCCCGTTATGCACTGCATTGCGGTATAAGATCAGACAAGATGACCCTGGTGATATTTAGGGCGAGCCACCCAGGAAGAGGGTTCCTCCCAAGGTGATGTGGTATGCTCCTATAATACCACGGTTGAAACGTCTGTTTAGAAATAAAGATCATGCGAAGTTGTTGCGATGGCACATGGAAGATCGTATGAAAGACGATAAGTTGAGGCACACCGCTGATGGTCGGCAGTGGAGAAAAATCGAGAGAGAGTTCCCGAGATTTGCAGTTGATGCAAGGAACTTATGGTTAGGTCTCAGTACAAATGGCATGAATCCTTTTGTGGAGCAGAGTTGCAGTCACAACACCTGGCCCGTTACTCTATGTATCTACAACCTTCCTCCTTGGTTGTGCATGAAGCGGAAGTTCATTATGATGCCAGTGCTTATCCAAGGTCCAAAGCAACCCGACAACGATATTGATGTGTACCTAAGGCCATTAGTTGATGAAATTTTACAACCGTGGGCCGAACCAGGTGTAAGTGTGTGGGACGAGCACAAACAAGAGGAATTTGACCTTCAAGCATTGCTTTTCGTAACCATCAATGATTGGCCTACTCTTAGTAACATTTCAGGACAGTCAAACAAGGGATACAATGAATGCACGCACTGTTTGGATCAGACAAAAAGTATATATCTGGACAAATGTAGGAAGAATGTGTACCCGTACAATCATCGTTAAAGAAAAAAGGCAGAAAAAAGGCATCCCTTAAAGAAAAAAGGCAAGCACTTCAATGGCAAGGCAGAACCCCGGGGGAAGCTTGTCATCCGTACTGGTGCTGAAGTATTTGATATGGTCAAAGATTTAAAAGTAATCTTTGGAAAGGGTCCTAGCAGACAACCTGTTCCTAACGGCCCTGATAAGCGCGTACCCATGTGGAAGAAGAAATCTATATTTTGGGAGCTACCCTACTGGGAAGTCCATGAGGTCCGCTCGGCAATCGACGTGATGCACCTGACGAAGAATCTCTGCGTGAATATTCTAGGCTTCCTGGGCTTGTATGGGAACTCAAAAGATACACCGGTAGCACGGGAGGACCAGGAACGTCATAAAGGAAGATATGGCATGCATCCAGGGCAGTTTCAAGGGTGTGCCAGCTACGCTCTTACTAAGGAAGAGAAGGAAATCTTCTTTGAAGTCCTTTTCAGTATCAAGGTCCCGACTGGCTTCTCGTCGAATATAAAGGGAATCATAAATATGAAAGACAAAAAATTCCAAAACCTAAAGTCTCATGACTGCCACATGCTTATGACGCAATTGCTTCCGGTTGCATTGAGGGGAATTCTACCGGAAAATGTTCGCCTGGCAATTGTGAAGGTATGTGCATTCCTCAATGCAATTTCTCAGAAGGTAATCGATCAAGAAAGTCTATCAGGGTTACAAATTGATGTGGTCCAATGTCTGGTCAGCTTTGAGTTGTTGTTCCCGCCATCCTTCTTCAATATAATGACACACCTCCTAGTTGACCTAGTCGAAGAGATTAGAATTCTCGGTCCTGTGTTTCTACACAATATGTTCCCCTTCGAGAGGTTCATGGGAGTCTTAAAGAAATATGTTCTTAACCGTGCTAGGCCAGAAGGAAGCATCTCCAAGGGCTATGGAACAGAGGAGGTCATTGAGTTTTGTGTGGACTTTCTTCCTGAGCTTAAGCCGATTGGTGTTCCTCAATCTCGGTATGAGGGTAGGCTGACAGGAAAAGGCACACTAGGAAGGAAAGCAAAAGTATGTATGGACGGGCATTCTTTCTCTCAAGCACACTACACAGTTCTACACAATTCCACCGTGGTGGCTCCGTATATCGTGAGACACAAGAATATTCTACTCTCTGAAAACCCGGGGAAGGCTGACTCTTGGATTAAAGGGGAACACGAGAAGACTTTTGGCAGTTGGTTGCAAACACATCTCATGAATGACGACACTGTTGGAGATCAGTTGAACTGTTTGGCCAGGCCACCATCTTCGACTATATGTAGTTTCCAAGGGTATGAGATAAATGGGAATACATTTTACACGGTTGTCCAAGATAAAAAGAGCACCAACCAAAATAGTGGTGTCCGCTTTGATGCAACAGACGAGAATGGGCACTGTTTGGAAACATTTTCGGGTACATAGAGGAGATATGGGAACTTGACTATGGACCTACTTTTTAGATCCCTTTGTTTCGGTGCAAATGGGTGAAGCTGACAGGAGGCGGGGTAGTTGTAGACCAAAAGTACGGCATGACAACAGTGGATCTCAACAATCTTGCGTACATGGACGGACCATTTGTCCTAGCCAATGATGTCGCTCAGGTTTTCTATGTGAAGGACATGTCTACAAAAACGAGAAAAAGAAATCAGCAAAAGAAGATATCGTCCGATGAGCCAAAACGCCACATAGTTCTTTCAAGGAAAAGAAACATCGTGGGAGTAGATGACAAGACAGACATGTCAGTAGATTATAATAAGTTTCATGAAATTCCGCCCTTCAAAGTGAAAACTGACCCAAGCATCCTACTGAATGATGAAGATTCTCCATGGCTACGACCCAGAAGAAAACAGAAGTAATAGATAGGAATATTGGTGCAATAATGTAATAATGTCTTAGCCCTCTCAACTTTTTAACACATGCTATGTGGGTGAAATGATGATAACATGCCAACTTTCAACATTTTCAGAGTTCATTTGTAGTGCTTTTCAATTTCAGGGTCAACTAGCTCAAAAAAATAAGTAAATGCATGAAGAATACCAAATGAAGTCAGAAATTGTTGAAATTTTGTGATGTCCCTTTGAATGGTGCATTTTGAACACACAAAAAGTATGGAGTTCAAATAAGTTCAAAAAAATGAAATCCCTTTGTAAGAGAGGAGTTCTCGTTCGAAACCCACATACTTCGAGAGAGATTGTCCGTTTTGTACATGAAGTGCATCCAGTTTTTTTCGTAGCCCTCTCAACTTTTTAACACATGCTATGTGGGTGAAATGATGATAGCATGCCAACTTTCAACATTTTCAGAGTTCATTTGTAGTGCTTTTCAATTTGAGCGTCAACTAGCTCAAAAAAATAAGTAAATGCACGAAGAATACCAAATGAAGTCAGAAATTGTTAAAATTTTGTGATGTGCATTTGAATGGTGCATTTTGAACACACAAAAAGTATGGAGTTCAAATAAGTTCAAAAAAATGAAATCCCTTTGTAAGAGATGAGTTCTCGTTTGAAACCCTGATACTTCGAGAGAGATTGTCCGTTTTGTACACGAGGTGCGTCCAGTTTTTGTCGTAGCCCTCTCAACTTTTTAACACATGCTATGTGGGTGAAATGATGATATCATGCCAACTTTCAACATTCAGAGTTCATTTGTAGTGCTTTTCAATTTCAGGGTCAACTAGCTCAAAAAAATAAGTAAATGCACGAAATATACCAAATGAAGTCAGAAATTTTTTGAAATTTTGTGATGTGCCTTTGAATGGTGCATTTTGAACACACAAAAAGTATGGAGCTCAAATAAGTTCAAAAAAATGAAATCCTTTTGTAAGAGATGAGTCCTCGTTCGAAACCCTGATACTTCGAGAGAGATTGTCCGTTTTGTACACGAAGTGCATCTAGTTTTTGTCATAGCCCTCTCAACTTTTTAACACATGCTATGTGGGTGAAATGATGATAGCATGCCAACTTTCAACATTTTCAGAGTTCATTTGTAGTGCTTTTCAATTTCAGGGTCAACTAGCTCAAAAAACCCTCATACTTTGAAAGAGATTGTCCGTTTTGTACCCTGATAATTAATTTTGAAAATAGAAAATAGTTTTGAATTATTTATTCAATTTCACACACTTTTCATTATCATAGTTTTGTCAAATTCTCAAATATGCAAAAAGAATATTAATAAACATAGTTTTTAATTGAAAATAACAAAATAGTTAATAGTTTGGATAGTCAAAATAATTAATTTTTAAAATAGAAAAAAGTTTTGAATTATTTATTCAATTTCAAACACTTTTTATTATCATAGTTTTGTCAAATTCTCAAATATGCAAAAAGAATTTTAATAAACATAGTTTTTAATTGAAAATAACAAAATAGTTAATAGTTTGGATAGTCAAAATAATTAATTTTGAAAATAGAAAATAGTTTTGAATTATTTATTCAATTTCAAACACTTTTCATTATCATAGTTTTGTCAAATTCTCAAATATGCAAAAAGAATTTTAATTAACATAGTTTTTAATTGAAAATAACAAAATAGTTAATAGTTTGGATAGTCAAAAATATTAATTTTGAAAATATAAAATAGTTTTGAATTATTTATTCAATTTCAAACACTTTTCATTATCATAGTTTTATCAAATTCTCAAATATGCAAAAAGAATTTTAATAAACATAGTTTTAATTGAAAATAACAAAATAGTTAATTTTGAAAATAGAAAAAAATTGAAACTATATGAGAATTTATAGAGAAAATTAAACCTAAATTCAAAGTGACCTCACTTTGAATTTAGGTTTAATTTTCTCCATAATTTCAAATATAGTTTCAATTTTTAAATTTACATTCAGTTTAGGCCCGTAAGCCTGCTTTAGAGAGGAGATCGATGGAGATGCTGCGACGGGCTTATAAACTAGTGTTAGTCCCCCTCGCTGGGCGAGGTGGGACTAAACTTATAGTGCAGCCAGCGGAGGGGCTTTAGTCCCGGGTGGAGCCACGACCCGGGACTAAAGCCCCTCGCGTGCCTCCTGCCGAGCACGGGCCTTTAGTCCCGGGTCGTGGCTCCACCCGGGACTAAAGGGTGTCTTTAGTCCCGGCTCGAGCCCCGACCCGGGACTAACGGCCCCTGCTTCCCGCCTTTTGGTCTACCAAAAAAGGGCCTTTAGTCCCGGGTCGTGGCTCACCCGGGACTAAAGGGTGTCTTTAGTCCCGGTTCGAGCCTCGAACCGGGACCAAAGATCCTACTATAAGCATCTGCAACTACGAAAGAAGAATTAAGACAACGTCTAACCATAGCAATAAACTAGTGGATCCAAATCAGCCCCTTACGAAGCAACGCATAGACTGGGGTTTAAGCTTCTGTCACTCCAGCAACCCATCATCTACTTACTACTCCCCAATGCCTTCCTCTAGGCCCAAATATGGTGAAGTGTTATGTAGTCGACGTTCACATTACACCACTAGAGGAAAAACAACATACAGCATATCAAATTACCGAACGAATACCAAATTCACATGACTATTATTAGCATGACTTATCCCATGTCCTCGGGAACAAAAGTAACTACTCACAAAGCATAATCATAATGGTGATCAGAGGTGTAATGAATAGCATCAAGGATCTGAACATAAACTCTTCCACCAAGTAATCCAACTAGCATCAACTACAAAGAGTAATCAACACTACTAGCAACCTTACAAGTACCAATCGGAGTCACGAGACGGAGATTGGTTACAAGATATGAACTAGGGTTTCGAGAGGAGATGGTGCTGGTGAAGATGTTGATGGAGATGCCTCCCCTCCGACGAGAGGAGTGTTGGTGATGACGATGGCGATGATTTCCCCCTCTGGGAGAGAAGTTTCCCCGACAGGATCGTCCTGTCGGAGCTCTAGATTGGATCTGCTCAAGTTCCACCTCGTGGCGGCGGCGAATCCACGAAAAATCTCCACCTTGATTTTTTTTCCGGACGAAACCCTTCATATAGCAAAAGAAGGGGCCAGTGGGCCGCCAGGGTGCCCACAAGCCCTGTTGCCGCGGCCATGGGGGTAGGCCGCGGCAACCAGGCTTGTGGGCCCCTGGTTGCTCCCCTCTGACACTTCTTACGCCCAGTATTTTTTATAAAATCCAAAAAAATCCATGTTGATTTTCAGGGCGTTTGGAGTTGCGCAGAATAGAGGACTCAGACTTGCTCCTTTTCCAGTCCAAAATTCCAGTTGCCGGTATTCTCCCTCTTCAAATAAACCTTGCAAAATAATAGAGAAAAGGCATAAGTAAGGTTCCACAAAGTATAATAACAGTCCATAAAGTGATAAATATCAACATGAAAGCATGATGCAAAATGGAAGTATCAACTCCCCCAAGCTTAGACCTCACTTGTCCTCAAGCGAAAACCAAGACCCAAAACATGTCCACATGTTTAGGGATGAAGGTGTCGATAAAACAAAATACGGACAAGAGGGCATCATGATCACACATAGAACAGCAATACATCATAGAGATTCTTATGGGAAAGTAACAATTCCTTCACAAAGCAAAGTATGAAACAAAAACCTTACCGAGAAGTGGCCAACAACCGTCCAAAGTCATTAAAGCAATTGCCATTTATCATAACATCGGAGAGAGTCAAATAAGAGCTTGTGTGGAAAATCCACATACTCAATCATCTCTTTTGTTTTCCACAATTGTTACAACTCACGTGGTACTCATGGTATCGAAGTTTCAATTGGACACAGAGAAAGATAGGGGCTTATAGTTTGCCTCCCAACCATTTACCTCACGGGTAAAGTCAACTATAATAAAGCATAAGTACTCAGCTCCAAGTTGATATATGAATATAGATCTTTCCCAAGCATATGACGTTCACCAAGAAAAAGGCTAAATAAGGTATTGGTGAAGATCACCATGACTCTTACAAGGGCTAAAAGTAAAGGTACAAGATAGGCCCTTCGCAGAGGGAAGCAAGGTTGTCGTGCGCTTTTGAGGTTGGGATGTGTGTCTTCTTAGTGCGGAGGAACGTCACTTTATATTGCCTCCTTTGATAAAGAACTTTATTATGCAGTATGTCGCTTTTATGTCTTCCTCATCACAGGTTCGCACAAAGCTTATTTTCCACACACTAATAGATCATACATATTAGAGAGCAATTTTTATTGCTTGCACCGATGACAACTTACTTGAGGGATCTTATTCAATCCATAGGTAGGTATGGTGGACACTCATGGAAAAACTGGGTTGAAGGTTTATGGATGCACTAGTAGTATCTCTACTTGGTGCGGGAGTTTTGGCTAATATGAGGTGGAAGCAATCGTCACATGCAAAGGGATCTCTAATCATATAACATTGTTTGGAACTAAGCAAACACAATTCATTATGTTGTCTTCCTTGTCCAACATCTACTTCTAGGCATGTAATAGTTTGGTGAGTGCTCACAAATATAGAAAGTGTCTAAGATGATATATTTATATGTGAACCTCTCTTTCCTTATTACTTCTTATTAATTGCAACAATAACTGAGGTCTATGTTGGTCTACTCTCAACAAGTTTCAATCATCATACTTGTTATATGTGAAACTATCACTTTCTATAAGATTATCTCATGCTCTCTCATGCTATCGTTCTCTTCATACTTTTGATCACGGCACAAAACAAAGCCCTTGACTAAGATACTCTTTATTATTTAGCTCGCAAGCTCGAATACATCGGGGGGAGACACAAGGCAAAAGACTCAAACTAAACACTAAATCTTATTCCACTAAGAGAAGAAATAAAAACTGAAAAGGAAAGAACTAAAACAAAGGTAAAAGCAAAAGATATAAAGGTGATACGATACCAGGGCAACTCCCCCAAGCTTGGCAAAAGCCAAGGGGATTGCCCATAGCAATGCTTAGTTGTCTTCCTTTGGTGGTGACGGTGGTGGTGTTGTTGAAGTAGTCTTGAGCTTGTCAAATTTCCACTTGAGCAAAAAGTTCTACACCCTGAGATCGTCATTTTCCTCCTCAAGCTTCAACACTCTATGACAAAGTTCCTGCTTGCTCTCCTGCAAGAAACGAGAAGGGATAAACAAGGTCTTAGGCTTCTTCCTTTGGTCGGGGAGGCTTGACTTCTTGAACTCCACATGAGTGCGTCCAGGTTGGGGTAGAGGAGCCTCCTCTTCATCGGAACTCGTTTGTTCCTTACCCTTGGGCTCATAGTCCTCTTCCTCGTCAGTGGTCCAGCCATAAGGTTCCAAGTCCCCATTAATCCTGGAGTTAGCACGATCATCGGCCACATAGATCTCTTCTTCTGAATCTTGAGAAGACATCTTGACCTAAATCTGCGGAAGACAACAGGCTCGAAACAAAAACAGAGGAAAACTGCGCGATACGGAGATCAAAACCCTTGGGCGTATATATAAAGATTTTTTCTGGGCCAGAAGGACTCTCCGCAAGAAAACGGAGTCCGGGAGGCACACAAGCTGCCCACAAGGCCTGTTGCCGCAGCCAGGGGTAGGCCGTGGCAACCAAGCTTGTGGCCGCCTCGTGCGCTCTCCGGACTGCTTTTTATTTTTCTAATTTTCCATAAATTCCAAAACGGAGAAAATTTCCTATTGGAAAAGTTTCAGAGTCCAATTACTTACCGAAACAGATACCTCTTCGTTTTCAGGGTCTGAAACAGGCTGATAAACATCCCTTATGTACTCCTCTGGAGTTATGATATTGATGATATTGGTCTCAACATTTATGGGAGTACCATAGATATAATGCTTGATTCTTTGCTCGTTTACCACTCTAGGAAAATTACCTTCCGTGTTATTGATTTTGATGGCACCGGAACGATATACTTCCTCGACAACGTAAGGACCTTCCCATTTAGAGAGAAGCTTGCCTACAAAGAATCTTAAACGAGAATTGTATAGCATGACATAATCACCTACATTGAACTCTCGTTTTTGTATTCTTTTATCGTGCCACCTCTTAACCTTTTCCTTGAACAACTTGGCATTCTCATATGCCTCGGCCCTCCATTCATCTAATGAGCTGATATCAAACAATCGCTTCTCACTGGCAAGTTTGAAATCAAAGTTGAGCTCTTTGATTGCCCAATAAGCTTTGTGTTCCAGCTCAGGAGGTAAATGACAGGCCTTACCATAAACCATTTTATACGGTGACATGCCCATGGGATTCTCATAAGCAGTCCTATAAGCCCATAGTGCATCGTCAAGTTTGCTAGACCAATTCTTTCGAGATCTATTGACGGTCTTTTGTAAGATCAATTTGATCTCCCTGTTACTCAAGTCCACTTGACCACTAGACTGAGGATGATAAGGAGATGCAACTCTATGGTTGACATCGTACTTAGCGAGCATCTTGCGGAAAACACCATGAATGAAGTGTGAACCGCCATCAGTCATCAGATATCTAGGGACTCCAAATCTTCGGAAAATGACTTCTTTAAGCATCTTAATAGAGGTGTGGTGATCAGCATTTTTAGTGGGGATAGCCTCTACCCACTTAGTGACATAATCCACGGCAACTAAGATGTGAGTGTACCCATTGGAACTCGGGAAGGGTCCCATATAATCAAAGCCCCAGACATCAAATGGTTCAATGACCAGTGAATAGTTCATAGACATTTCCTCACGTTTACTAATGTTCCCTATTCTTTGACATTCGTCACATGACAAGACAAACTTATGGGCATCCTTGAAGAGAGTGGGCCAATAGAAACCTGATTGCAATACCTTATGAGCAGTTCTGTCTCCAGCACGGTGTCCTCCGTAGGCCTCGGAATGACACTTCTGCAGGATCTGTCCCTGTTCATGTTCAGGAACACAATGTCTAATAACACCATCTACTCCTTCCTTATAAAGGTGAGGATCATCCCAAAAGTAGTGTCTCAAATCAAAGAAGAATTTTTTCTTTTGCTGGTAGGTGAAACTGGGTGGTATGTATTTGGCTACGATATAGTTTGCGTAATCAGCATACCACGGTGCACTATGTGAAGTGCGGATGACATTCAATTGCTCATTAGGAAAGCTGTCATCAATAGGTCGTGGGTCATCAAGGACATTCTCTAGCCTAGACAAGTTATCTGCTACACGGATATCAGCACCCTTTCGGTCAACAACGTGCAAATCAAATTCCTGCAGCAGGAGAACCCATCTTATTAGCCTAGGCTTAGCGTCCTTCTTCTCCATGAGGTACTTAATAGCAGCATGATCAGAGTGAATAGTGACTTTGGAGTCAACTATATAAGATCTGAACTTTTCACATGCAAACACGACTGCTAAAAACTCCTTCTCCGTAGTGGCATATTTTCTTTGGGCACTGTCTAGAGTTTTACAAGCGTAGTGAATGACATTCAACTTCTTGTCAACTCTTTGTCCTAGAACAGCACCAACAGCATAATCACTAGCATCGCACATGATTTCAAAGGGCAAGTTCCAATCAGGTGGTTGAACAATAGGTGCGGTTATTAAGGCCTTCTTAAGTATTTCAAAAGCTTCCTCACAATCCTCATCAAAAACAAAAGGAACATCCTTCTGCAAGAGGTTGGTAAGAGGCCTAGAAATCTTAGAGAAGTCTTTAATGAACCTCCTATAGAAACCAGCATGACCTAGGAAACTTCGTATACTTCTGATATTTGTGGGGCAAGGAATTTTCTCAATTGCATCAACCTTAGCCTTATCAACTTCAATGCCTCTCTCAGAGATTTTGTGTCCTAAGACGATGCCTTCATTAACCATGAAGTGGCACTTCTCCCAGTTCAAGACGAGGTTGGTATATTTGCATCTCTGTAAGACTCGATCAAGGTTGCTGAGGCAATCTTCAAAGGAAGAACCGTTAACGGAGAAATCATCCATGAAAACCTCAACAATCTTTTCACAAAAGTTAGAGAATATAGCCATCATACATCTTTGAAAGGTGGCAGGTGCATTGCACAAGCCAAAAGGCATGCGCCTATAAGCGAAGGTACCGAAGGGGCATATGAAGGTGGTTTTCTCTTGATCAGATTGTGCAAAAGGTATTTGCGAGAAACCTGAATAACCGTCTAGAAAGCAGAAGTGTGTGTGTTTCGATAGCCTTCCTAGCATCTGGTCGATAAACGGCAAAGGATAATGGTCCTTCCTGGCTGCCTTGTTCAGTTTCCGGAAGTCTATCACCATCCTATAGCCAGTAATAATCCTCTGCGGGATTAGTTCATCCTTATCATTAGGAACGATGGTGATACCTCCCTTCTTAAGTACACAATGTACTAGACTTACCCAATCACTATGACCAACAGGATAAATGATTCCTGCTTCGAGAAGCTTCAATATTTCTTTTCTCACGACCTCTTTCATCCTTGGATTTAGTCTCCGTTGATGATCATCAACTGGCTTAGAATCAGGATCGGTTTTAATCTTGTGCTGACATAGAGTGGGGCTAATACCTTTTAAATCATCAAGAGTATATCCAATAGCAGCACGGTGCTTCCTCAAAGTTTTTAATAACTTGTTCTCTTCATGATTCGAGAGGTGAGCACTAATAATAACAGGATATATCTCCTTCTCATCAAGATAGGCATACATAAGAGTATCTGGTAACTATTTTAGCTCGAACACAGGATCACCCTTTGGTGGGGGAGGATCCCCAAGCAGTTCAACAGGCAGATTATTCTTGAGAATAGGATATTGTTCTAAGACAATTTTATCTATCTCATCTCTTTCCTCCATATGCATATCATTTTCATGCTCAAGCAGATATTTCTCTAAAGGATCCGTAGGAGGTATGGCAATAGCGGCAAGAGCAATGATTTCATCCCTACTAGATGACTCTTTTTCATGGGGTTGTCTTCCAAACTTGGAGAAGTTAAATTCATGAGACACACCCTCGAACTAACAGTGACAGTCTGTTTAATGCAATCAATGTGAGCATTGACAGTGTTGAGAAAGGGTCTACCAAATATGATGGGACAAAAGCTATCTTGTGCAGTAGCAAGGACGAGGAAATCAGTAGGATACTTCGTCTTACCACACAGGACTTCTACGTCTCTCACAATTCCCAGAGGGCAGATAGTGTCTCTATTAGCTAGCGTAATAGTGACATCAATGGGTTCTAACTCAGCAGGTGCAATCTCATCTTTGATTTCATCATATAGGGAACGGGGTATTAAACTAACACTAGCACCCATATCACATAAACCATGGTAACAGTGATCTCCAATCTTGATAGAAACAATGGGCAGGCCAACTACAGGTCTGTATTTGTCTTTCGCGTGGGGTTTAGATATTCTAGCGGAGTCCTCACAGAATTTGATAACATGCCCATCTATGTCTTCGGCTAAGAGATCTTTGATAATAGCAACACTAGGTTCAACTCTAATTTCCTCAGGGGGTGCAAGTGGTCTAATGTAACCCCTACGTATCACAGTTGGAGCTTTCGAATAATCCTTTTTCCTAGCAGGGTAAGGTGGTTTCTCAGCGTAGGCACAAGGAACAATAGGATCACTAAAGGCAATGACTTTCTCTTCAACTAGATTGGGTTTAACTATGTTGATTTCTATAGGAGGATGATACTTAAACCACTTCTCTTTGGGAAGATCAACATGAGCAGCAAAAGATTCACATAGAGAAGCTACTATCTCAGTGTCAAGTCCATACTTAGCGCTAAAATCTCTAGAAGTGTTTGTTTCAACAAAAGATTTAACACAATCAAACTGGAAATTCATACCTGACTCCTTACCTTCTTCCAGCTCCCAATCTTCAGAGTTACGTTTGATTCTTTCCAATAAATTCCACTTGTAAACCACAAACTTCATCTGCATAGATTAGATGCAAGTCTGTATGTGAAGATCCATCTCCTGTAAAAGGATTAGCCAGCAGTTTCTCAAGCATACCTGAAGGAATTTCATAAAAGATATTTTCAGTAGGTACCTCAGGTTCAGGAACAACTCCTCGTGCTTCCGTTCATGGTGAAGATACCCCGAACAAACTCCTCAAAGGAACAGTTTCCATAGTGACAAGTGACAATAAATTTCAGCATAGTATATCAATGTTTCCTTACCAAGTTCCACTTACCAAAGGCGCTTCCTCCCCGGCAACGGTGCCAGAAAATAGTCTTGATGACCCACAAGTATAGGAGATCAATCGTAGTCCTTTTGATAAGTAAGAGAGTCGAACCCAACGAGGAGGAGAAGGTTGTGATAAACGGTTTTCAGCAAGGTAATAACCGCAAGCACTGAAAGTAGAGGCAACAAGTGATGGTATTGTGAGGTGAAACATAGCAAGCAAAAAGTAACAAGTAACAAGTACTAGCAATGGTGCAATAAGTGGCCCAATCCCTTTTGTAGCAAGGGACAAGCCTGAACAAAGTCTTATAAGAGGAAAAGCGCTCCCGAGGACACACGGGAATTTCTGGCATGCTAGTTTCATCATGTTCTTATGATTCGCGTTTGTTACTTTGATAGTTTGATATGTGGGTGGACCGGCGCTTGGGTACTACCCTTACTTGGACAAGCATCCCACTTATGATTAACCCCTCTCGCATGCATCCGCAACTACGAAAGAAGAATTAAGACAACGTCTAACCATAGCATTAAACTAGTGGATCCAAATCAGCCCCTTACGAAGCAACGCATAGACTGGGGTTTAAGCTTCTGTCACTCCAGCAACCCATCATCTACTTACTACTCCCCAATGCCTTCCTCTAGGCCCAAATATGGTGAAGTGTTATGTAGTCGACGTTCACATAACACCACTAGAGGAAAAACAACATCCAGCATATCAAAATACCGAACGAATACCAAATTCACATGACTATTATTAGCATGACTTATCCCATGTCCTCGGGAACAAAAGTAACTACTCACAAAGCATAATCATAATGATGATCAGAGGTGTAATGAATAGCATCAAGGATTTGAACATAAACTCTTCCACCAAGTAATCCAACTAGCATCAACTACAAAGAGTAATCAACACTACTAGCAACCTTACAAGTACCAATCGGAGTCGCGAGACGGAGATTAGTTACAAGAGATGCACTAGGGTTTGGAGAGGAGATGGTGCTGATGAAGATGTTGATGGAGATGCCTCCCCTCCGACGAGAGGAGTGTTGGTGATGACGATGGCGACGATTTCCCCCTTGGGGAGAGAAGTTTCCCGAGCAGGATCGTCCTGCCGGAGCTCTAGATTGGATCTGCTCAAGTTCCACCTCGTGGCGGCGGCGAATCCACGAAAATTCTCCACCTTGATTTTTTTCCGGACGAAGCCCTTCATATAGCAAAAGAGGGGGGCATATTGGGGAACGTCACATGGGAAACAAAAAAAATTCCTACACGCACGAAGACCTATCATGGTGATGTCCATCTACGAGAGGGGATGTGTGATCCACGTACCCTTCTAGACCGTACAGCAGAAGCGTTAGTGAACGCGGTTGATGTAGTGGAACGTCCTCACGTCCCTCGATCCGCCCAGCGAACCATCCCGCGATCAGTCCCACGATCTAGTGCCGAACGGACGGCACCTCCGCGTTCAGCACACGTACAGCTCGACGATGATCTCGGCCTTCTTGATCCAGCAAGAGAGACGGAGAGGTAGAAGAGTTCTCCGGCAGCGTGACGGCGCTCCGGAGGTTGTTGATGATCTCGCCTCAGCACGGCTCCGCCCGAGCTCCGCAGAAACGCGATCTAGAGGTAAAACCGTGGAGATATGTGGTCGGGCTGCCGTGGCAAAGTTGTCTCAAATCAGCCCTAAAACCTCCATATATATAGGGGGAGGAGGGGGGATCCTTGCCTTGGGGTCCAAGGACTCCCAAGGGGGTCGTCCGAACCTTAGGGGGGAACCCTCCCCTTCCAAACCGAGTCCAACTAGGTTTGGAAGGAGGAGTCCTTCCCCCTTTTTCCACCTCCTCTTTTTTTCTTTTCTCTTTGATTTTTCTTCCTATGGCGCATAGGGCTCTCTTGGGCTGTCCCACCAGCCCACTAAGGGCAGGTGCGCCACCCCCAATGCCTATGGGCTTCCCCGGGGTGGGTTGCCCCCCCCCCCCCCCCCGGTGAACTCCTGGAACCCATTCGTCATTCCCGGTACATTCCCGGTAAGTCCAAAAACCTTCCGGTAATCAAATGAGGTCATCCTATATATCAATCTTCGTTTTCGGACCATTGCGGAAACCCTCGTGACGTCCGTGATCTCATCCGGGACTCCAAACAACATTCGGTAACCAACCATATAACTCAAATACGCATAAAACAACGTCGAACCTTAAGTGTGCAGACCCTGCGGGTTCGAGAACTATGTAGACATGACCCGAGAGACTCCTCGGTCAATATCCAATAGCGGGACCTGGATGCCCATATTGGATCCTACATATTCTACGAAGATCTTATCGTTTGAACCTCAGTGCCAAGGATTCATATAATCCCGTATGTCATTCCCTTTGTCCTTCGGTATTTTACTTGCCCGAGATTCGATCGTCAGTATCCGCATACCTATTTCAATCTCGTTTACCGGCAAGTCTCTTTACTCGTTCCGTAATACAAGATCCCGCAACTTACACTAAGTCACATTGCTTGCAAGGCTTGTGTGTGATGTTGTAGTACCGACTGGGCCCCGAGATACCTCTCCGTCACACGGAGTGACAAATCCCAGTCTTGATCCATACTAACTCAACGAACACCTTTGGAGATACCTGTAGAGCATCTTTATAGTCACCCAGTTACGTTGCGACGTTTGATACACACAAAGCATTCCTCCGGTGTCCGTGAGTTATATGATCTCATGGTCATAGGAACAAATACTGGACACGCAGAAAACAGTAGCAACAAAATGACACGATCAACATGCTACGTCTATTAGTTTGGGTCTAGTCCATCACATGATTCTCCTAGTGATGTGATCCCGTTATCAAGTGACAACACTTGCCTATGGCCAGGAAACCTTGACCATCTTTGATCAACGAGCTAGTCAACTAGAGGCTTACTAGGGACAGTGTTTTGTCTATGTATCCACACAAGTATTGTGTTTCCAATCAATACAATTATAGCATGGATAATAAACGATTATCATGAACAAAGAAATATAATAATAACTAATTTATTATTGCCTCTAGGGCATATTTCCAACAGTCTCCCACTTGCACTAGAGTCGATAATCTAGTTCACATCACCATGTGATTCCAACGAATCCAACACCCATAAAGTTCAGGGGTCTGATCACGTCTTGCTCGTGAGAGAGGTTTTAGTCAACGGTTCTGAAACTTTCAGATCCGTGCGTTCTTTACAAATCTTTATGTCATCTGATAGATGCTGATACTACGTGCTATTCGGAAATGCTCCAAATATCTACTCTACTATACGAATCCATTTCACTACTCATAGTTATTCGGATTAGTGTCAAAGCTTGCATCGACGTAACCCTTTACGACGAACTCTGTAACCACCTCCATAATCGAGAAAAATTCCTTAGTCTAGTTAGTTACTAAGGATAACTTTGACCGCTGATCAGTGATTCAATCCTGGATCACTCTGTGTACCTCTTGACATACTTGCTGCAAGGCACACATCAGGTGCGGTACTCAGCATGGCATACTTTAGAGTCTACGGCTAAGGCACAGAAGACGTCCTTCGTCTATTCTCTTTATTCTGTCGTGGTCGGGTTTTGAGTCTTACTCAAATTCAAACTTTACAACGCAACCAAGAACTCCTTCTTTGTTGATCTATTTTGAACTCCTTCAAAAACTTGTCAAGGCATGCATCTTGTTAAAACTTCCATTAAGCGCTTTCTATCTATCTCCATAGATCTTTGATGCTCAACGTTCAAGTAGCTCAATCCAGGTATTCCTTTAAAAACTCCTTTCAAACAACCTTGTATGCTTTACAGAAATTCTACATTACTTCTGATCCACAATATGTCAACCACATATACTTATCAGAAATTCTATAGTGCTCCCACTCACTTCTTGGAAATACAAGTTTCTCATAAACCTTGTACAAACCCAAAATCTATGATCATCTCATCAAAGTGTATATTCCAACTCCGAGATGCTTGCACCAGTCCATTGAAGGATCACTGGAGCTTGCATACTTGCTAGTATCTTTAGGATCGACAAAACCTCCTGGTTGTATCACATACAATGTTTGCTCAAGGAAACCATCGAGGAAACAATGTTTTGACATCCTACGTGCAATATTTCATAAATAATGCAGCAACTACTAACATAATTCTAACAGACTTTTAGCATCGCTACGAGTGAGAAAGTCTCATCATAGTCAACTATTTGATCTTGTCGGAAACATCTTTGCGACAAGTCGAGTTTTTCTTAATAGTGACTTATCACCATCATCGTTTGTCTTCCTTTTAAAGATCCATCTTTACTCAATAGTCCTCTGACCATCAAGTAGTTCTTCCAAAGTCTACACTTTGTTTCCATACATGGATCCTCTCTCGGATTTCATGGCTTCCAGCCATTTGTCGGAATCCGGGCCCACCATTGCTTTCTTCATAACTCGTAAGTTCATTGTTGCTCAACAACATGACCTCCAAGACGGGTTACCGTACCACTCTGCAGGAGTATGCGACCTTGTCAACCTACGAGGCTTGTAGTAACTTGATCCGATGCTCGATGATCACCATCATCAGCTTCCACTTCAATTGGTGTAGGCGCCACAGGAACAACTTCCTGCGCCCTGCTACACACTGGTTGAAGTGATGGTTCAATAACCTCATCAAGTTCTACTACCCTCCCACTCAATTCTTTCGAGAGAAACCTTTCCTCGAGAAAGGATCCGTTTCTAGAAACAAACACTTTGCTTTCGGATCTGAGATAGGAGATGTACCCAACTGTTTTGGATATCCTATGAAGATGCATTTATCCGCTTTGGGTTCGAGCTTATCAGACTGAAACTTTTTCACATAAGTGTCGAAGCCCCAAACTTTCAAGAAACGACAGTTTAGATTTCTCTAAACCTGAGTCTATACTGTGTCATCTCAACGGAAATACGCGGTGCCCTATTTAAAGTGAATGTGGTTGTCTCTAATGCATAACCCATAAACGATAGCGGTAATTCGATAAGAGACATCATAGCATGCACCATACCAAATAGTGTGTGGCTATGACGTTCAGACACATCATCACACTATGATGTTCCAGGTGGCATGAACTGCGAAACAATTTCCACATTGTCTTAACTGTGTACCAAAACTCGTAACTCAGATATTCATTTCTATTATCATATCGTAGACAGTTTATCCTCTTGTTACGACGAACTTCACTCTGAAACAGAATTGAACTTTTCAATATTTCAGACTTGTGATTCATTAAGTAAATACTCTTGTATCTACTCAAATCGTCATTGAAGTAAGAACATAATGATATCCACTGCGTGCCTCAGCACCCATTGGACTGCATACATCAAAATGTATCACTTCCAACAAGTTACTATCTTGTTTCATCTCAATGAAAACAAGGCCTTGCTCATGTAGTATGATTTGCATGTCACTAGTGATTCAAAATCAAGTGAGTATAAAGATCCATCAGCATGGAGCCTCTTCATGCAATTTATACCAACATGACTCAAGCGGCAGTGCCACAAGTAAGTGGTACTATCATCATTACCTCGTATCTTTTCGCACCAGTATCATGAACATGTGTAACACTACGATCAAGATTCAATAAACCATTGAAGGTGATTATTCAAGCAAATAGAGTAACCATTATTCTCTTTAAATGAATAATCGTATTGCAATAAACACGATCCAATCATGTTCATGCTTAACGCAAGCACCAAATAACAATTATTTAGGTTTAACACCAATCCCGATGGTAGAGGGAGCGTGCGACGTTTGATCATATCAACCTTGGAAACACTTCCAACACGTATCGTCACCTCGCCTTTAGCTAGTCTCCGTTTATGTCGTAGCTTTCATTTCGTGTTACTAATCACTTAGCAACCGAACCGGTATCCAATACCCTCATGCTACTAGGAGTACTAGTAAAGTACACATCAACATCATGTATATCAAATATACTTCTTTCGACTTTTGCCAGCCTTCTTATCTACCAAGTATCTAGAGTTTCTCTGCCTCAGTGATTGTTCCCCTCATTACAGAAGCACTTAGTCTCGGGTTTGGGTTTAATCTTGGGTCTCTTCATTAGTGCAGCAACGGTTTTGCCGTTTCACGAAGTATCCCTTCTAGCCCGTGCCTTTTCTTGAAACTTAGTGGTTTTACTAACCATAAACTATTGATGCTCCCTCTTGATTTCTACTTTCTCAGTGTCAAACATCGCGAATCACTCAAGGATCATTGTATCTATCCTTGATATGTTATAGTTCATCACGAAGCTCTCACAGCTTGGTGGTAGTGACTTTGGAGAACCATCACTATCTGATCTGGAAGATTAACTCCCACTTGATTCAAGCGATTGTCGTACTCAGACAATCTGAGCACACGCTCAACGATTGAGCTATTCTCATTTACTTTGTGGACAAAGAATCTTGTTGGAGGTCTCGTACCTCTTAACAAGGGCACAAGCATGAAATCACAATTTCATCTCTTTAGAACATCACTTATGTTCCGTGACGTTTCAAAACGTTTTCGGCGCCTTGCTTCTAAGCCATTAAGTATTTTGCACTGAACTATCGTGTAGTCATCAGAAACGTGTATGTCGGATGTTCACAGCATCCACAGACGACGCTCGAGGTGCAGCACACCGAGTGGTGCATTAAGGACATAAGCCTTCTGCGTAGCAACGAGGACAATCCTCGGTTTTACAGACTTAGTCTGCAAAGTTTGCTACTCTCAACTTTCAACTAAATTTTCTCTAGGAACATATAAAAAACAGTAGAGCTATAGCACAAGCTACATCGTAATTCGCAAAGACCATTAGACTATGTTCATGATAATTAGTTCAATTAATCATATTACTTAAGAACTCCCACTCAAAAAGTACATCTCTCTAGTCATTTGAGTGGTACATGATCCAAATCCACTATCTCAAGTCCTATCATCACGTGAGTCGAGAATAGTTTCAGTGGTAAGCATCTCTATGCTAATCATATCAACTATACGATTCATGCTCGACCTTTCGGTCTCATGTGTTCCGAGGCCATATCTGCAAATGCTAGGCTCGTCAAGCTTAACCCGAGTGTTCCGCGTGTGCAACTGTTTTGCACCCGTTGTATGTGAACGTTGAGTCTATCACACCCGATCATCACGTGGTGTCTCGAAACGAAGAACTGTCGCAACGGTGCACAGTCGGGGAGAACACAATTTCGTCTTGAAATTTTAGTGAGATCACCTCATAATGCTACCGTCGTTCTAAGAAAGATAAGGTGCATAAAAGGATTAACATCACATGCAATTCATAAGTGACATGATATGGCCATCATCATGTCCTTCTTGATCTCCATCACCAAAGCACCGGCACGATCTTCTTGTCACCGGCTTCACACCATGATCTCCATCATCATGATCTCCATCAACGTGTCGCCATCGGGGTTGTCGTGCTACTCATGCTATTACTACTAAAGCTACATCCTAGCAAAATAGTAAACGCATCTCCAAGCACAAACGTTAGTTTAAAGACAACCCTATGGATCCTGCCGGTTGCCGTACCATCGATGTGCAAGTCGATATTAACTATTACAACATGATCATCTCATACATCCAATATATCACATCACATCGTTGGCCATATCACATCACAAGCATACCCTGCAAAAACAAGTTAGACGTCCTCTAATTTTGTTGTTGCATGTTTTACGTGGTGACCATGGGTATCTAGTAGGATCGCATCTTACTTACGCAAACACCACAACGGAGATATATGAGTTGCTATTTAACCTCAACCAAGGACCTCCTCGGTCAATTCCGTTTCAACTAAAGTTGGAGAAACTGACACCCGCCAGTCATCTTTGAGCAACGGAGTTACTCGTAGCGATGAAACCAGTCTCTCGTACGCGTACGAGTAATGTCGGTCCGAGCCGCTTCAATCCAACAATACCGCGGTATCAAGAAAAGACTAAGGAGGGCAGAAAAACGCACATCACCACCCACAAAAACTTTTGTGTTCTACTCGAGAAGACATCTACGCATGAACCTAGCTGTGATACCACAGTTGGGGAACGTCGCATGGGAAACAAAAAAAATTCCTACGCGCACGAAGACCTATCATGGTGATCTCCATCTACGAGAGGGGATGTGTGATCTACGTACCCTTGTAGACCGTACAGCAGAAGCGTTAGTGAACGCGGTTGATGTAGTGGAACGTCCTCAGGTAACTCGATCCGCCCCGCGAACCGTCCCGCGATCAATCCCATGATCTAGTGCCGAACGGACGGCACCTCCGCGTTCAGCACACGTACAGCTCGATGATGATCTCGGCCTTCTTGATCCAGCAAGAGAGACGGAGAGGTAGAAGAGTTCTCCGGCAGCGTGACGGCGCTCCGGAGGTTGGTGATGATCTCGTCTCAGCAGGGCTCCGCCCGAGCTCCGCAGAAACACGATCTAGAGGTAAAACCGTGGAGATATGTGGTCGGGCTGCCGTGGCAAACATGTCTCAAAACAGCCCTAAAACCTCCATATATATAGGGGGAGGAGGGGGGAGCCTTGCCTTGGGGTCCAAGGACTCCCAAGGGGGTCGGCTGAACCTAAGGGGGGAACCCTCCCCTTCCAAACCGAGTCCAACTAGGTTTGGAAGGAGGAGTCCTTCCCTCTTTTTCCACCTCCTCTTTTTTTTCTCTTTGATTTTTCTTCCTATGGTGCATAGGGCTCTCTTGGGCTGTCCCACCAGCCCACTAAGGGCAGGTGCGCCACCCCCAATGCCTATGGGCTTCCCCAGGTTGGGTCCCCCCCCCGGTGAACTCCCGGAACCCATTCGTCATTCCCGGTACATTCCCGGTAACTCCGAAAACCTTCCAGTAATCAAATGAGGTCATCCTATATATCAATCTTCGTTTTCGGACCATTCCGGAAACCCTCGTGACGTCCGTGATCTCATCTGGGACTCCAAACAACATCCGGTAACCAACCATATAACTCAAATACGCATAAAACAACGTCGAACCTTAAGTGTGCAGACCCTGCAGGTTCGAGAACTATGTAGATATGACCCGAGAGACTCCTCGGTCAATATCCAATAGCGGGACCTGGATGCCCATATTGGATCCTACATATTCCACGAAGATCTTATCATTTGAACCTCAGTGCCAAGGATTCATATAATCCCGTATGTCATTCCCTTTGTCCTTCGGTATGTTACTTGCCCGAGATTCGATCGTCACTATCCGCATACCTATTTCAATCTCGTTTACCGGCAAGTCTCTGTACTCGTTCCGTAATACAAGATCCCGCAACTTACACTAAGTCACATTGCTTGCAAGGCTTGTGTGTGATGTTGTATTACCGAGTGGGCCCCGAGATACCTCTCCGTCACACGGAGTGACAAATCCCAGTCTTGATCCATACTAACTCAACGAACACCTTCGGAGATACCTGTAGAGCATCTTTATAGTCACCCAGTTACGTTGCGACGTTTGATACACACAAAGCATTCCTCCGGTGTCCGTGAGTTATATGATCTCATGGTCATAGGAACAAATACTTGACACGCAGAAAACAGTAGCAACAAAATGACACGATAAACATGCTACGTCTATTAGTTTGGGTCTAGTCCATCACATGATTCTCCTAATGATGTGATCCCGTTATCAAGTGACAACACTTGCCTATGGCCAGGAAACCTTGACCATCTTTGATCAACGAGCTAGTCAACTAGAGGCTTACTAGGGACAGTGTTTTGTCTATGTATCCACACAAGTATTGTGTTTCCAATCAATACAATTATAGCATGGATAATAAACGATTATCATGAACTAAGAAATATAATAATAACTAATTTATTATTGCCTCTAGGGCATATTTCCAACAGGGCAGTGGGCCGCCAGGGAGCCCACAAGCCCTGTTGCTGCGGCCAGGGGGGTAGGTCGCGGCAACCAGGCTTGTGGGCCCCTGGTTGCTCCCCTTTGACACTTCTTTCGCCTAGTATTTTTTATAAAATCCAGAAAAAATTCACGTTGATTTTCAGGGCGTTTGGAGTTTTGCAGAATAGAGGACTCAGACTTGCTCCTTTTCCAGTCCAGAATTCCAGCTGTCGGTATTCTCCCTCCTCAAATAAACCTTGCAAAATAAGAGAGAAAAGGCATAAGTAAGGTTCCACAAAGTATGATAACAGTCCATAAAGCGATAAATATCAACATGAAAGCATGATGCAAAATGGACGTATCAACCACCCGCACCTATTTTCTAGCCAACCCGAATCTCTAGGGCGAGATTCATCTTAAGGTGGGTAGGTTTGTAACATCCCAAATTTCCAATTTGGAATGTTTTACAATTGTAGCTAAGCATCTATGCATTTTGATTGTAATAAAGTTGGCATTCGAATTTCTTTCGATTTTTGCTTTGCATTTTATTTTTCTTCACTCTCAGAATGCCCGGAATAATATCTTTCCAAGCAAGAAAGAGTGGAGGAACATGACCCTCCAAAACCAGGGGTATTTCTTTGAAATATTTGAACCATAAAACCCAAGGTTTATTTGAAAAATATTTGCAAAAATAAAATAAATCATTTAGGCAATTTTGTGAAAATAATTTTTTCTGAAGTTTTTATTTTGGCCGTGGAAAAATGTCCATCTTATAGAGTTTATTTTTCTGATAATTTTAATATATAATAACCCTATATTCCGAGGATATTTTATTTTCCTTTTAATCATTTTAATTCCTGTTTTTAATAAAAGGGAAGGAGATCTTTTATTTAGGAAGGTCACTCGGCCACTTTAGGAAACGCATCGGGCCCAAAAACCTTACCTTCTTCTTCCTCTCGTCACCTTCCATTCTAGCCATGGCAGAAGCTTCCTGGAAGCTTCCCTCCCCCGATTCGTGGGCTATACTTCATTCCGGAGCCTCCCACCACCACTATAGGAACGCCTCGTCCCTCCTTGTTCCGTTTTCCCCATCAACTCGTCCTCTCCCTGCCTCTAGACGCCACACCCCACCATCATTGTTCATGTCAAGAACCAAAGCAACAAGAGGTCTCCATGCCTTTCCCCATCGCCAGGCAAAGCCCTCCTCACTCCCCTGGTAACCCTGCGCGCCACACCACCCCTGTCGCGCCCCCAAGCCACCCCCTCACCTCGTCTCCCCCCTGCAGGACACCCCCTCCCCGTCGACTCCTCTCTGCTAGGGACGTCGAGCAGAAGCCACCAGGAGCCCAGGATGCCCCTCCTCGCCCCCGGACGCCCGTGACGCCGCCCCCCACCAAGCGCCGACCCCCCCACCGCCGTTCCCCCTCCCCGCAGGCGACTCCCCCTCGCCGGAGCAGCCCCTCCTCGCCGTCGTCCTTAATGTCATCGCTGCTAAGTCACGGTAGCAGGTAACCTCCTGTGTTCTTTTTTCTTTTCCCTCTTTCTATTTCGTTTCACCTTTAGATCTAGGTCTTGTGGTATAGATTAGAAATGGCATACCCCTTCGGTTCTTTTAAAAGAACTGGCCGGTCTGTTGTTTTATTTATATTAGCCGAATCGTTTTTTCTAAGTTGCGGCCATTCGTTAGATTAGCACTAGCAGCGCACCCTTCCAGCCAATCAGATCTTGCCACGTCACCGTTTTCTTTTCTATTTTAAATCTGTAACAGAATTAGTTTTGTTTTTGTTTTCTTTATAACTTTTAATATACAAATCTAGTTAAGGTGATTCTTTTTGAGATAGATCAAAAAAAATATTTATTTTCCGAAAATATAAAATTTGACGATGTTTGAATTTATAAAATTTGAGTTACAACAGATTTGGTTTAAATCTTATTTTGTGCATACCGGGAGTTTGAAAATAGATTTCTAATTGATTATTTTTGCTACTGATCACTAGTGATATTATTTATCAGTAGGATTAATTTCAGAATTTTTATAATAATTGATCATGGGGATTTCACCAAAACAGATTCTGTTTTGGTTATGTAAAGGCAATTTCACTTCTCTATGCTATAGCTATTGTTTGATAGTTGTGTTATTTTGATTTCTTGTCATTGTGGTGCTTATTGTGTGAATGTGTTTGTGTTGTTAGATCACCCGAAGTGTGAAGCTTGTTACCAAGAAGGGCTCGAGTTCGACAATCGTCAGCAAGGCAAGTCACGTTGATCATATTATTACCTATGTTTTATATGCATTGTAGTTCTACCTTTCTTCACCCAATTGCATGCAAAGTAGGTACTTGGAAAATTGGATCTTTATGTAGTATCATGTGGTAGGCACCCAACACCCTTGTTACTTGGCCTGTGACATTGAACTTTATTTTCCTATCCCTTAGTAGATGGGGTTTTGGTTGAGAGTCTATCACGAGTGTTGTGAGAAAATTTTAATAATCAAGACCGGATATGTCAAGACTTTCGAGATCTCGTGATGCAATATACCTCTGGGTGAAGGACGGTATTGATGGGGCCCCCTGGGATAAACCAGCGGAGGATCCGGGATGCATGGAGAAGCGCCATGACATCTTGCGGAAAGCTTCACCCAGGCACGAAGAGATGGATGGATGCTTCAAGACCCAAGGCTTACCTGCACAGCCACAAGTCATTATGGGTTCTGGCTTCGTTGGACAAGCAGTGACTCTGGACGGGCGGTGCTACGAGATGTAGAAGAATGGTAGGATTGGATGGGCACCGACAGAGGCTCAGAGGAACCCGTTGAAAGACCATGTTTTGATCATCCGGTCCTCAAACACTCTGTAGTGCGAGGACATTCAACGGAGGCGATCAAATCTTGCGGGGAACGTGTGCAAAACTCTGCAGAGTACCCAAACCTAACCGATTAGCCGTGTCCACGGTCATGGACGACTTGAGCCGAAGGAACTGAAACTATCTGGAATTCTCAACACAAATAATAATGATGTGGGTATTATTGACCACTTGGTTACGAGAATTGGTTGTTGGAACCATCTCATTAACAACGAACAATGTAGTAATATTTTTCTTTTAGCCCTCCCTTGTTGTAGGAGAAAACTTTGCTTTTCGCTAAAAACTTACAAGCTCCACCTTCCATATATGCATGTAGAATAGATGATACTTTTCACCTCTCTCTTTTGTGACTTGCCGGCATATTCAATATGCTGACCTACACAGCTGCAACGTGTCATGTTGCAGAGTACCTTTCCGACCAGGAGTGAGGTCACGGTCTACGCTCGGTGATATGCCCTGGAGTCAGATGGACTCTACTACTTTTGAAGCTTCCGCTAGTCTTCGTTTAGTTATCTCATGAGTTTGGCCTTCAGCCTCTTTATTCTAATCATTATAGTAATAAAGTACTCGATATGAGATCCGATTAATAAAGATGTGTGATTGAACTCTCGATATATACATTGATGTACTATGTGTATACCAGCATGATCTTGGGATGGTACACAAACACCAAAGACTTGGCCGTTTCAGGTCGGGTCGCTACATTCATAGTTTGGGTCTTGCCCATCACATCATTCTTCTAGTGATGTGATCCCATTATCAAATGACAACTCATGTCTATGGCCATGAAACCTTGACCATCTTGGATCAACAAGATAGTCCATTAGAGGCTCACTAGGGACAGTATGTTGTCTATGTATCCACACATGTATTTGATTTTCCAATCAATACAATTCTAGCATGGATAATAAACTATTATCATGAACAAGAGAATATAATAATAACCACTTTATTATTGCCTCCACGACATATTCCAGCACCGGACGCCTCCATAACAAGATCCCCGAATGCACCATCGAGAACACCACCATTAGACATAGATCCATTCTTGTAAAAGTAGGGTTTGTAAACTCGACTCATGTGTGACTCCCTGATCGTGATTCATATATTCATTCATATAATCATTGAAAACTATGGTATTAATAATATGATTCCCTTTTACTCGACCTCTTTGTTATGCATCTATGCTAGTGATATATATATATGCAAGTATTGGTCATAGATTATGGATGCAACTGTTAAAAATAACTTTGGTGGCATAGAATCTTGTGGTGGCTCAAGGATTACACCACATTGTGAAAAGCCCGATTTCGCTGATATAAAATCATGTGGGAACTAGAGGAGAACTCTATTGTCAAGGATTATATTTGGGGATTTTTTGATACTATTCCGACTAGTATAATGCCTGTGCGTTTCCACAGGCCATGAATATATTTTTATCAGTTGCAAATATAATTACAATGCATGAAAATATTAAAATGCATAGAAATTATATCATATAACAATAAGAAATAATTGAAATCTACTTTAATGATCCAACTAATTATCTCTTACAAACTAAAATCTAATTGATGTTTTAAAGATATTTTTGTACAATGTGAGGAATGTTTTCTTCAACTTCATTGTGTGTCACAATGTGAGTCGCATCCTGATTTTTGATGAGTTTAAAATTTTAGGCTACATATAGATCATTTGGTTGGTATTTTTTTAGAAATGACTTGTTATGCTATGTGACATTGTTGTCAACATATAGGAGCTCCTCATTTTCACTTTTTTGACAAGAAAAAAACAGCCACTCCTCTCACTAACGCACCGCACGGCCGCCTTCTTCTCTGCATGCACAGTCGTCTCAACACCGAGCTAGCCCACCGATTTAGCATCATGGGTAGCTCGATCCGCCCGGGAGGTGCAAAAGGGATTGTGAAAGCACATTTGCTCCCTAGGGTGGTTTTGATAATTGATCACAACATATGCATCATTGGACTAATGTGTTCTCCAATTCTATTTCAGAAAAGTTGAAAAGATGATATGGCTTAAGGTTTTTGTGGAGATGCCCCTTGATGCAAGAAAGGAATAATATTGGCACAAGCTTCAAGCTAGAAGACTCTTCATTTTATATTTGTGAGAAATCACTTTTTGAGTCCATAGGAAAGCCAATATACTATTAAAAGGGATGAGGTAGTAAAATGAACTGATTGCTCAAATGCTCAAAGTTAGCCACCAAAACACTCACTCATTTTTCCCACATATCCACTATGTCGAGTTCCACATTCACAAATTCGGTGTCACCAACATTTCCACATCAGACCCACCAAGTTTGAAACTCATACAGAACCCTAGCCATTCCCACCAAATCGGCGCAACCGAAACTGCATCGGTGCTACTAAGTTTGGCTGACCAACATTCTGTTGCCAAGATACACAAAATCGGAATTTCCTAGTTTGAGTATCGGTGCCACCAAGTTTGGCCATCTGACCATTAGTCACCTTTTTGGTGCCACCGAGTTGTATATATCATTCTCATCGAGATTTAAAGGTTCATACCTTTAGTGCTAGTCAGTACCACCGAGTTTCCAACTTTGCTGTAAACGAGTTTGCTCTTTTGTGTGTAACCGTTGGATTTTTTATGTTGTCTATATATACCCCTTCACCCACCTATCATTCGTGGGAGAAGCACTCAGAACACACACTTCATTTCCAGATCCATTTTCTGAGAGAGAACCACCTACTCATGTGTTGAGACCAAGATATTCCAATACAATCATTTGAAACTTGATCTCTAGCCTCCCCAAACTACTTTCCACCAAATCAAACTCTCCTACACATTCATATTCTGTGAGAGAATGATTTGTGTTGAGGATACTATCTTTAGAAGCACATGAGCAAGGAGTTCATTGATCTACCCCATCTATTGCCTTTTGGAGGGTGGTGCCCCCTAGATTGGTTAGGTGTCACTTGGGATCCTCCTACTTTGTGTTGTGGAGTTGAACCAAGATGTTTGTAAGGGCAAGGAGATCGCCTACTTAGTGAAGATCTACCGTGAGTAAGGCTAGTCCTCCATGGACAGAAGCCGTGGTGGGATAGACAAGGCCGCTTCTTTGTGGACCCTTCATGGGTGGAGCCCTCCATGGACTCTCGCAGTCGTTACCCTCCATGGGTTGAAGTCTCCACTAACATGGACGTATGATAGCACCACCTGCCAGAACCATGCCAAAAATCACCGTGTCAACCTCATGCGTTTGATCTCCCTACCTTACTCCTCTATTTACACTTGCATGTTTACTTTCCGCTGCTATACTATTAGAACTGCATGTGTAGGGTGTACTTGACTTGTTATAACTGTCGTAGGTGCCTCTCAAGTAAAATTGGGAAAAGGCACAAAAAAATCTTGTCAAGTAGTCTAATCACCCCCCCCTCTAGACATACTTTTGATCCTACAAGTGGTATCACAGCCAGGTTTCCATTTCTTTGGTTTAGCAACCTAGGAGAGTATGGCATCTAGTGAGGGAAATTATCATCGTAGAGGTCCTTACTTCGATGGCGCTAATTTTGCTAGTTGGAAGCATAAAATGAAAATGCATATACTTGGCTTTAATCCTCATGTTTGGGTTGTTATTCATGTTGGTCTGCAAGGTAACTTCTTTGGAGATGGGCATGAACCAGATCGTGATGCGAGGGATGATGATCTGAAGATGTTGCAACCTAATGCTCAAGCCTGCGATATCATCTTAAACTGCCTTTGCCTTGAAGAATTCAACAAAATCAGTCATCTTGAGAATGCAAAAGAAATTTGGGATACTTTGGTTGATATGCACGAAGGTATTGATTCTGTCAGACAATCTAAGTTGGATGTGCTTCAAAGTCAGCTTGACAAGTTCAAGATGAAGGATGGTGAAGGAGTCGTTGAAATGTACTCTAGGCTAGCTCTCATCGCCAATGAGATTGTCGGCTTAGGAAGCAAAGAGATGACAGACAAATTCATCATCAAGAAGATACTTAGAGATCTTGATGGCAAGTATGACACAGTGTGCACATTGATCCAAATGATGCCAAATTACAAAGATCTCAAGCCAACTGAAGTCATTGGTAGGATTGTTGCTCAGGAGATGTCACTCAAGGACAAAGATGAGCTACCACAAGTCAAACGGTGCTTATAAAGTTCCATGTGATGCTCCCGCTACTTCAAAAGACAATCTTGTCACTCATAAAGAGATAAGCCTCATGGTCAGAAAATTCAAGAAGTTCTACAAGAGTAGAGGCGAAGATAGAAGCACAAGTTCAAGACATGATGAGAAGCGTTCGTCCAGTCGTGACCGAAACTGCTACAATTGTGGGAAGCCCGGACACTAATCAAATGACTGCTCGGCTCCCTACAAAATAAGAGAAGATTCACCTCGAAGACGAAGCTCAAGAGACGAGTCACCTCATAGAGAGAGAAGGAGTAGAGAAGATCACTATGAACAAAGACACTCGCGGAGAGGCAAGGAATCGGAGAAGAAAGACAAATACACCAAGACAGTTCAAGAAGAAGACATCAAGCTCATGTTGGTGAATGGGTCTGTGGCTCCGAGTCTGATCACCACTCCAAGAGAAGCTATCACTCCAACTCCGACTATAGTCAAGATGAAGGTGTTGCCGGGATTGCGATTGTTTCCACCAACTCCTACGACTTATTTGATTCACCAAATGAGGGAGTGAGAAACTCCTTCATGGCTAAAGGCCCCAAGGTATTGTTGGAAATATGCCCTAGAGGCAATAATAAAATGGTTATTATCATATTTCCTTGTTCATGATAATCGTCTATTGTTCATGCTATAATTGTATTAACAGGAAACAGTAATACATGTGTGAATAAATAGATCACAATGTGTCCCTAGCAAGCCTCTAGTTAGCTAGCTCGTTAGTCAATAGATGATCATGGTTTCCTGATCATGGGCATTAGATGTCATTGATAACGGGATCACATCATTGGGAGAATGATGTGATGGACAAGACCCAATCCTAAGCCTAGCACTAGATCGTATTGTTCGTATGCTAATGCTTTTCTAATGTCAAGTATCTTTTCCTTCGACCGTGAGATTGTGCAACTCCCGGATACCGTAGGAGTGCTTTGGGTGTATCAAACGTCACAACGTAACTGGGTGACTATAAAGGTGCACTACGGGTACCTCCGAAAGTGTCTGTTGGGTTGGCACGAATCGAGATCGGCATTTGTCACTCTGTGTGACAGAGAGGTATCTCTGGGCCCACTCGGTAGAACATCATCATGAGCTCAATGTGACTAAGGAGTTAGTCACACGATGACGTGCTACGGAACGAGTAAAGAGACTTACCGGTAACGAGATTGAACAAGGTATAGGTATACCGACGATCGAATCTCGGGCAAGTTCTATACCGACAGACAAAGGGGATCGTATACGGGATTGATTGAATCCTTGACATCGTGGTTCATCTGATGAAATCATCGTGGAGCAAGTGGGAGCCACCATGGGTATCCAGACCCACTGATGGTTATTGGCCAGAGAGGTGTCTCGGTCATGTCTGCCTGTCTCCCGAACCCGTAGGGTCTACACACTTAAGGTTCGATGACGCTAGGGTTATAGGGAATTGTTATACGAGGTTACCGAAAGTTGTTCGGAGTCCCGGATGAGATCGCGGACATCACAAGGAGCTCCAGAATGGTCCGGAGGTAAAGATTGATATATAGGACGGATGGTTTCGGACACCGGAGGTGTTTCGGGCGTCACCGGTAACGTACCGGGACCACCGGAGGTGGCCCCGGGGGTCCACCGAAGGGGGGCAACGACCCCGAGAGGCTAGATGGGCTAAGTGCGGGAGGGAACCAGCCCCTAGGTGGGCTTGTGCGCCTCCCACACCCAGCCCAGTGCGCAAGTGGTGGGGAGAGGGGGCAACCCTAGGCGCAGGTGGGCCTTAGGCCCACCAGGTGGTGCGCCACACCCCCTCCCACCCTAGCCGCCGCCCCCCTCTCCCATCTGGTGGCCGCCGGCCCCTAGGGAGGGAACCCTAGGGATGGCGCAGCCCTCCCCCCTCCTCCTATAAATAGAGAGGGGTTTTGGCCATTGAGACACACGGTTTTCCCTCTCTCTCGGCGCAGCCCTGCTCTTCCTCCTCCTCCTCTCCGCCGGTGCTTGGCGAAGCCCTGCCGGGAGACCTCGTCTCTCCATCGACACCATGCCGTCGTGTTGCTGGAGTTCTTCCCCAACCTCTCCCTCCTCCTTGCTGGATCAAGGTGCGGGAGACGTCACCGGGTTGCACGTGTGTTGAACGCGGAGGTGCCGTTGTTCGGCACTAGATCGGAATCGCTACGAGTACGAGTCCATCAACCGCGTTCTAGCAACACTTCCGCTTAGCAATCTTCAAAGGTATGAAGATGCTCTTACCCCTCTCTCGTTGCTGGTCTCTCCATAGGAAGATCTGAACATGCGTAGGAAAATTTTGAATTTATGCTACGTTACCCAACAGTGGCATCCGAGCCAGGTTTTCTATGCGTAGATTCTATGCACGAGTAGAACACAAAAGTTGTGGGCGATGATTTGTCAATTTGCTTTCCGTTACTAGTCTTATTCTTTTCCGGCGGTATTGTGGGATGAAGCGGCCCGGACCGACTTTACACGTACGCTTACGTGAGACTGGTTCCACCAACAGACATGCACATCGTGCATAAAGGTGGCTAGCGGGTGTCTGTCTCTCCTACTCTAGTCGGATTGGATTTGATGAAAAGGGTCCTTATGAAGGGTAAATAGCTTTGGCATATCATCGTTGTGGCTGTCACATAGGTAAGAAGGCTTTCTTGCTAGAAACCCAAATCAGCCACGTAAAACTTGCAACAACAATTAGAGGACGTCTAACTTGTTTTTGCAGGGTTTGACATGTGATGTGATATGGCCAAAGTTGTGATGTTGCATGTATGATGTATGAGATGATCATGTTATTGTAATAGGTTTCACGACTTGCATGTCGATGAGTATGACAACCGGCAGGAGCCATAGGAGTTGTCTTAATTTATTGTATGAGATGCAACGCCATGTGCTTACTACTTTTACTTCATTGCTAACGGTTAGCCATAGTAGTAGTGATAGTAGTAGTTGGCGTGACGACTTCACGGAGACACGATGATGGAGATTATGATGATGGAGATCATGGTGTCACGCCGGTGACGATGATGATCATGCGATGCCTGAAGATGGAGATTGAAAGAGCAAAGATGATAATGGCCATATCATGTCACTATATGATTGCATTGTGATGTTTATCATGTTTTACATCTTATTGCTTAAAACGACGGTAGAATAATAAGATGATCCCTCTTAAAATTTCGAGAACGTATTCCCCTAAGTGTGCACCGTAGCGAAGGTTCGTTGTCTCGAAGCACCACGTGATGATCGGGTGTGATAGATTCTAACGTTCGCATACAACGGGTGTAAGCCAGATTTACACACGCGAAACACCTAGGTTGACTCGACGAGCTTAGCATGTACAGACATGACCTCGAATACAAGAGACCGAAAGGTCGAACATGAGTCGTATGGTTGAATACGATCATCATGAAGTTGCTCACCATGGTGACTAGTCCGTCTCACGTGATGATCGGACACGGGTTAGTCAACATGGATCATGTATCACTTAGATGACTAGAGGGATGTCGATTTAAGTGGGAGTTCATACTTAATTTGATTAAATGAACTTAATTGTCATGAACTTAGTCTAAAAGTTGTCTTTATAAATATTGTAGATGTCCAACGTCAACCTCAACTTCAACGCATTCCTAGAGAAAAACAAGTTGAAAGATGATGGTAGCAACTATGCGGACTGGGTTCGCAACTTGAAGCTCATCCTCGAAGCAGCTAAAAAGGCTTATGTCCTTAATGCGCCGCTAGGTGACCCTCCCGCTCCCGCAGCAGCCCAGGACATTCTGAACATCTGGCAAACGCGCAGTGATGACTACTCTCTGGTCAGGTTCGGCATGTTATACAGTTTAGAAACGGGGCTCCAAAGGCGTTTTGAGCAACACGGGGCATATGAGATGTTCCAGGAGCTGAAGCTAGTTTTTCAAGTTCATGCCCGTGTCGAGAGATATGAAGTCTCCGACAAGTTCTTTAGCTGTAAGATGAGGAGAACAGTTCTGTCAGTGAGCACATACTCAAAATGTCTAGATTACACGGTCGTCTGACTTCACTTGGAGTCGAACTTCCGGATGATGCTATAATTGACAGAATCCTCCAGTCTCTCCCACCAAGCTACAAAGGATTTGTGCTTAACTACAACATGCAAGGGATGGAGAAGATCATTCCCGAGTTGTACTCGATGCTCAAGTCTGCAGAAGTAGAAATCAAGAAGGAGCATCAAGTGTTGATGGTCAACAAGACCACTAGTTTCAAGAAAGGCAGGGGTAAGAAGAACTTCGAGAAAGACGACAAAGTTGTTGCCGCGCTCGGTAAGCCAGATGCCGGGAAGAAGAAAAAGAACGGGCCCAAGCCTGAGACTGAGTGCTTCTATTGCAAGGGAAAGGGTCACTGGAAGCGGAACTGCCCCAAATACTTAGCGGACAAGAAGGGAGGCAACGTTAAAGGTATATGTGATATACATGTTATTGATGTGTACCTTACCAGCGCTCGTAGTAGCTCCTGGGTATTTGGTACCGGTGATGTTGCTCACATTTTCAACTCAAAGCAGGAACTGCGGAATAAGCGGAGACTGGCCAAGGACGAGGTGACGATGCGCGTCGGGAATGGTTCAAAGGTCGATGTGATCGCCGTCGACACGCTACCTCTACATCTACCGTCGGGATTAGTTTTAAACCTTAATAATTGTTATTTAGTACCAGCTTTAAGCATGAACATTGTATCAAGGTCTTGCTTAATGCGAGACGGCTACTCATTTAAGTCAGAGAATAATGGTTGTTCTATTTATATGAGTGATATGTTTTATGGTCATGCTCCGCTGGTGAATGGTTTATTCTTGATGAATCTCGATCGTGATGTTACACATATTCATAGTGTGAGTACCAAAAGATGCAAAGTTGATAATGATAGTCCCACATACTTGTGGCACTGCCGCCTTGGTCATATCGGCGTTAAACGCATGAAGAAGCTCCATACTGATGGACTATTAGAGTCTCTTGACTTTGAATCATTTGACACATGCGAACCGTGCCTCATGGGCAAGATGACTAAGACTCCATTCTCAGGAATAATGGAGAGAGCAACCGACTTATTGGAAATAATACATACTGATGTGTGTGGTCCAATGAACGTTGAAGCTTGTGGTGGTTATCGTTATGTTCTCACTCTCACCGATGATTTGAGTAGGTATGGGTATATCTACTTGATGAAGCACAAATCTGAGACGTTTGAAAAGTTCAAGGAATTTCAGAGTGAGGTTGAGAATCAACGTGACAGAAAAATTAAATGTCTACGATCTGATCGTGGAGGAGAATATTTGAGTCATGAGTTTGGCACACACCTAAGGAAGTGTGGAATCGTTTCACAACTGACGCCGCCTGGCACACCGCAGCGCAACGGAGTGTCTAAACGTCGTAATCGCACTTTATTAGATATGGTACGATCTATGATGTCTCTCACCGACTTACCGCTATCATTTTGGGGATACGCATTAGAAACTGCAGCATTCACTTTAAATAGGGCACCGTCTAAATCCGTTGAGACGACACCGTATGAACTATGGTTTGGCAAGAAACCTAAGTTGTCGTTTTTAAAGTTTCGGGCTGCGATGCTTATGTGAAGAAACTTCAACCAGAAAAGCTCGAACCCAAAACGGAGAAATGCGTATTCATAGGATACCCTAAGGAAACTATTGGGTATACCTTCTATCTTAGATCCGAAGGTAAAACCTTTGTTGCCAAGAACGGATCCTTTCTAGAGAAAGAGTTTCTCTCGAAAGAAGTAAGTGGGAGGAAGGTAGAACTTGATGAGGTAGTTGCACCCCCTCTCGAACAGGATAGTAGCACAGCGCGGGAAGTTGTTCCTGTGGCGCCTACACCGACTGAAGAGGAAGTTAATGATGATGATCATGAAGCTTCGGATCAAGATACTACTGAACCGCGAAGGTCCACAAGGGCACGCTCCGCGCCAGAGTGGTACGGCAACCCTGTGATGGAAATCATGTTGTTAGACAACGATGAACCTTCGAACTATGAAGAAGAAATGACGGGACCCGGATTCCAACAAATGGCTTGAGGCTATGAAATCCGAGATAGGATCCATGTATAAAAACAAAGTATGGACTTTGATGGACTTGCCCGATGACCGGCGAGCCATAGAAAATAAATGGATCTTCAAGAAGAAGACTGATGCAAACGGTAATGTAACCGTTTACAAAGCTCGACTTGTCGCAAAGGGTTTTCGACAAATTCAAGGAGTTGACTACGAAGAGACTTTCTCTCCCGTAGCGAAGCTGAAATCAGTCCGAATCATGTTTGCAATTGCCGCCTTTTATGATTATGAAATTTGGCAAATGGACGTCAAAACAGTGTTCCTTAACGGGAACCTTAAGGAAGAGTTGTATATGATGCAACCAGAAGGTTTTGTCGACCCTAAGGGTGCTAACAAAGTATGCAAGCTCCAGCGCTACATCTATGGGCTGGTGCAAGCATCTCGGAGTTGGAACATTCGCTTTAATGAGGTGATTAAAGCGTTTGGGTTCATACAGGTTTACGGAGAAGCCTGTCTGTACAAGAAAGTGAGTGGGAGCTCTGTAGCTTTCCTCATACTATATGTGGATGACATATTATTAATGGGGAATAATATAGAGATGTTGGAGAGCATAAAGGCCTATTTGAACAAGAGTTTTTCAATGAAGGACCTTGGAGAAGCTGCATACATATTAGGCATCAAGATCTATAGAGATAGATCGAGACGCCTCATAGGTCTTTCGCAAAATACATACCTTGACAAGATATTGAAGAAGTTCAATATGGAAAACTCAAAGAAAGGGTCCTTGCCAGTTTTGCAAGGTATGAGATTGAGTAAGACTCAGTCGCCGACCACGGCAGCAGATAGAGAGAAGATGAGTTATGTCCCCTACGCTTCAGCCGTGGGCTCTCTAATGTATGCCATGCTGTGTACCAGACCTGATATAAACCTTGCCATAAGTTTGGTAGGGAGGTACCAAAGTGATCCCGGTATGGAACACTGGACAGCGGTCAAGAATATCCTTAAGTACCTGAAAAGGACTAAGGAAATGTTTCTCGTTTATGGAGGTGACGAAGAGCTCGTCGTAAAGGGTTACGTCGACGCTAGCTTCGACACAGATCCGGATGACTCTAAGTCACAGACCGGATACGTATATCTGTTGAATGGTGGGGCAGTGAGCTGGTGCAGCAGCAAGCAAGAAGTCGTGGCAGCATCTACATGTGAAGCGGAGTACATAGCTGCTTCAGAAGCGGCTCATGAAGGAATTTGGATGAAGGAGCTCATCACCGACCTTGGAGTGGTTCCAAGCGCGTCGGGTCCTATGACACTCTTCTATGATAACACTGGAGCCATTGCCATAGCCAAGGAGCCCAGGTTTCACCGGAAGACGAAGCACATCAAGCGCCGCTACAACTCCATCCAAGACCATGTCCACAGTGGAGTGATAGATATTTGTAAAGTACACACGGATCTGAATATTGCAGACCCGTTGACTAAACCTCTTCCACGAGCAAAACATGATGAACACCATAATGCTATGGGTGTTCGATACATCACAATGTAACTAGATTATTGACTCTAGTGCAAGTGGGAGACTGTTGGAAATATGCCCTAGAGGCAATAATAAAATGGTTATTATCATATTTCCTTGTTCATGATAATCGTCTATTGTTCATGCTATAATTGTATTAACAGGAAACAGTAATACATGTGTGAATAAATAGATCACAATGTGTCCTAGCAAGCCTCTAGTTAGCTAGCTCGTTAGTCAATAGATGATCATGGTTTCCTGATCATGGGCATTAGATGTCATTGATAACGGGATCACATCATTGGGAGAATGATGTGATGGACAAGACCCAATCCTAAGCCTAGCACTAGATCGTATTGTTCGTATGCTAATGCTTTTCTAATGTCAAGTATCTTTTCCTTCGACCATGAGATTGTGAAACTCCCGGATACCGTAGGAGTGCTTTGGGTGTATCAAACGTCACAACGTAACTGGGTGACTATAAAGGTGCACTACGGGTACCTCCGAAAGTGTCTGTTGGGTTGGCACGAATCGAGATCGGGATTTGTCACTCCGTGTGACGGAGAGGTATCTCTAGGCCCACTCGGTAGAACATCATCATGAGCTCAATGTGACTAAGGAGTTAGTCACACGATGACGTGCTACGGAACGAGTAAAGAGATGGGGTCCACCGAAGGGGGGCAACGACCCCAAGAGGCTAGATGGGCTAAGTGCGGGAGGGAACCAGCCCCTAGGTGGGCTTGTGCGCCTCCCACACCCAGCCCAATGCGCAAGTGGTGGGGAGAGGGGGCAACCCTAGGCGCAGGTGGGCCTTAGGCCCACCAGGTGGTGCGCCACACCCCCTCCCACCCTAGCCGCCGCCCCCCTCTCCCATCTGGTGGCCGCCGGCCCCTAGGGAGGGAACCCTAGGGATGGCGCAGCCCTCCCCCCTCCTCCTATAAATAGAGAGGGGTTTTGGCCATTGAGACACACGGTTTTCCCTCTCTCTCGGTGCAGCCCTGCTCTTCCTCCTCCTCCTCTCCGCCGGTGCTTGGCGAAGCCTTGCTGGGAGACCTCGTCTCTCCATCGACACCATGCCGTCGTGTTGCTGGAGTTCTTCCCCAACCTCTCCCTCCTCCTTGCTGGATCAAGGTGCGGGAGACGTCACCGGGTTGCACGTGTGTTGAACGCGGAGGTGCCGTTGTTCGGCACTAGATCGGAATCGCTACGAGTACGACTCCATCAACCACGTTCTAGCAACGCTTCCGCTTAGCAATCTTCAAAGGTATGAAGATGCTCTTACCCCTCTCTCGTTGCTGGTCTCTCCATAGGAAGATCTGAACATGCGTAGGAAAATTTTGAATTTATGCTACGTTACCCAATAGTGGCATCCGAGCCAGGTTTTCTATGCGTAGATTCTATGCACGAGTAGAACACAAAAGTTGTGGGCGATGATTTGTCAATTTGCTTTCCGTTACTAGTCTTATTCTTTTCCGGCGGTATTGTGGGATGAAGCGGCCCGGACCGACTTTACACGTACGCTTACGTGAGACTGGTTCCACCAACAGACATGCACATCGTGCATAAAGGTGGCTAGCGGGTGTCTGTCTCTCCTACTCTAGTCGGATTGGATTTGATGAAAAGGGTCCTTATGAAGGGTAAATAGCTCATGAGAGTACTCTAGAACATCATAGAGAGCTTGCAAGAACCCATGACAAGCTACGCTTCGAGAAGCTTGTAGCGACCCGACTCAAAAGGAGTCAAGCCTCTGTGTTTCTGTGCCATCCCTGGATCAGTATGCTGGCACACACAGTACATCAATGTATATATCAAAGTGCAATCACATGGAAATAGCGTAAAACTGATATATACCTTAAATATCTCAGCGGAAGCAGTCAAGGGAGTGGAGTCCCAATAAACACCAACGACAAGTTGAGTGTAGACCGTAACCCTGAATCGTACTCTTACTCGTCGAAGAAAAATATCTGCAACATAAGACGTTGCAGCCGTGTAGGTCAGCATATTGAATATGCCGGCAAGTCACAAGAGAGAGGTGAAAAGTAATCATCTATACTATATGCATATATGGCAGGTGGGGCTATAAGTTTTTAGCGAAAAGCAAGTTTTCTCCTACAACAAGAGTGGGCTAAAAGCAAAATGTTACTACATTGTTGGTTGTTAACGAGATGGTTCCGCCAACCAGTTCTCGTACCCGAGTTGTCAATAATTACCCTCATCAAATATATTTAAAGGTGTTGAGAAATCCGAATAACTTCAGTTCCTTTGGCTCAAGTCGTCCATGACCGTGGATACGGCTAATCGATTAGGTTTGAGTACTCTGCAGAGTTTTGCACACGTTCCCCACAAGATTTGATCGCCTCCGAGTATGTCCTCGCACTTCAAGGTGTTTGAAGACCGGATGATCAAAACATGGTATTTCAACGGGTCCCTCTGAATCCCTGTCGGTGCCCATCCATTCCTACCGTTCGTCTACATCTGCTAGCACCGCCTGTCCAGAGTCGCCGCGTTGTCCAACCAAGCCAGAGCCCATAATGACTTGTGGCTGTGCAGGTAAGCCTTGGGTCTTGAAAATATCCGTCCGTCTCTTTGAGCCTGGGTGAAGCTTTCCGCAGGATGACATGGCCTCTCGAACATCCCGGGCATCCACTGGGTTCTCAAGGGAGCCGATCAACCGTCCTTCACCCAGAGTTGCATTGCGTCCGAGGTCTTGAAAATCTTGTCTTAGTCCGGTCTTGATTATTATATCAACCTCGCATCACTCGTGGTATACACTCAACCGATAACCCGTCTACTCAAGCATAGCATTAAGAAATTGTCGTCCCGGGGCCAAGTATCGGGGTTGTTGTGTTCCTACCACATGATACTACAACTTATGCTAAAGTTTCCAAGTACCTAGGCAGCATGCAATTGGGCATAGGGTGGTAGAACTACGATGCATAAAAACATAGGTGATAGTATGATCAAAGTGACTTGCCTGTGATGTTGACGAAGAAGAATTTCTCGAGAAAATAACTTGATAGACTACTCGTCACTCTCCGATGAAATCTATATAGCAAACATATCATTCACATAAGCACTCATACTAGCAATCATTCTAGCAATCAAAACAAAAGCGAGAGCAAATAGGAATTCCGAAAGAAACTTCGAATAAGACTAGGGAGTCTTCTACAACATCAAACACTAAATGATTTTGTCTAACAAAAAATAATAACAAGGAACTAAGATATAAATCTAACTAAGATAAAATAAGGTGTTTTTCACAAAACCTTTGAAAGTATTCCCAAACGGGATTTGAAACAACGGTGAAAACAATTGCACGTTACTACGGAGCTAGAATTGATTTAATGAAAACAAATAAAAATAAAATAAAAACTTGTTGCAAAACTACTGTTAACTAACATAACCAAAACAATGATAATCTTTCTGAAATATTAAAGAAAGTATTTTAAAACAAAAGTAGAAAATGAATTAGCCGAAATCCTAAAAGCGGTGAAACAGAAATTGTTTCACATGAAATAATGAGTTAAAGTACTCAAACAAATCTTACATTTTTACCACTGATACATAAGATCACTAGTGATCAGTACCAAAAGGAATCAAATTAAAAGCTATTTCTAAACTCCTGGAATAGGCAAAACAAGTTTTAAACTAAATCTGATCTAACTTATATTTGAAAAAATCAAACATAGGCAAATTATATGTTTTTAAAAACTACAGGAAATTTGTGAGCTACTGGAAAAAGAATCAATGTCATTGGACCTCGGGATCAAAAGTTGTGTCCAAAACAAGATTGAAAGTTGCTGTTTTTGTAATTTTTTGACAGAAAAACTGCAGCTACTAGTACTAACAGAGGGGTACACGTGGCAAGCTACGGTTGGCTGCGGGTGCTGTTTGTTTCAACGCTTCGGGCAAACGGCCGAAGCTAAGCAAGTTCGCTGGTTAAACTTAAGTGGGAAATAAAAACTGTGGGTTTTCTCATATAAACCGAAGAGGTATTCTCAGTTCTAATCTAAACCATCCACTAAGATCCAACGGCTAGGAACAGAACAACAAAAGAATAACAGAGAGTAGAGGAGGGAGAAGCTACCTTGACGGCAGTAGCTTTTACTCCGGTGGGGGGTGTTGCCGGCGAGGGGGAGGGGGACTCCGGGGCGGTGGGGATGGGGCGGAGGCGGCGGCGGGGTCCTCCTCCTCGGGGGGGGAGGCGCTCGGGGGACTCGGGGCAGCTCGGGGTGGCGCTGGGGAGAGGGTGCTGCTCCTGTGGGGTGCCGAAGGGTGGTGCGGTGCTGCTGCTCGTGGAGGGGGAGGTGCAGCAGGGGGTGGAGGGGTGGCGGGGTGGCAAGGGGGCGGCGGTGGAGGGGGGCGAAGGTGGGGTGCAGGGGTGGCGACGGGGTGAGGTGACGGGGCGCTCCTGCGGGGTGGCCGAAGGTGGGCAGCGGGCCTGCTGCTGCTGCTCCGGCGAGCGGCAGTGGCGAGGGGGCGGGGCGGCTAGGTTAGGACGGGAACGGGGTCGCGGCGGTGGAAGGCTTTATATAGGCCATGGGGGAGGGAGCTTAAGGAAGGAGAGGGAGGCGAATTAGGGAGGGAATCCCGTGCTGGGGAGGGGCTCGGCTCGGTTTCTGTTTCACAGAAAAGGAAGGAGACGAGGGAGGAAGGATAAGGCGACGTGGAGGGGTGGCTCGGGCAGGGGAGGTCCACCCGCAGAAAGAGGGGGGGCAGGGAAATAAGGCAGGGGTCGGTGGCCAATTCGGCCCAAGGCCAATCTAGCGCCCAGGCGGCGGCAAGAAAAAAAATATAAAAGGTTTCCTAATTCTAAGTTTTCCGAGACAGAAAAAATAAAAACAAAAAAAGGAAAGTAAATAAAAATACTTATATATGGTATTATATACCAAAAAATCACAAAAAAAATCTCTACCCGAATAACATTTTTTTAAAGCCAAAATAAAAACTTTTAAAAAATGTTTTTTCAGAAATTCCCAATTTGCTTTATTTCTTTTTGCAATTATTTTTGCAAAATAATTTTGGGTTTTCTTTGCTCAATTATTTCAGAGATTTGCCCGCACTTTTGGAGTGTCATTTTCCTCCGCTCTCTCTCTTGCGTGCAAGAGAGTTTTCTCCGGACATTTCTCGCGCGATGGAAAAATGGAAAAGCAAAAGAATTCAACGCAAATATCTCCGTTCAAATTCTGTATAATTGAAGAAGTCATGTAATCTTCTCTCTTTGCTTTTAAAAGCTTGAATTTGAATTCACCGGAGAAGGGAAAAGTCATTTTATTCCCTCTCATTCAAAAGTTTCGAAATGTTTCAAATTTCACACAAGTTTCAATCACTCAGCAAACAACCAAACAATCAATCTAATAATTATATTAACATTCCAAAATTTATAATTTTGGGATGTTACAAAGCTCAACTTGGAGCAAGAGCATGAGTTCTTAAAAGCAATCAATGATGATCTTCGGAAGAAGAGTTCTTCTTATCTAGCCAAACGATTACTCTTGTCTAACTTGTTACACAAGTTAAACCTAGGAACACTAGTAACAAAGTCAAGAAGGTTTCTTCGTCTAGTAACAACAATGCTAAAGCTAAATCCAATAATGTTGTTTCTAGTAACTCTATTGATTCCACTAACGATTCTCTTAGCCAAGTTACACTTGAGAAAGAAAATGATCTATTGAAAGGGATTATAGAGAGAGGTGTCTTCAAGAGTCTTGCCGGAAGTAAGCAATTTGAGGAAATTGTGCGCAAGCAAGGAGGACATAGGAAGAAACAAGGTGTTGGCTACTTCAACATCAACGGAGATGTTTGGGAAGAAGGTCCATACCCCACTCCCAAGTTTGTTCCCCAACAAGAGAAGTGTGATTCCACTCCTTCTGAAGGAACGAGCTCACAAGATGGCCTTCTACAACAAGACCACAAAGGCAAGGGAAAGCTTCAAGATGACATTGAACTATTTGAAGAAGAACTTGAGCATGGAACTGGGCATTCAAATTACCGGCCCCTTTCTCGTGAGTGATAGTGAATAAACACCTATCGAGGATAACACGCCTAGCATGGAATATACTTATCGCCCTTGTCACCACATGAGCGGTTCGGGCATGCAAAACAGATTGTTTCTTGAAGGTTTAGAGAGTGGCACATGCAGATTTACTTGGAACGGCACGTAGATACCGCATATAGGTAGGTATGGTGGATGCATATGGAAGAACTTTGGGTTTATGGAAGTGGATGTACAAGCAGTATTCCCGCTTAGTACAAGTGAAGGCTTGCAAAAGACTGGGAAGCGACCAACTAGAGAGTGACAACATTCATGAAAATGCATTGAGATTAACCAACATTGAGTGCAAGCATGAGTAATACATAAATCACCATAAACATGAATATCATAGAGGCTATGTTGATTTTGTTTCAACTACATGCGTAAACATGCGCCAAGTGAAGCCACTTGAGTCATTCAAAGGAGGATACCATCCTATCATACTACATCATAATCATCTCAAAATTCATGTTGGCATCCAAGACAAACCATTATAAGCTCCTAGCTAATTAAGCATGGCATCAGAAACTATGATCTCTAAGTTGTCATTGCAAACATGTTTCTCTCACAACAAAGTTGAATCAGGAATAATGAGTTAGTCATATTTACAAAAACAAAATAGATCGAGTTCATAACAGCTTTTCCAGGCTCAGTCACTTCATCATATATCATCATTATTGCCTTTCACTTGCACGGCCGAATGATGTGAACAATAATAAGAGTGCTCGTGCATTAGACTAAGCTGGAATCTGCAAGCAAACACAAAAGAAGAAGACAAAGTAATATGGCTCTTTGACAGATAAACAGATATGCATGCGAGAGCCACTAAACATTGTAACCATGGTCTTCTACCTTGACCCAAAGAAAAAGAAAACTATTTACACGGGAAAGCTCCCAACAAGCAAAAGAAGAACAAGAAATCTTTTTGGGTTTTCTCAAACTAGACAAACACACGAGAAGAAAGCGAGAAAAAGAAATAAACTAGCATGGATGATATAGTGGCAAAGTGTGAACACCGACTAACAAATTGAAAGTGTAAGCAAGAATATAAAGTCGGTGATAAACACGTACTCCCCCAAGCTTAGGCTTTTGGCCTAAGTTGGTCTACTCCCAAGCATGGTCCGGGCGATAACCAAAATCATAATGGGGGTTGTATGGGAGCGCTGCAGCTACCGCCTGAATAGCTGCCTCACGGAGGCGAGCAGCCTTTGCCTCCCTCTCATACTCCTCTGCCTCTCCACTGGTTATGTAATATCTCTGTTTTACCTGAAAGTCAAAGAAGGCAGGAGCAGGAAGGGTAATATGGAAAACACGTTGTCGGTTAAATATTAACGGTACAGGAGGGATTCATTATTCCTCTCAAGGAGCTGATAGCGTGTCGTAGCGACACGATCAAGGAAAGTTGTATGGAGCGGGGGATCTCCTTCGCGGATGGGTACTCCAAGAAATTTTGCTATGCGAGTGGCATAGATCCCACCAAAGAAAACCCCTTCATTAGCATTATTATTCAGCCTCCTTGCTATTATAGCTCCCATGTTGAAACTTCTATCACCCGTTATTGCGCTCTTAAGAATACTAAGGTCAGGTGCGCAGAGGTGACAATGCTCGATCTTGCCGTTAATGCATCTACCTATGAAGAGGGCAAAGTAATGAAAGGGAGGAAAATGAATGCTCCCCATGGTAGCTTGCGTAATATCTCTAGTTTCTCCGACAGTTATACTAGAGAAAAAATATATAACCGAAGATTTAGGAGGATCGTTGAGACTACCCCCAATGAGGTATCTTGCAAATTCTATTGAAATCCTCTAAATCCATGGTATACGATTTGTCATAGAGATCAAACAGTATGGATGTGTCACGACCAGCTGAAAATTTGAATCTTTGAACAAAAGAGGCAGTGAGAGTAGTATACTGTTCATATTTATCGGAGATGAATTATTCAAGTCCAACATTGTGAACAAATGTATCAAACTCGTCTTTGAAACGTGCATCAATCATGAATTCATCAGAAGGACATTCACATGGTTGTACCTGTGCGTTCCTGGATTGGTAAGGATCGGGTTCACGAATCGCGAGACGGGGACCCCTCTTGCTTGAGGAACCACCATGATAGTTTCTCCTGAACATCTTCCTTTTCTGAAATTTTTAGTGACTCTAAGGAAAAGTGAAGAAGGCCCAACGGAACTCGTAGCAACTACTCCTACAAGTGCCTAGAGGCCATATCACGCATCAAAACTACTTGGGACCAACTAAAATTAGCATGCAAAGCTCAAGAACAGGGTCACCAAGGCAGCAAAAATATGCAACGAATAAGGCACTAGAGAAAAAACTAATTGGACCAATGGAGGAGTCACATACCAAGGAACAATTCCCCCAAAACAGTTTGGTGAATGGGGCTTTGCACGAGGAGATCGAAAATTGCAGCAAGAAGAGCAAGAACACGGGTTTGAGCTGTAGAATGAATTTTTCTGGAGGTAGGAGAAGGAGATGGGAGCTGGAATAAGTGGAGGGGGGACACGTGGGCCCCACAAGCCTGGTAGGCGCGGCTAGGGGGTGCCCGCGCCTCCAGGGCTTGTGGCCCACTAGTGCATCCCCTTGACTAGCTCTCCTTCTCAAAAAAATTCAAAAATTCCAAAAACATCATACTTGATTTTCAGGACATTTGGAGAACTTTTATTTTCGGGACACTTTTCTACGGGACGCAAAAGCAGAAAACAGGAGAAACTAAAGCTAAATCTATCATTTTTCTTCTAAGCAACCGAAGGTGAAAGCTTGGAACAGAGGGTTGTGACTCCTCGATTCATCCATCCCATGGTCATCGAAAGATCTCCGTCAATGAGGTTGATCAAGTCTCCTTGACAAAGTTTTTCGAATCGCATAAAAAGAACGGAGAATTTTCGAATAGTCACTAGGTTACCTCAATGGGGATGTGCATATCCCCAACAAGCAAATCATACTTCATCTTAACAGTAGATATGGGGCATTCAAAGCTCCCAAAAAGAATCGATGAAGTTTTTTCAATAGCAATTATGTAATGTACTCGATATTGTTTCTTCGGAAAGTGCACCGTATGCTCATTACCATTGACATGGAAAGTGACATTGCCTTTGTTGCAATCAATAATAGCCCCTGCAGTGTTTAAAAAGTGTCTTCCAAGGATGACCGCCATGGCATCATCCTCGGGAATATCCAGAATAACAAAGTCTGTTAAGATAGTAACGTTCGCAACCACAACAGGCACATCCTCGCAAATGCCGATAGGGAAAGCAGTTGATTTGTGGGCCATTTGCAGAGAGATTTCAGTGGGTGTCAACTTATCCAGTTCAAGTCTATGATAAAGAGAGAGAGGCATAACACTAACACAGGCTCCAAGGTCGCAAAAAGCAGTTCTAACGTAGTTTCCTTTAATGGAGCAAGGTATAGTGGGCACTCCGGGATCACCTAGTTTCTTAGGTTCCACCCTTGAAGGTGTAATTAGCGAGCATGGTGGAAATCTCAACCTCAGGTATCCTCCTCTTATTAGTCACAATATCCTTCACGTACTTAGCATACAGAGACATTTTGAGCATATCTGTCAAACGCATTTGCAGGAAGACAGGTCTAATCATTTCAACAAAGCGCTCAAAGTCCTCATCATTCTTTTTCTTGGATGGTTTGGGAGGAAAGCACATGGGTTTATGAACTCATGGTTCCCTTTCTTTACCATGCTTCCTAGCAATGAAGTCATTCTTATCATATCTTCTATTCTTAGGTTGTGGGTTATCAAGATCAACAGGTTCAATCTCCACATCCTTAACATTGCTAGGTTGAGCATCATCATGAACACCACTATCGATATTATCATTAGGCTCATGTTCATCACTAGATTGTGTTTCGGCATTAGAAACGGAGACATCGTTTTGGACTCTAATTTGCATGATTTGAATGGAACTAACCCGGAATAACGCTGTTTTCAGCAGAATTGCCATGGTGTTGTTTTTGCGCAAAAATAAAAGTTCTCGGAATGACCTAGAAATTTACGGGGACTTTTTGTGGAATATATAAAAAATACTGGCGCAAGAATCAACCGAAGAAGTGGAGCGTGGAGCCCACAAGCCCACCAGGCCACCCCCATAGCCACGCCTAGCAGGCTTGTGGGGCCCACGGATCTCCACCGCCTCCAATTCCAGCTCTAATTAGTCCCTTCCATCCGGAAAAAATCCAGGAGAAGACTTCATCGCGTTTTACGATACGGAGGCGCCACCACCACGTGTTCTTCCTCTGGAGGGCAGATCTAGAGTCTGTTTTGGGCTCCGGAGAGGGGAGATCGTCGGCATCGTCATCACCAACCTTCCTTCATCGCCAATTCCATGATGCTCTTCACCGTTCGTGAGTAATATCATCATAGGCTTGCTGGACGGTGATGGGTTGGATGAGATCTATAATGTAATCGAGTTAGTTTTGATGGGGATTGATCCCTAGTATCCACCGGAGGGTTGGATGATAATATCAATAGTGATGTTCATGAAGATGCTCAACCTAGCAATGAAAAGGATGTGAAGATTGAACCTAGTGTTGATCTTGATAACCCACAACCTAAGAACAGAAGATATGATAAGAATGACTTCATTGCTAGGAAGCATGGTAAAGAAAGGGAACCGTGGGTTCAGAAACCCATGCCCTTTCCTCCCAAACCATCCAAGAAAAAGGATGATGAGGACTTTGAGCGCTTTGTTGAAATGATTAGACATGTCTTCCTGCAAATGCGTTTGACAGATATGCTCAAAATGTCTCTGTATGCTAAGTACGTGAAGGATATTGTGAATAATAAGAGGAGGATACCTGATCTTGAGATCTCCGCCATGCTTGCCAATTATACCTTCAAGGGTGGAACTCCTAAGAAACTAGGTGATCCCGGTGTGCCCACTATACCTTGCTCTATTAAAGGCAACTACGTTAGAACTGTGTTATGCGACCTTGGAGCCGGTGTTAGTGTTATGCCTCTCTCTCTATCGTAGACCTGAACTGGATAAGTTGACACCTACTGAAATCTCTGTGCAAATGGCTGACAAATCAATTGCTTTCCCTATCGGCATTTGCGAGGATGTGCCTGTTGTGGTTGCTAACACCACTATCTTAACAGACTTTGTTATCTTGGATATTCCCGAGGACGATGCCATGGCTGTCATCCTCAGAAGACCCTTTTTAAACACTGCAGGGGCTATTATAGATTGCAACAAAGGCAATGTCACCTTCCATGTCAACGGTAATGAGCATACGGTGCACTTTTCAAAGAAACAATATCGAGTACATTGCATCAATGCTATCGAAAAGACTATAACGATTCTTATTGGGAGCTTTGAATGCCCTATTCCTCGTGTCAAGATGAAGTATGATTTTCTTGTTGGGGAGATACATATCACCATTGAGGTGACCTAGTGACTATTCGAAAATTCTCCGTCTTCTTTTGTGATTCGAGAAAGTTTTGTCGAGGGGATTTGATCAACCCCATTGACGGATTTCTTTCGATGACCATGAGATGGATGAAGCGAGGAGTCACAAACCTCTGTTCCAAGCTTTCCCCTTCGGTTGCTTAGAAGAAAAATGATAGGATTGGTTTAGTTTTCCCTGTTTTCTGTTTTAGCGTCCCGTAGAAAAGTACCCCGAAAATAAAAGTTCTCCAAACGTCCTGAAAATCAAGTATGATTTTTTCTGGAATATTTGAAAAATACTGGGACAAAGAGTCTATATGGGGGGCACACCAGTGGGCCACAAGCCCTAGGGGTGCGGCACCCCCCTGGCCGCGCCACCCAGGCTTGTGGGGCCCACAGGCACCCCATCCACTCATACTTGCTCTCATCCACTTCTCCTACCTCCAGAAAAAGTCGTTTCGCAGCTCAAACCCGTGTTCTTGCTCCTCTTGCTGGGATTTTCGATCTCTTTGCTCAAATCACCGTTCTCCAAACTGTTTTGGGGAAATTACTACTTGGTAAGTGACTCCTCCATTGGTCCAATTAGTTTTTGCTCTAGTGACTTATAGTCCGCGTATTTTTGCTGCCTTGGTGACCATGTTCTTGAGCTTTGCATGTTGATTCTAGCTGGTCCCAAGTAGTTTTGATGCGTAATATGGTCTCTAGGCACTTGTGGGAGTAGTTGCTACGAGTTTCGTTGAGCCTTATTCACTTTTCCTTAGAATCACTAAAAATTTCAGAATTTTTCAAAGATAGAAAAGGGAAAAGATGAGGAGGTTCTTGAGAGTCTCTTCAAGCCGTGACCCCAAGGATGATGGGAGTGAGAAGAAGCCCAAGTATCCGGTCCCTCGAGTCGCGGAAGTTCGAGCGTGTGAGTGGCCAAGCGACGTGTTCTTACGCGCCGCTGGAATTTATGAGGACTTTTATCACTTGGTGGAGAACGCAGGCCTTACCGCCTTCGTTGAAGATAAGTGTTCGCAATACCTCCTCCTAACTAATATCTTCGTACAAAGCTTTAACTTCTATCCGAGGAAGAATCCTCCTATGGTTGAGTTTAAACTTTATGATGTCCCCCAACGCATGTCACTCTAGGATTTTTGCAATGTTTGCAAATTACCTTATGTTCGGGATATTCATGAACCTCGTCCACAGGACTTGGAAGCTTTTATTGGTACAATTGTTGTAGGAGAGGAGAGAGGAGTGTCTTGCGCTAGAGCTACTAGCATTCATTTTCCCGTGCTTCAGTACTTCTCACTATTTTGTGGGAAAATGTTTGATTGGTCGTCGGAAAGCTGGGTCACTTAGTTCCCCGGATCTTGCGGTCTTGCGCGAATCCCTTTATAACGATAAAACTTATAGCTTGGGCACCATAGTAGCTCAAAGGTTGAACCTGAACCATTCTAAAGGTGTTGTCTATGGAGGTATCTATGCTACTCGTCGTGCCAGACACTTTGAGATACCCATTAGACTGGATGAGGAAGAAGAGGTTCTTCTTCCCGAGAGATATCTAGATTACGATAGCATGATTCGCCATGACTTTCTTGATAGAGATATAGGTGGAAGGATGATTTATAACCTGGTATTTAGTCAGGGTACTCTTGAGACTATTACTTTTCCTGCTCCTTCTTTGTTCAATCTTCATGCAGGCAGGCACACTATTATGCCCTCGGACATCTACGCATATTGGGGCCTAGCCCGACCACAGGTGCCCGTGCCCGAGCCGCCAGTCGAGTACCAGACGCTAGTTTATCAGTGGGAGCCAAAGGAGCTCACATAGTAGTGGCATCCACAGTCCACTCCAGAGTACCCCGGAGCTGGTTATTTCCCTCCTTGGGAGTAGACCAAGTTAGGCCAAAAGCATAAGCTTGGAGGAGTACGTGTTCTCACCGACTTTACATTCTTGCTTATGCTTTCACTTTGTTAGCTGGTGTTCACACTTTTCCACTGTATCATCCATGCTAGTTTATTTTCTTTTTCACGTTTTCTTTTCGTGTGTCTGTCTAGTTTGAGAAAAAACAAAAAGATTTTCCTTTTCTTCTTTTGCTTGTTGGGAGCTTTCCCGTGTAGATAGTTTTCTTTTTCTTTGGGTCAAGGTAGAAGATATTGGTTACAACGTTTAGTGGCTCTTGCATGCATACCTGTTTAGCTTTCAAAGAGCCATATTACTTTGTCTTCTCCTTTGTGTTTGCCTGCAGATTCCAGCTTTAGTCCAATGCACGAGCACGCTTATTATTGTTCACATCGTTTGGTTGTGCAAGTGAAAGGCAATAATGACGATATATGATGAAGTGATTGAGCCTGGAAAATCTGGTATGAACTCGATCTATTTTGTTTTTGTAAATATGACTAGCTCATCATGCCTGATTCAACTTTGTTGTGAGAGAAACATGTTTGCAATGACAACTTAGAGATCATAGTTGATTATGCCATGCTTACTTAGCTAGGAGCTTATAATGGTTTGTCTTGGATGCCCACATGAATATTGAGATGACTATGATGTAGTATGATAGGATGGTATCCTCCTTTGAATGTTTCAAGTGGCTTGACTTGGCGCATGTTCACGCATGTAGCTGAAACAAAATCAACATAGCCTCTATGATGTTCATGTTCATGGTGATTTATGTCCTACTCATGCTTGCACTCAATGTTAGTTAATCTCAATGCATTTTGATGACTGTTGTCGCTCTCTAATTGGTCGCTTCACAGTCTTTTGCTAGCCTTCACTTGTACTAAGTGGGAATACTGTTTGTGCATCCACCTCCCATAAACCCAAAGTTGTGCCATGTGAGTCCACCATACCTACCTATGTGTGGTATCTACCTGTCGTTCCAAGTAAATTTGCATGTGCCACTCTCTAAATCTTCAAGAAATAATCTGTTTTGCATGCCCGAACCGCTCATGTGGTGACAGGGGGCTATTGGTATCTTCCATGCTAGGCGCGTTATCCTCGATATGTGTTTATTCACTATCATTCACGAGAAAGGGGCCGGTAATTGGAATTTCCAGTTCCATGCTCAAATCGAAAAGATAATTTCAAACAAAACTCCCCCACGATTGATGTTGGTATAGACGGTACCCAAGGATTCGGCTAGCCGTGGAGTGTGATTGATTGGTGGTGGGGGAATCAAAACTTTACTTTTCTCTTTGGGAACCGCCTATAGCATGTGTAGCGTGGAAGATGCTGAGAACTCTTAGTCATTGCATTGACAATGAAAGCATGCCACCCAAAATTATTATCTTTGTTTTCAAAGCTTGAGCTCTGGCACCTCTACAAATCAATGCTTCCATCTGCGAAGGGTCTGTCTATTTATGTTCCTGTTGAGTCATCCTCCTCTTACAAAAGCACCAATTAGAGAGCACCTCTGTCATTTTTATGCTTTGCTTTTAACTGTGTTGAGTGTGACTATGACTGGATCTTTATTGCTTTGAATTACAATGTTTAGTGAGCCCTTGGCCTTTGAAGGTGCTCTGCATTTATGTTTTGCGGTCTTAGAAAGAGCCAGCGAGATACCATCTATTTGTACTGCTTCATGTTGTTTTCATTGAAATGTTGACATTTGAGGCTTATTATTATTTGCTCGCTAGTTGATTATGCCATTGATATGAGTTTAACGTGAGACCTAGATGTCATTTGCTTATGTGGTTTGATTGTGATGTTGCTGAAATTCTGGTTGTGAGTTAGACATAGTTGCAACAACAAGATCAAACAGAGTTCGTCAAAGTTTTTCTTTTGTCTCTCTCAGTTTGTCAACTGAGTTGCTTGAGGACAAGCAAGGCTTTAAGCTTGGGGGAGTTGATACGTCTCCGTCGTATCTACTTTTCCGAACTCTTTTGCCCTTCTTTTGGACTCTAATTTGCATGATTTGAATGGAACTAACCCGGACTAACGCTGTTTTCAGCATAATTGACATGGTGTTGTTTTTGTGCAGAAATGAAAGTTCTCGGAACGTCCTGGAAATTTACGGAGATTTTTTCTGGAATAAAAGAAAAATACTTGCGCAAAGATCCACCTGAGGGGGCGTGCCAGTGGGCCACAAGCCCACAGGCCGCGGCCACCCCCTATGGTCGCGCCATGCAGGCTTGTGGGGCCCACATGGCACCACCGCCCCCAATCTCAGCTCTATATCTTCCGTTTCGCCTGGAAAAAAATCAGAGAGAAGGATTCAGCGTGTTTTACGATACGGAGGCGCCGCCACCTCCTGTTCTTCATCTGGAGGGAAGATTTGGAGTCCGTTCTGGGCTCCGAAGAGGGGAATCGTCGCCATCGTCATCATCAACCTTCCTCCATCGACAATTCCATGATGCTCTTCACCGTTCGTGAGTAATCTCACCGTAGGCTTGCTGGACGGTGATGAGTTGGATGAGATCTATCATGTAATCGAGTTAGTTTTGACGGGGATTGATCCCTGGTATCCACTATGTTTTGAGATTGATGTTGCTACTACTTTGCCATGCTTAATGCTTGTCACTAGGGCCCGAGTGCCATGATTTCAGATCTGAACCTATTATGTTGTCGCCAATATATGTGTGTTTTAGATCCTATCTTGCAAGTTGTAGTCACCTACTATGTGTTATGACCCGGCAACCCCGGAGTGACAATAGCCGGAACCACTCCCGGAGATGACCATAGTATGAGGAGTTCGTGCATTCACCAAGTGTTAATGCGTTGGTCCGGTTCTTTATTAAAAGGAGAACCTTAATATCCCGTAGTTTCCATTAGGACCCCGCTGCCACGGGAGGGATGGACAATAGATGTCATGCAAGTTCTTTTCCCTAAGCACGTATGACTACATACGGAATACATGCCTACATTAGATTGACGAACGGGAGCTAGTTACTTATCTCTCCGTGTTATAGCTGTTACATTATGAATCACATCCATCATACTCATCCATCACTGATCCACTGCCTACGAGTCTTTTACTACTGGTCCTTGCTACGTTACGTTGCTTCTACTGTTGTTGCTACTACTGTTGCTACTGTTGTTACTACTGTTGTTCCTTGCTACTACTGTCACTACTGCTGTTACTTTGCTGCTACTTGTTGCAAGACTTTTCTGGAGCCGTTGCCTCGGAAGAATAGTTCCCCGTCCACGTGCTATTTACTGGCGCCATTGATACAACAGTTAGGAATAGTCTGCCGTCAACAGATCTTTTTCTGATACTGTTGCTATCATACCGCTTTGCTACTATACTTTGCTTGTAGACACTAATCTTTCAGGTGTGGTTGAAACTGACAAACTCAGCTGCTAATACTTGAGAATATTCTTTCGCTTCCCTTTGTGTCGAATCAATAAATTTGGGTTGAATACTCTACCCTCAAAAACTCTTGTTATCCCCTACACTTGTGGGTTATCAGTTATCAATACACACAAGGCATTCCTCTGGTGTCCGGGAGTTGCATGATCTCATCGTCACAGGAACACATACTTTACATGCAGAAAATAGTAGCAAAAAACTGACACGATCACATGCTACGTTCATAGTTGGGGTCTTGTCCATCACATCATTCTCATAATGATGTGATCCCGTTATCAAATGACACCTCATGTCTATGGCGAGGAAACCTTGACCATCTTTGATCAACAAGCTAGTCCTTTAGAGGCTCACTAGGGATAGTGTGTTGTCTATGTATCCACACGTGCATTTGAGTTTCCAATCAATAGAATTTTAGCATGGATAATAAGCGATTATCATGAACAAGGAAATACAATAATAACCAATTTTTTATTGCCTCTAGGGCATAGTTCCAACAGTCTCCCACTTGCAGTAGAGTCAATAATCTAGCTCACATCACTATGTGATTATAATGAATCCAACACAAATATAGTTCTGGGGTTTGATCGTGTCTTACTTGTGAGAGAGGTTTTTAGTCAACGGGTCCGAAACATTTAGATCTGTGTGTACTTTAAAAATCTATAAGTCATATTGTAGACCGTTCTACCACGCTTCACTTGGAACAATTCCAAACGAGTGCTCCACTATACGAATCCGGTTTACTACTCACAGTTATCCAGATTAGTGTCAAAGCTTGCATCAACTTAATCCTTTACGACGAACTCTTTTATCACCTCCATAATCGAGAAACATTTTCTTAGTCCTCAAGTTACTAAGGATAATTTTGACCGTTGTCCAGTGATCAATTCCTGGACCACTCTTGTACCCCTTGACAGACTCATGACAAGGCACACATCAGGTGTGGTACACAACATGGCATACAATAGAGCCTACGGCTAAGGCATAGGGGACGACCTTCGTCCTTTCTCTTTCTTTTGTCGTGGTCGAGCTTTGAGTCTTACTCAAATTTCACACCTTTACAACACAGCGAAGAACTTCTTCTTTGACTGATCTATTTTGAACTCCTTCAAAACTTGTCAAGGTATGTATTCATCGAAAGTTTTATCAAACGTCTTGATCTATCTCCATAGATCTTGATGCTCAATGTTCAAGCAGCTTAATTCAGATTTTCCTTTGAAAAACTCCTTTCAAACAACCCTTATGCTTTCCAGAAATTCTACATCATTTCGTATAAAAAATATGTCAACCACATATCCTTATCAGAAGATCTATAGTGCTCCCGCTCACTTTCTTGTAAATACAAATTTCTCATAAACTTTGTATAAACCCAAAAGCTTTGATCATCTCATCAAAATGCATATTCCAACTCCGAAATGCTTTCTCCGGGCCATAGAAGGATTGCTCGAGCTTGCATACTTGTTAGCATCCTTAGGATCGACAAAACCTTCTGGTTGTATCACATACAACCTTTCCTCAAGGAAACCGTCAAGGAAACAATGTTGTTGACATCCATCTGCCAGATTTCATAATCAAAAAATGTAGCAACTGCTAACATAATTCCAACACACTTTTAGCATCGCTACGGGTGAGAAAGTCTCATCAGAGTCAACTCCTTGAACTTGTCGAAAACATCTTTGCGACAAGTCAAGCTTTCTTTAATGGTGATATTTACCATCATTGTCCGTCTTCCTTTTAAATATCCATCTGTACCTAACATCCTTACGACCATCAAGTAGTTCTTCCAAAGTCTATACTTTGTTTTCATACATGGATCCTATCTCGGATTTCATGGACTTCAGCCATTTGTCGAAATCCTGGCCCACCATCGCTTCTTCATAGCTCGTAGGTTCATTGTTGACCAACAAAATGACCTCCAAGACAGGATTATTGTACCACTCTGGAGCAGTACGTTTCCTTGTCGACCTACGAGGTTTGGTACTAACTTGATCTGAAGTTTCATGATCACCATCATTAGCTTTCCACTTCAACTAGTGTAGGCACTACAGTAACATCTTCTCGCGACCTGCTACTTATTGGTTGAAGTGACGGTTCAATAACCTCAGCAAGCTTCCACCATCCTCCCATTCAATTCTTTCGAGAGAAACCCTTTTTCGAGAAAGGACCCTTTTCTGGAAACAAACTCTTTGCTTTCGTATCTGAGATAGGAGGTATCCCCAACTGTTTTGGGTATCCTATGAAGATGCATTTATCCGCTTTGGGTTCGAGCTTATCAGGCTGAAACTTTTTCACATAAGCGTCGCAGCCCAAAACTTTTAAGAAATGACAGCTTAGGTTTCTCCAAACCATAGTTCATACAATGTCATCTCAACGGAATTACGTGGTGCCCTATTTAAAGTGAATGCGGTTGTCTCTAATGCCTAACCCAAAAATGTAGTGGTAATTCGGTAAGAGACATCATAGTATGCACCATATCAAATAGGGTGCGGCTATGACATTCAGACACACCATCACACTATGGTGTTCGAGGTGGCATGAGTTGTGAAACATTTTTCACAGCGTCTTCAATTTTTACCAAACTCGCAACTCATATATATATTTACCTCCACGATCACATCATAGTCATATTATCCTCTTGTCACAACGATCTTCAAGTTCACTCTGAAATTGCTTGAACTTTTCAATATTTCAGACTTGTAATTCATCAAGCAAATACACTGGTATCTATTCAAATCATCAGTGAAGTAATAACATAACGATATCCACTACGTGCCTCAACACTCATTGGACTGCATACATCAAAATATATTATTTCCAACAAGTCACTTACTCGTTCCATCTCACTGAAAACGAGGCCTTCAGTCATCTTGCCCATGTGGCATGGTTTGCATGTTTCAAGTGATTCAAAATCAAGTGAGTCTAAATAATACATCAGCATGGAGTTTCTTCATGTGTTTATACCAATAGGCATGGTTCGCATGTCTCAAATCATTCAAAAACGAGTGAGTCCAAAGATCCATCAGCATGGAACTTCTTCATGCGTTTTATACAAATATGACTCAAGCGGCAGTGCCATAAGTAAGTGGTACTATGTTTACTACTTTGTATCTTTTGGCATCAATACTATGAACATATGTATCACTACGATCCAGATTCAATAAACCATTCATTTTAGGTGCAAGACCATTGAAGGTATTATTCAAGTAAACAGAGTAACCATTATTCTCTTGAAATGAATAACCGTATTGCAATAAACACAATCTAATCATGTATATGCTCAAGGAAAACACCAAATAACAATTATTTAGGTTCAACACTAATCCCGATGGTAGAGGGAGCGTGCGATCTTTGATCACATCAACCTTGGAATTACTTCCAACACACATCGTCACCTCACCCTTGCTAGTAACCATTTATTCCGTAGCTATAATTTAGAGTTACTATCACTTAGCAACTGAACCGGTATCTAATACCCTGGTGCTACTAGGGGTACTAGTAAGGTACACATCAATATCATGTATATCCAATGTACTTTCGTCGACTTTGCGAGCCTTCTCATCTACCAAGTATCAAGGGTAGTGCTGCTTCAGTGACCATTCCCCTCATATTAGAAGCACTTAGTCTCAGGTTTGGATTCAACCTTGGGTTTATTCACTAGAGCGACAACTGGTTTGCCATTCATGAAGTTTCCCTTCTTGCCATTGCCCTTCTCGAAACTAGTGATTTCACTAACCATCAACAATTGATGCTCCTACTTGATTTCTACTTCCGCGGCGTCAAACATCGCGAATAACTCAGGGATCATCATCTTTATACCTGACATGTTATAGTTCATCATGAAGCTCAGTAGCTTGGTGGCAGTGACTTTGGAGAACTATGTCAATCACTATCTTATCTGGAAGATCAACTCTCACTCGATTCAAGTGATTGTAGTACTCAAACAATCTGACCACATGCTCAACGATTGATCTTTTATCCCTTACTTCATAGGTCAAGAATCTTGTCGGAGGTCTCATACCTATCAATGCAGGCACGAGCCTGAAATCCCAATTTCAGATCTTGGAACATCTCATATGTTTCGTGACGTTCAAAACGTCTTCGGCGCCTCAATTCTAAGTCATTAAGCATTACACATTGAACTATCATGTAGTCATCAAAAACTCGTATGTCAGATGTTCGCAACATCCACAAACAACGATCGGGGTTCAGCACACCAAGCGGTGCATTCAGTACATAAGCCTTTTACGCAACAATGAGGACAATCCTTAGTTTACGGACCTAGTCCGCATAATTTCTACTATCATCTTTCAACTAAGTTTTCTCTAGGAACATAAAAACAATAGAGCTAGAGCGCAAGCTACAACATAATTTGCAAAGGCATTTTTTTACTATGTTCATGATAATAAGTTCAATTAATCATATTACTTAAAAACTCCCACTCAAGTTGACATCCCTCTAGTCATTCGAGTGACACATGATCCAAATTCACTAACTCACGTCCGATCATCACGTGAGTTGAGTTAGCTTCAATGGTGAACATCTCTATGTTGATCATATCTACTATATGACTCATGTTCAACCTTTTGGTCTCTTGTGTTCCGAGGCCATGCCTGTACATGCTAGGCTCGTCAAGTTTAACCCGAGTGTTCCGCGTGTGCAACTGTTTTGCACCCGTTGTATGTGAACAGAGAGTCTATCACACCCGATCATCACGTGGTGTCTCGAAACGGTGAACTGTCGCAACGGTGCACACTCGGGGAGAACACAATTTTATCTTGAAATTTTAGTGAGGGATCACCTTATAATGCTACCGTCGTCCTAAGAAAAATAAGGTGCATAAAAGTATTAACATCACATGCAAATCATAAGTGACATGATATGGCCATGAACATGTGCTTCTTGATGTCCATCACCAAAGCACCGACATGATCTCCATCGTCACTTGCGTCACACCATGATCTCCATCATTGTGCTGCCATCGAGGTTGTCACGCCACCTATGATGTTACTACTAAAACTACTAAACTAGCGATAAAGTAAAGCATCACCGGGTGCAAAAATAATTAAAGACAACCCTATGGCTCCTGCCGGTTGCCGTAGCATCGAAGTGCAAGTCGATATTCAACTATTAAAACATGATCATCTCATACATCAAATTTATCATATCATGTATATGGCCATATCACATCACATGCATACCCTGCAAAAACAAGTTAGACGTCCTCTAAATTGGTGTTGCATATTTTACGTGGCTGCTATGGGTATATAGTATGATCGCATCTTACTTACGCAAAACAACAATGGTGATATGCAAGTTTCTATTTAACCTTCTCCAAGGATCGCCTCGGTCAAATCCGATTAGACTAAAGTTGGAGAAACAGACACCCACGAGTTATCTTTATGCAACAAGTTGCATGTTAGTCAATGAAACCGGTCTCTCGTAAGTGTACGAGTAATGTTGGTTCGGGCCGCTTCATCCAATAATACCATGAATCCAGAAAAGACTAAGTAGGGCAGCCATCTGAATATCAATGCCCACAAACTCCTTTGTGTTCTACTCGAGATGTCATCTACGCATAGACCTAGCTCATGATGCCACTGTTGGGGAACGTCACATGGGAAACAAAAAAAATCCTACGCGCACACAAGATCTATCCATGGTGATGATGATCTACGAGAGGGAAGAGTGCATCTACATACCCGTGTAGATCACTAAGCGGAAGTGTATATAAGCGGTTGATGTAGTCGTACGTCTTTGCAATCCAATCATGATACATCCCGTGATCTCATCATGATCCGTTCCGCGATCTCATCACGATCCGCCCCGTGATCTCATCACGATCTGCCCCGATCTAGTGTAGAACGGACGACACCTCCGTGTTCAGCACACGTACAACTCGATGACGATCTCCACCTTCTTGATCTAGCGAGAGGGGTGGAGAGGTATATGAGTTCACCAGCAACACGACGGCGTGGTGGTGGCGGTGGTGGTGCTATTTTGGCAGGGCTACGCCTAGTGTTACAAAACCACAAACAGAGGAGAAAACGATCTAGGGAGAGAGAGAGGGGCGTCAAGGGCTTCGTGTGTGCTCTTGGGGCGCCCCCTCCTCTCTATATATAGGTGGAGGGGCGTGGAGAACAGCCCCTCCAATCCCTAGGGCGCAGCCAAGGGGGGGAGGTGGAATCCTAGTCCCCTTCCTCCCCTTCCATAAAAAGGTGGACTTTCCACCTTTCCCAACTGCATGGGCCTTAAGGGACTTGTGCGCTTGGCCCAATAAGGCCACGACTTCTCCCCTCAACCCATGCAAACCCTTGAAACGTGGTGGAAGCCTTGGTGTACTTTCGGACTCCTCTGGAAGTTTCCGGAACCTTCTAGAAGCTTCCCGGTACAATACCGGAAAGATCCGAAACTTTTCCGATAGCCAAAATATGACTTCCCATATATAAACCTTTACCTCCAGAACATTCTGAAGCTCCTCGTGACATCTTGGATCTCATTCGGGACTCTGAAAACTTTTGGTTAATACCACACATAACTCATTAATACCAAATCGTCACCAAACCTTAAGTATGCACACCGTGCGGGTTTGAGAACTATGCATACATGACCGAGACACTCTCCGTCCAATAGCCCATAGCGAGACCTGGATGTCCATATTGGCTCCTACATATTCTACGAAGATCTTTATCGGTCGAACAACGATGTCAAGGATTCAATCAATCCAGTATACTAATCCCTTTGTCTATCGGTTGTTACTTGCCCGAGATTCGGTCGTTGGTATCTCTATACCTAGTCCAATCTCGTTACTGGCAAGTCTCTTTACTCATACCGCAATACAAGATCCCGTGACTAACTCCTTAGTCACATTGCTTGCAAGGCTTGTTGTGATGTTGTATTGCCCAGCGGGCCCCGAGATACCTCTCCGTCCTACGAAGTGACAAATCCGAGTCTTGATCCATGCCAACCTAATAGACATCTTCGGAGATACGTGTAGAGGACCTTTATAGTCACATTGACATGCAGAAAATAGTAGGAATAAACGGACATGATCATATGCTACGTTCATAGTTTGGGTCTTGTCCATCACATCATTCTCATAATGATGTGATCCCGTTATCAAGTGACAACACTTGTCTATGGCCAGGAAATCTTGACCATCTTTGATCAACGAGCTAGTTAACTAGAGACTCACTAGGGACTGTGTGTTGTCTATGTATCCACGCGTGTATTTGAGTTTCCAATCAATACAATTCTAGCATGGATAATAAACAATTATCATGAACAAGGAAATATAAAAATAACCAATTTATTATGGCCTCTAGGGCATATTTCCAACAATTCGACCTTTTGGTCTCTTGTGTTCCAAGGCCATGTCCGCACATGCTAGGATTGTCATGTTTAACCCGAGTGTTCCGCCTGTACAAAAAATGTCTGGCACCCGTTGTATGTGAATGTAGAGTCTATCACACCCGATCATCACACGGTGTCTCGAAATGACGATCTTTCGCAACTATGGACACTAGAGGAGAATACAATTGTATCTTGAAGTTGTAGTGAGGAATCACTTTATAACACTACTGACGTCCTAAACAAAACAAGGTGCATAAAAGGATTAACATCACATGCAAATCATAAGTGACATGATATGGCCATGATCTTGTGCTTTTGATCTCCATCTCCAAAGCACCGGCATGATATCCGTCGTCACTGGCGCCACACCATGATCTCCATCATTGTGTTGCCATCGAGGTTGTCGTTCCAACCAAGCTTGTACTAATATTGCTACCATTTAGCTATAAAGTAAAGCATTACCTAGCGCTTAATGAGTGACACGAAGGTCATACAATAATAAAAGACAACCCTATGGCTCCTGTCTGTTGTCGTAGCATCAACATGCAAGTCAATATTAACTATTACAACATGATCATCTCCTACATCAAATATATTTAATCATGTCTTTGGCCAGATCATATCACAACATACCTTGCAAAAACAAGTTATACGTCCTCTAATTTGTTGTTGCATGTTTTACGTGGCTGCTATGGGTATCTAGCAAGAACGCTTCTTACCTACGCAATAACCACAACGGTGATACACAAGTTGGTATTTACCCTTATCCAAGGATTGCCTTTGTCTAATCCGATTCAACTAAAGTACGAGAGACAGACACCCGCCACCCATCTTTATGCAACAAGTTGCATGTCTATCGATGGAACCGGTCTCTCGTACACGGATGAGTAAGGTTGGTCTGGGCCGCTTCATCCCACGACATCGTCGAATCAAGAAAAGATTAAGGAGGGGAGCAATCTAAATATCCACACCCATAAAATCCTTTGTGTTCTACTCGTGATGTCATCTACGCATAGACCTAGCTCATGATGTAACTGTTGAGGAACGTCGCACAGGAAACAAAAAAAATTCCTACGCTCACCAAGAACAATCTATGGAAATCAACATCTACGGGAGGGTGTGTATCTACATACGCTTGTAGATCGCTAAGTGGAAGCATATAAAGAACGCAGTTGATGTAGTCGAACATCTACGCAAGCCAAATCACCGTCCGTCACGTGATCACATCATGATCTGTCCCGCGATCCCATCACAATCCATCCTGATCTAGTGTCGAACGGATAGCACCTTTGCTTTCAGCACACGTACAACTCAATGACAATCTCCACCTTCTTGATCCGTCAAGAGGGGCGGAGAGGTAGATGAGTTCTCTGACAGCACGACGGTGTGGTGGCGATGGTGATGGAGATGTTCGGCAGGGCTTTGGTTGTGCACTACCGAACTGAACTAGAGGTGGAACGAACTAGAGGGAGGGAGAGGGGTTGCGCCTTGGATTGAGGTACTGCTGCCCTCTCTCCCCTCCACTATATATAGGAGGGAGGGGGAAGTGATGGCGCCCTAGGGTTTCCCCTAGGGTTAACCGTCCGCACCCAAGAGGAGGAGGAGTCCTCCTCCAAGTGGGTTTGGTGGAGGCACTAGGACGACTCCTCCTCCCCTTCTCCACTATTTGGGAGCATAGGCCCATGAGGCTGGCCGCCCAACCCACCAGGGGCTGGTGCGCTGCCTCTTGGACATACGTGCCCCCCAGGTGGGTGGCCCCTCCTGGTGAGCCCCCAGAACCTATTCGTCAATCCCGATACTTTATCGGTAATGCCCGAAATCTTTCTGGAACCTGAATGCCTCTTTCCTATATATCAATCTTCGTCTCCGGACCATTCGAGAACTCCTCGTGATGTCCAGGATCTCATCCAGGACTCCGAACTACTTTCGGTCACCAACATACATAACTCATCTATACCAAAACGTCACCGAACCTTAAGTGTGTAGACCAGGTTCGAGAACTATGTAGACATGACCGAGACACTCTCTGATCAATAACAAGTAGCGGGACCTGGATGCCCATATTGGCTCCTACATATTCTACGAAGATCTTTATCGGTCAAACCTCTATGTCAAGGATTCAGTCAATCCCGTACGTTGTTCCCTTTCTCCATCGATATGTTACTTGCATGAGATTCGATCGTTGGTATCTCCATACCTAGTTCAATCTCATTACCGGCAAGTTTCTTCACTCGTTCCGTAATATAAGATCCATGACTAACTTCTTAGTCACATTGCTTGCAAGGCTTGTTGTGATGTTGTATTACCGAGTGGGCCGTGAGATACCTTTTCGTCACACGAAGTGACAAATCCCAGTCTTGATTCATGCCAACCCAACATACACCCTCGAAGACACATGTAGAGCACCTTTATAGTCACATTGCTTGCAAGGATTGTTGTGATGTTTGATACACACAAGGCATTCCTCCGGTATCCGGGAGTTGCATGATCTCATGGTCATAGGAACACATACTTGACATGTAGAAAATCATAGCAATAAACTGACACGATCACATGCTACGTTCATAGTTTGGGTCTTGTCCATCACATCATTCTCCTAATGATGTGATCCCGTTATCAAATGACAACTCATGTCTATGGCCAGGAAACCTTGACCGTCTTTGATCAACGAGCTAGTCTTTTAGAAGCTCACTAGGGACAGTGTGTTGTCTATGTATCCACACATGCATTTGAGTTTCCAATCAATACAATTTTAGCATGATAATAAATGATTATCATGAACAAGGAAATACAATAATAACCAATTTATTATTGCCTCTAGGCAATATTTCCTACACTATACATTAACTCTTAAAAAATATAAGTGAAGAATGAGAGTGCACATTTTTTCTATAAAATCTATACGCCATCGTGCTCAAAAAGATATAAGTGAAATAATTGAGCAACTGCTAAGCTCAAAATATACAAGTGAATCACATAGAGTATTCTATCAAATCATGATGAAGGTGTCTCTCTCTCTCTCAAATAGGTGTGCCCAGCAAAGTATGATTGTGGCAAACTGGAAAAACAAAAGCAAACAAAAGAAAACGACGCTCCAAGCAAAACTCATATCATGTGACGGATAAAAATGTAGCTCCAAGTGACATACCAATGGATTAAGGCGAAAGAGGGGATGGATTTCGGGGCATCCCCAATCTTAGATGCTTGACTCTTCCTAGAATATTACCTTGGGGTGCCTTGGGCATCGCCAATATTAGTCTCTTGCCGCTCCTTATTTTTTCCATCATGATAACACCCAAAACTTTAAAACATCAATCACACAAAACTCTACAAAACTTCGTGAGATCTGTTAGTATAAGCAACATATCAAATACTTAGGTAGTGTTATAAATTGATTAATATTTAATTATTGCATAATAGGTACTATATTCTAACCTCTCCATGGCTTATACCCCCGATATAGTCCATAGCGTCATCAAAACAAGCAAACTATGCAAGCAAAAAAACAGAATTTGTCTAAAACTAAACAATTTGTAATGATCTGTAAAGAACCTATAATTATATAACTCAAAACATTCTGAAACATTAGGACGGCATGAGAAATTTGTACAAAAATAATTTCTAAAAAAAATCAGCTTAAAAAGATGTTCGAGTAAAATCCCAGAAATTTTGCACTCGACATTAAAGTTTCCGTTTTTGCACCGTATCAATTCTACTTATCATACAAGTCATCCCAAAGTCTTTACTTAGCACAAACACTAATTTAAACATAAAAACACAATCATTATAAAGTCAATAATTATGTCATCACACCAAAGCATAAATAAAAAAGAAAAAAAGATAACTATTGGGTTGCCTCCCAACAAACGCTATTGTTTTATGCCCTTGGCTAGGCATAATGCATCTGATCAAGTGTAGTCATCTTTGACATTCAACCCAAAAGTAGCCCTCATGATGGATTCATAAGGTGGTTTAATTCTCTTTCTAGGGAAGTGTTTCATCCCTTTCTTTAATGGAAATTGGAACCTTATGTTTCCCTCTTTCAGATCAATAATTGCACCTATAGTTCGTAGGAAAGGTCTTCCAAGTATTATTAGACAAGTAGGATTGCAATCAATATCAAGTACATTGAAATCTATAAGCACATAATTCTTGTTTGCAATAATGAGAACATCATTAGTTATACCTAATGGTTTCTTAATGGTAGAATCCGCAAGATGCAAGTTTAGGGAACATTCTTGAATATTACTGAGACCAAGCACATCACAAAGGGATTTAGGTATTGTTGAAACACTAGCACCAAGGTCACGCAAAGAATTGCATTCATATTCATGTATCTTTGCGAGTAGGTTCCCACTCATCATGCAATTTTCTAGGAATAGAAACTTCAAGTTCAACTTGCTCATCATAAGCTTTCATCATTTCTTCCACTATATGATTAGTGAAAGCCTTGTTTTGTTCATAAGCGTTGGGTCAGCTAATAATGGTATGTAACAAGGAAATACATTATACTAAAGAGTTGTTTGAAAGGAGTTTTTCAAAGTAAAACCTAGATAAACCTACTTAAATGCATCAAGATCTATAGAGATAGATCAAGACACTTGATAAAACTTTCAATAAATACATACCTTGACAAGATTTCGAAGGAGTTCAAAATAGATCAGTCAAAGAAGGAGTTCTTGCCTGTATTGTAAGGCATGAATTTGAGTAAGACTCAAAGATCGACCATGGAATAAGAAAGATGAAGTATGAAGGTCGTCCCCTATGCCTCAGCCATAGGCTCTATACTCGTGCCATGTTGTGTACCGCACCTGGTGTGTGCCTTGTCATGAGTCTGACAAGGGTACAAGAGTGATCCAGGAGTGGATCACTAAACATCGATCAAAATTACCCTTAGTAACTAGAGGACTAAGGAAATGTTTCTCGATTATGGAGGTGATAAAGAGTTCATCATAAAAGGTAAGCTTTGACACCAATCCGGATGACTGTGAGTAGCAAACCGAATTCGTAAAGCAGAGCAATCATTTGGAATAGCTCCAAGTGGAGCATGGTATGGCAGCATCTACAGTATGGCATAGAGATTTACAAAGTACACACGGATCTCAATGTTGCAGACCCGTTGACTAAAAGATATCTCACAAGCAAAACATGATCAAACCCGATAACTCATTGGGTGTTAATCTCATGCTCATGTGAACTAGATTATTGACTCTAATGCAAGTGGGAGACTGTTGGAAATATGCCCTAGATGCAATAATAAAATGGTTATTATCATATTTCCTTGTTCATTATAATCGTTTATTATCCATCCTGGAAACTCAGATACATGTGTGGATACATAGACAACACAGTGTCCCTAGTAAGCCTCTACTAGACTAGCTCGTTGATGAAAGATGGTTAAGGTTTCCTAACCATAGACATGAGTTCTCCTTTGATAATGGTATCACGTCATTAGGAGAATGATGTGATGGACAAGATCCAACCGTAAGCATAACATGTGATCGTATCTTTAAATTTATTTTTATTGCTTTCTACATGTCAAGTATCTATTCCTAAGAGCATGAGATCATACAACTCTCTAACACCAGAGGAATGCTTTATGTATCAAACATACCAACATGACTGGCTGATCATAAGATGCTCTGGAGGTATCTCCGAAGGTGTCTGTTGGGTTGTCATGGATCGAGACCGGGATTTGTCACTCTGTATGACGGAGAGGTATATGTGGGCCCTCTTGGTAGTACAATATAACGAGAAGCTAGCAAGCAATGTGGCTAAGGAGGTAGTCAACGGATCTTGTATTATAGAACGAGTAAATAGACTTGACAGTAACGAGATTGAACTAGGTATGGAGATACCGACGGTCGAATCTCGGACAAGTTACATACCACTGAACAAAGGGAACTGCATACGGGGTTGATTGAATCCTTGGCATCGTGGTTCGACTGATAAAGATCTTCGTGGAATATTGACATGTCTCCAACGTATCTATGATTTTTGATGGTTTCATGCCATTATCTTGTCAAACTTTGGATGTTTTGCATGCCTTTTATTTATTTTCTGGGACTAACTTATTAACTTAGTGCCAGTTCCTGTTTTTTCCATGTTTTTTACCCCTTTGAGAGAAGATTTTGAAACGGAGTCCAAACGGAAGAAAATCCCCGAAAAGATTTTTTCTAGAACGGAAGAAGATCAGAGGACTTGGGAGCCAAGCCAGAAGAGCCCCAGGGGCCCCACAAGCCCCCACCCCACGGCCAGGGGGCGCGCCATCCAGGCTTGTGGGCCCCCTGGAGGTCCCCTGACCTAGATCTTGCGCCTATAAATTCCCAAATATTCCCAAAAAATCAAGAGACGATCGCAATTACTTTTCCACCGCCGCAAGCTTCTGTCTCCGCAAGATCCCATCTGAGGCACGTCCTGGTGCCCTGCCGGAGGGGAGATTCGGACACGGAGGGCTTCTTCATCAACACCATGACCTCTCCGATGATGCGTGAGTAGTTCACCATAGACCTACGGGTCCATAGCTAGTAACTAGATGACTTCTTCTCTCTCTTGGATCTTCAATAGAAAGTTCTCCATGATCTTCATGGAGATCTATCCGATGTAATCTTCTTTTGCGGTGTGTTTGTCGAGATCCGATGAATTGTGGAGTTATGATCAGATTATCTATGAATCTTATTTGAGTTTCTTATGATCTCTCTTATGCATGATTTCATATCCTTGTAATTCTCTTCGAGTTGTGGGTTTTGTTTGGCCAACTAGATCTATGATTCTTGCAATGGGAGAAGTGCTTGGTTTTGGGTTCATACCGTGCGGTGACCTCACCCAGTGACAGAAGGGGTAGCGAGTCACGAATCGTATTGTTGCCATCAAGGGTAAAAAGATGGGGTTTTCATCATTGCTTTGAGATTATCCCTCTACATCATGTCATCTTGCTTAAAGCGTTACTCTGTTCTTCACGAACTCAATACACTAGATGCATGCTGGATAGCAGTCGATGTGTGGAGTAATAGTAGTAGATGCAGAAAGTATCGGTCTACTTGTCTCGGACGTGATGCCTATATGCTAGATCATTGCCTTAGATATCATCATGACTTTGCGCGGTTATATCAATTGCTCGATAGTAATTTGTTCACACACAGTGATATTTTCTGTTATGAGAGAAGCCTCTAGGGAACACTATGGCCCCCAGGGTCTACTCCACACCATATTTTCAGCCTTACACTTTTTACTTCGTTGCACTTTCCGCCTTCAGATCTCACTTTGCAAACAATCTTGAAGGGATTGACAACCCCTTTGAAGCGTTGGGTGCAAGCTTGTTTTTGTTTGCGCAGGTACTTTGGACTTGACGAGGCCCTCCTTCTGGATCGATACCTTGGTTCTCAAACTGAGGGAAATACTTACTGCTCCTGTGTTGCATCACCCTTTCCTCTTCAAGGGAAAAACCGACGCAAACCAGAGAAGTAACAAGAAGAATTTCTACGCGCCAGGGAAGGACTTTTGTTGCCGCAGCAGAAGAATTTCTGGCGCCATTGCCAGGGAGGAGGATCAAGTCAAGGATATTCTCCCGTCAACGTGCCAATTTCTGGCGCCGTTGCCAGGGAGGAAGATCAAGTCAAGAACTCATCCAAGTAGGTGTCGCAAACTCATCTCTTGCATTTACTTTGTTTGCCAGTTGCCTCTCGTTTTCCTCTCCCCCACTTCACCAATTTGCCTTTTTCGTTCACCTTTTTGTTCGCCTTTTCGTTCGCCCTTTTTCTCGCCCGCTTTTTGTTTGCTTGTGTGCTTGCTTGCTTGCTGAAGTCACCATGAACGAAAACACCAAACTTTGTGACTTCTCGAATACTAATAATAATGATTTTATTAATACTCCGATTGCTCCCTGATGTCAGTTGTTCTTCCCCTTGCAACGGCACTAGAAGAATGCTGCTAGCACTCTCCGGCAATCGAAACTAGAAGAATGTTGTTGACGGCCCACCAGCGCGTGGGATCGTAGCAATTTTCGAGGGTACAGTATTCGACCCAAATTCGTTGATCGCCAAAACAGGAGGTGAGAGAATACTCTTGAGTATTAGCAGTTGAATTTGTCAGATTCAACCACACGTGAAAGATTAGTATCTGCAAGCAAAGTAGTAACAGCAAAGTAGCGAGTAACGGCAGTGGCAAGGAACAGCAGTAGTGACAGCAGTAGCAAGTAGCAACGGTAGCAAGCGACAGTAGTAGCAACAGTAGCAGCAGAGCAAGATAAGTAACAGCAGTAGCAACAGTAGTAACAGCAGCAGAGCAAGACAAGTAACAACAGTAGCAACAATAGTAACAGCAGCAGTGGGACAAACTCGTAGGCAATGGGTCGGTGATTTGTTTGGATGATATTCATCATGCAACAGTTATAACACACAAAGATATATGGCTATCTCCCGTTCGTCAATGTGATGTAGGCATGCATTCCGCGTGTCGTCATACGTGCTTAGGGAAAAGAACTTGCATGACATCTATTGTCCATCCCTCCCGTGCCAGCGGGGTCCAAAAGGAAACTATGGGATATTAAGGTTCTCCTTTCAATAAAGAACCAGACCAACACATTAGCACTTGGTCAACACATGAACTCCTCAAACTATGGTCATCACCGGGAGTAGTTCCGGTTATTGTCACCCCGGGGTTGTCGGATCATAACACATAGTAGGTAACTACAACTTGCAAGATCGGATCTAAAACACACATATATTGGTGACAACATAATAATTTCAGATCTAAAATCATGACACTCGGGCCCTAGTGACAAGCATTAAGCATGGCAAAGTAGTAGCAACATCAATCTCAGAAAATAGTGGATACTAGGGATCAATCCCCATCAAAACTAACTCGATTACATGATAGATCTCTTCCTACTCATCACAGCCCAGCGAGCCTACGAATAGATTACTCACGAACGACGAAGAACTTCATGGAATTGGAGAGGGAAGAAGGTTGATGATGACGACGACGACGATTTCCCCTCTCCGAAGCCCAAGACGGACTCCAGATCTGCCTTCCAGATGAAGAACAGGTGGTGCCGGTGGCTCCGTATCGCAAACGCGACGAAAACTTCTCTTTTTATTTTTTCTGGGACGAAAGTGAACTTATAGACCTGAGGTTGGGGGCGGAAGAGCCGTGTGGGACCAACAAACCTGCCAACCGCCACCAGGGGGTGGTGGCGGAGCCAGGGCTTGTAGTCCATTGGCCCACCCCCTCAGGTGGAACTTGGCGCAAATATTTTTCATATTTTTCAAAAATGCTCCTTGTAAATTTTCAGGACGTTTGGAGAACTTTGATTTCTGCACCAAAATAACACCAAGGCAATTCTGCTGAAAACAGCGTCAGTCCAGGTTAGTTCCATTCAAATCATGCAAATTAGAGTCCAAAACAAGGGCAAAAGAGTTTGGAAAAGTCGATACGATGGAGACGTATCAACTCCCCCAAGCTTAAAACCTTGCTTGTCCTCAAGCAACTCAGTTGACAAACTGAGAAAGAAAGAAAAAATTTGACAAACTCTGTTTGATTTTGTTCTTGCAACTATGTCTAACTCATAACCAGAATTTCAGCAACATCACAAGCAAACCACAAAAGCAAATGACATCTAGGTCTCACGGTAAACTCATATCATTGGCATAATCAACTAGAGAGCAAATAATAATAAGCCTCAAATGTCAACACTTCAATCAAAACAACATGAAGCAGTACGAATAGATGGTATCTCGCTAGCTCTTTCTGAGACCGCAAAACATAAATGCAGATTACCTTCAAAGACCAATGGCTGACTAAACATTGTAACTCAAGGCAATGAAGATCCTGTCATAGTCATACTCAACACAGTTAAAAGCAAAGCATAAAAATGACAAAGGTGCTCTCTAATTGGTGCTTTTGTAAGAGGAGGATGACTCAACAGGAACATAAATAGACAGGCCCTTCGCAGAGGGAAGCATTGATTTGCAGAGGTGCCACAGCTCAAGCTTTGAAAACAGAGATAATAATTTTGGGTGGCATGCTTTCATTGTCAATTCAATGACTAAGAGTTCTCAACATCTTCCATGCTACACATGCTATAGGCGGTTCCCAAACAGAAAAGTAAAGTTTTGACTCCCCCACCACCAATCAATCACACTCCACGACTAGCCGAATCCTCGGGTACCATCCATACCAACATCAATCCTGGGGGAGTTTTGTTTGCAATTATCTTTTCGATTTGAGTATGGAACTGGGAATTCCAATTACCGGCCCCTTTCTCGTGAATGATAGTGAATAAACACATATCGAGGATAACACGCCTAGCATGGAAGATACCAATAGCCCCCTGTCACCACATGAGCGGTTCGGGCATGCAAAATAGATTATTTCTTGAAGATTTCGAGAGTGGCACATGCAAATTTACTTGAAACGACAGGTAGATACCGCACATAGGTACGTAGGGTGGACTCATATGGCACAACTTTGGGTTTATGAAGGTGGATGCACAAGTAGTATTCCCGCTTAGTACAAGTGAATGCTAGCAAAAGACTGGGAAGCGACCAACTAAAGAGCGACAACAGTCATCAAAATGCATTGAGAGTAACTAACATTGAGTGCAAGCATGAATAGGACATAAATCACCATGAACATGAATATCATAGAGGCTATGTTGATATTGTTTCAACTACATGCGTGAACATGCGCCAAGTAAAGCCACTTGAATCATTCAAAGGAGGATACCATCCTATCATACTACATCATAGTCATCTCAACATTCATGTGGGCAACCAAGACAGACCATTATAAGCTCCTAGCCAATTAAGCATGGCATAAGCAACTATAATCTCTAAGTTGTCATTGCAAACATATTTCTCTCGCAACAAAGCTGAATCAGGCATGATGAGCTAGTCATATTTACAAAAACAAAATAGATCGAGTTCATACCAGCTTTTCCAGGCTCAGTCACTTCATCATATATCGTCATTATTGCCTTTCACTTGGACGACCGAACGATGTGAACAATAATAAGCGTGCTCGTGCATTGGAATAAAGCTGGAATATGTAGGCAAAAACAAAGGAGAAGACAAAGTAATATGGCTCTTTGAAAGCTAAACAGGTATGCATGCATGAGCCACTAAACATTGTAACCATTATCTCCTACCTTGACCCAAAGAAAAAGAAAACTATCTACACGGGAAAGCTCCCAACAAGCAAAAGAAGAAAAGAAAATCTTTTTTTTCAAACTAGACAGACACACGAAAAGAAAACGAGAAAAAGAAAATAAACTAGCATGGATGATACAGTGGCAAAGTGTTAACATCGGCTAACAAAGTGAAAGCATAAGCAAAAATGTAAAGTCGGTGAGAACACGTACTCCCCCAAGCTTAGGCTTTTGGCCTAAGTTGGTCTACTCCCAAGGATGGTCCTGGCGAAACCCAAAATCATAATGGGGGTTATACGGGAGCGCTGCAGCCACTGCCTGAATAGCTGCCTCCCGGAGACGAGCAGCCTTTGCCTCCCTCTCATACTCCTCTGTCTCTCCTCTGGTTATGTAATATCTCCGTTTTACCTGAAAGACAAAGAAAGCAGGAGCAGGAAGGGTAATATGGAAAACACGCTGCCGGTTTAATATCAAACGGTATAGGAGGGATTCGTCATCCCTCTCAAGGAACTGGTAGCGTGTCAAAGCGACGCGGTCAAGGAAAGCTGTATGGAGCGGGGGATCTCCTTCACGAATAGGTACTCCAAGAAAATTTGCTATGCGAGTGGCATACATCCCACCAAAGAAATCCCCTTCAATAGCATTCTTATTCAGCCACCTTGCTATAATAGCTCCCATGTTGAAGCTTTTGTCACCCGTCACCGCGCTCTTAAGGATACTAAGGTCGGGTGCACAGAGGTGACAATGCTCAATCTTGCCATTAATGCATCTGCCAATGAAGAGGGCAAAGTAATGCAAGGCATGAAAATGAATACTCCCCATGGTAGCTTGCGTAATGTCTCTAGTTTCTCCAACCGTAATACCAGCGCAAAAATCTCTAACCAAATATTTCGGAGGATAATTGAGGTTACCCCAAATAGGTATTTTGCAAATTCTACCAAAATCCTCTAAATCCATGGCATAAGATTTATCATAGAGATCAAACAGTATTGATGGCTCACGACCAGCTGAAAATTTGAATCTACGAACAAAAGAGGGAGTGAGAGCAACATACTGTTCACATTTATTGGAGATGAATTCTTCGAGTCCGACGTTGTGAACAAGTGCATCAAACTCATCTTTGAAGCCTGCCTCAATCGTAAATTCATCAGAAGGCCATTCACACGGTTGTACCTGCGCGTCCCTAGGCTGGTAAGGATCAGGCTCCCGAATTGCCAGACGAGGACCTCTCTTTCTTGAGGAACCACCATGAAATTTTCTCCTGAACATCTTCCTTTTTTGAATTTTTTAGTGACCCAAAGGGAAGGTGAACAAGGTTCAACTAAACTAGGAGCAACTACTCCAACAAGTGCCTAGAGACCATATTACGCATCAAAACTACTTGGGACCAGCTAGAATCAGCATGCAATGCTCAAGAACATGGTCACCAAGGCAACAAAAATACGCGGAGTATAAGGCACCAGAGCAAAAACTAATTGGACCAATGGAGGAGTCACTTACCAAGGAGTAATTTCCCCAAAACAGTTCGGAGAACGGTGATTTGAGCAAAGAGATCGAAAATCCCAGCAAGAGGAGCAAGAACACGGGTTTGAGCTGCGAAACGATTTTTCCTGGAGGTAGGAGAACTGGATGGGAGCAAGAATGAGTGGAGGGGGTGCCTGTGGGACCCACAAGCCTGGGTGGCGCGACCAGGGGGTGCCCGCGCCCCTAGGGCTCGTGGCCCACTGGTGTGGCCCCCAAACAGACTCTTTGTCCCAGTATTTTTTAAATATTCCAGAAAAAATCATACTTGATTTTCACAGCGTTCGGAGAACTTTGATTTTCGGGGTAGTTTTCCATCGGACGCTAAAACAGAAAACAGGGAAAACTAAACTAAACCTATCATTTTTCTTCTAAGCAACCAAAAGTGAAAGCTTGGAACAGAGGTTTGTGACTCCTTGATTCATCCATCTCATGGTCATCGAAAGAAATCCGTCAATGGGGTTGATCAAATCCCCTCGACAAAACTTTCTCGAATTGCAAAAGAAGACGGAGAATTTTCGAATAGTCACTAGGTCACCTCAATAGGGATGTGTATCTCCCCAACAAGCAAATCATACTTCATTTTGACACGAGGAATAGGGCATTCAAAGCTCCCAATAAGAATCGATGAAGTCTTTTCGATAGCATTGATGCAATGTACTCGATATTGTTTCTTCGGAAAGTGCACCGTATGCTCATTACCGTTGACATGGAAAGTGACATCGCCTTTGTTGCAATCTATAACAGCCCCTGCGGTGTTTAAAAAGGGTCTTTCGAGGATGACGGCCATGGCATCGTCCTCGGGAATATCCAAGATAACAAAGTCTGTTAAGATAGTGGTGTTAGCAACCACAACAGGGACATCCTCGCAAATGCCGATAGGGAAAGCAGTTGATTTGCCGGGCATTTGCAGCGAGATTTTAGTGGGTGTCAACTTATCCAGTTCAAGTCTACGATAAAGAGAAAGAGGCATAACACTAACACCGGCTCTAAGGTCACATAAGGCAGTTCTTACGTAGTTTCCTTTAATGGAGCAAGGTATAGTGGGCACTCCGGGATCACCAAGTTTCTTAGGAGTTCCACCTTTGAAAGTGTAGTTGGCAAGCATGGTGGAGATCTCAAGATCTGGTATCTTCCGTTTATTAGTCACGATATCTTTCATGTACTTGGCATACGGAGACATCTTGATCATATCGGTTAACCGCATCTGCAGAAAGATGGGTCTTATCATCTTAATGAAGCACTCAAAATCCTCATCATCCTTTTTCTTGGATGGCTTAGGAGGGAAGGGCATAGGTCTCTGAACCCATGGCTCCCTTTCTTTACCATGGTTCCTAGCAGTTAAGTCATTCTTGTCGTATCTTTTAGGTTGTGGGTTATCAGGATTAACCGAAGGTTCAATCTCCACATCCTCATCATTGCTAGGTTGAGCATTATTATGAACATCAGTGTCCATATTGTCACCAGGTTCATGTTCATCACCAGATTGTGTTTCTGCATCAGACGTAGAAATATCATTAGGTTCTTCAGGTGTGACAGTATTTGGTGAACTGGCATGTAGGTTTCTATCATCCTTCTTCTTCTCCTTAGGATGACTGGGTGTATCAGCATTGATTCCTTGAGAATCTTGATCAATTCTCTTAGGATGACCTTCAGGATACAAAGGTTCCTGAGTCATTTTGCCTCCTCTAGTAATGACTCTGATAGAGTTGTCATTTAATTCATTGAGAAAGTCATTCTGAGCTTTAAGTACTTGTTCTACCTGAGTAGTAATCATAGAGGCATGTTTACTCAGAAGCTTCAGATCATTGACATTTCTGTCTACGCAAGCACTTAAATGGCTAAGCATATGAGTACTTTGTTCCAAATGTCTACTAACATAATCATTGAAACTCTGTTGTTTGGCAACAAAGTTGTCAAATTCATCAAAGCATAGGCTAGCAGGTTTATCAAAAGGAATATCACTCTCATCAAACCTAGGCAGAGAATTCACTTCCGCTACCTGTATCGTGTTATCGAGACCATGGATCTCTTCGATAGGTGGTAGATTTTTGACATCTTCAGATCTAATGCCTTTCTCATGCATAGATTTCTTGGCTTCTTGCATATCCGCAGCACTGAGGAATAGAATACCTCTTTTCTTCGGAGTTGGCTTAGGAGGTGGTTCTGGAATAGTCCAAGCATTATCGTTGATCAAGATGTTATTCAGTAGGGTCTCAGCTTGTTCTACAGTTCGTTCCCTAAAAACACAACCGGCATAACTATCTAGGTGGTCTCTAGAGGCATCGGTAAGTCCGTTATAGAGGATATCAAGCATCTCGTTCTTCTTAAGAGGGTGATCAGGCAAAGCATTCTATAGCTGGACGAGCCTCCCCCAAGCTTGTGGAAGACTCTCTTCTTGGAGTTGAGCAAAGTTGTATATTTCCTGCAAGGCAGCTTGCTTCTTATGGGCAGGGAAATATTTCTCACAGAAGTAATAGACCATGTCCTGGGGACTACTCACACATCCAGGAGCAAGAGAGGTGAACCAGGCTTTAGCTGTTGGGGAACGTCGCATGCGAAACAAAAAAATTCCTACGCGCACGAAGACCTATCATGGTGATGTCCATCTACGAGAGGGGATGAGTGATCTACGTACCCTTGTAGACCATACAGAAGAAGCGTTAGAGAACGCGGTTGATGTAGTGGAACGTCCTCACGTCCCTCGATCCTCCCCGCGAACAATCCCGCGATCAGTCCCACGATCTAGTGCCGAACGGATGGCACCTCCGCGTTCAGCACACGTACAGCTCGACGATGATCTCGGCCTTCTTGATCCAGCAAGAGAGACGGAGAGGAAGAAGAGTTCTCCGGCAGCGTGACGGCGCTCCGGAGGTTGGTGATGACCTTGTCTCAGCAGGGCTCCGCCCGAGCTCCGCAGAAACGCGATCTAGAGGAAAAACCGTGGAGGTATGTGGTCCGGCTGCCGTGGAAAAGTCGTCTCAAATCAGCCCTAAAACCTCCGTATATATAGGTGGGAGGGAGGGGGCCTTGCCTTGGGGCTCAAGGAGCCCCAAGGGGGTCGGCCGAGTCCAAGGGGGAGGACTCTCCCCCCCCCCCCAAACCGAGTTGGACTAGGTTTGGTGGGAGGGAGTCCCCCTTCCTTTCCACCTCCTCCCTTTTTTTTCTTCCTCTCTTGATTTTCTTCTCCTTGGCGCATAGGGCACTTGTGGGCTGTCCCACCAGCCCACTAAGGGCTGGTGTGTCTCCCCAAAGGCCTATGGGCTTCCCCGGGGTGGGTTGCCCCCCCCCCCCCCCCGGTGAACTCCCGGAACCCATTCGTCATTCCCGGTACATTCCCGGTAACTCCGAAAACCTTCCGGTAATCAAATGAGGTCATCCTATATATCAATCTTCGTTTCCGGACCATTCCGGAAACCCTCGTGATGTCCGTGATCTCATCCGGGACTCCGAACAACATTCGGTAACCAACCATATAACTCAAATACACATAAAACAACGTCGAACCTTAAGTGTGCAGACCCTGCGGGTTCGAGAACTATGTAGACATGACCCGAGAGACTCCTCGGTCAATATCCAATAGCGGGACCTGGATGCCCATATTGGATCCTACATATTCTACGAAGATCTTATCGTTTGAACCTCAGTGCCAAGGATTCATATAATCCCGTATGTCATTCCCTTTGTCCTTCGGTATGTTACTTGCCCGAGATTCGATCGTCAGTATCCGCATACCTATTTCAATCTCGTTTACCGGCAAGTCTCTTTACTCGTTCCGTAATACAAGATCCCGCAACTTACACTAAGTTACATTGCTTGCAAGGCTTGTGTGTGATGTTGTATTACCGAGTGGGCCCCGAGATACCTCTCCGTCACACGGAGTGACAAATCCCAGTCTTGATCCATACTAACTCAACTAACACCTTCGGAGATACCTGTAGAGCACCTTTATAGTCACCCAGTTACATTGCGACGTTTCATACACACAAAGCATTCCTCCGGTGTCAGTGAGTTATATGATCTCATGGTCATAGGAATAAATACTTGACACGCAGAAAACAGTAGCAACAAAATGACACGATCAACATGCTACGTCTATTAGTTTGGGTCTAGTCCATCACATGATTCTCCCAATGACGTGATCCAGTTATCAAGCAACAACACCTTGTTCATAATCAGAAGACACTGACTATCATTGACCAACTGGCTAGCCAACTAGAGGCATGCTAGGGACGGTGTTTTGTCTATGTATCCACACATGTAAATGAGTCTTCATTCAATACAATTATAGCATGGATAATAAACTATTATCTTGATACAGTAATTATAATAATAACCATATTTATTATTGCCTCTAGGGCATAATTCCAACAGTCTCCCACTTGCACTAGAAACAATAATCCAGCCCTCACATCACCATGTGAATTACATTGTAATAAATCTTACACCCATATAGTTCTGGTGTCGATCATGTTTTGGCCGTGGAAGAGGTTTAGTCAGCGGGTCTGCTACATTCAGATCCGTGTGCACTTTGCATATATTTACGTCCTCTTCCTCGACGTAGTCGCGGATGAGGTTGAAGCGTCGTTTGATGTGTCTGGTCTTCTTGTGAAACCGTGGTTCCTTTGCTAAGGCAATGGCACCAGTGTTGTCACAGAACAAGGTTATTGGATTCAGTGCGCTTGGCACCACTCCAAGATCCGTCATGAACTGCTTCATCCAGACACCCTCCTTAGCCGCCTCCGAGGCAGCCATGTACTCCGCTTCACATGTAGAATCTGCTACGACGCTTTGCTTGGAACTGCACCAGCTTACTGCACCCCCATTAAGAATAAATACGTATCCGGTTTGCGACTTAGAGTCGTCCGAATCTGTGTCAAAGCTTGCATCGACGTAACCTTTTACGGCGAGCTCTTTGTCACCTCCATACACGAGAAACATCTCCTTAGTCCTTTTCAGGTATTTCAGGATATTCTTGACCGCTGTCCAGTGATCCACTCCTGGATTACTCTGGAACCTACCTGCCATACTTATGGCAAGGCTAACATCCGGTCTAGTGCACAGCATCGCATACATGATAGAACCTATGGCTGAAGCATAGGGGACGGAGCGCATATGCTCTCTATCTTCATCAGTTGCTGGGCACTGAGTCTTACTCAATCTCGTACCTTGTAAAACTGGCAAGAACCCTTTCTTGGACTGTTCCATTTTGAACCTCTTCAAAACTTTATCAAGGTATGTGCTTTGTGAAAGTCCTATCAGGCGTTTTGATCTATCCCTATAGATCTTAATGCCTAGAATGTAAGCAGCTTCTCCTAGGTCCTTCATAGAGAAACTTTTATTCAAGTAACCTTTTATGCTCTCCAAAAACTCTACGTTGTTTCCAATCAGTAATATGTCATCCACATATAATATTAGAAACGCCACAGAGCTCCCACTCACTTTCTTGTAAATACAAGATTCTCCAACCACTTGTATAAACCCAAATGCTTTGATCACCTCATCAAAGCGTTTGTTCCAACTCCGAGATGCTTGCACCAGTCCATAAATGGATCGCTGGAGCTTGCACACCTTGTTAGCATTCTTAGGATCGACAAAACCTTCGGGTTGCATCATATACAACTCTTCCTTAAGGAAACTGTTAAGGAACGCCGTTTTGACATCCATCTGCCAGATTTCATAATCGAAAAATGCAGCTATTGCTAACATGATTCTGACGGACTTAAGCATCGCTACGGGTGAGAAAGTCTCATCGTAGTCAACTCCTGGAACTTGTGAAAAACCCTTTGCCACAAGTCGAGCTTTATAAACGGTCACATTACCGTCAGCGTCCGTCTTCTTCTTAAAGATCTATTTATTCTGAATAGCCTTGCGGCCCTCAGGTAGTATCTCCAAAGTCCACACTTTGTTCTCATACATGGATCCTATCTCGGATTTCATGGCTTCTAGCCATTTGTTGGAATCTGGGCCCACCATTGCTTCTTCATAATTTGCAGGTTCATTGTTGTCCAACAACATGATTGATAAGACGGGATTACCGTACCACTCTGGAGCAGCGCGTGATCTCGTCGACCTGCGTGGTTCAACAGAAACTTGAACTGGAGTTTCATGATCATCATCATTAACTTCCTCCTCAACCGGCGTCGCAACGACAGAGGTTTCCCCTTGCCCTGCGCCACCATCCAGAGGGATGAGAGGTTCGACAACCTCGTCAAGTTCTATCTTCCTCCCACTCAATTCTCTCGAGAGAAACTCCTTCTCGAGAAAAGTTCCGTTCTTAGCAACAAACACTTTGCCCTCGGATTTGAGATTGAAGGTGTACCCAACTGTCTCTTTGGGTAACCTATGAATACGCATTTTTCCGCTCTGGGTTCCAGCTTTTCAGGCTGAAGCTTTTTGACATAAGCATCACATCCCCAAACTTTAAGAAACGACAACTTTGGCCTTTTGCCATACCACAGTTCGTATGGTGTCGTCTCAACGGATTTTGATGGTGCCCTATTTAAAGTGAATGCAGCTGTTTCTAATGCATAACCCCAAAATGATAACGGCAAATCAGTAAGAGACATCATAGATCGCACCATCTCTAACAAAGTACGATTACGACGTTCGGACACACCATTACGCTGTGGTGTTCCAGGCGGTGTTAACTGTGAAACAATACCACATTGTCTTAATTGAGCACCAAACTCGAAACTCAGATATTCACCCCCACGATCAGGCCGTAGGAACTTGATCTTCTTGTTATGATGATTTTCCACTTCACTCTGAAATTGCTTGAACTTTTCAAATGTTTCAGACTTGTGCTTCATCAAGTAGACATAACCATATCTACTTAAATCGTCAGTGAAGGTGAGAAAATAACGATATCCGCCGCGTGCCTCCACGCTCATTGGACCACACACATCGGTATGTATGATTTCCAATAAGTCACTTGCACGCTCCATTGTTCCGGAGAACGGAGTCTTAGTCATCTTGCCCATGAGGCATGGTTCGCACGTGTCAAGTGAATCAAAGTCAAGTGACTCCAAAAGTCCATCATCATGGAGTTTCTTCATGCACTTTACACCAATATGACCCAAGCGGCAGTGCCACAAAAATATGGCGCTATCATTGTTTACTCTAACTCTTTTGGTCTCAATGTTATGTATATGCGTATCGCTATCAAGATTCAATATGAACAATCCTCTTACATTCGGTGCATGACCATAAAAGATGTTACTCATAGAAATAGAACAACCATTATTCTCTGACTTAAAGGAGTAACCGTCTCGCAATAAACAAGATCCAGATATAATGTTCATGCTCAACGCAGGCACTAAATAACAATGATTTAAGTTCATCACTAATCCCGACGGTAGCTGAAGTGACACTGTGCCGACGGCGATTGCATCAACCTTGGAACCATTTCCTACGCGCATCGTCACTTCATCTTTCGCCAGCCTTCGTCTATTCCGCAGTTCCTGTTTCGAGTTGCAAATATGAGCAACAGAACCGGTATCGAATACCCAGGCACTACTACGAGAGCCGGTTAAGTACACATCAATAACATGTATATCAAATATACCTGATTTTTCTTTGCCCGCCTTCTTATCTGCCAGATACTTGGGGCAATTGCGCTTCCAGTGACCCATACCCTTGCAATAGAAGCACTCCGTTTCAGGCTTAGGTCCAGCCTTGGGTTTCTTCGACGGATTGGCAACAGGCTTGCCGCTCTTCTTCGAATTGCCCTTCTTGCCTTTGCCGTTTCTCTTGAAACTAGTGGTCTTATTCACCATCAACACTTGATGCTCTTTACGGAGTTCAGACTCTGCGACTTTCAACATCGCAAACAACTCGCCGGGAGACTTGTTCATCCCTTGCATGTTGTAGTTCAACACAAAGCCTTTGTAGCTTGGCGGCAGTGATTGAAGGATTCTGTCAGTGATAGCTTCTTGCGGGAGTTCAATCCCCAGCTCAGCTAGACGGTTTGAGTACCCAGACATTTTGAGCACATGTTCACTGACAGATGAGTTTTCCTCCATCTTGCAAGCATAGAATTTATCGGAGGTCTCATACCTCTCGATCCGGGCGTTCTTCTGAAAGATAAACTCCAACTCCTGGAACATCTCAAATGCTCCATGACGCTCAAAGCGACGTTGAAGTCCCGGTTCTAAGCCATACAAGACTGCACATTGAACTATTGAGTAGTCCTCGTTACGTGCTAACCAAGCATTCTTAACATCCTGATCAGCCGTAGCGGGTGGTTCATCTCCTAGCGCAGCATTAAGGACATAATCCTTCTTCCCAGCTTGTAAGATTAGCTTAAGATTACGAGCCCAGTCTACAAAGTTGCTTCCATCATCTTTCAACTTAGCTTTCTCTAGGAACGTATTAAAATTCAGGATGACTGTCGCGTGAGCCACGATCTACAACACAAATATATTCAAAGTGGACTTAGACTATGTTCAAGATAATTAGAGTTCAACTTAATCAAATTATATGCTAAACTCCCACTCAAAAAGTACATCTCTCTAGTCATTTGAGTGGTTCATGATCCACTTACACTATCCCAAGTCCGATCATCACGTGAGTTGAGTATAGTTTCAGTGGTAAGCATCCCTATGCTAATCATATCAACTATATGATTCATGATCGACCTTTCGGTCTCATGTGTTCCGAGGCCATGTCTGCACATGCTAGGCTCGTCAAGCTTAACCCGAGTGTTCCGCGTGCGCAACTGTTTTGCACCCGTTTTATGTGAACGTTGAGTCTATCACACCCGATCATCACGTGGTGTCTCGAAACGACGAACTGTAGCAACGGTGCACAGTCGGGGAGAACACAATTTCGTCTTGAAATTTTAGTGACAGATCACCTAATAATGCTACCGTCGTTCTAAGAAAAATAAGGTGCATAAAAGGATTAACATCACATGCAATTCATAAGTGACATGATATGGCCATCATCACGTGCTTCTTGATCTCCATCAGCAAAGCACCGGCACGATCTTCTTGTCACCGGCGCCACACCATGATCATCCATCAACGTGTTGCCATCGGGGTTGTCGTGCTACATATGCTATTACTACTAAAGCTACATCCTAGCAAAATAGTAAGCGCATCTGCAAGCACAAACGTTAGTATAAAGACAACCCTATGGCTCCTGCCGGTTGCCGTACCATCGACGTGCAAGTCGATATTTCTATTACAACATGATCATCTCATACATCCAATATATCACATCACATCGTTGGCCATATCACATCACAATCATACCCTGCAAAAACAAGTTAGACGTCCTCTAATTTTGTTGTTGCATGTTTTACGTGGTGACCAAGGGTATCTAGTAGGATCGCATCTTACTTACGCAAACACCACAACGGAGATATATGAGTTGCTATTTAACCTCATCCAAGGACCTCCTCGGTCAAATCCGATTCAACTAAAGTTGGAGAAACCGACACTTGCCAGTCATCTTTGAGCAAAGGGGGTTACTCGTAACGATGAAACCAGTCTCTCGTAAGCGTACGAGTAATGTCGGTCCAAGCCGCTTCAATCCAACAATACCGCGGAATCAAGAGAAGACTAAGGAGGGCAGCAAAACGCACATCACCGCCCACAAAAACTTTTGTGTTCTACTCGAGAAGACATCTACGCATGAACCTAGCTCATGATGCCACTGTTGGGGAACGTCGCATGCGAAACAAAAAAATTCCTACGCGCACGAAGACCTATCATGGTGATGTCCATCTATGAGAGGGGATGAGTGATCTGCGTACCCTTGTAGACCGTACAGCAGAAGCGTTAGAGAACGCGGTTGGTGTAGTGGAACGTCCTCACGTCCCTCGATCCGCCCCGCGAACAATCCCGCGATCAGTCCCACGATCTAGTGCCGAACGGACGGCACCTCCGCGTTCAGCACACGTACAGCTCGACGATGATCTCGGCCTTCTTGATCCAGCAAGAGAGACGGAGAGGTAGAAGAGTTCTCCGGCAGCGTGACGGCGCTCAGGAGGTTGGTGATGACCTTGTCTCAGCAGGGCTCCGCCCGAGCTCCGCAGAAACGGGATCTAGAGGAAAAACCGTGGAGGTATGTGGTCGGGCTGCCGTGGAAAAGTCGTCTCAAATCAGCCCTAAAACCTCTGTATATATAGGTGGGAGGGAGGGGGCCTTGCCTTGGGGCTCAAGGAGCCCCAAGGGGGTCGGCCGAGTCCAAGGGGGAGGACTCTCCCCCCCCCCCCCAAACCGAGTTGGACTAGGTTTGGTGGGAGGGAGTCCCCCTTCCTTCCCACCTCCTCCCTTTTTTTTCTTCCTCTCTTGATTTTCTTCTCCTTGGCGCATAGGGCACTTGTGGGCTGTCCCACCAGCCCACTAAGGGCTGGTGTGTCTCCCCAAAGGCCTATGGGCTTCCCCGGGGTGGGTTGCCCCCCCCCCCCCCCCCCGGTGAACTCCCGGAACCCATTCGTCATTCCCGGTACATTCCCGGTAACTCCGAAAACCTTCCGGTAATCAAATGAGGTCATCCTATATATCAATCTTCGTTTCCGGACCATTCCGGAAACCCTCGTGACGTCCGTGATCTCATCCGGGACTCCGAACAACATTCGGTAACCAGCCATATAACTCAAATACATATAAAACAACGTCGAACCTTAAGTGTGCAGACCCTGCGGGTTCGAGAACTATGTAGACATGACCCGAGAGACTCCTCGGTCAATATCCAATAGCGGGACCTAGATGCCCATATTGGATCCTACATATTCTACGAAGATCTTATCGTTTGAACCTAAGTGCCAAGGATTCATATAATCCCGTATGTCATTCCCTTTGTCCTTCGGTATGTTACTTGCCCGAGATTCGATCGTCAGTATCCGCATACCTATTTCAATCTCGTTTACCGGCAAGTCTCTTTACTCGTTCCGTAATACAAGATCCCGCATCTTACACTAAGTTACATTGCTTGCAAGGCTTGTGTGTGATGTTGTATTACCGAGTGGGCCCCGAGATACCTCTCCGTCACACGGAGTGACAAATCCCAGTCTTGATCCATACTAACTCAACTAACACCTTCGGAGATACCTGTAGAGCATCTTTATAGTCACCCAGTTACGTTGCGACGTTTGATACACACAAAGCATTCCTCCGGTGTCAGTGAGTTATATGATCTCATGGTCATAGGAATAAATACTTGACACGCAGAAAACAGTAGCAACAGAATGACACTATCAACATGCTACGTCTATTAGTTTGGGTCTAGTCCATCACGTGATTCTCCCAATGACGTGATCCAGTTATCAAGCAACAACACCTTGTTCATAATCAGAAGACACTGACTATCATTGACCAACTGGCTAGCCAACTAGAGGCATGCTAGGGACGGTGTTTTGTCTATGTATCCACACATGTAAATGAGTCTTCATTCAATACAATTCTAGGATGGATAATAAACTATTATCTTGATACAGGAATTATAATAATAACCATATTTATTATTGCCTCTAGGGCATAATTCCAACATTAGCGTCATCCCTTAGAGAGTAAGGAAACAACTTAAGGATATAGTAGTGGCGGATCTTCTCCTCATTAGTGAAAAGAGTGGCTATATCGTGTAGTTTGGCAAGAGGGGCTACGACGGTCTGAGACTCATAACCGTGAAAAGGATCAGATTTGACTAGAGAGATTATCTCAGGATCGACAAAGAATTCATAATCCTTATCGGTGATAAAGATAGGTGAAGTGGCAAACTTCGGGTCATATTTCATCTTAGCTTTCAGAGATTTTTCCTTCCACTTGAGAAGTAATTTCTCAGCGTCGTAGGCATCCTTACACGCAAGAAAATCCTCAGCTTTCTCTCCCTCCATAACGTAACCCTCGGGTATATCAGGCAATTCATATCTAGGAGAGCTACATCTAGCAGGAGCAAAAGCAGGTTCTATCTCAATAGTATCGGGAGTATCAGAAGCATCACGAGCATTGGCAATAACTCTAGCAATATGAGCATCAAGGAACACTCCTAGTGGAACATCACGCAAAGTAGTATCTCTAGCAGTATCAAGCATAGTATCATCAGGCATAGTATCTCTAGCAGCATCAAGCATAGCATTATCAGGAATAGTATCAAGCATAGCATCTCTAGCAGTAGCATCATAAGCATCATCAAGCACAGGCGACATAACAAGATTTCTAGCAGGAGGTGATGTCGCAAACTTACTCATAACTGAAGGTGAATCAAGTGCAGAGCTAGATGGCAATTCCTTACCTCCCCTCGTACTTGAGGGCAAGACTTTGGTCTTCGGATCCTTCAGATTCTTCATAGTGATCAGCAGATATAAATCCCAAGTAACTCACAGAATATAGCAATACCTCCCCGGCAACAGCGCCAGAAAAATGCTTGATGTCAGTTGTTCTTCCCCTTGCAACGGCACCAGAAGAATGTTGCTAGCACTCTCCGGCAATCGAAACTAGAAGAATGTTGTTGACAACCCACCAACGCGTGGGATCGTAGCAGTTTTCGAGGGTAGATATTCGACCCAAATTTGTTGATCGCCAAAACAGGAGGTGAGAGAATACTCTCGAGTATTAGCAGTTGAATTTGTCAGATTCAACCACACCTGAAAGATTAGTATCTGCAAGCAAAGTAGTAACAGCAAAGTAGCAAGTAACGGTAGTGGCAAGGAACAACAGTAGTGACAGCAGTAGCAAGTAGCAACGGTAGCAAGCGACAGTAGTAGCAACAGTAGCAGCAGAGCAAGACAAGTAACATCAATAGCAACAGTAGCAACAGCAGCAGAGCAAGACAAGTAACAGCAGTAGCAACAGTAGTAATAGCAGCAGTGGGACAAACTCGTAGGCAATGGGTCGGTGATTTGTTTGGACGATATTCATCATGCAACAGTTATAACACGGAGAGATATATGGCTAGCTCCCGTTCGTCAATGTGATGTAGGCATGCATTCCGTGTGTCGTCATACATGCCTAGGGAAAAGAACTTGCATGACATCTATTGTCCATCCCTCTCGTGGCAGCGGGGTCCAAAAGGAAACGACGGGATATTAAGGTTCTCCTTTTAATAAAGAACCGGACCAACGCATTAGCACTTGGTGAACACATGAACTCATCAAACTATGGTCATCACCGCGAGTGGTTCCGGTTATTGTCACTCCGGGATTGTCGGATCATAACACATAGTAGGTAACTACAACTTGCAAGATCAGATCTAAAACACACATATATTGGTGATGACATAATAATTTCATATCTGAAATCATGGCACTCGGGCCCTAGTGACAATCATTAAGCATGGCAAAGTAGTAGCAACATCAATCTCAGAACATAGTGGATATTAGGGATCAATCCCCATCAAAACTAACTCGATTACATGATAGATCTCATCCTATTCATCACCGCCCAGCGATCCTACGAATAGATTACTCACGAACGACGAAGAGCTTCATGGAATTGGAGAGGGAAGAAGGTTGATGATGACGATGGCGATGATTTCCCCTCTCCGGAGCCCAAGGCGGACTCCAGATCTGCCCTCCAGATGAAGAACAGGTGGTGGCGGCGGCTCCGTATCGCAAACGCGACAAAAACTTCTCTTTTTATTTTTTCTGGGACGAAAGTGAACTTATAGACCTGAGGTTGGGAGCGGCAGAGCCGTGTGGGCCCCACAAGCCTGCCCAGCGCCACCAGGGGGTGGTGGCGGAGCCAGGGCTTGTGGCCCACTGGCCCACCCCCTCAGGTGGAACTTGGCGCAGATATTTTTCATATTTCCCAAAAATGCTCCCCGTAAATTTTCACGACGTTTGGAGAACTTTGATTTCTGCACAAAACTAACACCAAGGCAATTCTGCTGAAAACAGCGTCAGTCCATGTTAGTTCCATTCAAATCATGCAAATTAGAGTCCAAAACAAGGGCAAAAGAGTTTGGAAAAGTAGATACGATGGAGATGTATCACTCCTGCCACTAGTGCGGGGTCATACGAAATCAATGCCGCTTTGCTGAATCTTGTTATGAAAGAGCAATTCTCTGGCCTTCCTAGTGAAGATGCCGCATCCCATCTCAATACCTTCATTGAGCTTTGCGATATGCAAAAGAAAAAATATGTGGATAATGACATGATTAAATTGAAGCTTTTTTCCTTTCTCGTTGCGAGATCGCGCAAAAACCTGGTTTTCTTCTTTGCCCAAAAATAGTATCGATTATTGGGATAAGTGCAAAGATGCTTATATATCCAAGTATTTTCCGCTGGCTAAGATCATCTCTCTCCGTAATGATATCATGAATTTCAAGCAACTTGATCGTGAACATGTTGCACAAGCTTGGGAGAGAATGAAATTAATGATTAGAAATTGTCCCACTCATGGCTTGAGTCTTTGGATGATTATTCAAATCTTTTATGCTGGCTTGAATTTCGCTTCTAGAAATATCTTGGACTCCACCTCAGGTGTAACGTTCATGGAAATCACGTTAGGAGAAGCCACAAAGCTCTTAGACAACATCATGATGAACTACTCTCAGTGGCACACAGAAAGGTCACCTACTAGTAAGAAGGTACACGCTATAGAAGAAATTAACTCGTTGAGTGCTAAGATGGATGAGTTAATGAATTTGGTTGCTAGTAGAAGTGCTCCTTTGGATCCTAATGATATGCCTTTGTCTTCTTTGATTGAGAGTAGCAACGCTAGCTCGGACGTTAATTTTGTTGGTAGGAATAACTTTGGCAACAACAACGCTTTTAGAGGAAACTATGTTCCTAGGCCTTTTCCTAGTAACTCCTCTAATAACTTTGGCAACTCCTACAACAATACCCATGGAAATTACAATACATTACCCTCTGATCTAGAGAGTAATATCAAAGAGTTCATCAACTCTCAAAAGATTTTCAATGCATCCATAGAGGAAAAACTACTCAAAATTGACGATTTGGTTAAGAGTGTTGATAGGATTTCTTGTGATGTTGATGATTTGAAAGTTAGATGTGCTCCTCCCAAAATCAACATGGATGAAAATTTGAAAGCTATGCGTGTTTCCATGATTGAGAGCCAAGAAAGAACCACCCAAATTCGTGCTAGACATGAATGGCTTAAAAAGGCGTGTTCTCGTGATGAGAATCACGAAGATATTAAAGTGCTTGGTGTGACTCCCATTGAATCTATGTTTTCTTATGTGAAATCTAATGATTATGGGGCTGGATATGAATCCACTTTGGTTGAAAAGTGCCCCAAGGATTCGGAGTCTATCTATCTTGATGCTAAAAGCATTAAAAGTGGAATAGAAGACGTTAAAACTTTGAGTAGTAATGAAATTACTACCGTGGATTTCAAGGAATTCAATTATGATAGTTGCTCCTTGATTGAATGCATTTCTTTGATGCAATCCATGTTGAACTCTCCACACGCTTATAGCCAAAACAAAGCCTTTACCGATCATATCGTCGAAGCTATGATAAAAGCTCTTGAAGAGAAACTTGAATTGGAAGTCTCTATCCCTAGAAAGCTTCATGATGAGTGGGAACCTACCATCAAAATCAAAATCAAAAACTATGAGTGCAATGATTTGTGTGATTTGGGTGCTAGTGTTTCTGCGATTCCAAAGTCTTTATGTGATATTCTGGGGTTTAATGAGATTGAAGAGTGTTCTCTTAATTTGCATCTTGCTGGTTCTACTATCAAGGAACCCATGGGAAGGATCAATGGTGTTCTTATTATTGCAAATAGGAACTATGTACCCGTGGATTTCATTGTGCTTGACATTGATTGCAATCCTACATGCCCTATTATTCTTGGTAGACCTTTCCTAAGGACTATCGGTGCTATCATCGATATGAAGGAAGGGAATATTAGATTTCAATTTCCTTTAAGGAAGGGCATGGAACCCTTTCCTAGAAATAAAATAAGATTGCCTTATGAATCCATGATGAGGGCTACTTATGGTTTGAGCACCAAAGACGACGATACGTGATTCTATCGCTACTATGCCTAGCTAAGGGCGTTAAACAATAGCGCTTGTTGGGAGGCAACCCAATGAATTTATCTTTTTATTTATATTTTGTTGCGTCCAAACTTTCATAATTCTGATTCTATTGTGTTTTTTGTGTTTGAGCCAAGCAAAACCTTTATGACTAGTCTTGGTAATGGTTGTTTGATCCTGCTGGAAAAAGACAGAAACTTTTCGCTCACGAGATGATTTTTCATTTTTATTCAGAAATAGATTTTGAGTCGATTCTTTTTGCTGCTGATTGATATGCTTTTTCCCCAGACCGTAGTAATTTTTTAGATTTTATGACGTACCATAAGTGTACGAAGTATACATATTGCTACAGACTGGTCTGTTTTTGACAGATTCTGTTTTTGTTGAGTTGGTTGCTTGTTTTGATGAAACTATGGTTAGTATCGGGGGGTACTAGCCACGGAAAAGTAAGAATACAATATCCCATCATCAATATAGATGGAATTCAAGTTTGCTACAGTACCAAAAGAAGTGGTAGTTTGTTTTCTTGTACTAATGTTATCACAAGTTTCCGTTTAAGTTTGTGTTGTGAAGTTTTCAAGTTTTGGGTGACGTTCTCATGGACAAAGAGATAATGTGTGGAAAGAGCTCAAGCTTGGGGATGCCCAAGGCCCCCCAAGACAAATTCAAGGACACCAAAAAAGCCTAAGCTTGGGGATTCCCCGGGAAGGCATCCCCTCTTTCGTCTTCAATCCATCGTTAACATTACTTGGAACTATATTTTTATTCACCACATGATATGTGTTTTTCTTGGAGCGTCTTGTATCTTAGGAGTCTTTTATTTTGGTTGTTTCACAATCATTCTTGCTGCACACCTTTTTGAGAGAGATAGATATGCACTCATCGTGATTTTGCTAGAATGCTCATAGTGCTTCACTTATATCTTTTGAGCTAGATACTTTTGCTCTTGTGCTTCACTTACATCTTTAGAGCACGGCGGTGCGTGATTTGGTAGTTGGATTATGCTATGAAAGTATTCCCAAATGTTCTAGGTACCCAAAGAGGATGCAAAAACCTCCATCTTCATGTGCATTGAATAGAAAGAGAAGTTTTGATTCCTCTCAATTAGTTTTGAGACGTGGATTCGGTAATATTGAGAGTTATGTTAGTAGGGTGTTGTGAATCTAGAGATACTTGTGTTGGAGTTAGTGATTCCCGTAGCATGCACGTATGGTGAACCGCTATGCTAGGAAGTCGGAGCATAATTGATCTATTGATTGTCATCCTTTGTGTTGAGGTCGGGATCGTGCGATGGTTTATACCTACCAACCCTTCCCCTCGGAGTATGCATTTAGCACTTTGTTTCGATTACTAATAAAACTTTCGCAACAAGTATGTGAGTTCTTTATGACTAATGTGAGCCCATGGTATAGATATACTTTCACCTTCCACCATTGCTAGCCTCTCTAGAGTTGCGCAATTCTCGCCGGTGCACAAACCCACCAAATTCCCTCGTCAAAACAGCCACCATACCTACCTACTATGGCATTTTCATAGCCATTCCGAGATATATTGCCATGCAACTCCCACCATTCCGTCTCATGACTTGTGCCGTCACTCTCATATTGCCATTGCATGATCATACTAGATCGTTGCACATCCCGGTACACTGCCGGAGGCATTTCCTATGGAGTCATCATCATTGTGATCTTTGAGCTGTGAGTAAATAAAAGTGTGATGATCATCATTATTAGAGCATTGTCCCATGTGAGGAAAAAAAGAGGCCATAGAGCCCAAAAACAAAAAAAGAGAAAAGAAAAGAAAAGACAAAAAAGAGGCGTAAGAGCCCAAATAAAAAAATGAGAGAAAAAGAGAGAAGGGACAATGCTACTATCTTTTTCCACACTTGTGCTTCATGTTAGCACCATGTTCTTCATGATTGAGAGCTTCTTGCTTTGTCGCTACCATATGCCAGTGGGAATTTTCGTTTTATAACTTGGCTTGTATATTCCAATGATGGGATTCCTCAAAATTGCCCTAGGTCTTCGTGAGCAAGCAAGTTGGATGCACACCCACTAGTTTTCCTCTTGAGCTTTCACATACTTATAGCTCTAGTGCATCTCTTGTATGGCAATCCCTACTCATTCACATTGATATCTATTAATGGGCATCTCCATAGCCTATTAATACACCGAGTCAGTGTGACCATCTCCTCCTTTTTGTCTCACAACCACCACCACACTCTATTCCACCTATAGTGTTATATCCATGGCTCGCGCTCATGTATTGCGTGATATTTATAAAAAGTTTGAGAAAGTAAGAGTGTGAAAACAATTACTTGGCCAATTCTGGGGTTGTGCATGATTTACATTAGTTGTGTGAGGATGATGGAGCATAGCCAGACTATATGATTTTGTAGGGATAACTTTCTTTGGCCTTGTTATTTTGAAAGTTCATGATTACTTTGCTAGTTTGCTTGAAGTATTATTGCTTTCATGTCAATAGCAAACTATTGTTTTGAATCTTACGGATCTGAACATTCATGCCACGTGAAATAAGTTGCAAAGTACAACTATGCTAGGTAGCATTCCACATCAAAAATTCATTCTTTATCACTTCCCTACTCGAGGACGAGCAGGAGTTAAGCTTGGGGATGCTTGATACGTCTCCAACGTATCTATAATTTTTGATGGTTTCATGCTATTATCTTGTCAAACTTTGGATGTTTTGCATGCCTTTTATTTATTTTCTGGGACTAACTTATTAACTCAGTGCCAAGTGTGAGTTCCTGTTTTTTCCATGTTTTTTACCCCTTTCAGAGGAGATTTTGAAACAGAGTCCAAACAGAAGAAAATCCCCGAAAAGATTTTTTCTGGAACGGAAGAAGATCGGAGCACTTGGGAGCCAGGCCAGAAGAGCCCCAGGGGCCGCACAAGCCCCCACCCTGCAGCCAGGGGGCGCGCCATCCAGGCTTGTGGGCCCCCTGACCTAGATCTTGCGCCTATAAATTCCCAAATATTCCCAAAAAAATCAAGAGACGATCGCAATTACTTTTCCGCCGCCGCAAACTTCTGTCTCCGCAAGATCCCATCTGGGGCACGTCCCGGTGCCCTACCGGAGGGGAGATTAGGACACGGAGGGCTTCTTCATCAACACCATGACCTCTCCGATGATGCGTGAGTAGTTCACCATAGACCTACGGGTCCATAGCTAGTAACTAGATGGCTTCTTCTCTCTCTTGGATCTTCAATACAAAGTTCTCCATGATCTTTATGGAGATCTATCCGATGTAATCTTCTTTTGCAGTGTGTTTGTCGAGATCCGATGAATTGTGGATTTATGATCATATTATCTATGAATCTTATTTGAGTTTCTTCTGATCTCTCTTATGCATGATTTCATATCCTTGTAATTCTCTTCGAGTTGTGGGTTTTGTTTGGCCAACTAGATCTATGATTCTTGCAATGGGAGAAGTGCTTGGTTTTGGGTTCATACCGTGCGGTGACCTCACCAAGTGATAGAAGGGGTAGCGAGGCACGTATCATGTTGTTGCCATCAAGGGTAAAAAAATGGGGGTTTCATCGTTGGTTTGAGATTATCCATCTACATCATGTCATTTTGCTTAAAGTGTTACTCTGTTCTTCATGAACTCAATACACTAGATGCATGCTGGATAGTGGTCTATGTGTGGAGTAATAGTAGTAGATGCAGAAAGTATCGGTCTACTTGTCTCGGACGTGATGCCTATATGCTAGATCATTGCCTTAGATATCGTCATGACTTTGCGCAGTTCTATCAATTGCTCGACAGTAATTTGTTCACCCACCGTGATATTTGCTATTATGAGAGAAGCCTCTAGTGAACGCTATGGCCCCCAGGGTCTACTCCACACCATATTTTCAGCCTTACACTTTTTACTTCGTTGCACTTTCCGCCTTCAGATCTCACTTTGCAAACAATCTTGAAGGGATTGAAAACCCCTTTGAAGCGTTGGGTGCAAGCTTGTTTGTGTTTGCGCAGGTACTTTGGACTTGACAAGGCCCTCCTTCTGGATCGATACCTTGGTTCTCAAACTGAGGGAAATACTTACTGCTCCTCTGCTGCATCACCCATTCCTCTTCAAGGGGAAAACCGACGCAAACCAGAGAAGTAACAAGAAGAATTCCTACGCGCCAGGAAAGGACTTTTGTTGCCACAGCAAATATGTAGGAACCAATATGGACATCCAGGTCGTGCTATTGGTTATTGACCGTAGAGGTGTCTCGGTTATGTCTGCATAGTTGTTGAACCTGCACTGTCTGCACGGTTAACATTCTATGATGATATAGTATTGTTGAGATATAATATGTCGGTAACCGAATGTTGTTTGGAGTCCCATATGAGATCCCAGACGTCACGAGGAGTTCCAAAATTGTTCGAAAGTAAAATTTCTATATAGGAAAGTGGTATTCAGGTTCCAGAAATTTTTTGGGTTTTTCCGGTATAGTACCGGGAGTGCCGAAAGGGTTTTGGGGGTCCACCCACCCTAGGGCCCACATGGTCTCAATAGTGAGGCACATCATCCCTTGTTGGGCTAGGCGCCTCACCCTAAAGTCCCATGCACCAAAGTGGTAGGTGGGAGGTGCCTTGGAGAGGAGGGACACCTCCCCTAGGATGCCCACCTCCCTTGTGGGAGGTGGACTCCTCCCTCCTGGCTGGCTAGCCCTCCCTTGGAGGAGGGGCCAAGTCCTACGCCCTACCTACCCCTTACTCCTATAAATAGAGAGGGAGAGGGATGGCAGCCACACCACAAGCCCTAGGTGAAGACCTCCCTCTCTCCTTGCCCGTTTTCTCCTTCGATTGCATCTACGACAATGCTTGGCGAAGTTGTGCTCAGATTGCTCCACCACCACCGTGACCACGCCATCATGCTGACGAAGAACATCTCTACTACTCTGCCCTCACTCGCTAGATCAAGGACACAGATACGTCAGTTGTACGTGTGCTGAGCATGGAGGTGTCGTCCGTTCGGCGTTATATCGAGACAAATCGTGATTGGATCGCAACGATGTTCGAGTACATCAACCGTGTTTCTTAACGCTTCCGCTTAGCAATCTACAAGGGTATGTAGATGCACTCCCCACCTCATAGCTATACATCTCCATAAATAAATCTTGGATGCGCGTAGGAATTTTTTGTTTCCCATTACGTTCCCCAATACACCTATTGGTAGCGTGTGTTGGCATTTCCATAGTGGTGACGAGCACCCAAATGAAGAGTGAAATATACTACCTCCGTAAAGTAATATAAGACAAATATATCACTATTTGACTTATATTACCTTACGGAAGGAGTAGGAAACAACAAAATGAAATAAAATCAAACAATTCCTAATTTATGATAACAAGGTCAATTGTTCTATTCACATGTGAAGTTCCGCGGAGTAATGGCATCCATTTTGACGAACAAAACAAAACTCAACCTACACAATGCTTCAAACAAAATCTTCATAGTAACGACTATGTATTCATTTACCCAGAATATAGCATATGTCATTTTTTTGTGAAACTTCACATTTGAGTGGCACACTCGACTTTGTTGCTACTAAAATGAGTTTTGATTTGTTCGACTTTTGTTCCCATTTTTATTGGTTTATGCATCCAGTTCCCAAAAAGTCCATACGACATGGGTGTGCATCCTTATAATACTCCCTCCATTCACACATATAAGATGTTGCATTTTTTACTGAACCATATTTACATATACACTAGGAAACTTGCCCGTGTGTTGCTATGGTGTGTAGGGATAGAGGTTGGAGAGTGGATGATGCACCGAGGACAGTGCATTTTTTTCTCGACTTTGAAGCACATTCTAAAATAGTTCAGTCACTAATTCAAAAGATTTGGAAATAAAAGCAAACATGATGTTTTTCATACGACTTCAATTATGACGTTGTGTACATTAGATCGTCAATATATAATGACAACACATATCTCATCATTAAATTAACCATCGTGTCGATGATAAAAAAATCATACACGCAACACTTATGTTGAGATACTGATATCACACTATAAAAAATGTCATGTTAGGTGTAATTTGCACTTTTTTATCTTCTGTGTTAGCTTCATGTTTGCATTTTTTTCTTCTCTTGTTTGTATTTTCCTTTTGCAATCGGGTCAAATCTTTAGTTCTTTTGTTCAGTTGATAGGCTTCACCAAGCTTTTTAGTGTTTCATGTTTTTCTTCATTGTCCATCCATACATACTAATCTCTTTCTCTTATTCTTATTTGTTCCTTGCTATCCATGACTCGAGATTGACATTCAAATTGCTTGCCTGCATGAAAGTAACCTGTTGTTGATTGAAAAACCAATATCAATTTTCCATCATAAATAGAGAATATGATGTGCTCGTGCATTGCAGTGGAGAAAAACAAAACCTTGTACGCTCCTAGCTATCCATTTATTTTTGTTGCCATTTTTCCTTTTATTTCCTTTCGCAACCCAATAGCTTGCCTATGTTTCCTTTCTCTCCCTCTTTCCTTTTATCCTTCCTTCTTCAATTTCTTTTTATCCCTCCATCTTTAATTCACATGCAATTAGTGTACATTTCCTTTAGGGCAGCAACGACTCCTTCCTTCTTTCTATTTCTTATGCAATTAGAATTTATTTTCTTTCTCCTTCCTTCTTAGGAGCACCTTTTCCCTTCGTATTTTCTGTTTTTCCTTCCTTTGGCCTCTATTTTATTGATTCATACAACTACAACACCAAGACTCCTTGTTGATATGAACAACTCATAGGCCTATATAAATTGGTGAAATTTAATTAAAAGGGGCGAGGTGGGACTAATTATTTTGCAACAAATCATGTTTCGCACACGATCACTAGCCTGTCCGGCCCAGCTAGGCCCATACTTGGAGAGAATAAAGTTTAAGTAGGTTAAGTTTTTTACTATATGCATGAAAGGTTGTTTGGTTGAGTTGGCTAGCGCGCTATGTTGGTTTCTATGCGACCACGGTTTGATTCCCCGAGCAGGAAAATATTTTTTGGCATTCCAAGGATGTCAACGTACACACTTAAGGAAAACGGACTGTGGTGAATACCTAAAACTACAGACGCTTTTGTGCAAAATATTTCTAACTGAACCGTTTTTTCACTTAAAAAGGGAGTGCGGGTTGAATAGTGAAAACCGTAGGGACATTTTTGCAAAATAGTCATCACAGTGTTCTGACAGAAACAATGGCCGCTTTAGTATTAGGTAAAGATGGTTTAATATATTTGTTCGCTAATTCCAGTTCATATGTAGTTTGTATTAAAATATTCAAGAATGTCCTATATTTGTGAAAGAAGAGAGTATTTTTTACAAACAACATAATATATTTGTCGAGGTATTGTAAGAGCATCTACAACCGAACCTCTCAATCCCATCTCATACACGCGGACACACTGCCCGATCACAAAAAAGCTATCCACACGCACGTCTCAAACGCCCGGACTGACATGCACCCCTCGTAGCAAAAATATGGGGCGGATATGGGGCACCCTGTCGCGTACATCATGTTGGACCCCGCCCACGCTAGCCCATCCGACCCCACATATATTCCTCCCCATCCGCTCGCCAGACCAAACTCTATCCCCTTCAGTCTCACCCCCTTTGTTGCTTGAGGTCACCTCCGGCGATCTCCGACCTTCTCCGGCATGGCGGTCAGCGGATTGCTTATTCTCGCTGATGCATTGGTTTCCCTCCAAGATTAAAGGGTGTTGTAGCACAGCAACGACAAGTATTTCCCTCAGTTAAGAAACCAAGGTATCAACCCAATAGGAAGATCCACAAGACTATGTAAGCATCACCTACACACAAATAGCAAATCCTCGCAACCCAACGCGTGGAGGGGTTGTCAATCTCTCATGGGTGAAGTAAGGATAGATTGATAGATGCAAATAAGAGTGATAGCAAATAGAACCCAACAAGGTAATTTTGGGTTTTTGATAATATAGATCTGAAAACAAAAGAGCAAATAAAGTAGAAATGCAAATAGCAAAGTAGAGATTGCAAATAGATTATGTGAAGTAGACCCGGGGCCGTAGGTTTCACTAGTGGCTTCTCTCGAGAAATAGCAAACGGTGGGTAGAAAAATTACTGTTGGGCAATTGATAGAAGAGCAAATAATTATGACAATATTAAAGACAATAATCATGTATATAAGCATCACGTCCAAGACAAGTAGACCGATTTATGCGTGCGTCTGCTTCTATTACTCCACACCTCGACCACTATCCAGCATGCATCTAGTGTATTGAATTCATGAAGAAAGGGAGTAATGCCTTAAGAACGATTACATGTTGTAGACAAGATCTATTCATGTAGGAATAGACCCCATCGTTTTATCCTTGATAGTAATGATACATGTGTGTCATGTCTCTTTGTGTCACTGATATTGAGCACCGCAAGATCACACCCATCACAAAACATCTCTTCCCATTGCAAGCTAAAATATCAAGTTGGCCAAACAAAAACCAAATACCGGAGAAGAAATACGAAGCTATAATAATCAAGTATGAATATGTTTTCATAGATCTGATCATAAACTCACAATTCATCATATTCCAAGAAACACACCACAAAAGAAAGAGTTACATCATATGGATCTACAAGAGACCACTGTATTGAGAAACAAAACGAGAGAGAAAGCCATCTAGCTACTACCTACTGACCCATAGGTCTGATATGAACTACTCACGCATCATCGGAGGAGCGCCGATGAGGATGGTGAACCCCTCCGTGATTGTTTTCCTCTCCAGAACGGGCTCTAGATTGGATTTCGTGGCTCTGGAACTTGCAGTGGTTTAAACGATTTCTCATTGACTCCCACGGGGTTTTATGAATATTGGGGTATTTATAGAGCTCAGAAGCAGTGGAGGAGGTGTGTGAGGGCCCCACTAGACAACAGGCCGCGCCAAGGGCCTCTGGCGTGCCCTGATGTCTAGTGGGCCCCTTGGGCCTCGTGTGCTGCTCATTCTGGGCTCCCAAGTTTCCTTCTCGTCCAAAAAAAATCTCTGTAAAGTTTCGTGGCAATTGGACCTCATCTGATTTGGATTTTCTGTGAAGGAAAAAACAACAACTGGCACTAGGCACTATGTCAATAGGTTAGTCCCAAAAATGATATAAAGTTTCTTTAAAATGATTATAAAACATCCAAGAATGATAATATAACAGCATGGAACAATCAAAAATTATAGATACGTTGGAGACGTATCATCATCCCTAAGCTTAATTCATGCTCGTCCTCAAGCAGGTAAATGATAAAAATAGATTTTTTTGATGTGGAATGTTGCCTCACATGTTCATCATATTCTTTTTATTTTCAGCATCGTCATATGGACTTGTAGATGATGCAAAGCAATAGTCTATAATTTGACATCAAAAAATTAATACTCAAGTATATCAACAAGCAACCAAGTGTTCCAAAATATCAATGCTAAAGAATGGTATGCCCAGCCCATCATGCTCTATCATTGATCCATTCATGCAACACACTCAAATATTAACTACATCCAGTGCTCAAGTATGATAATGGCGTTCCTTAGTTGGTGCTTTACAAGAGAAGATGAAGACTCAAATTCAAAATAAAAAATGCATAAAATAATAGATAGGCCCTTTGCAGAGGGAAGCAGGGATATGTAGAGGTGCAAGAGCTCAAAGTGAAAAACTTAGAGATATTTTTTTAGGTGGTATGCTTTTCATGTCAATGAGAACGACTAAGAGTTTCCAATATCCTCCATGCTAAACAAATTATAGGCAGTTACCGAACTGAAAATAAAGTTTGTTCCTTTTTCCACCATTCTTTCACATTCCACGGCTAGTCGTATCCACGGGTACCATCCATACCAACACTTCCCTAGGAATTTATTATTTGAGAACATAAAATATATTTTTTTTGTTTTTGGGACTGGGCATCCCTATTACCGCCATACTCTCGTGCAATGATAAGTGAATAAACACTCATATTGAGAATAACCTATTTAACATGGAAGATACCGACCACCCCTCGCCGCTTCATGAGCTGTACGTGCACACACAATAGGAATTTATTTTGAAGATTAGAGTTGGCACTTGAAAATTTACTTGGAACAATGTTGAAATACCACGTATAGGTAGGTATGGTGGACTCATTTGGCGCAACATTGGGTTTAGGATTTGGATGCACATGGAGTATTCCTGCTTAGAACAACTAAAGGATACCAAATAGATTGACAAGGGCCAAACCAAGGAACAATAATCATAATAAGTGAACATTAAATATAACTAACACCGAATAATGCGACACAGGTAGGATGTAATTTTATAGCATAATTATTGACTTCATGTGCATGTATAGGGAATCACAAACCTTAACACCAATATTCTTACTAGAGCTTACTTACTCATCAACATAACTCACATATTACTATCTTCATATCGCAAAACTATTGCAAAGAATCAAGCTTAATATCCAATGATCTTCATGGAAGTTTTTATTATATCTTTTTTTGGAGATTTATCACTTTGGGACTAATTTTCATTTAAAGAAAATTGCCAATGCAAATAACAAGATCTCAAACAAATATAAGTGAAGACCAAGAGCACTAGTTTCTTTATAATTTTCAACTCTCAAAATTATATAAGTGAAGCAAGAGAAGATTTCTTAAAAATTTCAGCAACTCTCAAAATAATCTAAGTGAAGCATGAGAGCAAATTTCTTCAAAATAACAGCACCACCGTGCTCAAAAAAGATATAAGTGAAGTACTTGAGGAATTCTATTGCTCACAAAATTTAAGTGAAGCATAAAGAGCGATTCTAACAAATCATAGCATAATTTAGCTCTATCAAATGGGTGTTCCCAGCAAGTTTTATTATGACAAACTAGCTAGCAAAGAAATCAAAGACACAAATGATACAATATGTTCCAAGCAAAACTTATGATATGTGACGAATAAAAATATAGCTCCAAGTAAAATTACCGATGGTTTTTAGAAGAAGAAGGGGATGCCTTCCGAGGCATCCCCAATCTTAGATGCTTGGTACTACTTAGATATTGCCTTGGGGTGCCATGGGGCATCCTCAAACTTAGCATTTTATCACTACTTATTCCTTCATCCATCGTGATCTCACTCAAAACTTGAAAAATTCAATCACACAAAACTCAATAAAATTTTCGTGAGATCCGTTAGTATAAGAAAAACCGAACTTTACTATAGGTATTGTTGAAAACCTATTCCAATTTTGTTTTTGCATTATACCTACTCTATTCTAACTTTACCATGGTTTGTCCCCCCCCATATAAACCATAGAATCATTAAAATAAGCACATAACACAAAGAAAAACATAATTTGTTAGAAACAAAATAGTCTGTAAACATTCGGAATTTACTTATACTTTTGTAACTCCAAAAAATCTGAAAAATTAGGAAAACTTAAGGAATTTGTATATTAATATTGTGAAAAAAGTTCACACACTTTTGACATCGATGTGGTTTTTAGCATTTTTTCTACTCGACGGAAAAGTTTATGTTTTTCAACAGGATTAAAGAAATTAACACCCCACATGATCCCAAAGGCTTTACTTGGCACAAACACTAAATGAAACAGACAAAACACAATTATAACAGTAGCATACTTTTGCAAACACTCAAGAACAGAAAGAAAAAGTGAAAATAAAATCTATTCATTGGGTTACCTCCCAACAAGCGTTGTCATTTTACGCCCCTAGCTAGGCATATAGTATAAATTTTAAGTGATGTCATCTTTAGCGATTGATCCATAGGTTTCCCTCATGATTTATTCATATGGTAATTTCATTTTAGTTCTCGGGAAGTGTTCCATGCCTTTTCTTATTAGAAACTGAAATTTAATATCCCCTTCTTTCATATCAATCACGATCCCTATAGTACGCAAGAACATTCTACCAAGAATTATTGGACAAGACGGATTGCACTCAATATAAAAAACAATAAAATATATGGGCACATAATTCCTATTTGCAAGAATAAGAACATCATTTATACTTCCCATATGTTTTTTAATAGTAGAATCCGCCAAGTACAAATTGAGAGAACATTCTTCAATATTGGTGAGACCAAGCACATCACAAGGAGATTTCGGGGTTGTGGAAACACTAGAAACCAAATAACATAAAGCATAACACTGAAAATTCTTGATTTTGATCTTAATGGTGGCTTCCCATTCTTCATGTAATTTTCTAGGAATTGAAATCTCTAGCTCTAACTTTTCTTGCAAAGCTTTTATCACTGCATCTGAAATATGTTTAGTAAAAGCTTTACTTTGTTCATAGGAATTGGGTGAATTTATCATAGATTTCAACATAGAAATACACTCAATCAAAGAGCAGATATCAAAATTATTATTTTTTGCAATCTGAAATAGCGGGTGCATCACTAGCTAAAGTTTTGAGCTCTTCAATCCCACCTTTATCAATTTTTTCACTAAGATTTTCACCCTTCAAATCATGGGAACGCACTCTAGCTAAATTTTACAATTCTTCAGTTCCCTCATCATTTATTTTAACATTATTAAACAGGGAATAAATAGAATAAACACCAATCATTTCAATCCTTTTATCATTTTTATGAAAGCAATCGGGAAATGCTCTTTCTAGAAATTATCTTTTAGCTCTAAGCATAGAGGTTATTTTATTACTTTCATCTATGGAAACATATAAAGTATTAATTTATTCATTTATATCAACCTTAGGAAAAAGTTTGTTCTTGAGATTTTCTACATCATGCAAAATTCTATCAATGCTTCCACACATATCATCAATTTTATTCAACATTTCTTCTATCTTAGTATTGAAAGCTTTTTGCGCATTGATAAATTCCTTAATAATACTCTAAAGATCAGAGGGTATCCTAGCATTGTTATTATGAGAATTACCATAGTTATTACCATGATTTGATAATTATTTGAAGAACTTCCAAGATACGACCTAGAATTAAAATTGTTCATATAAGCATTATTATTAAAATTGTTTCGCGAGACAAAATTCACATCTACGGGATCATTATGTTGCTCAATCAAAGTAGACAAAGGCACATCATTAGTATCAATAGGAGCATGGTTACTAGCAACCAATTTCATAAGAGCATCAATTTTTTCACTCAAACCACCAATTTATTTAATAGAATTAACCTTTTTACTAGTAGGACCTCTTTCAGTATGCCATTGTGCATAATTATCCATAATATTATCAAGCAATTTAGTAGCATCACCCAAAACTTTTGTATGATCATCCATAAATTCAAACCATGAGTTAGGCAATCTCTTATCATCAATTTCATCATTTCCCAAGATTGGGCAACATGCTCATGCTCAAGTTGTTTAAACTTCATACTAATTTATAAGAGAAATAATTTTCGCGCGGGGGGGATACTTTGTGATAAAAGCATATTTGCACTTGTTCCAAAAATTTATGCTATTTTGTGGCAAAGGTGAAAACCAAACTTTAGCACGAACACGCAAAGAGAACGGAAATAATTTCATCTTGACAATATCATGTTCCACATATTTCTTCTTTTGCATATCACACAGTTCTACGAAAGATTTTAGATGGGACGCAACATCCTCATTAGGAGTACCAAAAAATTGCTCGTTCATAACGAGATTCAACAAAGCGACATTAATATCATAAGGCTCCGCATTAGTGCGGGGGAGCAATAGGAGTGATAATAAAATCATTGTTGTTGGTATTGGAAAAATCACAAAACTTAGTGCTTTCTTGAGTCATCATGACTACGCAAGCAAGAACACAAGCAAACAACAGATCCGGCAAGAAAATGGCAAACAGAAAGAATGCAAATAAAAAGGCAAGTTTTTGTGAGTTGGTGGAGAGGAAAACGAGAGGCAAATGGAAAATAATGTAATTGCAAGGAGGTGAGATTGGCGTGTAGGAACCTGATAGATTTTGATTTGATCTTCCCCGGCAACGGTGCCAGAAATCTTGCTTAGTCCAGCTGATGAGTTGGTTTCCCTCCAAGATTAAAGGGTGATGTAGCACATCGATGGCAAGTGTTTACCTTAGTTAAGAAACCAAGGTATCAATCCAATAGGAAGATACACAAGACTATGTAAGAAGCACCTGCACACACAAATAGAAAATCCTCGCAACCCAACGCGTGGAGGGGTTGTCAATCTCTCGTGGGTAAAGTAAGGATAGATTGATAGATGCAAATAAGAGTGACAACAAATAGAATGTAGCAAGGTATTTTTGGGTTTTTTGATAATACTGATCCGGAAACAAAAGAGAAAATAAAGTAGAAACGCGAATAGCAAAGTAGAGATTGCAAATAGATGATGTGAAGTAGACCCGGGGACTGAAGGTTTCACTAGCAAGCGGTGGGTAGACAAATTATTGTTGGGCAATTGGTAGAATAGCAAATAATTATGACAATATTCAAGACAATGATCATGTATATAGGCATCACGTCCAAGACAAGTAGACCAACTTCTGTGTGCATGTGCTTCTATTACTCCACACAACAATCACCAGCGAGCATGCATCTAGTGTATTGAGTTCATGGAGAAATGGAGTGCCTTAGGAACGATGACATGATGTAGACAAGATCTATTCATGTAGGAATAGACCCCATCGTTTTAACCTTTATAGCAACAATGCATGTGTGTCATGTCTCTTTGTGTCAGTGAGATTGAGCACGACAAGGTCGAACCCATCATAAAGCACCTATTCCCATTGCAAGATAAAAGATCAAGTTGGCCAGACAAAAATCAAATATCGGAGCAGAAATACGAGGCTATAATAATAAAGCATGAATATGTTTTCATAGATCTGATTATAAACTCACAATTGGTCGGATCCCAACATACACATCGCAAAAGAAAGAGTTACATCATATGGATCTCCAAGATACCATTATATCGAGAAACAAAATGAGAGATAAAGCCATCTAGCTACCGCCTACGTACCCTTACGTCTGATATGAACGACTCATGCATCATCAAAGGAGCACCAATGAGGATGGTGAAGCCCTCTGTGAATGTGTTCCTCTCCGGAACAGGCTCTAGATTGGATTTCATGGCTCTAGAACTTGCGGTGACTACAAAAAATCATCGACTCCCTAGGGTTTTCTGAACAATGGGGTATATATTAATAGAGCTCACGGGTAGTGGAGGAGGTGCCCGAGGGACCCACTAGACACGAGGCTGCGCTAGGGGCCTCGGGCATGCCCTGATGTCTAGTGGACCCCGTGGGCCTCGTCTGTTTCTTGGCTCCTAGGTTTCCTTCCGGTCCAAAACAAATTCATAAAGTTTCATGGCAATTGAACCTTATCTGATATGGTTTTTCTGCGAAGGACAAAAACAGCAAAAACACCAACTCGCACTAGGCGCTATGTCAATAGCTTAGTCCCAAAAAATGACATAAAGTTGCTATAAAATGATTATAAAACATCCAATAATGGTAATATAACAGTATGGAACAATCAAAAATTGCAGATACGTTGGAGACGTATTACGGATCCGAGTCCTTCACCTCCAGATTCGTTGACCCCAAGCTCATCACACGCGGCCCCGAGGAGGAGATGGTCGTCCGGCTTGCACTCCATCGCTCCCGGGAGATGGTCGCCCGACGGCAATGCCAATGCTCCTTGTGTCATGGTTTTCTCAGGGCAGATGTCCTCGTGAGAGGACTTGAGTGTGAGGCCATCACAACTAGGTGGTAGGTGATGACCCACAAGTGTAGGGTATCTATCGTATTCCTTTCGATAAGTAAGAGTGTCGAACCCAACGAGGAGCAGAAGGATCTGACAAGTGGTTTTCAGCAAGGTAATCTCTGCAAGCACTGAAATTATCGGTAACAGATAGTTGTGTGATAAGATGATTAGTAGCAAGTAGCAAGTAACAAGTAGCAAGTAGCAAAGGTGCAGCAAAGTGTCCCAATCCCTTTTGTAGCAAGGGACAAGCCTGCACAAACTCTTATAGGAGGTAAAGCGCTCCCGAGGACACATGGGAATTTCTGTCAAGCTAGTTTTCATCAAGTTCATATGATTTGCGTTCGCTAATTTGATAGTTTGATATGTGGGTGGACCGGTGCTTGGTTGCTGCCCTTACTTGGACAAACCTCCCACTTATGATTAACCCCTCTCGCAAGCATCCGCAACTACGAAAGAAGAATTAAGACAAAGTCTAACCATAGCATTAAACTAGTGGATCCAAATTAGCCCCTTACGAAGCAACGCATAAACTAGGGTTTAAGCTTTTGTCACTCTAGCAACCCATCATCTACTTACTACTTCCCAGTGCCTTCCTCTAGGCCCAAATAATGGTGAAGTGTTATGTAGTCGACGTTCATATAACACCACTAGAGGAAAAACAACATACAACGCATCAAAATATCGAACGAATACCAAATTCACATGACTACTTATAGCATGACTTATCCCATGTCCTCAGGAACAAAAGTGACTACTCACAAAGCATAATCATATTCATGACCAGAGAGGTAATGAATAGCATCAAGGATCTGAACATATAATCTTCCACCGAGTAATCCAACTAGCATCAACTACAAAGAGTAATTAACACTACTAGCAACCTTACAAGTACCAATCAGAGTCGCGAGACGAAGATTGGTTACAAGAGATGAACTAGGGTTTGGAGATGAGATGGTGCTGATGAATATGTTGATGGTGATGAGTCCCCTCCGATGAGAGGAGTGTTGGTGATGACGATGGAGACAATTTCCCCCTCCGGGAGGGAAGTTTCCCCGGCAGGACGACCCTGCCGGAGCTCTAGATTGGTTCTGCTCAAGTTCCGCCTCGTGGCAGCGGCGATTCCTCCCGAAAGCCTCCTCTTCAATTTTTCTGGAATGAAACCCTCCTTATAACAAAAGAGGGGGTCCAGAGGGCCAACTCGGAGCCCACAAGCCCCCTAGGCACGACCAGGGGGTAGGCCGCGCCTAGCAGGCTTGTGGCCTCCTGGTAGCTCCCCTCTGGTACTTCTTCGGCCCAGTATTTTTTATAAATTCCAAAATAAATCCTCGTTGATTTTCACGGCTTTTGGAGTTGCGCAGAATAGGTATCTCAAACTTGCTCCTTTTTCAGGCCAGAATTCCAGCTGCCGGCATTCTCCCTCTTCATGTAAACCTTGCAAAATAAGAGAGAAAAGGCATAAGTATTGTACCGTGAAGTGTAATAACAGCCCATAAAGCGATAAATATCAACATAAAAGCATGATGCAAAATGGACGTATCAACTCCCCCAAGCTTAGACTTCGCTTGTCCTCGAGCGGAAACCGAGATCAATAAATATGCCCACATGTTTAGAGAGAGAGGTGTCGACAAAACAAAATACGGGCATGCAGGCATCGTGATCATAATCATAACAGCAATATCATCATATCATCTCTTATGCTAAAGTGATAATTCCTTCACAAAGTAAAGTATGGATCAAGAACCTTAATGAGAATTAACAACCAATAGCCTTTAGTCATTGAAGCAATTGCAATTTATCATAACATCGGAAAGAGTCAAATAAGAGCTTGTAAAACAAATCCACATACTCAATCATCCTTTCATCTTGTACAATTGCTACACTCACATGGTACTCATGAGATCAAAGTTTGAGTTGGACATAGAGAAAGATAGGGGCTTATAGTTTTGCCTCCCAACTACTTACCTCACAGGTAATGTCAACAATAATAATCCATGAATACTTACTTCCAAGTTGACATATGAATGTAGATCTTTCCCTAGCATATGACGTTGGCCAAGATAAAGCGAGATAAGGAATTGGTGTTGATCACCATGACTCTTTCAAGGGCGGAAAGTAAAGGTACAAGATAGGTCCTTCGCAGAGGGAAGCTGTGACATCCTCGACTTTTGCTACAGTGATGAATTGTAATTAAGCAACAGTGATCCCGCGCTAATGATGCCACGTCATTGTTAGTTATATCAATGATCTCGTGTTGGTTGAAACCGAATCAAAATTTGATGCTTTAAGATGAAGTCAAACGAGGAAAGAATTCGGTTGATCAAATGAAAATGGCAGGGGAGTTATAAAGATTACCTAGCGAAGTATAAAAATGAATCAGGCACTTTTGGAATATATATTTAAGAAAGGAGCTTTAAACAAAATAAGTAAAAGAAAGATAGTAAATGAAAACTAATAAATAAAGGAAAGAATTAGAAGTATATATAATAAATTATAAAAGAAAGTAAATATAATTGAATAGTAAAAGGAATTAGAATTAATAATAAAAAGAAAGTATAATAAAAAGGAAAAGGGAAAAGAACACCCCACCCCGTGGCCCAACTAGGCCTAGTGGCCTAGCCGGCCAGGCCACCCATCGGTCCCGCCTAGGAACCCTAGGGGGCGCCCCGCTGGCTCCCCAACTCCCCCCCCCCCCCGCCGCTGCCAGGGGGATCCTTTCCCTCGGTACCGCACCACCCCCTCGAGTGGCCCCCCTCCTGCTCCTAGCTCGTCGTGGCCTCGCCACCCACCTGTTCGCCCGAGCCCCCCTGGCCTCTCTCGATCCCGCACCTACCCCCAACCCACCCACCTACACTTTCCCCTCCCGAGCGCTCCTCTTCCTCCCCCCATCGGTCCCTCCTCTCCCCTGGAGACCGAGAGACTCCCATCTCCCTCGGCCTCCCATCTCTCCCCGAGCCTCTCTCACCCCACCGACACCCCGGGAGACCCCCCCCAGATCCCCACCGCAGCCTACCTCCCACCTCGTCTCCTCCCGTCAGGCCCTCTCCCCGCGGCATCGCATCCACCCGAGAACCACCTCGATCGGCCGGTTCCCCCCATCCCGGCGACCACCATCCCTCCGGCGAGCCACCCCCGTTGACCAAGCCCCTCCCGTCGGCCTCCCCTGCCTCACCAACAGGCCGGGGCCGGGCCCCATCTCGCCGGCCGGAGCTCCCCGTCGGGCTCCATCTCGGGGCCCCTCTCGGCACGACCTCGCCGGCACATCACCACCGTCATCACCGTCACCGCAGTGTCCTCCTCCTCGCCATCATCTCCGCCTCACGAGAACTCCGGCTTCACCGGGCCCTCTCGTCAACGTCGGTGAGCCTCTCCTCGGGCTCCTCCCACCATCTCGTTCCCCTCGTTGTCCCAGTTCCGTTCCGGCAAACAGGGCTCCGATCCGTTGACGTTTGACTCCAGTAGGAGGAGATGAAGTTGGCTCTCTTCTATGTTGAGAAATTTAACACACTCTGTGTTATCTCTTTGTTAACACAGAGAGGGAGATGAAAGTTTTGAGAGAAATAAGAATAAATGATGTATTAGATGCGTATGTATTTTGTATGTATGAGGTGCACGATGTATGTATCTCCGTATATAGGTATATGAAGAATACGATATTTGTATGGTTATGTATCTGTGAGTAAAAATATGTTTTTGGCCTAAAGCCACTTACCGGTGGGGCCAACGCACCCCGCTGTCTATGACAGGGAGGCCCCACACCCCCTTTTAAAGAAAAGTAAAAATAAAAATAATGTTAATGTTTTTATTAAATAAATAAATAGATATATTAGTTACATTAATTAATTGGATAATTAGAATAATTAGAGTATGACACGTGGGTCCCCCACTAAATTAATCTGATTAATTAATATTTAATCTTAATTAAAATTTGTGCCTATGACGTTCGGGACCCGCTGGTCAGTTGACAAGTCAACTGTTGATGTCAGCATGACATCATGTTGATGTCATAATAACATTTTATTAAATTAATTAAATCTGTTTTTAATTCCTAATTATTGAATAAAACTTTAAAAATTAATATTAAATAATCCATAAGTCAGATCCAATTATTTTCAACATGAAAGTTGATCAGCAGAACGAGACGAACCCGGATACACGGTCCATTCGTCTGTCACTCATCCCTAGCATAGCAAACATGGAACATTTTCATCGTTTCGAGTCTGACCGGTCGTAGCCCGAGACCCGGAAAATATCGTCAGATATTCTTCCGACCCGTCTATGACGGATGTTGCTGCGTTAGCTCATGTCTAGCCTGCATCTTGCCATGTCATGCTTTGTGTTGCACCGTTGCTATTATTTATTGTTTCTTCCCCCTCTTTTTACCGGTAGACCCCAAGACTGACGCTGCTGCCGGGTACATCTACGACCCTGCCGATCAGTCCTTTGCCGCAGAGCAGCAAGGCAAGCAAACCCCCTTGATCATTCCTATATCGCCTATGTCTTTCTTCCTACTGCTTGCATTAGTATTTTGCTACTGTTGTAGTTAGCTCCTATATCTGATGCACAGCCTATTTTTGATGAACTGCTACTTTCAGTCCTGTACCTTTAATATGCTTAGTATAGGTGGAGCAGTCGTCCCCTCTGACCCCGTAGTCCAGTTGCCCCGATTGTTTTCAAATCTCGATCCCTGATCGACGAGCCAGATCTGACACAGCACATACACCCCCTTCGTTGTACGACGCTACGGAGATACTATCGGGTACCGAGGGTGACACCTCGCAAAGTACTCCTGATGATATCTCTGTAGTATAGCTAGTCGGTCGTGGTTATCGAGGGTGATTCCTCTTTCACCATTCCCGATGACGCCTATGTCGTGCAACCCTCAAGTGTGGGACCCCCGAGGGTGATTCCTCTAAGCCCACCTTGATGGGTACATCGTTCGGAATCCAACGAGGGTGATACCTCGGATTCCCCCCGATGTTACAACCACACAGTTACTCGACCATGTTACTGGGATCTTTGGTGTTTAGTTGTAAGACGGGTGGATTCCCGTGAGACTGTGTTGTTGGCCTAATTAAAATGTTAATGGATTTGGGTATTTGATCTGGGTTGGTCGGAGACCTTTTCGCACTAACCGGCTACGTGGGAAGAATTATGGGTACTCGGCATCGTGGTATCAGCCGAAGCTTTTCAGATGTCAGCAATCGTAGTGGCGCGCGCCCGAGTGGTTCCGAGATGCATTGCGCTTGTGATTAAGGGATGCTAGGACTGACGTCGGCCGCCCTCGCATCGTGCAGGAGCGCGGAGGGCAACTGGGCCCATGAACCCTTTGCGCTTAGGATTAAGACCGGCGGGCTGACCTCTCTGATTAGTCTTAGGTGGGGCTGCGACGTGTTGATATTCCGAGGCCGGGCAGGACCCAGAAAAGTATGTCCGGCCACAGTGTTATCGAGCGTGACGGGACATGTGGTGCACCCTGCAGGGATGAAAATTAACTATTCGGATAGTTGTGTCCACGGTTACACGACGACTTGGAGTTGTGCCCCGATCTTATACAACTACAATTGTTACTTAACTGGCTTTAGTTTGCCTCGGGATTGCTTCCTCGTAGGGAGTCGAGGGAGGATCTTTGGGCGTGACCTCACTTTAATATTGTTGCAACAATATGACTATTAATGTTTTACCCTTGTTCTACTCTCGTCTATTGCTGCAAGACCCTGAAGATGCTAGTCTTCGATAGGACTAGGCCTTCTCTCTCTATTCTCGCATTGCTGCAGTCAGTCCACATATAACCCCCCCCTTCTTTGATACTGATGCATAATTAGAATAGTTCTGATGTAAGACTTGCGAGTACTTTGGATGAGTACTCACCGCTGCTTTGTCCCCCTTGTCCCCTCGATCCGCTTGCTGCGACCAGGTGATGGAGCCCAGGAGATGGAGGTCCCCGCCGACGACGACTGCTACCCTGACGGTGCCTACTACTACGTGGAGGCCGCTGATGATCAGGAGTAGTTAGGAGGTTCCCAGGCAGGAGGCCTCGCCTCGTTCGATCGTTGTATCTTTTGTGCTAGCCTTCTCTAAGGCACCCAATGTTTTATGTCTGTACTCAGAGATTATTGCTTCCGCTGACTCGTGTGTTCATCGAGCTTTTGTATTCTAGCCCTCGAGGCCCCTGGCTTGTAATATGAAGCTGATGTTATTTTATTTGTGTCTAGAGTTGTGTTGTGATATCTTCCCGTGAGTCATTGGGTTTGATCGTACGCATTTGCGTGTATGTTTAGCGTATGATTAAATCGAGGGCGTCACAGAAGCAGAGGTTGTCATGCACTTTTGAGGTTTGGATGTGCGACCTCTTAGTGTGAAGGAACGTCACTTTATATTGCCTCCTGTGATAAAGAACTTTATTATGCAGTCCTTCGCTTTTATGTCTTCCTCATCACAGGTTCGTACAAAGCTTATTTTCCACACACTAATAGATCATACATAATTAGGGAGCAATTTTTATTGCTTGCACCGATGACAACTTACTTGAGGGGTCTTATTCAATCCATAGGTAGGTATGGTGGACTCTCATGGCAAAACAGGGTTGAAGGTTTATGGATGCACAAGTAGTATCTCTACTTGGTGCGGGAGTTTTGGCTGATATGGGGTGGAAGAAATTGCCACATGCCAAGGGATCTCTAATCATATAACATTGTTCGGAACCAAGCAAACATAATTCATTATGTTGTCTTCCTTGTCCAACTTCTACTTCTAAGCATGTAATAGTTTAGTGAGTGTTCACAATCATAGATGGTGTCAAAGATGCTATATATTTATATGTGAACCTCTCTTTCTTTATCACTTCCTATTAATTGCAGCAATGACCAAGGTCTACGTTTGTCCACCCTCAACAAGTTTCAATCAACATTCTTTTTATATGTGAAGCCATCACTTCCCATAAGATCATTACATGATCTTTCATGCTTTTGTTCTTTTCTCATTCTCTTGATCATGGCATGAGGCAAGGCCCTTAACTAAAACTCTCTTTATTATATGACTCGCGAACTCGAATACATCAGGGGTGACACAAAGCAAAACTCAATCCTAAAACACTAAGAACTTTATTCTACTAGAGAAAGATAAAACCGAAAAGGATCGAACTAAGAAAAGGTAAAGGCAAAAGATGTGATGGTGATACGATACTGGGGAAACTCCCCCAAGCTTGGCACAAGCCAAGGGGATTGCCCATACCCGTGCTTAGTTGTCTTCCTTTGGAGGTGATGGTGGTGGAGTTGTTGCAACCTGGGTTTGATCCTCCGTCTTCCAAGGCATAGGTGCTCCATCATGGAAAGATGACCGAGTCTTTGGAATCCTCAAATCTGCAGCCAACCGTATTGATTTAAATCTATACTCATACTCACAATTTTGGTTCTGCACGTCATAGATCTGGGCTTGGAGGTGATCAATTTTATCATAGAGCCTGGAGAGGTGCTTCCCGATGTCATTGGCATCGATCTTGTGCTTGTTGGTGAACTCCGTGATCATAATGTGGTTGGCGTTAAGTCCACGCTGTACCATCCCTTGGCACTTGAAGACTTGCTGCTCCATTGCTTCGAGCCTCGCCTCCATGCTTCCGATCTCTTGGGCCCCTCAACATCACAGATGTGCAGCACCCCCTCACGCATCTCGATAGATTGAGGGTGTTGCAGCACTCCCGCGAGGTAGGGATTGATGACCTTCTCGAAGACCTTGTCCTTTGGAGCTTTTGGGGACGCCATAGCGATCTAGATATGCAACAGAAACAGGCTCGAAACGAAAATAGAGGAAAATTGCGTGATACGAGGGTCAGACCTTTCGGGAGAATATATAATGATTTTTTTTCCGACCAGAAGGAGTACTATGCAAGAAAACGGAGTCCGGGAGGCACACGTGCACTGCAGATCCCCAATGGCCTCGCTGCGCTGTTCGGCCTCGTCGAGGTGGTTACAAGCCCCCCATGCGCGGCCAGGGGGTGGCCCGCGCCTGGCAGGCTTGTCGCCTCCTTGTGCGCTTTCCGGACTACTTTAAATTTTTCTATTTTTCTAAAAAATCCAAAACGGAGAAAATTTCCTACTCGAAAAGTTTTGGAGTTGGTTTACATTCCGAATCACACACCTCTTCATTTTCGGAGTCTGAAATAGGCTGATAAATATCCCTTATGTACTCCTCCGGAGTTATGGTATTTATAATATTGCTTTCAACATTTATGGGAGTACCTGAGATATAATGCTTGATTCTTTGCCCATTTACCACTCTCGGAAAATTACCTTCCGCGTTGTTGATCTTGATGGCACCGGAACGATATACCTCTTCAACAATGTAGGGACCTTCCCATTTAGAGAGAAGCTTGTCTGCAAAAAATCTTAAACGAGAATTATATAGCAAGACATAATCACCTACATTGAACTCACGCTTTTGTATCCTTTTATCATGCCACCTCTTGACCTTTTCTTTGAACAACTTGGCATTTTCATATGCCTGAGCTCTCCATTCATCAAGTGAGCTAATATCAAATAATCTCTTCTCACCAGCAAGTTTGAAATCAAAGTTGAGCTCTTTGATTGCCCAATAAGCCTTATGCTCTAGCTCAAGAGGTAAATGACATGCTTTACCTTAAACCATTTTGTACGGAGACATGCCCATGGGATTCTTATAAGCAGTTCTATAAGCCCACAGTGCATCGTCGAGCTTCTTAGACCAATTCTTTCTAGACCTATTGACAGTCTTTTGCAGAATTAGTTTAATCTCTCTATTGCTTAACTCTACTTGACCACTGGACTGAGGATGATAGGGAGATGCAATTCTATGATTGACATCATACTTGGCAAGTGTTTTACGGAAAGCACCATGAATGAAATGTGAACCACCATCAGTCATTAGATATCTAGGGACTCCAAATCTAGGGAAAATAACTTCTTTAAGCATCCTGATAGAAGTGTTGTGATCAGCACTACTAGTTGGGATAGCTTCTACCCACTTAGTAACATAATCAACAACAACTAGGATATGAGTATACCCGTTGGATTTTGGAAAAGGTCCCATATAATCAAAGCCCCAAACATCAAATGGTTCAATGACAAGTGAATAATTCATATGCATTTCCTGACATTTACTAATATTACCTATTCTTTAACATTCGTCACAAGACAAGACAAACTTACGGGCATCTTTGAAGAGAGTGGGCCAATAGAAACCTGATTGCAATACCTTGTGTGCAGTTCTATCTCCCGCATGGTGTCCTCCGTAAGCCTCGGAGTGACACTTCTGTAGGATCTGTCCCTGTTCATGTTCAGGTACACAACGTCTAATAACACCATCTACTCCTTCTTTATAAAGGTGAGGATCATCCTAAAAGTAATTTCTCAAATCAAAGAAGAATTTCTTCTTTTGCTGGTATGTGAAACCAGGTGGTATATATTTGGAAACGATATAATTTGCATAATCAGCATACCACGGTGTACTACATGAAGTATTGATGACATTCAATTGCTCATCAGGAAAGCTATATCAATAGGTTGTGGGTCATCAAGAACATTCTCCAACCTAAACAAGTTATCTGCTACGGGGTTCTCAGCACCCTTCCTATCGACAACATGCAAATCAAATTCTTGTAGCAAGAGAACACATCTGATAAGTCTCCGTAAGTAGTAATGGTAGTACCACTCACTTGTGGCACTGCTGCTTAGTCATAGTGGTATAAAATGCATGAAGAAGCTCCATGATGGATCTTTGTACTCACTCATTTTTGAAACGTTTGAGACATGCAAACCATCTTTGTTGGTATAAAATGCATGAAGAAGCTCCATGCGGATGGATCATTTGGACTCACTTGATTTTTTGAATCACTTGAGACATGCAAATCATACCACAAGGGCAAGATGACTGAAGACCTCGTTTTCAAGTGATATGGAACAAGAAATTAACTTGTTGGAAGTAATACATTTTGATGTGTGCACTCCAATAAGTGTTGAGGGCGCAGTAGATATCATTATGTTCTTACTTCATAGGTGATTTGAGTAGGTACTAGTGTATTTACTTGATGAAACACAAGTCTGAATTACTGAAAGGTTCAAGTAATTTCAGAGTGAAGTTAAAAGATCATCGTGGCAAGAGGATAATATGTCTACGATGTGATCGTGGAGGTAAACATATATATCTGAGTTACGAGTTTGGTAAACATTTAAGACAATGTGAAAATTGTTTCACAACTTATGCCACCTGGAAAACCATAGTCTTATGGTGTGTCCGTATGTCATAGTCATGCCCTATTAGATATGGTGCATACTATGATATCTCTTATCAACTTACCACTATCGTTTATGGGTTAGGCATTAGAGACAACCGCATTCACTTTAAAACAGGGCACCACGTAAATCCGTTGAGATGACACCGTATGAATTATGGTTTAGAGAAACCTAAGTTGTCGTTTCTTAAAATTTTGGGGCTGCGATGCTTATGTGAAAGAGTTTCAGCCTGATAAGCTCGAACCCAAAGCGGATAAACGCGTCTTCATAGGACACCCAAAACAATTGGGTATACCTCCTATCTCAGATACGAGAGCAAATGTGTTTGTTTCTAGAAATGGGTCCTTTATCGAGGAAAAGTTTCTCTCAAAAGAATTGAGTGGGGGTATGGTGGAGACTTGATGAGGTTATTGAACCATCACTTCAACCAGTGTATGTAGCAGTGCGCACGAAGTTGTTCCCGTGGCGCCTACATCAATTGAAGTGGAAGCTAATGATGGTGATCATGAAACTTCGGATCAAGTCACTATAAACCTCGCAGGTCGACAAGGTCACGTACTACTGCTACAAAGTGGTACGACAACCCTGTCTTAGAGGTCATGTTGTTGGACAACAATGAACCTACGAGCAATGGAAAAGCGATGGTGGGCCCGGATTCCGACAAATGGCTGGAGGCCATGAAATCCGAGAGGAGGATCCATGTATGAAAACAAAGTGTAGACTTTGGAAGAACTACTTGATGGTCGTAAGACTATTAACTATGGATGGGTCTTTAAAAGGAAGACATAAAGTGATGGTGAAAAGTCACCATTAAGAAAGCTCGACTTGTCGCAAAGATGTTTTCCACAAAGTTCAAAGAGTTGACTACAATGAGACTTTCTCACTCGTAGCGATGCTGAAAGTTTGTTGGAATTATGTTAGCAGTTGCTGCATCATTTATGAAATCTTGCAGATAGGATGTCAAAATATTGTTTCCTCGACGGTTTCCTTGAGGAAAGGTTGTATGTGATACAACTAGAAGATTTTTTCAATCCTAAAGGGTGATAACAGGTATGCAAAGCTCCAGCGATCCTTCTATGGACTGGAGCAAGCATATCAGAGTTGGAATATACACTTTGATGAGGTGATCAAAATTTTTGGTTTTATACAAAGTTTATGAGAAACTTGTATTTCCAAAGAAGTGAGTGGGAGCACTATTGAATTTCTGATGAATATATGTGGTTGACATATTGTTGATCGGAAATAATGTAGAATTCCTGGAAAGCATAAAGGGTTGTTTGAAAGGAGTTTTTCAAAGGAAAAACCTGGATAAGCTACTTGAACAGTGAGCATCAAGATCTATGGAGATAGATCAAAGTGCTTAATAAAACTTTCAACAAAATGCATGCTTGACAAGTTTTGAAAGTGTTCAAAATAGATCGGCAAAAGAAGGAGTTCTTGGATGTGTTATAAGGTGTGAATTTTGAGTAAGACTCAAAAGCCCGACCATGGAAAAAGAAATAGAAATGACGAATGTCGTCCCCTATGCATCAACCATAGGCTCTATAAGTATGCTATGTTGTGTACCGCACCTAAAGTGTGCCTTGCCATAAGTTAGTCAAGGGGTACAAGAGTGATCCAAGAATGGATCACTGGACAGCGGTCAAAGTTATCCTTAGTAACTAATGGACTAAGTAATTTTTCTTGATTATGGAGGTGATTAAAGAGTTCGTCGTAAAGGAGTTACGTCGATGCAAGCTCTGTCACTAATCCGGATGACTCTGAGTAGTAAACCGGGTTCGTATAGTGGAGCAGTCATTTGGAATAGTTCCAAATGGTGCATGGTAGCAGTATCAATATGAAGACATAGAGATTTGTAAAGCGCACACGGATCTGAAAGGTTCAGACCCGTTGACTAATAAACCTCTCTCACAAGCAAGACATGATCGAACCCTAGAACTGTATGGGTGTTGGATTCATTGCAATCACATACTGATGTGAACTAGATTACCGACTCTAGTGCAAATGGGAGACTGTTGGAAATGTGCCCTAGAGGCAATAATAAAATGGTTATTATTATATTTCGACTTCATGATAATTGTCTATTATTCATACTATAAGTGCATTAACCGGAAACCGTAATACATGTGTGAATACATAGATCACAATGTGTCCCTAGTGAGCCTCTGGTTGGCTAGCTCGTTGATCAATGGATGATCATGGTTTCCTGATCATGGACATTGGATGTCATTGATAACGGGATCACATCATTAAGAGAATGATGTGATGGACAAGACCCAATCGTAAGCATGGCACTAGATCGTGTTGTTCGTATGCTAAAGCTTTTCTAATGTCAACTATCTTTTCCTTAGACCGTGAGATTGCACAACTCCCGGATGCCGTAGGAGTTCTTTGGGTGTATCAAATGTCACAACGTAACTGGGTGACTATAAAGGTGCACTACGGGTATCTCCGAAAGTGTCTCTTGGGTTGGTATGAATCGAGACTGGGATTTGTCACTCCGTGTGACGGAGAGGTATCTCTCGGCCCACTCGGTAGAACATCATCATAATGAGCTCGGTGTCACTAAGGAGTTAGCCACGGGATGATGTTCTATGGAACGAGTAAAGAGACTTGCCAGTAATGAGATTGAACAAGGTATGGGGATACTGACGATCGAATCTCGGGCAAGTATCAAAGCGATAGACAAAGGGAATTGCATATGTGATTGATTGAATCCTTGACATGGTGGTTCATCCCATGAGATCATCGTGGAACATGTGGGGATCAAGATGGATATCCAGACCCCGTTGTTGGTTAATGACCGGAGAGTGTCTCGGTCATGTCTGCATGCTTCCCAAACCCGTAGGGTCTACACACTTAAGGTTCGATGATGCTAGGGTTATATGGGAATAGTGTACGAGGTTACCGAAGGTTGTTTGGAGTCTCGGATGTGATCCCGGACGTCAAGAGGAGTTCTTGAATGGTCTGGAGATGAAAATTGATATATAGGATGAGGGTTTTGGACTCCGGAAGTGTTTCGAGCGTCACCGGTAATGTACCAGGACCACAGGAAGGGTTCCGGGGGTCCACCTGAAGGGGCCACTGCTACTGCAACAAAAGACCTTCCAATGGCACCAGAAATAAGCGTGTTGATGGGAGACTATTCTTGTCTTTATACTCCTTAGAAACGGCGCCAGGAATCCTTCTGCTACGGCTACGCCTTTAGGGAATCCCTTGGCAAATATGCAAAGGATTCCCCCGTGGCCTTGGAGCCTTGCGTTGGTGTTCCCTCGAAGCGGAAAGGGTGATGTAGCACAGTGGCGGTAAGTATTTCCCTCAGTTTTGAGAACCAAGATATCGATCCAGAGGGAGGATCGCGTCAAGTCACAAGTACCTGCACAAACACAAAGAGCTTGCACACAACGCTATGAAGGGGTTGTCAATCCCTTATAGATTGTTTGCAAAGTGAGAACTGAAAGCAAAAAGGTAAACAAAGCAAAATAAAAGCGAAAGTGGAAACGATAGTTGTGAATAGACCCGGGGGCCGTAGTGTTCACTAGTGGCTCCTCTCATGAAAGCAAGTAGACGGTGGGTGAACGAATTACTGTCGAGCAATTGATAAAACCGCGCAAAGTCGTGACATTATCTATGGCAATGATTATATCTATAGGCATCACGTCCAAAACAAGTAGACCGATACTTTCTGCATCTACTACTATTACTCCACACGTCGACCGCTATCCAGCATGCATCTAGTGCATTAAGTTCATAAAAACATAGTAACGCCTTAAGCAAGATGACATGATGTAGATGGACAATCTCATATCTACGATAAAAGCCCATCTTGTTACCCTTGATGGCAAAACACGATGCGTGCCTTGCTGCCTCTTCTGTCACTAGGAAAGGTCACCACACGGTATGAACCCAAAAGCAAGCACTTCTCCCATTGCAAGAATCATAGATCTAGTTGGCCAAAGAAAACCCAAGACTCGGAGAGACTTACAAGGATATCAAATCATGCATATAAGAAATCAGCAAAGACTCAAATATATGTCATAGATAATTTGATCACAAATCCACAATTCATCGGATCTCGACAAACACACCGCCAAAGAGGATCACATTGGATATATCTCCATGAGGATCATGGAGAACTTTGTATTGAAGATCCGAGAGAGAGAAGAAGCCATCTAGCTACTAACTACGGACCCGTAGGTCTGAAGTGAACTACTCACGAGTCATTGGAGGGGCGATGATGTTGATGTAGAAGCCCTCCAACTCCAAAGTCCCCTCCGGCAGTGCGCCGGGAAGGGTCTCCAGATGAGATCTCGCGGAAACGGAAGCTTGCGGCGGCGAAAAAGTGTTTTCGTGGATGCCCTAATTTTTTTCTGGATTTAGGGAATATATAGGCGAAAGAGCTAGGGCAGGGGAGCTCCAGGGGGGCCACAAGCCTGGTAACCGCCGGCCCCCTGGTTTTACTTGGCACAAACGCAAAAGAAACACAAAAACACAATCATAACAGAATTATGAAAGTGTGGAAAACACAAAGCAGAAAGAAAAAGGATAGATTCGTTGGGTTGCCTCCCAAGAAGCGCTATTGTTTAACGCCCTTAGCTAGGCATAATGTGATGGAATCACGTGTAGCCATCTTTGGTGCTCAAACCATAAGTTGCCCTCATCATAGATTCATAAGGCAATATTGTTTTCCTTCTAGGAAAATGCTCCATGCCCTTCTTTAGGGGAAATTGAAATCTAATATTCCCTTCCTTCATATCGATGATAGCACCAATAGTCCTTAGAAAAGGTCTACCAATAATAATGCAACATGAAGGATTGCAATCTATGTCAAGTACAATGAAATCCATGGGGTACATAGTTCTTATTTGCAACAATAAGAACATCATCGATCCTTCCCATGGGTTTCTTGACAGTAGAATCCGCAAGATGAAAATTAAGAGAACACTCTTCAATCTTATGAAAACCAAGAATATCACATAAAGACTTTGGAATCGCGGAAACACTAGCACCCAAATCACACAAAGCATTGGATTCATAGTTTTTGATTTTGATTTTGATGGTAGGTTCATACTCATTATGAAGTTTTCTAGGTATAGAGACTTTTAATTTGAGTTTCTCTTCAAGAGATTTCATCAAAGCATCTACGATATGAGCGGTAAAGGCTTTGCTTTGGCTATAAGCATGTGGAGAGTTTGCAATGGATTGCATCAAAGAAATGCATTCAAACAAGGAGCAACTATCATAATTGAATTCCTTGAAAACCAAAGTGGGAGTTTCATTACACCCAATATTTTGATTTCTTCTACTCCACTCTCCACACCTTTATCATCAAGATAGGTGGACTCCGAATCATTGGGGCATTTTTCAACCAAAGTGGATTCATATCCAGCCCCTTCATCAATAGGTTTGACACGCGAAAACAAAGATTCAAGAGGAGTCACACCAAGCACTTTTAGATCTTAGTGATTTGCATCACTAGAACGCACCCTTTTAAACCATTCATGCCTAGCGCGAATTTGGGCGGTTCTTTCTTTGCTCTCATTCATGGAGACATGCATATATTTTAAAATTTCATCCAAGTTGACCTTGGGAGGAGCACATCTAACTTTCAAATCATCAATATCACAAGACATCCTATCAACGCTCTTAGCCAAATCGTCTATTTTGAGTAGTTTTTCCTCTATGGACGCATTGAAAATCTTTTGAGAGTTGATGAACTCTTTGATATTACTCTCTAAATCAGAGGGTAATTTTTGTGATCTCCATAGGTGTTGTTGTAGAAATTGCCATAATTGTTAGAGGAGTTACTAGGAAAAGGCCTAGGAACGTAGTTTCCTCTAAAAGCATTGTTGTTGCCAAAATTGTTCCTACCAACAAAATTAACGTCCAAACTAGCGTTGCTACTCTCAATCAAGGAAGATAGTGGCATGTCATCAGGATCTAAAGGAGCATTTCTACTAGCAACCAAATTCATCAACTCGTTCATCTTAGCACTAAGCGAGTTAATTTCTTCTATAGCGTGTACCTTTTTGCTAGCAGGTGACCTTTTAGTGTGCCGCTGAGAGTAGTTGGTCATGATATTGTCTAGGAGTTTTGTAGCGTCTCCTAACGTGATTTCCATGAACGTTCCACCTGAGGCGGAGTCCAAGATATTGCGAGAAGCAAAATTCAAACCAGCGTATAATATTTGTATAATCATCCACAAACTCAAGCCATGAGCGGACAATTTCTAATCATTAACTTCATCCTCTCCCAAGATTGTGCAACGTGTTCATGATCAAGTTGCTTGAAATTCATGATATCGTTACGTAGAGAGATAATCTTAGCCAGCGGAAAATACTTGGATATGTAAGCATCTTTGCACTTATCCCAAGAATCGATACTATTCTTAGGCAAAGAAGAAAACCAAGTTTTTGCGCGACCTCGCAACAAGAAAGGAAAAAGCTTCAACTTAATCATGTCATTATCCACATATCTTTTCTTTTGCATATCGCAAAGTTCAATGAAGGTATTCGGATGGGATGCGGCATCTTCACTAGGAAGGCTAGAGAATTGCTCTTTCATAACAAGATTCAGCAAGGCAGCGTTGATTTCATATGATTCCGCACTAGTGGCGGGAGCAATCGGAGTACTAATAAAATCATTATTATTGGTACTCGAGAAGTCGCAAAGTTTGGTGTTTTCAGCCATGATGACTTCAACAAACCAACAAGAACACAAGCAAGCAAGAAAACTGGCAAAAGGCAAAAGAAAACGGCAAAGGAGAAAGGCAAATGGAAATCGCAAATGTGAAGTGGGGGAGAGGAAAACGAGAGGCAACTAGCAAAAAAGGTAAATGCAAGAGATGAGTTTGTGACACCTACTTGGATAGATCTTGACTTGATCTCTCCTTCCCGGCAACGGCGCCAGAAATACTTCTGCTACTTCAACAAAAGACCTTCCAATGGCGCCAGAAATAAGCGTGTTGACGGGAGACTATTCTTGTCTTGATACTCCTTAGCAACGGCGCCAGGAATCCTTCTGCTACGGCTACGCCTTTAGGGACTTCCTTGGAAAATATGCAAAGGATTCCCCCGTGGCCTTGGAGCCTTGTGTTGGTGTTCCCTCGAAGCGGAAAGGGTGATGTAGCACAGCGGCGGTAAGTATTTCCCTCAGTTTTGAGAACCAAGGTATCGATCGAGAGGGAGGATCGCGTCAAGTCACAAGTACCTGCACAAACACAAAGAGCTTGCACCCAACGCTATGAAGGGGTTGTCAATCCCCTATAGATTGTTTGCAAAGTGAGAACTGAAAGCAAAAAGGTAAACAAAGCAAAGTAAAAGCAAAAGTGGAAACAATAGTTGTGAATAGACCCGGGGGCCGTAGTGTTAACTAGTGGATTCTCTCATGAAAGCAAGTAGACGGTGGGTGAATGAATTACTGTCGAGCAATTGATAGAACCGCGCAAAGTCGTGACGTTATCTATGGCAATGATAATATCTATAGGCATCACGTCCAAAACAAGTAGACCGATACTTTCTGCATCTACTACTATTACTCCACACGTCGACCGCTATCCAGCATGCATCTAGTGTATTAAGTTCATAAGAACATAGTAACGCCTTAAGCAAGATGACATGATGTAGATGGACAATCTCATATCTACGATAAAAGCCCATCTTGTTACCCTTGATGGCAACAACACGATGCGTGCCTTGCTGCCCCTTCTGTCATTGGGAAAGGTCACCACACGGTATGAACCCAAAACCAAGCACAGCTCCCATTGCAAGAATCATAGATCTAGTTGGCCAAACAAAACCCAAGACTCGGAGAGACTTACAAGGATATCAAATCATGCATATAAGAAATCAGCAAAGACTCCAATATATATCATAGATAATCTGATCACAAATCCACAATTCATCGGATCTCGACAAACACACCACCAAAGAGTATTACATCGGATAGATCTCCATTAGGATCATGGAGAACTTTGTATTGAAGATCCGAGAGAGAGAAGAAGCCATCTAGCTACTAACTACGGACCCGTAGGTCTGAAGTGAACTACTCACGAGTCATTGGAGGGGCGATGATGTTGATGTAGAAGCCCTCCAACTCCAAAGTCCCCTCCGGCAGGGCACCGGGAAGGGTCTCCAGATGAGATCTCGTGGAAACGGAAGCTTGCGGCGGCGGAAAAGTGTTTTCATGGATGCCTTTACTTTTTTCTGGATTTTAGGGAATATATAGGCGAAAGAGCTAGGGCAGGGGAGCTCCAGGGGGGCCACAAGCCTGGTAGCCGCCGACCCCCCTATTGGCGGCTACAGGGCTTGTGGGCCCCTTGTGGCGCTCCTGCCTTGGCCCTCAAGTCCCCCGATCTTGTTTTGTTATGGAAAAATTTATTTCGGGGATTTTATTCCGTTTGGACTCCGTTCCAAAATCAGATCTGAAAAGAGTCAAAAACACAGAAAAAATAGGAACTGATACTTGGCACTGAATTAATAAGTTAGTCCCAAAAAAGATATAAAAGGTACATAAAACATCCAAAGTTGACAAGATAACAACATGAAACCATCAAAAATTATAGATACGTTTGAGACGTATCAGCCACCAGCCCCAAAGGCTGGCATGGGCCAAAAGGTGGAAGGGAACCAACCCAAAGTGGGCTCGTGCACCTCCCACCAAGGCCCAAGGCGCGACAAGGGAGGAAGGGGGCAAACCCTAACGCAGGAGGGGCCCAAGGCCCATGTGGGGCGCCACCTCTCCTCTCCCTTGCCCTTGCCGCCGCCCCTGCCCTAGATGGGGTTGCCGCACCCCTTGGGGGTGGGAACCCTAAGGGTGGGCGCCCCCTCCCTCCCCCTATATATATTGGAGGGGTTGGCCTTTGGAGACACACAAAATTTGTTTCCTCCCTCTCCAGGCAGCCCAGTTCTTGCTCCTCTTCCGCGCAGCTTGGAGAAGCTCCGCTGGAATACCTCGTTGCTCCACCGCACCGTGCCGTCACGCTGCCGGAGCTCTCCCTCAACCTCTCCCTCCTCCTTGTTGGATCAAGGCGTGGTAGACGTCACCTAGTTGTACGTGTGTTGAACGCGGAGGTGCCGTGATTTGGCACATAGATCGGAACCGACCGCGATTTGAATCGCTGCGAGTACGACTCCATCGACCGCGTTCTAGTAACGCTTCCGCTTAGCGATCTTCAAAGGTATGAATATGATCTACCCCATTACTTGTTGATGGTTTCTCCATAGATAGATCCTTGTTTGGCGTAGGAAATTTTTGAAATTACTACGTTCCCCAAAACATAGTCCACTTGAGTTAGATTATGACGATCTTTACTTCCTCAAGATGGACCACCTTTCTTGATTGCGTTGGCCTAATGAAGACAAGTTGATTGCTCCCTCGTACTCACTATGGGTGAGCCACTCTTTTGCACATATCCACAAGTCCATTGCCATCATAATGGACGACAAGCTGCAAGAAAGATACCTTCGTGATGCTCCACTTGAACTCGCACACCGCAATCTTGATGACGATCACCACTTGACATCATCCTCCATGGTTTGTATGAGATCTTCCTATTGACTCAAGCCCATGGAAACACACCTAATCCCACATATAACTCTCACGAAGACCATGGGTTAGTACACAAAAGTGTAATGGACAATTCTTACCATACCATGGGATCACTTGATCCCTCTCGGTACATCTTGTACACTTTGTGTGTTGATCAACTTGATTTGCTCTTTGACTTAGTCTTGATCAACCTTGTGTTTTTATGACCAATCTTTGGATAAAACCTTGAATATCACCTTGTTCACCATATACACTCCTTGAAACCAACCGATGGACTGCAAGAAGTGCCCATGGACAAATCCTACAAATATAACTTAAGGCAAACATTAGTCCACATGGATTGTCATCAATTACCAAAAACACATATGGAGAAATATGCTCTAACACAGCAACCCCAGGGAGCGGGTTGTCTTCCCTGCAGCGACCAGGGGTTCTTGTATTTGTTGAAACCAACCAAATTTGTCGAGTCATGTCTGTGTAACCTCCGAGTCTTAAGCCGACTCGAGGAGTTGGCTTGATATTCATCATACTTGGCTATTGCATAAGCCATCGAAGAGTTGAGAGATGAAAGATGTAATTTATTGAAGCCAGAGGCGATGTGGCAAGTTGATGATCTTCTTGATGCTCGTCATATGTCCATGATTTTGTCATGACAGATGTCCTCGGTATATCTCATTCAACAAAAAACTAGTTTTGCCCAAATTGAGTGCATACGCCTCCGGACCCATTCATTGCTATTCTTTCTTGGTCCGACCAATTACGAACTTCTCGATCCCTGAAGAGCTCCCCTCAAGAACACATACCACCATGCGCTGACCCATGATGGTCACAAGTTGTTGTGGTTTTGTCACGACAGATGTCCACGTGAGAGGACTTGAGTGTGAGCCATCGCAAATAGGTGGTAGCTTGAACGGGGTTGGTCGGAATCGAGATACGTGGGTTTTACCCAGGTTCGACCCACACGGTGGAGGTAAAAGCCTACATCATGCTTTATTGCTATTGATGATGATGATCTCGATTACAAGGATGCTATTCGCTACCTCTAGTCTTAGGAGCTTCTACTTTGATCTTGTCTAAAACCTATCCGTCTATCCTCACTTAACTTATCCCTCTTGGGATGCCTTGCCCCTCCTTATATAAGTTGAAGGGACATGCTTAAATGTAGAGTCCTAGTAGTACTACAACTAGTCTCTTCTGTATTAGAAGTTGAATCCTAGTCCGGGTCTTGTTTTCCTTGACAATGAACATTTCATCCTCTTGGACCTTCTCTGCGAGTCGGCCCTCCACGCCTCTTCGTGAGCCGGCCTTCTGCCGGGCTGCACACTGGGCCCTAGTCCTTGTCATTCATGCCGACCCGGTAAGTGAGGTGACCTATGAGCCGCCGAGTGTGGGCCTGGTTATACCTCCTGACCGGGTCAAATTGTGGGGAATATCCGCAACACACCGTCGGAAATCCACCGCGTCCGCACAACCGATGCATGGATCCATCGTCGCTGCCTCACCGGACGTGGTGCGGTTCATCAGGCGTATGAACGCGCAACCCCTCCGTTGGTGCATTGAGATGCAGGACACACCCTGGGCATTCTCGGACGAAAATATGGTGCCGCGTGCCCGCCTTGCGAGGCGGCGGGCCCGAGAGGCGGTAGAAGCCCTCATGGTGGTGGACGTTGGCGAGGCGAAGTCGCACTCTCCGGGGCCCCGTGTGATCAACCAGTGTGAGCGCCGTAGCCACGTTCTGGTGGACGTCGGATCCTCCGAGGAGGAATCCGTTATCGATCTCACATCCACCGACACCGTCCGGGTTACGCGCTCCGACGAGGAAGAGCTGGGCATGAGAGACGGGTGGAGCTCGAGTGCCGTGATCCGGTTAGCGTCCCATGTCCTACTCTGACTCGCGAGAGTCCAAACCAACACTACGTGGGTGCAGTCGAACGTTGGACGTGGACACGGCGGAGCCGGACGAGCTCCGCTTACTATTAAGTTTACGTTGCATTTAATATTATGAGTTTAATGTTTTTAATTTGAAGTATCCGATTATAAAATAAATTATTTAAGAATTGACCAGTTACTGTTGACAGACGCGTTGGCCAATGTTTGAGGGTTGAATTTGTCCATAGATGCTCTAACTAACTTTTTTAGGCCTTAAAAAAGCTTTTTTTTTTTGACAAGACATAGAAGCTCACTTGAAAGTGTGAGCCACAGCCTAAAAAAGGGCCAATTCATCAAGCCAAGGAGACCAAGCCGGCCCCAAAACGAAATTCCCAGCCCGCCCCGCGCGCCCGCGCAACTTCACTGATTCGCGCCATCCCTTGAAAAGAAGAAGAAGGAAAACCGATTCGCGCCGCGCCGCCGCAATTTCATCGCTAAATCGCCCCCGAATGGACGAAACCACAAATTTCCGCGCGAACCACAGGCGCTTTCGCGTCCGTTTTTCGAATTTTCAAGCCGAAAATCCCCAAGACGCCATCGCGTTCCCTTCCATTTCGGCTCTCTTCCTCCCTCCCCAAATTCGTTTCTCCAAATCCTCGCGCGCTCGTCTCGATTCCAATCCCGAAAAAATTTCGCCTCCGCCGGGGATCATTTAAGCCCGTCTTCCCTCCTCTTGCAAATCACCGATCCAAATCTCGTCGCCCCGCCCATGGAGATCGCCGGGGACGCTGCCGCGAGCGGTGGCCGCAGCATCCGCGACCTGCCGCCGCTGAAGCGGTTCAAGTTCGTCGGCTCCGACCTCGGGTCGGCGCCGTGCCTGCCGCTGCCGGCCAAGAAGCGCGCGCTCCCGCCGCTGCCGGAGGCGGCCCCTGCCCCTATTTGCCTTCCGGCGAAGAAGCGCGCGTATGCGCCACCGCTGGATTCCATCTCGCCGGCGTGTCTTCCGGCCAAGAAGCGCGTACACGTGCGCCCCACTCCGCTGGAGGATAACGCTCCTCCTCCCTTCGCCCCGTCTAGGAAGCCTCCCCTCGTTCCGGTGAAGAAGCACGCCGGGGTGCCGCCGCTCCCGCAGCGCGTCGTCAACGCCACCCCATCCGTCCCCGCCAAGAAGCGCGTCCAGGCGTCGCCCCCGGAGTACGCTGCTGCTCCTTCTCCCGTCCCGGTGAAGAGCCACGTCCAGATGCCGCCGCGCCAGGGGAGCGTCGTCGCCGCCACTCTATCCGTCCCGTCGAAGAAGGGCGTCCAGGCCCCGTCACCCCTGGAGCACGCCACTCCTCGCCCCACTGTTCCGGCCAAGAAGCGCGTCCAGGCGCCGTCGCCCCTGGGGATCGCCGCCGCTCCTCTCTCCGTCCCAGCCAAGCAGCGCGTCCTGGTGCCGTCGTGCCCGGAGGGCGTCGCCGCCGCCCCCTCCGTCCATGCCAACAAGCGCGTTCCGTGGCAGTCGCCCCCGGAGGACGCTTCTGCTCTGGCTCCGGTTTGCCTCCCGGCCAATAAGCGGGTGATGTCGCAGTTCATCCCGCCCTCTCCATCTCCATCATCCATGAAGTCAGATGGGGCTCGCGTTGGTGCTGTCAAAGAAGCCTGTGCTCAAGGCTTCGTTGAAAGCGGCGCCGCCACCTCCTCTCCTAGGGTGGTGAATGGCGTTGAAGCGTCCAAGGTGACCAACAAGCCGAACGAAGTCAAGGATCAAGTGTTCCAGAAATCCCGCAGAACAAACACTGCAAAAAGAGCGAGTGATCTGCACTGCAAGAAGCTCTCCAATGTCATCAATGGCATGCAATCTGAAGTTCAGGTCGAAGAGCTCAAGAAATTCGAGCAAGCGAGTGATCTGCACTGCAAGAAGCTCTCTGAAGTCGTCGGTAGCATGCAATCTGAAGTTCATGCCGAGGAGTCCAAGAAATTCGAGCCAGCGTGTGATCTGTACGGCAAGAAGGTCTCTGATGCCGTCAATGGCACACAATCTGAAGTTCAGGCTGAAGAGCTCATCTGCAAGAAGCTCTCCGATGTTGTCAGTGGCAAACAATCTGGAGCTCAAGCTGAAATGCTCGAGAAATTCGAGCAAACGCGTGATCTGCACTGCAATAAGCTCTTCGATGTCGTCAATGGCAAACAATCTGAAGTTCAAGCCGAAGTGCTCAAAAAATTAGAGCAAACGAGTGATCTGCATTGCAAGAATCTCTCCAATGTCGTCGACGGAAAACAATCTGAAGCTCAAGCCGAAGTGCTCGAGAAATTCGAGCAGACGACTGATCTGCATTGCAAGAAGCTCTCCAATGTAGTCGATGTCGAACAGTGTGAAGTTCAAGCCGAAGTGCTCAAGAAACCCGAGCACGGGATTGATCCTAAAATGGCAGCACCGGCACGCGAAGAGGAGCAAATTGAAGTGGGAGACGAAGAAGTGGCGGCCGAGCGAAAGCAAGATGCTCTCGTGGAAGAAGACGACGGCATCCTGTGCGCGGTGTGCCGAAGCACCGACGGCGACCCGTCGGACCCCATCGTGTTCTGCGATGGGTGCGACCTCATGGTGCACGCCACGTGCTACGGCAACCCGCTGGCCCAGTCCATCCCGGACGGCGACTGGTTCTGCTCGCTCTGCTCCGGCAAGCCCGCCGACGCCGCCGCGAAGAAGGGCGGCAAGCCGGCACGCCCACCCTGCCGCCTCTGCCCGGCGAGGGGCGGCGCCATGAAGCGCACCACGGACGGTGCCTGGGCGCACATCGCGTGCGCGCTGCTGGTGCCGGAGGTGTTTTTCCAGGACCCGGACGGGCGCGAGGCCATCGACTGCTCCCTCGTGCCCGGCCGGCGGTTCATCAGCCGCTGCTACATCTGCGAGAGCAGCAGGGGCTGCGCGCTCGAGTGCTCCCAGCCCAAGTGCGACCTCGGGTTCCACGTCTCCTGCGGCCTCAACGGCGGCCTCTGCATCGAGTACCGAGAGGAAAAGGGCGGCGGCGTCGTCGCCGGCTTCTGCAGAGAGCACACCAAGCTCTGGGAGAAGGTAAAATCTTGCATCATTTCTCTTGTCATTACTTTGCTTCGGACCAAATTAGCAGAAACTTTCTTCAGCGATCTGATGTGAAACTTTTTTGGTTGGGTTTGTGTATGTGTTGGTGCAGCAACAACTGACCGGCAAGTACAAGATTGTTTCTAGAGGTCAGTAATGACATGGAAGAGAAGAATCTGGCGATCAATTGCTATGGAGTGGTGAAGAATTGCATCTCATAATTGTCTAGGATTGTGTGATTGTTCTAGTATTTTTGTTTTTCTCCTTTTGTGTGCCTTATGCGATGTAGTAGAAGATTAGAAGTGTGTCATGGCATGTAGTTATTTTCGAGTTTTATTGGCGTAGTTTTTATGGGGTAGAAAGCATGGAAGTTGTTCAGCTTCAGCTCATTTCTGATTTCAGGAAGATGAGTTGTTCCTACCTCTGATATCCTTCTTAATAAGCAGGGCTTGAAGTCTAGGTTGTAATCTAATGTCAGCATTGAAATAAGAACATGGTTTTTTCCACACCGTTGGTCGTCCTTGTCACCATACAACTATCCCTTTCCAAATGCTGGACTGATATTGTTTTCTTCAGGATTAGCCGATCACAATACCGTGCAATCACCTCCGTGCGAAGTGGTGCAGACAACGAGCATCTTTGTTGCTGCATGATCTGAGTAAAGAATTCAAACGAACGCATCTTGAGATCCCTCACAATCACAAATTTCCAATGTCATCAACTCGGTCCAGGAAATGACACAACATAACTCAGATGTCGAATCAACCGCCATACACAAGACACTGCAATCTTGTCTTGAGATGTCGAAATGAAGCCTTCAAATCTGAATCGGCAAGCGTATGAACATCTGAATTCTGAAGGGGTCGGTCAGGTGCCCCCACATGAACAGATAACTTATCTTTGCCATGCTGTCCAGACTATCTATCGATGTAGTTGCGTCCAGGCACAACGTTGCCTTGTCTTGTTCCTTTGCCCAGCTTGCAGCGGCCAGCTGAGTCATCTGTCATCTGACCCTCTCAACGTGCAGCTTGGAGGGCCAGTAGCGTGGGGGTTGAGATCAGGTGACATGCATATTTGTACGTCACCGTGTGCCTTATGGTCTAAATTTAAATTTATACATTGCAGATTTTTTTAAAAAAAATTATGCATGTTCACAGCACATATTAAGATAACCCCTAAAAAATTTAGATCAAAATTTAAAACAGACATCGAGAAACAAAAAAGAGAAACTCAGATGTGAATAGTCTACAGAGAATCATTCACGACTATTCATGACAGATTTCTCTTTTTTGTTTTTGATGTAGGTTTCGAATTTTGATCTGAATTTTTTAGGGATTATCTTAATATGTGCTGTAAACATGCATGATTTTTTTTTAGATTTTTTCACAATGTTTAAATTCAAATTTGGCCGCAAGGCACACGGTGACATGCAAACGTGCATGTCACCTGATCTGTGTCCGTAGCGTGGTCCCCTGCCCAACCACGCTCGGATACAAAAATGCCGCCGGTACCGAGCTAGGCATCCCGTGTGCTGCCATGCCATGTCTTTCACTCAAACTAGTGTTTTCTTATCAAAATGGTCAATCTTATCGTAATTTCACATTGACAACAAGGAAAACTCGACCTATATGGTTTAGAAGAAGGATAATATAATGCCTAAAACATGCTGTGTAAATACCTTTATCAAAAAAAAATCTTGTAAATACACTCAACTTGTCTTTTTTTTAAAGGAACACCCTTGCATTCCTCTTACATATCATTGCTAGACAGGTCGTCAGCTACAAAGTTTAGTACAAACTTTGGGAGATGCCCCAACCAAGTAACACACTCATCAGAGTTTAAACTGGCACTGAACGCTGCTAACCTATGTGCCACGAGATACACGTTTTAGAAAATCCTACATGAAGCTGATACTTAATCTCTTTAAACATGGTCCCAAGTGCAGAGAATCATATTCTTCAATATATATTGTTAAACATCATCAGATATTGGTGTGGTGTGCCGTGCATAGTTGGGCCGGTTAGACCGAAGGCTGATAGCTAATTTAAGTTAGGAAGTTAGAGGATATTTTATCTCATGTAACCTATCTTATCTCTATCTAAACTTCCTCTCCAAGATGTAATCTATCTATTGTAACTACCTAGTTTGTATGCGCTATCAGGGAGGTGCGTCCCTGTTATATAAACACGCACGGCGTCGCCCTAAAGGGTACGACGCTTTCCGCCTATCGCACATGGTATCAGAGCCATCCTCTTCCATCTCGTCTAGATCAAAACTCCAACAGTGCAAACCATGTCATCCTCCTCCGATGCTTCCCAAGTTGGCCTCAATGGTCAAGTCATGGAGAAGCTATCTCGCAAAAACTACATCCTCTGGCGCGCGCAGGTCAGGCCGCAGCTAAGAGGAGCATGCGTCTTCAGCTATGTCGATGGCGCTGTACCGGAGCCGGCCAGGATCCTCTGCACCAAGGACAAGGATGGGAAGGAATCCACCGAGCCGAACCCTCTCCATCCCATCTGGGTGCGAGAGCACCAGCAGGTGCTCGGGTACCTGCTGAACAATCTCACCAAGGAGGTGCTTGTGCAGGTGACCACGATCACCACGTCGCATGAGCTTTGACGGTGCTGTCGGGCATGTTCTGCTCGCAGTCGCTGAGCCACGTCAACAACATCAGAACCTCCCTGGTGAATGCCCAGAAGGGCAACAAGACCGTCGCCACGTACTTCGCCGAGATGCGCAGCTTTGCTGATGAGCTTGCCGTCACCGGGAAGCCCCTCCAGGACGACGAGCTCATCTCCTACATCCTTCACAGCCTCGACATGGACTACCAGCCCCTCGTCTCCGCGCTTGATGCCCGCACCACTCCGGTATCCATTGATGAACTTTTCTCAATGTTAAGTAATTTTGACCAAAGGGTAGCACAATACCAGGGATCAGGAGGCTTCAAGTCCTCTGCAAACGCCGCGGCGCGTGGGCTACTCTCGTGGTCATGGCCCTCCTTGCTCCAAAGGCAAGCAAGGAGGTGGTGGCAACAACGGCGGCTCCAACTCCCGCAACGATCACCGTGCCTCCAACAACAATCGGGGTCGTCGTGGCGGGTCAAACAGTCGGGGTCGCCCTGATGTTGTTCGCTACCAAATCTGTGGCAAACTAGGTCACTTAGCGAAGGACTGCTGGTACCGGTACGATGAAGATGAAGCTGGTTCCGAAGATGATGAGAAGGTTGCTGCCGGTGCTGACGACTCGTATGGTGTCGATATCAGCTGGTATCTTGATAGCGGCGCCACCAATCATCTTACCGGCGAGCTAGAGAAGGTGGCTCTCCGGGAGAAGTATCATGGCAAGGACCAGATTCATACCGCGAGCGGTGCAAGTATGAGGATACGTCACATTGGTCATTCAGTTATTACTACCCCGCATCGTAGAATTCACTTGAGGAAAATTTTGCATGTTCCTAGCGCCAACAAAAACCTTCTATCCGTTCACAAATTACTCTTGCAATCATGTCTATATTGAGTTTCATCCTTTCTTCATTTTGATTAAGGATCTGGCCATGAAGAAAACACTCTATCGAGGTAGATACGTTCGAGGCCTCTACCCGTTGATTCCGGAGCTTAGAAGACTCAATAAACAAGCTTTTGGTGCTATCAAGCTTTCCTTCACTAGATGGCATGATCGTCTAGGACATGCTTCTTTTTCCTTAGTAGAACGTTTGCTTAAAAAGAATAAGCTCCCGTTTGTGGTTGAGCACAATATTGAAACTGTTTGTGATTCTTGCCAAAGAGCAAAAAGTCATAAGTTACCTTATCCTATCTCCATGAATGTCTTTACTAAACCATTGCAACTAATCTTTTCTGATGTATGGGGTCCTGCCCCTAGCTCGGTTAATAGACACACGTATTATGTGAGTTTCATTGATGACCACAGTAAATTCTCATGGATCTATCTTCTCAATAAAAGATCTGACATGTTTCAAGTTTTCAAAAACTTCCAAGCACTCGTTGAAAGATAGTTTGGCAGCAAAATTCATGCTGTCCAATCCGATTGGGGAGGAGAGTATGAAAAATTAAACTCTTTCTTCCAAACTCTCAGAGTTTCACATCACGTGTCCTGTCCTCACGCTCATCAACATAATGGCTCAGCTGAACGCAAGCATAGGCACATTGTTGAGGTTGGTCTTGCATTACTAGCTGGTGCCTCCATGCCTCTAAAATTTTGGGATGAAGCATTTCTTACTGCTGTACACATTATAAACATGCTTCCTAGCCATGTTATTAATAATGACACTCCTATTGAAAGACTTCTCCACATCAAACAAGATTACACCTCTCTTCGTGTCTTTGGTTGCGCTTGTTGGCCAAATCTCCGCCCCTACAACAAACGAAAGCTCATGTTCCGCTCAACACAATGTGTCTTTATTGGGTATAGTGCTCAACATAAAGGTGTCAAATGCCTTGACGTTGCCACTGGTCGTGTGTACATCTCTCGTGATGTTGTATTTGATGAGACAAAATTTCCTTTTGCTTATCTTCATCCCAACGCCGATGCCATGCTTCGCAAAGAGATTCTTCTCTTACCACCTCATTTGGTTAGTACTGATCAAGGGGGAACTGATAACTGCAATGATCATATGTTGACTAACTCTCCTAATCATATGCATGAGCTTTGTGATGACACATAAACTTGCAGCAATGAAGAAACTGCAGCAAATGAATCGTAGCATGATCATTATCGCATGTGTCGCGACGGTGGGAGCAAATCCACCTTGGGATCCGCTCAACCAGATTCGGTGGGTCCAGCCACTGCTGCGCCATGCGTAACTGTCGCTGCACGCATCCCACATGCGCTAGAGCTCGACACGCGGCGGTCTGACGGTGCGTGCTTTGCTACTCAATCGGTGGTCTACACAACGCGTGCGACAACTCGCGCGGAACTGGACTCCAACTCCAAAAGCGCCTCGATGCATGGTCAGCTGGGATCTTCTATGCTTCTCGGGAACCAGCCGTCGGCCACACAGGATGTGCACCATGACCAGACAGAATCAGATGCGGCGACTGCTGGTGCAGGCGAACCAACGGAAGGATCTGCCTCGGGTTCAGACTCTAGTTCGTCTCCTCGACAACGCACTGGAGCTTCAGCACCGCAGAACGACCGAGCATCACGGTGTACAAGACTTCAAAAAGGGGTAATTGCACCTGTTGATTATAAACACATAACCAAATACAATATGGTTTGTTCTACAAGTGAACCTGGTGAGCCTCACACGCTTGGTGAAGCTCTTGGTGATGAAAAGTGGAGGAAGGCAATGCATGAAGAATATGTGGCCCTACAGAAAAATAAAACATGGCATTTGGTTCCTCCACAACAAGGTAAAAACCTTATTGGCTGCAAATGGGTTTTTAGAATCAAAAGGAAATCTGATGGAACAATTGATCGCTACAAAGCCAGACTAGTGGCAAAAGGTTTTAAGCAACGGTATAGTATAGACTATTTAGTCCAGTCATAAAAGCTGCTATCAACCACCTTGTTTTGTCTATTGCTGTCTCCAGGGGGTAGAATCTTCGACAACTATACATACAAAACGCGTTCCTTCATGGTGTTCTAGAAGAGGAAGTATATATGAAACAACCACCTGGTTTTGAGAACAAACATGCACCCTCTCATGTATGCAGGCTTGATAAAGCACTGTATGGATTGAAGCAAGCTCCAAGAGCATGGTATTCTCGTCTTAGTAAGAATATGCAAACACTTGGTTTTGTTCCTTCAAAATGTGACACCTCTCTATTCATCTACAATAAGTTCAATACATCCATATATGTACTTATTTATGTTGATGACATTATTGTCACAAGCTCCTCTCATAAGGCAATAACATGACTTTTGAAAGATTTAAGTTCAGAATTTGCCTTAAAGGATCTTGGAGATTTGCACTATTTCCTAGGGATTGAGCTTAAAAGGCAGAAGAATGGACTTCATCTCTCCCAAGAGAAATATGCAACCGACTTGGTGAGGAAGGGCGGTTTGCAAGGCTGTAAACCTGCACCTACTCCTCTGTGCAGTACAGATAAGTTGTCTCTTACAGAAGGAAAACTCTTGAGTTCTGATGATAGCACAAAATACAGAAGTCTAGTAGGTGCAGTTCAATATTTGACACTTACAAGAGCTGATATCACTTTTGCTGTCAGCAAAGTTTGTAAATTCCTTCATGCATCCACTACTGTCCATTTGAGTGCTGCAAAGCGTATAATCAGATATGTGAAAAACACTTCGAGTATTGGTCTCAACTTTGACAGGTCATCCTCTACTCTTGTTTGTGCCTTTTCTAACTTAGACTAGGCTGGTTGCTTGGATGATAGACGCTCAACTGGAGGTTTTGCTGTATTCTTTGGACCCAATCTCATATCATGGCGTGCTAGAAAACAAGCTACAGTTTCTAGTTCCAGTACAGAAGTAGAATACAAGGCACTGGCCAATGCTACAACAGAAATCATATGTTGGAAATATGCCCTAGAGGCAATGATAAATAGTTATTATTATATTTCCTGTTTAAAGATAATCGTTTATTATCCATGCTATAATTGTATTGAATGAAAACATAGATACATGTGTGGATACATAGACAAAACAATGTCCCTATCAAGCCTCTAGTTGGCTAGCTAGTTGATCAATGATAGTCAAGGTTTTCTGATTATATGCAAGTGTTGTCACTGATAACTGGATCACATCATTAGGAGAATCATGTGATGGACTAGACCCAAACTATGAATGTAGCATATTGATCGTGTCGTTTTATTGCTATTGTTTTCTGCGTGTCAAGTATTTGTTCCTATGACCATGAGATCATATAACTCACTCGCACCGGAGGAATACCTTGTGTGCATCAAACGTCACAACGTAACTGGGTAACTATAAAGGTGCTCTACAGGTATCTCCGAAGGTGTCCGTTGAGTTAGTATGGATCAAGACTGGGATTTGTCACTCCGTGTGACGAAGAGGTATCTCGGGGCCCACTCGGTAATACAACATCACACACAAGCCTTGCAAGCAATGTGACTAAGTGTAAGTCACGGGATCTTGTATTACGGAACGAGTAAAGAGACTTGCCGGTAACGATATTGAAATAGGTATGCGGATACCGACGATCAAATCTAGGGCAAGTAACATACCGAAGGACAAAGGGAATGACATACGGGATTATATGAATCCTTGGCACTGAGGTTCAACCGATAAGATCTTCGGAGAATATGTAGGATCCAATATGGGCATCCAGGTCCTGCTATTGGATATTGACCGAGGAGTGTCTCGGGTCATGTCTACATAGTTCTCGAACCCGCAGGGTCTGCACACTTAAGGTTTGATGATGTTTTAGTTAAGTTGAGTTATATGTGTGGTTACCGAATGTTGTTCGGAGTCCTGGATGAGATCACGGACATCACGAGGGTTTCCATAATGGTCCGAAAACGAAGATTGATATATAGGATGGTTTCATTTGGTCACCGGAAAGTTTCGGGCAATTCCGAAAGTGTACCGGGAGTGACGAATGGGTTCTGGGTGTTTATCGGGAGGGGCCCACCCACCCGGGAGTGAGCCCAAGGCCCTAGGGTGGCGCACCAAGTCCTTATTGGGCTGGTGGAGTCATCCCAAGAGGGTTATGGCGCCACATAAGAAAATACAAAAAGAAAAGAAGAAACAAAAGAAAGAGGGAGGTGGGAAGGAAGAGGAGGACTCCTCCTTCCCAAACTGAATTGGAGGAGGAGTCCTCCTCCTCCTGGCGGCCGGCGCACCTTGAGGCCCTTGTGCCGAAAGGCTAGCCCCTCCCCTCCGTTGGGGAACATCGCACGGGAAACAAAAATTTTCCTACGCGCACGAAGACCTATCATGGTGATGTCCATCTACGAGAGGGGATGAGTGATCTACGTACCCTTGTAGACCGTACAGCAGAAGCGTTAGAGAACGCGGTTGATGTAGTGGAACGTCCTCACGTCCCTCGATCCGCCCCGGAACAATCCCGCGATCAGTCCCACGATCTAGTACCGAACGGACGGCACCTCCGCGTTCAGCACACGTACAGCTCGACGATGATCTCGGCCTTCTTGATCCAGCAAGAGAGACGGAGAGGTAGAAGAGTTCTCCGGCAGCGTGATGGCGCTCCGGAGGTTGGTGATGATCTTGTCTCAGCAGGGCTCCGCCCGAGCTCCGCAGAAACGCGATCTAGAGGAAAAACTGTGGAGGTATGTGGTCGGGCTGCCGTGGAAAAGTCGTCTCAAATCAGCCCTAAAACCTCCGTATATATAGGTGGGAGGGAGTCCCCCTCTCTTCCCACCTCCTCCTTTTTTTTCCTTTTTCCTTTGATTTCTTATCCTTGGCGCATAGGGCCCTTTTGGGCTGTCCCACCAGCCCACTAAGGGCTGGTGCGCCACCCTTATGGCCTATGGGCTTCCCCGGGGTGGGTTGCCCCCCCGGTGAACTCCCGGAACCCATTCGTCATTCCCGGTACATTCCCGGTAACTCCGAAAACCTTCCGGTAATCAAATGAGGTCATCCTATATATCAATCTTCGTTTTCAGACCATTCCGGAAACCCTCGTGACGTCCGTGATCTCATCCGGGACTCCGAACAACATTCGGTAACCAACCATATAACTCAAATACGCATAAAACAACGTCGAACCTTAAGTGTGCAGACCCTGCGGGTTCGAGAACTATGTAGACATGACCCGAGAGACTCCTCGGTCAATATCCAATAGCGGGACCTGGATGCCCATATTGGATCCTACATATTCTACGAAGATCTTATCGTTTGAACCTCAGTGCCAAGGATTCGTATAATCCCGTATGTCATTCCCTTTGTCCTTCGGTATGTTACTTGCCCGAGATTCGATCGTCAGTATCCGCATACCTATTTCAATCTCGTTTACCGGCAAGTCTCTTTACTCGTTCCGTAATACAAGATCCCGCAACTTACACTAAGTTACATTGCTTGCAAGGCTTGTGTGTGATGTTGTATTACTGAGTGGGCCCTGAGATACCTCTCCGTCACACGGAGTGACAAATCCCAGTCTTGATCCATACTAACTCAACTAACACCTTCGAAGATACCTGTAGAGCATATTTATAGTCACCCAGTTACGTTGCGACGTTTGATACACACAAAGCATTCCTCCGGTGTCAGTGAGTTATATGATCTCATGGTCATAGGAATAAATACTTGACACGTAGAAAACAGTAGCAACAAAATGACACGATCAACATGCTACGTCTATTAGTTTGGGTCTAGTCCATCACGTGATTCTCCCAATGACGTGATCCAGTTATCAAGCAACAACATCTTGTTCATAATCAGAAGACATTGACTATCATTGACCAACTGGCTAGCCAACTAGAGGCATGCTAGGGACGGTGTTTTGTCTATGTATCCACACATGTAAATGAGTCTTCATTCAATACAATTATAGCATGGATAATAAACTATTATCTTGATACAGGAATTATAATAATAACTATATTTATTATTGCCTCTAGGGCATAATTCCAACACCCTCCTCCTATATATATTGGTGGTTTAGGGCTTTTTGAGACACAACTTTGCCACGTGCAACTCAAGGCTATTCCACATAGTTTTACCTCTAGATTGGATTTCTGCGGAGCTCGGGCGGAGCCTTGCAGGAGTAGATCGTCACCACCACCAGAGCGCCGTCACGTTGCGGGAGAACTCATATACTTCTCCGTCTTGCTTGCTGGATCAAGAAGGCCGAGATCATCATCGAGCTGTAAGTGTGCTTAACACGAAGGTGCCGTCCGTTCGGCGCTAGATCGGAACCATTCCTGGGACGGATCGTGGGACGACGGTGATTTGAATCACGAAGCTCTACCACTACATCAACTGCGTTTCTTAACGCTTACTGCTGAGCGATCTACAAGGGTACGTAGATCTAATCTCCACTCGTAGATGGACATCACCATGATAGGTCTTCGTGTGCATAGGAATTTTTTTGTTTCCCATGCAACATTCCCCAACAGTGGCATCATGAGCTAGGTTCATGCGTAGATGTTATCTCGAGTAGAACACAAAAGGTTTTGTGGACGGTGATGTTCGATTTGCTTCCCTCCTTAGTATTTTCTCGATTCGGCGGTATTGTTGGATTGAAGCGGCCTCGACCGACATAACTCATACGCTTACGAGAGACTGGTTTTATCGATTGACATGCAACCTCGTTGCATAAAGATGACTGGTGGGTCTCGCTTTCTTCAACTTTAGTTGAATTGGTTTTGACCGAGGCGGTCCTTGGAGAGGTTAAATAGCAATTTGCACATCTCCGTTGTGGTTTTTGCGTAAGTAAGATGCGATCATACTAGATACCCATAGCAGCCACGTAAAACATGCAAGAACAAATTAGAGGACGTCTAACTTGTTTTGCAGGGTATGCTTGTGATATGATATGGCCAATGACGTGATGTGATATATTGGATGTATGAGATGATCATGTTGTAATAGTTAATATCAACTTGCACGTTGATGCTACGGCAACCGACAGGAGCCATAGGGTTGTCTTTAAACTAACGTTTGTGTTTGCACATGTGTTTACTATATTGCTAGGTCGTAGCTTTAGTAGTAATAGCATAGATAGCACGACAACCTCGATGGCGACATGTTGATGGAGATCATGGTGTGGCGCCGGTGACAAGAAGATCATGACGATGCTTGAGTGATGGATATCAAGAAGCAGAAGATGATGGCCATATCATGTCACTTATGAATTCCATGTGATGTTAATCCTTTTATGCACCTTATTTTGCTTAGAACGACGATAGCATTATAAGGTGATCTCTCACTTAAATTTCAAGATGAAATTGTGTTCTCCTCGACTGTGCACCGTTGCGACAGTTCATCGTTTCGAGACACCACGTGATGATCGGGTGTGATAGACTCAACTTTCACATACAACAGGTGCAAAACAGTTGCACACGCGGAACACTTGGGTTAAACTTGACGAGCCTAGTGATACGTCTCAAACGTATCTATAATTTTTGACGGTTTCATGCTGTTATCTTGTCAACTTTGGATGTTTTATGTACCTTTTATATCTTTTTTGGGACTAACTTATTAATTCAGTGCCAAGTGCCAATTCCTGTTTTTTCTGTGTTTTTGACTCTTTTCAGATCTGATTTTGGAACGGAGTCCAAACGGAATAAAATCCCCAAAAGAATGTTTTTCAGAACAGAAGAAGATCGGGGGACTTGAGGGCCAAGGCAGGGGAGCCACAGGGGGCCCACAAGCCCTGAGCCGCCACCAACTAGATCTAGTGTATTAAGTCCATAAGAACAGAGTAATGCCTTAAGCAAGATAACATGATGTAGAGGGATAATCTCAAACCAATGATAAAACCCCATCTTTTTACCCTTGATGGCAACTACTTGATGTGTGCCTTGCTGCTCCTACTATCACTGGGAAAGGTCACCACATGGTAGAACCCAAAACCAAGCAATTCTCCCATTGCAAGAATCATAGATCTAGTTGGCCAAACAAAACCCAAGACTTGGAGAGACTTACAAGGATATCAAATCATGCATATAAGAAATCAGCAAAGACTCAAATATATATCATAGATAATCTGATCACAAATCCACAATTCATCGGATCTCGACAAACACACCGCCAAAGAAGATTACATCGGATAGATCTCCATGCAGATCATGGAGAACTTTGTATTGAAGATCCAAGAGAGAGAAGAAGCCATCTAGCTACTAACTACGGACCCGTAGGTCTGAAGTGAACTACTCACGAGTCATTGGAGGGGCGATGATGATGATGAAGAAGCCCTCCAACTCCAAAGTCCCCTCCGGCAGGGTGCCGGGAAGGGTCTCCAGATGAGATCTCGCGGAAATGGAAGCTTGCGGCGACGAAAAAGTATTTTCGAGGCTCCCCTGATTTTTTGCTGAATATTTGGGAATATATAGGCCAAGGATCTAGGTCAGGGGGCGGTCAGGGAGGCCACAAGCCCTGCCACCACCGCCTCCCCTGGTGGCGGAGTGGGGGCTTGTGGGCTCCCTGGAGCCCACCTGGCTTGGCCCAAAGGCCCCCTGATCTTCTTCCGTTCGGGAAAAAAAATCATTTTGGGGTTTTTCTTCCGTTTGGACTCCGTTCCAATATCAGATGTGAAAAGAGTCAAAAACACGGAAAAACAGGAACTGGCACTGAATTAATAAGTTAGTCCCAAAAATATATATAAAAGGTACATAAAACATCCAAAGAAGACAAGATAACAACGTGAAACCATCAAAAATTATAGATACGTTTGAGACGTATCAAGCATCCCCAAACTTAACTCCTGCTCGTCCTCAAGTAGGGAAGTGATAAAGAATGAATTTTTGATGCTTTCATGCTACCTAGGATAGATGTCCTTTGTAATTCCTCTTATGTGACATGAATGTTCAGATCCATTAGATTCAAAACAATAGTTTGCTACTGACGTGGAAACAATAATAATTCAAGCAAACTAGCAAGGTAATCATGAACTTTCAAAATAACAAGGCCAAAAGAAAGTTATCCCTACAAAAGCATATAGTCTGGCTATGCTCTATCATCATTGCACAACGAATTTAAATCATGCACAACCCCGGTATTGGCCAAGTAATTGTTTCACACCTTTACTTTCTCAAACCTTTTCAACTCTCACGCAATACATGAGCGTGAGCCATGGTTATAGCACTATAGATGGCGTGGAGTGTGGTGGAGATTGCTAGACAAAAAAGGAGAAGATAGTCACATTAACTAGGCATATCAATGAGCTGTGGAGATGCTCATCAATAGATATCAATGTGAATGAGTAGGGATTGCCATACAAATGATGCACTAGAGCTACGAGTATGTGAAAGCTCTTAAAGAAAACTAGTGGGTGTGCATCCAACTTGCTTGCTCACGAAGACCTAAGGCAATTTTGAAGAAGCCTATCATTGGAATATACAAGCCAAGTTATAAAATGAAAATTTCCCACTAGCTATATGGTGGTGACAAAACGAGATACTCTCAATCATGAAGATCATGGTGCTTAATATGCACAAGTGTGGAAAAAGTGGTAGCATTGTCCCTTCTCTCTTTTTCTCTCATTTTCTTATTTGGTGGGCTCTTTGGCCTCTTTTTTTTGGTGGGCTTCTTTGGCCTCTTTTATTTCCTCACATGGGACAATGCTCCATTAATAATGATCATCACACTTTCAACTCAAAACTTAGAGCAACTATGACTCTATATGGAATGCCTTCGGTAGTGTACCGTGGCAAAGATCTAGCATGTCATAGACATCAATGGAAACACCATGCTAGCTATCTTACGATCATGCAATGGCAATGTAGACGTGGTGGCACATGTCATGGTGGTAGTTGCATGGCAATATATCTCGGAATGACTTTGAAAAAGCCATAGTAGGTAGGTATGGTGGCTGTTTTGAGGGAGCCTAATGGTGGGTTTTGTGCACCGACGAAAGTTGCACGGCACTAAGAAGATAGTGATGGTGGAAGGTGAAAGTGCATCTAAACCATGGACTCAACATTAGTCATGAAGAACTCATATACTTGTTGCAAAAGTTTTATTTGTAATCGAAACAAAGCATTCAACGCATACTCCTAGGGGAAGGGTTGGTAGGTATAAACCATCGCGCGATCCCGACCGCCACGCAAAGGATGACAATCAATATACTAATCATGCTCAGATTTTATCACATAGTGGTTCACCATACGTGCATGCTACGGGAATCACTAACTTCAACACAAGTATTTCTAGATCCACAACACCTTACTAGCATGACTTTAATATTACCATAACCACAACTCAAAACTAATTGAGATGAATCAAACTTCTCTAACTATTCAATGCACATGAAGGTGGAAGTTTTCGTATCCCTTTGGATAACTATCCCTTTTGAGACTACTTTCAAAGCATAGATCAACTACCAAGCCACGCACCGCTGTGCTCTAAAATATATAAGTGAAGCACACAGAGAAAAAGTATCTAGCTCAAAAGATATAAGTGAAGCACATGTGAGCTGAATTGTCTACCAAAAGATATAAGTGAAGCTCGAGAAAATCACGCTGAGTGCATGTCTCTCTCTCTAGGTGTGCAGCAAGGATGATTGTGACACAAAAAAAATAAAAGACTCCTACGATACAAGACGCTCCAAGCAAAAACACATAACATGTGGTGAATAAAAATATAGCCCCAAGTAACGTTACCGATGGATTGAAGACGAGAGAGAGAGAGGGGATGCCTTCCCGGGGCATCCCCAAGCTTAGGCTTTTACGGCATCCTTGAATCTCTTGGGGTGCCTTGGGTATCCCCAAGCTTGAGCTCTTGCCACTCTTTATCTCTTTGTCCATAAGAACTTCACCCAAAACTTGAAAACTTCACAACACGAAACTTAAACACAAACTCGTGATAACATTAGTACAAGAAAGCAAACCACCACTTCCTTAGGTACTGTAGCAAACTTAAATTCTACTTGTGCTGATGTTGGGTTACTGTACTTTCAATCTTCCATGGATAATACCCCCGATACTATCCATAGTTTCATCAAAATAAGCAACCAACACAACAAAAACAGAATCTGTTAACAGCAGACCAGTCTGTAGCAATTTGTAAATTTCGTATACCTCTGGTACTTTAAAAATTCTGAACAATTACGAAAGTCTGAAGAATTTGTGTAGCAATAAGCAGCAAAAAGAATCAACTCAAAATCTCTTACAAAAAAATGAAAATTCTTTTCGTGAGCAAAAAGTTTCTGTCTTTTCCAGCATGACCAAACGATCATCCCCAAGACTAATCATAACGGTTTTGCTTGGCACAAACGCAAAAAGAAACACAAAAAACACAATCATAACAGAATTATGAAAGTGTGGAAAACACAAAACAGAAAGAAAAAGGATAGATTCGTTGGGTTGCCTCCCAACAAGCGCTTTTGTTTAACGCCCTTAGCTAGGCAAAAAGTGATGGAATCACGTATAGTCATCTTTGATGCTCAAACCATAGGTAGCCCTCATCATAGATTCATAAGGCAATCTTATTTTCTTTCTATTAAAGTGCTCCATGCCCTTCTTTAAAGGAAATTGAAATCTAATATTCCCTTCCTTCATATCGATGATAGCACCAATAGTCCTTAGGAAAGGTCTACCAAGAATAATGGGACATGAAGGATTGCAATCTATGTCAAGTACAATGAAATCCACGGGTACATAGTTCTTATTTGCAACAATAAGAACATCATCGATCCTTCCCATGGGTTTCTTGACAGTAGAATCCGCAAGATGCAACTTAAGAGAACACTCTTCAATCTCATGAAAACCAAGAATATCACATAAAGACTTTGGAATCGCGGAAACACTAGTACCCAAATCACACAAAGCATCACACTCATAGTTTTTGATCTTGATTTTGATGGTAGGTTCCCACTCATCATGAAGTTTTCTAGGCATAGAGACTTCTAGTTCGAGCTTCTCTTGAAGATATTTCATCATAGCATCTACGGTATGCGCGGTAAAGGCTTTGCTTTGGCTATAAGCATGTGGAGAGTTTGCAATGGATTGCATCAAAGAAATGCATTCAAACAAGGAGCAATTATCATAATTGAATTCCTTGAAATCCAAAGTGGGAGTTTCATTACTACCCAAAATTTTGACTTCTTCTACTCCACTCTCCACACCTTTATCATCAAGATAGGTGGTCTCCGAATCATTGGGGCGTTTTTCAACCAAAGTGGATTCATATCCAGCCCCTTCATAAGTAGGTTTGACACGCAAAAACAAAGATTCAACAGGAGAAACACTAAGCACTTTAAGATCTTCGTGATATGCATCACTAGAACGCACCCTTTTAAACCATTCATGTCTAGCGCAAATTTGGGTGGTTCTTTCTTTGCTCTCATTCATGGAGATACGCATAGATTTCAAAGTTTCATCCAAGTTGACCTTGGGAGGAGCGCATCTAACTTTCAAAGCATCAATATCACAAGACATCCTATCAACGCTCTTAGCCAAATCGTCTATTTTGAGTAGTTTTTCCTTTATGGACGCATTGAAAATCTTTTGAGAGTTGATGAACTCTTTGATATTACTCTCTAGATCAGAGGGTAATTTGTTGTGATTTCCATAAGTGTTGTTGTAGGAATTGCCATAATTGTTAGAGGAGTTACTAGGAAAAGGCCTAGGAACATAGTTTCCTCTAAAAGCATTATTGTTGCGAAAATTGTTCCTACCAACAAAATTCACGTCCAAACTAGCATTGCTACTCTCCATCAAAGAAGATAGTGGCATGCCATTAGGATCTACGGTAGCGTTTCTACTAGCAACCAAATTCATCAACTCGTCCATCTTAGCACTAAGCGAGTTAATTTCTTCTATAGCGTGCACCTTTTTGCTAGCAGACGACCTTTTAGTGTGCCACTGAGAGTAGTTGGTCATGATATTGTCTAGGAGTTTTGTAGCGTCTCCTAACGTGATTTCCATGAACGTTCCACCTGAGGCGGAGTCCAAGATATTGCGAGAAGCGAAATTCAAGCCAGCGTAAAAGATTTGTATAATCATCCACAAACTCAAGCCATGAGCGGGATAATTTCTAATCATAAGCTTCATCCGCTCTCAAGATTGTGCAACGTGTTCATGATTAAGTTGCTTGAAATTCATGATATTGTTACGTAAGGAGATGATCTTAGTCGGCGGAAAATACTTGGATATGTAAGCATCTTTGCACTTATCCCACGAATCGATACTATTTTTAGGCAAAGAAGAAAACCAAGTTTTTGTGCGATCTCGCAACGAGAAAGGAAAAAATTTCAACTTAATCACGTCATTATCCACATCTCTTTTCTTTTGCATATCGCAAATCTCAATGAAGGTATTGAGATGGGATGCGACATCTTCACTAGGAAGGCCAGAGAATTGCTCTTTCATAACAAGATTCAGTAAAGCTGCGTTGATTTCATACGATTCCGCACTAGTGGCGGGAGCAATCGGAGTACCAATAAAATCATTATTATTAGTGCTCGAGAAGTCGCAAAGTTTAGTGTTTTCAGCCATGATGACTTCAGCAAACAAACAAGCACACAAGCAAGCGAGAAAACAAGCAAAGAGAAACGACAAAGGCAAAAGAAAACGTCGAAGGAGAAAGGCAAATGAAAACGACAAATGTGAAGTGGGGGAGAGGAAAACGAGAGGCAACTGGCAACACAAGTAAATGCAAGAGAAGAGTTTGTGAGACCTACTTGGATAGATCTTGACTTGATCTCTCCTCCCCGGCAACGGCGCCAGAAATACTTCTGCTACTGCAACAAATGATCCCCGGCAACGGTGCCACAAATGCTTCTGATGTCAGCCGTGCTTCCCTTGCAACGACGCCAAGAATAGTCGACGGCACCAGGAATCCTTCAACTACGGCTACGCCTTAAGGGACTTCCTAGACAAGTATGCAAAGCATTTCCCCCGTGGCCTTGGAGCCTTGTGTTGGTGTTCCCTCGAAGCGGAAAGGGTGATGTAGCACAGCGGTGGTAAGTATTTCCCTCAGTTTAAGAACCAAGGTATCAATCCGGTGGAGGAGTATCACAAGATCCTGCACAAACACAAAAGCTTGCTCCCAACGCTATGAAGGGGTTGTCAATCCCTTATAGATTGTTTGCCAAGTGAGAACTGAAAGCAGCAAAGTAACAAAGCAATGTAAAAGCGGAGGTGTAAACGATGGATGTGAATAGAGCCGGGGGCCGTAGTGTTTACTAGTGGCTTCTCTCATGAAAGCAAGTAGACGGTGGGTGAACAAATTACTATCGAGCAATTGATAGAACAACGCAAAGTCGTGACGATATCTATGCAATGATTATATCTATAGGCATCATGTCCAAAACAAGTAGACCGATACTTTCTGCATCTACTACTATTACTCCACACGTCGACCGCTATCCAACATGCATCTAGTGTATTAAGTCCATAAGAACAGAGTAACGCCTTAAGCAAGTTGACATGATGTGGCGGGATAATCTCAAACCAATGATAAAAAACCCATCTTTTTACCCTTGATGGAAACTACTTGATGTGTGCCTTGCTGCCCCTACTGTCACCGGGAAAGGTCACCACATGGTAGAACCCAAAACCAAGCACTTCTCCCATTGCAAGAATCATCGATCTAGTTGGCCAAACAAAACCCAAGACTCGGAGAGACTTACAAGGATATCAAATCAGGCATATAAGAAATCAGCAAAGACTCAGATATATATCATAGATAATCTGATCACAAATCCACAATTCATCGGATCTCGACAAACACACCGCCAAAGAAGATTACATCGGATAGATCTCCATGAAGATCATGGAGAACTTTGTATTGAAGATCCAAGAGAGAGAAGAAGCCATCTAGCTACTAACTACGGACCCGTAGGTCTTAAGTGAACTACTCACGAGTCATTGGAGGGGCGATGATGATGATTAAGAAGCCCTCCAACTCCAAAGTCCCCTCCGGCAGGGCGCCAGGAAGGGTCTCCAGATGAGATCTCGCGGAAACGGAAGCTTGCGGCGGCGGAAAAGTATTTTCGAGGCTCCCCTGATTTTGTGCTGAATATTTGGGAATATATAGGCCAAGGATCTAGGTCAGGGGGCGGCCAGGGAGGCCACAAGCCCTACCACCGCCGCCTCCCCTGGTGGCGGAGTGGGGGCTTGTGGGCTCCCTGGAGCCCACCTGGCTTGGCCCAAAGGCCCCGTGATCTTCTTCCGTTCGGGAAAAAATCATTTCGAGGTTTTTCTTCCGTTTGGACTCCGTTCCAAAATCAGATCTGAAAAGAGTCAAAAACAGGGAAAAAAAGGAACTGGCACTTGGCACTGAATTAATAAGTTAGTCCCAAAAAAGATATAAAGGTACATAAAACATCCAAAGAAGACATGATAACAACGTGAAACCATCAAAAAATATAGATACGTTTGAGACGTATCAGATAGCGGTCGACGTGTGGAGTAATAATAGTAGATGCAGAAAGTATCGGTCTACTTGTTTTGGACGTGATGCCTATAGATATAATCATTGCCATAGATGACGTCACAACTTTGTGCGGTTCTATCAATTGCTCGACAGTAATTCGTTCACCCACCGTCTACTTGCTTTAATGAGAGAAGCCACTAGTGAACACTACGGCCCCCGGGTCTATTCACAACTATCGTCTCCACTTTCGCTTTTACTTTGCTTTGTTTTATTTTTGCTTTCAGTTCTCACTTTGCAAATAATCTATAAGAGATTGACAACCCTTTCATAGCGTTGGGTGCAAGCTCTTTGTGTTTGCGCAGGTACTTGTGACTCTACGTGCACCTCCCACTAGATCGATACCTTGGTTCTCAAAACTGAGGGAAATACTTACCGCCGATGTGCTACATCACCCTTTCCGCTTCGAGGGAACACCAATTCAAGGCTCCAAGGCCATGGGGGGATCCTTTGCATATTTGCCAAGGAAGTCCCTAAAGGCGTAGCCGTAGCAGAAGGATTCCTGGCGCCGTTGCCATCAAGACAAGAATAGTCTCCCGTCAACACGCTTATTTCTGGCGCCGTTGGAAGGTCTTTTGTTGCAGTAGCACCTAGCATGTGTAGACATTGCCTCGGAACACATGAGATCGAAAGGTCGAGCACGAATCGTATAGTTGATATGATTAGCATCGGGATGCTTACCACTGAAACTATTCTCAACTCACGTGATGATCGGACTTGAGTTAGTGAATTTGGATCATGTACCACTCAAATGACTAGAGATATGTACTTTTTGAGTGGGAGTTTATCAAGTAATTTGATTAGTTAAACACTAATTATCTTAAACATAGTCTAAGTCCACTTTGCAATATTTGTGTTGTAGATCAATGTCTCACGCAACAATCACTCTGAATTTTAATAAGTTCCTAGAGAAAGCTAAGTTGAAAGATGATGGAAGCAACTTTGTAGACTGACTCGTAATCTTAAGTTGCTCCTGCAAGCTGGGAAGAAGGATTATGTCCTTAATGTTGCGCTAGGAGATGAACCACCCGCTATGGCTGACCAAGATGTTAAGAACGCCTGGTTAACACGTAAGGAGGACTACTCAGTAGTTCAATGTGCAATCTTGTATGGCTTAGAGCCGGGACTTCAATGTCGTTTTGAGCATCATGGAGCATATGAGATGTTCCAAGAGTTGAAGTTTATCTTTCAGAAGAAAGCCCGGATCGAGAGGTACGAGACCTCCGATAAATTCTATGCTTGCAAGATGGAGGAGAATTCGTCTGTCAGTGAACATGTGCTCAAAATGTGTGGGTACTCAAACCGTCTAGCTGAGCTAGGGATTGAACTCCCGCAAGAAGCTATCGCTGACAGAATTCTTCAATCATTGCCACCAAGCTACAAGAGCTTTGTGTTGAACTATAACATGCAAGGGATGAACAAGTCACCCGGCGTGTTATTCGCGATGCTGAAAGTCGCAGAGCCAGAACTCCGGAAAGAGCATCAAGTCTTGATGGTCAATAAGACCACTAGTTTCAAGAGAAACGACAAAGGCAAGAAGGGTAACTTCCATAAGAGCGACAAGCCTATTGCCAATCTGACGAAAAACCCAAGGCTGGACCTAAGCCCGAAACAGAGTGTTATTATTGCAAGGGACTGGGTCACTGGAAGCGCAACTGCCCCTAGTATTTGGCTGATAATAAGGCGGCCAAGGAAAAATCAGGTATATTCGATATACATGTTATTGATGTGTACTTAACCAACTCTCGTAGTAGTGCCTGGGTATTCGATACCGGTTCTATTGCTCATATTTGGAACTCGAAACGGGAACTGCGGAATAAACGAAGGCTGGCGAAAGATGAAGTGACGATGCGCGTGGGAAATGGTTCCAAGGTTGATGCAATCGCCGTCGGCACAATTTCACTTCAGTTACCATCAGGATTAGTTATGAACTTAAATAATTGTTATTTAGTTCCTGCGTTAAGCATGAACATTATATCTGGATCTTGTTTATTGCGAGACAGTTACTCGTTTAAGTGAGAGAATAATGGTTGTTCTATTTCTATGAGTAATATCTTTTATGGTCATGCACCCAATGTGAGAGGATTGTTCATATTGAATCTTGATAGCGATGATACACATATACATAACATTGAGACCAAAAGATGTAGAGTTAACAATGATAGCGCCATGTTTTTGTGGCACTTCCGCTTAGGTCATATTGGTGTAAAGCGCATGAAGAAACTCCATTCCGATGGACTTTTGGAGTTGCTTGACTTTGAATCACTTGTCACGTGCGAACCACGCCTCATGGGCAAGATGACTAAGACTCCGTTCTCCGGAACAATGGAGCGTGCAAGTGACTTGTTGGAAATCATACATACCGATGTGTGCGGTCCGATGAGTGTGGAGGCGCGCGGCGGATATCATTATTTTCTCACCTTCATTGACTATTTGAGTAGGTATGGATATATCTACTGGATGAAGCAGAAGTCGGAAACGTTTGAGAAGTTCAAGCAATTTCAGAGTGAAGTTGAAAATCATCATAACAAGAAGATCAAGTTCCTACGGCCTGACCGTGGGGGTGAATATCTGAGTTTCGAGTTTGGTGCTCACTTAAGACAATGCAGAATTGTTTCACAGTTGACACCGCCTGAAACACCACAGCGCGATGGTGTGTCCGAACGTCGTAATCGTACTTTGTTAGAAATGGTGCGATCTATTATGTCTCTTACCGATTTGCCGTTATTGTTTTGGAGTTATGCATTAGAGACAATTGCATTCACTTTAAATAGGGCACCATCAAAATCCGTTGAGACGACACCATACGAACTGTGTTATGGCAAAAGACCGAAGTTGTCGTTTCTTAAAGTTTGGGGATGTGATGCTAATGTCAAAAAGCTTCAACCTGAAAAGCTGGAACCCAAAGCGGAAAGGTGTGTCTTCATAGGTTACCCAAAGGAGACAGTTGGGTACACCTTCTATCTCAAATCCGAGGGCAAAGTGTTTGTTGCTAAAAACGGAGCTTTTCTTGAGAAGGAGTTTCTCTCGAAAGAATTGAGTGGGAGGAAGATAGAACTTGATGAGGTTGTCGAACCTCTAGTCCCTCTAGATGGTGGCGCAGGGCAAGGGCAAACCCTTGTCATGGCGACGCCGGTTGAGGAGGAAGTTGATGATGATGATCATGAAACTTCGGATCAAGTTGCTATCGGACCTCGCAGGTCGACAAGATCACGTACTACTCTTGAGTGGTACGGTAATCCTGTCTTATCAATCATGTTGTTAGACAACAATGAACCTGCGAATTTTGAAGAAGCAATGGTGGGCACGGATTCCAACAAATGGCTGGAGGCCATGAAGTCCGAGATAGGATCTATGTATGAAAACAAAGTGTGGACTTTGGAAGTATTACCTGAAGGCGGCAAGGCTATTCAGAACAAATGGATCTTTAAGAAGAAGACAGACGCAGACGGTAATGTGACCGTTTATAAAGCTCGACTTGTGGCAAAGGGTTTTTCACAAGTTCAAGGAGTTGACTATGATGAGACGTTCTCACCGGTACCGATGCTTAAGTCCGTCCGAATCATGTTAGCAATAGGTGCATTTTTCGATTATGAAATCTAGCAGATGGATGTCAAAACAGCGTTCCTTAACGGTTTTCTTAAGGAAGAGTTGTATATGATGCAACCCGAAGGTTTTGTCGATCCAAAGAATGCTAACAAAGTGTGCAAGCTCCAGCGATCCATTTATGGACTGGTGCAAGCATCTCATAGTTGGAATAAGCGATTTGATGAGGTGATCAAAGCATTTAGGTTTATACAAGTGGTTGGAGAATCTTGTTTTTACAAGAAAGTGAGTGGGAGCTCTGTGGCGTTTCTAATATTATATGTGGATGACATATTGCTGATTGAAAACAACGTGGATTTTTTGGAGAGCGTAAAGGATTACTTGAATAAAAGTTTCTCTATGAAGGACCTAGGAGAAGCTGCTTACATTCTAGGCATTAAGATCTATAGGGATAGATCGAGACGCGTGATAGGACTTTCACAAATCACATACCTTGATAAAGTTTTGAAGAAGTTCAAAATGGAACAGTCCAAGAAAGGGTTCTTGCGAGTGTTACAAGGTATAAAGTTGAGTAAGACTCAGTGCCCAGCAACTGTGGAAGATAGAGAACAAATGAGTTCCGTCTCCTATGCTTCAGCCATAGGTTCTATCATCTATGCAATGCTCTGCACTAGACCAGACGTCAGCTTGGCCATAAGGATGGCACGCAGGTTTCAGAGTAATCCAGGAGTGGATCACTGGACGGCGGTCAAGAATATTCTGAAGTACCTGAAAAGGAGTAAGGAAATGTTTCTCGTTTATGGAGGCGACAAAGAGATCGTCGTAAAGGGTTACGTCGACGCAAGGTTTGACACTGATCCGGATGACTCTAAGTCGCAAACCTGATACATATTTATTCTTAATGGGGGTGCAGTAAGCTGGTGCAGTTCCAAGCAAAGCGTCGTAGCAGATTCTACACGTGAAGCGGAGTACATGGCTGCCCCGGAGGCAGCAAAGGTGTGTGTGTGGATGAAGCAGTTCATGACGGATCTTGGAGTTGTGCCGAGCGCACTGAATCCAATAACTCTGTTCTGTGACAACACTTGTGCCATTGCTTTAGCAAAGGAACCAAGGTTTCACAAGAAGACCAGACACATCAAATGACACTTCAACCTCATCCGCGACTACGTCGAAGGAGAGGACGTGAATATTTGCAAAGTGCACACGGATCTGAATGTAGCAGACTTGCTGACTAAACCTCTTCCACGAGCAAAACATGATCAACACGAGAACTGTATGGGTGTTAGATTTATTACAATGTAAATCGCATTGCGATGTGAGGACTAGATTATTGACTCTAGTGCAAGTGGGAGACTGTTGGAAATATGCCCTAGAGGCAATGATAAATAGTTGTTATTATATTTCTTGTTTAAATATAATCGTTTATTATCCATGCTATAATTGTATTGAATGAAAACATAGATACATGTGTGGATACATAGACAAAACAATGTCCCTAGCAAGCCTCTAGTTGGCTAGCCAGTTGATCAATCATAGTCAAGGTTTTCTGACTATATGGAAGTGTTGTCACTTGATAACTGTATCACATCATTAGGAGAATCATTGGATGGACTAGACCCAAACTATGAACGTAACATATTGATCGTGTCGTTTTATTGCTATTTTTTTCTGCGTGTCAAGAATTTGTTCCTATGACCATGAGATCATATAACTCACTGGCACCGAAGGAATACCTTGTGTGCATCAAACGTCGCAACGTAACTGGGCAACTATAAAGGTGCTCTACAGGTATCTCCGAAGGTGTCCGTTGAGTTAGTATGGATCAAGACTGGGATTTGTCACTCCGTGTGACGGAGAGGTATCTCGGGGCCCACTCGGTAATACAACATCACACACAAGCCTTGCAAGCAATGTGACTAAGTGTAAGTCACGGGATCTTGTATTACGGAATGAGTAAAGAGACTTGTCGGTAACGAGATTTAAATAGGTATGCGGATACCGATGATCAAATCTCGGGCAAGTAACATACCGAATGACAAAGGGAATGACATACAGGATTATATGAATCCTTGGCACTGAGGTTCAACCGATAAGATCTTCGGAGAATAGGTAGGATCCAATATGGGCATCCAGGTCCCGCTATTGGATATTGACCGAGGAGTGTCTCGGGTCATGTCTACATAGTTCTCGAACCCGTAGGGTCTCCACACCTAAGGTTTGATGATGTTTTAGTATAATTGAGTTATGTGTGTGGTTACCGAATGTTGTTCGGAGTCCCGGATGAGATCACGGACGTCACGAGGGTTTTCGGAATGGTCCGGAAATGAAGATTGATATATAGGATGGTTACATTTGGTCACCGTAAAGTTTCGGGCAATTCCGGCAGTGTACCGAGAGTGAGGAATAGGTTCCGGGTGTTTACCGGGAGGGGCCCACCCACCCGTGAGTGAGCCCAAGGCCCTAGGGTGGCGCAGCAAGTCCTTATTGGGATGATGGAGTCAGCCCAAGATGGCTATGGCGCCACATAAGAAAATACAAAAAGAAAAGAAGAAAAAAAGGAAAGAGGGAGGTGGGAAGGAGGAGGAAGACTCCTCCTTCCCAAACCGAATTGGAGGAGGAGTCCTCCTCCTCCTGGCGGCTGGCGCACCTTGAGGCCCTTGTGCCTCAAGGCTAGCCCCTCCCCTCCTCCTATATATATTGGTGGTTTAGGGCTTTTTGAGACACAACTTTGCCACGTGCAACTCAAGACTATTCCAAATAGTTTTATCTCTAGATCGGATTTCTGCGGAGCTCGGGCGGAGCCCTGCAGGAGTAGATCGTCGCCACCACCGGAGCGTCGTCACGCTGCCGGAGAACTCATCTACTTCTCTGTCTTGCTTGCTGGATCAAGAAGGCCGAGATCATCGTCGAGCTGTACGTGGAGGTGCCGTCCGTTCGGCGCTAGATCCGAACCATTCGTGGGACGGATCGTGGGACGACGGTGATTTGAATCACGAAGCTGTACCACTACATCAACCGCATTTCTTAACGCTTACAGCCGAGCGATCTACAAGGGTACGTTTCCCATGCAACGTTCCCCAACATCATATGGGTGCAATATATTCTTAAAGAACTCGGTATAAAAAGTGCTCAAGCACCTTGTCTTTGGTGCAATAATCCGGGAGCAACATATCTCTCAACAAATCCAGTTTTTCATGCAAGAACAAAGCATATCAAAATAAATTTTCACTTTGTCAGAGAAAGGGTTGCTAATAAACTCTTGGACATTCGGTTTATACATTCCAAGGATCAGGTTCCTGATGGTTTCACCAAAGCCTTTGCCACATGAAGTTTTGAAGACTTCAAGCATAATCTCAACTTAATGGAGCTGCGATTAAGGAACAGTGTTAAACATCATCAGATATTGGTGTGATGTTCCGTGCATAGTTGGGTCGGTTAGACCGAAGGCTGGTAGCTAGTTTAAGTTAGGGAGTTAGAGGATATCTTATCTCATGTAACCTATCTTATTTCTATCTAAACTTCCTCTCCAAGATGTAATCTATCTCTTGTAAGTAACCAACTTGTATGCTCTATCAGGGAGGTGCACCCGTGTTATATAAACACGCATGGCGTTGCCCCAAAGGGTATGCCGCTTTCTGCCTATCACACACATATATCATTCTTTAACTGAACCGTGTCTTTCTCTAGCATAACTTTGTCACAATTCATTTGGCTAGCAGTAATTATAGCATACAACATGCCCATAGCTTCAGGCTGGAAAGCATTAACTACTCATTGTAGTTTGCCCGCACCTGCAGCTAGAGCTTCACCTTTATCAATTCTAATAACAAAGCCACACTCTCCATCGTTTGAGTTTTCATGGAAAGTTGCATCAATGTTGATCTTTAGGATTCAAGTGGGTTGACTCGACCATTTGTGCTTTGCTTGTTGAACTAGCGCCTTTTCTCCATGTGCCTTCATGATATTCAAAAAGTGGTAGTCAATATAAGAGCATATTTCATATGATGATTTCACAACATTCCCTTTATTTGCATTATTTCTTTCCATGCCACCATCGCCAAAGTAATAGGCATGTTTTTAACTTAGCTTCCTCTTGTAGTTTAGGGATTTCTTCTAAGAAGTTCAAAGCATTAATACAGGAAACTAGTTGTAACCTGACATCTTCAAGTCGAGACATTCTCCACACTTCTTTTACTTTCTTGCACTTGATAAAACCATGTCCCCCATCCTCATCCAGTCTAAAACAGAGAGGGCATCTAGTATCTACTTTATACCTCTGTTTTGTAGCTTTGTTCGCACCGGTAAACTATTCCTGGCCAGCCGCCATAGGAAATGAAGCACCTTGTTTGGGAGGGGCATTAACCATAGTTTTTGCGAGTCACATTCATCATCTACTTTACCTGCACTTGAAATCGAAGTCAGACTTGAGCTAGATTCCCGAGCGGCACAATCAATTGCGACTTTGTATGCATATTGAACTGAAAATATACCCTTTTTATCATAGTGCCATGCCATGAAGTCCTCAATATGATCTTGGTCTGGAATCCAAAGGATAACTCTTATATCTTCCGGAATAAATGTTTGCTTCACTAGTTTTTCATCCCATTTGTTCGTGATTGGATTAATTAGCTCACTGACTTTAGTTATCAAATTATTACCCTTTTGGGTGATGGCCTTTTTGGTGCTGCCCCTCGGAATCCATGGGTCAGACCATATGTCAATATTCTTACCGCTGCCCACTCTCCATATGTTTCCATTTTCAGCAGTTCCACGCCTTTTAGAATGCTGCGACATGTATAAGATATGCCATTACTTGATCTCGCATGCATGATTGAATTGTGTGGGTAGTATCTAGACGAGAGCACTTGAGCACATAATGATGAGGGGTTTTGGAGCAGCCTCCATGCTTGCCTTGCTAGCATGGCCAGATTGAACGCGTGTAGATCTCTAAACCCCAAGCCCAGCCCCCACTTCTTTTTGATCTAATTAGTCTTTTCCAACTGACCCAATGCACTTTATTTTCCATGTCCACCCGACTCCACCAATACCTATTAATCATGGTTTTCATTTCTTCACAAAGGCCTTTGGTGAGATCAAAACACGCCATGGTGTAAACTGGAATAGCTTGTGCTACAGCCTTTATTAGTATTTATTTCCCTGCATTTGAAAGTAATTTCTCCTTCCAACCTTGGACCCTTTTCCATATTCTTTCCTTCACATATTTGAATATCTTCACTTTTGCTTCTCCAACGTACGTTGACAGACCTAAGTATTTTGATGAAAGGCCTTCCGACATAATCTTCAGAATGCTATTCATTTCCTTCTTGTGCCAAGGCTTTGTATTTTTTCTAAACAAAATGGATGACTTTTCCTTGTTTATTATTTGTCCCGAGCTGCTTCCATGTATGTTGAGTATGCGTTCGACTACTTGAGCACTGCTAGCATTAGGCTCCATTAGCAGCAAAGGATCGTCTACAAAGAGCAGGTGACTTACATTAGGAGCGCTTCTGCATATTTTAATTCCTCTAATTAATCCTCTCATTTCAGGATTGTGCAGCATGGTTGAGAACCCTTCCGCACATAGTAGAAAAAGGTATTGGGATAGTGGGTCCCCCCGTCGAAGCCCTCTTTGGGGGTATGATTGTTTCTGTAACATCCCCATTCACTTTGATCTGGTATTTGACTGTGGAGATGTACTTCATTATCAAGTTGATACACCCTCCATAAAAATCAATAAAATGGCCGCATGCATCTCCCGGATGCAGAGGCCGGGGTCATCCTCCTTTTCTAAAAAAAACCCTCCATAAAAACCCAACCTATGCTGTTAAATATCTATGTATAGGTTGGTAGTTAGGAGATTCTCTCTGTTTATGTTTATCTTTCTATCTCCTAAACCCTCCTGTAATATCTCCTGGTGGTTAGCCTCGACGCTGCTATCTCTATGTAACCGATTCCCTCTAATCAATATATATACCGCGGATCTCCATGTATGGAGATTGAGACGCTTCCACAATTTCCACATGGTATACAGAGCAGGCCTCTTCCACGACATCTAGCTCATCTTCCTCCATCTGTTTCCTCCCAAACCCACCCCGCCGCAACTATGTCCTCCTCTTCCGCACTCCCCTCCTCTGGCCTCAACTACAACACCTTAGAACCCCTTAGCCGACGAACGATGTTCTCTGGCGAGCCCAAGCGCGATCCCAAATATTGGGCGCCGACTTGTTTGGCTACATAGATCGCACCATAGAGGAGCCTCCAAAAACACTCATCAGCAAAGAACAGGTAGTTCCCAACCCTGCTCATAATCCCTGGCTCATTCAAGATCAGCAAATTGTAGCATATCTTCTCCGAAACCTGTCCAAGGAAGTCCTTGTTCAAGTCGCGTCGCTTGAATCATCATATGCAATTTGGACCGCGCTAGCAAATATGTTTTCTGCGGTCTCCTCGTCTCGTATGAACAACATCAAATCGGCCCTCACGAATGCCCAGAAGGGGTCACAGTCGGCCTCTACCTTCTTCGGGCAGATGCGTGCCCTCTCCGATGAGCTTGCGGCGGCAGGCAAACCAATCGGGGAGGATGAACTCATCTCCTTCATCGTCGTCGGGCTTGATATGGAGTATCATCCCATCATCTCTGCACTCGGCGTCCACACCGAACCCATCACCGTTGACGCTCTCTTCTCCATGGTGGAAAACTTCGATCAACGCGCTGAGATGTTCAACAACGCTGGTGGCTTCAAGTCATCAGCAAACGCCGCCGCCAGGGTTCGATCGGGTGGTGGCAGAGGCAGCTACCGCAACCAGAAGCAAGGTGGTCGCGACGGCGGCTACTCTGGCGGTGGCAGCCAAAACCCTACCAGCGGCTATCCTGGCTCAGGTAGCGGCGGCTATAACCATGGCGGTGGCGGCTACAACAACCACAGCACCGGTGGTGGCGGCTACTCTGGCGGTGGCCAAGGCAGTGGTCACTGTGGCGGTGGCGGAGGGGGCTACTACAACAACAATGGCCCTCCGCACCACTACTACAACAACAACCAAGGGGCCCGTTTCGCCGGGTATGAGGAGTATGAAAACAAATGCCAGATCTGCAAGAAAACTAACCATGTTGCAAAAGAATCTAAGTGGCGCTATGCAGAGGATAATTCGAGAAAAAGGCGTGTTGCAGCCGCAGCAGATGCCTCATACGGAGTTGATTCCAATTGGTATCTTGACTCCGGCTCGAATGAGAACATCACCTCTGAACTCGAGAAGATGACCATGCACGAGAAGTATCACGGCCAAGATCAAGTTCAAACTGCTGCAAGCGGTCCAGGTATGACGATTAGTCATGTTGGAGAGTCTATTATTCAAACCCCACATCGTGATATTCTTGTAGAAGTCCTTCACATTCCCAATGCATCCAAAAACCTTCTGTCAGTACATCGCATTACTCTTGATAATGGTGTCTTCATAGAGTTTCACCCCTTTTTCTTTTTGATCAAGGATCAGGTCATGAGGAGGGTGCTTTATCGCGGTAGATGTGTGCAATACCTCTACCCATTGATTCCCAAAATTTCCAAGTACAATAAGCAAGCCTATGGAGTCTTCAAAGTGTCTTGAGAACGATGGCATAATCGTTTAGGCCACCCAACTTTTTCCATTGTCTATCAGATTCTTAGCAAAAATAAGCTCGCATTTGTTGATGAGCATGATCATGAAACTATTTGTGACTCTTGCCAAAGAGCAAAAAGCCACCAGTTACCATACCCTGTATCCACCAGTGTGTCTACAAAACCTTTCCAACTTGTGTTTTCAGATGTTTGGGGACCGGCCCCCTCCTCTGTTGGACGCCACACCTATTATGTAAGCTTCATTGATGATTTTAGCAAATATACCTGGATATACCTTCTTAAAAAACGCTCCGACGTTTTCCAAGTCTTCCTTAATTTTCAGGCTCTTGTAGAACGCCAATTCAACTGCAAGATACTTGCTATGCAATCCGACCGGGGAGGTGAGTACGAAAAACTCAACTCCTTTTTCCAACAAATAGGAATCTCCCATCATGTTTCCTGTCCTCACGCTCATCAACAAAACGAGTCAGCAGAACGCAAGCACAGGCACATTGTTGATGTTGGCCTCTCCCTCCTTGCTGTTGCATCTATGCCACTAAAGTTTTGGGATGAGGCCTTTCTCACTGCCGTACACCTCATAAATATTCTACCTAGCCGTGTCATCAATGACGAAACACCAACAGAACGCCTTCTTCATACCAAACCCGCCTACTCCCACCTTCGTGTGTTTGGCTGCGCATGTTGGCCAAACCTCCGCCCCTATAACACCAAGAAACTTATGTTTCGTTCAACACAATGCGTTTTTCTAGGCTACAGTGCACAACACAAAGGCGTCAAATACCTTGACGTCGCTACAGGACGTGTGTATATCTCTCGAGATGTCGTCTTTGATGAAACGGTTTTTCCCTTTGCCAAACTCCACCCAAATGTCGGCGCCTTGCTTCGCAAAGAAATACTACTTCTGCCCTCTTTCTTATCCGACGTTGATCATGGGGGAGAGATTAATAGTACTAATCAACTTGCATCTAATCCTCCTATTATTCCTGAGATTACTGCTGCAGAAAATGGTGAAAATCCGAGGCAAAATGGCCAAGATTTTATGTGCCACCCAGCTGGAGACAGGGACGCACACCGAGGAGGATCTGCCTCGGAATCCTCGCGCCAGGAGACAACATCCCCACCGGGATCTGGGTGGACAGGGCGGACAGCACCTGGTCGCACCTCGGGCCCCGAGCGCCTCGAGCGCGCGCACAGTCGCGAAAGCGACGTTGCCTCCCCGCATCAACCACCGGATGACGCGTGCCGGGCGGTTACTCGCGCGGCTGGGCCGCACTCGCCTGATTGGCCCACGCCAGATTCATCGGGGCCCTCCACCGTCGACTGGCTGCATGCGCCAGGCTCGCCAGGACCCGCCACCTCGCCTCGATCGCTGTCGCCAACATAAGCGACAGAATCATCCTCGGGATCCGATTCACTAGCACCTGATGCAGATCGTGGATCCCCTGTGGCTCAACCTCCTGAGGTCACCCCTGTGGCGCCGCGCACAAGGCTACAGAAGGTAGTTACTACTCGCTTAAACTACAATTTTTCTCTCTAAAATTGGCATGTCTTGCACAACTGGTGAGCCTAACAGTTTAATGAGAGCACTTGATGATCCGAGGTGGAAGGCAGCCATGGAAGATGAAATCATGGCATTGCGCAAGAACAAAACATGGCACCTAGTGCCCCCACGACCAGGCAGAAATATGATTGACTGTAAGTGGGTCTATAGAATCAAGAAAAAATCTGATGGTACCATAGACAGATACAAGGCAAGACTTGTAGCAAAGGGATTCAAGCAAAGGTATGGTATAGATTATGAAGATACATTCAGTCCTGTTGTTAAAGCTGCAACAATCCGTCTTGTGTTATCAATAGCCGTGTCCAGGGGATGGAGCCTGAGACAACTAGATGTCCAGAACGCGTTTCTCCATGGTGTTTTGGAAGAGGAAGTTTACATGAAACAACCTCCTGGTTTTGAAGATAAGAGTGCACCATCATATGTCTGCAAACTTGATAAGGCCCTGCATGGTTTGAAACAGGCGCCCAGAGCATGGTACTCACGGTTAAGTATGAAACTCCAGTCTCTTGGTTTTGTTCCATCAAAATCTGACACCTCCCTGTTCATCTATAACAAGCATAAAACATCCATATTTGTTTTGATATATGTTGATGATATCATTGTCACTAGCTCTTGTGATAAAGCCATGACAACATTGCTTAAGGATTTAGGCTCTGAGTTTGCTCTCAAAGATTTGGGAGATCTGCATTTTTTCTTGGGTATTGAAGTCAAGAAACATGGTAATGGTATTCATCTATCCCAAGCAAAGTATGCTTCTGAACTGCTAAGTAGAATTGGTATGCAGAATTGTAAATCCTCACCAACACCTCTGTCTAGTTCAGAACCTTTGTCCTTAACAGAAGGAGAACCCTTGCACCAAGAGGACATCAGTGGTTACAGAAGTCTGGTTGGTGGGCTCCAGTACTTGACTCTTACTCGACCTGATATCTCTTTTGCAGTTAATAAGGTGTGTCAGTATCTTCATGCACCTAGCACAACCCACTGGACAGCTACAAAACGAATCCTCGGGTATATAAGCAACACTATGCACTTGGGTCTTACACTCAGCAAGTCATCTTCCACACGTGTTAGTGCATTCTCAGATGCAGACTGGGCTGGTTGTTTGGATGATAGAAGGTCAATAGGTGGTTTTGCCATTTTCTATGGATCTAACTTAATATCATGGTGTGCACGCAAACAAGCTACTGTTTCCAGGTCAAGTACTGAATCAGAGTATAAAGCATTAGCAAATACAACAGCAGAAGTCATTTGGGTTCAATCCATGCTTAGAGAACTTGGGGTCGTTCAACATCAGCCACCATGCTTATGGTGTGATAATCTTGGTGCCACATACTTGTCTGCAAATCCAGTCTTTCATGCCAGAACAAAACATATTGAGATAGATTTTCATTTTGTAAGGGAACGTGTGGCCAACAAACGGCTTGAGATCAGATTTATACCATCCAAAAATCAGTTTGCCGATGGATTCACCAAAGCTTTGCCAGCCCGAAGTTTTGAAGAGTTTAAATGTAATCTCAACTTGTCATAGTTGTGATTATGGGGGAGTGTTAAATATCTATGTATAGGTTGGTAGTTAGGAGATTCTCTCTGTTTATGTTTATCTTTCTATCTCCTAAACCCTCCTGTAATATCTCCTGGTGGTTAGCCTCGACGCTGCCATCTCTATGTAACCAATTCCCTCTAATCAATATATATACCGCGGGTCTCCATGTATGGATATTGAGACATTTCCACAATTTCCACATATGCATCACCTCCTTTAGAAAAAATCACTCGGCACGGTCATATGCCATGCTCATGTCTAACTTTATTGCAGCATAACCCACTAAGCTCCCTCTTTTTATCCGCAAGAAGTGTGTTAGTTCATATGCCAGTAATGTATTATCAAGTATAAGGTGCCCAGGCACGAAGGCAGTCTGATTAGGGGAGATAATCCTGGGAAGAATTACTTTGAGCCTATTTGTAATTACCTTAGAGACCAGCTTGTATACCACATTACATAGGCTTATTGGTCTAAGACCATTAGTCCTCACTGGGTTTTTGTTCTTTGGGATTAGAATTATGAGTGTATCATTCCAACCCTCTGGCATGTCTCCTCCTCTCAAAATATGAAGTACGTCCTTAACCACTTGTTCTCCAACAGTTTTCAAAAACTTTTTGAAAAAGATAGCGGGCATTCCATCGTGTCCTGGTGCCTTAAGATCACCAATGCAATTTAGTGTTGTTTTAACCTCTTCTTCCGTGTACTCCCCACACAACTCACTGTTCATGTTCTCTGTGACCTTCATTTGTACTGCCTACATAATTTCCTCCATGTTGTTCCATATTATTGTGGAGGAGAAGATGTTTAGAAAGTATTTTGTAATATGTTCCTTGAGCGAATCTTCTCCTTCAATCCAGCTTCCATCATCCCTTTGTAATTTTTAATGGTGTTTATCCTTTTCCTCTCTGAGGCAAAAGCATGGACAAAATATGTATTTCTTTCCCTAACTTGTAACCACTTGACATGGGCCCGTTGTCTCCAATGAGTGTCATGTTGGTATTCCAAGCAATCCAATTTCTCTCGAAGAAAGTGCTCTCTTGATACTTGTTCTTGACTAATGTCACCCTTTCTTACGTCCTCCAACTCTTTCTTCGGATTTTTATTCTCTTTTGAAGATCTCCCAATACGTTGGCATCCCAGTCTTGTAAATCGCCTGCAACTTTGCTAATCATACTCTGAGTAGTAGCTTCCCCTCCCAGGTTTGCTGTGGCCCATACATTGTTCACAATGACCTCACAATCTTCCTCCTGTAGCCATCTTGCCTCAAACCTGAAACCGCGTGCTCTTCTAAACCTTTGTGCCCTAGCAAATCCTTCTATATGTATAGTCACATGCCTGTGATATGAATGGCGCCGCGATAACCCACAAGTGTAGGGGATCGTTTGTAGCCTTTTTCGATAGTAAGAGTGTCGAACCAAACGAGGAGCTAAAGGTAGACTTGATATCCTCTCAAGTTCTATCGACCACCGATACAACTCTACACACGCTAACACTTACTTTACCTAGAACAAGTATGAAACTATTTTGCGGGAAGAAAACTAGAAGTACCTAGTAGGTGTAATAGATAGGTTTGCAAGGTAATAAAGAACGTGGAAATAAAAGTTAGGTGTTGTTTTAATAAAAGAACAATAAAATAAATATAGCGAGTGTGGAAAAGTGATGATAGGATTTGCGGGATTGCCCTAGGCAATTGATAACTAGATCTGTAATCATTATTACAGTTTTATATGAGGGAGAGGCATGAGCTAACATACTTTCCGTACTTGGATCGTATGAACTTATTGTTGGGAAACATCGAATGGGAAACAAAACATTTCCTACGCTCACCAAGATCAATTATGTGGAGACTAATATCTACGAGAGGGGGAGTGCATCTACATACCCTTGTAGATCACTAAGAGGAAGCGTATATAATGCGGTTGATGTAGTCGAACGTCTTCGCGATCCAAATCGCAACCCGTCCCGCGATCCCATCACGGCCCGTCCCGATCTAGTGCCGAACGGACGACTCCTCCGCGTTCAACACACGTACAACTCGATGACGTCTTCGTCTCCTTGATCCAGCAAGCGAGGGCGGATATGTATATGTGTTCTCAGGAAGCATGACGACATGGCGGCGATGGTGGTGGAGCTGCCCCGGCAGGTCTTCGCCAAGCACTACCATGACGAACTAGAGGAAAGGCTGATTTAGAGGGAGAGGGAGAGGCTGCGTCATGGCTTGTATGTCACAGCTTTCCCTCTCCTCTCATATATAAAGGGGGCGGCTGGAGATATGGCTTGCCTAGGGTTTCCCCTAGGAGGGGCGGCGGCCAAGGGTGGAGTGCCTTGCCACCCAGGCAAGGGGTGGTGCCCCACCTTGGGCTGCCCTAGCCCTTTGGCCGCATGGGCCTTCAGGTGGGAGGGGCGCCCAGCCCATCACGGGCTGGTGCGCCACTTCTCACAGCCCATGGGGACCTCCGGGGCAGCTGCACCCTCCTGGTGGACCCCCGGAACACTTCCGGAACCTCCGTCAAAAAATCGGTAAGTTAGGAACTTTTCCGGAACCCGAATACCAACTTCCCATATATCAATCTTTACCTCTAGGCCATTCCGGAGCTCCTCATGACGTCCAAGATCTCATCCCGGACTCCAAACAACTATTGGTTACCACCATACATAACTCATTAATACTAAATCGTCACCGAACCTTAAGTGTGCAGACCCTACGGGTTCGAGAACTATGCAAACATGACCGAGACACTCTTTGATCAATAACCAATAGCGGTACCTGGATGCCCATATTGTGTCCTACATATTATACGAAGATCTTTATCGATCGAACCATGATGTCAAGGATTCAATCAACCCTGTATACTGTTCCCTTGGTCCATCTGTATGTTACTTGCGCGAGATTCGATCATCGGTATTTGCATACCTAGTGCAATCTCGTTACCGACAAGTCTATTTACTCGTTCCGTAATATAAGATCCCGTGGGTAACTCTTTAGTCACAATGCTTACAAGCTTGTTGTGATGCTATATTACCGAGTGAGCCCTAAGATACCTCTCCGTCACACGGAGTGACAAATCCCAGTCTTGATCCATGCCAACTCAACAAACACCCTCGGAGATACCTATAGAGCACCTTTATAGTCACCCAGTTACGTTGCTACGTTTTATACACACAAGGTACTCCTCCGGTGTCAGTGAGTTAAATGATCTCATGGTCATAGGAATAGATACTTGACATGCAGAAAACGATAGCAATAAACTGACACGATCATATGCTATGTTCATAGTTTGGGTCTTGTCCATCACATCATTCTCCTAATGATGTGATCCCATTATCAAATGACAACTCATGTCCAAGGCCAGGAAACCTCGACCATCTTTTGATCAACGAGCTAGTCCATTAGAGGCTCACTAGGGACATTGTGTTTGTCTATGTATCCACACATGTATCCGAGTTTCCAATCAATACAATTATAGCATGGATAATAAGTGATTATCATGAACAAGGGAATATAATAACCAATTTATTATTGCCTATAGGTCATATTTCCAACACTTATGATTGGAACTCTAGCAAGCATCCGCAACTACTAAAGATCATTAAGGTAAAACCCAACCATAACATTAAACATCAAGTTCCCTTTACTCCCATACACAAACAACTCCCTTACTTGGGTGTACATGTCTGTCACTCTAGCCACCCACTATAAGCGAATCATGCACATATTGTAAACCCTCCAACGTGAATCTTTCACGTGTGCGCCTCACGGAAAGCACCTTAGGACAACACCAATATAAACCATGCAACTCAAATCAGTCAAGATCATCAATCAACCCATAGGACAAAATAATATATAGCATTAAGCACCATGTTCAAGTAGGGGGGTATAAAGGGATACGGGAGAGTGGACCGTTGTAGATAGATGAGGAAAGGTGATGGTGGTAGTGATGATGGTGACGAAGTTGTTGGTGTAGATCGTCGTCATGATGGTTGCCCTGGTGGGGCACATCCACCATCGGGAGAGAGGATGAGAGATCCCCCTCCTTCTTATTCTTCCTTGGCCTCCTCCCTAGGTGGGAGGAGGGTTTCTCCTTTAGTCAATGGATGCCATGGCTTCCGGAGGGCAACATCCCCTCCGAGATTGGATCTATCTCTGTTTCTCTCCTGTTTTCGCAAACTGATTTCCGTCCCTTCACCATTTCTTAAACAACCGGAGATCTATAACTCCAATCGGGCTGAAACTTTGAGGGGATTTTTATCGGAAAATTATGTTTCTTGCGGACAAAGGAGAGCTCCAACCGACTTAAGGGATGGGCAAAAGCCATTAGGGCGTGACCCCCCTAGACCACGCCCTGTTGGCTTATGACTCCCTCTAGTAGCATGTTGCATTGATTTCGACTCCCAAAATTCACATATATTCCAAAAAAAATCTTCGTAAATTTTTATCGCATTTGGAGTCCTTTTGACATGGAATTACTGCAAAACAAAAAACACAGAAAACATGAACTGGCACTGGGCACTAGGTCAATAGGTTAATGCTCAAAATTAATAGAAATTGGTAAATAATTACTCAAAAAGTATCCTAGAATGAATATATAATAACATGAAACAATAAAAATTATAGATACATTGGTACGTATCAAGCATCCTGAGTCTTAATTCCTGCTCGTCCTCGAGTAGGTAAATGATAAAATAGAATTTTTAATGTGACATGCTACCCAATATGTAATATTTTTCATATATGCTCATTGAGAAACGATGAATTAACAAACATTGACATAGTAATACCTATAAGCACAAACAACAAAATCATCAATCTTTCAAAGTATACGATCCTCAAAGAATGTTTACCCCCATTCATCTTATTATATTAGCAAGGCATTGCTCCGTCTTCACCATATTAATACCAATGTTAAGTACCCGGTGCCCAAGTCAGGCAATTGGATTGTAATTTTTAATATGCATCAACTTTTTTGTTCTTCACGCAATACATGAGCGTGAAACATGGGCATATCATATAGGTGGAATAGAATGTGGTGGTAGGTTTCAAAGGGTAAAAGTGGAGAAGAGAGTCTCGCATCAACTCGGTGTATCAACGGACTATGGGGATGCCCATCAATAGATATCAATGCGAGGAGTAGGGATTGCCATGCAACGGATGCACTAGAGCTATAAGTGTATGAAAGCTCGACCGAAACTAAGTGGGTGTGCATCCAACTTGCTTGCTCATGAAGACCTCATGCATTTGAGGACGCCCGTCATCGGAATATACAAGCCAAGTTCTATAATGAAAAATTCCCACTAGCATATGGAAGTTAAAAAACAAGAGACTCTCTATATGAAGAGCATGGTGCCACTTTGATGCACACGTGTGGTGAAGGATAGTAGCAAAGTCCCTTCTCTCTTTTTCTCTCATTTTTTTTCATGGTGGACTTTTTTTCTTTTTGCCTCCCCCATTTTTTTATGGTGGTATCATTTGGCCTCCACCTTTTTTATTTCCTCACTAGGACAATGCTATAATAGTTATTATCATCACACTTTTATTTACTTACAACTTGATATGAAAAACTGATAGGATGGTATGACTCTATATGAATGCCTCTAGCAGCGTACGAGGATGTGCAATGATCTAAAATAGCAAAAGATATTAAAAAATGGACAAGCCATTGATATATCATGCTAGTTATCTTATGATCATGAAAAGCAATATGACAATGGAAGTACAAGTCATATGAAGTGACGGTGGAAGTTGCATGGTAATATATCCCAGAATGGCTATGGAAATGCCATGATATGTAAGCATAGTGGATGTTTTGAGGAAGATATAATTAGGCTTATATGCAACAGAGCGTATCATGTCATGGGGTTTGGATGCACCGGTGAAATTTGCACCAATCCTCGAGGTGAGAATGGACAATGCACGGTACCGAAGAGGCTAGCAAATATGAGAAGGTGAGATTGCGTATGTCCATGGTGTCACATTGGTCACAAAGAACTCATATACTTATTGCAAAGTTTTATTAGTTTGATCACAAATCAAAGTACTACTCACATGCCCCAAGGGAGAGGGTTGGGAGGAATTAACCATCACGTGACTCCGACTCGAAATAGCACTAGGATTTCAACGAGGAATAGAAATGCCCACACATCTTCACCATGATTTTTTAATTTTTAGACAAACAAGAAGTTAACACCTCTTAATACCGACACTTCTACGAATCAACAATGACACACTCGTGCCCTTTCACATTACCACATCAATATCCTTGACCCACGATTTCTCTTTAATGTGCTACATGAAGGTTTTGATTATCACTCCTTGAATACCTATTATTTTTGGACTAGTCCTATAACCCATGCAAATTACTGTCACTATTTATTAACTCTCAAACAAATATAAGTGAAGAAATAGAGTCTAATTCTTTCTACAAAATATAACTCTCTAATACATATAAGGGAAGCAAAAGAGCATTCTACAAATAATGGTTTTCTATATGTAGAGAAACAAGCATCCAACTTCAAATGATATAAGTGCACATGAATCATTATTTAAAACCATAATCAAATATAAGTGAAGTGTAAAGAAAATTATAAAAATCAACCTTGGACTTTCCGATACCAGCATGGTGCATTGCTAAAAGGAAAATAGAAGTCACACGACGCTTCAAAATTTACGCAACACATGCCTTTAGTGATTTTCGTAAGTTCACCTACCTTTAACCCAACACTTCCTTTCTTAGGAAATAGTGCAAGAAATTCACCTTTCAGTGTAAGAGGACGTAACACATATTTAACCATTTGATTTTTCTCCTACAAGTAAACAAAAGGATGTATGTATGTCAGTGTACTTTTAATTGAGGCATGAATCTTGAGAAGATTATTGAGGCTAAATTGAGCAGCGCACCGTCGAGATGCACGGCGGGACAACAATTTCGACGCCCGGAGATGGACGCCAAAACAAAGACTGCATATATCAACTATGTGGAAAGTCTTGACCAAGGATGATAACAAAGACTCCAATTCAAACAAGCATTTCCTGATGGAGAAGAACAAATGTAGAAATATAGTTAAATTTTGAACAAGACAAATATAAGTTTAACAAAAATATTTATGAATCGTAGCAATGCATAATTGTTATAGTCTCATGGTATCATAGAAGAAATGCATTGAAATTTGAAACATTAACTTCTGCTAGGCATAGCTCAGAGTTCTTTTGTGTCGAAAGATAACCATGAAGAACTGTAGCAGAACCTATGTAAAAATAAGTCTGTTTTTGTGGATTTGTTACACACCCCAAATATTATGGCTACACCCAAAATCATAACATATTCACAAACATGAGGACCTCACCCGTCGATTTGGACCATTGATCCGTTTGCGGGTAAGCAATATAAAAGTGCCTCGTCAAGCTCAAAACTATAGGTGGCTGAGGCATGGTGACGGGGGGATAACCCCGGGATAGGCCAATTCGGGCACTTCCCCAATTTACCTTCTAAAACAACACATGGCACACACTTCCCCCAGGAGGCCGGCTACTTCTGGATGGCTACGCAGCTGGGCTAGCACGGGCAGAGCCGCCCGCCATCCGGCTCGGGAATGACCCGCTCGCCGACGGGTCAACCCTAGTCACATCGCCCTAACATGGCATGTGAGGGATGCATCATCAAAGGCATGGCTACAATAGCTCAGGTACTGCTGACCTGCCCACGCATGGCTACAGTGGAGGCAGCCGTACCATTGGCCATCGTCGTTGCGACCAGTGGAGGCGACAAAGTGACGACACACCCCCCATCCACTCCATTATCTGCCATGGCGTGGTTACATTGTAGCCGACCATACCGCTGATTGCAACCATCTGCCGCAAGACGACGCCACATAGTGCAACCCATGCCATTTGTGACGAGCACACACCAATAGGAGCGACCGACCGACGGGACCTGGCTCCCGATGGGATCCTGCAGTCGGCGGGCCCTACACGCGATAAGACCCGTGAGTCGGCACCCCCCTTGGCCGGCCAGAGAGGCTGCCAACCGGGTCCCCCCGGTACCAGACATGCTTATTGTAAGCCATGGGGTTGGCCTATAAAACCCCCTGGTACCACCCCATGCAGGGGGTCAGTCAATTCCACACACACACACCCTACAAGGAGGAAGAGAACAACCAGCTTCTTCTTCCTCCTCCGACGCATAGATCAAAGAGCACCATCGTAAGCCGTCCGGTTCAATAACCAAACCAGCAGGACTAGGGGTGTTACCTCCCACGGAGGGCCCTGAACCGGGATACATCGTGTGTCTCACACCGCTTGTCCTCGATCTCGTTTCCGGAGCCTGTCAGGGTCCTTACAGCCCCAACCACCCTCGATAAGCCACCCCATGAAACCTGTCGTGAGAAAACGACGACAGTTGGCGCCCATCGTGCGGCCGTCCACGGTGCCGGCCGGAGTCACGCTTTGGGCAGGAACCCTCGCCAACTCCGTTGGGTGCTTCATGTCCGGTCTAATCAGTACGCCCGTGGAGCTCGCCTCCACGGAAGCTTCCGCGGCGCTGAACCCTGGCTCTGCCTGCCCCGTAGGCCTCGCCATCGGTCCCGATGATGAGCCGTGCCGTGACCACGCCTCGTTCAACATCGACAACCTCTGCATGCTCTTTAGCAAGTTGCGGTTCGACGATGCGTCAACACTCGATGCGTACCCCAACGAGGTGCTCGACTGCTCTGACCCGCCGTCATTCTCGGGGGCGACCGCCTCGAGCGGCGTCAATGGCCTCCTTGTCCTCGCGGAGGTAATGGTCACCGGCTCCTACACGAGTTCCGGTCGCGCTAGGGCTCTCAAGGAGGCCACCTTCCTCGCGACCGCCCGTCGCTGGATGGAGTCTGCCCAACGCGAGTATAACTCCGCCTACAGCCTCGCCCCGACTCGCGACGACCCAGCTGGTGCGGTGAGGTTCGTAGCCGCGGCCGCGTTGTAGCCGAAATCCTAGGCGGCATGCTGCCCACCTATGACACCCCCACAGCCAACATGAGGGCCGCCGAGGTGGTCTACAAGGATATGGCCACCTTGGAGGGCGAGGAGCACGCGCAACAGGAAAAACACATCCAAGACCTCATCACCGCTGCCAACTTGCAGCACGCTCGCTTTGACTCGGCCCACGCCGGCTACGAGTCCCCTCACCTCGAGGATGAGGACAAGCGGGCTGCTAGCGGCCGCCAGCAGGCCCAACATACCCCCCCCCCCCCCCGCGGCTCCGGTCGGTGTACCGACATGAGTCGTGGCAGGCGTTCCCAACATGGGATCGAGCAGCCGGCAGTCTCCACCCGGTGCAACAACGTCTCCGAGGGAGATGGCCGGACGGCTTGCACCTGGACCCCGCCTCTGCGACGGTAGCATGTGCGCTCACCGGCTCCATCTATCCGGGCCGAGCTCATAGCCCGGCTCAGACCTCGCGTACCCCGAAGTGAGAACGACGCCCGCCTTCGTCTCGACCGGCTGGCGCAATTTCCCCTCCTAGAGGAGGAGGGCCCAATCAGCCTGGCATGCTTCGGCCCCCGGATACGAGTGGAATTGTTCCCCACTAGCTTCACGCTTACCCGCGACACGCCAAAGTACAATGGCACATCCAAACGAGACAATTGGCTGATCGACTACACCACCGCGGTCGGCATCGCCAGGGGAAACAAGTGCGTTGTGGTGCGCTACGTCCCCCTCATGTTGACTGGCTCGACCTGGACTTGGCTTAACATCCTGCCAGCCGGCAACATCAATTCTTGGGTGGACTTCGAAGAAGTGTTCATTCGCAACTTCACCGACACCTACAAGAGTCCCGATGGTCTCCGCGATCTGGCCATGTGCATCACGCGAAGGACGAGCCCCTCCACGACTACCTCACGCGCTGGACCGAGCTGTGCAAGTCCTGCGAAGGGGTGCACGAGGTGCAGGCCATCCAATGGTGTCAATGAAGAGTTGGTTGGCGATAATCTGGGGTGATGATGAGCGGCGATGTCGGTGTAGAACCACTGGAAGGACGTGGATGTCGCCTAGAGGGGGGGTGAATAGGCGCTTTAAAATAATTATGGTTAGGCTTGAACAAATGCGGAATAAAATTAATGTTTAATTTGTCAAGCACAAAACCTAAATCAACTAGGCTCACCTATGTGAACCAACAACTTATGCTAAGCAAGACAAACAACTAAGTGACAACAAGATATATAACAAGAAACAATATGGCTATCACACAGTAAAGTGCATAAATAAAGGGTTCGGGTAAGAGATAACCGAGGAACGCAGAGATGACGATGTATCCCGAAGTTCACACCCTCGCAGATGCTAATCTCCGTTTGGAGAGGTGTCGAGGCACAATGCTCCCCAAGATGCCACTAAGGCCACCGTAATCTCCTCACGCCTTCGCGCAATGCAAGATGCCATGATTCCACTAAGGGACTGTCGTGGGTATAAGCCTGACAGTAGAAGTGTAGGGCAAGAATGAGATGGGCAGAGTCCTGGCTACGGCGAGGTTGTATGAGTTCAGGCCCCTCTGCGGTGGAGGTAACAGCCCTATGTCTCAGTGCTCTCGGAGCTTGTTGTCGAGTGGAATATGGAATACAATGATTTGCTGACCCCTTTACCAGTGGGGGAGGGTGGCTTATATAGAGTGCGCTGCCCTCCACAACGGTTCTGATTCGGGGGCAGAGTAGTGGCGATTGAATGTGTACGTTACAGGTAACGGACGACCTAAATGCTAATAAATGCACCTGGAAACGTACGACCGTTTCCCCCCACAGGAGTCACGGTGTACCGAGTGGTATCCAGTCGGTCAGCTAGATATGCTCCGAATGTTACTCTCCGACTGGACGTCATCGAGGATCTGCTACCGACTGGATGATGGGGATTCCTTAATTCAGTCGGAACTGACTAAGGCCCTTGTCCTTTGGGAGGGCTAGTCCTTGGGTAGGACCTATAGGGCAGGCCTATGACCCTACCCTAGGACTATAACCCCATCATTAGTCCCCGAATGGATTGGGGTTGGAACGACGAAGCGATGTTTGAAATTGGATCCGACTGGAACGGACTCGGCTTGGGCGTTACTTGCCTCGGTCCATTTTGACTTTTCTGATCCACAATCCGAGTGGAAGTACTCGCGAAACAGACTGTCGGGCACCGAGTGCTTCGGCGGCATCTTCTGATGCGACCGGTCAACTGACAGCGCCGGATTTTCCGGGATCCTCAAATTTCGGTTTCCGCGTGCTCAACGGGGATGACGTCAGCGCGCTCGAGTAGCGCCTGACGCATCGATTCTCGCGCCTTCAACCTCTCCACTAATATCGCCGCGGTGGGTCGGGGGGATAAGGTTTCGGGGCCACTTGCCAGCGACCCAGTCGGAACCCTATATAAATCTCCGCGGCGAGGCTTCTCTGTTACGCTCGCCGAATCCCTTGCTCTCGCCTGCTCCACCCTTCTCGCCACCTCCAGCGCTCCTATACTCCTCCCTTCTCCTTCCTCTCGAGGGCTCGCAGCCGCCGCCATGACCAAGGGCCAGACCAGCAAGATGGAGGCGAGGAAGAAGAAGGGGAAGACGGCGGCACCTGCTCAGCGGCGGCAACGGCCGCTGCCGGCGGGATGGATCCAGGGCGACTTCCTACCCTCCACGGTGACAGAGGGGGATCTACTGCAGCTGGTGGAGCACGGTATGATCGTGCACAAGTCCTGGAGGTTGCCGGCGGAGGACGAGGTCGAGCGAGCGCCTCGGGAGGAGAAGCGCGTGCTGCTGCTCAGCCACGTCCACCGAGGTTTTTCTTTGCCCCCGCATCCTTTCTTCAAGGGCATCATGAACCACTTCGGGGCCCAACTCCACCACTTTCCTCCGAATGCCATCGCCCATCTTTCTGCCTTTATTGTTTTGTGCGAGTGTTTCATCGGTTGCCCTCCTCATTGGGGTTTGTTCAAACACATCTTCTCCGCCCGATCCCAAACTATCAAACGACTTAGTCAGTCGGATGATAAGACGCACCTCCTCCAGCTCTGCGGAGGTTTAGGATTCCAGAAGAAGAGTCGGAGTAGCTATCCTGCTCTCCAGTTAAGTGAGTCGGTTAGGAACTGGCAGTCGACGTGGTTCTACTGCCAGGATATCGCCTGTCCGAATGCGTCGACTGTGCTGCCTCCTTTTAGTCTAGATCGGCCCGCCCCGCCTAAGCAGCTCGCGCTCGAAGGCCGAGAAGAACGACATCCAGCCCTTGGTTGAGTCACTCATGGATGTCGTCACGAGGGGGGTCACCGGTATAGACCTACTGGAAGTCTTCCTTGGTCGGCGGATCCAGCCTCTGCAGGCTCGCGACCATGCCATGTGGCATTACACGGGGCCCGAAGACTCCACTCGGACCAACGTGGTGGCCGTGACTGAGGAGAGGGTGACCTCGTGGGTGCTCCAAATCACGGGTCCCTGCGAGAACCCCAAAGGAGGTCGGCGAGTGAAGCCTTACAGCGCGGATCATCCTCCACCGAATCAGGTGAGTGGCACTTGTCGAGTGCATTGAACTGTCTTAATTCCAGTCGTTTGTCTATATCTCCGTGTGATGTCCAATGTTTCCGACTGAACTTTATGCAGGCGTCGACCAACTGGTTCTCGCCCGTCTCGAATGGCAATCCGGAGGAGGAAGAGGAGGAAGGCAGCCAGGAGGGCAGCGTGGAGAGCGCCGAGTACGTCTCCGACAGCGGGGAATCGGAGGAGGAGGGCAGCGAGGAAGAGGAAGAAGACGAGGAGCAAGACTCGCCACCTCCACGACCAGAGCATCGGACCAAGCGCCGACACGAGCCCGCCGTCCCTTCGGCCCCTCCTGCATCGTCGAGTGCTCCACCTACTGCTCCGGTGGTCCCGAGTGTTCGAAGCACCAAGAGGGCCAGGGATGCCGCCGCTGAGCCCGCGGGCCAGTCCTCTAAGGCGCCCAAGCCGAGTGGGCCTAAGCCTCGGAAGGCTCTGCCGCGAATGAGGGTTGCTATCCCTGTCACCTCCACGTAAGTGTATCCAGCTTTCGGTTCTTTCTGTTATCCGAGTGAACCTCTGTTTACTGGCCGAATGGATTTCACTCGACAGGGTCGCTACCTCTGCCACCTCTCCGGCGCGCCAAGGAGACGACCCCATGGACACGGACAACGTCGTTTCGTCCCAGCTAGGTGCGTTGTAGGAGCATCGAGTGTCGAGTGTTTTATCCCATCGCGTCTCAAATTCTATCATAGGGCTTGTTTCTTTCTTTTTCTGAGACGTCATGTCACTCGGCCTGTCAGGGGCGATTTGCGTGGACGAGGATGACCAGGGGAGAGCCAACCCCGCTGTGGAGCCTGTTCTTGAGGCTACTCCTCCTGCTGCCGCTCCCGCTGCCGACATCCTGCCGACTGAGGTGCCGCCGCAGACTGAACCAGTGCTGGTGGAGGAGGAGCCGACTGGGGCGGACCTTGGGATGCCTCAGGAGCTTCCGACAATTCCAGGCTCGTCGAATGCTGAATTCAGCATCCAGCGTCTTCCGGAGGAGCAGGTGGGGGCATCCAAGGGGGCTATGGTGCAGGCGGAACTGATGGCTGGAGAAGCCAAGAGGGCCTACGACTCCATTGCAGCCTTGTACGAGCGGAGCTTGGAGCTGCGAGACGACATCCGAGTAAGTGGTCTAGTAAGTAATTACTTTTCTCTTGTAACCCACTGAGTGGTCTTGAATAACAGCTGTTTTTGCAATGGGTTCACTCCGAGTGAACCCAGTGGGTGTAGTCCCCGAGACTTCTGTCGAGTGCTTGCACCGACAGTTGTCTTTATACATATTGTCTTTACTTTGTTTGTGTCTGTAAATAGTATGACTGAGTAGGAGTAGTTGTTGCAGTCGGATTGCATTTACTGTAGAAGTCCCCGAGAGTAAGTTGTACTCAGGTCGGGTAGTATTGGCCTCGTAGGCGTAAGTTATGACATGCATCTCAATAGGGCAGGCCTGCTTGAGCTGCATGCCAGTGGGGTCACTCTGAGTGAACCCACTGGGTGTAGTCCCCGAGACCGCTGTCGACTGCTTGCGTCGGCAGGGGTCTAAAGAACTTAGATTTGTAACTGTTGAACTGTCTGATTGTCCCTTGTTTCTTGGTGGCAGAAAACTTGTGAAATGGGGACGGCCTATGAGGCTCTGAGAGTGGAGAGGAACCAGTTCGCTGGTGAACTTGATGCGGCTATGCTCGCCATGGACGGCATGAAGGATGCCCTGGAGGGACGAGAGAAGTCCTTGGAGGAGGCTCGGGAGGTGAACAAGGTGTTGACGGAGGAGGTGGAAAGAATGAAGAAACAGAGGACTGCTCTGCACAATCAGATGGCCGTCCTGAACAAACGATGCATAGCTCGGGAGAAGTATGTCAACGACTGGGCTGGGCAGATGATGACTCGTCTGGCTGGTAAGTCTTATGTTTTGCCGAGTGCTTGTACCGTGTGCGTTACACTCAGTGTTTATTGTATACTTGCCCTTTTGTTGCAGACTTTTGTGTTGATGCTGAAGCTGAAGCAGCGGCTGTGGAGCGGTCCATTCAGGACAACGTGCCACTCGGCGAGGACGCCAATCGGGATCTGCTCCGGGCGCATATCCGCGTAGGCAAAGTGGGTCCTTTCATTGGTCGACTGAGAGAGGTCGTTGGCCGAATTGACAAGGAACTTTGGCCAGAAGACGAGTCACGGCAGGAGATGGAGACCCTGATGGCGCAACTGGAGGAGATTCCGAGCCGAGTGCAATCGTGGAAGAAATCGGCAGCGCGTTGCGGTGCTGATGTTGCCCTGTCCTTGGTCCGAGTCCATTGCAAGGAGGTGCGGGAAGAGAAGCTGAAGACACTGAAGGTCGCCAACACGAAGAAGCTTCGATTCGAAGACTTCATGGAGACGTTCCTTGAGAGTGCTACCCGCATCGCCGATGGAATCGACTTGGACACCTTCGTGGAGCCCTCCAGTCCTGGCGCCGGCCCAGCTGACGCGTAATAAAACTTTATCCTCGGTATGCCGAGTGTTTATCTGTAAGGTACTTTGCCCACTTCTGTTGGCTGTCATACTTTTAAATCGGTGTGGGTAAGCTTGATCCGCACCGAGTTAGCTGTCCTTTCTAGACTTTTGGAATCGGAATGAAAGCGTTTACTCTTTTGTTTGAATGCTGTTTCGAGTGCGACGTTTAGTGCATACTCGGAGAAGATTAATACTTAGGTGATTCTTGATCACAGCTAAGTCCCCGAGTGCGACGTTTAGTGCACACTCGGAGGAAGTTAGTACTTAGGTGATTCTCGATCACAGCTAAGTCCCCGAGTGCGACGTTTAGTGCACACTCGGAGGAAGTTATTACTTAGGTGATTCTTGATCACAGCTAAGTCCCCGAGTGCGACGTTTAGTGCACACTCGGAGGAAGGTAGAACTTAGGTGATTCTTGATCACAGCTAAGTCCCCGAGTGCGACGTGTAGTGCACACTCGGAGGAAGGTAGAACTTAGGTGATTCTTGATCACAGCTAAGTCCCCGAGTGCGACGTGTAGTGCACACTCGGAGGAAGGTAGAACTTAGGTGATTCTTGATCACAGCTAAGTCCCCGAGTGCGACGTGTAGTGCACACTCGGAGGAAGTTATTACTTAGGTGATTCTTGATCACAGCTAAGTCCCCGAGTGCAACGTGTAGTGCACACTCGGAGGAAGGTAGAACTTAGGTGATTCTTGATCACAGCTAAGTCCCCGAGTGCGACGTGTAGTGCACACTCGGAGGAAGGTAGAACTTAGGTGATTCTTGATCACAGCTAAGTCCCTGAGTGCGACGTGTAGTGCACACTCGGAGGAAGTTAGTACTTAGGCGATTCAGGATCGCAGCTAAGTCTCCGAGTGCTACGTTTAGAGCACACTCGGAGGAAGTTAGAACTTAGGCGATTCAGGATCGCAGCTAAGTCCCCGAGTGCGACGTGTAGTGCACACTCGGAGGAAGTTAGAACTTAGGCGATTCAGGATTGCAGCTAAGTCCCCGAGTGCGACGTGTAGTGCACACTCAGAGGAAGGTAGAACTTAGGTGATTCTTGATCACAGCTAAGTCCCCGAGTGTGACGTGTAGTGCACACTCGGAGGAAGTTAGTACTTAGGCGATTCAGGATCGCAGCTAAGTCTCTGAGTGCTACGTTTAGAGCACACTCGGAGGAAGTTAGAACTTAGGTGATTCAGGATCGCAGCTAAGTCTCCGAGTGCTACATTTAGAGCACACTCGGAGGAAGTTAGAACTTAGGCGATTCAGGATCGCAGCTAAGTCCCCGAGTGCGACGTGTAGTGCACACTCGGAGGAAGGTAGAACTTAGGTGATTCTTGATCACAGCTAAGTCCCCGAGTGCGACGTGTAGTGCACACTCGAAGGAAGTTAGTACTTAGGCGATTCAGGATCGCAGCTAAGTCTCCGAGTGCTACGTTTAGAGCACACTCGGAGGAAGTTAGAACTTAGGCGATTCAGGATCGCAACTAAGTTTTTTTTTGTGTGTGTGTGTGACCGGAGTCTGCGACCGTGGAAGAACTCTGAATCTGCAAAAAAAACTGAATCTGTTGTATATTATTTCATCAAAACTTGTTCGTTACACTGCTTCAGTCGACGATCACGTATAGAAGCGCTTGAGGAGGTCTCCGTTCCATGCGCGCGGCTCGTCTGTCTCCCTCTGAATGTTGTAGAGTCTGTATGCTCCGTTGTTCAGCACCTTGGAGATGATGAAAGGCCCTTCCCAGGCCGGAGCCAACTTGTGGGGTCTTTGCTGATCCACTCGGAGCACTAAATCGCATGCTTGGAATGTGCGACTCCTGACGTGACGCGCATGAAAGCGTCACAAATCTTGCTGGTAAATTGTTGAGCGAGTGAGTGCCATCTCGCGTTCCTCCTCTAGAAGATTGACTCCATCTTGCCTTGCTTGTTCTGCTTCAGCTTCGTAGAAGAGTTCGACTCGTGGGGCATTGTGAAGCAGATCACTCGGAAGGACCGCTTCTGCTCCATAAACGAGGAAGAACGGTGATCGCCCCGTTGATCTGTTCGGAGTGGTGCGGAGGACCCAAAGCACTGAAGGTAACTCGGTGACCCATGCACCAGCAGCGTGTCCCACCTCTCGCAGGAGTCGAGGCTTCAAACCTTGAAGAATAAGCCCATTCGCCCGCTCAGCTTGTCTGTTGGATTGAGGATGTGCTACGGAAGCAAAATCCACTCGGATACCGTGACTCGCACATAAGCCTTTGAATCTGTCCGAGTCGAAGTTTGTCCCGTTGTCCGTGATTATGCTGTGAGGTACCCCGAATCTGGAAATGATGTCCCTGACAAACTTGACAGCCGTTGAGGCGTCGAGTTTCTTGATGGGCTTGGCTTCTATCCATTTTGTGAACTTGTCGACCGCCACCAACAGATGTGTGTAGCCTCCTTGGCCTGTCTTGAATGGTCCGATTGTATCTAATCCCCAAACTGCAAACGGCCACACAAGAGGGATCGTCTTTAATGCAGATGTTGGCTTGTGGGACTTGTTGGAGTAGAACTGACATCCTTCACATCGGTCGACCATAGCTTTAGCCATCTCGTTTGCCTGCAGCCAAAAGAAACCAGCTCTGAACGCCTTGGCGACGATTGCTCTCGAAGAAGCGTGATGACCGCAGGTTCCCAAGTGATTATCCTCTAGGATTAACTGCCCTTCCTCTGGGGAAATGCAACGTTGAAGAACACCTAAAACACTCTCCTTGTACAATTGACCATCAATGACAGTGAATGCCTTCGCCCTGCGGACTATTTGCCTGGCTTGGACTTCGTCTTCTGGATGTTCTTGCCTCAGGATATATGCAATGATCGGCACAATCCAATCGGGAATGACAGCCAAAATCTCCATGGCCAGATCAACCACAGCAGGTACATCGACTTCAGTCGGATCTGTTGAGCTCTTGGGTTGTACCGGTTCCTTTGTGAAGGGATCTTCTTTGACTGAGGGAAGGTGGAGGTGCTCGAGGCAGACATCACTCGGGACTGGTCTACAAGTGGATCCGAGTTTTGCCAACTCATCAGCTGCTTGGTTCTTCAGTCTCGGAACATGGTGAAGCTCCAGACCTTCAAACTTCTTCTCCAGCTTCCTCACTGCATTGCAGTATGTGGTCATGGTGGGGTTCCTGACGTCCCACTCTTTCATCACTTGATTGACCACCAAATCTGAATCGCCGTAGACCATCAAGCGACGGACGCCGAGTGAGATGGCCATGCGCAATCCGTAGAGGAGAGCTTCATACTCTGCCTCGTTGTTGGAGGAATCAAAGTGTATCTGCAGCACGTACTTGAGCTTGTCGCCCTTCGGTGATATGATCACAACACCAGCGCCGGAGCCATTCAACATCTTAGACCCATCGAAGAACATTGTCCAATGAGCCGAGTAGATGTGGGTCGGTTGCTGTTGTTCTACCCATTCTGCTATAAAGTCTGCCAGGGCTTGAGACTTAATAGCTTTCTTGGCCTCAAACTTGATGTCACAGTACAACATCTCCATTGCCCACTTCGCCACTCGGCCTGATGGTCTCGATTGTGGAGAATTTCCGACAACGGAGCATCAGAAACGACAGATACCGAGTGGTCTTGGAAATAATGAGCCACCTTCTTCGCAGTCATATAGATCCCCTAGATAAGTTTTTGATAATGGGGATACCTCTGCTTGGAAGGAGTCAGGACTTCGGAGACGTAGTATACTGGCCGCTGAACTTTGTGTGCTTTGCCTTCTTCTTCTCGCTCGATTGTAAGAACAGTACTGACGACTTGATTTGTAGCCGTGATATATAGAAGAAGGGGCTCTTTACTGAGCGGAGCAGTAAGAACCGGCTGGGTGGAAAGTAGGACTTTGAGGTCGTCGAATGCGACTTGGGCTTCGTCTGTCCACTCGAAGGTATCTGATTTCTTCATGAGTCGGTACAGAGGAAGTGCTTTTTCGCCGAGTCGACTAATGAACCTGCTGAAAGCCGCTAGGCAACCTGTGAGTCGTTGAACATCGTATATTCTGACCGGCCTCTCCATTCGGACGATGGTCCCGATCTTTTTGGGGTTGACGTCGATCCCTCGTTCGGAAACGAAGAAACGGAGTAACTTTCCGCTGGGAACACCGAATGAACATTTGGCTGGGTTGAGCTTGATATCGTACCTACGAAGGTTGGCGAATGTTTCTGCCAAGTCAGTCAGCAGGTCAGAACCTTTGCGTGACTTGACTATGATATCATCCATATATGCCTCCACATCTCGACCGATCTGGTCGAGGAGACATTTTTGGATCATGCACATAAAGGTAGCTCCTGCATTCTTCAGACCGAAAGGCATAGTGATGTAGCAGAAGCACCCGAATGGGGTGATGAAGGCTGTTTTTAACTCATCAGGACCATACAGACGGATCTCATGATAGCCCAAATAGGCATCAAGAAATGACAAACGCTCGCATCCCGCAGTCGAATCGACAATTTGATCTATGCGGGGGAGCGGAAAATGGTCTTTCGGGCAGACCTTATTGAGATGCTTGAAGTCAATGCACATTCGGAGCGACTTGTCCTTCTTGGGCACCATGACAACATTGGCGAGCCACTCGGAGTGGTGAACCTCGCGAATGAAGTTGGCGGCCAAAAGCTTGGCGACCTCTTCTCCGATTGCCTTCCTCTTGTGCGCGGCGGATCGGCGTAGGCGCTCTCGGACGGGCCGAGCGACGGGATCCACATGCAGTCGGTGCTCAGCCAACTCCCTGGGTACACCTGGCATGTCAGAGGGTTTCCATGCGAAGATGTCCCAGTTCTCACGGAGGAATTGGGTGAGCTCGGCTTCCTATTTAGGATCGAGGGTGGTGGAGATGTTCGTCGGGGCGGCAGAGTCGTCCGTCGGGTGGATGCTGACCTTCTTCGTCTCCCCCGCCGACTGGAACGCGGACTCAGAAGCTGGTTTCTTTGAGCGCATCAGGTCGGCAGGGTCGACTGTCTTCTTGTACTCGTCGAGCTTGAGTACAGCCATCTGCTGGTCGGCGATTCTTGATCCCTGCTGCAGACACTCTTCGGCTCGCTGACGGTTGCCCATGATGGTGATCACGCCTTTCGGGCCAAGCATCTTCAACTTCAAGTATACATAGCATGGACGTGCCATGAAGCTCACATATGTTGGGCGGCCCAGAATTGCGTGGTAAGCGCTCTGGAAATCCACCACCTCAAATGTGAGCTTCTCCTTGCGAAAGTTCTTGTTGGAGCCGAAAACGACATCCAACGCGATCTGGCCGAGTGACTTGGCCTTCCGTCCAGGGACGACTCCGTGGAACTGCATACTGCTCTCGCTGAGTCTGGACATCGGAATGCCCATTCCCTTGAGAGTGTCGGCGTACATGATGTTCAGCCTGCTACCGCCGTCCATGAGGACTTTGCGCAGTCGGACTCCTTCCACCACCGGGTCGACGACCAGAGCCTGTCTTCCTGGGGTGGGGACATGCGCTGGATGATCCGACTGGTCAAAAGTGATCGCAGTCTGAGACCATTTAAGGAACTTGGGGTTGGTCGGAACGGCCATGTTGACCTCCCTGTTCACCAGCTTCAGTCGACTCTTGCTTTCGATGTCAGCAAAAATCATGAGGGTTGCATGGACTTGGGGGAACGGATCCTCCTTATCCTCCTCATGTTATTCAGGATCCTTCTCACTCGGTTGTCCCTCGCTGAACCCCTGGATCAGGAGACGACACTGTCGAGTGGTATGCTTCGTGTATATGGGGTTGCCTTCTTCGTCCATCTTCGTGTGAACTGGACAAGGTTGGTCCAGGATGGGATTGTTGAACGACTTCTTCTTGGGGGTAAACTGCGCCTTCCCTTTGCCCTTGAACTTGGCACTGGTCACGGCTGTAGCTTCTGCTTGCGGTGTGGGCGGAACTTTCTGTTTCTGCTTCCGAGTATTACCTCCGTCAACATCGCCGACTGTCTTGTGCTTGCCGCTCCGGATGCGGTCCTCTTCCTCGCCATTTGCCTAGCGAGCCGCTATCTCCATCATCTTGCTCATGGAGATGTCGCCTGTTCGACCAAACTTTAGGTACAGCTCTCTGTACCGCACGCCTGCCTTGAAGGTGCAGACTGCTTGATGCTCGGTGACGTTCTCCACCATGTGGTAGAGAGTTGTCCAACGCTGGATGAAGTCACGCAGAGGCTCGTTCGGCTTCTGGACACAGTGCTGGAGCTCTACCAGGCCTACAGGGCGTTTGCACGTCCCTTCGAAGGTCCTAATGAACACTCGGGCCAGATCCGCCCAACTGTAAATGCTCGAGGGGGCCAACTGGTTCAGCCACGCTCGCGCCGAGCCGTCGAGCATCAGAGGGAGGTGCTTCATGGCGACGTGGTCGTCCCCTCCTCCGATCTGGACTGCCACTCGGTAGTCGTCTAGCCATGTTTCAGGCTTGGATTCTCCCGTAAATTTACCGATTCCCGCTGCCAATCGGAAGTTGGGCGGGATGTCGGCCGAGCGGATGGCTCGACTAAAACACTCGGGGCCGGAAACGATGGTCCTGCTTCCACTTGGACGGTCCATATCGTGACCATCGCGGTGGGCTCGACCCCTGTCGACTCTTTGTTGCGTGATTCGCCCTCTTGCGTCGGGTCTTGGGTCGTAAGTGTCGCCGACTGAACGCCGATCATCATGATGCCGAGGCCCATAGGGCCCACCCCGCGGAGGGGTGCGTGAGCGGCGGCGATCTTCATGGATCATGGAACGGCTGCCTCCCCTGTGGCGCTAATGGGAACCAGGGCTGTGAACCGACCGATGCGTGTTTGCATGGACGAAACTATTGTAGACCCGGTTGTGCGACTGGGAGACTGCCGAATTCTGCTGCTGCGCCGTGTGCAACAGGGCACGGATCTGCTCGATTCCCCTTCCTGCCTCTGAATCAGTCGGCTGGAGGGAATCAGCAATCTTGGCAGCCGCAGCCAAGTTGAGGAGAGGTGTGCGGAACAACTCCACGTTGCTCCGCCGAGTGTGCCGACTGGCAGAACGGCGAGGTGGACGGCGTGCACCGGATGCTTCACCGATCTCGCGCTCACTCCGGCCAGCTTGACGGGGATCTTCATGGGAGCTGGCCATGTGTACTTCTGCTGCAGGCCCGCGACCCGCGTACTCGGAAGGGAACTCAGTCGGAACTGAGCCCGACAGCTGGGAACGCGGGGCAACCACAACAGACTCTAGAACTGCCACTTGAGAAGACACGATCTGACGCGCTCGGGCATGCTGCACCCAACGTTGGAGACGCGGACTGCGGGACCGCTTGTTGCGGCGCATGACGGAGGTGCAGGTCGACAACGGAGCCGATTGTTGGAGAAGAAGAATGCCGCGGGCGCTGGCACGGAAGTGCATGGCCCCGCGACGGGGAAGCGCCTCGACGTCGAGAGGTGCCTCCCGAAGCCACGCCGAATTGTCGACGGTGAAGGAGAGAGCGCCGAAGAAGATCAGGTGACCCATGCTCGAATCTCCACCGGTCGACATGACGAAAGGAAGTAGTCGCAAACTCGCCGGAAGTCGCTTAGACGCCTGCCGCACGGTGGGCGCCAACTATCGTGGGTATAAGCCTGACAGTAGGGTACGAATGAGATGGGCAGAGTCCTAGCTACGGCGAGGTTGTATGAGTTCAGGCCCCTCTGCGGTGGAGGTAACAGCCCTACGTCTCAGTGCTCTCGGAGCTTGTTGTCGAGTGGAATATGGAATACAATGATTTGCTAACCCCTTTACCAGTGGGGGAGGGTGGCTTATATAGAGTGCGCTGCCCTCCACAACGGTTCTGATTCAGGGGCGGAGTAGTGGCGATTGAATGTGTACGTTACAGGTAACGGACGACCTAAATGCTAATAAATGCACGTGGAAACGTACGACCGTTTCCCCCCACAGGAGTCACAGTGTACCGAGTGGTATCCAGACGATCAGCTAGATACGCTCCGAATGTTACTCTCCGACTGGACGTCATCGAGGATCTGCTACCGACTAGATGATGGGGATTCCTTAATTCAGTCGGAACTGACTAAGGCCCTTGTCCTTTGGGAGGGGTAGTCCTTGGGTAGGACCTATAAGGCAGGCCTATGACCCTACCCTAGGACTATAACCCCATCAGGGACCCTTGAGGGCGGTCATCGAACCCGTACAAACAAGGTTGGGCAATCTCCACAACTTAATTGGAGGCTCCCAACAACACCACAAAGCTTCACCACAATGACATATGGCTTTGAGGTGACCACAAATGCTCGGGGCAATCTCCACAACTTAATTGGAGACCTCGACGCTTGCCCGAAGCTTTACACCATAATGATTGAGCTCCGAGGCACCACTAAGCTTCTAGGATGCCAAAGCATCCATGAAGAACAATCTCTAGGGGTACCAAGTACCCAAGGGCAATAAGCTTCTCAAACTTCACTTCCACGTATCACCGTGGGGAACTCAAATTTATGCACCAAATGCAATGGCAAGGGCACACGGAGTGCCCAAGTCCTCCACTCCCAAATCCCACCACAACAATTAATGCTATGGTGGAAAATGAGAGGAAGAACAAAGAAGAACACAAAGAACTAGATCCAAGGGGTTCCTCACTTAGAGGAGAAAGTGATTGGCGGAAATGTGGATCTAGATCTCCTCTCTCTTTTCCCTCAAAAAGGAGCAAGAATCATTGGAGGGATTGAGAGTTAGCAAGATCGAAGAAGGTCAACAATGGGGGAAGAACACAAGCTCAATAGCTGGATTAGGTCCAATGGGGAAGAAGACCCCCTTTATATAGTGGGGGAAAGAATTTGCTCGTTACCCCTACTTTCAGCCCGAGCACATCGGTACCACCGCTCCTAGGAGTGGTACTACTACACGGCACATCCAACTGCCACTGGAGTAAAAAATTACTTCCGTGCCTACCTCCGCTGAGGCTGCGGTTGTGAAAAAGTCTGACAGCACGGTAGTACCGGACGGTACTACCGCTGTCACCTACGGTACTACTGCTGGCCATTGAAATTGCCATAACTTTCGCATACGAGCTCCGAATCAAGGAAACTCAAGCTTGCTGGATTCGGGACGACAAGAGCTATCCAAACAGCGAGGAGGAGATCTTAAGAACATGCAATTATGAAAATGACAAGGATATAGAGATGTGATACCTCTATGAAATGAAGAACCGGCAAAAACTTCCAACATCGGGAACATCATAAAAGATGCATATGGACTCCGTTTTCGATGAACTCGAGTTTGTCATGAAGATGACCATAAGCTCTAAAACTCACAAAGAGAAACACCAAACAAGAACCAAGAAATATGATGCAAGGATGCAAATGGTTTGAGCTCTCAACGAACGATACGATCAAGCTACTCACTTGAGAGCCCCCCTTGACAGTACAACAATCTATCCTAAAATAGAAAAACCTATCAAGGGCAAACCTATACCTTGCACCTAGTCCTCTTGAGCTAGATGACGATGATCTTGGCTTCCTCAAGATGGACCACCTTTCTTGATTGCGTTGGTTTGATGAAGACTAGTTGATTGCTCCCCCATACTCACTATGGGTGAGCCACTCTTGAGCACATCTTCACAAGTCCATTACCACCATAATGGATGACAAGCTTCAAGCATGATATCTTCGTGATGCTCCAATTGAGCTTGCACACCGCAATCTTGATGACAATCACCACTTGATGTCTTCCTTCATAGGTTGAATGAGATCTTCCTTTTGACGCAAACCCATGGAAACACACCTAACCCCACATAGAACTCTCATGAAGACCATGGGTTAGTACACAAAAGCGTTATGGACAATGCTTACCACACCACAACAAGGTAGCAAGTAACGAAAGTGAGAATAAACGATATTGCAATGCTTGAAAAGGAGGCCTACGGTCCATACTTTCGCTAGTGCAATCTCTCAACAATGCTAATATAATTGGACCACATAAAAATCCCTCAACGTGCGATAAAGAATCACTCCAAAGTTATCTAGCGGAGAACATAACAATAAATTGTTTGTAGGGTACGAAACCACCTCAAAGTTATTCTTTCCCATCAATCTTTCCAAGAGTTTGTACTAAGATAACAAGTTATCCTTTTTGATGGATCTATCAAGAGTTCATACTAAAATGACACCATAACAAATTCAGATTCATAATACTCAATCCAAGACAAAGAACTTCAAGGAGCACACCAAGATTTCTATCGAAGAACATAGTATGAAAACGTGCAATCAACCCCTATGCCTAGATTACCCCAATGTCACCTCGGGAATCCACGAGTTGATTCCACAACATATATCAAGTGGATCACTTGAATACCCCAATGTCACTACGGGTATCCGCATGCAAGACATATATCATGTGCTCTCAAACCTGAATATTCAATCCAACATAACGAGATCTTAAAGTGAAAGACTCAATTCATCACAACAATGGCATGGGACAAACACTATATGATCCAACTATATTAACAAAGCCCATGATATATCATGATCATGACATCTCAAGAACACGAGAGAGAGATAGAGATTAGACATACAACTACTGGTACAAACCCTCAGCCCCGAGGGTGGACTACTCCCTCCTCTTCATGGCCTCCATCGGGATGATGAAGATGGCCATCCGAGATGATCTCCCCTTCTTGCAGGGTGCCAAAACGGGCTCCTGATTGGTTTTTGTGGCTACAGAGGCTTGCAACGGCGAAACTTATCATCTAGGGTTATTTTTGGAGGTTTCTCTATTTATAGGAATTTTTAGCGTTGGGATCACGCCAAGATGGGACACGAGCTCCCCACTAGGTACGAGGCTGCGCTAGGGGGGCAGGCACTGTTGGAAATATGCCCTAGAGGCAATAATAAAATGGTTATTATCATATTTCCTTGTTCATGATAATCGTCTATTGTTCATGCTATAATTGTATTAACAGGAAAGAGTAATACATGTGTGAATAAATAGATCACAATGTGTCCCTAGCAAGCCTCTAGTTGGCTAGCTCGTTAGTCAATAGATGATCATGGTTTCCTGGTCATGGGCATTAGATGTCATTGATAACGGGATCACATCGTTGGGAGAATGATGTGATGGACAAGACCCAATCCTAAGCATAGCACTAGATCATATTATTCGTATGCTAAAGCTTTTCCAATGTCAAGTATCTTTTCCTTCGACCGTGAGATTGTGCAACTCCCGGATACCGTAGGAGTGCTTTGGGTGTATCAAATGTCACAACGTAACTTGGTGACTATAAAGGTGCACTACGGGTACCTCTGAAAGTGTCTGTTGGTTGGTACGAATCGAGATCGGGATTTGTCACTCTTAGCGATCTTCAAAGGTATGAAGATGCACTCACCCCTCTCTCATTGCTGGTCTCTCCATAGGAAGATCTGAATATGCATAGGATTTTTTTTAATTTATGCTACGTTACCCGAGAGTGGCATCCGAGCCAGGTTTTCTATGTGTAGATTCTATGCACGAGTAGAACACAAAAGGTTGTGGGCGATGATTTGTCAATTGCTTGCCGCTACTAGTCTTATTGTTTTCCGGTGGTATTGTGGGATGAAGCGGCCCGGACCCACCTTACACGTACGCTTACGTGAGACTAGTTCCACCGACAGATATGCACACCGTGCATAAAGGTGGCTAGCGGGTGTCTGTCTCTCCCACTCTAGTCGGATTGGATTTGATGAAAAGGGTCCTTACGAAGGGTAAATAGCTTTGGCATATCATCGTTGTGGCTGTCACGTAGGTAAGAAGGCGTTCTTGCTAGAAACCCAAATCAGCCACGTAAAACTTGCAACAACAATTAGAGGACGTCTAACTTGTTTTTGCAGGGTTTGACATGTGATGTGATATGGCCAAAGTTGTGATGTTGCATGTATGATGTATGAGATGATCATGTTATTGTAATAGGTTTCATGACTTGCATGTCGATGAGTATGACAACCGGCAGGAGCCATATGAGTTGTCTTAATTTATTGTATGAGATGCAACGCCATGTGCTTACTACTTTTACTTCATTGCTAACGGTTAGCTATAGTAGTAGTGATAGTAGTAGTTGGCGTGACGACTTCACGGAGACACGATGATGGAGATCATGATGATGGAGATCATGGCGTCACACCGGTGAGGATGATGATCATGCGATGCCTGAAGATGGAGATCGAAAGAGCAAAGATGATAATGGCCATATCATGTCACTATATGATTGCATTGTGATGTTTATCATGTTTTACATCTTATTGCTTAGAACGACGGTAGCATAATAAGATGATCCCTCTTAAAATTTCAAGAATGTATTCCCCTAAGTGTGCACCGTTGCGAAGGATCGTTGCCTCGAAGCACCACGTGATGATCGGGTGTGATAGATTCTAACGTTCGCATACAACAGGTGTAAGCCAGATTTACGCACGCGAAACACCTAGGTTGACTCGACGAGCTTAGCATGTACAGACATGACCTCGAATACAAGAGACCGAAAGGTCGAACATGAGTCGTATGGTTGAATACGATCAACATGAAGTTGCTCACCATGGTGACTAGTCCGTCTCACGTGATGATCGGACACGGGTTAGTCAACATGGATCATGTATCACTTAGATGACTAGAGAGATGTCGATTTAAGTGGGAGTTCATACTTAATTTGATTAAATGAACTTAATTGTCATGAACTTAGTCTAAAAGTTGTCTTTATAAATATTGTAGATGGCCAACGTCAACCTCAATTTCAACGCATTCCGAGAGAAAAACAAGCTGAAAGATGATGGTAGTAACTATGCGGACTAGGTTCGCAACTTGAAGCTCATCCTTGAAGCAGCTAAAAAGGCTTATGTCCTTGATGCTCCGCTAGGTGACCCTCCCGCTCCCGCGGCAGCCCAGGACATTCTGAACGTCTGGCAAACGCGGAGTGATGACTACTCTCTGGTTAGGTGTGGCTTGTTATACAGTTTAGAAACGGGGCTCCAAAGGCGTTTTGAGCAACACAGTGCATATGAGATGTTCCAAGAGCTAAAGCTGGTTTTTCAAGCTCATGCCGTGTCGAGAGATATGAAGTCTCCGACAAGTTCTTTAGCTATAAGATGGAGGAGAACAGTTCTGTCAGTGAGCACATACTCAAAATGTCTCGGTTCCACGGTCGTCTGACTTCACTTGGAGTCGAACTTCCGGATGATGCTATAATTGATAGAATCCTCCAGTCTCTCCCACCAAGCTACAAAGATTTTGTGCTGAACAACAACATGCAAGGAATGTAGAAGACCATTCCCGAGTTGTACTCGATGCTCAAGTCTGCAGAAGTAGAAATCAAGAAAGAGCATCAAGTGTTGATGGTCAACGAGACCACTAGTTTCAAGAAGGGCAAGGGTAAGAAGAACTTCAAGAAAGAAGGCAAAGCCGTTGCCGCGCCCGGTAAGCCAGATGCCGGGAAGAAGAAAAATAATGGACCCAAGCCTGAGACTGAGTGCTTCTATTGCAAGGGAAAGGGTCACTGGAAGCGAAACTGCCCCAAATACTTAGCGGACAAGAAGGCCGGCAACGTTAAAGGTATATGTGATATACATGTTATTGATGTGTACCTTACAGCGCTCGTAGTAGCTCCTGGGTATTTGATACCGGTGTTGTTGCTCACATTTGCAACTCAAAGCAGGAACTGCGGAATAAGCGGAGACTGGCCAAGGACGAGGTGACGATGCGCGTCGGGAATGGCTCCAAGGTCGATGTGATCGCCGTCGGCACGCTACCTCTACATCTACCGTCGGGATTAGTTTTAAACCTTAATAATTGTTATTTAGTACCAGCTTTAAGCATGAACATTGTATCAATGTCTTGCTTAATGCGAGGCGGCTACTCATTTAAGTCAGAGAATAATGGTTGTTCTATTTATATGAGTGATATGTTTTATGGTCATGCTCCACTGGTGAATGGTTTATTCTTGATGAATCTCGATCATGATGTTATGCATATTCATAGTGTGAGTACCAAAAGATGTAAAGTTGATAATGATAGTCCCACATACTTGTGGCACTGCCGCCTTGGTCATATCGGCGTTAAGCGCATGAAGAAGCTCCATACTGATGGACTATTAGAGTCTCTTGACTTTGAATCATTTGACACATGCGAACCGTGCCTCATGGGCAAGATGACTAAGACTCCATTCTCAGGAATAATTGAGAGAGCAACCGACTTATTGGAAATAATACATACTGATGTGTGTGGTCCAATGAACGTTGAAGCTCGCGGTGGCTATTGTTATGTTCTCACTCTCACCGATGATTTGAGTAGGTATGGGTATATCTACTTGATGAAGCACAAATCTGAGACATTTGAAAAGTTCAAGGAATTTCAGAGTGAGGTCGAGAATCAACGTGACAGAAAAATTAAGTTTCTACGATTTGATCGTGGAGGAGAATATTTGAGTCACGAGTTTGGCACACACCTAAGGAAGTGTGGAATCGTTTCACAACTGACGCCGCCTGGCACACCGCAATGCAACGGAGTGTCTGAACATCGTAATCACACTTTATTAGATATGGTACGATCTATGATGTCTTTTACCGACTTACCGCTATCATTTTGGGGATACGCATTAGAAACTGCAGCATTCACTTTAAATAGGGCACCGTCTAAATCCGTTGAGACGACACCGTATGAACTATGGTTTGGCAAGAAACCTAAGTTGTCGTTTTTAAAGTTTCGGGCTGCGATGCTTATGTGAAGAAACTTCAACCAGAAAAGCTCGAACCCAAAGCGGAGAAATGAGTATTCATAGGATACCCTAAGGAAACTATTGGGTATACCTTCTATCTTAGATCCGAAGGTAAAACCTTTGTTGCCAAGAACGGATCCTTTCTAGAGAAAGAGTTTCTCTCGAAAGAAGTAAGTGGGAGGAAGGTAGAACTTGATGAGGTAACTACACCCCCTCTCGAACAGGAAAGTAGCGCATCGCGGGAAATTGTTCCTGTGGTGCCTACACCAACTGAAGAGGAAGTTAATGATAATGATCATGAAGCTTCAGATCAAGTTACTACTTAACCGCGAAGGTCCACAAGGGCACGCTCTGCACGAGACTGGTACGGCAACCCTGTGATGGAAATCATGTTGTTAGACAACGGTGAACCTTCGAACTATGAAGAAGAGATGGCGGGCCCGGATTCCAACAAATGGCTTGAAGCTATGAAATCCGAGATAGGATCCATGTATGAGAACAAAGTATGGACTTTGGTGGACTTGCCCGATGACCGGCGAGCCATAGAAAATAAATGGATCTTCAAGAAGAAGGCTAATGCAAACGGTAATGTAACCGTTTATACAGCTCGACTTGTCGCAAAGGGTTTTCGAAAAATTCAAGGAATTGACTACGAAGAGACTTTCTCTCCCGTAGCGAAGCTGAAATCAGTCCGAATCATGTTAGCAATTGCCGCCTTTTATGATTATGAAATTTGGCAAATGGACGTCAAAACAGCGTTCCTTAACGGGAACCTTAAGGAAGAGTTGTATATGATGCAACCAGAAGGTTTTGTCGACCCTAAGGGTGCTAACAAAGTGTGCAAGCTCCAGCGCTCCATCTATGGGCTAGTGCAAGCATCTCGGAGTTGGAACATTCGCTTTAATGAGGTGATTAAAGCGTTTGGGTTCATACATGTTTATGGAGAAGCCTGTTTGTACAAGAAAGTGAGTGGGAGCTATGTAGCTTTCGTCATACTGTATGTGGATGACATATTATTGATGGGAAACAATATAGAGATGTTGGAGAGCATAAAGGCCTATTTGAACAAGAGTTTTTCAATGAAGGACCTTGGAGAAGCTGCATACATATTAGGCATCAAGATCTATAGAGATAGATCGAGACGCCTCATAGGTCTTTCGCGAAGTACATACCTTGACAAGATACTGAAGAAGTTCAATACGGAAAACTCAAAAGAAGGATTCTTGCCAGTTTTGCAAGGTGTGAGATTGAGTAAGACTCAGTCGCCGACCACGGCAGCAGATAGAGAGAAGATGAGTACTGTCCCCTACGCTTCAGCCGTAGGCTCTCTTATGTATGCCATGATGTGTACCAGACCTCATATAAACCTTGCCATAAGTTTGGTAGGGAGGTACCAAAGTGATCCCGGTATGGAACACTGGACAGCGGTCAAGAATATCCTTAAGTATCTAAAAAGGACTAAGGAAATGTTTCTCGTTTATGAAGGTGACGAAGAGCTCGTCGTAAAGGGTTACGTCGACGCTAGCTTCGACACAGATCCGGATGACTCTAAGTCATAGGCCGGATACATATATGTTTTGAATGGTGGGGCAGTGAGCTAGTGCAGCAGCAAGCAAGAAGTCATGGCAGCATCTACATGTGAAGCGGAGTACATAGCTGCTTCAGAAGCAGCTCATGAAGGAATTTGTATGAAGGAGCTCATCACCGACCTTGGAGTGGTTCCAAGCTCGTCGGGTCCAATGACACTCTTCTGCGATAACACTGGGGCCATTGCCATAGCCAAGGAGCCCAGGTTTCACTGGAAGACGAAGCACATCAAACGCCGCTACAACTCCATCCAAGACCATGTCCAGAGTGGAGTAATAGAGATTTCTAAAGTACACACGGATCTGAATGTTGCAGACCCGTTGACTAAACCTCTTCCACGAGCAAAACATGATCAACACCATAATGCTATGGGTGTTCGATACATCACAATGTAACTAGATTATTGACTCTAGTGCAAGTGGGAGACTGTTGGAAATATGCCCTAGAGGCAATAATAAAATGGTTATTATCATATTTCCTTGTTCATGATAATCGTCTATTGTTCATGCTATAATTGTATTAGCAGGAAACAGTAATACATGTGTGAATAAATAGATCACAATGTGTCCCTAGCAAGCCTCTAGTTGGCTAGCTCGTTAGTCAATAGATGATCATGGTTTCCTGGTCATGGGCACTAGATGTCATTGATAACGGGATCACATCATTGGGAGAATGATGTGATGGACAAGACCCAATCCTAAGCGTATCACTAGATCGTATTGTTCGTATGCTAAAGCTTTTCCAATGTCAATTATCTTTTCCTTCGACCGTGAGATTGTGCAACTCCCGGATACCGTAGGAGTGCTTTGGGTGTATCAAACGTCACAACATAACTTGGTGACTATAAAGGTGCACTACGAGTATCTCTGAAAGTGTTTGTTGGGTTGGTACGAATCGAGATCAGGATTTGTCACTCTGTGTGACGGAGAGGTATCTCTGGGCCCACTCGGTAGAACATCATCATGAGCTCAATGTGACTAAGGAGTTAGTCACACGATGACGTGCTACGGAACAAGTAAAGAGACTTACCAGTAACGAGATTGAACAAGGTATAGGTATACCGACGATCGAATCTCGGGCAAGTTCTATACCGACAGACAAAGAGAATTGTATACGGGATTGATTGAATCCTTTACATCGTGGTTCATCCGATGATATCATCGTGGAGCAAGTGGGAGCCACCATGGGTATCCAGACCCCACTGATGGTTATTGGCCGGAGAGGTGTCTCGGTCATGTCTGCCTGTCTCCCGAACTCGTAGGGTCTACACACTTAAGGTTCGATGACGCTAGGGTTATAGGGAATTGTTATACGAGGTTATAGAAAGTTGTTCGGAGTCCCGGATGAGTTCCCGGACGTCACGAGGAGCTCCGGAATGGTCCGAAGGTAAAGATTGATATATAGGACGGATGGTTTCGGACACCGGAAGTGTTTCGGGCGTCACCGGTAACGTACCGGGACCACCGGGACCACCGGAGGTGGCCCCGGGGGTCCACCGGAAGGGGGAAACGACCCCGGGAGGCTAGATGGGCCAAGTGCGGGAGGGAACCAGCCCCTAGGTGGGCTGGTGCGCCCCCACTCAGCCCATGGCGCAAGAAGAAGGGAGAGGGGGGGAACCCTAGCGCAGGTGGGCCTAAGGCCCACCAGAAGGGTGCGCCACCCCTCCTCCCCCCTTGGCCGCCGCACCTCCCCCATCTAGGGCTGCCGCCCCTCCCAGGAGAGAGAAACCCTCAAGGGGGCGCGGCCCCTCCCCCCTATATATAGTGGGCACTTTTGGGCTTTTGGAGACACAGTTTTCCCTCTCCCTCGGCGCAACCCTGCTCTTCTTTCTCCTCCTCTCTGCCGGTGCTTGGCGAAGCCCTGCCGGGAGACCTCGTCTCTCCATCGACACCACGCCGTCGTGTTGCCGGAGATCTTCCCCAACCTCTCCCTCCTCCTTGCTGGATCAAGGTGCGGGAGACGTCACCGGGCTGCACGTGTGTTGAACGCGGATGTGTCGTAGTTCGGCACTAGATCAGAATCACACCGCGATCTGAATCGCCGCGAGTACGACTCCATCAACCGCGTTCTAGTAACGCTTCCGCTTAGCGATCTTCAAAGGTATGAAGATGCACTCACCCCTCTCTCGTTGCTAGTCTCTCCATAGGAAGATCTGAATATGCGTAGGATTTTTTTTTGAATTTATGCTACGTTACCCGACAGGCACACCCTGGTGCCTAGTGGGTAGACTGGGCCTCCTCTCTGGTGGTTCTTTGCTCATGTGGATGTCTTCTTGGTAGAAAAAAATCTCCAAAAAGTTTCGTTCATTTGGACTTCGTTTGATATTGATCTGCAAAGTAAAAAACAAGCAAAAAAACAACTGGCAGTGGGCACTATGTTAATAGGTTAGTCCCAAAAAATGATATAAAGTTGATATAAAATGATTGCAAAAACATCCAAGAATGATAATATAACAACATGGAACAATCAAAAATTATAGATACATTGGAGATGTGTTAGTGGAGAAAACAAAAAATTACGCGGGGAAAATTCAGTTTGGACAGAGTTGACCGGATGTCCGGGCTATCTCGGAAATCTGAGGGGCTCGGTCGTCCGATAGTGTCCGGATTTTCGGGGTGCTCCATTGTCCGACACCCGAGGACCGGCCAGGCGGATGAACTCGAGGCAAATCTGGATGAACACTCAAAATTTTGGCAATTTGATGGGTGAAAAAGGTGGGGATGATGGGGAAAAGGTAGATCCATTTGTCCACAATGAAATCCATGGATCCAAATCAACAAAATATCTTCAAATCCAACGAATCCAAGAAATTTTGGTATGACTATTTTTCTGGGGATTTTTTGAAATTAGGTCAAATCAAAACAAAAATTGGCTAGAAAGTGGGGGATGAGACTCCAAGGTGTGAATCAACGTGGCTCATGATACCAATGATACGGGGTTCACCCGTGGTGGTTGATCTTTTCACACTTGGAGGGGGAAAAGGGAGAAAACCAAGAGAAACACACGAACTCAAGAACGATCTATAATCACACATCCACTAGATCCACTCAAACACAAGATGTACATAGATCCAAAGACAAAAAAGGATACACGTAACCGATAGTCTTCCCTACGAGATGGGCCTTGTATCCACGAGGGGATCTTCCCTACAAGAGGGGCCTTGGCATCACTATGGATCTTCTCACATGGAGGACATCTCCATGGGAGGAGGATATTATATGGAGCTAAGCTCAACAAATGTTTGTTAAATCATTAGCTAACCCAAAATGAAGATGGGGGAGGAGTATTTGTAGTACTAGGAGAAATAGAGGGGTACATGGGCTATGGCCCAAGGGCATGTCCGTAGACAGGGCTCGGACATTCGAAAGACGTCGGTCGTCCGGAGGCTCAGCAGGGCTCGGACGTGTGGCACGGTCTGGTCGTCCGAGGACTTTGGATCAGTAGCGACGTTGCCGGATTTCAGGAGCTTGTCGGATGTCCGAGGTTCGGTCATCCGGCGTGGTCCAGATTTTTGAGGTTTTGGTAATGTCTTGGCGAGGTCGGGTGTCCCGGCGGGGTCGGCTGACCGGACGCTGTGGCGTGGGGCCTGGGGAGGCTCTAGGCATCGGTCGCCTGGACGAGCTCGGACGTCCGGACGCTGGGACGGTTCGGACGTCCGACCAGGCTCGGTTGTCCGGCCGCTTGAGTGTTTACCGTCGGCTCGTCATTTTCGCGTTCCTCCGCGATTGGTCCATGGCTTCCTTTTGAGTACGCGAGTATGGGAGAGTCTGTGCTTGAGGCAGTGACCATGTCTTGAGTGGATCAAATGATAGGTGAGCAAGGAGATATGTCACCTCGATTTCAATGGCACATGTACGGGCTCCCGTCATGGGACCACTTAGGGCATCCACAACGTTTAGAGGATGGCTTGCCTCTAAGCTGGGACCCACGTTGGATTATTAGAGTCAGCTTAAGATTACGCAGTGTATGCCAAATGTTCCCTGCCTCTAAGTTGTCGGCTCCTTTCCATCCTCTTGACATGGCACATGCATGCTCTCCTTCTATGACATGTAGGGCCAATGAATTATTTCATTTCATTGAAAGAATTGGAGGCTGCCTCCAAGCGTAGCGTCGATGCTAAACAAATTTAGCTTAGAGGCTGTTCTCACAGTATATAACGTCTGCCTCTATGGCCTTAGAGGTAGCAAAACATCACACTGTGGATGCTCTGATAGCTTGAGGTGTTGGTGATGTATCCATGGAGAAGATCATGGAATGCGCTGTATGAGATTTAGTTTTGAAGATCTCGACGCGAGAAATCCAACGATAAAAATGGTTCGAGATATGGATGCATGTTAAGAGATATAAAAAATTATATAAAAAACGAATCTCCGAAAAAGAAAAACTTCCACGTTGTGACAAATGACGCACATGCAATATAACAGATGTCACAACCATAGTTGATGGGAGTGTCTTTTATAAAAAGTATCCCTTAATTAATGATTTTGCCATATATCAGGTATTTCTAACATCTGAAAAAATATCTGGTGCTACCGGAGCACCTCACATTAGGTGCTTCCGCGCGACCTCGGTCGTCAATCTGAGATCTAATGGATGTGAACCAAAGCGCCATTTCATTAATGTTTGGAAGATTTTTATAAAACATTTATGCTGAATTTATCTTTTTTGTTTCTCGATGTGTATTTTCAGTTTTGATTTGAATTTTTTAGGGATTGTATGTTCATGTGATGTGAACATTCATATTTTTTAGGATTGTACGTTCATGTGATGTGAACATTCATATTTTTTAAGAATTTTTTGAAACATTTACATGTGGATTTTTAAAATTGGAAGCACTTAATGTAAGGTGGTTTCATAGCACCAGATATTCACCCCATTGACCAAAGGGAGACATCAAAACAGGTTCAAAAACCTCTGGTAAAATTTCTCTCTTCCTTTTAATATATACTCCCTCCGTACCTAAATATAAGTTTTTTAAGATATTTCACCAGGTGTCTACATACGAAACAAAATGAGTGAATTTATACCTTAAAATATGTCTACATACATCCGTATGTAGTCCATTAATGAAACTCTTAGAAAGACTTATACTCCCTCCGTCCAGAAATACTTGTCCTAAAAATAGATATAATGGATGTATCTATAACTAAAATAAATCTAGATACATTCATATCTAGTACAAGTATTTCTGGACGAAGGGAGTATTTAGGAACAGAGGGAGTATATGACGTGGTATTTTGACACAAACTGACCTTTTCCTCCCTCTTCCATTGACGACAGCGAACGAGTCGTTATCCGTGTGTTAAAAAGGGCCGCCCTCGTGTCTCCATCCCCTCTTTCACCAACGCGGCACATAGCGTGGCGGTAGGTGCACGAGACCCGCACCGCGCTGCGTGTCCACACACACGCATACGAACAACCGGTTGGACCTCCTCCTCCTCCTCGGCTCCACTTTCCTGCCTCTCCCGGTCTCCCCCTCGTCGCCTCTTCCAGTGCTCTCTACTGCTCGCTCTCCACCCCCACCCCGCTCTCGTCCGGCGTCGTCTCCCCCTTCCACCTCCCTCGCGGTTTGCCCCGCCGGCGGCGACGCGGACCTGCTGGTGCTGGTGCTGGTGCTGGGTCGGTTTCTTCTCTTGCGGGTAAGGAACCCTATCCTGTCCTGACTGAGTGGATTATCTTGTTCGTCTTGCGGTTACCTTCTTCCCTTTGCTGCGTGGCGGCCGGCGACCGAAGCCTGAATCCCCGTCGCGGTAGGTGCCGATTTGTCTGTCTGCTGCGTGGTGGACTGGTTGGTAGGTGCCCTTGCTAATCTAGTCCATCCACCCGTACCTGGTCTGCCTGCCTTAGCCGCTTCTTCTTCTTCAGCGCGCCAGACCGATCTGAGATGGCCCCGTAGCGCGGCCGCAGCTTATTTTGTATGAATTCGTTAGATTTGTTCTACTAACGGGAGTTGGAGTGTTAGAGTTCAGAGCAAGAGGAAATAGCTCAAAATGTTATGCTCTCCTAGTCTCGTCGGAAGCCGTAGTGTTCCTGACTGAGTACCCCTCTTGGATTGACTTCTGTATGCTAATATCTGGAATTCAGACACCTGCTGCTTCTGTATGTTAATATATTTGGAATTTGAGACACCTGCTGGTCACTGCTTTCCTCTTTGCCATGAAAGAGTACTTCCAATTGCTCACAACATCTGTCCCTACCGATTAGACTCATATGCGTGTTTATGCAGAAGAAATTACATTGTGGATATAATTTTCTCTCCGATGCAGCAAGATGACCCCATCCTGACACACTTGCAGGATTTATGTGCCAAGCTGGCTACTGTTCTGTTTTATTCCTCGGATCAGACTTGTTGAACTGATTCCAGCAAGGAGGAATCTGCCAAGCAGCTTGGTGTTAAGTTTGGATCTTCCCTAAACAGCTCTAGATTAAATGGGGGAAGGTAATTGCTTTTTCAACCTTGTATCTATCTTTTGCGTTAAACTTTTGAGATTTGTTTTGCCGCTAGATCGCTTATGTTATGCAGGATCTTTTCGCGTTAAACTTTTGAGATTTGTTTTGCCGCTAGATCGCTTATGTTATGCAGGATCTTTTCGCGTTAACCTTGAGATTTGTTTTGCCGCTAGATCGCTTATGTTATGCAGGATTTTTTGAGTTAAACTTAAGATTTCCTTCGCCGCTAGATCACTTACGTTGTGCAGGAGAACAGAACCCTTAGTCTGTCATTGTAAAAGACAGTAACATCTATTACGTGATGTTGACATACGTGGTAGCATAATAGTGTATAAACATCAGTGAGATATAACATAATTAGGATTCAGAGTTTACAGTTGTTCCTCTGTTTATTAGGGCTTTAGCTTGATCATGATGTGCATTATTTTTAATTTTGTTCATACGATTACTTCTTACTCCGAATCACACTTGGCATTGCACAGCAAGCTCGGATGAACTTTGCCATTGTCAAGGGTGTCTTGGCAAGTACACCCTACTCAGAGATGAAGAGAACCCACAGCTGGCGAAGTTTGAGAGACGGCTTCCTTGCTTTGGTTGCGGAATAGGATGGTCCTCGTAAGAATCCTTTACCATCTACACAAACTTCAGTTCAGTTTCCATATTCTGCATCTGGCAATATCAAACATGTTTCGGTTGCAGATTTCTTTTAGGTTTCTTGTGTCCATTGCTTTGGTACTACGCGACGACTCTTTACTGCTGCAAGTACTACAATAGGGACCCCCGAGAGCGCCCGGGTCTTGCTGCCTCTGCTATTGCGGTAGGTTGTCCTTGCACTGTAAATCCTGAACATGTTGCTATAATTAATGTAGCTTGAAAGAAAACAACTCATAGATGCAAAGTAGTGTAATAGATAAACCATATCTAAGGCACAGAAAGCTAAAGAGTTTTCCTGTAGAAAGTCATTTCTTCATGCATGTAAACAATCATGCAACCTGATAGCAGATGCATTGTTGGCTCTGTCACCATATTTTTTTTTTGAGGGAAAGACAAAGCTTTATAAATCAACCACGCTCGGGCATATCGCCCAACACGCAAGATGCCACATTGGGCGGTACAATCGAGTCCCATTCAACACAGCTATGAGCGGCACATCTACTGCCGATCTGGGCTAGTTCGTGTGCAACTGTGTTCACATTGCGTTTACATACAGTGATATTCCAATAAGGGAACCATATTTTGAGCTGGTACTTCAGATCCTCGATGATGACGGCATAGGGCGAGGCATCAGCTCGGGAGACGTCCATGGCTTCCACGAGAAGTTGCGAGTCTGTCTCGAAGATAACTCTGATGACTCCTATCTCAGTAGCAGTCGTCACCGCCGCCGCTAGGGCATGAAGCTCGGCTCCAAAGGCATCCGTCACTTGCTCCTTCCTTCCTGCTCGCGCTACCAGGAGAGTACCATAGGCTTACCCGGCGTGAATGCACCATCGAGGTTGATTTTGATCAGCTCATCTCGCGGAGGTTGCCAGCGGTCCAGTGTACGTTTGGGTGCAGCCGGGCCTAGGATTTCGGCATATTCCATTGCATCACAGCGGGCTCATCTGACGATCTCGGACGGCTGTGCAGAAGGATCCCCCTCTCTGATTCTATTCCCGGTTATTCCACCAATGCCACCAGAATGTGATGATGAGAACGCGTTTCTTCTCGGCTAGCCCCCAGAGGGAGTCAAGCATTGCATGCACGTCCCCAATGGTTTCCAGCTGGCGTCGCTCCTGCTCCAGCCCTAGCTGTCTCCATGCTTCCTTGACCGCTTTGCATTTGATGAATAAGTGACCACCATCCTCCTCCCCCCTCCCACAGACAAAGCATGCCATAGATTCGAGCTGCATACCGCGCTTTTTTAAGTTGGCGCAGAGGGCAAGGGATTCATGGCGGAGTCGCTACACAAACATTTGTAGTTTAGCTGGGCATGGTAATCTCCATATGCGCTTCCAGGATTGATCTGAGCATCCGTCAAGCCGTCCTTCGCTTTCTGTACTCGTCCCAGGAGCTCCATTGCGCTGTTGCTTTTTAATCTGGGCCAGTAGTTTATATGCACTTCTGACAGAGTGTACTCCTTTGGGGTCAAAATGCCATGCGAAGAAGTCTTGCACTCCCTCCCGCACTGGTATTTGCAAAATATAGCGAGCATCCTCAGCGCAGAATGTCTCCCGTATCAGCTGTTCATCCCAGGCACCTGTTATCGGGCACAACAGCTCATTGACGTGGGTTAGCAGGCTGGCCCCCCGTGGCGTGATAACTCTCCTCGACCATGGCCTAGGGATCCATGGATCCCGCCAGATGTTGATGTTTGTACCATCCCCTACTCTCCAGATATAGCCCTGCTTCACCACATCGATGCCTTGGAGGATGCTTCGCTAGGCGTACGAAATACCATCGTGAGCCACTGCATCTAGAGCTGAACCGGATGGGAAATATCGAGCTTTGAGGATCCGAGCACATAGATTATCTGGTTGCTGAATGATCCTCCATCCCTGTCGAGATAGCATGGCAAGATTGAATGTGTGCATATCCCGAAAACCAAGGCCCCCCATCGCTCTCGGGAGTGTCAGTTTCTCCCAGCTCAATTAGTGCAGAGGGTTTTGCTTATCCTGTTGGCTCCACCAAAATTTCCCGAGTAGGGCATTCAGCTCCGCGCAGAAGGACTTTGTCAAGTCGAAGCAAGACATTGCATATGTCGGGATTGCCTGTCCAACCGCTTTAACCAGCGCCTCTTTGCTCTCTTTTGCTAACAGCTTTTCCTGCCACCCATTGACCCGCCCGCACATGTTGCGCTTGATATATTTGAACGCCTGTTTCCTTGATCGCCCGACATGGACCGGCAAGCCCAGGTATTTCTCACTCCAATCCTCACTGTGGATTTCCAATTCATCTTTCACTAAGGTTCTTTCCGGGTCACTTGTATTAGGGCTGAACATAATGGCTGATTTCTCCGTGTTGATACACTGTCCCGAGCATGCTTCATACAATTGCAAGATCCCATGGAGTGCCGCAGCTTCCTGTTGCTGTGCTCGAATTAGTAGCATGGAGTCGTCATCTAACAACAAATGGGAAACACACGGTGCTCGGGGGCAGATCTTCACACCATGGAGAATACCCTGCTCCTCCGCGTGGCGCAGCAATGCTGATAGGCCTTCAGCACATATAACAAATAGGTAGGGGGAGATGGGATCCCCCTGCCGAAGCCCTCGCGATGGCCTGAACTGGTGTGTCAGCGTGCCGTTGATCTTGATCTGGTAGCGTACCGTAGTTACACACTTCATGACAAGGGCTATCCATCGCCTGCTAAAACCCAATTTGCCGAGCATAGCCTCCAGGAAAGTCCACTCCACTCTATCATATGCCTTGCTCATGTCAGCTTTGACTGCCGCCACCCCATTCCTTCCGTTTCTATTGTTCATAAGGTAGTGAGAGACCTCATAAGCAATGAGCACATTGTCAGTGATCAATCTGCCGGGTACGAAGGCACTCTGATTCTCGGATATTACTACAGGAAGGACAATTTTGAGCCTATTGGCGATAACCTTAGAGACAAGCTTATACAGAACATTGCATAGACTGATCGGCCTAAGGTCCTTTATCCTTTTGGGGTTCTTGACTTTTGGAATAAGCACCACTGTTGTGTTGTTCCAGCCCTCCGGGAAATCACCACCATGCAGAACTTTGAGGACTTCCTCAACAATCTCATCCCCCATGAAATGCCAATGCCGTTTGAAGACTATCGCCGGCATGCCATCCGGTCCTGGTGCTTTGAGATCCCCAATATGGTCGAGCGCAGCTTTCACCTCCCTGGTATATTCAGCCAAAAGAGCAGTGTTCATAGCAGTAGAAACCCGTGGTTCCACCTTAGGAAGCAGCTCAGCAAGTCTGTGGGGGTTGGCTGTAGTGAATAGGTCCTGAAAGAAAGAACAGACATAGTTAGTAAGGGCCGGTCCCTCCTTCACCACCGAGCCATCTTCTCTCCATATCTCCTTTAGCCTGTTTGCTCTCTTCCTTGCCTATGCTACTGATTGCAGATATTTGATGTTCTTGTTGCCACCCCGCAACCACCACGTATGAGCTCGTTGCTTCATCTTAATGTACTTCTTCTCTTTTAGTTGTGCTAGGGCGATACGCAGGTCTGCCTCCTCCCTCACTTTTGCTTCAGAGACTGGGGATTTCATACACTTGTCCAGCTTGGATCGAACTGCTTTGATGCGCCCCTCCAGCTCCTCGACAACATCCTTGCTCCACTTGGTAACGTCGCCAGCCACACACGCTAGGGCACCAGCGAGGCCCATCCTCCCTTCTTGGACCCCCCTATCCCAGGCCTGTTTGATAATCCCCTCACACCCTTCCTCTTGCAGCCAACAAGCTTCAAACCTAAAGTTACGATCACCTCAACTCCCTCCGCGATCAACGCCCTCCTTATAGACCATGATCGGTCTATGATCTGAGTGCCTCGGCTCGCCATTGATCAGCACAACGTTAGGGAACGCATTGCACCAGTCGTTATTCGCAGTTGCTCGATCTAGACGTTCACAAATGTAGGTGGATAATTCCCTGCTATGGTTACGCCAAGTATACGGGTCACCTTCGAATCCTATATCCCGCAGCTCACAGTAGTCGAGGGCATCCCGGAAATCATTCATACAACGTTGGTGGCGTTCAACTCCCCCCCACTTTTCATTACTTGCCAGAATTTCATTGAAGTCGCCCAGACACAGCCACGGACGCCCACTTTGATGCTGTTGTTTCAGTATGCGCAACATCTTCTAGGTTTCCTTCTTTCGTTCCGAGGCTGACTCACCATAGACACCGGTAAGCCGCCACACTAGTCCCTCCTCAGCAAGCACATCCACATCAACATGTCTACGACCATAAGATCGCAAAGAGACATTCAGCTCCTTCGGCCAGAAAAGAGCCACGCCACGTCCAGTACTGTCATCCTTCCATGCTACCATGTTGGGAAGCCCCATTAACCACCGAAAACGTCCCAACTGTTTCTCCTTCATCCGTGTTTCACATAAGAACAGAATATCAGGGCCTTCTACTCTCCCCAGATCGAGAAGAGACTGAACTGCCGGGCCGTTCCCCAATCCCCGGCAGTTCCAACTTATGATTTTCATTGTTCTCGGCAGGGCTGCTCGTGCAGCCCAGCCGATATGGTATTAGGATTGCCACTCTCCATGGTGATGCCGCCCGCCACCTGGGTATGCTCCATCCCTTGGTCGATCTGTCCCTCCCCGCGCTTCTTCTTTGCACCATGACTACCTTCTATCTCTGCTTGTTCACCCCCCCTTTTCCCCAAGCTTACATCCAGCCTCTCCTGATCCCCTTGGCCTTCAGCACGTACCCTCCTCTTAAACCTCTTCCCCCTCACTCCTGGCATCTGCAGGTTGGCCATCACAGCACCATCAACGGGCAGGTCGTCACCCCGTGCGAGTATAGTGCCCGGCTCTTCCTCAGCCCCAACCATTTGGTTGCCATGGTCCTGTACCTCCCCGTCCCCATCCACCACAATATTTGTGATCTCCATGCCTATACGATTTGGGCATGGCTGAACCGTGGGGACGTCCTGAAACGGGAGGCGCTTCCACACCCTGCTCTCTCCTGGATCGTCCTCTCGCGCCTTGTCAATCTTTAGAGGGCTAGTAACCTCCGCTTCCCCCTGCCGTAGGACCTGGTCGCTGCTAGTCGACTTACCAACATCCTTCTTCCATGAGACCGCATTGCTACCTGACCCTTTCGACCCCTTACCCCATCCAAAGCCCCCTCTCCTCTCCTGACTTCCTTCGCTACCGCTCAGGCTTCGACTACCCTGTCCTCTGCCATACATGGCTACATCATTCCTGCGATGGTGCACCTCTGCTCTTAACCACGGGCCGAACTGAGGCGCTTCTCCCCGTGTCGGTCTAGTTGAACACTCCTTCTCCCCATGCCCGATCACCCCACACGTGTAGCAGAAATCTGGCATGTGCTCATACTCAAACCTGCACCAGAGCAGGCCCTTCTTCCTCTTGTGCTCCGAGCCTTCCTCCTCCACACCCACCACTCGAGAGTCCTTGCCTTCCTTCTTGTCACGATCGAGTACAAAACCCCGCATGAGGGGCACAGTGATATCCAGCTTCTCCTTGACATGGAGATATTTGCCCATCGCCCTTCCATCATGCCCGACGTCGACCTCCAGCAGTTCGTGGAAGTCATCACCAATGCGTTCCCTGGTATGCTGGTTCATCTGGCCAAGAGGGAGGCCAAAGACACGGATCCACATCGGAATCAGCTTGAAGTCATATTCCTCCACCGTTTTCTCCGGGTCAAATTCCTCCATCACCAGCAGCTCCTTGTCAAACCACCACGGCCCTTCTTCCAAAGCTCTCCTCCAACCTGCGGCTTGTCGGAACGTGAACAGGAAGATGTTCGTCTCCAGCTCCTTACACTCCAAGCCCTTAATTGGGCACCAGATCCTTCCCAGTGTTTGACCTATGATTCCTGCATGCACCGGTTTCTCCGAAAAGAGCTTCCCCACCGCCTTCGGATCATCCACGATCCCGTCCCCCGTAGTGTTCTTCTCAGCGCCGCCCACCTTAATCCCGCGACGCTCCGCCGCCGACAGCTTCAGGCCTCTCATCAGTCCCCCTACGTCCTCCATCGCCTCCCTCCTTCTGCTACCTTCAAGAACGCGAAACCCTAGGGACAGATGTGTTTTACGACCGCGATCCCTAGCTCACGGAAGGCTTATGGTGGAGTGGGCTGGTTGTCGATGGGGAAACACGATGGCTAGGGTGTGCGATCGATCGGGCGGGGCGATCCGCCGTCGCGATGAGGGAGGAACCCTAGCTTGACTCCCGATCGCCACGAAATCGCCCTCCGCAAATTACGCTAACCGCCACCAGGAGGGGCGGACCTTGGCCGCTTTCCCTTTGCTTGTACGACCCACCATATTATTGATTCACATATTGATTATTTTTGCAGCGAAGGTGTGTTTTAATCCCGTTTACTATATCCTTTTATACGAAAATGCACATATGTGAAAAATGAGCCCCATCTCTATATTTTATGTTTTCTTTTTGGTTTTTTACCTCGACAAACTTGTTCTTTACAGAGTGTTGTTCCTAATGTTTCAGTTACTAAACAGTGGTCTTGCTGGCAACTCTGTACATCATTTGCATTTTTCTCCCTGTCCTGATAAGCTTTCTGAAATAGTCTGGTTGCACCCACTTTTCTTCCTAATGTTTCAATTTTTTTCCTATGTGCAGGCGGCCATCTTCACTACCGCGGCAATTATTACACTCTCCATCATTCTGATAATCTGGGCACACCAGTGATTTCCGTGGCAGGGAAAACAGGGCTGGATGATTGGTTGTTTATCGGCAGATGACGGATTCAGAAGGCAACTTGTAATGTTGATGATAGCTGATCGTTTTAGCTCATCATGTAATCATATTGGCAATGCATATGCAAATGTTTATTGAAGGGCTTCATCTATCGATTGTCGGCTCTCCTGAGTCAGCTATTCAATCTTTCTAAGAGGGTGGGAACAGCTGACTATTTCTTCTGAAACGCTCCCAATCCAGAGGCTACAGATCGAATCCTATATGCCTAAGGGCATCTCCAGCCACGCCCCCCACCAGGCCACTTTTTAGATGCCGGATTTAAAAATTCCACCCAGTCGCGCCTCTAGTACCTTGATTTTCGTCGGTTTGGGTTCCTCTAGTACCTTGTTTTTCGTCGGTTTGGGTTGAAATTGATGCCGGCGGATCCAGGCCGAACCTAGCATGCCGAGGGGAGATAGGGGAAAGAAATTTGGCGCAAAAACAAACCTTGCCAAATCCCTCCCGCATTGACCCGCTGAGTCAGCGAGATTGCGCGTCGTCGAGAACATTCGTCCTCCTCGTCGCCTTGGTTCTCGCAACGGTTCAATGCGTTGGACTCCAAGGTTTGGCGCAACAATGATGGTACGCCGCCGTGCGTCCCGCCCTTTCCCATTGCTCCCACCCCTTCCCTGCTATAAAAGCTGCATGTCACCGTCAGTTGCCGCACACTCGCCCTTCATCCTCTTCTCACATCTCTCTCGGCTCCATCGCCGGAACCTTTCCCGAGTTCATGGTCGAGCTGTTCCTCGACGACAGAGCGGCTGCAAACAGCTTTGGCCGTCGCTCGTTGCACGGGTGAGAGGCGCACGCCCTCCATGAGGCCAACTACGTAGCGTCGCTAGACATGCGTGTGCTGGGCACCTGGAGATTGAGTGCTCGAGGAGTCCCTCTGCCAGCTCCACCATCAGCCGCAGAACGCCGCGGCGAGATCGCATGCATCCGGGCATCTTTGTCGGAGCACGCATGGCAGGAAGAAAGGTACGCCGCCGACAATCTCCCTCTGTGGACGACGTACTTCCTGCGCCGCCACGCCGACCATCTCGCCTCCACCAACGGGTTTTCGACACCAAGGGGATGCCACAACTCCGACGACCGTTGTCAGCGGTGGGGCGTACCCGGGCGCACGCTCCACGCCGTTCTCGAGCACATCGAGGGCGACAACGAGCCGCCGCTGGAGTACCCGGCGCCTTCGCTCTCACGCCGGAGCACCGTCACAGCCGTGGTGGCAACCTCATCATAAACGAGGTCCACCACCAACTTTCGCCTCCGTGCGGCCACCTTCGACTGGTCAGACCGAAGAAGGAGAAGGAACTGGCGACGCCGTCGGTGGTCATTCAGCAAGAGCACCTCGAGATGGCCGCCGACGTGGACACCGGCTTGGAGCACATCAAGACAGTGATGCAATAAATCACGGATCCGACTTTCTTATTAAGTCATCCAAATCAATCGATACATCTAATTAGTGTAATATGTTTTAGGAAACAAATAGCAGATTTTCAGGAAACAAATAACAGATTTTTAGAAAATAAATAACATATTTTAAACTAACTTTCCTAACTTATCTAAATCAATTGATCCGTTTCATTAATGCAATTTGTTTTAGGAAACAAATAACATATTTATAGGAAACAAATAATGGATTTTAAGGAGATTTTTGCTCGACCTCCCACCATCTCTTCCGATTTCCCCTCCCATTAAAAACCAAATTGATTCATTTGGTTGTCCTTTCATTTTTTGGTGCTTGCTTTGACAGGTGACGAGTCAATTAAGTATAGACACTAAATTCATATTTTAACCATCCCAACTAATACGAAATTAAATCGATGCCCCCACCAGCCAGAGAGCATCACTTCACAATGCCCGCTTCGTTTTCACCCCCTATGCAAACTGGACACAAAAGTTTTACAAAATTTGGGACCATGCCTGCCGATCCACACCCTAGTCCATGGCAGGATCCGCGACATCTTCGGGAGAAGCAACGTCAGCCGTCCATCTCATCTCCATCGAACGACTCCAACGTCCTCCACAACCCCCTCTCACCCTTTATATACCACCCCTCCCCCGTGTCTCATCTCACACATCTCTTCCACCCACCAGGCCCGCTCCAAAATCCCCAAATCCCCCTCTCCTCCCAAGCCACTTTGAGCAGGCTGCCATGTCGGGGCGCGGCAAGGGCGGCAAGGGGCTCGTCAAGGGTAGCGCGAAGCGCCACCGCAAGGTCTTGCGCGTCAACATCTAGGGCATCACCAAGCCGGCGATCCGGAGGCTGGCCCGGAGGTGGTCGGGTCGATGAGATAGAGGAAGAAGGCAACATGAGGAAAATATTATTGTTATTTGCTAATTGCTAGTACATGTTTGCATAATTCATCCCCAAAATAGAAGAAATATGTCCAGCCATGTTAGAAATCTATTTTGGTGGATAAAGAGGGGAGGGGTTGAAGGTCATGATTCCATCACTTTTATCACCAAGTTATTTGTGTCATTTAATAATATCTTAATTTATTTACATGCATTGCCACCTTAGCAGCACATTTTATGTGTATTATCGCGTGTAGCAACGCACGTGCTTAAAACTATCTCAGTTGGTAGGCTAGCCTTCACGGTTTATTTTCGTCTGATTTATTTTTGTGTGGTTTATTTTTGTCTCACGTCCCATCATCATCTTCTCATATTGGTTTTTCCACCATCACATTAAAAACTTCCCTAACATTTTCAAACTTTCCTAATGAGACATGTTATCAATGGGCAGAACATGTTACCAAATAATAAAATCCAATTTTCACACATGTTTTCTAAAACAAACACTTTCCTAACATACAAAAGATCTCCCATCAATGCAATTTGTTTTAGAAAACAAGTAACATATTTTAAGAAAAAAATCCTCCCCACTCTTTCCTTATAAACCAACACTTTCCTATCATATAAAAGATCTCCCATCAATGCAATTTGTTTTAGGAAACAAATAACATATTTTAAGCAAAAAAAATCCTCTCCACTTTTTCCTTGGAAACCAACTCTTTCCTAACAAACAAATGATCTCCCATCAACGCAATTTGTTTTAGGAAAAAAATAACATAGTTTAAGAAAAAAATCTGATTGACTAATCGATAGATATATATCTGAATCTTACTTCTCCAAATAGAATTCAGTCAACACTTATGAGCAGAATCATAACTTTCCTTTTCGTCTTGAATCCCTCACGTTCCCTCACCGAACTCTATTGTATTTTGTTCATTCTTCCGTTCGTCCCTCCCTGCCAGTCTGCCTGGTTCACACAACATGATCCAATGCGATAAGGAGAGGGGCACAACCGCCCACCCATATTCACAAATCCCCCTCCTATTCTTCCTCTGGATGTAGCACCGTCCCTAGAGAAGCCGTTCTCATGACAATACCAGTGGACATCGTCATATGTGTACAAGCACAAGGTGGGGTGTCGTGGTATTTCCGCTGGAGATGCTAGGGGTGGCTTAAGTCGTGATTTGGGGCCGATGGGCGCCGGCGACACTCGGAGACGGGTGAGGGTGCAAGGCACATGACACAGATGTACCTAGGTTGAGGGCCATTCTTTTGGTTCCAATATGTTAAGTATATATCTCATTGCTCCCAACATGGTGTTTAATTACAGCCTAAGTTGGTGATGCTTTGGTATGGTGGAACAATATTAAAAAGGTAAATACCCGCTAAGGCTGTAATTTATTTTAGCAAATGTATAACAAGATGTCATTTCATCCAAAGAGGCGAGTAACACAAGGCTCAGACGCATAACCAAAGAAAAAGAAAAAAAAGGAAAAAGAAGGTCTAAATGATGAAGGCGTGGTTTGCGACTTTGCGTCACTTGTTCGCGCCGAGTCTATGGCCACATGGGTTGAAATATAATACACAGGGTTGCTAATTCACGTGTGATGGAGCATGCAGTTTCCAACAAGGCACTTAGATCGGATTAGGCAATGTAGTTGTGTGCTTCATTTTTGTCATTTTGTTTTCTTTGCATGCAACGGAAAGCACATGCCACGTGCCCGCCCACCCCTAAAAATCAGGGGGGCAAGAGATTAGAGAGGCGCACATCCATCCACGCCCCTAAAACTAAGGGAGGTGAATTAATGAGATTATATACTAGGCCCCACAACTAAAATGAAGGGGGAGATTAGGATTGCTCTCGCAAGCCTATCACGTGTTGTGACGCGCGCGCATGTAAAAGTCTTTTCATGTAATCCATAGAGATAATCGATAGGAAGGGTAGACATGTTGGCAGCTACATCAGACTTGAGTCGGATGGGTAGGGCAAATGAGTAAAACGTTGCATTGCCTTAGCGGTCGCCCTGACATGACAATATGCACTCCTTGGCACCGGAAATTGGCCTGGGGTGAGCAGCCTCGATGATCAAGGTGTGTCCATCCTCGTAGTGCCACACCACTGTGGAGGAGGTTGTGCAACCCACATACGAATGGGTCAGCTACGTGTCTCGCACTATCAAAGGGTTGTTGTAGGATTGAAAGTATGTCTAGAAGGGGGGGGGGTGATTAGACTACTTGACAAGATAATTTTTTTGCCTTTTCCCAATTTTACTTGAGAGACAACTACGACAGTTATAACAAGTCAAGTACACCCTACACATGTAGTTCTAATAGTATAACAGCGGAAAGTAAACATGCAAGTGTAAATAGAGGAGTAAGGTAGGGATATCAAACACATGAGGTAAACACGACGATTTTTGGCATGGTTCCTATAGGAGGTGCTATCGTACGTCCATGTTAGTAGAGACTTCAACCCACGGAGGGTAAGGGCTGCGAGAGTCCACGGAGGGCTCCACCCATGGAGGGTCCACAAAGAAGCGGCCTTGTCTATCCCACCACGGCTTCCATCCACGGAGGACTAGCCTTACTCACGATAGATATTCACGAAGTAGGCGATCTCCTTGCCCTTACAAACATCTTTGTTCAACTCCACAACACGAAGTAGGAGGCTCCCAAGCGACACCTAACCAATCTTGGAGGCACCACCCTCCAAAAGGTAATAGATGGGGTAGATCAATGAACTCCTTGCTCGTGTGCTTCTAAAGATAGTCTCCTCAACACAAATCACTCTCTCACAGAATATGCATGGGTAGGAGAGGTTGATTTGGTGGAAAGCAGTTTGGGGAGGCTAGAGATCAAGTTTCAAATGATTGGATTGGAATATCTTGGTCTCAACACATGAGTAGGTGGTTCTCTCTCAGAAAATGGATCTCGAAATGAAGTGTGTGTTCCGAGTGCTTCTCCCACGAATGAGAGGTGGGTGAAGGGGTATATATAGGCAGCAGCCAAAATCCAACCGTTACACACAAAAGAGCAAACTCGGTGACACTGAAGTTGGAAACTCGGTGGTACTGACTAGCACTAAAGGTTTGAACTTTTGAATCTCGGTGAGACCGATATATACAACTCGGTGCCACTGAAAAGGTGACTAACAATCAGATGGCCAAACTCGGTGGCACCGATACTCAAACTCAGAAATTCCGATTTTGTGTATCTTGGCAACAGAATGTCGGTCACCCAAACTCGATAGCACCGATGCAGTTTCGGTTGCACCGATTTGGTGGGAATGGCTAGGGTTTGGTGTGAGGTTCAAACTTGGTGGGTCTGATGTGGAAATGTTGGTGAAACCGAATTTGTGAATGTGGAACTTGACAAAGTGGATATGTGGGAAAAATGAGTGAGTGTTTTGGTGGCTAACTTTGAGCATTTGAGCAATCAACTCATTTTACTATCTCACCCCCTTTTAATAGTATTGGCTTTCCTATGGACTCAAAAAGTGATTTCTCACAAATATAAAATGAAGAGTCTTCTAGCTTGAAGCTTGAGGCAATATTATTCCTTTCTTGCAGCAAGGGGCATCTCCACAAAAACCTTAAGCCATAGCATCTTTTGGACTTTTGTGAAATAGACTTGGAAAACACATTAGTCCAATGATGCATATGTTGTGATCAATTGTCAAAACCACCCTACGGAGCAATTGTGCTTTCAATCTCCCCCTTTTTGATAATTGATGACAACATATAGATCAAAGCTTCGACAAAAGATATAATCAATGATTAGCATCGACGCTTTGAGAAGTATGTGAAAAGCAAGAGTTCCCCCTAAATTTGTGCATTATTTAAAATTTGCATTTGAATGCAAATGCACAATCAATTAGGATCATGGGTTGCTCTTCCATGTCACATACATCTTGGTGGTGTGTAAAAATAGTAGCAAGGCACATGACACCAACAAGATAAGTGAGTGATCATCACAAGGATAGCTAAGAGATGATATCGTAGCATCACACAGGATAAAGTGTATGATCAATCACACATATAGGATAAACTCATCCAACAACCAAAGTTTTTAAAACCAAATGAGAGCAAATAAAGTCAAAAGATCTCTCTCATACGAAGTCTATGATCTATACCTTTCTCCCCCTTTGGCAACAAGTTACCAAAAAGTTCAAAAGTATAGAACTAATCGTCTCTCTGGGCATATCATGACGGAGTCGATAGAACAACGTCTGCGAAGTCGTCTGCTGATGTCCCTGGAGCTGGAGGAGTTGATACAAGAGGTGCTTGAGCTGGAGTTGGTGCTGAAGGTGCTGAAGCTTGTGCTGAAGATGTTTGACCTATCTCTGAGATGGAACAACAGCTCACCGAGGCCCTGATATGTCCATTTTGCATCATGCTTTCATGTTGATATTTATCGCTTTATGGGCTGTTATATTACCTTGTGGTACCATACTTATGCCTTTCTCTCTTATTTTGCAAGGTTTATTTGAAGAGGGAGAACACCGGCAGCTGGAATTCTGGACTAGAAAAAGGAGCAAGTCCGAGTCCTCTATTCTGCACAACTCCAAATGCCCTGAAAATCAACGTGGAATTTTTTGGGAATATATAAAAAAATACTGGGCGAAAGAAGTACCAGAGGGGAGCTACCAGGGCCCCACAAGCCTGGTAGCCGCCACCCCCACTGGTGGCGGCTACAGGGCTTGTGGGCTCCCTGACGGCCCACTGTCCCCCCTCTTTTGCTATATGAAGGGTTTCGTTCCAGAAAAAATCAAGGAGGAGATTTTTCATGGTTTCGCCGCCGCCACGAGGCGGAACTTGAGCAGATCCAATCTAGAGCTCCGGCAGGACGATTCTGCCGGGGGAACTTCCCTCCCGGAGGGGGAAATCATCGCCATCATCATCACCAACACTCCTCTCGTCGGAGGGGAGTCATATCCATCAACATCTTCATCAACACCATCTCCTCTCCAATCCCTAGTTCATCTCTTGTAACCAATCTCCGTCTCGCGACTCCGATTGGTACTTGTAAGGTTGCTAGTAGTGTTGATTACTCTTTGTAGTTGATGCTAGTTGGATTACTTGGTGGAAGAGTTTATGTTTAGATCCTTGATGCTATTCATTACACCTCTGATCATGATTATGATTATGCTTTCTGAGTAGTTACTTTTGTTCCTGAGGACATGTGATAAGTCATGCTAATAATAGTCATGTGAATTTGGTATTCGTTCGGTATTTTGATATGCTGTATGTTGTCTTTTCCTCTAGTGGTGTTATGTGAACGTCGACTACATAACACTTCACAATATTTGGGCCTAGAGGAAGGCATTGGGGAGTAGTAAGTAGATATGGGTTGCTAGAGTGACAGAAGCTTATGTTGGAAATATGCCCTAGAGGCAATAATAAATTAGTTATTATTATATTTCTTAGTTCATGATAATCGTTTATTATCCATGCTATAATTGTATTGATTGGAAACACAATACTTGTGTGGATACATAGACAAAACACTGTCCCTAGTAAGCCTCTAGTTGACTAGCTCGTTGATCAAAGATGGTCAAAGTTTCCTGGCCATAGGCAAGTGTTGTCACTTGATAACGGGATCACATCATTAGGAGAATCATGTGATGGACTAGACCCAAACTAATAGACGTAGCATGTTGATCGTGTCATTTTGTTGCTACTGTTTTCTGCGTGTCAAGTATTTGTTCCTATGACCATGAGATCATATAACTCACGGACACCGGAGGAATGCTTTGTGTGTATCAAACGTCGCAACGTAACTGGGTGACTATAAAGATGCTCTACAGGTATCTCCGAAGGTGTTCGTTGAGTTAGTATGGATCAAGACTGGAATTTGTCACTCCGTGTGACGGAGAGGTATCTCGGGGCCCACTCGGTAATACAACATCACACACAAGCCTTGCAAGCAATGTGACTTAGTGTAAGTTGCGGGATCTTGTATTACGGAACGAGTAAAGAGACTTGCCGGTAAACGAGATTGAAATAGGTATACGGATACTGACGATCGAATCTCGGGCAAGTAACATACCGAAGGACAAAGGGAATGACATACGGGATTATATGAATCCTTGGCACTGAGGTTCAAACGATAAGATCTTCGTAGAATATGTAGGATCCAATATGGGCATCCAGGTCCCGCTATTGGATATTGACCGAGGAGTCTCTCGGGTCATGTCTACATAGTTCTCGAACCCGCAGGGTCTGCACACTTAAGGTTCGACGTTGTTTTATGCCTATTTGAGTTATATGGTTGGTTACCGAATGCTGTTCGGAGCCTCGGATGGGATCACAGACGTCACGAGGGTTTCCATAATGGTCTGGAGATGAAGATTGATATATAGGATGACCTCATTTGGTTACCGGAAAGTTTTCGGGCATTACCGGAAAAGTTTCGGGCTCATCGGTAGTGTACCGGGAGTGCTGGGAGGGGTGACGGGGACCATCGAGAGGGGTGTCACGCCCCAAGGGGTCTCAGGGGCTATGGGAAGAGATAAACCAGCCCCTAGTGGGCTGGAATAAGTTCCCACTAAGGCCCATAAGGTTTGAGAAGGAAAAAACACAAGGTGGAAAGAGTTTCCAAGTGGGAAGGTGGAATCCTACTCCAAGTATGATTGGAGTAGGACTCCTCCACCTCAAATTTCGGCCAAACCTTGAGGGTTTGAGGATGCCTCCTCCCCTCCCTCCCTCCTATATATACTGAGGTATTAGGGCTGATTTGAGACAACTTTGCCACGGCAGCCCGACCACATACCTCCACGGTTTTTCCTCTAGATCGCGTTTCTAGGGAGCTCGGGCGGAGCCCTGCTGAGATTAGATCATCACCAACCTCTGGAGCGCCGTCATGCTGCCGGAGAACTCATCTACCTCTCCGTCTCTCTTGCTGGATCAAGAAGGCCGAGATCATCGTCGAGCTGTACGTGTGCTGAACGCGGAGGTGCCGTCCGTTCGGCACTAGATCGGAGCGGATCGTGGGACGGATCGCGGGACGGTTCGCGGGGCGGATCGAGGGATGTGAGGACGTTCCACTACATCAACCGCGTTTCTTAACGCTTCTGCTGTGCGATATACAAGGGTACGTAGATCGGAAATCCCCTCTCGTAGATGGACATCACCATGATAGGTCTTCGTGCGCGTAGGAAAATTTTTGTTTCCCATGCGGCCCATTACCCAACAGTGGTATCAGAGCTAGGTTCATGCGTAGATGTTTTCTCGAGTAGAACACAAAAGTTTTTGTGCGCGGTGATGTGCGTTTTGCTGCCCTCCTTAGTCTTTTCTTGATTCCGCGGTATTGTTGGATCGAAGCGGCTTGGACCGACATTACTCGTACGCTTACGAGAGACTGGTTTCATCGCTACGAGTAACTCTGTTGCTCAAAGATGACTAGCAAGTGTCGGTTTCTCCAACTTTAGTTGAATCGGATTTGACCGAGGAGGTCCTTGGATGAGGTTAAATAGAAATTCATATATCTCAGTTGTGGTGTTTGCGTAAGTAAGATGCGATCCTACTAGATACCCATGGTCACCACGTAAAACATGCAACAACAAATTAGAGGACGTCTAACTTGTTTTTGCAGGGTATGCTTGTGATGTGATATGTGTTGGAATTATGCCCTAGAGGCAATAATAAATATAGTTATTATTATAATTCCTGTATCAAGATAATTGTTTATTATCTATGCTATAATTCTATTGAATGAAGACTTATATACATGTGTGGATACATAGACAAAACACTGTCCCTAGCAAGCCTCTAGTTGGCTAGCCAGTTGATCAAAGATAGTCAGTGTTTTCTGATTATGAACAAGGTGTTGTTGCTTGATAACTGGATCACGTCATTAGGAGAATCACGTGATGGACTAGACCCAAACTAATTAAGGTTCGACGTTGTTTTATGCGTATTTGAGTTATATGGTTGGTTACCGAATGTTGTTCGGAGTCCCGGATGAGATCACGGACGTCACGAGGGTTTCCGGAATGGTCCGGAAACGAAGATTGATATATAGGATGACCTAATTTGGTTACCGGAAGGTTTTCGTGCATTACCGGAGAAGTTTCGGGCTCATCGGTAGTGTACCGGGAGTGCCGGGAGGGGTGCCGGGGACCATCGGGAGGGGTGTCACGCCCCAAGGGGTCTCATGGGCTATGGGAAGAGATAAACCAGCCCCTAGTGGGCTGGAATAAGTTCCCACTAAGGCCCATAAGGTTTGAGAAGGAAAAAACACAAGGTGGAAAGAGTTTCCAAGTGGGAAGGTGGAATCCTACTCCAAGTAGGATTGGAGTAGGACTCCTCCACCTCCAATTTCGGCCAAACCTTTAGGTTTTGAGGCTGCCTCCTCCCCTCCCTCCCTTCTATATATAGTGGGGTTTTAGGGCTGATTTGAGACGACTTTTCCACGGCAGCCCGACCACATATCTCCACGGTTTTTCCTCTAGATCGCGTTTCTGCGGAGCTCGGGCGGAGCCCTGTTGAGACAAGATCATCACCAACCTCCGGAGCGCCGTCACGCTGCCGGAGAACTCATATACCTCTCCGTCTATTTTGCTGGATCAAGAAGGCCGAGATCATCGTCGAGTTGTACGTGTGCTGAACGCGGAGGTGCCGTCCGTTCGGTACTAGATCGTGGGACTGATCGCGGGATTGTTCGCGGGGCGGATCGAGGGACGTGAGGACGTTCCACTACATCAACCGCGTTCACTAACGCTTCTGCTGTGCGGTCTACAAGGGTACGTAGATAACTCATCCCCTCTCGTAGATGGACATCACCATGATAGGTCTTCGTGCGCGTAGGAAAATTTTTGTTTCCCATGCGACGTTCCCCAACAGTGGTATCAGAGCTAGGTTCATGCGTAGATGTCTTCTCGAGTAGAACACAAAAGTTTTTGTGGGCGGTGATGTGCGTTTTGCTGCCCTCCTTAGTCTTTTCTTGATTCCGCGGTATTGTTGGATTGAAGCGGCTTGGACCGACATTACTCGTACGCTTACGAGAGACTGGTTTCATCGCTACGAGTAACCCCGTTGCTCAAAGATGACTGGCAAGTGTCGGTTTCTCCAACTTTAGTTGAATCGGATTTGACCGAGGAGGTCCTTGGATGAGGTTAAATAGCAACTCATATATCTCCGTTGTGGTGTTTGCGTAAGTAAGATGCGATCCTACTAGATACCCAGGGTCACCACGTAAAACATGCAACAACAAAATTAGAGGACGTCTAACTTGTTTTTGCAGGGTATGCTTGTGATGTGATATGGCCAACGATGTGATGTGATATATTGGATGTATGAGATGATCATGTTGTAATAGATAATATCGACTTGCACGTCGATGGTACGGCAACCGACAGGAGCCATAGGGTTGTCTTTATAACTAACATTTGTGCTTGCAGATGCGTTTACTATTTTGCTAGGACGTAGCTTTAGTAGTAATAGCATGAGTAGCACAACAACCCCGATGGCGACACGTTGATGGAGATCATGGTGTGACGCAAGATCGTGTCGGTGCTTTGGTGATGGAGATCAAGAAGCACGTGATGATGGCCATATCATGTCACTTATAAATTGCATGTGATGTTAATCCTTTTATGCACCTTATTTTGCTTAGAACGACGGTAGCGTTATGAGGTGATCTCTCACTAAAATTTCAAGACGAAATTGTGTTCTCCCCGACTGTGCACCGTTGCTACAGTTCGTCGTTTCGAGACACCACGTGATGATCGGGTGTGATAGACTCAACGTTCACATATAACGGGTGCAAAACAGTTGCGCACGCGGAACACTCGGGTTAAGCTTGACGAGCCTAGCATGTGCAGACATGGCCTCGGAACACATGAGACCGAAAGGTCGAGCATGAATCGTATAGTTGATATGATTAGCATAGAGATGCTTACCACTGAAACTATTCTCGACTCACGTGATGATCGGACTTGAGATAGTGGATTTGGATCATGTACCACTCAAATGACGAGAGAGATGTACTTTTTGAGTGGGAGTTCTTAAGTAATATGATTAATTGAACTAATTGTCATGAACATAGTCTAATGGTCTTTGCGAATTACGATGTAGCTTGCGCTATAGCTCTACTGTATTTTATATGTTCCTAGAGAAAATTTAGTTGAAAATTGATAGTAGCAAACTTTGCAGACTGAGTCTGTAAAACCGAGGATTGTCCTCGTTGCTACGCAGAAGGCTTATGTCCTTAATGCACCACTCGGTGTGCTGCACCTCGAGCGTCGTCTGTGGATGCTATGAACATCCGACATACACGTTGCTGATGACTACACGATAGTTCAGTGCAAAATACTTAATGGCTTAGAAGCAAGGCGCCGAAAACGTTGTAAAACGTCACGGAACATAAGTGATGTTCTAAAGAGATGAAATTGTGATTTCATGCTTGTGCCCTTGTTAAGAGGTACGAGACCTCCAACAAGATTCTTTGTCCACAAAGTAAAGGAGAAAAGCTCAATCATTGAGCGTGTGCTCAGATTGTCTGAGTACGACAATCACTTGAATCAAGTGGGAGTTAATCTTCCAGATGAGATAGTGATGGTTCTCCAAAGTCACTGCCACCAAGCTGTAAGAGCTTCGTGATGAACTATAACATATCAAGGATAGATACAATGATCCTTGAGCGATTCGCGATGTTTGACACTGCGAAAGTAGAAATCAAGAAGGAGCGTCAATAGTTGATGGTTTGTAAAACCACTAAGTTTCAAGAAAGGCAAGGGCTAGAAGGGATACTTCGTGAAACGACAAAACAGTTGTTGCACTAATGAAGAGACCCAAGATTAAACCCAAACCCGAGACTAAGTGCTTCTGTAATGAGGGGAACAGTCACTGAGGCGGAGCAACTCTAGATACTTGGTAGATAAGAAGGCTGGCGAAAGTCGAAAGAAGTGTATTTGATATACATGATGTTGATGTGTACTTTACTAGTACTCCTAGTAGCACGAGGGTATTGGATACCGGTTCGGTTGCTAAGTGATTAGTAACGCGAAATGAAAGCTACGGCATAAACGGAGACTAGCTAAAGGCGAGGTGACGATACGTGTTGGAAGTGTTTCCAAGGTTGATATGATCAAACGTCGCACGCTCCCTCTACCATCGGGATTGGTGTTAAACCTAAATAATTGTTATTTGGTGCTTGCGTTAAGCATGAACATGATTGGATCGTGTTTATTGCAAAACGATTATTCATTTAAAGAGAATAATGGTTACTCTATTTTCTTGAATAATCACCTTCAATGGTTTATTGAATCTTGATCGTAGTGTTACACATGTTCATGATATTGGTGCCAAAAGATACGAGTTAATGATGATAGTACCACTTACTTGTGGCACTGCCGCTTGAGTCATGTTGGTATAAATTGCATGAAGAGGCTCCATGCTGATGGATCTTTGTACTCACCTGATTTCGAATCACTATTGACATGCAAATCATACCACATGAGCAAGGCCTTGTTTTCATTGAGATGAAATAAGATAGTAACTTGTTGGAAGTGATACATTTTGATGTATGCAGTCCAATGGGTGCTGAGGCACGTAGTGGATATCATTATGTTCTTACTTCACTGACGATTTGAGTAGATACAGGAGTATTTACTTAATGAATCACAAGTCTGAAATGTTGAAAAGTTCAATTCCGTTTCAGAGTGAAGTTCGTCGTAACAAGAGGATAAACTGTCTACGATATGACCATAGAAATGAATATCTGAGTTACGAGTTTTGGTACACAGTTAAGACAATGTGGAAATTGTTTCGCAGTTCATGCCACCTGGAACATCATAGTGTGATGATGTGTCTGAACGTCATAGCCACGCACTATTTGGTATGGTGCATACTATGATGTCTTTTATCGAATTACCACTATCGTTTATGGGTTATGCATTAGAGACAACCGCACTCACTTTAAATAGGGCACCGCGTATTTCCGTTGAGACGACACAGTATAGACTGAGGTTTAGAGAAATCTAAACTGTCGTTTCTTGAAAGTTTGGGGCTTCGACACTTATGTGAAAAGTTTCAGTCTGATAAGCTCGAACCCAAAGCGGATAAATGCATCTTCATAGGATATCCAAAACAGTTGGGTACATCTCCTATCTCAGATCCGAAGGCAAAGTGTTTGTTTCTAGAAACGGATCCTTTCTCGAGGAAAGGTTTCTCTCGAAAGAATTGAGTGGGAGAGTGGTAGAACTTGATGAGGTTAATGAACCATCACTTCAACCAGTGTGTAGCAGGGCACAGGAAGTTGTTCCTGTGGCGCCTACACCAATTGAAGTGGAAGCTGATGATGGTGATCATCGAGCATCAGATCAAGTTACTACAAGCCTCGTAGGTTGACAAGGTCGCGTACTACTACAGAGTGGTACGGTAACCCTGTCTTGGAGGTCATGTTGTTGAGCAACAGTGAACCTACGAGTTATGGAGAAAGCGATGGTGGGCCCAGATTCTGACAAATGGCTGGAAGCCATGAAATCCAAGAGAGGATCCATGTATGAAAACAAAGTGTAGACTTTGAAAGAACTACTTGATGGTCATAAGACTATTGAGTAAAGATGGGTCTTTAAAAGAAGACAGACGATGATGGTGATAAGTCACTATTAAGAAAAAGCTCGACTTGTCGCAAAGATGTTTTCGACAAGATCAAACAGTTGACTATGATGAGACTTTCTCACTCGTGGCGATGCTAAAGGTCTGTTAGAATTATGTTAGTAGTTGCTGCATTATTTATGAAATATTGCACATAGGATGTCAAAACATTGTTTCCTCGACGGTTTCCTTGAGCAAACATTGTATGTGATACAACCAGGAGGTTTTGTCGATCCTAAAGATACTAGCAAGTATGCAAGCTCCAGTGATCCTTCAATGGACTGGTGCAAGCATCTCGGAGTTGGAATATACACTTTGATGAGATGATCAAAGATTTTTGGTTTGTACAAGGTTTATGAGAAACTTGTATTTCCAAAGAAGTGAGTGGGAGCACTATAGAATTTCTGATAAGTATATGTGGTTGACATATTGTGGATCAGAAGTAATGTAGAATTTCTGTAAAACATACAAGGTTGTTTGAAAGGAGTTTTCAAAGGAATACCTGGATTGAGCTACTTGAACGTTGAGCATCAAAGATCTATGGAGATAGATCGAAAGCGCTTAATGGATGTTTCAACAAGATGCATGCCTTGACAAGTTTTTGAAGGAGTTCAAAATAGATCAGCAAAGAAGGAGTTCTTGGTTGCGTTGTGAGGTGTGAATTTGAGTAAGACTCAAAACCCGACCACGGCAGAATAAAGAGAATAGACGAAGGTCGTCTTCTATGCCTTAGCCGTAGAATCTAAAGTATGCCATGCTGTGTACCGCACCTGATGTGTGCCTTGACTCAAAATCTGTTGAGAGGTACAGAGAGTGATCCCTGATTGAATCACTAGCAGCGGTCAAAATTTATCCTTAGTAACAAATTAACTAAGGAATTTTTCTCGATTATGGAGGTGGTTAAAGAGTTCGTCGTAAAGGGTTACGTCGATGCAAGCTTTGACACTAATCCGAATAACTATGAGTAGTGAAACGGATTCATATAGTAGAGTAGATATTTGGAGCATTTCCGAATAGCACGTAGTAGCAGCATCTATAAGATGACATAAAGATTTGTAAAGAACGCACGGATCTGAAAGTTTCAGAACCGTTGACTAAAACCTCTCTCACGAGCAAGACGTGATCAGACCCCATAACTATATGGGTGTTGGATTCGTTGGAATCACATAGTGATGTGAACTAGATTATTGACTCTAGTGCAAGTGGGAGACTGTTGGAAATATGCCCTAGAGGCAATAATAAATTAGTTATTATTATATTTCTTAGTTCATGATAATCGTTTATTATCCATGCTATAATTGTATTGATTGGAAACACAATACTTGTGTGGATACATAGACAAAACACTGTCCCTAGTAAGCCTCTAGTTGACTAGCTCGTTGATCAAAGATGGTCAAAGTTTCCTGGCCATAGGCAAGTGTTGTCACTTGATAACGGGATCACATCATTAGGAGAATCATGTGATGGACTAGACCCAAACTAATAGACGTAGCATGTTGATCGTGTCATTTTGTTGCTACTGTTTTCTGCGTGTCAAGTATTTGTTCCTATGACCATGAGATCATATAACTCACGGACACCGGAGGAATGCTTTGTGTGTATCAAACGTCGCAACGTAACTGGGTGACTATAAAGATGCTCTACAGGTATCTCCGAAGGTGTTCGTTGAGTTAGTATGGATCAAGACTGGAATTTGTCACTCCGTGTGACGGAGAGGTATCTCGGGGCCCACTCGGTAATACAACATCACACACAAGCCTTGCAAGCAATGTGACTTAGTGTAAGTTGCGGGATCTTGTATTACGGAACGAGTAAAGAGACTTGCCGGTAAACGAGATTGAAATAGGTATACGGATACTGACGATCGAATCTCGGGCAAGTAACATACCGAAGGACAAAGGGAATGACATACGGGATTATATGAATCCTTGGCACTGAGGTTCAAACGATAAGATCTTCGTAGAATATGTAGGATCCAATATGGGCATCCAGGTCCCGCTATTGGATGTTGACCGAGGAGTCTCTCGGGTCATGTCTACATAGTTCTCGAACCCGCAGGGTCTGCACACTTAAGGTTCGACGTTGTTTTATGCGTATTTGAGTTATATGGTTGGTTACCGAATGTTGTTCGGAGTCCCGGATGAGATCACAGACGTCACGAGGGTTTCCGGAATGGTCCGGAAACGAAGATTGATATATAGGATGACCTAATTTGGTTACTGGAAGGTTTTCGTGCATTACCGGAGAAGTTTCGGGCTCATCGGTAGTGTACCGGGAGTGCCGGGAGGGGTGCCGGGGACCATCGGGAGGGGTGTCACGCCCCAAGGGGTCTCATGGGCTATGGGAAGAGATAAACCAGCCCCTAGTGGGCTGGAATAAGTTCCCACTAAGGCCCATAAGGTTTGAGAAGGAAAAAACACAAGGTGGAAAGAGTTTCCAAGTGGGAAGGTGGAATCCTACTCCAAGTAGGATTGGAGTAGGACTCCTCCACCTCCAATTTCGGCCAAACCTTTAGGTTTTGAGGCTGCCTCCTCCCCTCCCTCCCTTCTATATATAGTGGGGTTTTAGGGCTGATTTGAGACGACTTTTCCACGGCAGCCCGACCACATATCTCCACGGTTTTTCCTCTAGATCGCGTTTCTGCGGAGCTCGGGCGGAGCCCTGTTGAGACAAGATCATCACCAACCTCCGGAGCACCGTCACGCTGCCGGAGAACTCATCTACCTCTCCGTCTCTTTTGCTGGATCAAGAAGGCCGAGATCATCGTCGAGTTGTACGTGTGCTGAACGCGGAGGTGCCGTCCGTTCGGTACTAGATCGTGGGACTGATCGCGGGATTGTTCGCGGGGCGGATCGAGGGACGTGAGGACGTTCCACTACATCAACCGCGTTCACTAACGCTTCTGCTGTGCGGTCTACAAGGGTACGTAGATCACTCATCCCCTCTCGTAGATGGACATCACCATGATAGGTCTTCGTGCGCGTAGGAAAATTTTTGTTTCCCATGCGACGTTCCCCAACAGCTTAAACCCCAGTCTATGCGTTGCTTCATAAGGGGCTGATTTGGATCCACTAGTTTAATGCTATGGTTAGACATTGTCTTAATTCTTCTTTCATAGTTGCGGATGCTTGCGGGAGGGGTTAATCATAAGTGGGATGCTTGTCCAAGTAAGGGCAGTACCCAAGCGCCGGTCCACCCACATATCAAACTATCAAAGTAACGAACGTGAATCACATGAACATTGTGAAACTAGCATGACAGAAATTCCCGTGTGTCCTCGGGAGCGTTTTTCCTCCTATAAGACTTTGTTCAGGCTTGTCCCTTGCTACAAAAGGGATTGGGCCACTTGCTGAACCGTTGCTACTACTTGTTACTTGTTACTTTTCGCTTGCTACGTTTCACCTTGCTACACCATCACTTGTTACTGCTACTTTTAGTGCTTGCAGTTATTACCTTGCTGAAAACTGTTTATGACAGCCTTCTGCTCCTCGTTGGGTTCGACACTCTTACTTATCGAAAGGACTACGATTGATCCCCTATAATTGTGGGTCATCAGGCCTGTTGTTGAACCTAGTAGTAGTGGGAGGTGGAGACTCATCCTCGTCATCATCATCATCTTCATCATCATCTTCATCCTCTGAGCGTGGAATCTCCATAGAGTAAACTTCATGTTGAAGCTGTCTGACAATGGTGATCAACTCAGTTACCTTCACATCCATGGTGTGGAATTTTGTCTCCACAACTCTCTCAAGACTCTTCTAATTTTGCATGATCTCCTGGATGTTCTTCTCCATGCCTTGGACAGTGCTCACTAGAAATGCCATTTGCTCAGTTGGGGTTCTGAGCTGTGGAACTGGAGGTGGCCTATTTTTAGCAGCTTCAGCCTCTGCTGCCTCTGCTGCCATTCTTGCTGCAGCTGAGTTGGGATCATTATCATCCGTCACGACCTCATTATCTTGAAATTCAGGCTGAAGAGGTAGATGGGGACGATCAAGTAGATATGCATGCTTGCCTAGCTTGGCATTGACGAGCATCTGAATGTATGGTGCATATCCACAGGATATCTTCTGATCCGCAGCAGTTCCCCAGATAGTCTCTACTATCAAATCCATCACTCTAAATCTGGTATGAATGTCTAGCAGGTGCAGCAGGTTGATGGAATGTCCTCTAATCATCTTCTCATCTCCCGATTTAGGCATGAGGGTGTATCTCATAATTGTGTTTGTTGTAGGAATGCCTGCTTGCAGAAAGTACACTAAACCCATCTTGTGACTAAACAAGTACTTGTGTGGAATTGTTTTGTACATATTGACCATTGAGTTGTGACTCTTCTTTGCTTCTGCATACACATCTACATCTGATTCTTCCTTCTCGGGAGCACCAATGGTAGGATCCCATTCAGCAATTGTGGTTTCATACTTGTGACCATTAGTCATCCAGACTAAAGAGTCATCATAGAAATGAACAGTTGCATAGAATTGCATGATCAGCTCGCCATTCCATGGGGTCATCTCTTTGCCAACAAACTTTTCAATGTCCACTAATCCAAAGTTCTCTTGGACATGGGGAAATAAATTCTCATTTTCTTTGATATATGCCCAATTGACATACCTCATATCACTGACAGCAGGACTCTTGTCATACAAGACAATCTCATAAAATTCTTATTGTTCCTTGGTGTGAAACCTTGGATCAACAACAGTTCTTCTTCTGACAGTATATGGATCATTATCTCTCCACTTTCTTAGTCTAACATCCTTCCTCTTCTGTATATCTTCTGCTATTGGATGAGCAACATTGTGAATTGGAACGGTTGGTCTGAGCTTCTTGAGAATTGGTCCATTCTCATCTTCTTCCTCCTCTGCAGCATGGGCACTCGGTGCAGGGCCTTTGCTCTTGGCAGCTGCAGGTATGTCCTTGATAGTACTTCTCGGAGCTACATCCTTCTTTGCTTTAGTAGCAGGCTTAGGAGCAGACTTCATGGCGTTAGCCATCAACTTCTTCTTCTTGGGAGGAACTGGGATCTCCTCATGAGCTTATTCCTCAGCATCTTCTGGGTCTTCATACATGGAAGTCTTTCTCCGAATAAGATGGACCGTTCTCTTCCTAGGACTCTTCACACCAGCCTTCTTAGAAGGCGCATCCTTGGAAAGTGTTGTGCTCTTCCTGGCATATTCAGGTGCTCTCAGATCAGCAAGGGTAGTAGTTACTTTCCTGATAGCTTTCCTTGGAGCCTTTGAAGGAGCTGATCTTCTGGCATAAAATCCGAGTCCTCTTCCTCAGAAACTAGCTTCTTCCTTTGCCTCGTGGCTGCCTTGGGCAAACCATGAGAGCTGGGAGAACTTGGGTCTGAAGCAGACTTCTCTAGACTAGTGCTCGAGTCCATCTCTACGCTCTGCTCTTTGAAGTCATTTTGACTATCTTCTGAACCTGACATACTGACAGCCACGCTCGGCAGCAAACAGCAGAACCTTTGAAGTGGATATAGGAAAGACAGAAAGGATGAGCATCACAAAATTCAGATATTTTTGAAAATTTGAAGTCTGAAACTTAGGGTATGATCTTCTGCAGGATGTAAATCGGTGGCACCGAGTTGGCATTTTCGGAGTCACCGAGAAAGCTTACTCGTTTAACACATAATTGGAAGTTATTTTCGGTGGCACCGAAAAGAGCTGCTCGGTCTCACCGAGTTGCTTCTCGGGAACCCTAAAACAAGAATTGGTGGAACCGATTTTACAAACTCAGTCTCACCGAGTTGCATACTGCGACAGAACAGATCCGAAATTTCCTATCTACTAATCTAAGGATTCATCTGGTGGACAGGAGGTTTGGACACGGTGGAATGAAGAATAAAGATTCCAATGCGTGATAATCAGACGGGGAAATGCAAAGGAGATCGAACCGTACCCTAGGCCGGTGGTGGTTCGGCTACGGCGATGACGGCAGAGTAGATTGCGTGAGCGACGGCGAATCCCACATGCGATGGCGCTCGGGGAGACAAAGAAGATGACTTGGGGTCTTGGGGGGCAGCGATGGTTTGGCGAACGAACCGTTTTGACGAAGTGAAATCATAAGATTTTGTCCACGAATATATATACCCGTGCGCTGCCGGTGTCACTGAGATGGCAAAATCGGTGTCACCGAGTTCCTCAACTGTCAATAGACAGGGAAACTCGGTGTAACCGAGTTGGTGATTTTGGTGGTACCGAGATAGGAAAACCTGATCAACTTTGAAATATCGGTGGAGCCGAGTTTGTGGAGTTGGTCACACCGAGTTTTTCAAAGAGGTTTTGGAAGGCAACCTTTGATGATACGGAACTCCGAGTGCACCTTCACACAGAGGGATCGACAAGTGCTTGTTCAAGTTTTGTGATGAAGCATGAATAGAACCCGAGATGAGATATCATAGATAGTAGAGAAGGGTCCTAGGCATTCTTGTCCATCCAATTGGTAAAAAAATAAATCAAACGCCAAATAACAACAATTGGATGTCCTCGAATGATCAAACACACGCAAACCAACATGCTCACACAATAAGAATGATGAATAAAACATGGTGAACATGCACAAACATTCTAGCAGCTATCAAGCACTTGGGCGATGACAAAGTCATCTATATATGAGTATATTGACATAGGAGCCAAGTAATAATACTTGATCATAGGTCATACTCATCGTTAAGCACAAGTGGGATTACCACTTCTACATAAGCATTAATGTGTTCATATCCTTAGGAGATGCTTATACTCAAGTCTTAGAGTAGAGCTCCCCTAGATATGATATCCCCACTAAGAGGGATCAACTAACTTTGGGTTTTTTTGTAGAGGACTTCAAGTAGGTGAAGTAGTGGTGGATTCTCAATTTTGATGAAGATCATCTTGAGTTGGGAGCAATCCTTGTTGTTTTCATACTCCTTTCACCTACATGGATTAGTCCCAAAGCAAAAGGAACATATGCAAGAATATCTATGGACATGGAGTGAAGCACACATGGGATAATGTCCAAAGATGCATTAATTACCTTGTTCCTTGCTTACCTTTGAGGGAATGTGTGACTCCTTGAAGTAATGCATATTGTTGAGGTTGATTGCATATAGTTATTTCCAGAATGAATAAGATTGAATTTCATTGGCAGAGTCACCCCTCAAGAACTTCTAGTTCTTCCTCTTGGGAATCCACACCAAATTGATGGGAATCCTTGGAGTTGTGGTAGCACTTGTTGAGGTAGAGCTAGTAGTATCCTTGGGAATCCACTTGACCTTGGCTTGGGGTCGAAAAGATAATTACAAACAAAACTCCCCCTAGATTGTTGTTGGTATGGACGGCACCCGAGTATTCGGCTAGTCATGGAGTGTGATTGACCGGTGGTGGGGGAGTCAAAACTTTACTTTTCTGTTTGGGAACCACCTATAGTATGTGTAGCATGGAAGATGGTGAAAACTCTTGGTCATTGCGTTGACAATGAAAGCATGCCACCCAAAATTATTATCTCTGTTTTAAAAGCTTGAGCTCTGGCACCTTTGCAAATCAATGCTTCCCTCTGTGAAGGGCCTATCTATTTATCCTACTGTTGAGTCATCCTCTTCTTTCAAAAGGCACCAATTAGAGAGCACCTCTATCATTTCTATGCTTTGCTTTTAATTGTTATTGAGTATGACTGTGACTGGATCTTCTTTGCCATGAATTACATGTTTAGTCAGCCCTTGTTCTTTGAAGGTGCTCTGCATTTATGTTTTGCGGTCTCAGAAAGAGCTAGCGAGATACCACCTGTTCATATTGCTTCATGATTGTTTTGATTGAAGTGTTGACGTTTGAAACTCATTATTGTTGCTCGCTAGTTGATTATGCTATTGATATGAGTTTACCATGAGACCTAGATGTCATTGCTTATGTGGTTAGCTTATGATCTTGCTGAAAATCTGAATATGAGTTAGACATAATTGCAACAACAAGATCAAACAGAGTTCGTCAAAGTTTTTCTTTTGTCTCTTTCAGTTTGTCAACTGAATTGCTTGAGGACAAGCAAGGCTTTAAGCTTGGGGGAGTTGATACGTCTCCGTCGTATCTACTTTTCCATACTCTTTTGCCCTTGTTTTGGACTCTAATTTGCATGATTTGAATGGAACTAGCCCGGAGTAACGCTGTTTTCAGCAGAATTGCCATGGTGTTGTTTTTGCGCAGAAATAAAAGTTCTCGGAATGACCTGGAAATTTATGAGGATTTTTTGTGGAATATATAAAAAATACTGGCGCAAGAATCAACCAGAGGAGTGGAGCATGGAGCCCACAAGCCCACCAGGCGCACCCCCTAGCCTCGCCTAGCAGGCTTGTGGGGCCCATGGAGCTCCACCGCCTCCAATTCCAGCTCTATTTAGTCCCTTCCGTCCGGAAAAAATCCAGGAGAATATTTCATCGCGTTTTACGATACGGAGGCGCCACCACCACCTGTTCTTCCTCTGGAGGGCAGATCTAGAGTCCGTTCTGGGCTTCGGAGAGGGGAGATCGTCGCCATCGTCATCACCATCCTTCCTTCATCGCCAATTCCATGATGCTCTTCACCGTTCGTGAGTAATATCATCATAGGCTTGCTGGATGGTGATGGGTTGGATGAGATCTATCATGTAATCGAGTTAGTTTTGATGGCGATTGATCCCTAGTATCATGCAAACTTCGGGTCGTATTTCATCCTAGCGTTCAGATATTTTTCTTTCCACTTACGCAGTAATTTCTCAACATCATAGCTATCCTTACAAGCAAGAAAGTCCTCATCTAGCTCTCCCTCCATAACATAACCCTCAGGCATATCACGCAATTCATATCTAGGAGAGCTAGTTCTAACAGGTGAAATAGCAGGTTCAACTTCGATAATCTCAGCAGTCTCAGAAGTATCATCACATCTAGCAGAAATTCTAGCAATTTGTGAATGCACCTAGTGGCAAAGCAGTATCAAGCAAAGCATCATCACAAGCATCATGGACAACAGAAGTAGCATCATCAAGCACATGCGACACATCAAAATTTCTAGCAGGAGGTGGTGTCGCAAACTTACTCATAACCGAAGGTGAACCAAGTGCAGAGCTAGATGGCAGTTCCTTACCTGTCCTCGTAGTTGTGGGCAAGACTTTAGTTTTTGGATCTCTCGGATTTCTCATAGTGATCAGCAGATGTAAATCCCAAGTGACTTAGAGAATAGAGCTATACCTCCCCGGCAACGGTGCTAGAAAATAGCATGTTGACGGGAGACTATTCTTGACTTTATCCTCCCCGGCAACGGCGCTAGAAAATAGTCTTGATAACCCACAAGTATAGGGGATCGCAACAGTTTTCGAGGGTAGATATTCAACCCAAATTTGTTGATTCGACACAAGGGGAAGCCAAAGAATATTCTTGAGTATTAGCAGCAAAGTATCAGTAGCAAAGCGGTGTGATAGCAACAGTAGCAACAGTAACAATAGCAGCAGTGACAGCAGTAGCGACAGCGTAACGTAGCAAGGACCGGTAGGAAAAACTCATAGGCATTGGATCGGTGATGGATAATTATGCCGGATGACATTCATCATGCAACAGCTATAACACGGAGAGATAAGTAACTAGCTCCCGTTCGTCAATCTAATGTAGGCATGTATTCCGTATGTAGTCATACGTGCTTAGGGAAAAGAACTTGCATGACATCTATTGTCCATCCCTCCCGTGGCAGCGGGGTCCTAATGGAAACTATGGGATATTAAGGTTCTCCTTTTAATAGAGAATCGGAACAAAGCATTAGCACTTAGTGAATACATGAACTCCTCATACTATGGTCATCTCCGGGAGTGGTTCTGGCTATTGTCACTCCGGGGTTGACGGGTCATAACACATAGTAGGTGACTACAACTTGCAAGATAGGATCAAGAACACACATATATTGACGAGAACATAATAGGTTCAGATCTAAACATAACAGATGGAGCAGCGCACTTCCGTGCAAGCTCCTTCGGCAACCGTCGACTCCGTTGTCGGCTCTTCAATCCGCTGTTCGTCATCGCAAGCGATCTGGTCGCTCTCGACTCGAGCGATGGGTGAAGCACGCAGTGGCTCGCCACGCGTCATCTCTGTCGACTCCTCTGGTCGCAACCATCGAACCTGTTGTGCCCCTTCAGGACCCGATCCACTTGGCATCAGATCAGTTTGACGTTCCCTCCGAGTGCGAGAGCTGCAACCCAGTAGCGGAGGTCTTCATGGCGGGCTCCGCGGAGTGCCCACCCGGGTTCGGTCGCGGCGAGCGTGAGGCTGGCGAACCGTCGTCTGGATGCGGTCGTCATTGTCCTCCAACTTCCAGTCGGCGTCAGCGATAGCTCTTCTCCGGCGGTCATCAAGACAATACTGAGGTATATCGTACTCCAGTACTTAATGTCACAGCAACAGCTAAGATAGCAGATTCAATTCACCCATCAGATTCAGAGGCAGGTAGAGGCTTAGAGCAGCTCCGCACTTTGCTTCAAGCAGCACAGCAACAGAAGTCAGCTGTATTGCAGTTACTCAATAGATTACATAGTAATTCACCAAGAGCAGATACAGTTCGTTCAGTTTACAGTCCAGGTTCACCCCAACGTCACAGAGACGGGGGCAACCGAGAGTATAAGCACCGAGACTAGGGTCGGAACCAATTTCCCCCTTGTTATCAGCACGATGACCGCCGTCGAGTGCATTATCCTCCGCGGAGCGGCTCGTATGTGTCCCGACACTATGATGACTGGCGCCCGTTCGATAACGAGCGGAATCCAGGATTCGATGCGAGAGATGTACTTGCACACAGAAGGATCAACAGAGGCAGAGCTTACAGAGATGGTCTTTACACAGATCATCCGAGTGGAACTGATACCACAGTTTCTGGTCCCGAGTGTTTTAGCAGGGCAATCCGCTCTGCCGATATTCCCCCAACTTCACTTGGCGGCTCGAGTCAGCAAGTTCACAGGAGAGTTCAAGCCCGGAACGTGGCTAGATGACTATCGAGTTGCAATACAGATTGGCGGCAGCAACAACAATGTTGCGATGAAGCACTTGCCCCTCATGCTGGATGGTTCAAGCCGTGCATGGCTGAATCAGCTTGCACCCTCAAGCATATACTGTTGGGCAGATCTGGCCCGAGTGTTCATCAAGACCTTCGAGGTCACTTGCAAGTGCCCTGCCGGCCTTTGAGAGTTACAACATTGCGTACACAAGCCGAGTGAGTCCTTGCGTGATTACATCCAACACTGGACCACTCTCCACCACACAGTGGAGAATGTTACCGAGCACCAAGCAGTCTGCGCCTTCAAGGCAGGTGTCAGATACCGAGAGTTATATCTAAAGTTCGGACGGTCAGGTGACATGTCAATGAGCAAAATTATGGAAATAGCCACCCATTATGCAAACGGAGAAGAAGATGACCGCCTCCGTAGCGGCAAAGGTTAAGCAGTCGACAACACTGACGCCAATTCTAATCGGAAGAAGAAGCAGAAGGTTGAAAACGCTACACTAGCAGAAGCAGCCGCTCTCGCGACGGGAAAATTCAAGGGAAAGTCCAAGGCACTGTTTCCCACAAGAAGTCCAAGATGCAGTCGGATGTTTTGGATTAGCCGTGTGTATTTCACACGAAAATAGGTAAGAGGGCTGATACGTCTCCATCGTATCTACTTTTCCAAACTCTTTTGCCCTTGTTTTGGACTCTAATTTGCATGATTTGAATGGAACTAACCTGGACTGGTGCTGTTTTTAGCACAATTGCCTTGGTGTTGTTTTTTGTGCAGAAATCAAAGTTCTCCTAACGTCCTGAAAATCTACGGAGATTGTTTTTGGAAAATATGAAAAATACCTGCGCAAAGATCCACCTGAGGGGGTGGGCCAGTGGGACACAAGCCCTCTAGCCGCCACCCCCCTCGTGGCGGTGGGAAAGCTTGTGGGGCCCACGTGGCTCTGCCGCCCCCAATCTCAGCTCTATAAGTTCACTTTCGTCCTAGAAAAAATAAAAAGAGAAGATTTCGTCGCGTTTGTGATACGGAGGCGCCGCCACAACTTGTTCTTCATCTGGCGGGTAGATCTGGAGTCCGTTTTGGGCTCCGGAGAGGGGAAATCATCGCCATCGTCATCATCAACCTTCTTCCCTCTCCAATTCCATGAAGCTCTTCGTCGTTCGTGAGTAATCTATTCGTAGGCTTACTGGACGGTGATGAGTAGGATGAGATCTATCATGTAATCGAGTTAGTTTTGACGGGGATTGATCCCTAGTATCCACTATGTTCTGAGATTGATGTTGCTACTACTTTGCCATGCTTAATGCTTGTCACTAGGGCCCGAGTGCCATGATTTCAGATCTGAAATTATTATGTTGTCACCAATATATGTGTGTTTAAGATCCAATCTTGCAAGTTGCAGTTACCTACTATGTGTTATGATCCGGCAACCTCGGAGTGACAATAAACGGAACCACTCCCGTTGATGACCATAGTTTGAGGAGTTCATGTGTTCACCAAGTGCTAATGCGTTGGTCCGGTTCTTTATTAAAAGGAGAACCTTAATATCTCACAGTTTCCTTTTGGACCCTGCCGCCACGGGAGGGATGGACAATAGATGTCATGCAAGTTCTTTTCCCTAAGCATGTATCACGACACACGGAATGCATGCCTACATCACATTGACGAACGGGAGCTAGCCACATATCTCTCAATGTTATAATTGTTGCATGATGAATATCATCCAAACAAATCACCGACCCATTGCCTACGAGTCTGTCCTACTGCTGCTGTTACTTGTCTTGCTCTGCTGCTGTCATTTGTTCTACTGCTGTTGTTACTTGTCTTGCTCTGCTCCTACTGTTGCTACTTGCTACTGCTGTCACTACTGCTGTTCCTTGCCACTGCTATTACTCGTTACACTGCTGCTACCTGCTACAATCTTGATTCACTGGTCGTTGACGGGAACAGACAATTTCCGTCAACGAGGCAACTTGGCGCCATTGATACAATCGTTAGAAATAGTCTACCGTGTCAACAGATCATTTCTGACACCGTTGTTATCATACTAGTTTGCTGTTACTACTTTGCTTGCAGATACTAATCTTTCAGGTGTGGTTGAATCTGACACATTCAGCTGCTAATACTTGAGAGTATCCTCTCACCTCCTATAGGCGATCAACAAATTTGGGTCGAATACTCTACCCTCGAAAACTTCTGCGATCCCACGCGTTGGTGGGCCGTCAACAACATTCTTCTAGTTTCGATTGCCGGAGAGTGCTAGCAGCATTCTTCTGGTGCCGTTGCAGGGGAAGGTTTGCTGTTACGGAATCAACATTTTTCTGGCACCGTTGCCGGGGAGGTATTGCTATATTCTCTGAGTCACTTGGGATTTATATCTGCTGTCACTATGAAGAATCTGAAGGATCCGAAAACCAAAGTCTTGCCCTCAACTACAAGGGGAGGTAAGGAATTGCCATCTAGCTCTGCACTTGATTCACCTTCAGTTATGAGTAAGTTTGCGACATCACCTCCTTCTAGAAATCTTGATATGTCGCCTGTGCTTGATGATGCTTATGATGCTACTGCTAGAGATGCTATGCCTGATGATACTATGCTTGATACTATGCCTGATACTGCTTTGCCTGATACTGCTAGAGATGTTATGTCTGATACTGCCAGAGATGCTATGCTTGATACTGCTTTGTCTGATGATGCTAGAGATGCTATTTTGTCTGATGATGATATGCTTGATACTGCTAGAGATGCTACTTTGCCTGATATGCCGCTAGGGGTATTCCTTGATGCTCATATTGCTAGAGTTACTACCAATGCTCGTGATGCTTCTGAAACTGCCGATACTATTGAGATAGAACCTGCTTTTTCTCCTGCTAGATCTAGCTCTCCTAGATATGAATTGCCTGATATACCTAGGGGTTACGTTATGGAGGGAGAGATAGCTGAGGATTTTCTTGCGTGTAAGGATGCCTATGACGCTGAGAAATTACTTCTCAAGTGGAAGGAAAATCTCTGAAAGCTAGGATGAAATACGACCCGAAGTTTGCCACTTCACATATCTTTATCACCGATAAGGATTATGAATTCCCTGTCGATCCTGAGATAATCTCTCTAGTCGAATGTGATCCTTTTCACGGTTATGAGTCTGAGACGGTCGTAGCCCATCTTGCCAAACTACACGATATAGCCACCCTTTTCGCTAATGAGGAGAAGATGTACCACTACTATATCCTTAAGTTGTTTCCTTTCTCTTTAAAGATGACGCTAAAGCCTGCTTCACCTCTCTTGCTCCTGGATGTGTGAGTAGTCCCCAGGATATGGTCTATTACTTCTGTGAGAAATATTTCCCTGCCCATAAGAAGCAAGCTGCCTTGTAGGAAATATACAACTTTTCTCAACTCCAAGAAGAGTCTCCCACAAGCTTGGGCGAGGCTCGTCCAGCTACAGAATGCTTTGCCTGATCACCCTCTTAAGAAGAACGAGATACTTGATATCTTCTATAATGGACTTACCGATGCCTCTAGAGACCACCTAGATAGTTGTGCCGGTTGTGTTTGTAGGGAACGAACTGTAGAACAAGCTGAGACTCTACTGAATAACATGTTGATCAACGATAATGCTTGGACTATTCCCGAACCACCTCCTAAGCCAACTAAGAAGAAAAGAGGTATTCTATTCCTCAGTCCTGAGGATATGCAAGACGCCATAAAATCTATGCAAGAGAAAGGCATTAGATCTGAAGATGTCAAAAATCTACCACCTATCGAAGAGATCCATGGTCTCGATAACCCGATACAAGTAGTAGAAGTGAATTCTCTATGTAGGTTTGATGAGAGTGATATTCCTTTCGATAAACCTGCTAGCCTATGCTTTGATGAATTTGACAACTTTGTTGCCAAACAACAGAGTTTCAATGATTACGTTAGCAGACATTTGGAACAAAGTACTCGTATGCTTAGCCATTTAAGTGCTTGTGTAGACAGAAATGTCAATGATATGAAGCTTCTGAGTAAACATGCCTCTATGATTACTACTCAGGTAGAACAAGTACTTAAAGCTCAGAATGACCTGCTCAATGAATTAAATGACAACTCTGTCAGAGTCATTACTAGAGGAGGCAAAATGACTCAGGAACCTTTGTATCCTGAAGGTCATCCTAAGAGAATTGATCAAGATTCTCAAGGAATTAATGCTGATACACCCAGTCATCCTAAGGAGAAGAAGAAGGATGATAGAAACCTACATGCCAGTTCGCCAAATACTGTCACACCTGAAGAACCTAATAATATTTCCGCGTCTGATGCAGAAACACAATCTGGTGATGAGCATGAACCTGGTGACAATATGGACAGTGATGTTCATAATAATGCTCAACCTAGCAATGATGAGGATGTGGAGATTGAACCTTCGTTTAATCCTTGATAACCCACAACCTAAGAGATACGATAAGAATGACTTCACTGCAAGGAAGCATGGTAAAGAAAGGGAGCCATGGGTTCAGAGATCTATGCCCTTTCCTCCTAAGCCATCCAAGAAAAAGGATGATGAGGATTTTGAGCGCTTTGTTGAGATGATAAGACCCATCTTTCTGCAGACGCGGTTAACTGATATGCTCAAGATGTCTCCGTATGCCAAGTACATGAAAGATATCGTGACTAATAAATGGAAGATACCAGATCTTGAGATCTCCACCATGCTTGCCAACTACACTTTCAAAGGTGGAACTCCTAAGAAATTTGGTGATCCCGGAGTGCCCACTATACCTTGCTCCGTTAAAGGAAACTACGTAAGAACTGCCTTATGTGACCTTGGAGCCGGTGTTAGTGTTATGCCGCTCTCTCTTTATCATAGACTTGAATTGGATAAGTTGACACCCACTGAAATTTCTCTGCAAATGGCCGACAAATCAACTGCTTTCCATATCGGCATTTACGAGGATGTGTGTGTTGTCGTTGCTAACACCACTATCTTAACAGACTTTGTTATCTTGGATATTCCCGAGGACGATGCCATGGCTGTCATCCTCGGAAGACCCTTTTTAAACACTGCAGGGACTGTTATAGATTGCAACAAATGCAATGTCACTTTCCATGTCAACGGTAATGAGCACATTGTGCACTTTCCGAAGAAACGATATCAAGTACATTGCATCAATGCTATCGAAAAGACTTCATCGATTCTTATTGGGAGCTTTGAATGCCCTATTCCTCGTGTCAAGATGAAGTATGATTTGCTTGTTCGGGAGATTCATATCCCCATTGAGGTGACTTAGTGGCTATTTGAAAATCTCTGTTCTCTCTTGCGATTCGAGAAGGTTTTGTCATGAGGACTTGATCAACCCCATTGACGGATTTCTTTCGATGACCATGAAATGGATGAATCAAAGAGTCACATACCTCTGTTTTGAGCTTTCATTTTCTGTTGCTTAGAAGAAAAGTGATAGATTTAGTTTAGCTTTTCCTATTTTCTGTTTTAGCGTCTCGGAGAAAAATACCTCGAAAATAAAAGTTCTCCGATGGTCATGAAAATTTAGTATGATTTTTTCTGGAATTTTGAAAAATATTGTGCCAGACCAGTGGGCCACAAGCCCTGCCACCGCCACCCCCCTGGTGGCGGCTAGCAAGCTTGTGGGGCCCACAGGGACCCCCTCCACTCATTCCAGCTCCCAGCCTCTTCTTCCACCTCCAGAAAAAATTGTTTCATAGCTCAAACCCGTGTTCTTGCTCATTTGGCTGTGATTTTCGATCTCCTTGCTCAAAGCACCATTCTCCGAACCGTTTTGGGGAAATTACTCCTTGGTAAGTGACTCCTCCATTGGTCCAATTAGTTTTTGCTCTAGTGCTTTATCCTTCGTGTATTCTTGCTACTTTGGTGACCCTGTTCTTGAGCTAGAAATGTTGATTTTAGCTGGTCCCAAGTGGTTTTAGCGCGTGATACAGTCTCTAGGCACTAGTAGGAGTAGTTGCTACAAGGTGTGGTTGGTCTTCATTCACTTTTCTCTTGAACTTCAAAAATTTCTGCAAAAAGGAAATTATGTTCAGGAGGAAGTTTCATGGTGGTTCCTCAAGTAAGAAGGGTCCCCGTCTTTCTTTTCGGGAGCCCGAACCTTTTCAACTAAGGGGCGCACCGGTACAACCATGTGAATGGCCTTCCGATGAGTTTATGATCGAAGCAGGTTTCAAGGATGAGTTTGATACACTTGTCCGCAATGCCGGGTTAGAAGAATTCCTCTCAGATAAATGTGAACAGTATGCTATGCTCACTGCCTCTTTCGTCCGTAGATTTATATTTTCAGTTGGCCGTGACTCATCCATACTGTTTGATCTGTACGATAAATCCTATGTCATGGATTTGGAGGATTTCAATAGGATTTGCAAGATACCCGATGGGGGTAGTATTAATGATCCTTCTAAGTCTTCGGTCAGAGACTTTGTCTCTAGTATAACTGTTGGAGAAACCAGAGATATCACGCAAGCCACCATAGGAAGCATCCATTTCCCTGCCTTGCACTACTTTGCCCTCTTCATAGGTAGGTGCATTAACGACAAGGGTGCACATTGTCACCTATGCGCTTCCGACCTTAGTATCCTTAAGAGCGCAGTAACAGGTGACACGAGCTTCAATATGGGAGCTATAATAGCAAGGAGGCTGTATGATAATGCCAGTGAGGGGGATTTCTTTGGTGGAGTTTATGCTACACGCTTAGCAAATTTTCTTGGAGTATCCATCCGTTCAGAAGACCCTCCTCTCCGTACAGCCTACCTTGATCGTGTCGCTCTAACACGCTACCAGTTCCTTGAGAGAGATCATGGATCCCTCCTATACTGCTTGATATTTAACCGACAACGTGTTTTCCATATTACCCTTCCTGCTCGTGCTTTCTTTGACTTTCAGGTAAAACGAAGATACTACATAACCATAGGAGAGGCAGAGGAGTATGAGAGGGAGGCGACGGCTGCTCGACTTCGTGAGGCAGCTATTCACGCAGTGGCTCGAGCACTCCCGTATAACACCCATTATGATTTTGGGTTTCGCCAGGACCATCCATGGGAGTAGACCAAGCTGGGCCAAAAGCCTAAGCTTGGGGGAGTACGTGTTCTCACCGACTTTACATTCATGCTTATGCTTTCACTTTGTTAGCCGGTGTTCAAACTTTGCCACTGTATTATCCATGCTAGTTTATTTTTGTTTTCTTGTTTTCTTGTTTTGTGTCCTTTTGAGAAAACCCAAAAAAAATTTCCTTTCTTCCTTTGCTTGTTGGGAGCTTTCCCGTGTAAATAGTTTTCTTTTTCTTTGGGTCAAGGTAGAAGACCATGGTTACAATGTTTAGTGGCTCTCGCATGCATATCTGTTTATCTGTCAAAGAGCCATATTACTTTGTCTTCTTCTTTTGTGTTTGCTTGCAGATTCCAGCTTAGTCTAATGCACGAGCACTCTTATTATTGTTCACATCATTCGGCCGTGCAAGTGAAAGGCAATAATGATGATATATGATGAAGTGACTGAGCCTGGAAAAGCTGGTATGAACTCGATCTATTTTGTTTTTGTAAATATGACTAACTCATTATTCCTGATTCAGCTTTGTTGTGAGAGAACCAAGTTTGCAATGACAACTTAGAGATCATAGTTTCTGATGCCATGCTTATTTAGCTGAGAGCTTATAATGGTTTGTCTTGAATGCCAACATAGATTTTGAGATGACTATGATGTAGTATGATAGGATGGTACTCTCCTTTGAATGATTCAAGTGGCTTGACTTGGCGCATGTTCATGCATGTAGTTGAAACAAAATCAACATAGCCTCTATGATGTTCGTGTTCATGGTGATTTATATCTTGTTCATGCTTGCATTCAATGTTAGTCAAACTCATTGCATCTTGATGACTGTTGTCGCTCTCTAGTTGGTTGCTTCCACTTCCATAAACCCAAAAGTTTTTCCATGAGAGTCCACCATACCTATCTATTTGCGGTATCTACCTGCCGTTCCAAGTAAATTTGCATGTGCCACTCTCTAAACCTTCAAGAAATAATCTGTTTTGCATGCCCGAACCGCTCATGTGGTGGCAGGGGGCTATTGGTATCTTCCATGCTAGGAGTGTTATCCTCGACATGTGTTTATTCACTCTCATTCACGAGAAAGGGGCCGGTAATTGGAATGCCCAGTTCCACGCTTAAATCGAAAACATAACTATAAAACAAGACTCCCCCCGGATTGGTGTTAGTATGGACGGTACCCGAGGATTCGGCTAGCCGTGGAGTGTGATTGATTGGTGGTGGGGGAGTTAAAACTTTACTTTTCTGTTTGGGAACCGCCTATAGCATGAGTAGCATGGAAGATATTGAGAACTCTTGGTCATTGCGTTGACAATGAAAGCATGCCACCCAAAATTATTATCTCTGTTTTCAAAGCTTGAGCTGTGGCACCTGTGCAAATCAATGCTTCCCTCTGCGAAGGGCTTGTCTATTTATTTTCCTCTCGAGTCATCCTCCTCTTATATAAGCACCAATTAGAGAGCACCTCTGTCATTTTTATGCTTTGCTTTTGATTGATATTGAGTATGACTATGACTGGATCTTCGTTGCTATGAATTACAATGTTTAGTCATCCCTTGATCTTTGAAAGTGCTGTGCATTTATGTTTTGCGGTCTCAGAAAGAGCTAGCGAGATACCATCTATTCATATTGCTTCATGCTTGTTTTGATTGAAGTGTTGGTATTCGAAACTCATTATTATTTGCTCGTTAGCTGATTATGCCATTGATATTAGTTTGCCGTGAGACCTTTGTGTCACTTGCTTATGTGGTCAACTTGTGATCTTGCTGAAATTCTGGTTATGAGTTAGACATAGTTGCAACAACAAGATCAAACAGAGTTTGTCAAAGTTTTTCTTTCTCTCTCAGTTTGTTAACTGAGTTGCTTGAGGACAGGCAAGGTTTTAAGCTTGGGGGAGTTGATACGTCTCCGTCGTATCTACTTTTTCGAACTCTTTTGCCCTTGTTTTGGACTCTAATTTGCATGATTTGAATGGAACTAACCTGGACTGACGATGTTTTCAGCAGAATTGCCTTGGTGTTGTTTTTTGTGCAGAAATCAAAATTCTCCAAACGTCCTGAAAATCTACGGAGATTATTTTTGGAAAATATGAAAAATACTTGCGCAAAGATCCACCTGAGGGGGTGGGCCAATGGGCCACAAGCCCTCCAGCCGCCACCCCCTAGTGGCGGTGGGCAAGCTTGTGGGGCCCACATGGCTCTGTTGCCCCCAATCTTAGCTCTATAAGTTCACTTTCGTCCCAAAAAAAATAAAAAGAGAAGATTTCGTCGCGTTTGCGATACGGAGGCGCCGCCACAACCTGTTCTTCATCTCGAGGGCAGATCTGGAGTCCGTTTTGGGCTCCGGAGAGGGGAAATCGTCGCCATCGTCATCACCAACCTTCTTCCCTCTCCAATTCCATGAAGCTCTTCATCGTTCGTGAGTAATCTATTCGTAGGCTCGCTGGGCGGTGATGAGTAGGATGAGATCTATCATGTAATCGAGTTAGTTTTGACGAGGATTGATCCCTAGTATCCACTATGTTCTGAGATTGATGTTGCTACTACTTTGTGATGCTTAATGCTTGTCACTAGGGCCCGAGTGCCATGATTTCAGATCTGAAATTATTATGTTGTCACCAATATATGTGTGTTTTAGATCCGATCTTGCAAGTTGTAGTTACCTACTATGTGTTATGATCCGAAAACCCTGGAGTGACAATAACCGGAACCACTCCCGGTGATGACCATAGTTTGAGGAGTTCATTTGTTCACCAAGTGCTAATGCATTGGTCCGGTTCTTTATAAAAAGGAGAACCTTAATATCTCGTAGTTTCCTTTTGGACCCCGCTGCCACGGGAGGGATGGACAATAGATGTCATGCAAGTTCTTTTCCCTAAGCACGTATGACGACACATGGAATGCATGCCTACATCACATTGACGAAGGGGAGCTAGCCACATATCTCTCCTTGTTATAACTGTTGCATGATGAATATCATCCAAACAAATCACCGGCCCATTGCCTACGAGTTTGTCCTACTGCTGCTGTTACTTGTCTTGCTCTGCTGCTTTCACTTGTCCTACTGTTGCTGTTACTTGTCTTGTTGTGCTGCTGTTACTTGTCTTGCTCTGCTGCTATTGTTGCTACTTGCTACTGCTGTCACTACTGTTGTTCCTTGCCATTGCTATTACTCGTTACACTGCTACTACCTGCTACAATATTGATTCACTGGTCGTTGACGGGAACAGACAATTTCCGTCAACGAGGCAACTTGGCGCCATTGATACAATCGTTAGAAATAGTCTACCGTGTCAACATATCGTTTCTGACACCGTTGTTATCATACTAGTTTGTTATTAATACTTTGCTTGCAGATACTAATCTTTCAGGTGTGGTTGAATCTGACACATTCAGCTGCTAATACTTGAGAGTATCCTCTCACCTCCTATAGGCGATCAATAAATTTGGGCCGAATACTCTACCCTCGAAAACTGCTGCGATCCCACGCGCTGGTGGGCCGTCAACAACATTCTTCTAGTTTCGATTGCCGGAGAGTGCTAGCAGCATTCTTCTGGTGCTGTTGCAGGGGAAGGTCTGTTGTTACGGAATAAAGGGCAATCTGATATTGCCAAAGCATACCACTCGGCAGTGCCGACTGTTAATCTAAGAGTTCAAGGAAGGTCAGTCGAGTGGAAAAGACCCTGAAGAAGAGAATCACGAAGATAAAGATGACTTCCCCAAAGTCCAAGCAACTCTCATGATTTTTGTTGACGTAGAGAGCAAAAGTCGTCTGAAAGTCATCAATAGAGAAGTCAACATGGCAGTACCTTCCACCCGAACGTATCTGAAGTGGTCACAGAATCCCATCACATTTGATCAGTCGGATCACCCGGCTGTTGTTCCGACTCCAGGTCAGCAGGCACTGGTGGTCGACCCAGTTGTGGAGGGTGTTCGGCTTCGTAAAGTTTTGATGGATGGAGGAAGCGTACTGAATATATTATATGCAGAAACTCTCAAGGGGATGGGCATTCGATGTCCCGACTCAACGAGAGCACCATGTCCTTTCATGGAGTTATCCCAGGTAAGAAGGCCAAGTCACTCGACTAGATCGGGTTAGATGTTGTTTTTGGCTCTGGCAAGAATTTAGGCAGAGAGAAGCTGACATTCGAGGTGGTGGACTTCCAGAGTGCATATCATGCTATTCTGGGTCGTCCTCCTTATGCACGTTTCATGGCCCGACCATGTTAAGTATACCTGAAGATGAAGATTCCTGGACCCAAAGGGGTCATCACTTTGTCAGGCAATCGACAGAGAGATGAAGAGTGTTTGCAACAAGGGTAAAAAATTGCAGACCAACAAATGGCTGCAGTAGAGTTGGAAGAGTACAGGAAGACTACTGACCCAACCGACCTAATGCGTTCCAAGAAGCCTGCTTCTGAGTTCGCTTTTCAGTCGGCACATGAGGTCAAGCCGGTGCACATCCACCCGACGGATCCCAATGCTGCTCCGACAAACATATCAACAACACTCGACAGCAAATAGGAAGCCGAGCTCACCCAGTTCCTCCGTGAGAACTGGGACATCTTTGCATGGAAGCCTGCTGACATGCCGGGTGTACCCAGGGAGATGGCTGAGCACTGCTTGCGAGTGGATCCAAAGGTGAGGCCAGTCAACGAACGCCTGCGACGGTCTGCTATAGAGAAGAGGAAAGAAATCAGCGAGGAGGCGGCGCGACTCTTGGATGGCAAATTCATTTGCGAGGTTTACCACTCCTAGTGGCTCGCGAATGTTGTCATGGTCCCCAAGAAGGACAAATACCTTTGCATATGTATCGACTTCAAGAACATTAATAAGGTATGTCCGAAAGACCACTTCCCGCTCCCCCGCATTGATTAGATTCTCGATTCAACTGCGAGATGCGAGCGTTTGTATTTTTTGGATGCTTACTCTTGTTACCATCAGATCCGTCTATTTGGTCCAGATGAAATAAAAACAGCCTTCATCACCAGTTTTGGGTGTTTCTGTTATATCACCATGCCTTTCGGTCTGAAGAATGCTGGTGCAACCTTCATGCGCGTGATCCAGAAGTGTTTGCTCGACCAGATCAGTTGGAAAATCGAAGTGTACATGGATGAAATTATGGTCAAGTCACGCAAAGGTTCCGACCTGCTCACTGACCTAGCAGAGACATTTGCTAATTTGAGGAAGTATGACATCAAGCTAAATCTAGCCAAGTGCACTTTTGGCGTGCCTGGAGGCAAGTTACTCGGTTTCCTTATTTCTGAATGAGGGATCGACGTTAACCTCGAGAAGATCGGTGCCATAGTCCAGATGCAGAGCCTTGTACGAGTGCATGACTTACAGAGACTGACATGCTGGCTAGCAGCTTTGAGTCGGTTTATATCTCGCCCCGGTGAGAAGGCACTGCCTTTATACCAACTGGTGAAGAAATCAGATGTGTTCGAGTGGAATGATGAAGCAGAATCAGCGTTTGTAGAGCTCAAATCCCTACTTTCCACCCGGCCGGTGCTTGCTGCTCCGCACAGCAAAGAACCAGTGCTCATATACATCACAACCACCAATCAGGTCGTCAGCACAGTTCTGACTGTCGAGAGAGAAGAAGAAGGTAAAGCCTACAAGGTTCAACGCCCAGTCTATTATATTTCAGAAGTGTTGACTCCTTCAAAGCAAAGGTATCCCCATTACGAGAAGCTTCTTTATGGGATATACTTGTCAGCAAAGAAGGTGGCGCATTACTTTCAAGATCACTCTATATCAGTCGTTAGTGATGCCCCATTATCAGAGATCCTTCACAATCGGGATGCAACGGGCCGAGTGGCTAAATGGGCCATGGAGTTGCTATATTTGGACATCAGAATTGAGACAAAGAAAGCCATCAAGTCTCAGGCCCTTGCTGATTTTATGGCCAAGTGGGTAGAACAGCAACAGCCAGCCCAGATTCACTCAGCTCATTGGACTATGTTCTTCGATGGATCCAAAATGTTAAATGGGTCCGGTGTTGGTGTGGTACTGGTATCTCCGAAAGGCGACAAGCTTAATTATGTCCTCCAGATTCACTTCGATTCCTCCACCAATGAAGTTGAGTATGAAGCTCTCCTTTACGGGTTGCGTATGGCCATTTCACTCGGGGTCATAAGCCTCATGGTCTACGACGACTCGGATTTGGTGGTCAATCAGGTGATGAAGGAGTGGGATGTCACAAACCCTGCCATGACTGGATACTGCAACGCAGTTAGGAAGCTGGAGAAGAAGTTTGAAGGCTTAGAACTCCATCATGTACCCCGACTGAAAAACCAGGCAGCTGATGAATTGGCTAAGATCGGATCCACTCGGAGGCCTATACCCAAAAATGTGTGTTTGGAACACTTGCACACTCCGTCTGTGCAAGAAGACCCTTTCACTGAAGAGACCCCGCAACCAACAAGTGCTTCCAATCCGACTAAAGTCGATGTTCCAGGAGTCGTCGATCTGATCATGGAAATTCTGGTAATCACCCCCGACTAGACAGTACCGTATATTACATACATCTTAAGGTGAGAGTTGCCAGAGGACGAAGACGAAGCCCGACAGATTGTTCGCAGGTCAAAGGCCTTCACAGTGATGGGTGATCAGCTCTACACAGAGAGCATGACTGGCGTAGCTCAAGGATACATCTCCCCTGAGGAAGGCCAACTAATTCAGGAAGAAATTCACTCGGGGACCTATGGCCATCATGCGTCCTCTCGGACCATTGTTGCCAAAGCATACCGATCTGGATTCTTCTGTCCACGCACGAATGAAATGGCCAAAGATCCCGTCGACCGTTGTGAAGGTTGTCAGTTCTACTCCAACTTGTCCCACAAACCTGCATCTGCTTTGAAGACTATCCCTCTCATCTGGTCGTTCGCTGTCTGGGGCTTAGATATGGTCAGGCCTTTCCGGACAGGTCAGAGTGGGTTCACACACTTGCTCGTTGCAGTCAACAAGTTTACCAAATGGATCGAAGCTAAACCAATCAAGAAGCTGGATTCCCGCACAACCATCAAGTTCGTGAAAGAAATTACATTCTGATATGGAGTCCCACACAACATCATCACAGACAAATGGGTCAAACTTCAACTCGGATGAATTCAGACGTTTCTACACTAACCAAGGGACCCGAGTGGATTATGCATTCGTTGCCCATTGATACGTCTCCAATGTATCTATATTTTTGATGGTTCCATGCTATTATCTTGTCAACTTTGGATGTTTTGTATGCATGAATATGCTATTTTATATCTTTTTTGGGACTAACCTACTAACTCAGTGCCAAGTGCTAGTTTATGTTTTTTCCGTGTTTTTGACCTTTTTCGGAGGAGAATACTAAACGGGGTCCAAACAGAATAAAACCTATGGAATGATTTTTTTCCATAACAGAAGATACGCAGGGGACTTGAGAACCAAGGCAAAGGACCCCGGGGGAGGTCACAAGCCCCCTAGGCGCATCCTCAGGGGGCGCGCCTAGCAGGCTTGTGGGCCCCCGTGGCTCCTTTGCCCTACTTCTTCCGCCTATAAATTCTCCAAAAATCTGAAACTGCCAGAGAGAGCCATGAAAATACTTTTCCGCCGCTGCAAGCTACTGTCTCCGCAAGATCCCATCTTGGGCACGTTTTGGTGCCCTGTCGGAGGGGGGATTCGGACACAGAGGGCTTCTTCGTCAACACCATTGCCTCTCCTATGATGCGTGAGTACTTCTCCACAGACCTTCGGGTCCATAGCTAGTATCTAGATGGCTTCTTCTCTCTCTTGGATATTCAATACAAAGTTCTCCATGATCTTCATTGAGATCTATCCGATGTAATCTTATTTTGCGGTGTGTTTGTCGAGATCCGATGAATTGTTGATTTATGATCAGATTATCTATGAATATTATTTGAGTCTCCTCTGATCTCTTATATGCATGATTTCGTATCCTTGTAATTCTCTTCGAGTTCTGGGTTTCGTTTGGCCAACTTGATCTATAACTCTTGCAATGGGAGAAGTGCTTGGTTTTGGGTTCATACCGTGCGGTGTCCTCACCCAGTGATAGAAGGGGTAGCGAGGCACGCATCGTGTTGTTGCCATCAAGGGTAAAAAGATGGGGTTTATATCTATTGCATGAATTTATCCCTCTACATCATGTCATCTTGCTTAAGGCGTTACTCTGTTTGTTATGAACTCAATACACTAGATGCATGCTGGGTAGCGGTCGATGTGTGGAGTAATAGTAGTAGATGCAGACAGTATCGGTCTACTTGTCTCGGACGTGATGCCTATAGGTATGATCATTGCCTTAGATATCATCATGACTTTGCGCTCTATCAATTGCTCGACAGTAATTCGTTCACCCATCGTAATACTTGCTATCATGAGAGAAGCCTCTAGTGAACACTATGGCCCCCGGGTCTACTTCACATCATATTTTCAGCTCTACACTTCTACTTTGTTGCACTTTCCACCTACAGATCTCACCTTGCAATTAATCGTGAAGGGATTGACAACCCCTTTATAGCGTTGGGTGCAAGTTTGTTTGTTTTTGCGCAGGAACTTTGGAGACTTGTCTTGATACTCCTACTGGATTGATACCTTGGTTCTCAAACTAAGGGAAGTACTTACTGCTACTGTGATGCATCACCCTTTCTTCTTCAAGGTAAAAACCAACGCAAGCTCAAGAGGTAGCACCCATCCTCAAATCAATAGCCAAGCTGAGCGAGCGAATGGCCTTATCCTACAAGGATTGAAGCCTCGACTCATGCGAGACCTTGAGTATGCCGCACGCGCTTGGGTGACTGAACTACCTTCTGTTCTCTAGGGTGTGAGGACAACCCCGAATCGGTCGACTGGGCGAACGCCTTTCTTCCTGGTGTATGGAGCTGAAGCCGTTCTACCGAGTGATTTACTTCATAGTTCACCCCGAGTGGATCTCTATTCAGAATCTGAAGCCGAGCAAGCACAACAAGATGGACTGGATCTCTTGGAGGAGGAACGCGAGATGGCATTGATTCGGTTAACAATTCATCAACAAGACCTAGGACGTTTTCACTCAAGGCATGTCAGGAGTCGGGCGTTCCACGAAGGCGATTTGGTGCTCCGAGTGGATCAGCAACGACCTCATAAGCTAGATCGTGCTTGGGAAGGGCCTTTCCTCGTCACCAAGGCGTTGAACAATGGGGCTTATAGACTCTACAATCTCCAGAAGAGGATCGACGAGCTGCGTGCATGGAATGCAGATTTACTCAAACGATTTTATGCTTGAGTGCTGGTTGATCCAATGTAACAGATGAAGTTTGCTGAACAATTTTGCTTGTCAAAGTCATAACTACTTCAATTTTTGTCGATTCCGGTCGAGTGGCTACATGGCCAAATCATACTCCGAGTGAAGAGCGATCCACACACTCGGAGGCTTAGCTACGAACATGATTCGCCTAAGTTAAAAAAAACTCTTCCGAGTGAATACAAACTATTCACTCGGATGCTTCGTCGCGGACCAGTTTTCGCCTAATTACAAAATGTACTCCGAGTGGAGAGCGATCCTCACACTCACGGGACTTAGTTGCGAACATGATTCGCCTAAGTTAATAAACTCTTCAGAGTGAATACAAACTATTCACTCGGATGCTTAGCTACGAACCAGTTTTCACGTAAGTACAAAACGTACTCCGAGTGGAGAGCGATCCTCACACTCGGGGACTTAGCTACGAACATGATTGGCCTAAGTTAAAAAACTCTTTCGAGTGAATATAAACTATTCACTCAGATGCTTAGCTCCAAACCAGTTTTCGCCTAAGTACAAAACGTACTTCGAGTGGAGAGCGATTTGTAACACCGTGGATTTTGCCCATTTCTTTTTTCTTTTGATTTTGGTCTGGATTTGCTTTTGTGTGGCTTGGTAGTTTTGGAACCTAAAGGGATCACCCTTGATTTCTCTTCCCTAGTGACTTGCCAACCTCCAAACCATCCCAAGACATTGTCATTTCCATCTTGAGCCAATCCCAATAATCTTTTCCCTGGGAATATTCCTTTTTCTATTAAAGGAATAACCCTATTGTTGTGGGTTGTGAAGCAACCCACATTTCTATCATTCCAAAAATTCCCAATTAATTCTCATAACTTCCTTGGGTCATATCTTCCTCAGATATGACAAAATCCTTCCTTGCCATGTTCAAAAATATTTCACCAATATTCCTTTTCTGATTCTGCCCCAGCTGTCAAGTTGTGAAGCAAGTACCCTTTATATGTGCTTGCTTGCTCTCGAACTTTGTGGGCAGTCTTTCCTATCCATATCATTACCTCATGCCAAATTCAATCTCATTTGGCTAGTAAATATTTCTTGGCAAATTTCCAAAGTTCCTTATCCACAAAAAGCTTTGTGAAGCAAGTGCTAGCTAAGAGCATTCAAATGGGTTGAAATTTTGCCATGAACTCAATAGGCTCAAATCTTGCCTGTCCACCAAATTTGAGCATCACCTCATCAACTATGTGACCACATCATCAAATCTTTGTTTGTGGTCATTATTTTGGATTCTGAAGAAACTGTACTCTATGTTGCTCCATAATTTCTGAAATTTTACGAGGACATTATCCTACCTATAAAACATCTCTCCACCAAATTTGAGCTCATTCAATCTAACCATTTCCCCTCAGTAATTTTCCTAAGATTATGTCAAGTGGGATGTTTTGTGAAGGAAATGCTATTTTGGTTTATCCAGATGGTATGAAACTTATACAGTATCTTCATATGCCTAAATACCTAATTTCCTACAAATTTCAGCTCCATCTCAGTTGTTAGGTGAGCGCCACATCAAGATTTGTATTTTGGACCAGATTGGCCAGTTGCAAAGCAACCCTATTAAATCTTGGTCCTTTTCTTCTCAAACTTCTCAGGATTGTAGTCCTTCCTACCTTTAACCTTCCAGACATCATACTTGGCTCTTAGCACCTCCCTGTTGATCACATCAATGCCGACAAGTTTGCTGCAGAAAACTTCAGGTGGTCACTCCCATCTAACCATAGTGCTTTTCTTCGAGCCAACACCTCTCTGGGACTATTCCTTGGAAGGACAACACTCCCGACATGATTAGGCCGGTCAGGGTGCATCGTGAGCGCTAGCTCACATGGTGACCACGCCTTTGGCATGCCATATGCGTGCTCTAGCAGTGGAGCCCTTGGTCTCGTCTATTTCCTCCTCTCCCTCGACACCTAGCCATGTCTATGGGCTTCCCCTCGACGTCGTCTTCCTCCTGGACCCCTCCCCCTCTAGTTTCTTCCTCGCCGCGTTGTGAAGAGCTCCGCCCCTGTTCTAGCAGTGACCACCGTCGTTGTCTTCTCCCCCGAGTCCTCCTGAACTTCCTAGACCTCGCCTGAGCCCTCCCCATCCCTCCTAGAAACTGCTCGATGCCGCTACCGGACAACCACGTCGCACCGGAGCTCCAGTGCATGGCTAGGATCGCCACAACGGTCGTCCTCATCTCCTCTCGTTGGCCGGCTATATATAGCCATGGCCTCGAGCCTCCCCAAGCATCCCCAACCCCCACAGCATCCTCCTATCCCTCCCAGCAGCGTCCCCAGCCACTCCCTCGAGCCCGACGAGCTCCCCTGCCCTCGCATTGCCGCCATGGCCACCCTTGATATCCTCTTAAATTCGCCATCTCAGGCTCTTTCCGCCTCCGCCGAGCCCTCTGTTGGATTAACCTGTCACTGGAGGCCACCCTGTCCCCCTTCCCCTATCGCCGCAGCCACTGAAGTCCCACCCTCGCCGCAGAGCCGCCGCCTTCGGCCGTCATTCCTGGTGCCTTCTCAGCCATCTAGGGCCGCGAGGTGGAGTGTAGCATCCATCCCCGGCGACGCCCTGACCCACCGTAGCCTCCCCTCGCCGGTGCCGGCGAGGCCAAACCCCTGCTGCTCTCGGTCGGGGAGGAGGAAGAAGAAGATAGAGGGAGGAGAGAGAAGGGGTGCGGGACCCACCTGTCGGCGAGAGAAGGAAGTGCCAACGAGGATAAGTGGAAACGTATTTCCACGAATACTCTTTCGCTTCTAGGAAAGCGTATTCTCATACGAGGTGCGAGCCGTAGTGCTGACAAGGACCTATGTGCAATTATTCTTTTTGTAGATTGCTCCCTGACAGTCAGCTCTTCATATCTTTTTATCCATAACTCATCGAGGTGATTCCAAAGCCCACGTCTTCGTCTCGTCGAGCCCGTCATGTGGTATCATTTTCATTATGTGTTTGCATTCTGAAAATGGCCATTTTGCCCTTGCCTCTAAACAACCCTTCTGAGAGAGAACTGTTTCCGACAATCAATTCATAGTTTAACCAATTACTTTAGTCACAGGTATAATTATTTGTTAGATTATGCAATGTTTGAATAAATTCTTGAATACGTGACTACCATGTTGAGTACGGGATTGTTAGTAACTAGTATTTTATCCACTAGTTGATTCCATGACATTGAAGATTACTGTCTATGATTATTTTAGGTTTCATCCGGCAGTTAGTGGATATGAATTAATAGCAGTGGCTTGAGCTTATTGGTTATTGGATTACTATGATATCGGAGTGTCACCTATGACATAAATATTATTCAGGGATAAGATAATTAGTTGGTTGATCGAGAGTCACCTGTCCAGGCTTATCCGTGGAGCCACATTTGCCGGTATGGGACGACCTTGACTTGGTCTGATCGCGTGTTCTTTTATCGGTACCACCAAAGAGGGAAGGTTATGCGTGCGTGCTACCCTGGCCATGTAGGCGGCGATAACCTTGTGAGCCCAGTTGAGTTATGTGGGTACCCGTCCCCGTTTGGGACAATTTAGTTTGACCACGACAGTGGCAGGTGTCATGAGGACACAGGGGCCACCCAGGGCAGGACTCTGGGGGAGGATGAATGTCGGTGGTACGATGGGAGAGTCACGGGTCAGGCATGTTTCGTTGGAGCAACGCTGGTCCACCCGAATGGGATCACGAGGCCAGGTGCTCCATGGTGTGGGTAAAGTGCGCAACCTGTGCAGAGTGAAAAATCTATTCGAATAGTCGCGTCCATGGTATTAGACAGCCCGTCCAGACCTCACCAGGTGATCAATCATGACCATAATGGTGATAATAATGATGGAAGAACTCGTCTGAGTATGGTAGCACTTGGGCATCATGCCGGTGACAAGTCTTGGTGTCCGTCTTGAGGATATTCGCTAAAGGTTCTTGGTGATATCATGAGTTGGTCACCAGAGTACGGTGAGAGTAGCCTGGTATAGTTATTTTCAACTATCCCTTCGGTGATGATAAATCTTTACGTAATCTTGATTGCTATGATGTTGTCTTGCCTTAATGTTGATGTTTGTTTTGAACTTGCGAGTACATTCAAAGTACTCACCTCGCGTGTCATGCCAGTTTGCAGGTCATGCCATGATTGCTTGCTTGCCGAGGATCCCGAGTTTACGAGCTAGGATACGCGTTCCAGCTAGAGTCCCTATGGAGTGTAGTCCATCACCATCGTAGTTGTTTCGTTGCTAGCGTAGAATTACCCTAGGCACGCGTAGTATTGCTGTGGCGATGTAATCCAAGTACCCTTGTAACCTTTTCCATAGTAATGAAGAGTTGATTTGTTCTATGCCCACGGTACCGTATTCCAGAAGACTTGTTCCTGGGCTGGAATACGGGGCGTTCCAGTTTCCTCTGAGCCAGGGTGCCACAAGCGTTGGTATCAAAGCAGGTCTGGTTGTAGGACGCCCTAGACCGTGCGAGCGTTAGTAACCGGTAGTATAGGATCTAGTTGGATTGCTGCACTTGTTTGTTGCATTTGTTTGTGTGTAGCATGCATATAGACTAGATATTTTATCACTAATGATTGATCTGATGAGTGCAGGTGGCATGGGTCCTTATGCACCACATGTACCCACCAGTTGCAAATTTGCTCTTTGGTGTGGTGTCATCTTCACCTCAGTGGAGTGATGCCAAGGTGCCTGGTTGTGTCGATCCCTTGTCGGATTAATGCACCGGTACCACACCAATGTATTCTCTTGAGCCACCCTATTGTCTTGGTGATAGATATGCTTCTATCCTGGATCTAGCCCATCCCTCTAGTCGCGTGGGCAACCCTTACTGATCTTGCTTGTCAGAAAAGGGCAATGCCCACAATATTTCTTTTCATCGTTATCCCACCATGCCATCCATCCTTTGGATGATTATGGTTTTCTTCCGTCCACTTAATGGTGATGTGGTCGTGGCCCCTCTGTTCCGACCCACGATCACCAAGTTCGTCCTCGCCACCGTGTCAGTCCAGACGGAACCGGTGTAAGCCCCTGTTTGGTGTGGCTTTGTTTACACCAACTTCCTTCCACACATTGATTCACTTTAGTGCACACCGTCGCAACATGCTAGACCGTAACACCGGAGTTCTTGCCATATTTGTGTGCTTAAGTAGGAATGCATATTATTGCTGTGAATAGCTGTAGAGTATGTGCTATTTCTGGTGATCTTGCTGCTTTGTGTGTGTGCGCGTGTTAGTCTTTTCTCTTGCTTCTTTCTTTGGGCCCTTGGTGTTACCTTATTTTCCCCTGATGGAAGTTTCTCACCGACACTGGACTCAAAGAATTAGTGAAGAGACAGTCATTTGGAAGCTCAATTCAGCAATATAGAATTTTCAGCAGGCTGCATTACATCGGGAATATCAGGCCTGAATATAAATGATATCTTGGCTGGATGGGTTATCAGCATCAAGTACACATCAGTGCAACCTTCACATCAGCAATCATCGAATCAGCAAGAAGGCAAAGATGTGTACATTTCCAGTCAAAGGTATGATTCATATACACGGTTGAGTCTGTTATGAATACAATTAGAAACCTGCTATGCTACGGAAGGAAGTCATAATGTGCTATGAACTTAGTGTTCAACAAGAAGGATAGTCGAACACCCTGTTGCATACAACAAGTAACCGACATCAGGAACATTAAGGAGATATATATGCACTTAGCTTGCATATGGCAAAAAGAAAGCTTCAGGTATAAGCAACTCAGTCTTTCTCCGCAAGCTACCGGAACAACTTACGACACAAGGTTCCCGTGACTTCCTCAATACGACACACGTATATTTGTCCATACAAGACACTGATGCTTCTCAAGTAAGTTAGCACAGGAAGCTTCCGACATAAGGTACCGAGTCTTACCCATCAAGTTTTTAAGGGGGCAAGCATTTGAGATAGGGTACCAAATCTTCTTCACGAAGCTACATCGGCAGAAATTTCGAGCACAAGCTATCTAGTCTTCCTTGACACGATACTCTTGATGACTTACAACACAAGATAAGTAGCCTTTATCGGGAAGGCATCGTATTATCACTAGTACAAGTTATTCCACCAACAACTAGCAGCATATGACCATGCATTTCAGGGGTCTGCACCACAACGGTTGGTCAGAAGGCAAAAAGTCAGTCAGGACACAAGCCTGCTTCAGGAATCAAGCGCTCAACCGCATAGACTCAATATATATGATGGACAGGTTTCCAAGGCCATATGACTTAATCATAGAATGATGCCAGCCCGATGAGAATCTGACTATTGCATGAGCTATATAAGAATAAGAAGAACGCCAGTTATACACTTAAGTGAGATGACCAACAACCTATGGATAAGTTGTATGGGACACAGATGAACCCTTGTCTGTCTTTCTTTGGTGACGGCACCACGCTTGTGTTCTGAGCTGTTTTCGGTCGTCCGGGGTGGATGCCGACTTTTATCTCTATTGTCAGCAACTCGTCATGCTCGGAGCTGTTTTTTCGGCCGTCTCGGGCAGCTCTGGAATTTCTTTCCGTAGAAGTGACCCTATGTTCTGAGCTGTTTCTCGGCCGTCTTAGGGAACTGCTACTTTCTTCTTAGCGACACCACCTCATGCACTGAGCTGCTTTTCAGCCGTCTTGAGTTACTCCAGTAATGTCCCAGATCTGAGTTGTAAAGACCGTTCTGGTGGCTACTGGTTTATTTGCCGGTTTCATCCAAGGGTTCACACGGTCCTTACCACGGCTGACTCCGACCATTACCGGTGCCTTCTCAGCCACCTAGGGCCGCGAGGTGGAGTGGAGAATCCATCCTTGGCGGCGCCCCGACCCACCATAGCCTCCCCTCGCAGGTGCCGGCAAGGCCGAACCTGTGCTGCTCTCAGTCGGGGAGGAGGAAGAAGAAGATAGAGGGAGGGGAGAGAAGGGGTGCGGGACCCACCTGTCGGCGAGAGAAGGAAGTGCCAACGAGAATAAGTGGAAACATATTTCCACGAATACGCTTTCGCTTCCAGGAAAGTGCATTCTCAGAGGAGGCGCCAGCCGTAGTGCTGACAGGGACCTATGTGCCATTATTCTTTTTGTAGATTGGTCCCTCGCAGTCACCTCTTCATATCTTTTTATCCATAACTCCGATCGAGGTGATTCCAAAGCCCACGTCTTCGTCTCGTCGAGCCCGTCATGATGTTATCATTTTCATTATGTGTTCGCATTCTAAAAATGGTCATTTCGCCCTTGCCTCTAAACAGCCCCTTCGAGAGAGAACTCTTTCCGGCAATCAATTCCGCGGACTCTCCGACCTCCTCCTACATGGTTCCATCACCCCCAGGCAAGCCACAACCCTCATTTGCATAATTCATTGCAATATCATAGTTTAACCAATTAGTTTAGTCGCATGTATAATTATTTATTAGATTATGCAAAGTTTGAATACATTCTTGAATAAGTGACTACCATGTTGAGTACGGGATTGTTAGTAAGTAGTATTTTACCCACTAGTTGATGCCATGGCATTGGAGATTACTGTCTATGATTATTTTGGGTTTCATCCGGCAGTTAGTGGATATGAATCAACAACGGTGGCTTGAGCATATTGGTTATTGGATTACTATGACATCGGAGTGTCAGCAATGACAGAAATATTATTCGGGGATAAGATAATTAGTTGGTTGACAGAGAGTCACCTGTCTGGGCTTATCCGTGCAGCCACATTTGCTGGTATGGGACGGCCTTAACTTGGTCTGATCGCATGTTCTTTTATCGGTACCACCAAAGAGGGAAGGTTATGCGCGCGTGCTACCCTGTCCCGGTAGGCGACGATAACCTTGCGAATCCAGTTGAGTTATGTGGGTACCCGTCCCCGTTTGGGACAGTTTAGTTTGGCCACGACGGTGGCAGGTGTCATGAGGACATAGGGGCCACTCAGAGCAGGACTCCGGGGGAGGATGAATGTCGGTGGTACGATGGGAGAGTCACGGGTCAGGCAGGTTTCATTGGAGCAACGCTGGTCCACCCGAATGGGATCACGAGGATAGGTACTCCATGGTGTGGGTAAAGTGCGCAACCTCTACAGAGTGAAAAATCTATTCGAATAGCCGCATCCACGGTATTGGACAGCCCGTCCAGACCTCACTAGGTGATCAATCATGACCATAGTAGTGATAATAATGATGGAAGAACTTGTCTGAGTATGGTAGCACTTGGGCATCATGCTGATGACAAGTCTTGGTGTCCGTCTTGAGGATATTCGCTGAAGGTTCTTGGTGAAATCACGAGTTGGTCACCAGAGTACGGTGAGAGTAGCCTAGTATAGTTATTTTCAATTATCCCTTCGGTGATGATAAATCTTTACCTAATCTTGATTGCTATGATGTTTTCTTGCCTTAATGCTGATGTTTGTTGTGAGCTTGTGAGTACATTCAAAGTACTCACCTGGCGTGTCATGCAAATTTGCAAGTCATGCCATGATTGCTTGCTTGCCGAGGATCCCGAGTTTGCGAGCTAGGATACGCGTTCCAGCCAGAGTCCTTGTGGAGTGGAGTCCATCACCACCGTCGTTGTTCCGTTGCTAGCGTAGAATTACCCTAGGCAGGCGTAGTATTGCCGTGGTGATGTAATCCAAGTACCCTTGTAACCTTTTCCATAGTAATAAATAGCTGATTTGTTCTATGCCAACAGTACCGTATTCCACAAGACTTGTTCCTGGGCTGGAATATGGGGCGTTCCGGTTTCCTCCGAGTCGGGGTGCCACACGATCCTCACACTCGGGGGGCTTGATGACCCACAAGTATAGGGGATCAATCGTAGTCCTTTCGATAAGTAAGAGTGTTGGTTTCATCATGTTCATATGATTCGCGTTCGTTACTTTGATATTTGATATGTGGGTGGACCAGCGCTTGGGTACTGCCCTTACTTGGACAAGCATCCCACTTATGATTAACCCCTCTCGCAAGCATCCGCAACTACGAAAGAAGAATTAAGACAACGTCTAACCATGGCATTAAACTAGTGGATCCAAATCAGCCCCTTACGAAGCAACGCATAGACTGGGGTTTAAGCTTTTGTCACTCCAGCAACCCATCATCTACTTAATACTCCCCAATGCCTTCCTCTAGGCCCAAATATGGTGAAGTGTTATGTAGTCGACGTTCGCATAACACCACTAGAGGACAAACAACAAACAACATATCAAAATACCGAACGAATTTATAATTCACATGACTAGTATTAGCATGACTTATCCCATGTCCTTAGGAACAAAAGTAACTACTCACAAAGCATAATCATAATCATGATCAGAGGTGTAATGAATAGCATCAAGGATTTGAACATAAACTCTTCCACCAAGTAATCCAACTAGCATCAACTACAAAGAGTATTCAACACTACTAGCAACCTTACAAGTACCAATCGGAGTCGCGAGACGGAGATTGGTTACAAGAGATGAACTAGGGTTTCGAGAGGAGATGGTGCTGATGAAGATGTTGATGGAGATGCCTCCCCTCCAAGGAGAGGAGTGCTGGTGATGACGATGGCGACGATTTCCCCCTCTGGGAGGGAAGTTTCCCCGGCAGGATCGTCCTGCCGCAGCTGTAGATTGGATCTTCTCAAGTTCCGCCTCGTGGCGATGGAGAATCCACGAAAAAGCTCCACCCTGATTTTTTTCCGGATGAAACCCTTCATATAGCAAAAGAGGGGCCAGTGGGCCGCCAGGGTACCCACAAGCCCTGTTGCCGCGGCCAGGGGGTAGGTCGCGGCAACCAGGCTTGTGGGCCCTTGGTTGCTCCCCTCTGACACTTCTTTCTCCCAGTATTTTTTATAAAATCCAAAAAAAATCCACGTTGATTTTTAGGGCATTTGGAGTTGCGCAGAATAGAGCACTCAGACTTGCTCCTTTTCGAGTCCAAAATTCCAGCTGCCGGTATTCTCCCTCTTCAAATAAACCTTACAAAATAAGAGAGAAAAGGCATAAGTAAGGTTCCACAATGTATAATAATAGTCTATAAAGCGATAAATATCAATATGAAAGCATGATGCAAAATGGACGTATCAACTCCCCCAAGCTTAGACCTCGCTTGTCCTCGAGCGAAAACCAAGACCCAAAACATGTCCACATGTTTAGGGATGAAGGTGTCGATAAAACATAATACGGACATGAGGGCATCATGATCACACATAGAAAAACAATACATCATAGAGATTCTTATGGGAAAGTAAAAATTCCTTCACAAAGCAAAGTGTGAAACAAAAAACCTTACCGAGAAGTAGCCAACAACAGTCCATAGTCATTGAAGCAATTACAATTTATCATATTATCAGAAAGAGTCCAATAAGAGCTTGTAAGGCAAATCCACATACTCAATCATCTCTTTTGTTTTCCACAATTGTTACAACTCACGTGGTACTCATGGTATCGAAGTTTCAGTTGGACACAGAGAAAGATAGGGGCTTATAATTTTGCCGCCCAACCATTTACCTCAAGGGTAAAGTCAACAATAATAAAGCATAATTACTCAACTCCAAGTTGATATATGAATATAGATATTTCCCAAGCATATGACGTTAGCCAATATAAAGGCGAAATAAGGAATTGGTGAAGATCACCATGACTCTTACAAGGGCAAAAAGTAAAGGTACAAGATAGTCCCTTCGCAGAGGGAAGTAGAGGTTGTCATGCGCTTTTGAGTTTTGGATGTGTATCCTCTTAGTGCGGAGGAACGTCACTTTATATTGCCTCCTGTGATAAGGAACTTTATTATGCAGTCTGTCGCTTTTATGTCTTCCTTATCATAGGTTCGTACAAAGCTTATTTTCCACACACTAATAGATCATACATATTAGAGAGCAATTTTTATTGCTTGCACCGATGACAACTTACTTGAGGGATCTTATTCAATCCATAGGTAGGTATGGTGGACACTCATGGCAAAACTGGGTTGAAGGTTTATGGATCCACAAGTAGTATCTCTACTTGGTGCGGGAGTTTTGGCTAATAAGAAGTCGAAGCAATCGTCACATGCTAAGGGATCTCTAATCATATAACATTGTTTGGAACCAAGCAAACACAATTCATTATGTTGTCTTCCTTGTCCAACATCTACTTCTAGGCATGTAATAGATTGGTGAGTGCTCACAATTATAGAAAGTGTCTAAGATGATATATTTATATGTGAACCTCTCTTTCCTTATTACTTCTTATTATGCAACAATGACTGAGGTCTATTGTCACGCCCAAGATGCGACCTTATCCTCAATTTGGCACGAAGGCCTCTTCAGGGATAGAAGCGCATCTCGTCGTGTCGCAAGAATGGATATCGTTACAAGTACATGTACTGAAAAGAAGAGATATATATACAGAGTCTTACACTCGCCACAAGCTACATCAGAGTCACATCAGTACATTACATAATCATCGAGAGTAAGAGCAGGGTCCGACTACGGACGAAAACAAACGAGAAAATAAGAACAACGTCCATCCTTGCTATCCCAGGCTGCCGGCCTGGAACCCATCCTAGATAGATGAAGAAGAAGAAGAAGAAGCAACTCCAAATGAACAACCAACGCGCTCGCATCGAGTAACCTTTACCTGTACCTGCAACTGGTGTTGTAGTAATCTGTGAGCCACAGGGGACTCAGCAATCTCATTTCCCAAGGTATCAAGACTAGCAAAGCTTAATGGGTGAGGTATGGTTAAGTGGTGAGGTTGCAACAGCGGCTAAGCATATATTTGGTGGCTAGCTTACGAGTACAAGAAATAAGAGAGGGAAGATCTACGCATAGCAGACGTGAACTACTGATGATCAAATGAATGATCCTGAACACCTACCTACGTCAAACATAAACCCACCGTGTCCTCGATCGGAGAAAGAACTCACGAAAGAGACAGTCACGGTTACGCACACAGTTGGCAAGTTTTATTTAAGTTAACTTCAAGTTATCTAGAACCAGTGTTAAACAAAGTTTCCACGTTGCCACATAACCGCGGGCACGGCTTTCCGAAAGATTTAACCCTGCAGGGGTGCTCCAACTAGTCCATCACAAATTACCACAAGCCGCATAGAAATCCTCAATCACGAAGCTCGCGATCTCGTCGGATTCCCTAGTGGAAAACCTCAACTTTGAGATTACCCAAAGCATCACCGGAATCCCGATGCACAAGATATCTCGTCAAAGGTAAAACTAATCCAGCAAGGCCGCCCGACGTGTCGACGAACCCGATAGGAGCCGCGTATCTCGTTCTCAGGACACGTCGGATGGAAAAGCCTACAGGTACCAAACCTCGAGTTGCCCCGCGGTGGCCCCACAGTCTGTCCTTTTGGGACCAACACCATCAGCACTGCCCCCCCTGTTTTATGTAAAATTAGTCCTCGGGTTCATGACGCCCTATGCATTTCAGTGTTACCAAAATTATTATGTTGGGCAAATGTAGAACCAATGTTGGGCCTTGCCGGACCAGCTTTAATCTAAAACGAATTATCAAGGGGGTCCCCATAACAACCCCGATCGTGTTAGGAGCGCTCATTGATGGAACATAACACCGGTAGCCGAAACTAAGGGGGCAAAGGTGGAACAAAACACCAGGCTAGAAAGGCCAAGCCTTCCACCTTTTACCAAGTATATAGGTGCATTAAATTAAATAGCATTTAATATGGTGATATAACAAGGAACCCATGTTGTCACATGGAAGCAACTGCACCTGCAACTAGCAACGCTAACAACATGGATAAGCAAGCGGTTACATAGCCAATCAGTGGTTTGCTAGGTTGAACAGGTTGAAGGTTTCATGGCATTGTTGAGAGGCTGATATTTAACAGGTGGTAGGCAACGAGACATAATCGAAAGCATCGAAATAACTAGCATGGCAATGATAGTAATGGTATCTGGGGAAATGGTCATCTTGCCTCAGATCCCGCTTGGAAGAAGGATGCCTCCGTGAAGCAGACGAACCGACGTAGTCGAACGGGTCCTCACAATCCGGCACGCTACGGAACTCTATCGAGACGAAGCAAACCGGAAACACAAATCAACACGCGGAATTCATCACATGATGCACAACACATATGATGCATGAGCAGTTGAATACATGCAAGTCACGGCATGACAATTCACACAATCAAACACTACACATTAAGTGAAGTTCAATATGCAACGAGTTGCATATTGACGAAACTCGACATATGAATTATTTAGTTCACTCCCGGTTATTTACACGGCAATATTAATGTTGTCAAACATGCAAGAGGTGAAGCGGAAATTAAACTACCTATCTAGACATTTTAAATGAGGTCAGAAATGACATATAGCATCTCCGAGACGACCTCACATGTTAATTTACAATTCTGACCAGGTCTGAATTAACACGTTTAATTAGTTGTGAAACAGCAAAACAAATAGGTTCACGTGATTCTACGCGTCATTTCAAGCGATCTACACATAAAGAACATCTCCAACGGAGCTACGGTTCAAAAGATACAAGCACCGCAAGATATGATGGCATGAATGCAATATGTGTGCAACGACGGTCACGAGCACTTAAAAACATACAACCAGCAAGAGAAAATGAAACTACACGAGATTCTAAGCAAGTTTCATGTAGGACACGATCAGATCGGAGCTACGGTTCAAAAAACTACGAACAAAACAAGAAATGACTACAATCTGCCAAAATCAGCCACATAGCATTTTCTACACCCCACAACTACGAGCTACACAACTCTGATATGCTCAAGCAAGACATGACACGAAAGAGGGCAAGAAGCACTACTACAAACAACTAACAACAACTAGCATGGCATCATGGATCACTAGGGAAAGAAGTCACAAAATGGCATCTCACACACTATTTCAGACTTAGTGAAAATTACACCTCATGAAAGTGCAGATTTCGATCTGAAGCAATATTTAGAGCAGCAAAACCATAAGCTACATGACTCCAAATGGCATGAAAACTCACAGCGTGCTAAAGAAACACAAGGGGTACAACTAACTCCATTGGACCAACCTCAAAAGAGCTACAGGTCAAAAGATAGAAGCAAGACAAGAAAGCAACAAAATAATAACAGATTCCAGACTTAGAAATATTTCAGCTCCTCCAAATCAGCACTATTTCTAGCAACTTGAGAGCAATCAATCCACACCTAAACATGCATTTCTATTGCAACCAAAAATACCAGGGACTAGACAAAACATCCAAGATCAACTCTCTAGTTGACAACTTAATCAAACGGAGCACGGAATAAATCCTACGAAATAAACAGAAGGGCATCACGGCAAAATACCGTGCAAACTAACTTGCTCAAAAGCTAAATCTAATTACATAGAAAAATCTCATGGATTTTTCTACCCCGAAAACATATAAAATATGTGGGGTTGCACAACAATATAATGTCACACGAAAATGCGAGAAAATAACCTATACACAGGAAAATAAACTGCCGGCAATCCCTACACGCAAAAATATTGATAACCGCTCTAAAATACATGCAAAAATGATTCCTAAAACATGGACATTTAATCTAAGGCATATGAGCAATTCGAACACGCGCGGAAAATTAAATACGTGACTAAACCTATTGGGACAACACGCCAAACGATGCATTCGGCATGCTAAACGACGTCAAACAAATATGCAAGTTGTAAATTCGTAATCTATGCGAAATTCTACACGAGATACATATCTAAATCTTCGTGATCCGACTTACGGTTATTAAACTACGGGCGTTTAAATATCTAGCATAACTCCTGAAAATAAATAAATTCTCAGGGATCTAAAATATCACAGACGGGCCGAATTGGGGCGCAACATAGCAAAGATGTGCACAGGCGGGAAAAATCTCGAGCTGCTCACCTCGGGCCTAGGAAGAGGCGGCCGCGGCTTGGGCCGAGCCGGTGGAGAGGTGGGCCTCGGGGCGCTCGGGTGGGCCACGGCCTGGGGAGGACCTGGGCCGGTCAACGCTCAGCCCGCCCCGTCGGATCTGGATCCCGACCAGGGAGCTCGCGCCCTCGATGCGGGACTGCTCTGGCGGCTGATGGCGGCGACAGCCGGCCGGTGTTGCCGGTCCGACGCGGCGGCTCAGGCGAGCTGCGACTAGCGGGGCGGCCGGCAGAAGCTTCACGGAGGTCGGGTGTGTCGGCCGGCAAGCGGATCGGCGACAAGAGCGCAGGGGGCGGCGGCCGAAGGAGCGAGGGAGGAACCGCCTCGGGAGGAGATCCCGCGGGGCTTCCGGCGAACTGCAAGCTACGGCGGCACGGAGGACGCGGGGCTTCGAAGGGCTACGGCGGCGCAGACTTCGACGGGAGGCGGCGCGACGGGTTGACGGTGCCAGCACGACGGCGCTCGCTCGGGAGGAAGAGCTGGGAGGCCGGGAGGCCGGGGATATCCGGAGACGAGAGGGAGAACTGGTGGCGCGGCAATGATTTTTTTAAAACATCGACAGACGTCCGATGGTAGTCCGAATACGGTGCCGCTACGGTCGACCGTTCGGGTACCAGACGAACTCCGATAGCGACGAAATTTGACAGGCGGCCTAGGTAGAATTAATTACGACCGCATGCAAGTTTCACCCCGATCAGCGAAAGTTTTAATCGCACTTTAAAAACAGGGTTTCGACGATGCCGCGGGCGCGTGCGTGTGCGGTCGGGCTCAGAACGGACAACGACGTGATCCGGCAACTAACAACGGATGCAAGTTTTGAAAACTGGCGGCACGGAGATGCCGATGCGATGCAGATGATGTGCGTGATGTGATGAAGATGCGACAAATGAAAATAGACACCCGACAAAAAAGGAAAGACAGGGGAATCTTTTGGAACATCGCATCGGGCTGTCACATCTATGTTGGTCTACTCTCAACAAGTTTCAATCATCATACTTGTTATATGTGAAGCTATCACTTTCCATAAGATTATCTCATGATCTCTCATGCTATTGTTCTTTTCATACTTTTTATCATGGCACAAAACAAAGCCCTTGACTAAGATACTCTTTATTATATAGCTCGCAAGCTCGAATACATCGGGGAAGACACGGCAAAAGACTCAAACTAAACACTAAAGACTTATTACACTAAGAGAAGAAATAAAAACTGAAAAGGAAAGAACTAAAATAAAGGTAAAAGCAAAAGATATAAAGGTGATACGATACGAGGGCAACTCCCCCAAGCTTGGCAAAAGCCAAGGGGATTGCCCATACCAATGCTTAGTTGTCTTCCTTTGGTGGTGATGGTGGTGGTGTTGCAACATGAGTTTGATCCTCCGTCTTTGATTCCAAGAGAGCTATCAATCTTTGATTTATACCTTTGAGATCTGCGACATGGTTTTCTAGCAAAACAACTTCACGAGAAAGGGAAATATTGCGAGCACAAGTTGTTTCACAAAACCTCAAGAGTTCAATCAAGGATGGAGACAACACATGGAGGAAGGGTTGGAGAAAATCTACTCCTTCAACGTCTTCAATGTTGAACCTAGGTTGAGCTTCCTCCCTAGCTTGGGTTTTCTCCTTAGTTTTGTCCCTGGCTTCCATGACTTCTACTATTTTCATATCAGCATCTTCTTCTTCATGAACTTGAGGGAGATTATTCTCCCCAACAGATTCCTGAGATATCTTTGCTCTAAATCTGCGGCAGACAACAGGCTCGAAACGAAAACAGAGGAAAACTGCGTGATACGGAGATCAAAACCCTCGGGCGTATATATAATCATTTTTTTCTGGACCAGAAGGAGTGCTCCGCAAGAAAACAGAGTCCAGGAGGCACACGAGCTGCCCACAAGCCCTGTTGCCGCGGCCAGGGGAGTAGGCCGCGGCAACCAAGCTTGTGGCCGCCCCGTGCGCTCTCCGGACTGCTTTTTATTTTTCTAATTTTCCATAAATTCCAAAACGGAGAAAAATTCCTATTGGAAAAGTTTTGGAGTTCATTTACTTACCGAAAGAGATACCTCTTGGTTTTGAGGGTCTGAAACAGGCTGATAAACATCCCTTATGTACTCCTCTGGAGTTTTGATATTGATGATATTGGTCTAAATATTTATGGGAGTACCAGAGATGTAATGCTTGATTCTTTGCCCGTTTACCACTCTAGGAAAATTGCCTTCCGTGTTATTGATTTTGATGGCACCGGAACGATATACTTCCTCGACAATGTAGGGACCTTCCCATTTAGAGAGAAGCTTGCCTGCGGAGAATCTTAAACGAGAATTATATAGTAGGACATAGTCACCTACACTGAACTCTCATTTTTTTATTCTTTTATCGTGCCACCTCTTATCCTTTTCCTTGAACAACTTGGCATTCTCATATGCCTAGGCCCTCCATTCATCTAATGAGCTGATATAAAACAACCGCTTCTCACCGGCAAGTTTGAAATCGAAGTTGAGCTCTTTGATTGCCCAATAAGCTTTGTGTTCCAGCTCAAGAGGTAAATGACAGGCCTTACCGTAAACCATTTTATACGGTGACATGCCCATGGGATTCTTATAAGCAGTCCTATAAGCCCATAGTGCATCGTCAAGTTTGCTAGACCAATTCTTTCGAGATCTATTGACGGTCTTTTGTAAGATCAATTTGATCTCCCTATTACTCAACTCCACTTGACCACTAGACTGAGGATGATAAGGAGATGCAACTCTGTGGTTGACATCGTACTTAGCGAGCATCTTGCGGAAAACACCATGAATGAAGTGTGAACCGCCATCAGTCATCAGATATCTAGGGACTCCAAATCTTGGGAAAATGACTTCTTTAAGCATCTTAATAGAGGTGTGGTGATCAGCATTCTTAGTGGCGATAGCCTCTACCCACTTAGTGACATAATCCACGGCAACTAAGATGTGAGTGTACCCATTGGAACTCGGGAAGGGTCCCATATAATCAAAGCCCCAGACATCAAATGGTTCAATGACCAGTGAATAGTTCATAGGCATTTCCTGACGTTTGCTAATGTTCCCTATTCTTTGACACTCATCACACGACAAGACAAACTTACGGGCATCCTTGAAGAGAGTGGGCCAATAGAAACCTGATTGCAATACCTTATGAGAAGTTCTGTCTCCAGCATGCTGTCCTCCGTAGGCCTCGGAATGACACTCCTGCAGGATTTGTCCATGTTCATGTTCAGGCACACAACGTCTAATAACACCATCTACTCCTTCCTTATAAAGGTGAGGATCATCCCAAAAGTAGTGTCTCAAATCAAAGAAGAATTTCTTCTTTTGCTGGTAGGTGAAACTGGGTGGTATGTATTTGGCTATGATATAGTTTGCGTAATCAGCATACCACAGTGCACTATGTGAAGTGCGGATGACATTCAATTGCGCATCAGGAAAGCTGTCATCAATAGGTCGTGGGTCATCACGGACATTCTCTAGCCTAGACAAGTTATCTGCTACAGGGTTATCAGCACCCTTTTGGTCAACGACGTGCAAATCAAATTCCTGTAGCAGGAGAACCCATCTGATTAGCCTAGGCTTAGCGTCCTTCTTCTCCATGAGGTACTTAATAGCAGCATGATCAGAGTGAATAGTGACTTTGGAGTCAACTATATAAGATCTGAACTTTTCACATGCAAACACGACTGCTAAAAACTCCTTCTCCGTAGTGGCATAGTTTCTTTGGGCACTGTCTAAAGTTTTACTAGCGTAGTGAATGACATTCAACTTCTTGTCAACTCTTTGTCCTAGAATAGCACCAACGGCATAATCACTAGCATCGCACATGATTTCAAAGGGCAAGTTCCAATCAGGTGGTTGAACAATAGGTGCGGTTATTAAGGCCTTCTTAAGTATTTCGAAAGCTTCCTCACAATCCTCATCAACAACAAAAGGAACATCCTTCTGCAAGAGGTTGGTAAGAGGCCTAGAAATCTTAGAGAAGTCTTTAATGAACCTCCTGTAGAAACCAGCATGACCTAGGAAACTTCGTATACCTCTGATATTTGTGGAGCAAGGCATTTTCTCAATTGCATCAACCTTAGCCTTATCAACTTTAATGCTTCTCTCAGAGATTTTGTGTCCTAAGACGATGCCTTCATTAACCATGAAGTGGCACTTCTCCCAGTTCAAGACGAGGTTGGTATCTTTGCATCTCTGTAAGACTCGATCAAGGTTGCTGAGGCAATCGTCAAAGGAAGAACCATAGACGGAGAAATCATCCATGAAAACCTCAACAATCTTTTCACAAAAGTCAGAGAATATAGCCATCATACATCTTTGAAAGGTGGCAGGTGCATTGCACAAGCCAAAAGGCATGCGTCTATAAGCGAAGGTACCGAAGGGGCATGTGAAGGTGGTTTTCTCTTGATCAGATTGTGCAACAGGTATTTGTGAGAAACCTCAATAACCATCTAGAAAGCAGAAGTGTGTGTGTTTAGATAGCCTTTCTAGCATCTGGTCGGTGAACGACAAAGGATAATGGTCCTTCCTGGTTTCCTTGTTCAGTTTCCGGAAGTCTATCACCATCCTATAGCCAGTAATAATCCTCTACGGGATTAGTTCATCCTTATCATTAGGAATGACGGTGATACCTCCCTTCTTAGGTACGCAATGTACTGGACTTACCCAATCACTATGAGCAACATGATAGATGATTCCTGCTTCCAGAAGCTTTAATATTTCTTTTCTCATGACCTCTTTCATCCTCGGATTTAATCTCCGTTGATGATCAGCAACTGGCTTAGAATCAGGATCGGTTTTAATCTTGTGCTGACATAGAGTGGGGCTAATACCTTTAAGATCATCAAGAGTATATCCAATAGCAGCACGGTGCTTCCTCAAAGTTTTTAATAACTTCTTCTCTTCGTGACTCAAGAGGTGAGCACTAATAATAACATGATATATCTCCTTCTCATCAAGATAGGCATACTTAAGAGTATCTGGTAACTGTTTTAGCTCGAACACAAGATCACCCTTTGGTGGGGGAGGATCCCCAAGCAATTCAACAGGCAAATTATTCTTAAGAATAGGATATTGTTCTAAGACAACTTTATCTATCTCATCTCTTTCCTCCATATGCATATCATTTTCATGCTCAAGCAAATATTGCTCTAAAGGATCCGTAGGAGGTATGGCAATAGAGGCAAGAGCAATGTCTTCCAAACTTGGAGAAGTTAAATTCATGAGACACACCCTCAAAACTAAGAGTGACAGTCTGTTTAATGCAATCAATGTGAGCATTGAGAGTGTTGAGAAAGGGTCTACCAAATATGATGGGACAAAAGTTATCTTGTGCAGTAGCAAGGACGAGGAAATCAATAGGATACTTCGTCTTACCACACAGGACTTCTACGTCTCTCACAATTCCCACAGGGCAGATGGTGTCTCTATTAGCTAGCATAATAGTGACATCAATGGGTTCTAACTCAGCAGGTGCAATCTCATCTCTGATTTCATCATATAGGGAACGGGGTATTGCACTAACACTAGCACCCATATCACATAAACCATGGTAACATTGATCTCCTATGTTGACAGAAACTACGGGCAGGCCAACTATAGGTCCATATTTGTCTTCCGCGTGAGGTTTAGCTATTCTAGCGGAGTCCTCACAGAATTTGATAACATGCCCATCTATGTCTTCGGCTAAGAGATCTTTGATAATAGCAACACTAGGTTCAACTCTAATTTCCTCAGGGGGTGCAAGTGGTCTAATGTAACCCCTACGTATCACAGTTGGAGCTTTAGAATAATCCTTTTTCCTAGCAGGGTATGGTGGTTTCTCAGCGTAGGCACAAGGAACAATAGGATCACTAAAAGCAATGACTTTCTCCTCAACTATATTGGGTTTAACTATGTTGATTTCCACAAGAGGATGATACATAAACTACTTCTCTTTGGGAAGATCAACATGAGCAGCAAAAGATTCACATAGAGAAGCTACTATCTCAGAGTCAAGTCCATACTTAGCGCTAAAATCTCTAAAGTGTTTGTTTCAACAAAAGATTTAACGCAATCAAACTGGAAATTCATACCTCACTCCTTACCTTCTTCCAGCTCCCAATCTTCAGAGTTACATTTGTTTCTTTCCAATAAATTCCACTTGTGATCAATATACTTCTTCATAAAAGAACCGGTACAAGAAGTGCCAAGCATGGTACGATCTTCATGGGAAAGTCAAGCATAAAAGTTTGGAGTGATATTTTCTCTCGAGAGCGCATGATTGGGGCATGAATATAGCATTGATTTAAGCCTCCCCCAAGCTTGAGCTATGCTTTCCCTGTCACAAGGCCAAAAGTTATAAATATAATTCCGATCACGATGTACTAAATGCATAGGATAGAACTTTTGATGAAATTCCAATTTCAACCGATTGTAGTCCCATGATCCAGTATCATCACATAGCCTATACCATGTCAACGCCTTATACTTCAAAGATAAAGGAAAGACTTTCTTCTTTACCTCATCCTCGGGCAAACCTGCAAGCTTAAATAAACCACAAACTTCATCTACGTAGATTAGATGCAAGTCTAGATGTGAAGATCCGTCTCCTGTAGAAGGATTAGCGAGCAGTTTCTCAAGCATACTCGAAGGAATTTCATAAAAGATATTTTCAGTAGGTACCTCAGGTTGAGGAACAACTCCTCGTGCTTCCGTTCATGGTGAAGATACCCCGAACAAACTCCTCAAAGGAACAGTCTCCATAGTGACAAGTGACAATCAATTTCAGCACAATATATAAATGTTTCCTTACCAAAGGCGCTACCTCCCCGGCAACGGCGCCAGAAAAGAGTCTTGATGACCCACAAGTATAGGGGATCAATCGTAGTCCTTTCAATAAGTAAGAGTGTCGAACCCAACGAGGAGGAGAAGGCTCTGATAAACGGTTTTCAGCAAGGTAATAACTGCAAGTACTGAAAGTAGCGGTAACAAGTGATGGTATAGTGAGGTTAAACGTAGCAAGCGAAAAGTAACAAGTAACAAGTAGTAGCAATGGTGGAGCAAGTGGCCCAATCCCTTTTGTAGCAAGGGACAAGCCTGAACAAAGTATTATAAGAGGAAAAGTGCTCCCGAGGACACACGGGAATTTCTGTCATTCTAGTTTCATCATGTTCATATGATTCGCGTTCGTTACTTTGATAGTTTGATATGTGGGTGGACCGGTGCTTGGGTACTGCCCTTACTTGGACAAGCATCCCACTTATGATTAACCCCTCTCGCAAGCATCTGCAACTACAAAAGAAGAATTAAGACAACGTCTAACCATAGCATTAAACTAGTGGATCCAAATATTCCCCTTACGAAGCAACGCATAGACTGGGGTTTAAGCTTCTGTCACTCTAGCAACCCATCATCTACTTACTACTCCCCAATGCCTTCCTCTAGGACCAAATATGGTGAAGTGTTATTTAGTCGATGTTCACATAACACCACTAGAGGAAAAACAACATACATCATATCAAAATATCGAACAAATATCAAATTCACATGACTATTATTAGCATGACTTATCCCATGTCCTCAGGAACAAAAGTAACTACTCACAAAGAATCATAATCATGATCAGAGGTGTAATGAATAGCATCAAGGATCTGAACATAAACTCTTCCACCAAGTAATCCAACTAGCATCAACTACAAAGAGTAATCAACACTACTAGCAACCTTACAAGTACCAATCGGAGTCATGAGATAGAGATTGGTTACAAGAGATGAACTAGGGTTTGGAGAGGAAATGGTGTTGATGAAGTTGTTGATGGAGATGCCTCCCCTTCGACGAGAGGAGTGTTGGTGATGAAGATGGCGATGATTTCCCCCTCCGGGAGGGAAGTTTCCCTGGCAGGATCGTCCTACCGGAGCTCTAGATTGGATCTGCTCAAGTTCCGCCTCGTGGCGGCGGAGAATCCACGAAAAAGCTCCACCCTGATTTTTTTCCAAACGAAACCTTTCATATAGCAAAAGAGCGGGGCCAGTGGGCCGCCAGGGTGCCCACAAGCCCTGTTGCCGCGGCCAGGGGGTAGGCCGCGACAACCAGGCTTGTGGGCTCCTGGTTACTCCCCTCTCGCACTTCTTTCGCCCAGTATTTTTTATAAAATCCAAAAAAAATCCACGTTGATTTTGAGGGCATTTGGAGTTGCGCAGAATAGAGCACTCAGACTTGCTCCTTTTCCAGTCCAGAATTCCGGCTGCCAGTATTCTCCCTCTTCAAATAAACCTTGCAAAATAACAGAGAAAAGGCATAAGTAAGGTTCCACAAAGTATAATAACAATCCATAAAGCAATAAATATCAACATGAAAGCATGATGCAAAATGGACGTATTAGGACTTAGCTGCGAACATGATTCACCTAAGTTAAAAAACTCTTTTGAGTGAATATAAACTATTCACTCAGATGCTTAGCTGCGAACCAATTATCACCTATCTACAAAACGTACTCCGAATGGAGAGCGATCCTCACACTCGGGGGCTTAGATGCGAACATGATTCTCCTAAGTTAAAAAAACTCTTTGGAGTGAATATAAACTATTCACTCGGATGCTTAGCCGCGAACGAGTTTTCGCTTAAGTACAGAACGTACTCCGAGTGGAGAGCGATCCTCACACTCGGGAGGCTTAGCTGCGAACACGATTCGCCTAAGTTACAAAACCTTTCCGAGTGAATAACAAACTATTCACTCGACGCTCAGCTGCAAACCAGTTTTCGCCTAAGTACAAAACATACTCGGAGTGAAGAGCAGTTCTCACACTCGGGGCTTAGCAGTGAGCAAATTGCCTAAGAAAAAACTTTTTCCGAATGAATAGCAATCTATTCATTCGGGGGAAACCAACCAAATCTCGCAAATCTCAGAAACAGATAAGTTCAAAAGGGCTCGACACGGATCAAAGTCATCTGTGCAGACATAAAGTACTCGGGTTCCACACCCGAACGAAGTTTAACGGTACATAAACCACTCGGCATACCGAGGCAAATTTAAAGTTTTGGTAATAACGCCAGTTTTCTTCTCAAGCCCCCCCGGGACTTGCAGGCTCGAGGAAGGTATCGAGATCAGTTCCATCAGCAATGCGAGTCACAGCGCTGATGAAAGTCTCCATGAAATTCTCGAACTGGAGTTTCTTCGTGTTCGCCACTTGGAGCGCCTTCAGCTTGTCTTCTCTCGCCTCCTTGCAATGGACCCTGACGAGTGAGAGGGTGACATCAGCTCCACACCATGTGGCGGATTTCTTCCATGCCTGGACCCTGTCAGGAACCCGACCCAGGCGATCCATCAAAGCCTCCAGATCAATTTGGAAAGTATCCTCAGGCCACAATTCCTTGTCGATCCTCCCCACAGCGGCCCGCAACCGAGCGATATACCCTTGAACTTTCAGGAGACGAGAGTTGAGATGGAACATGTCCACAGCCAAAGCGTCTGGAACGGGAATCTTGATGGGGTCCAGGTTTGGCTCCACCACGAAGGTTTCCTTCTCGAAGTCTGGGCAAAATTCTGTGTGAAAGGAAAAATGAAGCATCAGTCACAATTCATTCGGTGAAGTTCGCGAATATTCACTCGGTGAAAGGAATATACCAATGAGCGTCGCCAACATCTTCGTCAGGAAGTCTTTCACGAAATTTTCTATAGCATTTCCCCTCTTCGCCATGGAGTCAAGCTTTTCCCCCCACTTCAGTATTTCTTTCTTCATTTTACCATTTTCTTCCACCAACCTATTAAAGTCCGCAAGCTTCTGATCATCAGCTTCGGAATTATCCTTAAGCTTTGCAAGGACTTGGTCCTTGTCTTCAAGCACCTTCTTCATAGCGTCGTACTCCAGCTACAGCTGGTTCTTTTCTGATTCTACCTGGGTGTATTTTGACCCAATCTTGCAAGCCTTCTCAAAAACATCAACAATTCGTTTCAGTCGACGCTTCAACTTTTTCTACTTACGAGTGGAGAAATAAGTTTCAGTCGACACAATTATTTTTCTACTTCCCAGTGGAGAAATACAATTCATTCGACCAATTAGCGGCCCGCCGAACCCACCCAAGTTCTTAAGACCAATGCCCTTTGTAAATGATCGACATTTGTCTCGGGGACTACACCCGGTGGGTGCAGTTAGCGTGCCCCCACAGGATATCAAACTACTCGGCCAGACCCGTCTTGACCGAGTAAAACACTAACTCATTCCCAATTAGACCCCTGCCGAGGCAAGCACTCGGGGATTACACCGAGTGGGTGCACTGAGAGTGCCCCCACTAGATACAAAACCACTCGACCAGGTCCAGCCTAGCCGAGTTAAAAACAAAGCATGACTCTCCAGTTCAGACTCCCGCTGATGCAAGCATTCAACAGTAGTCTCGGGGACTACACCCAGTGGGTTCACTAAGCGTGCCCCCACTGGAATAAAGACAAACATCTACACGACATACCCCGGTGGGTGTAAAGTAAGATTGACAAGATTCAATCAGAAAACAAGATTGACAAGATTCAATTGGAAACTAACTTACAGTGGAACTTACTCAGATGTTCGCCTGTAGCGTCGAGCTGGCGTCATACGCCAACTTACTGGCCTCGAACGCCTCCTTAGTCCGCTGCATCATCAGCTCAGCTTGGATCATAACTTCTTTGGTAGCTCAAGTCTGATCCTCTGGGATGCGGTGCATGGAAAATGCAAGCGATGAGGACGTTGGCGTCATAATAGTGGTAGCATGTGTTACCGGAGGCGCAGTCACCACAGTCGTCACAATAGTCGATCCAATCACAGGGGTTGTAGCCATAGCACCCGAACAGGCCGGAGGCACACTCGACGCAAGTGTCGCATGCATTCCCAACGCACACGTTGCACGCATGGTTGGAGTCTGTTCTGCAGCCGTATGATGCGGCTCTTGTTTGTCATCTAAGAAAATGACGTCTGAAGCTGCAACAGTGATGGACAAATCAGTCGACGGATCCAATTCATAAAACAGAGTAAAATTAACGCTTATCATACCTGGTCGAGGAGCAGGCTTATCCACGACGTCCAAGTCCATGTGGTCCTCTCTAGCCCCGGTAGGAGTCGACACCGAAGTAGCAGCACCGGCGAGCGAAATACACTCGGCTATCAGAAACTCGGAAAGTCATAATGGCGAAACGAAAATGATGAATACTCACGATGTGGAAACCGGCACAGCGGTTCTCATTCGGGGCAAAGCCTTCCGAAGCTTCGGCGTGTCAGGCTTTGGCTGCTTCACAGCCTTCTCCGTGGAGTCAGTTGCAGCGGCTCGGTCACGCTTCACGTTCCTGCTACTCGAGGCGACCATTTTGCTCGGAGCAGCCGCTGGGTCATGGTGTTGTTTGGATCGCGGTTCGTGGCGCGGAGGAGACTGGTTTTCTTCTTCACTGTCGTCTGAGGCGTCTTCGCTTTCTTCGCTATCATCAACATATTCACTCTCGGCACTGTCGCTTAACTTTCCACCCCGAGATCAAATTGCTGGGTACAGGAGAGTGCAAGTCCGTCCACTCCTGCAAAGAACAAAGACAACAGAGTCAGTCGGACAAGTATGTAGTCACTCAAGAAGACATGAACACAATCGGAAAAGATATTACATACCACTTTCTACGGCTTATTATCAGTAGAATAAGGCGCGACTCGTTTCGATCCCATGGGATTATCGCAAGGCCCGGTGATGCTCTTGATACACCGGCTTACAATTTCTTCTGAAACTTCCTCAGGGTGTGACCGAGTGGAATCTTCAGAACCAGAGTAATGCCACGTGGCATGGTCCCTCGCTTGAAGGGGCTGGATGTGTCGGCTGAGGAACATCTCCAGCAGATCCATTCCAGTCAGTCCATTCCTGACCAAGTTGATGACCTCACCCACCAATACCTCCACATCTGCCTTCTCATCCTCGAATACAGTCAGTATTCTAGGGGCAGTCGGACGATCTAAGGTGAAAGGAGGGAGGCCAGTCAACATGTTCGGGGATGCGATATCATTGCAGTAGAACCATGTCAACTGCGAGTGCCGGATCGATTCAGGAAGGGTCATTTGGGGATGAGTGTTCCTACCCCTTTTCTGGATCCCTAAACCGCCACACAACTGGATGGCATTGGTCCTAGTGTCGCCGGGATTCGCTTTTTTCACCGTCTAGAATCGTGGAGTGAATATGTGCTTGAAGAGCCCGAGTGAGGAGGGTAGCCCAGGAAAAACTCGCACAGAGTAGAGATGGGCATTCGGTAGAAACCGAAATTTCTACTCTGGACAGTGAGCACCCTGCAGTCTTATACTCCCTCCGTTCCTAAATATAAGTCTTTTAAGATATTTCACTAGGAGTCTACATACGAAGCAACATGAGTGAATCTACACTCTAAAGTATGTCTATATACATCTGTATGTAGTCCATTAATGAAATCTCTTTAAAGACTTATATTCAGGAACGGAGGTAGTATAACCTAGTGCCTTGTCCCCTTTAGCATAGCAAGCGATGTGGGACAAAACAAATATATGTCGCTGGCCGCTGTACACTCCACCGAGTCAACAGACGGACTAGTGTTAATATGTTATTGCGTTTGGGGCTTTGGGCCTGGTATTTAGTGGATGGCCTAGGCCTATACGTCAGGGATCTACTTCCTCCGTACCTAAATATAAGTCTTTTAAGATATTTCATTAGGTGTCTAAATACGGAGCAAAATGAATGAATCTATACTCTAAAGTATGTCTATATACATTTGTATGTAGTCCATTAGTTGAACCTTTAGAAAGACTTATATTTAGGAACGGAGGGAGTAGCATGCATGCATGCATGCATTAGGCCAGAACGTGGAGACTCAAAGAAATTAGGCCTAAACATGGGACAAGGTTGTGTTGCCGGACACACGCACGTTGTGTGTCTCCCAAGAAAAAAACATTTCAACCATTCGTATGCTGCGTGGCTCGACGCACGCATACGGTTGTCGATCCACAACGTTTAGCGATAGGCAGGAGCAGTAGTACTTCGGTTTTCGTTTCGGTTAACAGTTTAATAACGAACCGAACGAGTTCAATTCGGTTATTAAACATAGAAACCAAATTTAATTGTGGCAGCATAAAAAACCGAAAATTCGGTTTAGTAGGTTTTGGTATCGGTCCGGTATTCGGTTGGTCGGATTTTATGCCCACCCCTAGCACAGACTGATAAATGCAGAAAGGTACGCGACAATATTCGGTGGGATATGGTGAAGCTGTGCCCCGAAGTAAAAGAGGAAGCCCCGGATAGAAGGGTGTGGAGGTAGAGAAAACCTCGTTCGACATGTGTCAGGAGAAGGACCCGCTCCCCCTCACGAGGTGCCGGCTCAAGCTGTTGGGTAATGGACCGCATGGGAAACAAAAAAAATTCCTACGCGCACGAAGACCTATCATGGTGATGTCCATCTACGAGAGGGGATTTCCGATCTACGTACCCTTGCTTGCAAGGCTTGTGTGTGATGTTGTATTACCGAGTGGGCCCCGAGATACCTCTCCATCACACGGAGTGACAAGTCCCAGTCTTGATCCATACTAACTCAACGAACACCTTCGGAGATACCTGTAGAGCATCTTTATAGTCACCCAGTTACGTTGCGACGTTTGATAGACACAAAGCATTCCTCCGGTGTCAGTGAGTTATATGATCTCATGGTCATAGGAACAAATACTTGACACGCAGAAAACAGTAGCAACAAAATGACACGATCAACATGCTACGTTTATTAGTTTGGGTCTAGTCCATCATGTGATTCTCCTAATGACGTGATCCAGTTGTCAAGCAACAACACCTTGTTCATAATCAGAAGACACTGACTATCTTTGATCAACTGGCTAGCCAACTAGAGGCTTGCTAGGGACAGTGTTTTGTCTATGTATCCACACATGTATATAAGTCTTCGTTCAATACAATTATAGCATGGATAATAAACGATTATCTTGATACAGGAATTATAATAATAACTATATTTTTTATTGCCTCTAGGGCATAATTCCAACAGTCTCCCACTTGCACTAGAGTCAATAATCTAGCCCTCACATCATCATGCGAATTACATTGTAAAAAATCTAACACCCATACAGTTCTGGTGTTGATCATGCTTTGCCCGTGGAAGAGGTTTAGTCAGCGGGTCTGCTACATTCAGATCCATGTGCACTTTGCATATATTTTCGTCCTCCCCTTCGACGTAGTCGCGGATGAGGTTGAAGCGTCGTTCGATGTGTCTGGACTTCTTGTGAAACCGTGGTTCCTTTGCTAGGGCAATGGCACCCGTGTTGTCACAGAACAAGGTTATTGGATTCAGTGCACTTGGCACCACTCCAAGATCCGTCATGAACTGCTTCATCCACACACCCTCCTTAGCCGCCTTCGAGGCAGCCATGTACTCCGCTTCACATGTAGAATCTGCTACGACGCTCTGCTTGGAACTGCACCAGCTTACCGCACCCCCATTAAGAATAAATACGTATCCGGTTTGCGACTTAGAGTCGTCCGGATTTGTGTCAAAGCTTGCATCGACGTAACCTTTTACGGCGAGCTCTTCATCACCTCCATACACGAGAAACATCTCCTTAGTCCTTTTCAGGTACTTCAGGATATTCTTGACCGCCGTCCAGTTATCCACTCCTGGATTACTCTCGAGCCTACCTGCCATACTTATGGCCAGGCTAACGTGCGGTCTAGTGCACAGCATTGCATACATGATAGAACCTATGGCTGAAGCATAGGGGACGGTGCTCATATGCTCTCTATCCTCATCAGTTGCTGGGCACTGAGTCTTACTCAATCTCGTACCTTGTAAAACTGGCAAGAACCCTTTCTTGGACTGTTCCATTTTGAACCTCTTCAAAACTTTATCAAGGTATGTGCTTTGTGAAAGTCCTATCACGCGTTTTGATCTATCCCTGTAGATCTTAATGCCTAGAATGTAAGTAGCTTCTCCTAGGTCCTTCATAGAGAAACTTTTATTCAAGTAATCCTTTATGCTCTCCAAAACCTCTACGTTGTTTCCAATCAGCGATATGTCATCCACATATAATATTAAAAACGCCACAGAGCTCCCACTCACTTTCTTGTAAATACAAGATTCTCCAACCACTTGTATAAACCCAAAAGCTTTGATCACCTCATCAAAGCGTTTGTTCCAACTCCGAGATGCTTGCACCAGTCCATAAATGGATCGCTGGAGCTTGCACACTTTGTTAGCATTCTTAGGATCGACAAAACCTTCGGGTTGCATCATATACAACTCTTCCTTTAGGAAACCGTTAAGGAACACCATTTTGACATCCGTCTGCCAGATTTCATAATCGAAAAATGCAGCTATTGCTAACATGATTCTGACGGACTTCAGCATCGCTACGGGTGAGAATGTCTCATCGTAGTCAACTCCTTGAACTTGTGAAAAACCCTTTGCCACAAGTCGAGCTTTATAAACGGTCACATTGCCATCAGTGTCCGCCTTCCTCTTAAAGATCCGTTTGTTCTGAATAGCCTTGCGGCCCTCAGGTAGTACTTCCAAAGTCCACACTTTGTTCTCATACATGGATCCTATCTCGGAATTCATGGCTTCTAGCCATTTGTTGGAATCTGGGCCCACCATTGCTTCTTCATAATTTGCAGGTTCATTGTTGTCCAACAACATGATTGACAAGACGGGATTACCGTACCACTCTGGAGCAGCACGTGGTCTCCTCGACCTGCGTGGTTCGATAGAAACTTGAACCGGAGTTTCATGATCATAATCATTAACTTCCTCCTCAACCGGTGTCGCAACGACAGAGGTTTCCCCTTGCCCTGCGCCATCATCTAGAGGGATGAGAGGTTCGACAACCTCATCAAGTTCTATCTTCCTCCCACTCAAATCTTTCGAGAGAAACTCCTTCTCGAGAAAAGCTCCGTTTTTAGCAACAAACACTTTGCCCTAGGATTTGAGGTAGAAGGTGTACCCAACTGTCTCTTTTGGGTAACCTATGAAGATGCACTTTTCCGCTTTGGGTTCCAGCTTTTAAGGCTGAAGCTTTTTGACATAAGCATCGCATCCCCAAACTTTAAGAAACGACAACTTTGGTCTTTTGCCATACCACAGTTCGTATGGTGTCGTCTCAACGGATTTTGATGGTGCCCTATTTAAAGTGAATGCAACTGTTTCTAATGCATAACCCCAAAACGATAACGGCAAATCGGTAAGAGACATCATAGATCGCACCATCTCTAATAAAGTACGATTACGACGTTCGGACACACCATTACGTTGTGGTGTTCCCGGCGGTGTCAACTGTGAAACAATTCCACATTGTCTTAAGTGAGCACCAAACTCGAAACTCAGATATTCACCCCCACGATCAGACCGTAGGAACTTGATCTTCTTGTTACGATGATTTTCAACTTCACTCTAAAATTGCTTGAACTTTTCAAATGTTTCAGACTTGTGCTTCATTAAGTAGACATAACCATATCTACTCAAATCGTCAGTGAAGGTGAGAAAATAACGATATCCGCCGCGTGCCTCTACGCTCATCGGACCGCACACATCGGTATGTATGATTTCCAACAAGTCACTTGCACGCTCCATTGTTCCGGAGAAGGGAGTTTTAGTCATCTTTCCCATGAGGCATGGTTCGCACGTGTCAAGTGAATCAAAGTCAAGTGACTCCAAAAGTCCATCGGCATGGAGTTTCTTCATGCGCTTTACACCAATATGACCTAAGCGGCAGTGCCACAGAAATATGGCGCTATCATTGTTAACTCTAACTCTTTTGGTCTCAATGTTATGTATGTGTGTATCACTATCAAGATTCAATATGAACAATCCTCTCACATTGGGCGCATGACCATAAAATATGTTACTCATAGAAATAGAACAACCATTATTCTCTGACTTAAAAGAGTAACCGTCTCGTAATAAACAAGATCTAGATATAATGTTCATGCTCAACGCATGCACTAAATAACAATGATTCAAGTTCATAACTAATCCTGATGGTAACTGAAGTGAAACTGTGCCGACGGCGATTGCATCAACCTTGGAACCATTTCCTACGTGCATCGTCACTTCATCTTTCGCCAACCTTCGTCTATTCCGCAGTTCCTGTTTCGAGTTGCAAATAAGAGCAACAGAACCGGTATCGAATACCCAGGCACTACTACGAGAGCCGATTAAGTACACATCAATAACATGTATATCAAATATACCTAATTTTTCTTTGGCCGCCTTCTTATCTGCCAGATACTTGGGGCAGTTGCGCTTCCAGTGACCCATACCCTTGCAATAGTAACACTCTGTTTCAGGCTTAGGTCCAGCTTTGGGTTTCTTCGTCGGATTGGCAACAGGTTTGCCGCTCTTCTTTGAATTACCCTTCTTGCCTTTGTCGTTTCTCTTGAAACTAGTGGTCTTATTCACCATCAACACTTGATGCTCTTTACGGAGTTCAGACTCTGCGACTTTCAGCATCGCAAACAACTCGCCGGGAGACTTGTTCATCCCTTGCATGTTGTAGTTCAACACAAAGCCTTTATAGCTTGGCGGCACTGATTGAAGTATTCTGTCAGTGATAGCCTCTTGCGGGAGTTCAATCCCCAGCTCAGCTAGACGGTTTGAGTACCCAGACATTTTGGGCACATGTTCACTGACAGACGAGTTCTCCTCCATCTTGCAAGCATAGAATTTATTGGAGGTCTCATACCTCTCGATCCGGGCGTTCTTCTGAAAGATAAACTTCAATTCCTGGAACATCTCAAATGCTCCATGACGCTCAAAGCGACGTTGAAGTCCCGGTTCTAAGCCATACAAGACTGCACATTGAACTACTGAGTAGTCCTCCTTACGTGTTAACCAAGCGTTCTTAACATCCTGGTCAGCCGTAGCGGGTGGTTCATCTCCTAGCTCAGCATTAAGGACATAATCCTTCTTCCCAGCTTGTAAGATTAGCTTAAGATTATGAGCCCACTCTACAAAGTTGCTTCCATCATCTTTCAACTTAGCTTTCTCTAGGAACGTATTAAAATTCAGGGTGACTGTCGCGTGAGCCATGATCTACAACACAAATATATTCAAAGTGGACTTAGACTATGTTCAAGATAATTAGAGTTTAACTTAATCAAATTACTCGCTAAACTCCCACTCAAAAAGTACATCTCTCTAGTCATTTGAGTGGTTCATGATCCACTTACACTAGCTCAAGTCCGATCGTCACGTGAGTTGAGTACAGTTTCAGTGGTAAGCATCCCTATGCTAATCATATCTTCTATATGATTCATGATCGACCTTTCGGTCTCATGTGTTCCGAGGCCATGTCTGCACATGCTAGGCTCGTCAAGCTTAACCCGAGTGTTCCGCGTGCGCAACTGTTTTGCACCCGTTGTATGTGAACGTTGAGTCTATCACACCCGATCATCACGTGGTGTCTCGAAACGACGAACTGTAGCAACGGTGCACAGTCGGGGAGAACACAATTTCTTCTTGAAATTTTAGTGAGAGATCACCTCATAATGCTACCGTCGTTCTAAGCAAAATAAGGTGCATAAAAGGATTAACATCACATGCAATTCATAAGTGACATGATATGGCCATCATCACGTGCTCCTTGATCTCCATCACCAAAGCACCGGCACGATCTTCTTGTCACCGGCGCCACACCATGATCTCCATCAACGTGTTGCCATCGGGGTTGTCGTGCTACTCATGCTATTACTACTAAAGCTACATCCTAGCAAAATAGTAAACGCATCTGCAAGCACAAACGTTAGTTTAAAGACAACCCTATGGCTCCTGCCGGTTGCCGTACCATCGACATGCAAGTCGATATTATCTATTACAACATGATCATCTCATACATCCAATATATCACATCACATCGTTGGCCATATCACGTCACAAGCATACCCTGCAAAAACAAGTTAGACGTCCTCTAATTTAGTTGTTGCATGTTTTACGTGCTGACCATGGGTATCTAGTAGGATCGCATCTTACTTACGCAAACACCACAACGGAGATATATGAATTGCTATTTAACCTCATCCAAGGACCTCCTCGGTCAAATCCGATTCAACTAAAGTTGGAGAAACTAACACTTGCCAGTCATCTTTGAGCAACGGGGTTACTCGTAGCGATGAAACCAGTCTCTAGTAAGCGTACGAGTAATGTCGGTCCAAGCCGCTTCAATCCAACAATACCGCGGAATCAAGAAAAGACTAAAGAGGGCAGCAAAACGCACATCACCACCCACAAAAACTTTTGTGTTCTACTCGAGAAGACATCTACGCATGAACCTAGCTCATGATGCCACTGTTGGGAAACGTCGCATGGGAAACAAATAATTTCCTACGCACACGAAGACCTATCATGGTGATGTCCATCTACGAGAGGGGATATTCGATCTACGTACCCTCGTAGATCGCTGTTGGGGCATAGTTTATGCCTAAGTGATTTTGGTGATTGATGACAGTACCGTACAGGACTAACTGTGTGTGTTAAGGTTTCAGATAACACACGTCAACGGCACAAGACGACTCGTCTCCTCTCTCATGGATCGGAAGCACGGCGCTCTCTACGATTCTCTTTATTTGAGTCATAGGAAAGCCGTACTATTAAGAGGGGATCCGTAGTGGAAAGGTTTGGGTGGAATCTATCTTTACACACGCACACGTCACATTCTCCCTTTCCTTTATCTTTGGAGCGGCCCTCGCCTCTTTGTTTTTAGCGTCTCTGCAAAATGGTCCCCAGCGGTAGTACCGCTGGTTCCAGCGGTAGTACCGCTGGACTGCTAGCGGTAGTACCGCTGCAGCCAGCGATAGTACCACTAGCTGGCGGTAGTACCGCCCCTGGCCAGCGGTAGTACCACTCCAGGTGCCTTGTTCCACCTACCTAGCGGTAGTTCGTGGACGGACCCTTTTGCGAAGACTTTCTCAGCGGTAGTAGTGTTTGTGCACTACCAAGGGGCCAGTGGTAGTACCGCCAGGCAGCGGTAGTACCGCTCCTGTTCAGCGGTAGTACCGCTGGACTACCAGTGGTAGTACCGCTGGGGCTCGGGCAGAGAGTGGGAAAACGGTCTGATTTTCCCCCCCACTATATAAAGGGTTCTTCTAGCTGAGGAACCCTATCTCTTACCTCTCTAAGCTCCATTGTTGCTCCAGAAGCTCAAAAGTGCCCGATCTCTCTCCCTAGCCAATCAAACTTGTTGATTCTTTAGGGATTGGTTGAGAAGGCCTAGATCCACACTTCCACCAAGAGAAAAGTTGATTCCCCCACCAATCCCTTGCGGATCTTGTTACTCTTGGGTGTTTGAGCATCTTAGACGGTTGAGGTCACCTCGAAGCCATATTCCATTGTGGTGAAGCTTCGTGGTTTAGTTGGGAGCCTCCAAGCTTTGTGTGGAGTTGCCCCAACCTTGTTTGTAAAGGTTCGGTCGCCGCCTTCAAGGGCACCTATAGTGGAATCACGGTACCTTGCATCTGCGAGGGCGTGAGGAGAATACGGTGGCCTTAGTGGCTTTTTGGGGAGCATTGTGCCTCCACACCGGTCCAACGGAGACGTACTTCCTGTCAAAGGGAAGGAACTTCGGTAACACATCCTCGTCTCCATCGGTTCCACTTGGGGTTATCTCTATCCTTTACTTTGTATTTGCTTTTGCTTGTGACTATATCTTAGTAGTCTTAATAGCTCTCGTTGTTAGCTTCTATAGGGTTCACCTCATTGTCATATTATTTGTGAACCCGTATAGTGTTTACCTTAACTTGCTAAGATTAATTAAAAAGTGGTCGTTGTCTATTCACCCCCCCCCCCTCTAGCCAACCATATCGATCCTTTCAATTGGTATCAGAGCCAGGTTTCTTTATTAAGGGTTTAACCACCCGAAGAGTATGGAAGGCGGAGAGGAAGTTACCCATGGGCAAACCGAGGACATGGACTTGACTTCGGTCATAAGGGACGACTTGAATACGGCTATGGCAGCCCTCAAGACGTCCTTGACGAGCGAAGTCAAAACCATGCTTAAAGAATTAATTGAGGGTCTTAAAAGTTCACCCGAACCGGCTTTAGTGGTTAAACCCACCATTTCCGATTCGGAGGCCAACTCCTCTAAGGAAGCGGCTAAAGGTATGCGACCGGCTTCACCTCACGAGAAGGATGGGACTGGAACATATGCCTCAGTTCCACCCCCCATGGCCTATGGAGGACCCATTCTCGCACCTCGTCTTAATCCTGTTGGTCCTCCTCCTAAACTTGTGAAAGGTGACTTTGCTAACTGGGTATTTTCTATTAAGTCTCATTTGAATCACAGCTCAACAAACTTGTGGAGAATTATCGAGCAAGGATATTATCCCCATGACCCAAGCAACCTCACTCCAAGAGAAGATGCAGACAATCAATATAATCACTCTGCGTTGTTTATTCTCCAGTCTGTTGTGCCACCAGAAGATCTTCCCCACTTACGTCCCTTCACATTGGCCAAGGATTGTTGGGAGCATATTATGGTGCTATACAAGGGAAGCTCAAGTATTCAACGATCCAACTATGAAGTGATACTTGACAAGGCCGATGAGTTTGTGATGAAGGAAGACGAGGACCCTCGTGATCTCTATCGGAGGGTGACTGCTATTGCTGTGGCACTAAAGGATCATGGTAGTAAGGATGTGGACGATACATGGGTCAAGCGCAAGTTTCTCAAAGCCATCATGCCTTACAATAAAGCCATGTCATCTGTCATTCGTCAGCGGCCAGACTTCCACTCCTTGTCTTCCAGTGAAGTGTTGGATGAGTTCATTGCAATGTCAATCATGAACGAAACAGCCGACAATGCACTTGCTCGTGTTCGATCAAAAACCACTTCACCTAACCTTGCGTTGAAAGCAAGGGCAATGCTTGAAGAAGAAGAAGAAGATGAGGAAGAAGAGAGCTGCCCTGAAGACACAAAGTATGCTTATCATGAGCACATGGCTCTTGCACCAAGGCAATTCTGGGGAAATAAAAGGAACTCAAGACCCACCTTCACCAAGAACAACTCGAGTGGATTCAAACCCAAACAACGAGTAAGGACATGTTATAACGGTGGCAACGTGAGTCACTTCGTGGCAGAATGTCCCTATGAGAAAAGGGAAGACAACGGAGGCAAGCTCATTCGCAAAGACAAAACCAAATCATTTCCAATCAAGAACAACTTTGTGAAGAAACCTCACCCAAAAGGGATGGTGGCCCTGGAGGAGTATCCTTCTGATGATGATGGTGATGATGATGATACAGTGGCAACGGAAACTGTTGCTATTGCCACTACCTCTTCCCAGAAGGTGTCTCTCTTCAACGCCCCCAACGAGAACCACATCACCAAGTTCCTCATGGCAAAAGGTACCAATCAGGTAACTCCCATCATTAAGACCAACATTGCTTCTGCTCCTTCATTGTTAAATTGTGTAGAAGATAGTGATGTTGGAGAACTTAATGAGCATGATCTTGATAAGTTTCTATGCACTATTAAGGGAGAACCCAAGAAGCACTTTGTGGCTCTCTTGGAACAACTGGGTGAGGCCACTGACCTCATTGAGTCTCATGAGGAGACCATCTCCGAGCTTCAGGGACATAGTCGTGTCTATGCCGATGAAATTGCCGAATTATCTAGTGCTCTAGAAGAAGAGCGCACTCTTCGTTTGGCTCTTGAGGAGTCATATAACGATGACTGCGCTAAAATGCAAAAGAAACTAGATCATGATGTTGTTCTTACTCACATGCTTAAATCTGAAAAGTATGCTCTTGAGGTTGGCCGTGAAAGACTCAAAGAAGAGTTTGACATACTTGACAAGGCCCACAAAGCCTTGAAAGGTGTTCATTTCTCTCTGAAAGAGTCTCATGATCAACTCCAAGCAAAGCTTACCAAGGAGATCTCTACTTGTCCTCCCTTTGTGTTAATTGATAATACTTGTGCAACTAACCCCTGTTGTGAGCATGTTCATCTTGTGGAGGAAAATGCCAAGTTAAAAGAGAAACTTGAGAAGGGCCTTGTGGCATGCAGACAAGGTGAGAAGAGTCTGAACGATCTCTTGAGCACTCAAAAGGGTGTTGTAGGAAAGGAAGGACTTGGACTTACCTCCAAGTCAAAAGGTAAAAGGAAGAACAAGAACAAACGATCTCTCACCCTCATGGACATCTTTGTCAAAGAGGGTGAGGGGACTCAGAAGGTGAACAGGAACAAGGTGGACTATGGGAACCCCAAGAAGGGCAAAACCGCTCCTACTAACACAGCCGGCAAACTCAATTCTTCTTATGTTTTATGTTGTGCTAGTGATGGGCATGTTTATGCCAGATTTGTTGGTTCCTACGATGAAGATATTGAATGGGCTATCTGGGTTCCTAAGACCCTTGTCTCTAACATGAAAGGACCCATTAAAAAATGGGTACCTAAAACCAAGCCTTGATCTTTTGCAGGAGTTTGCTTCCGGTGGGGTGTCATGGTTGCTCGATAGTGGAGCAACAAATCATATGACCGGAAGCAAGGACTTAGTGGTGGATGTGCATCCTTCTCCATCTATGCCCACCCATGTCCAATTCGCCGATGCATCCTCGTCAAAGGTATTGGGATTTGGTAAGGTGGTCGTCTCTCAAGATTTATCTATTGAGAAGGTCATGCTTGTTGAGTCACTTGCCTACAATTTACTTTCGGTTCGTCAACTTGCAATCATGGGTTTTTCCACATTCTTTAATATTGACACTATGGTCCTCCTAAGGAGCAAGACTCTTAAAGTAGCCTATGTTGGACATGTCGAAAATGGTCGCTATGTGGTGAACTTCTCAAAGCGACCCACTAAGACTGCGACATGTTTAATGGCTAAAGTTGACGTGGGCTGGCTTTGGCATCGCCGTTTAGCTCATGTCAATATGAGATCTTTGCAAAGTCTCCTGACAGGGGACCATGTTCGTGGACTAACAAATGTGAGCTTTGCTAAAGATCGTGTTTGCAGTGCTTGCATTGAAGGAAAGATTCATGAAACTGCTCATCGTCCAACGACTCTTATCTACACTAAGAGGCCATTGGAACTTCTCCATATGGATCTGTTTGGTCCTCCAACATTTGATAGTCTTGGAGGCAGAAAATATTGCTTAGTGATTGTTGACGACTACTCAAGATATACCTGGGTGTATTTCTTTAAAAGGAAGAGTGAAACTCAACAAACAGTCATCAACTTTGCTAATGAAGCGCAACGTCAACATGAAGCAAAGATCTTGATGATTAGGAGTGACAATGGCACCGAGTTCAAGAACTACACCCTAGATGAGTTTCTAGGTGATGAGGGAATAAAGCACCAATATTCTGCACCATATACCCCTCACCAAAACGGCGTGGCAGAAAGGAAGAACCGGACCTTGATAGACGCTGCAAGAACAATGATGGCAGAATTCAAATCTCCATACAATTTCTGGGCAGAGGCCATCAACACAGCATGTCATGCGTCCAATCGGCTCTACATCCGCAAAGGCTTGAACAGGACTCCGTATGAGATTCTAACTGGAAACAAACCCAATCTCAAGTACTTCCGGGTATTCGGTTGTAAGTGTTTCATACTCAAAAAGGGATCTCGGTTAGCTAAATTTGATTCTAGAGCACATGAGGGTATCTTTGTTGGTTATGCTACAAACTCTCATGCTTACCGTGTCCTCAACAAGTCCACCGGACTAATTGAGGAGACGTGTAACGTAGAGTTTGACGAAAATAATGGCTCCCAAGTGGAGCAAAGTGGTCTTTGTGATATAGGTGATGAAATTCCTCCCAAAGCCATAAGAAGAATGGGGATTGGTCAAATACTCCCCATTGAGGAACCCCTTGTGGCCGAAGGAGAAGGACAATGCTCTAGTCAAGTGGAGCCATCACCCTCACAAGCCCCACACGCTTCCGATGAACAAAGAGAAGACTCTCAACAAGTTGATCAGGCTCACGGTCAAGATCAATTGCCTAACAATGGTGATGTGCCCCATGATATTCAAGCACTACCCCAAGACCCCGAACCAGCACAAGATCAAGATCAAGAGCAACCACTAATACAAGATCAAACTAGTGAACCTGCTCAAGTCGAAGGACAAGATGATCAGGAGACTGTCTCACAATTCCCGTCTGGAGCTCCAACAACCGGCTCAAGACGCAAGGGCAAACAAAAGAAACAAGTCGATGCTCCCCCGTTATCTAATGAAGAACTCTTGGAGCGTCGAGCAGCCAAGAATGCGGACAAGCTGAGAGCCAAGTCACATCTTATGAAGAATGTTCTTGGCAGTTTAAAAAGGGGAGTATCTACCCGTCAACAGCTTTGGAATTATTGTGAGCATCACGCGTTTGTCTCGTATTGTGAACCTCAACAGGTACAGGAAGCGCTCGATGATGAGGATTGGCTTATGGCCATGCACGAAGAACTTAACAACTTCGAGCGCAACCATGTCTGGGATTTAGTGCCTCGGCCAACGAAGGAACATAATGTCATCGGGACCAAATGTATATTCAAGAACAAGCAAGATGCCAATGGAATTGTGATTCGAAACAAGGCAAGATTGGTGGCTCAAGGCTACTCCCAAGTCGAGGGTATCGACTACGGTGAAACCTTTGCCCCTGTTGCTCGTCTAGAATCTATTCGCATGTTACTTGCATTTGCTTCTCATCATAACTTCAAATTACAGCAAATGGATGTGAAAAGTGCATTTCTTAATGGTCCTTTGAATGAGTTGGTCTATGTCAAACAACCCCCGGGATTCGAACATCCTAAGCTCCCCAATCATGTGTACAAACTCAATATGGCACTCTATGGCCTTAAACAAGCTCCACGCGCGTGGTATGAGTATCTTATGAGTTGTTACAAGATCGTGGGTTTGAAATTGGGAAGATTGATCCCACTCTTTTTACAAAGAGGGTTAAAGGGGATTTGTTCATATGCCAACTATATGTTGATGATATTATCTTTGGCTCTCCTAACATTTCATTCAATGAAGAATTTGCTGCACTAATCACTGAGAAGTTTGAGATGTCCATGATGGGAGAGTTGAAGTTCTTCCTCGGGTTCGAGATTAAACAAGGTCTAGAAGGGACATTCATCAAACAAGCCAAGTACACTCAATACATGCTCAAACGGTTCGAGCTCGAAGATGTCAAACCGGTCAAGTTCCCCATGCCAACCAGATGCAAGCTTGACAGTGATCCCAATGGTAAAGCAGTGGATCAAAAGGTATACCGCTCCATGATTGGATCCCTCCTTTACCTCTGTGCATCTAGACCAGACATTATGTTGAGTGTAGGGATATGTGCACGGTTTCAATCCGCACCAAAAGAAAGTCACTACATGGCTGTCAAACGAATCTTTCGATATTTGGCTCATACCCCAAACTTTGGCCTCTGGTATCCCAAAGGAGCAAACTTCAATCTAGTTGGCTATTCTGACTCAGATTGGGCTGGAGATTGTGTGGAGAGGAAGTCAACGTCTGGAGGATGCCAATTCCTTGGTCGCTCTTTGGTAAGTTGGTCTTCAAAGAAGCAGAACTGCGTCTCCTTATCATCCACCGAAGCTGAGTATGTGGCAGCTGCAAGTTGTTGTGCACAATTGCTATGGATGAGGCAAACTTTAAAGGATTATGGTGTCACTTGTGACAAAGTGCCTCTTCTATGTGACAATCAAAGCGCCGTCAAGATTTCCCTCAACCCAGTGCAACATAGCAAAACCAAACATATTGATATTCGTCATCGCTTCATTCGTGATCATATCAAGCTAGGTGATATTGAGGTTCACTTCATCCACACTGAAGAGCAACTTGCAGATATCTTCACTAAGCCTCTAGATGAAGCAAGGTTCTGGGAGTTAAGGCATGAGCTAAATATCATTGATTCAAGTAATGCGGATTGAAACTAGGCATATTGCACCTCTCTTTGCATTTCATCTTGGTCTAGATGTAGGCATGGACATAGGGGGAGTGTTGTTCTCTCAATGAACTTTCCCTCCCCCCATTATGCGTAAATCAATCTAGTCTTTCACTTTAGCCATTGTCAAATGGCACGTGTGCTTCAAAGACGAGCATTGGTCATGAACCCAAGGATAATTCTTCGCGGTGTCATACCATTGTCTCAAACATAGGTGGCCTCGGCCACCGCCCCTCCATCCTTTCTTGCGTATAGAAGAAAGGATATACAATGACAAGTCAGTACATTTTCTTGGATGTCATCTCTTTTTACTCACTTGTCATGTGCCCAAGTTCATCCTTTTTCCTTAGCCGTGTTGTAACATTTACAACGGTACTACCGCCAGGACCCCAGCGGTACTACCGCCAGGACCCCAGCAGTACTACCGCCAAGTATGGCGGTACTACCGCCAGGATTCAAAATCTAACACGACCGGCTAGAAAATTTCTAGGGTTTCAAGGGGAAGCGGTACTACCGCCAGGGGTAGCAGTACTACCGCCAGGACCCCAGCGGTACTACCGCTGCACCCCAGCGGTACTACCGCTGGCCCGTACCCCTTGGGCTATATAAAGGGAGGGGGAGCCCGATTTTCTCATCTGTTTCTTCTTCCTCGCGGCTCCTCCCTCCCCTAGCCCGAAATCTCCCTGGTTGGATCTCACTTCGTGGAGCTCCTTCTCCCCGTTGGTTTAGAAGGGTTGCTTCACCTCTTCTTCCTCCTCCAAGAGCCATGAATCCCGGTAAAGCTCCTCCCTTCTTCTATTTGGTTGATGTTCGTGTTCTAGGGTTATGAGCATTGGGGATTGGATCCATATCTTTGATCTTATGTCTAGTTCTTGGATGGCATGAAGGAGATATTTGAGGGGAGTATAGTTTCTATGGTTTGTTGTTGAATTGGTTGCCATGCCCTAGGATTTACTCGTTTTAGATCTAGCACTTGAACTTTTGGATTAGATCTAAAACATGCTCTCTCTTGCCTAGGCATGCACTTATTTCGTGTTACTATGTGTTCCTCATGACAGTAGGGCTGGGGTGTAAGTCTTAGTGTTCATATTCAGCCCATGCCCTCGAGAAACGATTTTTACATGTCAGATCTGAAAGTCCAACCCCCAGCGGTACTACAGCCAGGGGTAGCGGTACTACCGCTATGACCCCCAGCGGTACTACCGCCAGGGGTAGCGGTACTACCGCTATGACCCCCAGCGGTACTACCGCCAGGGGTGGTGGTACTACCGCCATGAGCACTCACTATGTATTTTTTTCTGTGTTCTTTGCTTAGCAATGCGTGTTTACTTATTTTGCGTTTTCAAGATTCATTGCCTTGACTCTTCTTGTCGCCTCTGTTTTCGCCATGTGTTCTGTGTCACAGGTGACTCTTCTCGCCGTTCGAACCCCCCACGGGACATGCAGTCTAAACAATACCGCAACCAAGAGGCGCCCGAGGGGTCTGCCACCAAAGAAGAAGTCCTTCAAGAAGGTCGCTCACAGGGATAAGAAGGTCAATATCCGAACAATGTCCCCCAATGACTTTCTGCAGTTTCGCACCAAGAACCCCTATCTCAAAGAGAGGGAAGTGATCAAGGATGTAGACCATGTCTGGGTAAAGGACCAGTGCAGGATCTACCGTGATGTGGTAGCTCATTTCAAGAAGAACTATGTCTCTGTTCAGTGGATTGACCTGGCACATCTTCAGCGGAACATGGACTACTTTGGTGATGCCCTCTCTCTGGTTGACAAATTGGGCATCAAGGACATCATCACCTTCAAGACGGATTTTGATCCCACTACAGTTGCTCAATTTTATGTCACAGTCCATTTCTCTCCTGATGCAGAGCGTTCCATGGTGTGGATGACTGGGTCCAAGAAGCTGACCGGTACCTGGCAGGAGTTCATGCAATTCCTTCACATTGACTTCCAGGGTGCTGACACTCCTCTTGGGTTGCGTCCTCATGCTGCAGCCACCGCCGATAGGGCTCCCGCAAAGGACAGACTGCAGAAACTGTATCTGAGGAAGGGGGTGCTTCCCAAGCACCTGGACATCATGCATCGGATCTTTCGCAACACCCTCTTCCCTCGGAGTGGTAACTTTGATGAGGTCCATGGCTCCTTGGCTGAGATGCTGTTACTTTGTGAGGAGGCTATGTCTCAGGAGTCTGCTCAGCTGGATATTTCTGATGTGATGTTCACAGAGCTCTGGAACTGCATCATCATGCGTAAGGTTCCTATCTACGGGCCTTACCTCTTCGCATACATTAGCCATAAGTGGCAAGAGGCTTTTTCGAAGGAGCTGCTCTATGCTCAGTCTGATTACATTGTGCATGACCCGATCAGGCTTCGCGTCAAGGACAAGTGGGCCAACCCATCTACATCCTCTCAGCACATGGATACTGATACAGAGACTGCTGCTGACAGAGGAACCGCCTCTCAGCCCCGCTCGTCTGCCATGCCATCTTGGGCTATCAAACTGCAGGACAAAATGAAGACACTTTTCTGTATGCAGGCCAAGGGTCAGTACCAGACACACGTGGCTCAGAAGCAGAGCCGCCAGAGGCATAAGCGTGTTCTTAGGACCTTGGATGTGGACATCTCTAGCGGCTCAGAGGATGACATCACTCCTGAGGCCACTTGGATGCAGGCTCAGGGGTACCAGTGGTCTGACGATGAGGCGGAAGAGGAGGAGCAGACCGACCAGGAGGGGACAGACGAGTCTGGTGATCCTGAAGACGAGGAGTAGTTACCTGTGGCATTAGGTGTGCCCCTTTTTGGTGTCTTGTGCCAAAGGGGGAGAGAGTCTAGGATTTGCTTTCATATTCGAACTTTGCATTGCTTTGCTTTATTTCGTATGGTTTGCTTCGAACTTGGTTTGCTTCTAGTTTGCTATCTTTTGTGAGACATGATCTTATGTGAGATTCATTTCCATCATATGCTGTGAGTCATATGCACCGTATTGTCATATATCTCTATCTTTCAGTTCTCATATTATTCTCTGTGCAAATCCGGTATTGTCATCAATCCACCAAAAAGGGGGAGATTGTTGGGGCATAGTTTATGCCTAAGTGATTTTGGTGATTGATGACAGTACCGTGCGAGACTAACTGTGTGTGTTAAGGTTTCAGATAACACACGTCAACGGCACAAGACGACTCGTCTCCTCTCTCATGGATCAGAAGCACGGCGCTCTCTACAATTCTCTTTATTTGAGTCATAGGAAAGTCGTACTATTAAGAGGGGATCCGTAGTGGAAAGGTTTGGGTGGAATCTATCTTTGCACACGCACACGTCACATTCTCCCTTTCCTTTATCTTTGGAGCGGCCCTCGCCTCTTTGTTTTTAGCATCTCTGCAAAATGGTCCCCAGCGGTAGTACCGCTGGTTCCAGCGTTAGTACCGCTGGACTGCCAGCGGTAGTACCGCTGCAGCCAGCGGTAGTACCGCTAGCTGGCGGTAGTACCGCCCTGGCCAGCGGTAGTACCGCTCCAGGTGCCTTGTTCCACCTACCTAGCGGTAGTTCATGGACGGACCCTTTTGCGAAGACTTTCTCGGTGGTAGTAGTGTTTGTGCACTACCAAGGGGCCAGTGGTAGTACCGCTGATGTCAGCGGTAGTACCGCTGGAGGCCCAGCGGTAGTACCGCTGCACCCAGCGGTAGTACCGCCAGGCAGCGGTAGTACCGCTCCTGTTCAGCAGTAGTACCGCTGGAGTACCAGCGGTAGTACCGCTGCAGGCAGCGGTAGTACCGCTCGGGCTCGGGCAGAGAGTGGGAAAACGGTCTGATTTTCCCCCCCACTATATAAAGGGTTCTTCTAGCTGAGGAACCCTATCTCTTACCTCTCTAAGCTTCATTGTTGCTCCACAAGCTCAAAAGTGCCCGATCTCTCTCCCTAGCCAATCAAACTTGTTGATTTTTTAGGGATTGGTTGAGAAGGCCTAGATCCACACTTCCACCAAGAGAAAAGTTGATTCCCCCACCAATCCCTTGCGGATCTTGTTACTCTTGGGTGTTTGAGCATCCTAGACGGTTGAGGTCACCTCGAAGCCATATTCCATTGTGGTGAAGCTTCGTGGTTTAGTTGGGAGCCTCCAAGCTTTGTGTGGAGTTGCCCCAACCTTGTTTGTAAAGGTTCGGTCGCCGCCTTCAAGGGCACCTATAGTGGAATCACGGTACCTTGCATCGTGCGAGGGCGTGAGGAGAATACGGTGGCCTTAGTGGCTTTTTGGGGAGCATTGTGCCTCCACACCGCTCCAACGGAGACGTATTTCCTGTCAAAGGGAAGGAACTTCGGTAACACATCCTCGTCTCCATTGGTTCCACTTGTGGTTATCTCTATCCTTTACTTTGTATTTGCTTTTGCTTGTGACTATATCTTAGTAGTCTTAATAGCTCTCGTTGTTAGCTTCTATAGGGTTCACCTCATTGTCATATTATTTGTGAACCCGTATAGTGTTTACCTTAACTTGCTAAGATTAATTAAAAAGTGGTCGTTGTCTATTCACCCCCCCTCTAGCCAACCATATCGATCCTTTCAATCGCACAGCAAAAGCGTTAGTGAACGCGGCTGATGTAGTGGAACGTCCTCACGTCCCTCGATCCGCCCCGCGAACCGTCCCGCGATCAGTCCCACGATCTAGTGCCGAACGGACGGCACCTCCGCGTTCAGCACACGTACAGCTCGACGATGATCTCGGCCTTCTTGATCCAGCAAGAGAGACGGAGAGGTAGATGAGTTCTCCGGCAGCGTGACGGCACTCCGGAGGTTGGTGGTGATCTTATCTCAGCAGGGCTCCGCCCGAGCTCCGCAGAAACGCGATCTAGAGGTAAAACCGTGGAGATATGTGGTTGGGCTGCCATGGCAAAGTTGTCTCAAATCAGCCCTAAAACCTCCGTATATATAGGGGGAAGAGGGGGAGCCTTGCCTTGGGGTCCAAGGACCCCCAAGGAGTTCGGCCGAGCCAAGGGGGACAACCCTCCCCTTCCAAACCGAGTCCAACTAGGTTTGGAAGGAGGAGTCCTTCCCCCTTTTCTCACCTCCTCTTTTTTTCTCTTTGATTTTCTTCCTATGGCGCATAAGGCCTTCTTGGGCTGTCCCACCAGCCCACTAAGGGCTGGTGCGCCACCCCCAAGGCCTATGGGCTTCCCCGGGGTGGGTTGCCCCCCCCCCCCCCGGTGAACACCCAGAACCCATTCGTCATTCCCGGTACATTCCCGGTAACTCCGAAAACCTTCCGGTAATCAAATGAGGTCATCCTATATATCAATCTTCGTTTTCGGACCATTTCGGAAACCCTCATGACGTCCGTGATCTCATCTGGGACTCCGAACAACATTCGGTAACCAACCATATAACTCAAATACGCATAAAACAACGTCGAACCTTAAGTGTGCAAACCGTGCGGGTTCGAGAACTATGTAGACATGACCCGAGAGACTCCTCGGTCAATATCCAATAGCGGGACCTGGATGCCCATATTGGATCCTACATATTCTACGAAGATCTTATCGTTTGAACCTCAGTGCCAAGGCTTCATATAATCCCGTATGTCATTCCTTTTGTCCTTTGGTATGTTACTTGCCCGAGATTCGATCGTCACTATCCGCATACCTATTTCAATCTCGTTTACCGGTAAGTCTCTTTACTCGTTCCGTAATACAAGATCCCGCAACTTACACTAAATCACATTGCTTGCAAGGCTTGTGTGTGATGTTGTATTACCGAGTGGGAGCCGAGATACCTCTCCGTCACACGGAGTGACAAATCCCAGTCTCGATCCATACTAACTCAACGAACACCTTCGGAGATACCTGTAGAGCATCGTTATAGTCACCCAGTTATGTTGCGACGTTTGATACACACAAAGTATTCCTCCGGTGTCAGTGAGTTATATGATCTCATGGTCATAGGAACAAATACTTGACACGCAGAAAACAGTAGCAACAAAATGACACGATCAACATGCTACGTTTATTAGTTTGGGTCTAGTCCATCACGTGATTCTCCTAATGACGTGATCCAGTTATCAAGCAACAACACCTTGTTCATAATCAGAAAACACTGACTATCTTTGATCAACTGGCTAGCCAACTAGAGGCTTGCTAGGGACAGTGTTTTGTCTATGTATCCACACATGTATATAAGTCTTCATTCAATAGAATTATAGCATAGATAATAAACAATTATCTTGATACAGGAATTATAATAATAACTATATTTATTATTGCCTCTAGGGCATAATTCCAACACATATCACATCACAAGCATACCCTGCAAAAACAAGTTAGACGTCCTCTAATTTGTTGTTGCATGTTTTACGTGGTGACCATGGGTATCTAGTAGGATCGCATCTTACTTACGCAAACACCACAACTGAGATATATGAATTTCTATTTAACCTCATCCAAGGACCTCCTCGGTCAAATCCGATTCAACTAAAGTTGGAGAAACCGACACTTGCTAGTCATCTTTGAGCAACAGAGTTACTCGTAGCGATGAAACCAGTCTCTCGTAAGCGTACGAGTAATGTCGGTCCAAGCCGCTTCGATCCAACAATACCGCGGAATCAAGAAAAGACTAAGGAGGGCAGCAAAACGCACATCACCGCGCACAAAAACTTTTGTGTTCTACTCGAGAAAACATCTACGCATGAACCTAGCTCTGATACCACTGTTGGGTAATGGGCCGCATGGGAAACAAAAATTTTCCTACGCGCACGAAGACCTATCATGGTGATGTCCATCTACGAGAGGGGATTTCCGATCTACGTACCCTTGTATATCGCACAGCAGAAGCGTTAAGAAACGCGGTTGATGTAGTGGAACGTCCTCACATCCCTCGATCCGCCCCGCGAACCGTCCCGCGATCCGTCCCACGATCCGCTCCGATCTAGTGCCGAACGGACGGCACCTCCGCGTTCAGCACACGTACAGCTCGACGATGATCTCGGCCTTCTTGATCCAGCAAGAGAGACGGAGAGGTAGATGAGTTCTCCGGCAGCATGACGGCGCTCCAGAGGTTGGTGATGATCTAATCTCAGCAGGGCTCCGCCCGAGCTCCCTAGAAACGCGATCTAGAGGAAAAACCGTGGAGGTATGTGGTCGGGCTGCCGTGGCAAAGTTGTCTCAAATCAGCCCTAATACCTCAGTATATATAGGAGGGAGGGAGGGGAGGAGGCATCCTCAAACCCTCAAGGTTTGGCCGAAATTTGAGGTGGAGGAGTCCTACTCCAATCATACTTGGAGTAGGATTCCACCTTCCCACTTGGAAACTCTTTCCACCTTGTGTTTTTTCCTTCTCAAACCTTATGGGCCTTAGTGGGAACTTATTCCAGCCCACTAGGGGCTGGTTTATCTCTTCCCATAGCCCCTGAGACCCCTTGGGGCGTGACACCCCTCTCGATGGTCCCCGTCACCCCTCCCAGCACTCCCGGTACACTACCGATGAGCCCGAAACTTTTCCGGTAATGCCCGAAAACTTTCCGGTAACCAAATGAGGTCATCCTATATATCAATCTTCATCTCCAGACCATTATGGAAACCCTCGTGACGTCTGTGATCCCATCCGGGGCTCCGAACAGCATTCGGTAACCAACCATATAACTCAAATAGGCATAAAACAACGTCGAACCTTAAGTGTGCAGACCCTGCGGGTTCGAGAACTATGTAGACATGACCCGAGAGACTCCTCGGTCAATATCCAATAGCGGGACCTGGATGCCCATATTGGATCCTACATATTCTATGAAGATCTTATCGTTTGAACCTCAGTGCCAAGGATTCATATAATCCCGTATGTCATTCCCTTCGTCCTTTTGGTATGTTACTTGCTCGAGATTCGATCGTCAGTATCCGCATACCTATTTCAATCTCGTTTACCGGCAAGTCTCTTTACTCGTTCTGTAATACAAGATCCCGTAACTTACACTAAGTCACATTGCTTGCAAGGCTTGTCTGTGATGTTGTATTACCGAGTGGGCCCCGAGATACCTCTCCGTCACACGGAGTGACAAATCTCATTCTCGATCCATACTAACTCAACGAACACCTTGGGAGATACCTATAGAGCATCTTTATAGTCACCCAGTTAGGTTGCGACGTTTGATACACACAAAGTATTCCTCCGGTGTCAGTGAGTTATATGATCTCATGGTCACAGGAACAAATGCTTGACACGTAGAAAACAGTAGCAACAAAATGACACGATCAACATGCTACGTCTATTAGTTTGGGTCTAGTCCATCACGTGATTCTCCTAATGACGTGATCCAGTTATCAAGCAACAACACCTTGTTCATAATCAGAAGACACCGACTATCTTTGATCAACTGGCTAGCCAACTAGAGGCTTGCTAGGTACAGTGTTTTGTCTATGTATCCACACATGTATATAAGTCCTCATTCAATACAATTATAGCATGGGTAATAAACGATTATCTTGATACAGGAATTATAATAATTACTATATTTATTATTGCCTCTAGGGCATAATTCCAACACCATCTTCCTCCGTTGATAAAGGATCCCAACCAACTCGCCATCATCAGATCCCCTCCACCAACATCTTGGCGGTATCCATCCCCACTCAGCTTGTTGTCGAGCTTGTGTGTGGCTTTGAATGTACCCAAAGTGATTTTAGTTCATGTCTCGACACATATGGGTTACCAAACACAGTGCAATTATATGCAATCATGATGTCTAAACTTAGCATGTAGGGTGCCTTTCAAGGGAGAACATACCACATTAGTCAATAATACTGGAGGCAAACTAAGCCTAACTTGTAATGTTAGGTCTTCATGGCCGAACCAGTCCACCAGGGTTGAAGTTCTAGAATTGGCAACATTTCTCTGGATTTATGGTCTGTTTGGGACTACTCTGCTCTTTAAAATTCAGCTCGGCTCTAGAAAACGCAAGCCAAACGGGGTAGCTCCACGACATGCCGCTCCGCAAAAAATTTAGAATCTCGGGTACGACTCCATGCTTTTTTGTGAAGCTTTTTATGAGGTGCTTCAAGAAAATGTAGAAGCTCGAGTTGGAAGGAAATTACCCATCACTGCCACTAGTAAGTGGATACCCATTCGTTTCTCCCATTCATCCAATCAGATATATCCTTTCCATCAAATTTCTCATTCTTGAAGCTGAAGCTACATAGAAGCCAAACACTATCCTTAAAAACGTTACGACTCCTATATAAAACTACTTCAAAATGAATTTGATAGAGCGGAAGTGGATAAAGTAGAGCAGTTCCAAATAGACCCTTATTTCAGACTTTCCAGCAATATTCTTTCAGTGTATTCATAGGGTGAGCGTACGAGCATGTGTGGAAATGAATAGGGAATCGTTTCCCACCCGCGCGCCGGCCGAACCGACGCGTCGGTCGCCCCCTGGCGCGTGCGGGCCCTTGCAACATTTTTGCCATCTGTGCGCTTCTTCGGTCAATGGATGCAACATTTCTCATCTAAATATGTTGCAACCTGCGTCATTTTTGCTGCAAGCGTTTTTTTACTATATTTTTGTCTCAGTAAAAAAGCTGCATATACGTTTGGTTGCAACTCTAGTTCGTCGGATTTTTTGTTACAATCAATGTTTTTTACTTTTTGCTACAACCGTGTTAATTTTTGCTACAACCGGCATCATGTTTTGCTGCAACCGTTCATTAAAAAGTTGCATACACGTCACGTAAATGTTTGTTACAACTGGCGTTTGACTTTTGCTACCACGTACCATCAGCTTCGTTTTTTTGCTACGATCACGTAGATTTTTTTATTTGCTACAAATTTTATTTTTTGTTGCAACCGTTGGAAAAATTGCTGCATGACATCGAAATTTTGTTGCATAGGGAGGAAAATGTTGCATGCGGATCCAACGGTGCGGACGACGCGGGGTTGGTGGATCCTGCGGGTCGCACGCGGCCGGCCGAAAATCTGGGCCGACGCGCCGACGCAGATCACCCCCCAAATGAATAGGGCATTTTCAGTTGTGAGGGTGCCCCGTAGGAATTTTTCATAACTTAGGCCCTGTTTGGAACCATCCAGATTATATAATCCAGTTTTCATAATTTATTCTGTCTCCAAACAGGACAGCTTATGGTGTAGCTTATAAAAACTAAATGAATAGATTATTGAAAACTCATAATCTACTCTATATCAGCTAAAGTCAGATTATGGATTGCTAATGAGCCATTGTCGTTGTAAAGTTGGAGATAATTACATTCCTACCAACGTCATCCTCCTCTTTAAAAAGACAGACGGGAGACATGTCATTATGCAATGTAAAACCTGGATTACAGTTTATATAATCTGACCTCCAAACATGCACATCTAGATTATTTTTATAAATCAGATTATATAATCTATCTTCATAATATAGATTATCATAATCTATTACGGTTTCAAACAGGACCTTAGTTCCTTGAGGGAAAAAGAATAATTTCACTGTGAAAATCTTCGACCACACAGTACAGGAGCACTGGACGCATCCGAACAAACTTGCTCGGATCTTTGCTAATCCCGTGAGCAGCAACGTTGCCGGCGCACTCTCGGGCAAATCGACGCATCAACCTCTCCGTCCGCGAGATCAACGTCGCAAGAAAAAGAAACAGATCAACGTCGCTGTCCAACGCGATTCTTGATGGGCAGCGACGGGTTCAGCGAGGATGTCTATCGGAGTCCATTGGCCGGTAGCTCTGAATGACGCAGGATCCATTGTCCCCTTCTGCAAATGGTGCGTCTTATCTTAGGTAAAAGACCACGACCACTGACCCATGTTTACTGAAAGTGAGCTCACTCCTAGCACGACAACAAATGCTTGTGGCCGATATGTATTTTTCCGCCCTAGTATCATGAGAGATCTTTTCTTCCGAAAACCTTTGATCTACTCCTTCCTTTTCTAAATATAAGTTTTTTTTAGAGATTCACTAGAGAACTACATACGGATGTATATAAACATCTTTACCTAATAATAAAGAGGCTATCGCTTCCGTCGGAAAACCCACCGAGGTGATTTTACAAAAAATCTCTTACTCTTTATGACATTAAACTCGTAGTATATATTAAATATTTTTTGAAATACTCATATCTTTTAAACCGTAACTCCAAATTTAACATATTATACATGTAATTTGATTAGAAAAATATGTAGAATTTAAATATGATATTATTTTATTTGTTAAACGTTTAATAAAAATACTATCTAGGGTGCAATCTTAATAAATAAGTCATTATTCGTCTTTCTTTCATACCGGTACTCATCCGGGTTGGGGATGAACACGTCAACAAAATCAGAATTAGAGATGAAACTCAAGGTCACTTGACTGATTCTTTGTACGTATTAAATCTACATGCAAGCTGTGTTAAAATAGAAGACCTGTGAAATTTTGAACTGCATTTTTGTAGGATAAGACCATCTTTATTTGTATCGTAACTATAAATTCTCAAATTATAGACATTTTTTATAAATTAAGAGTGTGTGCCGTGTGGTATTTCTTTCTCCCGTTGCAACGCATGGGCCCTTTTGCTAGTATTTTATAACGTAGATTCACTCATTTTTGCTTCGTATGTAGTTTTTTAATGAAATCTATAAAAAAAACTTATATTTAAAAAACAAAGGGAGTATTCATTAACAATCATGATAATACAACGGATATCAAAGATAATAAAAGTTACATCCAGATTCGTAGACCATGTAGCGATGATTACAAAGACTGAAGCGAGTCGATGACGTGCCGCCGTCATCACCCCTGCCTCATTGAAGTTGGCATAAAAAATCTCAGTCAAATCGCTTTACAACAAGCTCACTGAGGGCAACTCGTTGGACATAGCTAGGGGGCTATGGAAGGCTGCCCTACCACTCAAAACAAAAAAAAAATCTATGGCAAATGTTTAGAAACCGCCTACCGGCGTCAGATAACGTGGCCAAACGCAACGGACCGACTGACCGACTCATTGGTCTTGTGTCGTTTGCGGACTACGGGAGGACGCGAACCACGTTTTCTTTCGATGCGTCCTTGCTAGGTTTGTGTGGAGCGCCGTTAGAGAAATGGCAGTCAGAATTGAAACCATACCTATGGTGGGGACTTGCTTGCCTTGCTGCAGTCCCAGCGGGACGCAAATGCAAAGATAGTTTGGCGCCGCGTAGGGGCGCTTTTGTGGTCTCTCTCAACGACACGGAACAAAATTACGATTGAGCAGAAATTCCTCGCGCATCCAGCTGATATCATTTTTAAATGTCATCTCTTCTTACAAATGTGGACACTATTGGGGAAGCAACGCCCATGCTGGAGATCATGGAGAAGATTCGAAGCACCTTATCGCTGGCTCGGCAGACCACTTCGACAGATTAAGCTTCTGGAGTCTTCGCCCACGAGAAAGGATAGGCTTGATGATCACCTAATCTTATCCCATTTTGCATACGCCTTCGACCGTTTCCAATATGGACGCAACATGTTGTCTCGCTCATTTTGACTCTGTGTGTCTGTATGCTTATAACTTTGTTTGGATGTTTCATTTTGGCTTTATTAATTTAAAGTCGGACGCTTCTAGCGTCTTTGTTTCAATCTTTTTACTATTATAATAGACAGTCGAAAAATTATCACGCTAAGGTCGAGTAGGACCAACTCATCAAAACAACAACCATCGCCGATGAAGATAATTGTAGATCATTAGTATCCAACCTGAAGACACACCGATATAGATCGGATGAGTGAATCCACCAAAGACAACCACCGACCGAATCCTGCGAGATCCATCGAAGACACACCTCCATACGTCCTCCGACGATGCCAGATGCACGTCTCATTTTTTCTAAACATGACACACACACTAGCAAAATACAAACGAACACATAAAAATGGAACCCTTCCATCGAAAAGGACCGAGATCCATCGCGCTCCCATGACCCTAAAACCACAAAAGACGAGGTAGATTGACACGTCGCCGGCGGGAGGCAAAAACCCTCGTCGCCTGCTAATACCATGAGAGTTTCACCCGTGAAACTTTTCACATAGGTATTACACTAGATCATATTTGTTAAAAAATAGTTTTCTTTTTTGATTTTTTCTTTTTATTCTTCAAACAAAATATAGCGTAGACATTCTGTCGGGGGAATAAAACTGGGGTAGGCTCATCAAGCCTGTTCCTTCATTTCCGGCCCAATGGACATGAACGTATGAAGATTCCCAAGGCCCAAGTCATCTGGCCGGCTAGGCATCACCTGCCGGCTGGAGGACGAGGCGACCACCTTTCTGGCCGGCCATGCAACCCCTGCCGGCTAGAATCCAGGTGGCCTCTCCTTCAGAGTCGGCCTGGTCCCGCCAGACCGGACTGGGGAGGAGGCGGCCACACTCAAGCCGGCTGGCCAAGCAGGCTAGCCGGCCGAGGATCACAAGTCACATCAGATCGTAGGTCAGGAAGAGACCACGCGATTAAAGGTAGCTACGCGTTAGTAAAGGTACATGATCAGGGCGCCCGGCAGGTATGAGCGTCGACGGACACGCCGCTGACCTACCCCGGCTCTGATCCATCACCTAGAATAGTGTCGGATCGTCACACTCCCACTCCATTACTGCACTCGGCGTGGGGAAGAGTGGAGGCGGTCGTACTACCTGCCCATGAAGAATCTCGTGGGGCGACGCTTGACGTACATCGCATGCTCAGCGTCAACCTTACGCGAGAGCCTCATTGGCCAGCCGGCGGGTCCCGCATGCAATCGAGACCATGCAGCCGGCGGGCCCCTCATCGACAAGACAAGACCCTTGTGGGGCCCTGGCCAGCCGGCGAAGCAGGCAGCCGGGTCCCACGCTTGTACCCTTTATCCATATTGTAGGCCGGCGGGTTCGTCTATAAAACCCCCCGGTCGCCCCATGCAAGCAGGCCGATCCTTCACCAGTCATTCAGCACAACACATTCACCAACCACAGAGAGAGAGGTAGAGACGAGTCGGCTGCTCCCCTCTTCCTCCTCCCCACACAGCTCTAGGAGCGACATTGTACTCTGTTCCTATACATCAAACACTCCAGCAGGATTAGGGGTATTATCTCTACGGAGAGCCTTGAACCTGGGTACATCGTGCGTCCCATGCGTGTATCAACCTCGTTCCCAGCGCCCACCTTTGTCCCTTTGGTTCTCACCAACTTTAGCCTACCTATGGCATATGTTGTGAGTATTCACCGACATTTGGCGCCCACCGTGGGGCCGATCGCGGCATCGGCTGGCTTTACGCGCTGGGCGGGGCGCCGCACCTACACCACTGGATGCATCGCGTCCGGATCAGTTTGCATGCCCCTCGAGCCCGCTTTCGATGAGGCGACACCCATGATGATCGACGTCCCCGTCCGCCACGTGGATTCGGACGAAGATTCTGATGACGAGGCGCTCCGTGCATCGTCGTCGTTGCTATGGAGAACCTCAACGTTCTCTTCAGCGACCTTCGTCTCAACGACGGCCCGCGCTACTTCGGCGAGGACTGCGACGTTGAGGCACTCTGCGCCAGCTTCAGCAGGCTCTCTATGGCTGAGATGCCTGCCCATGATGTTTACCCCAGTAACGTCCTCATCTTCGACGGCCCTCCGTCGTCAGTGGGGTTCTTCACCCCATAGCACATTGTTGCCGTCTCCAACACCATGGAGGTGATGGTTACCGGCGTTGGCACCAGCACGGCTCCCGGCAAGGCCTCCGCAAGCGCCGGCGAGCCCGCTGCAGCCACCGCTGATGCTCTTCGGGACGCCATCACCGGCCTGATGACACCGGTCACCACTTCCGCCGACCCTGGAGACGCTCGGGCTTTGCTGGAGGAGGCTCGCAAGCGTATCTTGGAGGAGGGTATCGTCGTGGCCTCGGCGAAACGTCGGTTAGTGGCTACGCAACGCGAGTATAACTCCGCATACGGTCTCACTCCGATTTCCGAGGCCCCTAGCCGGCTTGGATCGGTCCGCAACCGCGGCCGGTTCATCGCCGAGGTTCTAGGCGGGGACCTGCCCACCTACGAGACTCCTGCGGCCAACATGCGGGTGGCGCAGGCAGCCATGGAGGAGATGGCAAGCCTGGAAGGCGAGGAGCGCGCCTTCCAGGAAAAGCATGTCAAGGATCTCCTTGACGCCGCTAACCAGCAACACGCTCAGTTTGACCCCCGTCAGGCTCAATCAGAGTCCCCGGGACCGAACTCGGGGGCACGCCGCCACCCTAGTGTTGGGGAGCGTCGCATGGGAAACAAAAAATTTCCTACGTGCACGACGACCTATCATGGTGATGTTCATCTACGAGGGGGGGATTTCCGATCTACGTACCCTTGTAGATCGCACAGCAGAAGCGTTAGTGAACGCGGTTGATATAGTGGAACGTCCTCACGTCCCTCGATCCGCCCCACGAACCGTCCAATGAACCGTCCCACGAACCGTCCCGCGATCCGTCCCACGATCTAGTGCCGAACGGATGGCAGCTCCACGTTCAGCACACGTACAGCTCGACGATGATCTCGGCCTTCTTGATCCAGCAAGAGAGATGGAGAGATAGATGAGTTCTCCGACAACGTGATGGTGCTCCGGAGGTTGGTGATGATCTAATCTCGGCACGGCTCCGCCCGAGCTCCGCAGAAACGCGATCTAGAGGTAAAACCGTGGAGTTATGTGGTCGGGCTGCCTTGGAAAAGTTGTCTCAAATCATCCTAATTGCTCCATGTATATAGGAGGAGGGAGGGGAGGGACTTGCCTTGAGGCTCAAGGAGCCCCAAGGGCTGCGCCACCAAGGGAGGAGGAGTCCTCCTCCAATCCTAGTACAACTAGGATTGGAAAGTGGAGTCCTTCTCTCCTTTCCCACCTCCTTCTTTTTCTTTTCTCTTTGATTTTCTATCTATGGCGCATAGGGCCTTCTTGGGCTGTCCCACCAGCCCACCAAGGGCTGGTGCGCCACCCCCAAGGCCTATGGGCTTCCCCGGGGTGGGTTGCCCCCCCCCCCCCCCCCGGTGAACACCCGTAACCCATTCGTCATTCCCGGTACATTCCCGGTAACTCCGAAAACCTTCCGGTAATCAAATGAGGTCATCCTATATATCAATCTTCGTTTTCGGACCATTTCGGAAACCCTCATGACGTCCGTGATCTCATTTGGGACTCCGAACAACATTCGGTAACCAACCATATAAATCAAATACGCATAAAACAACGTCGAACCTTAAGTGTGCAGACCCTGCGGGTTCGAGAACTATGTAGACATGACCCGAGTGACTCCTCGGTCAATATCCAATAGCGGGACCTGGATGACCATATTGGATCCCACATATTCTACGAAGATCTTATCGTTTCAACCTCAGTGCCAAGGATTCATATAATCCCGTATGTCATTCCCTTTGTCCTTCGGTATGTTACTTGCCTGAGATTCGATCGTCGGTATCCGCATACCTATTTCAATCTCGTTTACCGGCAAGTCTCTTTACTCGTTCCATAATACAAGATCCCGCAACTTACACTAAGTTACATTGCTTGCAAGGCTTGTGTGTGATGTTGTATTACCGAGTGGGCCCCAAGATACCTCTCCGTCACACGGAGTGACAAATCCCAGTCTCGATCCATACTAACTCAATGAAACACCTTCGGAGATACCTGTAGAGCATCTTTATAGTCACCCAGTTACGTTGCGACGTTTGATACACACAAAGAATTCCTCCGGTGTCAGTGAGTTATATGATCTCATGGTCATAGGAACAAATACTTGAAACGCAGAAAACAGTAGCAACAAAATGACACGATCAACATGCTACGTCTATTAGTTTGGGTCTAGTCCATCACGTGATTCTCCTAATGACGTGATCCAGTTATCAAGCAACAACACCTTGTACATAATTAGAAGACCCTGACTATCTTTGATCAACTGGCTAGCCAACTAGAGGCTTGCTAGGGACAGTGTTTTGTCTATGTATCCACACATGTATATAAGTCTTCATTCAATACAATTATAGCATGGATAAGAAATGATTATCTGGATACAGGAATTATAATAATAACTATATTTATTATTGCCTCTAGGGCATAATTCCAACAGTCTCCCACTTGCACTAGAGTCAATAATCTAGCCCTCACATCATCATGCGAATTACGTTGTAATAAATCTACCACCCATACAGTTCTGGTGTTGATCATGCTTTGCCCGTGGAAGAGGTTTAGTCAGCGGGTCTGCTACATTCAGATCCGTGTGCACTTTGCATATATTTACGTCCTCCCCTTCGACGTAGTCGCGGATGAGATTGAAGCATCGTTTGATGTGTCTGGTCTCCTTGTGAAACCGTGGTTCCTTTGCTAAGGCAATGGCACCCGTGTTGTCATAGAACAAGGTTATTGGATTCGGTGCGCTTGGCACCACTCCAAGATCTGTCATGAACTGCTTCATCCAGACACCCTCCTTAGCCGCCTCCGAGGCAGCCATGTACTCTGCTTCACATGTAGAATCTGCTATGACGCTTTGCTTGGAACTGCACCAGCTTACCGCACCCCCATTAAGAATAAATACGTATCCGGTCTGCGACTTAGAGTCATCAGGATCTGCGTCAAAGCTTGCATCCACGTAACCCTTTACGGCGAGCTCTTCGTCACCTCCATACACGAGAAACATCTCCTTAGTCCTTTTCAGGTACTTCAGGATATTCTTGACCGCCGTCCAGTGATCCACTCCTGGATTACTCTGGAACCTGCCTGCCATACTTATGGCCAGGCTAACGTCCGGTCTAGTGCACAGCATTGCATACATGATAGATCCTATGGCTGAAGCATAGGGGACGGTGCTCATATGCTCTCTATCTTTATCAGTTGTTGGGCACTGAGTCTTACTAAATCTCGTACCTTGTAATACCGGCAAGAACCCTTTCTTGGACTGTTCCATTTTGAACCTCTTCAAAACTTTATCAAGGTATGTGCTTTGTGAAAGTCTTATCAGGCGTTTCGATCTATCCCTGTAGATCTTAATGCCTAGAATATAATCAGCTTCTCCTAGGTCCTTCATAGAGAAACTTTTATTCAAGTAATCCTTTATGCTCTCCAAAAACTCTACGTTGTTTCCAATCAGCAATATGTCATCCACATATAATATTAGAAACGCCACAGAGCTCCCACTCACTTTCTTGTAAATACAAGATTCTCCAACCACTTGTATAAACCCAAATGCTTTGATCACCTCATCAAAGCGTTTGTTCCAACTCCGAGATGCTTGCACCAGTCCATAAATGGATCGCTGGAGCTTGCACACCTTGTTAGCATTTTTAGGATCGACAAAACCTTCAGGTTGCATCATATACAACTCTTCCTTAAGGAAACCGTTAAGGAACGCCGTTTTGACATCCATCTGCCAGATTTCATAATCAAAAAATGCAGCTATTGCTAACATGATTCTGACGGACTTAAGCATCGCTGCGGGTGAGAATGTCTCATCGTAGTCAACTCCTTGAACTTGTGAAAAACCCTTTGCCACAAGTCGAGCTTTATAAACGGTCACATTGCCGTCAGCGTCCGTCTTCTTCTTAAAGATCCATTTGTTCTGAATAGCCTTGCGGCCCTCAGGTAGTACTTCCAAAGTCCACACTTTGTTCTCATACATGGATGCTATCTCGGACTTCATGGCCTCCAGCCATTTGTTGGAATCTGGGCCCACCATTGCTTCTTCATAATTTGCAGGTTCATTGTTGTCTAACAACATGATTGACAAAACAGGATTACCGTACCACTCTGGAGCAGCACGTGGTCTCGTCGACCTGCCTGGTTCGATAGGAACTTGAACCGGAGTTTCATGATCATCATCATTAACTTCCTCCTCAACCGGCATCGCAATGACACGGGTTCCCCTTTGCCCCGCGCCACCATCCATAGGGACGAGAGGTTCGACAACCTCATCAAGTTCTATCTTCCTCCCACTCAATTCTCTCGAGAGAAACTCCTTCTCGAGAAAAGCTCCGTTATTAGCAACAAACACTTTGCCCTTGAATTTGAGATAGAAGGTGTACCCAACTGTCTCTTTTGGGTAACCTATGAAGATGCACCTTTCCGCTTTGGGTTCCAGCTTTTCAGGCTGAAGCTTTTTGACATAAGCATCACATCCCCAAACTTTAAGAAACGACAACTTTGGCCTTTTGCCATACCACAGTTCGTATGGTGTCGTCTCAACGGATTTTGATGGTGCCCTATTTAAAATGAATGCAGCTGTTTCTAATGCATAACCCCAAAACGATAACGACAAATCGGTAAGAGACATCATAGATCGTACCATCTCTAATAAAGTACGATTACGACGTTCGGACACACCATTACGCTGTGGTGTTCCAGGCGGTGTCAACTGTGAAACAATTCCACATTGTCTTAAGTGAGCACCAAACTCGAAACTCAGATATTCACCCCCACGATCAGACCGTAGGAACTTGATCTTCTTGTTACGGTGATTTTCAACTTCACTCTGAAATTGCTTGAACTTTTCAAATATTTCAGATTTGTGCTTCATTAAGTAGACATAACCAAATCTACTTAAACCGTCAGTGAAGTTGAGAAAATAACGATATCCGCCGCGTGCCTCCACGCTCATCGGACCGCACACATCGGTATGTATGATTTCCAACAAGTCACTGGCACGCTCCATTGTTCCGGAGAATGGAGTTTTAGTCATCTTGCCCATGAGGCATGGTTTGCACGTGTGAAGTGAATCAAAGTCAAGTGACTCCAAAAGTCCATCGGTATGGAGTTTCTTCATGCGCTTTACACCAATATGACCTAAGCTGCAGTGCCACAAAAACATGGCGCTATCATTGTTAACTCTAACTCTTTTGGTCTCAATGTTATGTATATGTGTATCATCACTATCAAGATTCATTATGAACAATCCTCTCACATTGGGTGCATGACCATAAAAGATGTTACTCATAGAAATAGAACAACCATTATTCTCTCACTTAAAAGAGTAACCGTCTCGCAATAAACAAGATCCAGATATAATGTTCATGCTCAACGCAGCACTAACTAACAATTATTCAAGTTCATAACTAATCCTGATGGTAATTGAAGTGAAACTGTGTCGACGGCGATTGCATCAACCTTGGAACCATTTCCTACGCGCATCGTCACTTCATCTTTCGCCAGCCTTCGCCTATTCCGCAGTTCCTGTTTCGAGTTGCAAATATGAGCAAGAGAACCGGTATCGAATACCCAGGAACTACTACGAGAGCCGGTTAAGTACACATCAATAACATGTATATCAAATATACCTGATTTTTCTTTGGCCGCCTTCTTATCAGCCAGATACTTGGGGCAGTTGCGCTTCGAGTGACCCATACCCTTGCAATAGTAGCACTCTGTTTCAGGCTTACGTCCAGCTTTGGGTTTCTTCGTCGGATTGGCAACAGGCTTACCGCTCTTCTTCGAATTACCCTTCTTGCCTTTACCGTTTCTCTTGAAACTACTGGTCTTATTCACCATCAACACTTGATGCTCTTTACGGAGTTTAGACTCTGCGACTTTCAACATCGCAAACAACTCGCCGGGTGACTTGTTCATCCCTTGCATGTTGTAGTTCAACACAAAGCCCTTATAGCTTGGCGGCAGTGATTGAAGAATTCTGTCAGTGATAGCCTCTTGCGGGAGTTCAATCCCCAGCTCAGCTAGACGGTTTGAGTAACCAGACATTTTGAGCACATGTTCACTGACAGACGAATTCTCCTCCATCTTGCAAGCATAGAATTTATCGGAGGTCTCATACCTCTTGATCTGGGCGTTCTTCCGAAAGATAAACTTCAACTCCTGGAACATCTCATATGCTCCATGACGCTCAAAGCGACGTTGAAGTCCCGGCTCTAAGCCATACAAGACTGCACATTGAACTATTGAGTAGTCCTCCTTACGTGTTAACCAAGCGTTCTTAACATCGTGGTCTGCCGTAGCGGGTGGTTCATCTCCTAGCGCAGCATCAAGGACATAATCCTTCTTCCTAGCTTGTAGGATCAACTTAAGATTACGAGCCCAGTCTACAAAGTTGCTTCCATCATCTTTCAACTTAGCTTTCTCTAGGAACGTATTAAAATTCAGGGTGACTGTCGCGCGAGCCATGATCTACAACACAAATATATTCAAAGTGGACTTAGACTATGTTCAAGATAATTAGAGTTTAACTTAATCAAATTACTTGCTAAACTCCCACTCAAAAAGTACATCTCTCTACTCATTTGAGTGGTTCATGACCCACTTACACTAGCTCAAGTCCGATCATCACGTGAGTTGAGTATAGTTTCAGTGGTAAGCATCCCTATGCTAATCATATCAACTATATGATTCATGATCGACCTTTCAGTCTCATGTGTTCCGAGGCCATGTCTGCACATGCTAGGCTCGTCAAGCTTAACCCGAGTGTTCCGCGTGTGCAACTGTTTTACACCCGTTGTATGTGAACGTTGAGTCTATCACACCCGATCATCACGTGGTGTCTCAAAACAACGAACTGTAGCAACGGTGCACAGTCGAGGAGAACACAATTTGGTCTTGAAATTTTAGTGAGAGATCACCTCATAATGCTACCGTCGTTCTAAGCAAAATAAGGTGCATAAAAGGATTAACATCACATGCAATTCATAAGTAACATGATATGGCCATCATCACATGCTCCTTGATCTCCATCACCAAAGCACCGGCACGATCTTCTTGTCACCGGCGCCACACCATGATCTCCATCAACGTGTCGCCATCGGGGTTGTCGTGCTACTCATGCTATTACTACTGAAGCTACATCCTAGCAAAATAGTAAACACATCTGCAAGCACAAACGTTAGTTTAAAGACAACCCTATGGCTCCTGCCGGTTGCCGTACCATCGACGTGCAAGTCGATATTATCTATTACAACATGATCATCTCATACATCCAATATATCGCATCGCATCATTGGCCATATCACATCACAAGCATACCCTGCAAAAACAAGTTAGACGTCTCTAATTTGTTGTTGCATGTTTTACGTGGTGACCATGGGTATCTAGTAGGATCGCATCTTACTTACGCAAACACCACAACGGAGATATATGAATTGCTATTTAACCTTATCCAAGGACCTCCTCGGTCAAATCTGATTCAACTAAAGTTGGAGAAACCGACAATTGCCAGTCATCTTTGAGCAACGGAGTTACTCGTAGCGATGAAACCAGTCTCTCGTAAGCGTACGAGTAATGTCGGTCCAAGCCGCTTCAATCCAACAATACCGCTGAATCAAGAAAATACTAAGGAGGGCAGCAAGATACACATCACCGCCCACAAAAACTTTTGTGTTCTACTCGAGATTACATCTACGCATGAACCTAGCTCATGATGCCACTGTTGGGAACGTCGCATGGGAAACAAAAAATTTCCTACGTGCACGAAGACCTATCATGGTGATGTTCATTTACGAGAGGGGATTTCCGATCTACGTACCCTTGTAGATCGCACTGCAGAAGCGTTAGTGAATGCGGTTGATGTAGTGGAACGTCCTCACGTCCCTCGATCCGCCCCGCGAACCGTCCCACGAACCGTCCCGCGATCCTCCCACGATCTAGTGTCGAACGGACGGCACCTCCGCGTTCAGCACACGTACAGCTCGACGATGATCTCGGCCTTCTTGATCCAGCAAGAGAGACAGAGAGGTAGATAAGTTCTCCAGCAGTGTGACGGTGCTCCGGAGGTTGTGATGATCTAATCTCGGCAGGGATCCGCCCGAGCTCCGCAGAAACGCGATCTAGAGGTAAAACCGTGGAGTTATGTGGTCGCTCTGCCTTGGAAAAGTTGTCTCAAATCAGCCCTAATTGCTCCATATATATAGGAGGAGGGAGGGGAGGCTTGCCTTGAGGCTCAAGGAGCCCCAAGGGCTGTGCCACCAAGGGAGGAGGAGTCCTCCTCCAATCCTAGTCCAACTAGGATTGGAAAGTGGAGTCCTTCTCTCCTTTCCCACCTCCTTTTTTTTCTTTTCTCTTTGATTTTCTATCTATGGCGCATAGGGCCTTCTTGGGCTGTCCCACCAGCCCACCAAGGGCTGGTGCGCCACCCCCAAGGCCTATGGGCTTCCCCGGGGTGGTTTGCCCCCCCCCCCCGGTGAACACCCGGAACCCATTCGTCATTCCCGGTACATTCCCGGTAACTCCGAAAACCTTCTGGTAATCAAATGAGGTCATCCTATATATCAATCTTCGTTTCCGGACCATTCCGGAAACCCTCGTGACGTCTGTGATCTCATCCGGGAGTCCGAACAACATTCGGTAACCAACCATATAACTCAAATACGCATAAAACAACGTCGAACCTTAAGTGTGCAGACCCTGCGGGTTCGAGAACTATGTAGACATGACCCGAGTGACTCCTCGGTCAATATCAAATAGCGGGACCTGGATGCCCATATTGGATCCCACATATTCTACGAAGGTCTTATTTTTTGAACCTCAGTGCCAAGGATTCATATGATCTCGTATGTCATTCCCTTTGTCCTTCGGTATGTTACTTGCCCGAGATTCGATCGTCAGTATCCGCATACCTATTTCAATCTCGTTTACCGGAAAGTCTCTTTACTCGTTCCGTAATACAAGATCCCGCAACTTACACTAAGTTACATTGCTTGCAAGGCTTGTGTGTGATGTTGTATTACCGAGTGGGCCCCAAGATTCCTCTCCGTCACACGGAGTGACAAATCCCAGTCTCGATCCATACTAACTCAACGAAACACCTTCGGAGATACCTGTGGAGCAACTTTATAGTCACCCAGTTACGTTGTGACGTTTGATACACACAAAGCATTCCTCTGGTGTCAGTGAGTTTTATGATCTCATGGTCATAGGAACAAATACTTGACACGCAGAAAACAGTAGCAACAAAATGACACGATCAACATGCTACGTCTATTAGTTTGGGTCTAGTCCATCACGTGATTCTCCTAATGACGTGATCCAGTTATCAAGCAACAACACCTTGTACATAATCAGAAGACCCTGACTATCTTTGATCAACTGGCTAGCCAACTAGAGGCTTGCTAGGGACAGTGTTTTGTCTATGTATCCACACATGTATATAAGTCTTCATTCAATACAATTATAGCATGGATAATAAATGATTATCTTGATACAGGAATTATAATAATAACTATATTTATTATTACCTCTAGGGCATAATTCCAACACCTAGCGGCCAGGACCACGCAGAAGGATCTTCCTCGCATCGCCCTTCCGACTGGAGGGGCGAGGGAAGCCAAGACCGGCGCTCTCAGCGCCAGAGCGAGCACACTTCGGAGTGTGGGGATCTTCCCTCGCGAAGAACTCACGCCTCCGGCTCCCGAGGCGCCTCCCCTCTCGGCACCGGGGCTGGCGCCCCCGTCACCCAAGATGAGCGGGACGCCCACCGACGTATCATCGTCCTGGCCCAGTCAGCCCTCCTAGAGGAAGACGGACCCGTCGGTCCGGCATGCTTCGGCCCCCGGATCCGAGGGGAGCCGTTCTCCCGAGGTTTCACCCTGCCTCGGGATACGCCGAAATAAAACGGCACGGCCAAGCCAGAAGACTGGTTGATCGATTACACCACGGCCGTAGGCATCGCCAGGGACAACAAGCACGTAGCGGTTCGCTACGTGCCACTCATGTTGGCCGGCTCGGCCCGGACTTGGCTTAACAGCCTCCCGGCCGGCAGTGTCAACTCCTGGGTGGACTTCGAGGAGGCGTTCGTCCGCAACTTCACTGGCACCTACAAGCGCCCTGGCCGGCCCCGCGAGCTGGCCATGTGCGTCCAGAAGGCCGACGAACCCCTTCGCGACTACGTCACCCGGTGGACTGAGCTTTGCAACTCCTGCGAGGGGGTGCATGAGGTACAAGCCATCCAGTACTTCATTGACGGATGCCGAGACGGCACCCTCCTCAAGCACAAGCTCATGTGCACTGAGCCCACCTCTTTGGCGGTGATCATGGCCAAGGCGGACAAGTACGCCATGGCCGACTCTGCAATGTGCATCAAGGTGACCGCCTTGGACAAGGTCGTGCCCACGCCGGCTACTCCCAAGCCGGCTCGGGACAACCGAGGCGGACAGAACAACTACAAGCGCAAGGCGGATCAGATGGATCCCTGCTCCAACAACAAGCTGGTGGCCAATGTGGAGGGTGAGGCGTCGGTTTCTCAAGACGGCCCTCCATGAAAGCGTCCCAATCGGGGCAACCCCAACTGGCTGCCCAGGCAGTCCCTCGAGCAGCTGCTCGACGCCCCCTGCAAAATACATTCTGGGGCGACGCCGTCTACCCATACCCTTCGACAGTGCAGCGTCGCATGCCGGCTGTCGCAAGGGGATGGCATGCCGGCTCCTCCGGGTGCGCAGGCGGCGCCCCGTGCACCGGCTCCCAACCACGCTCCGCTTCCGCCGCCACCGCCTCGCGATGACGGTCCTCACCCAGACAACTATCCTCATCAAGACGGAGCGTTCGTTGTTTTCACCAGCGAAGGCGACGACAAACACAGCCTGCGCCAAAGACGGCGCTAGGTAAACACCACTGTCCCCCCGGTTCCCCAGTACATGCATTGGTCTGACAAACCAATCACATGGAGCCGGGTGGACCATCCTGCGGTGATGCCCAACCCGGGATCATACGCACTCGTCCTCGACCCCACGTTCGCTTCCAAAAGGCTCACCTGTCAATTATCCCGGGTGCTGGTCGATGGCGGCAGCAGCATCAACATCCTCTACCTCGACACTCTCCTCGAGCTTGGGCTCAAGGAGACGGACGTCCTGTCAACCAGCACCGTCTGCCATGGCCTCGTGCCTGGGCAGTCATGCTCGCCCATCGGCAAGATCCAGCTGGACGTCCTCTTCGGCGACAAGGCCCACTTCCGCCGAGAGTCCATATGGTTGGAGGTAGTGGACCTCAGTAGCCCGTATCACGCGTTGTTGGGAAGACCGGCTCTGGCCAAGTTCATGGCTATTCCGCATTACGCCTACCTGAAAATGAAGATGTCGGGTCCCAAAGGCATCATCACTGTTGTTGGCGACTACAAGAAGTCGCTCGAGTGTGCCCAAGATAGCAGCCGCCTCACCGACACCTTGGTGATTGCTGAGGAGAAGGGGCAGATCAACCGGCTCGTGGCCCAGGCTACTGAGCAGCCGACGATTCCTTCTCCTCCATCCCAATCGGCTGGCGAGGGCTCTTTCAAGCCGGGTAAAGAGACCAAGCAGGTCCCACTCGACCCTGCCAACCCGAAGCAGTGCGTCACCATCGGGGCTGGCCTCAGCCCCAAATAGGAAGGCGAGCTCGTCGACTTCCTCCGTGAGAATCGGGACATCTTTGCATGGTCCCCCAAGGACATGCCAGGTGTTCCGAGGAAGTACGCCGAGCACAAACTTCACGTGCGACCGGATGCAAAGCCGGTGAAACAACCTTTGTACCGCTTCGCCGAGGGGAAGCGATGCACAATCGGAGAAGAGATCACCCGGCTCCTTGCAGCCGGCTTCATCATGGAGGTTTTCCACCCGGACTGGCTGGCGAACCCAGTCCTGGTGCTGAAGAAGAAACATGGCGAATGTGTATCGACTACACTAGCCTGAATAAGGCCTGTCCGAAAGACCCTTTCGCGTTGCCTAGGACAGATCAAGTGATCGACTCCACTGCAGGCTGCGAACTATTGTCGTTTCTTGATGCTTATTCGGGCTACCATCAAATCAAGCTCGATCCAGCTGATCGCCTGAAGACCTCCTTCATCACCCCCTTTCGGGGCCTACTACTACACCACCATGACGTTCGGTCTGAAGAACGCAGGTGCGACATTCCAACGCTGCATGCAGCAGTGCCTACTGCCACAGATTGGCAGGAACATCCACGTCTATGTGGATGACATCGTCGTCAAGACGAAGCAGCACTTCAGCCTCCTCGACGACCTACGGGAGACATTCGCCAATATGCGTGAATACAAGATCCGGCTCAACCCTAAGAAGTGTGTCTTCGGGGTCCCAGGCGGCAAATTCTTGGGGTTCTTCGTGTCCGCCCGCGGCATCGAAGTGAACCCTGAGAAGATCAGCACCATCGAGCGGATGGTGCGGCTGGCTCGGATCCTCGACGTCCAGAAGTTCGCCGACTGCTTGGCATCCCTCAGCCGGTTCGTCAGTCGGCTTGGCGAGAAGGCACTTCCACTCTACCAGCTCATGAAGAAGACAACAAAGTTCGAGTGGAACGACCAGGCGTACGAAGCCTTCCGCGACCTCAAGCAGGTAATTTCGAGCCTGCCAATCTTGGCAGCCCCATCTGAAAGGGAACCCATACTCATATACATTGCGGCGATCACTCGCGTGGTCAGTGTAGTGTTGGTAGTTCAGCATAAAGAGGAAGGCAAGGCCCTGTCAGTGCAGCGCCCTATCTACTACCTTAGCGAGGTCTTGTCCGCCTCTAAGCAGAACTACCCTCATTAACAGAAAATGTGTTATGGTGTTTACCTCGCCGCAAAGAAATTGAAACAATACTTCCAAGAGCATGCCATCACTGTGGTGAGCACTGCTCCGCTTTCAGAGATCATGGGTAACCGTGATGCCACGGGCAAAATTGCCAAATGGTCCATCGCCATTGCGGACCATGATATTCGGTACGAGCCTCGCACCGCCATCAAATCACAGGTGGTGGCCGACTTCTTAGTCGACTGGGCCGAGACCCAGTTCGAGCCACCGCCTCCAGACTCCACGCATTGGCGGATGCACTTCGACGGCTCGAAGATGCAGACAGGGCTGGGAGCCGGCATCATCTTGACGTCTCCGAAAGGGGACCAGCTCAAGTACGCTCTCCAGATCCATTTCGCTGCCTCCAACAACGTCACCGAGTATGAAGCACTGGCTCATGGCCTCCGGCTTGCCAAGGAGATCGGCATCCGGCGGCTCATATGCTTCGGCGATTCAGACTTGGTGGTGCAGCAGGTCTCTGGCGAATGGGACGCCAGGGACGCCAACATGGCGAGCTACTGCTTCCTCATCCAGCAGCTCAGCGGCCCCTTCGAGGGATGTGAGTTCCACCATGTTCGCAGGGCGGAAAATGAGGCGGCCGATACACTGGCGAAAATCGGCTCCACGAGACAGGCCATTCCAGCCGGCGTCTCCCTTGAGCAACTCCACAAGCTGTCTATCAAGCCGTCTCCCGAGTCGGCATCAATCTTTGTACCGGCCGACTCTATGATACAAGCGCCGCCGGCTCTGCCAGTTACGCCGGCTGCGGACCCCACGCCGGCTGCACCGACAGCACCGGCTCCAAATGCGGCACCGACTGAGTCTACGGTGCAAGCGCCGTCGGCTCCACCAACTACGCCGGCTTCGGATCCTATTCCGGCTCCATTGGTCCAACCGACTCCAATAGTGGCACCGGCTACAACGACAACCCCGGCTCTGTCCGGGCTCGAATCCTCCCAGTGGGTGGACGTCATGGAGATAGACGGTGAGCCGGCTGCAGTAATAACACCAGAGACACCATCAAGCTCGAGGGCTGCAGAAGCTTCCAACAGTCAAGACGAAGCAGAGGCGACCATTGTGTCGGCTCCATCATGGGATCAAGCCATTCTTGCCTTCCTTCTTCGCGGCGAACTTCCTCAGAACGAGGCGGAGACGAGACAGATCCAGCGCAGGTCTGCTGCCTACGCCATCATCAATCGCGAACTGGTGCGATGCAGCACGACCGGCGTGTTCCAGCGCTGCGTCGAATCAGAAAAAGGGCAGGAGATCCTCAGAGACATCCACCAGGGGGAGTGTGGGCATCATGCCGCCTCCAGAACCCTGGTGGCCAAAGCATTCCGCCATGGATTCTACTGACCCACGAACCTCGAGGAGGCCGTGGATCTGGTGGACAAATGCGAAGGCTGCCAACGCTTCAGTGCACAAAGCCACATGCCGCCTTCAGCATTGAAAACCATTCCCTTATCATGGTCATTCGCCGTCTGGGGACTGGACATGGTTGGGCCCTTCAAGACGACTCGCGGAGGGATGACACATCTTTTGGTAGCCGTCGACAAGTTCACCAAGTGGATCGAAGCCAGACCTATCAAGAAGCTTGACGGCCCCATTGCTGTCAGGTTCATCACACGCATCTCTGTCCGATATGGCGTTCCCCACAGCATCATCACCGACAATGGCACCAACTTCGCCAAGGGCGCCCTGGCGCTCTACTGTTCCAAGGTAGGCACCCGGCTCGACTTGGCCTCAGTGGCACACCCTCAGTCAAACGGCCAAGCAGAGAGGGCCAACGGCCTAATCCTAGCCGGCATCAAGCCAAGGTTGGTGGCACCACTAGCCAGGTCAGCCGGCTGCTGGATTGAAGAACTGCCGGCTGTGCTATGGAGCCTCCGCACCACGCCCAACTGGTCGACCGGCTTCACTCCATTCTTTCTGGTATATGGGTCTGAGGCTATTATCCCCACAGATGTCGAGTTCGACTCGCCTCGGGTCACCCTATACATAGAAACGGAGGCGAAGGAGGCCAGAGAATACGGTGTGGATCTCCTCGAAGAAGCAAGGGACTTGGCTTTGAGCCGGACGGCCATCTACCAACAGAAGCTGAGATACTACCACAGCAAAAAGATCAGGCCTCTCTCTTTCAGGGAGGGAGACTTGGTCCTCATAAGAATCCAGCGCACTTCCGGCCAGCACAAGCTCTCATCCCCCTGGGAGGGACCCTTCATCATCAGTAGGGCGCTGCACAACAACGCTTACTACCTGATTGACGCCCAGAAGCCAAGGAAGCGCAAGAGGGACGACTCCGGCCAAGAAACGGAACGCCCATGGAACGCGGCGTTGATTCGCCCATTCTATTGCTAAAAGGCAGAAGTCAAGCAAAGGAAAGAGCATGCACATGTATTTTCCTCCCTCTTCAGGGAACAACGAAGGCAATAAAAAGAGCATGCTCCATGTTTCTTTTTATTGAGAGTTCTCACTCACTGTACGGGCTACACTGCGTACCACCTCTTGCTGGCTTAATCAAGCCCGGAGGCTACACAACGCGGCCCCTTGCTGGCTTTAACAGGCTCGGGGGCTCGCTAGCCGCCTGGACGGCCCACCCTTGTAAATGGACACATAGTGTACCGGCTGATCCCTCGTCCCTCGCTCGAGCCTGCGGGCTGGCTCCGGTCACTCGGTTCGCGAGGTGACGCCAGGTCAGGTCGAATACATGCAAAGTCCGGCTAAACTTGGGTCGCCGGCTCAGGCTGGCTCGATCATATATACGATCTCATTCAAGACTCAAGACGGCCTCCGATTGCCGGGAACAACAAATGCGATAAAAAGAGCATGCTCCATGTTTCTTCTTGCTCGGAGTTTTCACTCAGTGTACGGGCTACACCGCGTACCACCTCTTGCTGGCTTAATCAAGCTCGGAGGCTACGCAACGCGGCCCCTTCCTGGCTTTAAACAAGCTCGGGGGCTCGCTAGCCGCTCGGACGGTCCACCCCTGTAAATGGACACATAGTGTACCGGCTGATCCCTGGTCCTTCATACGAGCTTGCGGGCTGGCTCCGGTCGCCTGGCTTGTGAGGTGATGCCAGGTCAGGTCGAATACATGCAAAGTCCGGCTACACTTGGGACGACCAGCTCGAGTTGGCTCATTCAAGCCGGCCTGTGATTGGCTTATGTCGTTCTTTATGTCTTGATGGCTTCGGATAAGAGAAGTCAACCAGGAATCAAAAGATGGGATCATAAGACAACAAGCTTGGTGACGAATATAATGCTGAATATATACATTCAAGCATTGGCCCACAACCCACGTTCGTTACATCCCTCTGGGGTAGAACCAAAAAGACGGAAGGACACCGGTTACGGGACAACGGCCTCAGTGGTCGTCTCGGCCGCTGCTCCTGATGTGGTGGCATCACCACCTCCGGCTCCTCTCGAGGTGGTTGCACCGTCTCCCCCGCTAAGACCCCCGGCTCCGCCAATCCCGGAGTCGGCATACGCCGCACCGCTGGAGGCAGCAGCTCGGACCGCTTCGTCGGAGCTGCCGTCGGTGTCATAGGGCTGAAGGTCGTGCAGATCTTCAGCGATCACACCGCCATCTTCACCCCGCTCCAAGACGAAGTCATCCCAGGCTGCGTACTCGGCGATGGCGCTGGCTCTCACACGGAGCTCCTCCTCCATGCCTTGCAGCTCCGCCTCTGAGCCGTCGCGCTGGGCAGCCAGCTTACCCAAGTTCAGGTTCCGATACCATGACTTGGCCAAGCGTAGGGCCATATAAGCCCCAGACCGCGCTGCGGAGGCACGCCAGGCGTCCAGGCGCTCTCCACCCACTGCGAGCTAGCGGGCAAGCCGGCTCATGGACGCCGACTCCACGCCCTCCGGCCACAGGGCCGCCACCATCGACGAACCTGCAACCTGGAGCTGAGCCATAGACTCGCCCAGGGCGTGCAGGCGGGCACGAAGGCCCACCCCGATCTACTCCACGCTCCAGCCGGAGGTAGTGTCTACCTCCTGCCCGGCCGCGCGGCGCTCCTCACGGCACACCTCAATGACGGTGTCGGCTGCGATCTGGGTCTCGGGAAAGAGATCTGGAGTAACGGCAACCAGGACGTAAGAACACAGCAAGAGGAGGAGACGGAAAAAGACCAAACAGAAAACAAGGAAAAGAGACCCACGATGGAAGGCGATGTCTGTCTCCCGAGATACCTCGAGGACCTCGCGCTCCCGCACCTTACTCGCATGAGTAAGGCGGGCGACTTCCTCCTGGAGGGTCGCAGCAGACTCCAGAGCCTTGGCCAGCTGCGTCTGCTTCTGGGCAAGGGCTTCATCCTTCTCCCTAAAGGCGGCGTCCTTGAGGTCCACCTCCTTAAGGTGAAGCGACGCGAGGCGGTCCACGTCGGTAGAGTAGGAGGCCTCCTTCTCCTGCAGCATGGCCCGCAACCGCTCCAACTCGACCCGGCCAGCCGCCTCGAGCTCCTTCTTCTCCGCCTGAAGAAGATCCAGCTGCTCTTGGAGCCAGCCGATGGTGTTACGCAGGGCATCACGCTCCGCGGCAACCTCGCCCAGCCGGGCTTCAAGCTCGGCAATCCGGCTATCAGCCCCCAGGTGCTGGTCCCGTAGCTCGTTGTATGCCTGCACCCGAGCATCGTAAAGCGCCTGCCAAAGGGGATAGAAAGGGAACATGATTAAGATTCAACCTGGTTAACAGCCTAACCAGCCCGATTCTCGGGGGCTACATCCAGTGGGTGCGCTTGCGCGCCCCCACTGAAGAAAACTGTGCAGGGAAAAAGGTCGCCAAGAGATTCGGACCGGTTGGCAATCAACCCGCCCGATTCTTGGGGGCTACACCCAGTGGGTGCGCTGTCGCGCCCCCACTAACGCCAAGAGAAGAGAAAAAAGTACAAAGAAAAACCAAAGAAGGCAATGCCTACCTGGGTGCGGGCTTCGAGGCGCTCCATGTCGCCGCATACCACGCGGGGCGACTGCTCCACCTTCGACCGGCTGCTGATAAACATCGTCACCAGCTCTAGTACGCCGGAAAGAACGGTGCCGGCGGGCAGTTGCAGGCGGGCCAAGTTCGCTGCCCGCCATGTCTTCATGGGCCGGATCCCAGCCCGGCCCCCGGCCCTTGGCGCAACAAGGCCGTGTTGGGGAACGACGATGGCGCCGGCTCCTGGTGCCGGCGCGACAACCGGCTCGGGCGTCGTCCCAACCGGCGCTACCTCCCTCGCAGGAGGCGGATGGGCCACGTCCGGCGCATCCATGGTCGCCCCTGGGGCATCAGGGGTCGCGTCCAGCGCTGTCAGGTCCAGCTCCGGCACGTCAGGAGCCGCCTCGGCCCTGGGAGAAATATGGATCGTCTCGAGGTCCACCTGCTCCGAGGCTGCCGGTTCAGATGGCTGGGCCCCTTCGGTCCTTGGGGCCGGCCTGGAGGCGGCCTCGCTAGCTGGCTCCTCCGCACGGGCATGTGCGGAGGGGTCATGTCTAGCCTTCGCACGCTTCTCCGCCGGCCTCTCAACCCGGCTGGGGCGAGGCTGGCCCACGGCGGCCTTCCTCACAGTCGCGTCCCACCGGCGCTTGGACTCTATCTCGAGCTCCCTCTCGGCAGCATCAGCCGCTGCCCAGCCGGCTCGTTCGGCTGCGGAGGCGGTGTCTTCATCCGCATCCTCCACCTCACTGTCAAGAAAAGCTCCTTAGGAACAAAGCTCATCTCAAGATGGGGAAAGGAAAAGAGGAGGAAACCATACCCTGCAACTACCGGGACCTGCCTCCGGCCATCACCACGGCGCCTCTTGGCGCCGCATGCTCGCTGCCCGGCTGGAGGACTCGGCGCCGGTCGCTTAGAGGCCGACCGGAAAGCTGTGGCACCCTTGCCCTTCTTCCCGGCTGCCTCATCAGCAGCGGTCGCTCCGCCACCTTGACGCCGGCCACGCGTTAGTAGTGGGCTGGTGACCTCCTCCACCTCATCGGAGTCTTCCTCGAAGGTTGCATCAGAACAGAATGAGGCTACCTCGTCGTCGTCCGTCTAGTGTGCTACGGCGTGCCGCGTGTACTCACCAGACGACTCGGTCCCTTCCGACTCCAGGGGATCTTCCGAGCCGGCGGAGGAGTCTGAGCGGGGCTCCATCGCGCCCTCGTCCTCCATCTCGGAGGCGTCGGACACCTCCACATCAGGAGCAGGCTGACGGAGGGACCCGTGCAGGGTCTCGAACAGCTACAAAAAAGGAATTCAACCAAAGGCTCAGCAACACCACCGGCTTCAAGACAAAACAACAGAGAAGAATGGAGTAAGGTTACCATCGGAGGCGGGTGAGCCCTGTTGAACGGGGACATCCCCCATGTCCATTCCCCACTCTCATCCATGCGGGCGGTGGAGATCAGGTTCACCCTTCGCGCTACAGCACCCGGGGTAAACCTCTTGGTGGACAGCCGGCATGGATCAAGCCGGCCGCTCATCTGGCAGACCAGATGCGGTCACCTTTGCAGAGGCAGAATCTGGCGCACCACCATGGTGGCGAGAAGGTCGTGGCCGAGGAGACCGCTCTTCTCCAAGATGTCGAGGTGGGCACAGATAAGCGCCACCTCAGGATGCGGCCTGGGAGTCTTCGCATCCTAGTTTCGCCGCGTCGGGGGAGCGATGGCAAACGGGGGCATGTTGAGGGTGTCCTGGGCCGGGTCGACGCTCTTCACGTAGAAGAACCCCTTCTGCCAATGCTTGATGGAGTCTTACAGAGGCATCTGGGGGAAGCCGGACTTCAGGCAATGATGCACCAACGCGGCCCCGCACGGCGTCATGGGGCGCAGCCCCCTGAGCTTCTCCACCTCGGATTTCTCCATGTCGATGGACTGCTGCTTGAAGAAGAAGAGGCTGCGCCACAGATCGATGCGAGGCTCGATCCCCACGAAGCCCTCGCACAGGACCACGAAGGCGGCCAGCTGCAGTATGGCGTTCGACGCTAGATGATGCGGCTGCAGGCCAAAGAACTGGAGCCATTTGGCGAAGAAGGAGCTAGCCGGGAGCCCGAAGCCCCGGTAGAAGTGCTCGACGAAGACCACGACCTCTCCCGCGGCGGGTGCGGGAGCGGTCTCGGAGTTGGGCAGGCGCACCAAAACTTGGGAGGCCGGGGGCAGCAGGCGATGGTGACGAAGTGCTTCGATGTGCCCCTCATCGACGTCGCTGCCCAGCCAGGCCCCCTGCAAGGACGCCTTCTGCGCCGACGACTTCTTCGAGGAGGAACCACTGGCCCTGGTTGCGGGTGGTGAGGCTCGAAGCGGTCGGCGAGGTCGCGACGGCGAAGAGGAAGAAGACGAAGGGCGCAAGCTCTTCTTCTCAGGACGCAAGGAGGAAGAGAGCGCGGATGCGGGGCGAGAAGAGGGGGCGAATGGCCTCCTCGAAACCCTCGCGTCCCATTTAAACCCCCACGAAGCGTCATGGGGAGGGGATCCGGTGCGCACCGGGCCCCATTAATCCCGTGTATTACGGGCGGTAACGCTCCCCTAAGCCCAACCGCCGCGGAGTAAATCCGCAGAGGATCTCCCGCGCGGAGGCCGAGGGGGCGTCGTGGCGGGACCCCGGGGCCCAGGCCCGATCCCGTCAGCAGTAATCGCCATCATTACGCCAGGCGGGGCCTGGCACATGGCGTTCTCCGGGCCAGTCACGACTGGACCGAGGCGTCGCTCCGAAGCCACCCGGTTTCGAAGCCGGCGTCATTCGCCGCGAATAACAGCCAAAATATCAAGACAAATCAACAAGCCGGTGAGGCCGCCCGCCCGCAGGCGGCAGACCTCGCCAGCTTCGGGGACTACTGTCGGGGGGATAACCCCGGGGTAGGCTCATCAAGCCTGTTCCTTCATTTCCGGCCCAATGGACATTGAACGTATGAAGATTCCCAAGGCCCAAGTCTTCTCGCCGGCTAGGCATCACGTGCCGGCTGGAGGACGAGGCGGCCACCTTTCTGGCCGACCAGGCAACCCCTGCCGGCTAGAATCCAGGCGACATCTCCTTCAGAGCCGGCCTGGTCCCGCCAGACCGGACTGGGGAGGAGGCGGCCACGCTCAAGCCGGCTGGCCAAGCAGGCTAGCCGACCGAGGATCACAAGTCATATCAGATCGTATGTCAGGAAGAGACCTCACGATTAAAGGTAGCTACGCGTCAGCAAAGGTACAAGATCAGGGCGCCCGGCAGGTACGAGCGTCGGCGGCCACGCCGCTGACCTACCCCGGCTCTGATCCATCACCTAGCATAGTGTCGAACCGTCACACTCCCACTCCATTACTGCACTCGGCGTGGGGAACAGTGGAGGCGGTCGTACTACCTGCCCATGAAGAATCTCGCGGGGCGACGCTTGACGTACAACGCGTGCTCAGCGTCAACCTTACGCGAGAGCCTCATTGGCCAGCCGGCGGGTCCCACATGCAATCGGGACCATGCAGCCGGCGGGCCCCTCATCGACAAGACATGACCCTTGTGGGCCCCTGGCCAGCTGGCGAAGCAGCCATCCGGGTCCCACGCTTGTACCCTTTATCCATATTGTAGGACGGTGAGTTCGTCTATAAAACCCCCCGGTCGCCTCCCATGCAAGCAGGCCGATCCTTCACCAGTCATTCAGCACAACACATTCACCAACCACAGAGAGAGAGGCAGAGACGAGCCGGCTGCTCCCCTCTTCCTCCTCCCCACACAGCTCCAGGAGCGACATTGTACTCTGTTCCTATACATCAAACACTCGAGCAGGATTATGGGTATTATCTCTACGGAGAGCCCTGAACCTGGGTACATCGTGCGTCCCATGCGTGTATCAACCTTGTTCCGAGCGTCCACCTTTGTCCCTTCGGTTCTTATCAACTTTAGCCTACATATGACATATGTTGTAAGTATTCATCGACACATTCAAACATATGAACATATACTCATCTTTATAAGGCACACATCCACATCATATCCTATGAAACCTTTTGAAAAACTAAGGCATCACGTCATTTTAAAACGTTTTCTTTCATTGAGCGGATATTACCGAAAAGCCCAAAACAGTTTTCAGAAAAATGAAAGCAAAGTGTCAAAGTTTAGGACTTGATGGCCTCCCTGTTTCAAAAGATCAGCGTGTGGGATATAGCAAAATTATTACAGTGGAAAAACATTTACATAATGTGCCAGGTCATCCCTCCCAGACCGGCGACTCCTTGACGAGAACAACCCCGTCCGAGGAGCCTCCTCCCCCGCCACCATCCCCGCCCCTCGAATCCTCCTCCTCACAGTCCCCACTTCGCCCCGCACTGATCCTGGCGGGGGGCCGTCACGGCTGGCGGCTGCTGCATACGTGCTTCCCCCCACCCCATCCTCGCGACCCTGCACCGACTCGCGCCGCCGCTGCTTGAATCGAGGCCGTCGTCGAACCCTAGCCGCCGCCCGCCCGCCCCTCGATTCCTCTCCCTCCGACATCGACATCGGCGGCGGCGGAACGGAGACGAGATCCAGGCGGCGTCGTGCCGACTGGTACCTCTTCTTATCACGGCGGTGAGCTGAGGTTCCACGTCCTCATGTAGCTCCTATACGCGTGCTGTATCGATCGATTTCAAGTTCCGCCGGGGAGTTCTGCGTTTGATTCGGCGATTGAAGGATCCATCCTAGTTTTTCTTGTTCCGACCGGCGATTTCCGTGGTGTTCTTTTGGCGATTGATGGGCTGCTCCGAGGCCGTCTGGTTCTGATCGGCGACGGGAGGGGGGGGGGGGCGCGTTGATTTTTGGTGGGTTTTGGTAGGGTTTGGGGGCTATAGATTTTATCTTTTTCATTGATTTGATTGATCGTGCGTTGTTGGTGTGATTCCATGGCCCTTCCAACTTCCAAGGGCTGTATAACAAGGATTCTGTTGTTTAACAGAATATATCCTGTGGTCTTTCCAACTTCAAGGGAAGTGCATGAAAATCTGTTCGTTTCTACTCCCTCCGTTAGGACTTTCTAGAGATTTCAATGAGGGACTACTTATGGAGCAAAATGAGTGAATCTACGTTCTAAAGCATGTCTATATATATATCAGTTTGTTGTCTATAGTGGAATCTTTAAAAAGACTTATATTTAGGAATAGAGGGAGTAAGTTCCAAGGATAAGTGCAGTTTTAGGGCCTCTTTGATTCGTAGGATTCTAAAAACGTGGGAATAGGAAAAACATAGGATTGGCATGACATGGCCATCTCAATCCTACATGATTTTGGTTTTGTTTGATTGCATCATGGGAAAAACAAATGATTCTTTTAAAGAGGTTTGAGTGGATGGTAGAAATCCTATGTGAAGTAATACAAAGAAATCCTTAAAAAAAATTTCCTATGGGATTCAATCCTATGAATTTTTCTGAGGATTCTAATCCTTTGAATCAAAGGAGCCCTTAAACATCTCAAAGGAACAGCGTGCCATATTTTCCTATAGTAGTTTGCATCTTAGCTACAAATTTGAATAAACACTGAAGCCCTTGCTTAAATGCCGGAGATCTGATAATTGAGATTGCTGATAGTTAATGCCGCGGTTAATGCGGCGGTCGTACTTACTTATATGTACATATGCATTTGTTTCAGTTATAGTGTCCAGGAAATGTAGTACATGTAGGTCATATGTGGTTGGTGATCTGAGTTTACATTCTGCCGTGCAGCAGCATAAGTTTATATGTAGAGTGGAGGCTTTCTTTACTTTAGAGCTTCCGTGATAAATTATTGAATAGGCACTCTTCCCTGACTCCCTCATGTCTATTCATTTTGTATCTTATGTCTTTACTTGTGCTACAGTGTAACAGGATATGTTGTTCCTTTTCCGCCCATTGAATTCAGTTTATGATGTTTTGATGTCACTGCAGTTGAGTTTGGATCTCTACAGCAGTTGAAGTTATTGTATTAGCATGTCCACGAAGGAAACAAGGTACTATTAATCTATCATCACTTACGAGAATTTTTCGAACTATCGATTTGTGCATTCGCCATTCTGTTAGTTTAACCACATATGAAGTTCTACAGTCACTCAACGTAGTTATGAGGCATTCAAGTTTAGACCCGATCTTGAGATCAGTGGTGTTTAATCTGCTTGATCAGAATGAAGGTCTTAAAGCAGTGTACATACTATTGTTTTCTTCTGTGCTTCTGTTCACAGATTCTGACTTGACCACGTTTATCCTTGAGCTGGTAGTTTAATCAGCATATTGAACTGAACTGTAATACTATTATCTTATCAAGCAGCATTTAATCCTTATCAACATTCTCTGATTGATCTGATTCCCGTCACTGCTATTTCATGTTAGCTATTCTCTGGTGAATGGTCATTGTGAATAGTTTTGGATAGTTGTTTTCGTAAAACTAACCTGTAGGGTATCGTCCAACTTGTTTCACTAAGGATTAAGGTTTTCCCCATTGAACTTGGTTGTCTTATTTTACCCCCCTTTCCATTTATCACAACCCAAGATTAAATGAGCTTAATGGATGTATGTACTGATGTTATCTGTACATATCAGAAACTTCTGACTTGGACATGGCTAGCATGCCTTTGCTGTGAAACTATTTGAACGCTTCCACAAAGATGAAGCAAGAATCTGGTGTCTTTATTAGCATTTATGTCATGATGTACACTGATATGCATAAGTTATATTTTTCAGGCTTAAAGAAGTTAATTCTGTTGGGATGAAAGATTGGGCCAATATTCAGACTGATATTGGTGGTCTAATTATAAAGAAGCTTGGCATTCCTGACTACATCAGATTCCGTGCTGTATGCACCTCATGGAACCATATCTGCAAGGAAGTATCCAACCATCCAAGGGTGGACCCATGGCTGATGCTCCCCGCAAAGCCGCTTGATGGTGCTAAATTTTTTAGCTTACCTGAAAAAAAGAGTCAAACCATCCATATCCCGAGTGTTGCCACGATCTTTGGATCCATGTGGACTCCGGTTGGTTCATCCCATGGTTGGCTTATCTTCTTTAACCCGCCACAAGGAACCATCCAGCTGGTTAATCCCATCAGCAGCGCATCGTTCCAACTCCCATCAGTCGGGAGGAGGCACCTGTCCAAGGCCATGTTGCTTGACATGAGTGAGAGCAACTTCACTGTTGCTGTCATCTATCGCGACCAAAAAGGATACAAAGTGACACGCAAAGGAAGCAAAAGCTGGTCGTTTGTCGATTCGAAACACATTTTGGTGGATGTCTTCAAGCACAGAAGGCAACTTTACACCATTGATGTATATGGTACGGTCGAGGTGTGGGCAGAGCCTCCCCGTTCATGGCCAGATGAGGATTTCCCCCAGGTGGAACCGCATATGCACAACCTCGTCCACTACCAGCACCAGAAGTTCAATTGCCTGGTGGAGACTCCATCCGGCGACCTCATAAGGGTCAAGCGCCAGTCGCAGAACATGTTTGCGCTGTGGGTCCTCGACAGGGGGACCTCTACCTTCGAGATGACCAGCGACATTGGGGAATTCGCGCTGTTTGTCAGCCACTACAGCTCGTTCTGTTTTCCGGCCAAGGACCATCCGTACCTGAAGGCAAACTGCGTCTACTTCATCGACAGCTACAACAACCTGTGCGCGTTCAACCTCGAGCACGGGACCAAGGAGCTCGTAGAAGCCCTCGAAACCGCTGCCCCCACCCGCAGCCAGCAAGACGTTTACGGGCGCCACCCACGAGCAGAACCATTCCTATGGTTATACCCTTCGCTGAAATAGCTGAATGCGTGCGAAGCTGGAATTGCCGTGTACCTATATCCTAGAACACTGGTATGTAATAGCAGATCCCCAAACTTAAACCTCTGAATTCCCTAGTAACTAGTACTGGTATTGGACGTATTCCTGGTACTTTTACGACAAAACCATCTGGCTGAAGTTTGAGTTGGACAGCCGGTCGTATTCCTGGCGCTTTTGTGACAATACCATCTCGCTGAAGTTTGAATTGGACAGCCGGTCGTTGCGTGTGTTTGTTGTATATATATCTGCGACTGGCTTGTGCTTTTGGACAAAGTTTGTATTATACAGGTTGTGGGTTTGTCATTCTCCCTTCTTGTCCCAGGTGCCAGTGACACATGAGCAGCACATTTGCACGGAAAAAGTGTGCAGTCTCCCAGGAGTAATTTGATTTCTTTTGAATTTGGAAGTAACTTCCACCCGGTCAATAATTCAGAAGTTTAGCCATGAGCATCGAACGCGGTTGCCGAATCTCTCTGCTCCCCCCCCCCCCCCCCCCCGCCCCCCCCCACGATTTCCGAGCAGGTGCAGCCACTCAAGACACAACCCTATACATAACAAGGGAAGCCAACCCAACCACCGCATCCCGTGTCGAGCTCAAACCCAACGCGTCTAACACGTGCGTCACCCGTCCCCATTTCCACAGCCAGCGCAGCGGCCGCACCAGCTCGATCTCGCTCGCGACCGCCGTGCCTAACGCCGGCGCCCGCGCATGGAGGCAACCGCAACGTCCTACCCGGTGGCGCGGGACGCGCCGCCGCGGCCGGCGCCGCAGACGGCGCAGCTGGGCGGCGGCCCGGCGCCGCAGAGCGGCGGGTGGGCGCGCTGGGCGCTGTGGACCGTCGTGTTCCTCGTCCTCACCGCCAGCTTCGCGTGGGGCGTGTACCAGTCGCGGCACCGGCCGCGGAGCCTCGCCTTCGTCATCGCCACCTACTACCTCCTCGCCGTGCTCTACTGCTGCCTCGGGAAGCTGAGCCTCCTTCGCCGCGACGACCCGGCGGCGGCGCCCGAGCGGCGCCGGGTCAGGCTCGCCGTCTGGGTCGTCTCCGTGGCCTTCGCCAACGTCATCGCGGCGCGCGTCGCCGACTCGATGGAGGACCGGTGGCTCCGGATCGCCGTCTGGGTGATCCTCGCCGTCGGCATCGGCGTCGGCTTCTACTTCTTCTTCATCCGCGAGGGCGCCCGTGACCGCGAGGTCGCCGGACGGCGGCAGGAGACGGAGCTCCACCAGGTGTCCCCGGAGCAAAGGGTCTGAGCTCTCAGGTCAACTTTGCCATGTATGGGAATGCAAGTAGCAGTAGCCATTGCTTCGTTTTTTTTTAATTATGTACTCCGTATAAATTTTATTTTTGAAGCTTATTTTTCGGTAAACTGCTGTGTGGCTGTCAGTCGACACTCAACGACTGGCCAGGATTCTTTGACATCCTAGACGTGTGGGGCCGCAGAGCAACTGTCCCACATGTCAGTGACTCTAAGTCGCATCAGCCAATCTCAACGCCGTACACGTTGAAACAATTGTTTTCTTTTGCTGTAAAGTTTGACCGACGATTGTATCTATTCGACCACGTTTTTTTTTTTGGAATTGTTTGGTTTGCTTACCACATGTGTCATGCGGTATTCGGCCACGTCTTCGAACTGCTGATTTTGGTTGCATTCTCTGTTATAACGGGCCCGCAACACGGTGACATCGAGCAAATAGGAAAACTGTAATTCAACCTAAAAATACATTTTTTTTTCAATACATGCTTATCTCAAATGCACACCTCATGCGAATTTGGTTTAAAAAGATTTGGTGTGAGTTTTTTCTTTCTAAAATAGATGTGGCGTGTAGCGTTTGTAGCCACATCTTGCTTTTTTATTTGTGTGCGTGCGCGCGTGTATTGTGTTGTGAGGGAGGATGTCTCATCGATGTGCGATTTTACTCATTCTTTCAATGAAAGTTTGGAAGATCTATAGAGCGATGAACCCTTTTTCCAGAAAAAGAGACACTCTGCCCTTTTTAACCAATGTGGAATCAACGACTTATAAAGAATTATTTTTAGTTTATTATAAAATATTTTCTTAATGAAATTAAAACTATTAATTAAGAGTAAATACAAATGAAGAAATATCTTAAATCAGGGTTTTGTTCCGCTTTATATATAAAACATTAATCAAACAGAGTACACGGTCGAACTGCTGGAATTTTATTTATTTTCGGTCAGCCCAATAATAATTTCAGAAATTCATAATAAATCTTAGAGGCGTACGCAGCCCATTCTTGCAAGGCAAGAGGTGAAAAAGTTTAGTCTCACATTGCTAGTTTAGTGGGAGTTGGACCTTCTTATAAGGGAAGATGTTTCCACACATGTATGAGTTTGAGAACAAGAGAGATCGTACACGAGCGCTCCTCCTCCTCCGTCGCCCGACTCGTCACGACGCGCCGCGGGTTGCGGGAATGAGCCGAACTAAATTTTTGCCGCGCACGACTAGTATATGAAAGGTCCTGTCTGTTCGTTTCGTCTCCCTCGTTCTCTTCGGTTCCCGTCGCTGGCCTCTCGCCTCCTTCTCTAGCGCCTATAAAAGGGAGGTCGCTCCTCTTCAGAGATACGCATCAGAACTTCCTCTCGCCACCGGTTCCATTCTCTGTGCTGCTGCTACGTTATTCCCCATCCTGACTTGCGGCGTGCATCGTAGGTCGGGACAGTAGGCCTCCAAAACTTCGTCTCTTCGAGTCCTGTATGGGAGAAGGGCGATAAGGTTTTTGGGGAGCGCTCAACGCGACTACTGGCATTCATCACGAACATCGACGACCACTTTCCGGACGACGACTTCTTCCCCGACGCCGACCACCTCTTCGGTAACATGGCCACTGACAACGTCAACACGAACCCTACTGCTGCTGCTGCAACTCAATACGTGCTTGTGTTCCTTTCATTTGAGTTCTTACCGCAACTTCTTGGTCTAGTTTCTCTTCTAGATATGTTCAGTTTCTATTCATCTTTTGAGATGCCTTCTTGCGTGTGTAGAACGACTCTATATATGTTCTCTTCTAGATCATTTGTGCACATGTCTTTTGCCATCTCATCTTTATATTACCTGTCTTGTTTCATCTCTATTATGACAGTCATGTTTTATCTACCTTTTCTGTTAATAAAATCCTATGGTAAATTGCTCATATTTCCAACAACCCCAAAACCTTATTATAGGCAATTTACCCCGAGTGGTTTTGCTGCTTTCATGAGACCTCCTATGTTTGAGGGTATCCACTATAAGAGGTGGCGCGTGAGAGCCGTTCTATGGTTTCAAACCATGAGCTGCTATGACGCCACTCTTGGCAAACCTGAAGGAGATCATGATGGTCAACAGGAACAAGCTTTTCAGAAAATGGATACCCTGTTTAAAGCTGCTCTCTTGAGTGTTCTTGGTGAGAACATAGTTGATGCTTATGCGTCAATTGATAATGGAAAAGATATGTGGGATGCACTTGAGGCTAAGTTTGGGGTTTCGGATGCTGGCACTGAGCTGTACATCATGAAACAATTCTATGACTACATGATGACCGAAGAGCACTCCATGGTTGAGCAAGCTCACGAGATATAGTCATTTGCTAGAGAACTTGAGCACTTCAATTGTATGTTACCGGACAAGTTTGTTGTCGGAGGCATCATCACTAAGCTTCCTCCGTCGTGGAGGAACTTTGCTACCTTACTAAAGCATAAGAGGCAGGAGTTTTCCGTTTCGGATCTCATTGGTACTCTTGATGTGGAAGAAAAGACGAGAGCAGAAGACACACGTGCTCGAGGTATTGAGGGAGGATCTAGTGCCAATCTGGTACAAAACAAAAAATGCTAGCCCCACAATTTCAAGAACAAGGGCAAGTTTGATGGTAAGGGAAAGTTTGATGGGAAGAATAAGGCTTCGGAGCACACCAACTTCAGGAAGAAGACGGACAAGAAGAAATGTGTTTGTCATGTCTGCGAAGATCCTGATCATTGGGCACCCAACTTCCCTAACCGTTATGACAAGCGTCAACATGGAAAATGCGGCAAGACCGCTAATGTTGTCATTGGTGACACTGACGTGAAGGTTGTTGGGTATGGTATATCTCCCACTATCCTTTCAGTATGTCATTTCCCCGATTGGTTGATTGACACGGTTGCTAATATGCATTTATGCGGTGATATTTCCATGTTTTCGTCTTATCAGACCGCAGGGACTTCCACCGTGCTGATGGGCAACAGTTCAAGTGCTTTTGTTCGTGGTGTTGGCATGGTCGATCTGAAGTTTACTTCGTGGAAGATCGTGTGGCTGAAGAACGTGCATTATGTCCCCTCCGTTAGTAAAAATCTTGTTAGCGGATCTCTTCTGTGTAGAGATGGCTACAAGCTTGTCTTTGAGTCGAATAAATTTGTAATATCCAAGTATGGAACTTTTGTTCATAAAGGCTATAAGTTAGGAGGCTTGTTCCGCTTATCCTTGGCAGATGTTTGCAATAAAGTTGTCAATCATGTTTGCTACAATAGTGAATCAAATGTGTGGCATTCACGTCCGTGTCATGTTAATTTTGGTTGCATGTCACGACTAGCCAAATTGAACTTGATCCCTAGTTTCACCACCGTCAAGGGATCTAAGTGTCAAGTTTATGTGCAAGCCAAGCAACCTCGTAAGTCTCACACGACTGCCGAAATGAGAAACCTTGCACCACTAGAGCTCATACATTCAGATATATGTGAAAATGGATGGCATTTTGACAAAAGGTGGAAAGAAATATTTCATGACGTTAATTGATGACTCCACTAGATACTTCCAAGTGTATCTTATGAAATCTAAGGATGAGGCTTTGAACTATTCCAAGATCTATAAAGCTGAAGCTGAAAACCAACTTGATCGAAAGATCAAGAGGCTTAGGTCCGATCGTGGTGGAGAATATTTATCAAATGAATTAGATTCTTTCTGGGCAGAACATGGTATAATCCATGAGAGGATGCCTCCCTATTCACCTCAGTCAAATGAGGTAGCCAAAAGAAAGAACCATACCCTAACTGATTTGGTTAACGCCATGTTAGACACATCGGGTCTCTCCAAGGCATGGTGGGGGGAGGCGATATTGACTGCATGTCATGTCCTAAACCGAGTTCCCACAAAGAACAAAGAGATAACTGTTGGAATTATGCCCTAGAGGCAATAGTAAATATAGTTATTATTATAATTCCTGTATCAAGATAATCGTTTATTATCCATGCTATAATTGTATTGAATGAAGACTCATTTACATGTGTGGGTACATAGACAAAACACCGTCCCTAGCAAGCCTCTAGTTGGCTAGCCAGTTGATCAAAGATAGTCAGTGTCTTCTGATTATGAACAAGGTGTTGTTGCTTGATAACTGGATCACGTCATTAGGAGAATCACGTGATGGACTAGACCCAAACTAATAGACGTAGCATGTTGATCGTGTCATTTTGGTGCTACTGTTTTCTGCATGTCAAGTATTTGTTCCTATGACCATGATATCATATAACTCACGGACACCGGAGGAATGCTTTGTGTGTATCAAACGTCGCAACGTAACTGGGTGACTATAAAGATGCTCTATAGGTATCTCCGAAGGTGTTCGTTGAGTTAGTATGGATCAAGACTGGGATTTGTCACTCCGTGTGACGGAGAGGTATCTCGGGGCCCACTCGGTAATACAACATCACACACAAGCCTTGCAAGCAATGTAACTTAGTGTAAGTTGCGGGATCTTGTATTACGGAACGAGTAAAGAGACTTGCCGGTAAACGAGATTGAAATAGGTATACGGATACTGACGATCGAATCTCGGGCAAGTAACATACCGAAGGACAAAGGGAATGACATACGGGATTATATGAATCCTTGGCACTGAGGTTCAAACGATAAGATCTTCGTAGAATATGTAGGATCCAATATGGGCATCCAGGTCCCGCTATTGGATATTGACCGAGGAGTCTCTCGGGTCATGTCTACATAGTTCTCGAACCCGCAGGGTCTGCACACTTAACGTTCGACGTTGTTTTATGCGTATTTGAGTTATATGGTTGGTTACCGAATGTTGTTCGGAGTCCCGGATGAGATCACGGACGTCACGAGGGTTTCCGGAATAGTCCGGAAACGAAGATTGATATATAGGATGACCTCATTTGATTACCGGAAGGTTTTCGGAGTTACTGGGAATGTACCGGGAATGACGAATGGGTTCCGGGAGTTCACCGGGGGGGGGGGGGGGGGCAACCCACCCCGGGGAAGCCCATAGGCCATAAGGGTGGCGCACCAGCCCTTAGTGGGCTGGTGGGACAGCCCAAAAGGGCCCTATGCGCCATAGAGATAAAAATCAAAGAGAAAGAAAAAAAAGGGAGGTGGGAAGGAAGGGAAGGACTCCCACCCACCAAACCAAGTCCAACTCGGTTTGGGGGGGGGAGCCTTCCCCCTTGGACTCGGCCGACCCCCTTGGGGTCCCCTCCCTCCCACCTATATATACGGAGGTATTGGCGCTGATTTGAGACGACTTTTCCACGACAGCCCGACCACATACCTCCACGGTTTTTCCTCTAGATCGCGTTTCTGCGGAGCTCGGGCGGAGCCCTGCTGAGACAAAGTCATCACCAACCTCCGGAGCGCCGTCACGCTGCCGGAGAACTCTTCTACCTCGCCGTCTCTCTTGCTGGATCAAGAAGGCCGAGATCATCGTCGAGCTGTACATGTGCTGAACGCGGAGGTGCCGTCCGTTCGGTACTAGATCGTGGGACTGATCGCGGGATTGTTCGTGGGGCGGATCGAGGGACGTGAGGACGTTCCACTACATCAACCGCGTTCACTAACGCTTCTGCTGTACGATCTACAAGGGTACGTAGATCACTCATCCCCTCTCGTAGATGGACATCACCATGATAGGTCTTCGTGCGCGTAGGAAATTTTTTGTTTCCCATGCGACGTTCCCCAACAGTGGCATCATGAGCTAGGTTCATGCGTAGATGTCTTCTCGAGTAGAACACAAAAGTTCTTTGTGGGCGGTGATGTGCGTTTTGCTACCCTCCTTAGTCTTTTCTTGATTCCGCGGTATTGTTGGATTGAAGCGGCTTGGACCAACATTACTCGTACGCTTACGAGAGACTGGTTTCATCGTTACGAGTAACCCCGTTGCTCAAAGATGACTGGCAAGTGTCGGTTTCTCCAACTTTAGTTGAATCAGATTTGACCGAGGAGGTCCTTGGATGAGGTTAAATAGCAACTCATATATCTCCGTTGTGGTGTTTGCGTAAGTAAGATGCGATCCTACTAGATACCCATGGTCACCACGTAAAACATGCAACAACAAAATTAGAGGACGTCTAACTTGTTTTTGCAGGGTATGCTTGTGATGTGATATGGCCAATGATGTGATGTGATATATTGGATGTATGAGATGATCATGTTGTAATAGAAATATCGACTTGCACGTCGATGGTACGGCAACCGGCAGGAGCCATAGGGTTGTCTTTATACTAACGTGTGTGCTTGCAGATGCGTTTACTATTTTGCTAGGATGTAGCTTTAGTAGTAATAGCATGAGTAGCACGACAACCCCGATGGCAACACGTTGATGGAGATCATGGTGTGGCGCCGGTGACAAGAAGATCGTGCCGGTGCTTTGGCGATGGAGATCAAGAAGCACGTGATGATGGCCATATCATGTCACTTATGAATTGCATGTGATGTTAATCCTTTTATTTACCTTATTTTGCTTAGAACGACGGTAGCATTATGAGGTGATCTCTCACTAAAATTTCAAGACCAAATTGTGTTCTCCCCGACTGTGCACCGTTGCTACAGTTCGTCGTTTCGAGACACCACGTGATGATCGGGTGTGATAGACTCAACGTTCACATACAACGGGTGCAAAACAGTTCCGCACGCGGAACACTCGGGTTAAGCTTGAAGAGCCTAGCATGTGCAGACATGGCCTCGGAACACATGAGACCGAAAGGTCGATCATGAATCATATAGAAGATATGATTAGCATAGGGATGCTTACCACTGAAACTATACTCAACTCACGTGATGATCGGACTTGAGCTAGTGTAAGTGGATCATGAACCACTCAAATGACTAGAGAGATGTACTTTTTGAGTGGGAGTTTAGCGAATAATTTGATTAAGTTAAACTCTAATTATCTTGAACATAGTCTAAGTCCACTTTGAATATATTTGTGTTGTAGATCATGGCTCACGCGGCAGTCATCCTGAATTTTAATACATTCCTAGAGAAAGCTAAGTTGAAAGATGATGGAAGCAACTTTGTAGACTGGCCTCGTAATCTTAAGCTAATCTTACAAGCTGGGAAGAAGGATTATGTCCTTAATGCTGCATTAGGAGATGAACCACCCGCTACGGCTGATCAGGATGTTAAGAACGCTTGGTTAGCACGTAAGGAGGACTACTCAATAGTTCAATGTGCAGTCTTGTATGGCTTAGAACCAGGACTTCAACGTCGCTTTGAGCGTCATGGAGCATTTGAGATGTTCCAGGAGTTGAAGTTTATCTTTCAGAAGAACGCCCGGATCGAGAGGTATGAGACCTCCGATAAATTCTATGCTTGCAAGATGGAGGAAAACTCATCTGTCAGTGAACATGTGCTCAAAATGTCTGGGTACTCAAACCGTCTGGCTGAGCTGGGGATTGAACTCCTGCAAGAAGCTATCACTGACAGAATCCTTCAATCACTGGCGCCAAGCTATAAAGGCTTTGTGTTGAACTACAACATGCAAGGGATGAACAAGTCTCCCGGCGAGTTGTTTGCGATGCTGAAAGTCGCAGAGTCTGAACTCCGTAAAGAGCATCAAGTGTTGATGGTGAATAAGACCACTAGTTTCAAGAGAAACGACAAAGGCAAGAAGGGCAATTCGAAGAAGAGCGGCAAGCCTGTTGCCAATCCGACGAAGAAACCCAAAGCTGGACCTAAGCCTGAAACGGAGTGTTACTATTGCAAGGGTATGGGTCACTGGAAGCGCAATTGCCCCAAGTATCCGGCAGATAAGAAGGCGGCCAAAGAAAAATCAGGTATATTTGATATACATGTTATTGATGTGTACTTAACCGGCTCTCGTAGTAGTGCCTGGGTATTCGATACCGGTTCTGTTGCTCATATTTGCAACTCGAAACAGGAACTGCGGAATAGACGAAGGCTGGCGAAAGATGAAGTGACGATGCGCGTAGGAAATGGTTCCAAGGTTGATGCAATCGCCGTCGGCACAGTATCACTTCAGTTACCGTCAGGATTAGTGATGAACTTAAATCATTGTTATTTAGTGCCTGCGTTGAGCATGAACATTATATCTGGATCTTGTTATTGCGAGACGGTTACTCTTTTGAGTCAAAGAATAATGGTTGTTCTATTTCTACGAGTAACATCTTTTATGGTCATGCACCGAATGTGAGAGGATTGTTCATATTGAATCTTGATAGCGATACGCATATACATAACATTGAGACGAAAAGAGTTAGAGTTAACAATGATAGCGCCATATTTTTGTGGCACTGCCGCTTAGGTCATATTGGTGTAAAGCGCATGAAGAAACTCCATGCTGATGGACTTTTGGAGTCACTTGACTTTGATTCACTTGACACGTGCGAACCATGCCTCATGGGCAAGATGACTAAGACTCCGTTCTCAGGAACGATGGAGCGTGCAAGTGACTTGTTGGAAATCATACATACCGATGTGTGTGGTCCGATGAGCGTGGAGGCACGCGACGGATATCGTTATTTTCTCACCTTCACTGACGATTTAAGTAGATATGGTTATGTCTACTTGATGAAGCACAAGTCTGAAACATTTGAAAAGTTCAAGCAATTTCAGAGTGAAGTGGAAAATCATTGTAACAAGAAGATCAAGTTCCTACGGTCTGATCGTGGGGGTGAATATCTGAGTTTCGAGTTTGATACTCACTTAAGACAATGTGGAATTGTTTCACAGTTAACACCGCCTGGAACACCACAGCGTAATGGTGTGTCCGAACGTCGTAATCGTACTCTATTAGAGATGGTGCGATCTATGATGTCTCCTACTGATTTTCCGTTATCATTTTGGGGTTATGCATTAGAAACAACTGCATTCACTTTAAATAGGGCACCATCAAAATCCGTTGAGACGACACCATACGAACTATGGTATGGCAAAAGGCCAAAGTTGTCATTTTTTAAAGTTTGGGGTTGTGATGCTTATGTCAAAAAGCTTCAGCCTGAAAAGCTGGAACCCAAAGCGGAAAAGTGCGTCTTCATAGGTTACCCAAAAGAGACAGTTGGGTACACCTTCTATCTCAAATCCGAGGGCAAAGTGTTTGTTGCTAAAAACGGAGCTTTTCTCGAGAAGGAGTTTCTCTCGAGAGAATTGAGTGGGAGGAAGATAGAACTTGACGAGGTTGTCGAACCTCTCATCCCTCTGGATGGTGGCACAGGGCAAGGGGAAACCTCTGTCATTGCGATGCCGGTTGAGGAGGAAGTTAATGATGATGATCATGAAACTCCAGTTCAAGTTTCTGTCAAACCACGCAGGTCGACGAGACCACGTGCTGCTCCAGAGTGGTACGGTAATCCCGTCTTATCAATCATGTTGTTAGACAACAATGAACCTGTAAATTATGAAGAAGCAATGGTGGGCCCAGATTCCAACAAATGGCTAGAGGCCATGAAATCCGAGATAGGATCCATGTATGAGAACAAAGTGTGGACTTTGGAGGTACTACCTGAGGGCCGCAAGGCCATTCAGAACAAATGGATCTTTAAGAGGAAGACGGACGCTGACGGCAATGTGACCGTTTATAAAGCTCGACTTGTGGCAAAGGGTTTTTCACAAGTTCAAGGAGTTGACTACGATGAGACTTTCTCACCCGTAGCAATGCTTAAGTCCGTCAGAATCATGTTAGCAATAGCTGCATTTTTCGATTATGAAATCTGGCAGATGGATGTCAAAACGGCGTTCCTTAACGGTTTCCTTAAGGAAGAGTTGTATATGATACAACCCGAAGGTTTTGTCGATCCTAAGAATGCTAACAAGGTGTGCAAGCTCCAGCGATCCATTTATGGACTGCTGCAAGCATCTCGGAGTTGGAACCAACGCTTTGATGAGGTGATCAAAGCATTTGGGTTTATACAAGTGGTTGGAGAATCTTGTATTTACAAGAAAGTGAGTGGGAGCTCTGTGGCGTTTCTAATATTATATGTGGATGACATATTACTGATTGGAAACAACGTAGAGTTTTTGGAGAGCATAAAAGGTTACCTGAATAAAAGTTTCTCTATGAAGGACCTAGGAGAAGCTGCTTACATTCTAGGCATTAAGATCTATAGGGATAGATCAAAACGCCTGATAGGACTTTCACAAAGCACATACCTTGATAAAGTTTTGAAGAGGTTCAAAATGGAACAGTCCAAGAAAGGGTTCTTGTCAGTTCTACAAGGTACGAGATTGAGTAAGACTCAGTGCCCAGCAACTGATGAAGATAGAGAGCATATGCGCTCCGTCCCCTATGCTTCAGCCATAGGTTCTATCATGTATGCGATGCTGTGCACTAGACCGGATGTTAGCCTGGCCATAAGTATGGCAGGTAGGTTCCAGAGTAATCCAGGAGTGGATCACTGGACAGCGGTCAAGAATATCTTGAAGTACCTGAAAAGGACTAAGGAGATGTTTCTCGTGTATGGAGGTGACGAAGAGCTCGCCGTAAAAGGTTACGTCGATGCAAGCTTTGACACAGATCCGGACGACTCTAAGTCGCAAACCGGATACGTATTTATTCTTAATGGGGGTGCGGTAAGCTGGTGCAGTTCCAAGCAAAGCGTCGTAGCAGATTCTACATGTGAAGCGGAGTACATGGCTGCCTCGGAGGCGGCTAAGGAGGGTGTGTGGATGAAGGAGTTCATGACGGATCTTGGAGTGGTGCCAAGCGCACTGAATCCAATAACCTTGTTCTGTGATAACACGGGTGCCATTGCCTTAGCAAAGGAACCACGGTTTCACAAGAAGACCAGACACATCAAACGACGCTTCAACCTCATCCGCGACTACGTCGAGGGAGAGGACGTAAATATATGCAAAGTGCACACGGATCTGAATGTAGCAGACCCGCTAACTAAACCTCTTCCACGGCCAAAGCATGATCAACACCAGAACTGTATGAGTGTTAGATTTATTACAATGTAATTCACATGATGATGTGAGGGCTAGATTATTGACTCTAGTGCAAGTGGGAGACTGTTGGAATTATGCCCTAGAGGCAATAAGAAATATAGTTATTATTATAATTCCTGTATCAAGATAATCGTTTATTATCCATGCTATAATTGTATTGAATGAAGACTTATATACATGTGTGGATACATAGACAAAACACTGTCCCTAGCAAGCCTCTAGTTGGCTAGCCAGTTGATCAAAGATAGTCAGTGTCTTCTGATTATGAACAAGGTGTTGTTGCTTGATAACTGGATCACGTCATTAGGAGAATCACGTGATGGACTAGACCCAAACTAATAGACGTAGCATGTTGATCGTGTCATTTTGTTGCTACTGTTTTCTGCGTGTCAAGTATTTGTTCCTATGACCATGAGATCATATAAATCACGGACACCGGAGGAATGCTTTGTGTGTATCAAACGTCGCAACGTAACTGGGTGACTATAAAGATGCTCTATAGGTATCTCCGAAGGTGTTCGTTGAGTTAGTATGGATCAAGACTGGGATTTGTCACTCCGTGTGACGGAGAGGTATCTCGGGGCCCACTCGGTAATACAACATCATTCACAAGCCTTGCAAGCAATGTAACTTAGTGTAAGTTGCGGGATCTTGTATTACGGAACGAGTAAAGAGACTTGCCGGTAAACGAGATTGAAATAGGTATACGGATACTGACGATCGAATCTCGGGCAAGTAACATACCGAAGGACAAAGGGAATGACATACGGGATTATATGAATCCTTGGCACTGAGGTTCAAACGATAAGATCTTCGTAGAATATGTAGGATCCAATATGGGCATCCAGGTCCCGCTATTGGATATTGACCGAGGAGTCTCTCGGGTCATGTCTACATAGTTCTCGAACCCGCAGGGTCTGCACACTTAACGTTCGACGTTGTTTTATGCGTATTTGAGTTATATGGTTGGTTACCGAATGTTGTTCGGAGTCCCGGATGAGATCACGGACGTCACGAGGGTTTTCGGAATAGTCCGGAAACGAAGATTGATATATAGGATGACCTCATTTGATTACCGAAGGTTTTCGGAGTTACCGGGAATGTACCGGGAATGACGAATGGGTTCCGGGAGTTCACCGGGGGGGGGGGGGCAACCCACCTCGGGGAAGCCCATAGGCCATAAGGGTGGCGCACCAGCCCTTAGTGGGCTGGTGGGACAGCCCAAAAGGGCCCTATGCGCCATAGAGATAAAAATCAAAGAGAAAGAAAAAAAGGGAGTTGGGAAGGAAGGGAAGGACTCCCACCCACCAAACCAAGTCCAACTCGGTTTAGGGGCGGGGAGCCTTCCCCCTTGGACTCGGCCGACCCCCTTGGGGCTCCTTGAGCCCCAAGGCAAGGTCCCCTCCCTCCCACCTATATATACGGAGGTATTGGGGCTGATTTGAGACGACATTTCCACGGCAGCCCGACCACATACCTCCACGGTTTTTCCTCTAGATCGCGTTTCCGCGGAGCTCGGGCGGAGCCCTGCTGAGACAAAGTCATCACCAACCTCCGGAGCGCCGTCACGCTGCCGGAGAACTCTTCTACCTCTCCGTCTCTCTTGCTGGATCAAGAAGGCCGAGATCATCGTCGAGCTGTACGTGTGCTGAACGCGGAGGTGCCGTCCGTTCGGTACTAGATTGTGGGACTGATCGCGGGATTGTTCGCGGCGGATCGAGGGACGTGAGGACGTTCCACTACATCAACCGCGTTCACTAATGCTTCTGCTGTACGATCTACAAGGGTACGTAGATCACTCATCCCCTCTCGTAGATGGACATCACCATGATAGGTCTTCGTGCGCGTAGGATAATTTTTGTTTCCCATGCGACGTTCCCCAACAATAACTCCATTCGAGGAATGGGAGAAGAAAAGGTTAAAATTCTCTTATCTACGAACCTGGGGTTGTTTGGCGAAAGTCAATGTGCCAATTCCAAAGAAGCGCAAGCTAGGACCAAAAACTGTGGATTATGTTTTCGTGGGATATGCTTTTCATAGCATTGGATATAGATTCTTGGTTGTAAAATCTGAGGTATCTGACATGCATGTCGGTACAATCATGGAGTTGAATGATGCGACTTTCTTTGAAGATATCTTTCCCATGAAGGATATGGCTACCTGATCTAATCAGGAGATGCCTAACTCATCGAATCGTGAAGTAGTTACAATTACTGAACCTACCATTTCGAGGGAACACTTTGAAAATTCTATGGAGGATAACAATGAAGTTCCTACCAGGAGCAAGAGACATAGGATTGCAAAGTCCTTTGGTGATGATTTTATTGTGTATCTCATAGATGACACTCCGAGTTCTATTTCAGAGGCCTACGCATGTGAAGATGCTGACTACTCAAAGGAAGCGGTCCGTAGTGAGATGGATTCCATCTTGGCAAATGAAACTTGGGAGATCACTGATCGTCCTTATGGGTGCAAACCTATGGGATGCAAATGGGTATTCAAGAAGAAGCCTAGGCCCGGTGGTACTATCGAGAAGTACAAGGCACAACTCGTGGCTAAGGGTTATACCCAAAAGGAAGGTGAAGACTTCTTTGATACTTACTCACGTGTGGCTCGATTGACCACTATTCAAGTACTAGTTTCACTAGCCGCCTCACATGGTCTTCACGTTCATCAAATGGATGTTAAGACTGCTTTCCTAAATGGAGAGTTGGATGAGGAAATTTACATGGAACAACGAGATGGGTTTGTAGTAGATGTCCAGGAAGGAAAAGTGTGCAAGTTGCTGAAGTCTTTATATGGACTTAAGCAAGCACCCAATTAGTGGCATGAGAAGTTTGAAAGAACTTTAACAACTACAAGCTTTGTTGTAAATGAAGCCGATAAATGTATGTATTATCGCCATGGTGGGGGCGAGGGAGTTATCCTGTGCTTGTATGTTGATGACATACTGATTTTCGGGATACTGAATGTTATTAAGGAGGTCAAGGAGTTCCTATCTCACTGTTTTGAGATGAAGGATTTAGGAGTGGCTGATGTCATTCTAAACATCAAGTTATTGAGATACGATGATGGTGGGATTACATTGCCTCAATCTCACTATGTGGAAAAGATCTTGAGTCGCTTTGGATATAGTGATTGCAAGCCCTCTCCAACACCATATGATGCTAGCGTTCTGCTTCAAAAGAATCGAAGAATTGCTAGAGATCAATTGAAATACTCTTATATTATTGGCTCGCTTATGTACTTAGCCAGTGCTACAAGACCTGACATCTATTTTGCTGTTAGCAAACTGAGTCGGTTTGTCTCAAAACCAGGAGATGTGCATTGGAAAGCTCTAGAGAGAGTTTTGCGTTATTTGAAAGGCACTGCAAATTATGGAATTCACTATACTGGACACCCAAAGGTGCTTGAAGGGCATAGTGATTCAAACTGGATCTCTGATGATGATGAGATAAAGACCACGAGCGGATATGTATTCACTCATGGAGGTGGCACTGTTTATTGGAAGTCTTGCAAGCAAACGATCTTAACAAGGTCACAATGGAAGAAGAACTCACATCACTAGATACAGCTACAGTCGAAGCAGATTGGCTTCGCCAGCTCTTGAATGACTTGCCGGTTGTTGAGAAACCTGTACCGGGTATCCTTATGAACTACGACAATCAAACTGTGATCACGAATGTGAGCAGCTCAAAGGATAACATGAAGTCATCAAGACACGTTCAGAGAAGGTTAAAATCTGTCAGGAAAATGAGAAACTCCGGAGTATTGCATTGGATTATATCCAAACATCTAAAAATCTGACAGATCCTTTTACTAAGGGTCTATGACGTAATGTGATAGATAATGCATCGAAGGAGATGGGTATGAGACCCACAATATGAGTTGTTCACAGTGGTAACCTATTCTTTGTGATCAGAGATCCCGTGAATTAGATGTGGAAGACAAGCTGTTGGTCAACTGAGAGGAAAGTATCGTTATCATTGATAAAACTACTCCATGAAGATGCAATACTTTCCTAAACTGCATGGCAGGTTGATATACATCTTAATATGTTCTAAGTGGCTTACTGAAGCAGAGATGTTGTCCTGCAGAACATCTTTTGAAGAACACACCTATATGAGTCTGATTGTTAATGTCGCAATCTATGAGAGTAGGGTGCTCTCTAGTAAACTCATGAAAGGTCTCGGAGTATGAGGCATAAGCTCCACCTGCGGGGAAGTCCCACGGTAGCCTAGTATCGATCAAGGCTGTGTGTGAAGCTAGATTCACAGAAAACTTGCAGTTCAAGGCCTAGTCCACTATTCAAGTTGCTTACTAGTGTAGCATAGAGTTCTAGGTGGATGTTCAACTTAACAGTCTCCACTGCAGTATCGGTATATAAAACAGTGTTTTGGAACCAAAGGTAAATTTTGTGTGCCTCTGGGATCTGGTTTGGGATTGTTGGAATTTTATCTATTTTGGGCCAGCCCAATAATAATTTCAGAAATTCATAATAAATCCTAGAGGCCCGCGCAGCCCATTCGTGCAAGGCAAGAGGTGGAAAAGTTTAGTCCCACATTGCTAGTTTAGTGGGAGTTGGACCTCCTTATAAAGGAGGATGTTTCCGCACATGTACGAGCTGGAGAACAAGAGAGACATACACGCGCGCTCCTCCTCCTCTGCCGCCCGCCTTGCCTCATGACGACGCGTCGTGGGAACGAGCCGAACTAAATTTTTGCCACGCACGACTCGTATACGAAAGGTCACTCGGAAGCCGAACGTTTTGCTGTAGTGGAAATTGAACACGAACGCTTCACGTGTCTGTTCGTTTTGTCACCCTCATTCTCTTCAGCTTCCGTCACTGACCTCTCGCCTCCTTCTCTAGCACCTATAAAAGGGAGGTCGCTCCTCTCTAGAGATATGCATCAGAACTTCCTCTCGCCACCTGTTCCATTCTCTGTGCTTCTGCTACATTCTTCCCCATCCCGACTCGCGGCGTACACTGTAGGTCGGGACAGCAGGCCTACGAAACTCCGTCTCTTCGAGTCCTGTATAGAAGAAGGGTGATAAGGTTTTTGGGGAGCGCTCATCGCGACTACTGGCGTTCATCACGAACATCGACGACCACTTCCCGGACGACGACTTCTTCCCCGATGTCGACCACCTCTTCGGTAACATGGCCACTGACAATGCCAACACGAACCATACTGCTCCTGCTGCAACTCAGTACGTGCTTCTGTTCCTTCCGTTTGAATTCTTGCCGCAACTTCTTGCTGTAGTTTCTCTTCTAGACATGTTCCGTTTCTACTCATCTTTTGAGATGCCTTCTTGCGTGTGTAGAATGGCTCTAAATATGTTCTCTTCTAGATCATATGTGCACATGTCTTTTGCTGTCTCATATTTATATTACCTGTCTTGTTTCATCTCTATTATGATAGTCATGTTTTATCTACCTTGTCTGTTAATAAAATCCTATGGTAAATTGCTCATATTTCCAACACGAACGATACAAGGGGATGGGGTAGCCCTCAAACAATGTCAATCCCACGGTAGTCAGATCACGCAACACACACAAGGCTACACTACCGAAACATATTACATGAAGAACTCAAAAGAACACCACACTAAGCCATATAGCACCTAAGTTCCACGACAACATTGTGAGCAGAGAAAACTGCGCTAAGCGTCGCCATTGTCGAGTCCCGAACAAACATAGGTTTTCACCTCGAATCCGGACATGGAGAGGAGCACCATGATGATGTCTTCACGATGATAACGACGCCCGCAAGTGTCTCCGTCGTCGGTGACAAAGCGCAGAGTTTTCGCTGAAAAAACACCCCCGCGTCCCTAAATGGGGTCTCGAGGGCAAGCACGACGAGCTTAGAACTCCAGATCCGGGTCGGGGCACCGCCATTGTCGACGACAAAGAGCGTGTCCAAGCCACCCGCTGCACCATGTCTCGCTACCCACACGACCAAGAGAGAATGCCATCACCGCCGCCATGGCCCGCTAGAAAACCCACCATGCAGACCGCTATCCGGGACCGCCAGCGTGACATCCATGTCCAAGGCTCCACTTTCCAACCACACCACGGTGCATCCACCATGGTAGGAAGAGTAAAAGGGATCTCCTTTCACTCCTAGCCCGACATTAGCCACGGAGTATGGGTTGACCCCTCCATGGTAGGAGGCACACACACCTGGATCTCCAGCCAATCCTGGTGGATCGGGGAAGACACTACCCCATAAGTCCTGATGATCGTCCCCAAGCGCGCTCGAACGATGCCATGTCCATTGCCCATAGCACCGACCTACCCCGATAGTCTAGCAGATCCCCGACCACCACTAACTCGCACCACACCTGCAAGGAGTGGGACCTCCATGCCCACGGGAACCCCTTGGATCGAGACCAAGCACACCAACAAGGAGCGCGAACTCCGACTCGCCCCGTGCCCTAGCAAGATCCGGGCAAGCATGAGCCCTGGCTCGCCGCCATCCCATCGACCTAGAGCTAGGGGAAATGAGGCATGCTTCTGCCACCCGGCACCACCAGCAGGGGGATGGCACCTAACTCCTTGCGCCGTTGCCCCCACCGCCCCTCACCACTCGCACCACGGATGAGGCCAACACATCCGCCGATGCCACTGACCAGCCCACCATGGAGTGACCCCAATCCAGCCACCAAGGGCCATCGGAGACAACCATACCTCACCGCCTAGGCCTGCGTCGCCCGTGTGCAGCCGATCGAAGGATCAGACCGCTAGATCTAAATCGGGTAGCTACTCTGATGCAACCCACAGCGCAGCCATGCACCATCGACCTTCCAGTAGCCCACCATGCGCCTCCACCAGCGGCTACCATCACCGTGCACTGCCCACCGTTGCACAAACACCCGAGGAGGCCGACCCATGCCAACCCTTCCCGCATGAAGGGTGAGGACCCGCCGTTCGCTGGCGTCGCACTCCGGCAACAACGGGGGGAGGGGATCGAGGAGGGGTGGGGGCTAGCGGCAGTTGATGTAGGCCCCCCGCCGCTTAGGATGCACAAACAACCTTGCCGAGCATGATATGGTTTCACATAGACAAAATAATTCTCTTAATATTTATCTGTTTTAATATAGGATCCCATTCTAGATGAAACTAAAATGGTGGTGTGGCACCCTTGATAGGTGTTATGAAAATATCTGAAATTTTGTCACCGTCCGCATCTCCCTTTGGCAAACACAATCTAAACCTGAATGACATCTTCGATGAGGCGTAGAAGTTTTGTTAAAAGTGACATGGACAAAATAAGTAAATAAAATAAAGAGACTGGTAAGGAAAAATGGAAAATTTGTTTGTTTGTGAAGAAATGAATTAGCACATGTTTGTTGTTTATGGAGAAACGATAGCACGAGTACAAAAGACATGGGAGGAGAATGTTCTTGGTCATTTAAACTGAGGAAGAGACATGTAAATGAGGCAAAAGAAAAATAAGAAGAGGTGAAAATTGAGCGTGGCAAAGAAAAAGAGACGCTTAAATTTTGTGGTAAAACCTGTTGGGGTTGGACAGTAACAATGAGCTACACAAATTCACTGCACGAGAAATATGCACACTACACAACCCCATCCACTTGTGATGAACTTTGAGGACATCTTAAACCAACAAGTAATCAACGGAATAACATAAACAACATGCACATGTGACACACGTTTTAATGTGGAAACCCTCCCCAAGTTGAGGAATAAAAAACTACGGATGTGGATCGATAGGTCCACACAACTTCACTGTGAGAATGATGAGTACAAAGTCTTCTCTCGAACCTCTAGAGAGATTTACAACACACTCTCCACATTGCCAACCGGCAACAACAACAACAACCACAAGAGGTAAGATTTCAGCAAAGCAGAGTACACACAACTTCCGTCCCCTTTAGTATTTTGCAAACTGATCCTAAACCACTGAACCAAACAACACCAAAATTGGCAGACAAGTAGACACATGAGTTTGTGATATCCTGTGTATCCAAACTGTTCGTCCCCCAAAACTACCCTGTTCTGAAAGTGCAGCAGTCAGATCTGACAAAACCACTCTCAAATCTGATGCTCCACTGACCCAATCCTCAAACCAGCTAACCAGATCGAAGTACTCAAAGTAAGGAATGAGCTCACCAAGTTTGGGGTCGATCCAAGCATGTTTGAGCCTCCAATAACTAGCTTGAACACTGTCACTCAATGCACCAAATCTGTACAGAACCTCCACTTCTTCTTCTTCCCCTCTCACACAGGTTGTGTTTTCTGTTGTGTGCTCTCTCTCACTCTCACGAATGGCATCCACCCCTGCAGGAGTGGAGTGGCTACAATTTTATTCTTGCTTCACTTCCCTTGGAAGTGCTCTCAATCGTTGGATGCACCGAGGATCAACGGCTGACGTGTGTTAGACTTATGCTCCGATGTTGGGCTGCCAGCACACCTCCATGTAGAGGGACTTAGCCCAAGAAACCCCCCTCCTAACATCCTGGAGGGTCTCACTGCCTTTCGGCACTCATGGCAGCGAGACAACGACATACTTCGAGCTTCTTCCTATTCACCACTTTAGTCAACATATTAGCCTCATTGTCATCGGTGTGAAGCTTATCAAGTTGCATTTGCTTTGGAATACAACACATGTCAAATCCAATGATAGTAGACTTCTACATGCTTAGACCTTGAATGGAAACTTGCATTCTTACTCAAGTGGATAGCACTTTGGCTGTCACAAAGGAACACATACTTGTCTTGCTTAAAACCAAGTTCACAAGCCAACCGTTTCAGCCACAATAGCTCTTTGCGTGCCTCTATTACTACAATGAATTCAACTTCAGTTGTATTCAGTTCCACACACTTTTGCAGCGTGCTTTTCTATGACACTGCTCCCCCTGCATAGGTAACCAAGTAACCTAAAGTAGTCTTCCTTCTGTCAACATCTCCAGCCATGTCAGAATCTGAAAAAGCAATCAGCTTGGCATCACCACCACCAAAGCAAAGCTTCAGATTTGTGCTTCCTCGGAGATATATAAAAATCCACTTCACGCCTTCCCATTATGTCTTCCTGTATTAGACATAAATCTGCTCACAATACTAACCAGATGAGCAATGGCAGGCCTTGTACACACCATAGCATGCATCAAACACCCAACCGCTAAAGCATAAGGAGTATTTTGCATTTTATTGTTCTTCCCATGAGTGGTAGGACATTGCTTTTTGCTCAACTTGAATTGGGATGCTAGTGGACAACTCACAACTTTAGCATTCTCCATCCCGAACTTCTGAAGTACCTTCTCAATATACTTCTCTTGAGATAAGTACAACTTGTTGGAATTTCTGTCTCGCTCAATTCTCATTCCGAGAATGTTCTTTCGTTGACACAAGTCTTTCATGGAAAAACATTTGCTCAACTCTTTCTTGAACTTAGCAATACTAGAGACATTCTTGCCAGCAATCAGGATATCATCAACATAGAGCAATAATATGATGAAATCATCACCTGAGAACCTCTAAAGAAACACACAATCGTGAGAGCTGCACTCCTTGTAGCCTTGCTCCTCCATGAAAGTTTCAAATTTCATGTACTATTGTCTTGGTGCTTGTTTCAGGCCATAGATACTTTTCTTGCTCTTGCACACATAGTATTCTTTGCCTTTCAGAAGAAACCTCTCAGGTTGCTCCATGTATATTTCTTCCTCCAACTCACCATGAAGGAATGCAGTCTTCACATTTATTTGCTCAACCTCCAAGTTGAAACTTGTTGCCATGCCAAGGATTACTCTAACGGATGTCATCTTCACAACCAGAGAAAAAAATCTCATCATAGTCAATGTCTTTTCTCTGGCAAAATCTATTTACAACTAGCCTGGCCTTGTACCTTGGATGTGATGTGAGCTCTTCTTGCTTGATTTGGTAGACCAACTTGTTCTTCAAAAAATTTCTTGCCTTTGGGCAACTTCACCAACTCATAAGTATGATTCTTATGCAAGGAATCCATCTCTTCTCGCATAGCATTTTTCCACTCCACCTTGTTCTCATCTTCCATTGCGTCTGCAAATCATTCAGGTTCTGAACCGTCAGATAATAACACCACATATTGATATGAGGGATACCTGCTAGAAGGAATTCGACCCATGTTGGATCTTCTGAGTGGAGCGGTTGGTGGAATTTATGGTGCTCGTGCTTCGTGCTGATCCAGATCATCAACTTTAGCATCATACTCTTGTTTCTATTGGGGAGCATCTTCTTCATCATCATCACCATGTACATAATCTTGTACATCTCCTTCAACTTGCACACGAGCTGGAGCTACAGGAACTGGGTCAGAATCAATCATGTCTTGCTGTTGCTGAGAAGGAACCCGCCCCTTTGTCTTCACAATATCATCAATTGTTTGGTTTTCTACAAACATAACATCATGACTTCTCACAACTTCCCTTGCCGTAGGGTCAAACAACTTATAACCAAACTCATCACCGCCATACCCAAGAAAGATGCACTATCGTGTCTTCGAATCAAGATTTGACCTTTCATCTTGAGGAATATGAACAAAGGCCTTGCACCCAAAAACTTTCAAGTGATCATATGAGACGTCCTTGTCACACCAAACCCTGTTAAGAACATCTCCGTGCAAATAATAACTTGGTGAGAGATTAATAAGATAGTCATCAAGTCTCTTTTGCCCTGTTATGCACCGTCATCCCCTTCTCACTCATGTGCCCAAGTCTCTTTTGCCATAGAGCACAATGATCATCCTTCTCTTATGCATTGATGGAAGCACTAAAGAGCTTAGTATGAGCATGATAAAAAATAGAGGCCATTTTACCTCTTGCAACAATCATGTTGCCTTTGGTGAGGTTGTACTTCCCTTTCCCAAAACTTCTCAAGTAATCATCTCCATCAAGCAAACCAACTGAGATAATATTGAGACGAAGTGCCTCAACATGCCTCACAGACTTGAGGACTAACCTTGTACCATTTGCGGTCTCCAAATGCACATCTCCTTTTCCAATGATGGCTTTCCTATCATTGTTCCCCATCTACACAACACCGAAATAGCACCGCTGTTTGGTATCCAAATCATCTCGTCACCATCCACAAGGTTGACGTTTCATCACAAACAAAAGTGATCCTCTCCTCAATAGTGGAACCAAATCTGCCCTCATTTTTTTCACGCATAACAAGCATGATGTCCTCTTCTACCGCGGTAACTCGGTTGCCCTCTATGTCATTGTCACTATCAGCTTGCTTCTGATCTTGCTTCTTCTTTTTCTTTTAGTCTTTCTTCCACTTGTCACATTGCCACTTGATGTGGCTCTTCTGATGGCATTCATAATCAGCATACTTGCCTCTTGATTTGCTCCTACCTCTTACTGCTCCTTTACCTAAACCTGTGCTCTTGCTTCTCCCCTAGATCGAGTAACCAACACCTTTGAATGTGAGGAAGAACTAGCTTCAACCACCTTTCTAGATTCTTCATTTAGTACCTTGGTTTTCACAAGATTCCAAGTGACAACTCCATTAGGTGCTGAACTGCAAACCGTGACCTCAAAGCTCTCCCAGATGTCTGATAATGGGTCTAGTAGGAGCAAGGCTCTGACTTCATCTTCAAATGTAATTACCATTGAAAAAAGCTAATTTATAATGCCTTGGAACGTATTCACATGATCTGCGATTAGAATGCCTTCTCTGTACCTCAAACACATCAATTGTTTGATCAAGAACATCTTGTTTTTACCTTCTTTTCGGGCAAACAACTCTTTCAATTTCTACCATAAGGTGCGTGCATGTGTCTCATCAACGATATGGTTCAAAACATTGTCATCGACCCATTGTCGAATAAACCCACAAGCTTGGCGATGAAGTATATTCCATTGACCGTCCTCAGTGCCCTTCGGCATCTCAGTGGAGAGCACTGGTTTCCACTATTCTTTGACATATAACAAGTCCTCCATCTTGCCTTCCCATTCTTGATAATTTGAACCATTCAAAGATATCATCCTGCTGGTATTCACTTCCAACTTTCACCAGAAGAAACTCAGCGATTTGCACAAGTAAACCAAGGCTGTGATACCACTTTCTTGGGGCTGGACAACAACAATAAACTACACAAATTCACCGGCACGACAAATATGCACACTACACAGCCCCCCTCCACTTATGATGAACTTCGAGGACAGCTTCAACTAACAAGTAAGCAACGGAATAACACAAACAACATGCACATGTGACACATGATTTAACGCGTGAAAACATGCTCAAGTTGATGAGTAAAAAACCACGTTGTGGACCGACCGGTCCACAGAAATTCACTATGATAACGATGAGTGCAAAGTCTTCTCTAGAAACTCTAGAGAGATTTACAGCATACTCTCCACATTGCCAAATGATAACAACAACAACAACCACAAGAGGCAAGATTTCAGCAAAGTAGAGTGCACACAACTTCTGTCCCCTTTAGTATTTTGCAAACTGCTCTTAAACCACTCAATCAAACAACACCAAATTTGGCAGACAAGTAGACACACGAGTTCGTGAGATCCCCTCTATATATCCAAACTGTTCGTCTCCCAAAACTAGTTTGTTCTGAAACGGCAACAGTCAGAGCTGACAAAACCACTCTCGAATCTAATGCTCCACTAACCCAATCCTCAAACCAGGCAACCATATCGAAGTACTCAAAGTAAGGAACACCAAGTTTGGGGTCGATCCAAGCACGTTTGAGCCTCCAAGCACTAGCTTGAACACTGTCTAGTCAGATGCACCAAATCTGGACAGAACCCCCACTTCTTCTTCTTACTCTCTCACACAAGTTGTGTTTTCTCTTGTGTGCTCTCTCTTACTCTCATGAATGGTAGACACCTCCAACAGGAGTGGAGTGTCTAGGGTTTTTCTTCTTGCTTCACTTCCCTTGGAAGCGCCCTCAATCATTGGATGCAGCGAGGATCAACGGCTGACATGTGTTGAACTTATGGCCTGATTTTGGGATGCCAACACACCTATATGTGGAGGGACTTAGCCCAACAAAATCAACCACGTGCTCCTCAAACAATTCACTGGCTTGTGCTTCCACACTAAGATCGCTAGTCGGTAACTTCGTACTTCGTATTACACCTTTTCGCTTTATAAAATCACACACATGTGCCAGTGAGTACATTTTTAAAGGAATAAGGCATTTCTAATCTCAATGTATGTAATCCCTCACATTCTGCTACATCTTACTCCCTCCATTGCTAAATATAAATCTTTGTAAAGATTTTATTGTAAACTACATATGGAGCAAAATGAGTGAATTTACATTCTAAAATATGTCTATATACATCTGTATGTAGTTTGTAATGAAATCTCTAAAAATACTTTTATTTAGGAACGGAGGAAATAGTATTAAGATGTCCCGTGATGCCGTAAGTTGAAAGCAAACGTACCATAATGTTGGTATAGTGCTATATGGGCATCCAAAACAGTCATACCTAAACAAATTAAACTACCTATTGAGAGTCATTCTCCATCGCATCCCTGACATCACCGTCTCCTTCTGCTAGATTAGTGATGGCAGGCTTCTTGCGAGAGGATCCCAGAGACATGTTGGAATTATGCCCTAGAGGCAATAATAAATATAGTTATTATTATAATTCCTGTATCAAGATAATCGTTTATTATCCATGCTATAATTGTATTGAATGAAGACTTATATACATGTGTGGATACATAGACAAAACACTGTCCCTAGCAAGCCTCTAGTTGGCTAGCCAGTTGATCAAAGATAGTCAGGGTCTTCTGACTATGTACAAGGTGTTGTTGCTTGATAACTGGATCACGTCATTAGGAGAATCACGTGATGGACTAGACCCAAACTAATAGACATAGCATGTTGATCGTGTCATTTTGTTGCTACTGTTTTCTGCGTGTCAAGTATTTGTTCCTATGACCATGAGATCATATAACTCACTAACACCGGAGGAATTCTTTGTGTGTATTAAACGTTGCAACGTAACTTGGTGACTATAAAGATGCTCTACAGGTATCTCCGAAGGTGTTCGTTGAGTTAGTATGGATCGAGAGTGGGATTTGTCACTCCATGTGACGGAGAGGTATCTTGGGGCCCACTCGGTAATACAACATCACACACAAGCCTTGCAAGAAATGTAACTTAGTGTAAGTTGCGGGATCTTGTATTGCGGAACGATTAAAGAGACTTGCCGGTAAACGAGATTGAAATAGGTATGCGGATACTGATGATCGAATCTCGGGCAAGTAACATACCGAAGGACAAAGGGAATGACATACGGGATTATATGAATCCTTGGCACTGAGGTTCAAACGATAAGATCTTCGTAGAATATGTGGGATCCAATATGGGCATCCAGGTCCCGCTATTCGATATTGACCGAGGAGTCACTCGGGTCATGTCTACATAGTTCTCGAACCTGCAGGGTCTGCACACTTAAGGTTCGACGTTGTTTTATGCGTATTTGAGTCATATGGTTGGTTACCGAATGTTGTTCGGAGTCCCGGATGAGATCACAGACGTCATGAGGGTTCCGTAATGGTCCGGAAATGAAGATTGGTATATAGGATAACCTCATTTGATTACCGGAAGGTTTTCGGAGTTACCGGGAATGACGAATGGGTTCCGAGTGTTCACCGGGGGGGGGGGGGCAGCCCACCCCGGGGAAGCCCATAGGCCTTGGGGTGGCGCATCAGCCCTTGGTGGGCTGGTGGGACAGCCCAAGAAGGCCCTATGCGCCATAGATAGAAAATTAAAGAGAAAAGAAAAAAAAGAGGTGGGAAGGGAGAGAAGGACTCCACCTTCCAATCCTAGTTGGACTAGGATTGGAGGAGGACACCTCCTCCCCTTGGTGCGCAGCCCTTGGGGCTCCTTGAGCCTCAAGGCAAGCCTCCCCTCCCTCCTCCTATATATATGGAGCTATTAGGGCTGATTTGAAACAACTTTTTCAAGGCAGCCCGACCACATACCTCCACGGTTTTACCTCTAGATCGCGTTTCTACGGAGCTCGGGCGGAGCCCTGCTGAGATTAGATCACCACCAATCTCCGGAGCGCCGTCACGCTGCCGGAGAACTCATCTACCTCTCCGTCTCTCTTGCTGGATCAAGAAGGCCGAGATCATCTTCGAGCTGTACGTGTGCTGAACGCGGAGGTGCTGTCCGTTCGGCACTAGATCGTGGGACGAATCGCGGGACGGTTCGTGGGACGGTTCGCGGGGCGGATCGAGGGACGTGAGGACGTTCCACTACATCAACCGCGTTCACTAACGCTTCTGCTGTGTGATCTACAAGGGTACGTAGATTGGAAATCCCCTCTCGTAGATGGACATCACCATGATAGGTCTTCGTGCGCGTAGGAATTTTTTTGTTTCCCATGCGACGTTCCCCAACAGTGGCATCATGAGCTAGGTTCATGCGTAGATGTAATCTCGAGTAGAACACAAAAGTTTTTGTGGGTGGTGATGTGCGTCTTGCTTACCTCCTTAGTATTTTCTTGATTCCGCGGTATTGTTGGATTGAAGCGGCTTGGACCGACATTACTCGTACGCTTATGAGAGACTGGTTTCATCGCTACGAGTAACTCCGTTGCTCAAAGATGACTGGCAAGTGTCGGTTTCTCCAACTTTAGTTGAATCGGATTTGACCGAGGAGGTCCTTGGATAAGGTTAAATAGCAATTCATATGTCTCCGTTGTGGTGTTTGTGTAAGTAAGATGCGATCCTACTAGACACCCATGGTTACCACGTAAAACATGCAACAACAAATGAGAGGATATCTAACTTGTTTTTGCAGGGTATGCTTGTGATGTGATATGGCCAACGAAGTGATGTGATATATTGGATGTATGAGATGATCATGTTGTAATAGATAATATCACTTGCACGTTGATGGTACGGCAACCGGCATGAGCCATAGGGTTGTCTTTAAACTAACGTTTATGCTTGCAGATGCGTTTACTATTTTGCTAGGATGTAGCTTTAGTAGTAATAGCATGAGTAGCACGACAACCCCGATGGCGACACGTTGTTGGAGATCATGGTGTGGCGCGGGTGACAAGAATACCGTGTCGGTGCTTTGGTGATGGAGATCAAGGAGCACGTGATGATGGCCATTTCATGTCACTTATGAATTACATGTGATGTTAATCCTTTTATGCACCTTATTTTGCTTAGAACGACGGTAGCATTATGAGGTGATCTCTCACTAAAATTTCAAGACGAAATTGTGTTCTCCCCGACTGTGCACCGTTGCTACAGTTCATCGTTTCGAGACACCACGTGATGATCGGGTGTGATAGACTCAACGTTCACATACAACGGGTGCAAAACAGTTGCACACGCGGAACACTCGGGTTAAGCTTGACGAGCCTAGCATGTGCAGACATGGCCTCGGAACACATGAGACCGAAAGGTCGATCATGAATCATATAGTTGATATGATTAGCATAGGGATGCTTACCACTTAAACTATACTCAACTCACGTGATGATCGGACTTGATCTAGTGTAAGTGGGTCATGAACCACTCAAATGATTAGAGAGATGTACTTTTTGAGTGGGAGTTTAGCAAGTAATTTGATTAACTTAAACTCTAATTATCTTGAACATAGTCTAAGTCCACTTTGAATATATTTGTGTTGTAGATCATGGCTCACGCAACAGTCACCCTGAATTTTAATACGTTCCTAGAGAAAGCTAAGTTGAAAAATGATGGAAGCAACTTTGTATACTGGGCTCGTAATCTTAAGTTGATCCTACAAGCTGGGAAGAAGGATCATGTCCTTAATGCAGCGCTAGGAGATGAACCACCCGCTACGGCTGACCAAGATGTTAAGAATAGTTCAATGTGCAGTCTTGTATGGCTTAGAGCCGGGACTTCAACGTCGCTTTGAGCGTCACGGAGCATATGAGATGTTCCAGGAGTTGAAGTTTATCTTTCAGAAGAACGCCCAGATTGAGAGGTATGAGACCTCTGATAAATTCTATGCTTGCAAGATGGAGGAGAATTCGTCTGTCAGTGAACATGTGCTCAAAATGTCTCGGTACTCAAATCGTCTAGCTGAGCTGGGGATTGAACTCCCGCAAGAGGCTATCACTGACAGAATTCTTCAATCACTGCCGCCAAGCTATAAGGGCTTTGTGTTGAACTACAACATGCAAGGGATGAACAAGTCACCCCGCGAGTTGTTTGCGATGCTGAAAGTCCCAGAGTCTGAACTCCGTAAAGAGCATCAAGTGTTGATGGTGAATAAGACCACTAGTTTCAAGAGAAACGACAAAGGGAAGAAGGGTAATTCAAAGAAGAGCGGCAAGCATGTTGCCAATCTGACGAAGAAACCCAAAGCTGGACCTAAGCCTGAAACAGAGTGCTACTATTGCAAGGGTATGGGTCACTGGAAGCGCAACTACCCCAAGTATCTGGCTGATAAGAAGGCGGCCAAAGAAAAATCAGGTATATTTGATATACATGTTATTGATGTGTACTTAACCGGCTCTCGCAGTAGTGCCTGGGTATTCGATACCGGTTCTGTTGCTCATATTTGCAACTCGAAACAGGAACTGCGGAATAGGCGAAGGCTGGCGAAAGATGAAGTGACGATGTGCGTAGGAAATGGTTCCAAGGTTGATGCAATCGCCGTCGGCACAGTTTCACTTCAGTTACCATCAGGATTAGTTATGAACTTGAATAATTGTTATTTGGTGCCTGCGTTGAGCATGAACATTATATCTGGATCTTGTTTATTGCGAGACGGTTACTCTTTTAAGTCAGAGAATCATGGTTGTTCTATTTCTATGAGTAACATCTTTTCTGGTCATGCACCCAATGTGAGAGGATTGTTCATATTGAATCTTGATAGTGATAATACACATATACATAACATTGAGACAAAAAGAGTTAGAGTTAACAATGATAGCGCCATGTTTTTGTGGCACTGCCTCTTAGGTCATATTGGTGTAAAGCACATGAAGAAACTCCATACCGATGGACTTTTGGAGTCACTTGACTTTGATTCACTTGACACGTGCGAACCATGCCTCATGGGCAAGATGACCAAAACTCCGTTCTCTGGATCAATGGAGCGTGCCAGTGACTTGTTGGAAATCATACATACTGATGTGTGCGGTCCGATGAGCATGGAGGCACGCGGCGGATATCGTTATTTTCTCACCTTCACTGACGATTTGAGTAGATATGGTTATGTCTACTTAATGAAGCACAAGTCTGAAACATTTGAGAAGTTCAAGCAATTTCAGAGTGAAGTTGAAAATCATCGTAACAAGAAGATCAAGTTCCTACGGTCTGATCATGGGGGTGAATATCTGAGTTTCGAGTTTGGTGCTTACTTAGGACAATGTGGAATTGTTTCACAGTTGACACCGCCTGGAACACCACAGCGTAATGGTGTGTCCGAACGTCGTAATCGTCCTTTATTAGAGATGGTGCGATCTATGATGTCTCTTACCGATTTGCCGTTATCGTTTTGGGGTTATGCATTAGACACAACTGCATTCACTTTAAATAGGACACCATCAAAATCCGTTGAGACGACACCATACGAACTGTGGTATGGCAAAAGGCCAAAGTTGCCGTTTCTTAAAGTTTGGGGATGTGATGCTTATGTCAAAAAGCTTCAGCTTGAAAAGCTAGAACCCAAAGCGGAAAAATGCATCTTCATAGGTTACCCAAAAGAGACAGTTGGGTACACCTTCTATCTCAAATCCGAGGGCAAAGTGTTTGTTGCTAAAAACGGAGCTTTTCTCGAGAAGGAGTTTCTCTCGAGAGAATTGAGTGGGAGGAAGATAGAACTTGATGAGGTTGTAGAACCTCTCATCCCTGCGGATGGTGGCGCGGGGCAAGGGGAAACCTCTGTCGCTGCGATGCCGGTTGAGGAGGAAGTTAATGATGATGATCATGAAACTCCGGTTCAAGTTCCTATCGAACCACGCAGGTCGACAAGACCACGTGCTGCTCCAGAGTGGTATGGTAATCCCGTTTTTCCAATCATGTTGTTAGACAACAATGAACCTGCAAATTATGAAGAAGCAATGGTGGGCCCAGATTCCAACAAATGGCTGGAGGCCATGAAGTCCGAGATAGGATCCATCTATGAAAACAAAGTGTGGACTTTGGAAGTACTACCTGAGGGCCGCAAGGCTATTCAGAACAAATGGATCTTTAAGAAGAAGACGGACGCTGACGGCAATGTGACCGTTTATAAAGCTCGACTTGTGGCAAAGGGTTTTTCACAAGTTCAAGGAGTTGACTACGATGAGACATTCTCACCCGTAGCGATGCTTAAGTCCGTCAGAATCATGTTAGCAATAGCTGCATTTTTCGATTATGAAATCTTGCAGATGGATGTCAAAACGGTGTTCCTTAACGGTTTCCTTAAGGAAGAGTTGTATATGATGCAACCCGAAGGTTTTGTCGATCCTAAAAATGCTAACAAGGTATGCAAGCTCCAGCGATCCATTTATGGACCGGTGCAAGCATCTCGGAGTTGGAATAAACGCTTTGATGTGGTGATCAAAGTATTTGGGTTTATACAAGTGGTTGGAGAATCTTGTATTTACAAGAAAGTGAGTGGGAGACCTGTGGCATTTCTAATATTATATGTGGATGGCATATTGCTGATTGGAAACAACGTAGAATTTTTGGAGAGCATAAAGGATTACTTGAATAAAAGTTTCTCTATGAAGGACCTAGGAGAAGCTGCTTACATTCTAGGCATTAAGACATACAGGGATAGATCGAAACTCCTGATAGGACTTTCACAAAGCACATACTTTGATAAAGTTTTGAAGAGGTTCAAAATGGAACAGTCCAAGAAAGGGTTCTTGCCAGTTTTACAAGGTACGAGATTGAGTAAGACTCAGTGCCCAGCAACTGATAAAGATAGAGAGCATATGAGCACCGTCCCCTATGCTTCAGCCATAGGATCTATCATGTATGCAATGCTGTGCACTAGACTGGACGTTAGCCTGGCCATAAGTATGGCAGGCAGGTTCCAGAGTAATCCAGGAGTGGATCACTGGACGGCGGTCAAGAATATCCTGAAGTACCTGAAAAGGACTAAGGAGATGTTTCTCGTGTATGGAGGTGATGAAGAGCTCGCCGTAAAGGGTTACGTCGATGCACGCTTTGACACAGATCTGGACGACTCTAAGTCACAGACCGGATACATATTTATTCTTAATGGGGGTGCGGTAAGCTGGTGCAATTCCAAGCAGAGCGTCGTAGCTGATTCTACATGTGAAGCGGAGTACATGGCTGCCTCGGAGGCGGCTAAGGAGGGTGTCTGGATGAAGCAGTTCATGACGGATCTTAGAGTGGTGCCAAGCGCACTGAATCCAATAACATTGTTCTGTGACAACACGGGTGCCATTGCCTTAGCAAAGGAACCACAGTTTCACAAGAAGACCAGACACATCAAACGACGCTTCAACCTCATCCGCGACTACGTCGAAGGGGAGGACGTAAATATATGCAAAGTGCACACGGATCTGAATGTAGCAGACCCGCTGACTAAACCTCTTCCACGGCCAAAGCATGATCAACACCAGAACTGTATGGGTGTTAGATTTATTACAATGTAATTCACATGGTGATGTGAGGGCTAGATTATTGACTCTAGTGCAAGTGGGAGACTGTTGGAATTATGCCCTAGAGGCAATAATAAATATAGTTATTATTATAATTCCTATATCAAGATAATCGTTTATTATCCATGCTATAATTGTATTGAATGAAGACTTATATACATGTGTGGATACATAGACAAAACACTGTCCCTAGCAAGCCTCTAGTTGGCTAGCCAGTTGATCAAAGATAGTCAGGGTCTTATGACTATGTACAAGGTGTTGTTGCTTGATAACTGGATCACGTCATTAGGAGAATCACGTGATGGACTAGACCCAAACTAATAGACGTAGCATGTTGATCGTGTTATTTTGTTGCTACTGTTTTCTGCGTGTCAAGTATTTGTTCTTATGACCATGAGATCATATAACTCACTAACACCAGAGGAATGCTTTGTGTGTATCAAACGTCACAACGTAACTGGGTGACTATAAAGATGCTCTACAGGTATCTCCGAAGGTGTTCGTTGAGTTAGTATGGATCGAGACTGGGATTTGTCACTCCATGTGACGGAGAGGTATCTTGGGGCCACTCGGTAATGCAACATCACACACAAGCCTTGCAAGCAATGTAACTTAGTGTAAGTTGCGGGATCTTGTATTGCGGAACGAGTAAAGACACTTGCCGGTAAACGAGATTGAAATAGGTATGCGGATACTGACGATCGAATCTCGGGAAAGTAACATACCGAAGGACAAAGGGAATGACATACAGGATTATATGAATCCTTGGCACTGAGGTTCAAACGATAAGATCTTCATAGAATATGTGGGATCCAATATGGGCATCCAGGTCCCGCTATTGGATATTGACCGAGGAGTCACTCGGGTCATGTCTACATAGTTCTCGAACCCGCACGGTCTGCACACTTAAGGTTCGACGTTGTTTTATGCGTATTTGAGTTATATGGTTTGTTACCGAATGTTGTTCGGAGTCCCGGATGAGATCACGGACGTCACGAGGGTTTCCGGAATGGTCCGGAAATGAAGATTGATATATAGGATGACCTCATTTGATTACCAGAAGGTTTTTGGAGTTACCGGGAATGTATCGGGAATGACGAATGGGTTCCAAGTGTTCACCGGGGGGGGGGGGGGCAGCCCACCCAGGGGAAGCCCATAGGCCTTGGGGTGGCGCACCAGCCCTTGGTGAGCTGGTGGGACAGCCCAAGAAGGCCCTATGCGCCATAGATAGAAAATCAAAGAGAAAAGAAAAAAAAGAGGTGGGAAGGGAGAGAAGGACTCCACCTTCCAATCCTAGTTGGACTAGGATTGGAGGAGGACTCCTCCTCCCCTTGGTGCGCAGCCCTTGGGGCTCCTTGAGCCTCAAGGAAAGCCTCCCCTCCTTCCTCCTATATATATGGAGCTATTAGGGCTGATTTGAAACAACTTTTTCAAGGCAGCCCGACCACATACCTCCACGGTTTTACCTCTAGATCGCGTTTCTGCGGAGCTCGGGCGGAGCCCTGCTGAGATTAGATCACCACCAACCTCCGGAGCGCCGTCACGCTTCCGGAGAACACATCTACCTATCTGTCTCTCTTGCTGGATCAAGAAGGCCGAGATCATCGTCGAGCTGTACGGGTGCTGAATGCGGAGGTGCCGTCCGTTCGGCACTAGATCGTGGGACGAATCGCGGGACGGTTCGCGGGGCGGATCGAGGGACGTGAGGACGTTCCACTACATCAACCGCGTTCACTAACGCTTCTGTTGTGTGATCTACAAGGGTACGTAGATCCTAAATCCCCTCTCGTAGATGGACATCACCATGATAGGTCTTCGTGCGCGTAGGAAATTTTTTGTTTCCCGTGCGACGTTCCCCAACAAGACATCGACACTTTCATTTCATATTCTCCTTTTAAAACAAAAAAAAAACGGTGTGAAAAATAAACACGCGCCCTTCACTTCTAAATCACATCCAACAGAGCCCGCAATGCGAGTGAGGCCATGTGGCTACACGCCTACACCTCTTATCTAGAGTGTCCATTCTTACATGAGAATTCGTGTGTACAAACTTCTCTTTTTTGTTTCTCCAAAATAAAAAATATTTGAGCTTGATGGAAAGTTGGATGTGCTAGATATAAGGTGTAGCTATGTGGAACTGTATTTAATCAACCGACGGGTTGAGTACAAATGTTAAAACTACTTCCTCCGTTCCCAAATATAAGTCTTTTTAGAGGTTTCACTCAAGGACTACATATGGATGTATATAGACACAATTTAGAGCGTAAATTCACTCATTTTTTTTCATATGTAGTCCCCTAGTGGAATCTCTAAAAAGACTTATATTTAGGAACGAAGGGAGTACAACTCATGCCATGGTCTATATCTCAAGAATGAATTTTAGCAACACAAATCAACGTATATTCATCATTAACAGGGATGCAATTGTGCGGTACATGGGAGCATGAGATGGCTGGAGATGCTAGTTCGTATGTAGGTGGTGGGTCTTTACATTCTTAAACAACTATCTTGTACCGCAAGGCTAGGAGTAGATAGATGTTCTTTATCTTTTGGTTATATCTCTATCTCTCCCTCCTTGTCAATCTCTCTCTCTCTCTCTCGGTTGCCATCTCAACCGACTCTGTAACCCTTGCGATCTCCTGAACGCCCCATCAATACAAACCACCGCGGGCTCCTATGTATAGGAGTTGAGACGCTTCACTAATTCCAACATGGTATACAGAGCCATCCTCTTCCATCACATTTAGCCCTTGCCTTCCTCTGGCGATCCACCCAACCCAAACCCTTCCTCCACCCAACGATCCATCCACTCGATCACCACCTCGCCAGATATCCCTCTCGATTGCCGAGTCCCAGTACCATGGCATCCTACAGCTCCTCCATCTCCTCGGGCCTCCACTAAAACACCTCAGAACCTCTCAACAAAACCAACTTCATCCTCTGGCAAGCTCAAGCCCGCTCCCAGATCATCGGAGCCGGCCTCTTCGGCTATCTTGATCAGTCCATAGCTAAACCAGAGAAAACCATCATCTCCAAAACCTCCGATGGCAAGGATTAGATTGTTCCAAACCCTATCTATGCCCCTGGCTCATCCAGGATCAAAAAAACACGGCGTATATCCTCCAAAACCTATCCAAGGAGGTGCTTGTTCAGGTTGCTTCGATCAAAAGATCGCATGCACTCTGGACTACCCTCTCCACCATGTTCTTCGCCCAATCCATTGCGCGCCAACAACATCCATGTTTTCCTTACCAATGCTCAAAAAGGACATCAATCAGCACAACCTACTTTGGCCATATGAGATCTCTCTCTGATGGGCACGCGGCCACCGGTAAACCCATCTGACATGGCGAACTGATCTCCTTTATCATAGCCGGTCTAGACATGGAATATCAACCCATTATCTCTACCCTAGATTGCTGCACCAAACCTCTCACTGTTGATCTCTTGTTCTCCATGGTCTCCAAAAATGATTAATGGGTGGAGATGTTCCATGGCAATGGCGGCGGTGGCTTCCAATCCTCCGCCAACGTTGTAGCTCGCGGTCGGCAGGGGGCTTCCCAGGGCTACCGTGGTGGCGGTAGAGATGGCCACCCCAGGCCTTGTGGCGAGGGCCCTAGCAGCAACAACTACGGCGGCAACACCAACTATGGCAGTGGTGGCTACAACATCAACTATAACAACACCGACGACAACTATAACAACACCAATGGTGGTGGCCGGGGAGGCCACTCCAATAACAACAACAACCGACGTCCCTTCTACAATAACAACAATAGGGGGCATCAAGGTAGCGGTGAAAACACCTTTCAAGGGTATGATGAGTATGAAGGAAAATGTCAATTTTGCAAAAAAACTAACCATATTGCGAAGGATTGCAATTGGCGTAATGAGGACTCACAGAAGAAGAAAGTTGTTGCGGCAGCCGACACCTCCTATGGTGTAGACACAAACTGGTATGCAGACATCGGTGCCTCCCACCACATCACCAATGATCTTGACAAGCTCACCATGCAGGAGCAATACCACAACCATGAGCAAGTTCATAATGCAAACAGGACAGGTATGAGTATAAGTCATGTTGTCAATTTAATTATTAAAACCCCATATCATGACATTCATGTCAACCGAATTTTACATTTTCCATCCACTGAAAAAAATCTGCTTTCCGTTCATCGCATTGCCTTGATAATCACGTCACGAAGAGAATTCTCTATCGAGGTAACTGCGTGGATGGGCTCTAACCGTTGATTCCTCCTGTTAGCAGATTCAATAATCAAGTTTGTAGTGTTATTAAGATATCCTTAGAAAGATGTCATGAGTGTTTATTACACCCTTCCTTTTCATTTGTTCAACAAATGCTTAGCAAAAATAAACTCCCAGTTGTTGGTGAGCGAAACCCTGAAACTATTTGTGATTCTTGTCAGCGAGGTAAAAGTCATTAGTTGCCTTACCCAGTCTCTACCATTATTTTTGTTAAGCCTTTACAACTGATTTTTTTGATTTGTGGGGTCCTTCACCCTCCTCTGTTGGCAGACATACATGCTATATCAATTTTATCAATTATTTTAGCAAATACACTTGGATTTACTTGCTTAAGAAGCGCTATGATGTGTTTCAAGTGTTTCATAATGTCGAAGCTCTTGTTGGGTGCAAATTTGACACAAAAATCATTGTTGTCCACTCACACTTGGGTCGCTAATATGAGATGCTAAACTCCTTCTTTCAGCAATTGGGAATTTTTCATCATGTGTCATGCCCGCACGCTCATCGCCAAAATGGCTCGTCCAAAAGAAAACATAGACATATTGTCAAAGTAGGCCTTGCTATCCTTGCTGTTGCAGCCATGCCATTTAAATTTTGGGATGAAGCATTTCTTACTACTGTCCATCTCATTAATCTGCTACCTAGCCGAGTCATTCGAAATGAAACTCCTACTGAAAGACTTCTACACATCAAACTAGATTACACCCCTCTTCGTATCTTTGGATGTGCATGCTGGTCGAATCTTCGTCCCTACAACCCCCGTAAGCCCACGTTTCGCTCCAAAGAGTGTGTTTTCCTTGGTTATGGTGCCCAACACAAAGGTGTGAAATGTCTTGATGTCTCCATTGGCCGTGTATATATCTCCCGTGATGTAGTCTTTGACGAGACAAAATTCCCTTTCCAACACCTCCATCCCAATGTCGGCGCCCTCCTTAGAAAGGAGATTCTTATTCTTCCATCACATCTTTCTTGCATTCGTAATGGGGTTCCAAATAATTGTTTTGATTCATCTTTGACTAAATCTATACCTCAGCATGGTGTTTCAGTTGTTTGTGGTGCAAAACATGGTGACAATCTGATGGACAACGATGATGTACATCGACATTTTATGTATAGTCCTGCTGGCATGGCTATTGAGGGCAAACTTGCGTTAGGATCCCCTTGACTTGCCTGACGCACGATCCTCTCCGGGATCTACTCCGCCCCCGACACGCACGCCCACTCGGGAATCGGTGTCTTCGAGTGCCTCCTGCGCCCCGAAGTGCGTCCGCCTGTCGATGCCTGGCTTGGCCGGTGTGGAACTTGAAGCCACGGTGGCCCACCAACCATCGAGCTCACGCACCACAGACGAGGCTCAACCTGCCTCTCCTGCGCGGTAGTCGCCTAGTGTGACACGATCAGCCTCAGGATCACCAATTCCCAGCCCGTCTTTTGCTCCACTCGGATCTGGTGTGGCCACACCATCTCTTGATTCTCCTAATGTTGAAAGCTCTCTCCCGTGTAGACGCCTTAAAAGGGGAGTTATTCATCATATTAATTACAAAACTAAATATGGTGTGGCATGTTCAGAAGGTGGGGAACCCAAGTCCATCAGTGAAGCTCTTGGTGATAATCGATGGAAAAAGGCAATGGAAGAAGAGTTCATGGCCTTACAGAAAAACAGAATGTGGCATCTTGTTCCATGATGTGAAGGTAAAAATTTGATTGACTGCAAATGGGTCTGTAGAATCAAAAGAAAATCTGACGGCACTATTGATCGCTATAAAGCACGATCAGTAGAAAAATGTTTTTAGCAATGATATGGCATTGATTATGAGGACACCTTTAGCCCTGTTGTCGAAGCTGCAACTATTCGCCTTGTCTTGTCCATTGTTGTTTCCAGGGGATGGATTCTCAGAGAGCTAGCTGTGCAGAGTGCGTTCCTTCATGGTGTTATGGGAGAGGAGGTTTGCATGAAACAACCGCCTGGGTTTGAAAATAAGGATGCATTATTTCATGTTGGCAAGCTTGACAAAGCCTTGTATGGACTAAAACAAGCTCCCAGAGCTTGGCATTCCAGGTTGAGTGTAAAATTGATGAAATTTGGGTTTGCTCCATCAAAGTCTGATACATCTCTGTTTATCTATAATAAGTTGCAAATTACCATCTTTGTTCTTATATATGTCGATGACATCATTGCCACTAGCTTCTCTAGTGGAGCCGTACCAGCTTTGCTTAAAGATTTAAGTTCTGAATTTGCTCTCAAAGATCTAGGCGACCTTCATTTTTTTGGGTATTGAAGTTAAGAAAACAAAAAATGGTATTCATTTGTCCCAATGGAAGTATGCAACTGACTTGTTAAGGAAGATTGGCATGCAAGATTGCTAGCCCTCTCTAACACCGCTGTCCAACTCTGAATCTTTGTTTCTAGTAGAAGGATAACCTGTGCATTAGGAGGACATCACTAATTACAGAAGCATAGTTGGTGGACTTCCATACTTGACTCTTACTAGACGTGACATCTCCTTTGAAGTGAACAAAGTATTCCAGTTTCTTCATGCTCCCACCACAGTCCATTGGACAATAGTAAAATGGATCTTGAGGTATGTTATACATACAATGACAGTTGGTCTCACCTTTAACAGGTCATCCTCCGCTCTTGTGAGTGCATTCTCTCATGCAGACTGGGCTGGCTGTGTGGATGACCGATGGTCCACTAGTGGATTTGCTATCTTTTTTGGTCCTAATCTTATTTCATGGTGTGGAAAGAAACATGCCACAATCTCGAGGTCAAGTATAGAAGCAGAATACAAGTCATTGGAAAATGCAACAACACAGGTCATGTGGGTCCAATTAATGCTGAAAGAACTTGGAGTTCTTCAAATGCAACCTCCTTTTCTTTGGTGTGACAATTTTGGAGCTACATACTTATGTGCTAACCCAGTTTTTCATGCCAGGACCAAACACATTGAAATTGATTTTCACTTTGTTAGAGAACGAGTTGCGGGCAAACAATTGGAAATCAGATTTATTCCATCTAAAGATCAACTTGCAGGTTGATTCACAAAGGCATTGCCTACCAAGAGTTTTGAAGAATTTAGGCATAATCTCAGCCTTGTCCGGTTGTGATTAAGGGGGAGTCACCTATCTTGTACCGCAAGGCTAGGAGTATGATAGATGTTCTTTATCTTTTGGTTATATCTCTATCTCCCCCTCCTTGTAAATCTCTCTCTCTTGGTTGCCATCTCAACCGACTCTATATACCTCGTGATCGCCCCATCAATATAAATCACCGCGGGCTCGTGTGCATAGTAGTTGGGACGCTTCACTAATTCCAACATGCATATTGAATTCCTTCACCTCCAACAGCTCTTTAGCTTGAGGTCAATAGCAATCACATGCAAGTTCCTGTCGATTTCGCTGCTGATATTGATCCGGAGGTACAAGATGACATCTTTGCCGGAGCTGAGAATGGGGTTGGTGACAAAGAGAGACTGGGACAAGTTGTAGTCCTCGATATCACGAGAACGAAGTTAAGCTACTCCTTGAAACACAAATCACCCAAGGTTTCCAAATCCCCATGAAGCCCCTCCATCTCCATGGTTCAAGTGACCACCTTCCAGCCGCTAGGGTTTTCTGAGAAATGGCTGCTTGTGTCCGTGTGGAGCTGAAGGTAGAAGAACGTGATGGTGCCGGTGTCTTTGACAAGGACAATGTCCCTAAACTCTCTTGCGATGTCAACGGAAAGAGGGAGGCAATTTGGCGGCTACCTCAGCTCAGGAAGGGAGACATACCGGAACAGGTGGAAGGAGGTGTGGTCGGCTAGCACGTCGGCGAGCAACATGCCATTCCAGAGGTCCACCCAACCCACGATCCCATTGCCGATGGTGATGGCCATGTCACACATATGGTCGGATGGCGTCCGCGGCTGTGGAATGGCACCTAGCTTGCGGGTCTAAACCCCGACCTTGGAGTCATATATGCACAGGTAACATGTGCCATTGGAAGTGTCGTGGAGATAGTCGTGGACAAGCCCTGCAATTTTGTAGGCATCACATGCATCATCATTATCCTTGAGAAATGTTGGTGCGGTAAGGAACGACACCAATCGTAGTGCCACAGAAGTAGTCGGATCCCCCATATGACAACATATTGGGGGATGGTTGCCATAGCAGTGTTAGTTCCGGCATCCCCGCGTGGTAGACAAAGTATTCCTAATAGTCACTGGTGGCACACGTGTTGAAGGAGGAGGGATGTGAGGCCCCATCTCCACCTCCATGCCATCGTGCTTACTCTTGAATTGACAACGGGCGGAAGTATGGTTTTTCTTCTCGGCCATGTAAGCATTGCTGTCGAGGAGGACTTCCCCCCGAGTCCAAGTTTGTCGCCACGGCCGCCGGCTCATCTGTGGATGGCGGGTGCAATGAGGCCTCATAATAGCCTTTGGGCGACATGGTGGAGACAAACTCACTGTTTTGACCCTTTTAGATAAGTTCAGCAGGATGTGACCCTAAGACGGAAAAAATTCGGATATGACCCTTTTCCAACCTCCACCTGTGGTGGCGGTAGGATTGTGTAGGCTACCGCCACTCCCTCTAGCGGTAGGGAGCCTAAAAGCACATATGCTCCCTTGATGGTTTTGATAATTCATGACAACATACATTGTCTCTTGGACTAATGCTTTTACCTAGTATATTTCAGGTATAGTCCACAAAGAGCGTTGGCCAAAGGATTGTGAGGATAATCCCCTTGATGAAGGAAAGGAATAGGATTGGCTCAAGCTTCAAGCAAGAGGACTTTGCATTTTACATTTGTGACAAATCGCTTTTTAGTCCATAGGAAAGCCGATACTTTTAAAAGGGGGTGAGGTACTATGATGAATTGGTTGCTCATGTGCTAGAGATAGCCATAAAAATATTTAGTCATTCTTCCACAAATATCTCTGCCCCAAGCCAAACGAGCAAAATTGGTGCCACCAACTTTTCCACTCACCCCTACCGATTTTCCACCACATAGATCCTTTGCCAAACCCTAATCTCTCGGTACCACCAACTTTCATATCGGTGCCAGCGAAATCAGTGAGAAACTTTCTGTTGAGAAAATTCCAAGAATCGGAATTTCTAAGCTTGGAATCGGTCTCACCGAGATTTGGTAACTGCTCTAGGTCATCATATCGGTACTACCGAGATTCATATATCGGTCTCACCGAGAATTCAAAAGTTTCCACATTCGGTGCAACTCAGTACCATCGAGATTCATTTCGGTGTCACCGAGTTGGGCAATAATGTTGTAATGGTTGGATTTTGGGGATGCTTATATATACCCCTGCACCTCCTCTCATTCATAGAGGAAGCACTTAGAACACACTTACACTTGCCAGATCCATTTTTCTGAGAGAGAGCTACCTACTCATCTGTTGAGATCAAGAGATTCCAATCCAACCATTTGAAACTTGATCTTTAGCTTCCCCAAGTTGCTTTACACAAAATTAATCTCTCCTACCCATGCCAAATCTTTGAGAGAGTTATTGAGTGTTGATGAGACTATCATTTGAAGCACAAGAGCAAGGAGTTCGTCGTTCTACCACATCTATTACCTTTTGGAGGGTGGTGCCTCCTAGTTTGGTTAGGTGTCGCTTGGGAGCCTCCTACTTCGTGTTGTGGAGTTGAAGCAAGAAGTTTGTACATGCAAGGAGATCGCCTACTTCGTGAGGATCTACCGTGAGTGAGGCTAGTCCTGTATGGATGTAAGTCATGGTGGAATAGACAAGGCCGCTTCTTCGTGGACCCCTTGTGCGTGGAGCCCTCCGTAGACTCTCGCAACTGTTACCCTCTGTGGACTCTCGCAGCCGTTACCCTCCGTGGGTTGAAGTCTCCACTGACGTGGACGTACGATAGCACCACCTATCGTAACCTCGCCAAAAATCGTAATGTTCATCTTTGCATTTGATCTTCCTAAACTCTACTCCAAACTTACATGTGCAATGCCATTACTTCCCGCTGCCATATTGGTTGACTATCATTTGTAGGGTGGACTAGACTTGTTAGAATTGCTAAAATCCGCCAACCATTAAAATTGGGAAAAGGCTAGGATTTTAATTTATGCAAGTAGTCTATTCACCCCCCGCTAGACACCGCTTCTATGAATCCAATAATTGGTATCAAAGCAAGGTCTCCATAAGCTTGGTTTAAACACCATTGGAGGAAGATGGATGTGCCTAGTTTGGGGAATATTAGTTGTAGAGCTCCTATTCTTGATGGATAGTATTATAAACAATTTAAAGATGAAATGCTTGATATATTTAATGAATTCCATTTGTGCAAGTATGTTTAATATCCCTATGCGTCTCCCATTGATCCCTTACATCCTTCTCATGATGAAGAACTTGATATGCTTGGTAATCTTAAAACTGTAAATCTCATCATTAGAAGACTGCTAAGAAATGTGCTTAAGGAAATGCAAATTTTTTGAGTGTGCTCGTACATTGTGGAAAAACTTAGAGAAAGGATATCCTGACTATTCCCTGAAAAATCTTGATATCATTTTCCACAAATGCATTGCTCTTCACAAAATGAAGCCAACTGATCCTAATTTTGATAGATGTCTATTTGTGCTTCGTGACCTCATGGATGCTAAAGGAGATGTCATTACCATTAACAATATCATTGTTGAAGCCATTCGCATGCATAAACATGAACATTGCCATAGTCAAAATTCTGATGGAATTCTTGATTCTTATGATGAGGATATTCCATCTAATAATGACAATGTGGAGCATGGCTACTACAATGAAGATGAGGAGTTTGCCATCGAATATGAGAAGACCATGAGGAACCTTAGTCTTATGGCGAACCTTAGAGACTACATGGTCGGGGAAAAGAGTGGATTCTTGACACTGGTTGCACCGATTGCATGACCGGAGATAAAGACATGTTTCATGTGATCACACCAAATGTCAGGACCAGATTTTCTGGGAATTCAATGTCCCTTCAAAATGGCCCTTGTACATGCCATCCCCAGGAATACTGTTAGCCGGTGCACAAATCCTTGATACAATTGTCGAAGCAGAAATACAAGTTTGAGGTACAAGACCGAGGTGGTCCATGGAGTACATAAAAAAGGGTTTCCACTGGTTGATGGCGGAAGCGGTTCGGGGATCTCCAGCGTCTATGGGACTCCATATCCCACAGGAACAACTGACCTGGATAATTCCTATCTCACGCGGCTGCTGTCTTCGGTGCCAAGGTTCCGGGTTTATTGTCGGGTTTCTCCTCTCCAAGCACACAATCTGGCCAAGACAATAGCCAGGGACAAGCCAGTGAGTACTTTGAATGTACTCGCAAACATCATGAAAACAAACATAAATTGGCAGGGGTTAATATGCACTTGCAACAATACCACAACATTTCGTCAACCATAATATACTTCCCAAGTAGTAGTAATCGAAATTTTATCATACCGAGAAAGTAATAAGCAATTAATAAGAGTATGATCAACGGATGTGATATAAAACATGCCTACGTCGGGAGTCTGAGCGACACCACTCACAGGGCTTGAGTAAAATAATAACAAGCATGCCACAATTGAGCGTCTAAGTGACACCACATAAAGGGCTTATATGAAATAATAAACATGCCGCAGTTTGGCGTCTAAGCGACACCACATAAAGGGCTTATATGAAATAATAAACATGCCACAGTCGGGCGTCTAAGCGACACCACATAAAGTACTTATATGAAATAATAAACATGCCGCAATCGGGCGTCTAAGAGACACCACATAAAGGGATTATATGAAATAATAAACATGCCGCAGTCGGGCTCGTAAGCGATACCACATAAAGGGCTTATAAGACACAATAATAAATAATGAATATCCAGGAGGTAGAACCGTCATAGGGATATTCAACAGTCGTAATCATAGGGGTTAGTCCACACTAAAATAATATTTATGATCATCCACCATATTTCGTGATTAGCCTCACGATTTCTTAACTTCCTCTGAAGAGCGACACTCAGTCATAATCATAGGATGTACTCTTTACCCACAACCCACGGGTTTCAATAGTCACTCAGACTAATGCCGCGTATAGTATCTCAGAAGCAAACACTCAGAACGAGTACCCACATTTTTTCCGCGAAGACCGATATCACTCGGACTACGCTGCCAGAGAAAAACCATAAGATGGGGAGGCTCCAACCTCGACTAGCATGGGATCAAATTTATACCGCGTGCTACAAGGGGAGAGCTCTTCCCCTCCCGGTCCCAGACCGGAAACACCCATGCCCCCCCTGACCGGATGACTCGATTTAGTCCAGTGCATCGAATACCTTCATCCCGGTCCCTCTACTTGGTGTGTACATGGTAATAGGTTTACTACCTATTGAACCATATTCCCTTTCAGGAAGACCTATGGCAGCACAAACGGGTTAAGGTGACATACTGACATGACTCGATCTACGGTCGACTCAAGAGGTTTAAGTTATTCCCTGCAAGATTAGCATAATCAAAGTGTTTTATCACCGCAACAGGGTCACTACCTATCGTACCCCAACATGCCTCGCTAACCACTCTCATCCTACGAGATGTCAGTCCCAAAGTCGTATCTCCACGAGACACCGACTCTCTTCGGATTCCATCCGGTAGACATGTGTGGCAGGAAGGTGTGACTGCTGTCCCATGCATCTCAATCATGCAATAATTGTAATTTCAATTCATAAAGCCACATGCGTTATTATCACATGAAATACCACCATTTATTTAACATAACCATAATGTTTTCTTCATCCAGCAACCCACACACAACCAAAATAAATCAAGGTTCACAATGCTTGCCTTCAATGTGTACGCAGGTGAGGGGCACATCAAAACTTTTGAAAGTTTGTTCTTTCTTCAAATTCCTATTTAGAAGAAATGTTCAAATAAACATTCAATACAAACAACATTCACAAGTTGTTTGGAGATTTTTTAAATAAATACTAAAATAAACTAGGTGAAATTTGAAAGAGGTGAGAAAAAGAATCAACTCATTTGGACTATTATTTTGAAAGATGTGGATAGTCAAACTTTGGTAAAAAATGTGTTTTTTAAAAATAAGCCAGAAAAGGAAAAATGGTTTGGAACCATATATGCTACCGCGAGGGGGAAAATGTACTCTGCGTGAATACTCCTCCACTTAAGGCGGGACTGGCTCGGTTCTATCGCTGACTAGTGGGGCTCAGTGGCAAGTTTGACCTCGGGTCAAACTAGTTGTCTCCCTCCTCCTGCGGAGGGAAGGAGAGGCTTCCAACAATGCTCGCTGGTGATAGGGCCACCATTCCCTAAGCTGAGAGCACGAGCATGCTCAGGGCTCCAAGATGGTTCCATGGAGGTGTGGCTTGGTCGACATAGAACCTGGAATCTCTGGCGGCTAAGAGGCAGGCGAACGGTGGCGTGGCTAGCAAGGGTCGCCGCCTACGGCTCATCTAGAGCTGCGTTGAGAGGGGGACAAGGCTCGCGACGTTCGTGCTATTCCAACCAGGGGAAGAATGACACCGAACACGGCTTCGACGCTATAAATTTAGCAAGAGGGGCGGCGGCGGAAGCGCGATCAGAGGGGAGGAAGATGACCCTCCCTGGTCCGTTGGCTGCAATTGGGGGATCTAGAGGGGTTGGAGGATCTCTAATATCGACCTGGGCAAGCATGGATGTGTTTAAATAGGCTGGCTATGTCGGTTGTGAAGCTTCCCGAGAGTGGCCATGGTGGCTCGCCGCTACAATGGCCGGAGAGGAGACGCGGTGCGACCCTCGCGATTGGGGGGCTAGCAGACGCGCGTGGTACTACTCGTGGAGGTGAGCTGGTTGGCGGGGGTGGCTTGGGTGGTGCATCCATGGTAGGGCCAGCTGCCACCGACAGACTGCCATGGCAGCTCTGGTGGCAGCGCTGCGAGTCTCCAGGGGCGGCTCTAGTAGCTCTGGTGAGAGGGGCGTGACTCTATGTGGTGAGAAAGGGTCAAAAAGAAGGGTAGGTGGACGCAGCGTCTCGGATGCAGCGGCTCCAATACGCGTGCTCTGCTCGCGCCCACATCATGCATGCCAACCGTTCGACAAAATGCCAAGACCAGCCAAGGGCTTAGGTTAGAGCTGAAACTCCACAGGGTGGCTAATAGGTTTACTAGGGTTGTGTTAGACATGTTAGTTGGGCACATAAAGAGAGTCTCCAATGCAGTCTTCAAGCCATGTCAATTCTGGTTAGGCACCCAAGGTGCTCGACAGATGACCTGGGCATCTAGAGAGGGTTTCTGACCACCAAATTCTACACGCTCAGGTCTCTATGGATGCTAACAATAATGGCAAGGCTAGTCTTTGAAAATATAAAACTTGTTAGTGCTATAATTTGAGAAAAATAGTTCTCGACATCATCTTAGGGAGATTAAAATAGTGGCCTACTAAATCAAAAAGGGGCTGATATCCTGGACTTAAGGGTTTTGCAGGGTCCACTACAAGCAATATAATTTTCACAACCTTTATGCAAGAAATTAATATGGTTGCAGTGCAAACTGCAAAACTGGTCCAGAACAGAAAATAGGCACTGTTGCTCAAAGGTTTCAAAAGATCAATTTGGGTTTTTGCATAGAACTCATTTATATGAACTCCTTGACCATTCCAATTTTTTGTAGAATTTTTGAAGAATTATAACTAGGGGTTGTAGTACAAACACCAAATTGGATCAGAATTGAAAAGAAGATAATGCTCACTTATTCTAAAACACTTGGCTAGGTTATTGCATAAAATTGATCCAAAAACATATGTGGGGACCCCGACTTATGAGTCGAGATCGCCGAATATATGTGCTCAGTGATCCCAGAGATTAATGCTCACCGAACACACAAATGCTGAATAATAAGAGTCTTGCATCCAACGTACCGAAATATTACAACACATGACCACTAAGGTCAAGTTCACAAAGGTAGGGCCTATAAGGCCAAAACACACTGATACAACTAGTCGCGGAAATCTTGGGGCTAAGCGGGTGCCCATGCCATCAGCCTACAGCAACATGGATTCTGACTGGGAAGCGTCCTAGTTCGGAGGGCCGTCTCCGATGATGTAATCTTCTCCAAACTCCGGTCCTTCCATGTCTAGTCAATAATATAACCAGTGGCAAGCCAATGAGTACTTTGAATGTACTCGCAAACAGCCCATGATATGAACTATGCAATTTGTAGGATAACAAGTAATATGCAGTATTGGTGGATAGCAGCTCAAGTATAAATAAACATGATCATAGGTGGATGTGCAACATAAGCTAAATGATATTTAGAAGAACAGGTTACATATATCAACATATCTGACGTGGGCTGAACACTCCGGGTTCACCCGATATGCCAAGTCACCAAACTTGGTGATATCAACTCTTTCAGATAACTCCTTTAAACACACACACTTGCTTTATGCGGAAACAACTGGACATAGTTTAAGCAGCACCACCCAACTGTCCTTGACCGTGGACACGGCTATTCAAATAGTTTTACTCTCCAGAGGTTGTATGCTGTCCACGAGATCTGGGAAACTTCCGTGTCATCGACGACTCACGGTATATAACATACCCGAGGTAAGTACCCGACTAATGCCTTTCCCCTGACGATACTAGAAAAAGATGTCCACTCGATTGGTACCCAACCCACATGATGTACGTCTTACGAGCACCGACTCTGGACAGTATCATCCATGCAGGGACCAACGGTGTGCCCGGAACATGTAAAAATGGCATAGACTCCCTACCTGGCATGACCCGTTCACGAGAGTGACCACACATCACTCCCGCCACTAGTAATGTGGCTCTTCGCCACACATAAAAACGACATAGTTGCCCTACTTGGCACCGACAAGAGTAAACAACAAAGCCTCGTCCCATAAAGGGGTAACATGGTCGCACATGTAAGGTTGGGACGGTCGACACATCATAAATCTAATCCCATTTCCGAACCCACTCACACCAAAATACACCCGGTGCACCACTTCTCCAAAAGTGGCCACCTATCTCATCATCACCCTCGGGCATTAGTGGCACTCGACGGGGTTTTCATAAACCTTTAATTTATACCATCATCATGCTCATTCTTCTACTATGCTTAGCTCTACTTGTCAACATGGTATTAGCGTGACCCTCATAGGTGGTAGGATCATGCTTAAAATGCAAGTGCTCCGGAGGAGCCATCGGAAACATCATACCGATGATTTACCGATACTTATGATCATATGTAACGGAAATATTTGCTCTACTAGCATCCAATATAGTATTTGCTCAGACGTGGTCAAAGGGCTGCTTGCGTTGGTCAGCTAAGTATCCAGGGTCTTCGGGGTCTTCGAGTCCAACTCCTTCGTCAAACGTGGTTTCTATCATCGTAATAAATAAAAAGCAATAAGTAGCTCACTCAAAAGAGATCAAAAATTCATTTTAGAAATGTTGCTTAATTCTGATAAATCCATATTGTCATACTAAAAATATTTGTCTCTGGTTTTAGTGAAAGGATTATTTTTGAAATCACTTTAACAGAAGCAAGACTATTCCAAATAGCCTTTTTAATTATTATAAAACAGAAAGGTTGTCTCAAAAATTTGTACAAAGGCTCTATTAAATACTACTCATTTTTAGAATAATTATGATGGAAGAATAATAAAAATATGTTGAATAATAATTTTTTAAAAATCTTTCGAAACCAGATGAAACAGAAAAAGAAAAGAGGCTGGGGCTCAGTCCTGGCTCGGCCTCTGGCTTGGGCCCGCCCAGCTAGCCAGCCAACCAGCTAGCCCGGGCGCGCGCGCGGCGAGGTTCAAACGTGACGTGCGGGCCCCTGCGGTCCGTGGCAGAGAGGAGAGAGGGGGCAAGAGAAGAGCCACCGACAGGTGAGCCCCACCTGTCGGGGTTGTCTTCCACCTCGGGACGGAGAGGAGGGGAGGCACGTCGGCGACGCTACCGACGTCCTCGAGCCCAACCGAAGGGAGAAATGGATCTAGCTCACCGTCGCCTACCTATTGGTGGTCCAGGGTTCGACGGAGGCCCTGGTTCACCGGCGATGAGGTGGCTATGGCGGAGCTATTTCGGGAGGCTGATGAACTAGGTGCCACGGGCGTGGATTAGCTCGGGGAGGTGACGGGGAAGCTCCCTAAGGTTGCTAGGATCACGAAGGAGGTGAAAGGAGCACCAGAACTGGCCCGTAGCCCGAGATCGACGGAGCTCCGAAGCGGCAGGGCCTCGGTCGATATCGAGCACAGGAGCTCGCTGTGCTCAAATGGAGAGGCAAGGGGTGGAATTTGGGCATTGGAGAGGTGGCACAGAGGTGCTGGAGAGAGGGGAGGCCTAGTTATAGGCTCCCGACGGTGTACCGAGCCGGTTGTGCTAGTGGTTTCACCGCTGCTCGCAGGAGGGGCAGTGAGTGCACGAGGTCGAAACCATGGTATGCGGACGTGGTTTAGGACCTGCGTAACCCACTGAGAGGGAGAGAGAGCGAGGAGGAGCGTGCACACGTGGCCATGGTCTTCGGGTTGGTTCTCGCGCACGTGGGCATGCGTCGCTCTGGTCAACAGAGCGAGGGAGGAGGGTTTCGAGCTGCCCTGATACACAGAGCTTGTCGGGGACTCGAATGAGCATGAGGGGCGGCTCGAACCGGGCAGGCTGGCCACCTTTGCTTTGGGTGCGCTCAACAGCATGCCCAGGGCACAGTTTTGGCATGCCGCGGCATGCTGGCACGCTCTGGGGCGCTTTGGCCCTGTTTGGGATGTCCTGGGGCTTGGACTGAAGATGCTTAGCCGTTTGGGAGCCGAAGGGTTCGCTGCTGGCTATGGGGAGAGAGGAAAGGAGAGATGCCCGCATTGGCTCAGATCTTAGAATGAGGATTTTGGGGCCTTTTGCTCGGATTCAAAGAGGGGCCACTCTCCTGTAGTTGGGGGGTGGTTCTGGCTGCTTGGTCAAAGTGTTTGGAGGGAAGAGCTTAAGTGTGGAGTGGGGTAGGGGCTGATTTGCTAATATGGCAAAAGGTGTTCGACAGGTGTTTGGGACAGAAACACCTCACCACTGGTGGTGAGAGTTAACAGGATTAACTTTGATGAAAAAATAAGACACTCCACCAAATTTGAGCCTCATTGAACAAGTTTGGCAATGCATACATGAAATCACCCCTAAATGGCAGATCTGTCCCTTCCAAAGGGAATGTGGGTAGATTACCTCCTGCGAATCCCATTTTAGGCACAGACTCCTCATTTGGGGTGTTGAACACTCGTGCAAAGTTTCAACCCATTTGGATAAACTTTGCAATGTAGAGATGTTTCAACTTGGTTGTGGACACACAGGGTTTTAGGATTATTTAGTGAACCAAATCTTCTTGGAATGAAGTGAAACTTGATGTGGCCACTAAATATAGCTTGGGAAGGTTGCTGGAATTTGATTGGATTTATTGGAAGTATTTCCTTTGGAAATATTCCAAAAGATCAAAACAGACATAATGGTTTACAAGGTTTTGCTCAAATATTTTGAATACAACCAGGGGTTGAAAATCTTATGTATGGAAAATATATGTCCTCTGAGTATCTCCAAATTTTCTCAGATTTTTCTAAGGCAGAAAAGTAATTTTCCATATAGGAATATCATTTCTGGCCTCAGAAATGGACATGCAAACAAAATAGGAAAATAATTTATAAAATAATTATTTATGGTTTTGGAGAGTTAAAATAGTTTTATAACCAGATCACCATCTTTCGGTGAAAGCACTCCCTTTGTATCAAGGACTTGCAGTGCAACTCAAAGCAAGGTTTTGAAATAGTCAAAAATAAGAAAAAATAATTTTGGGAATATTTATGTTATGAAAAATATGGTTTTTGATACCACTCAATCAAGCATACAAGCATACAATGACAACCGTGACACTCACAACATTGGGTTTTGAAAAGTTTAATAAACTCAAAATTTGAAATTAGGAGAAAGTGAGGACAAAACAGGGTGTGACAACATACTAGATTATTTCCAAGTTTTTGTGGAATTTTTAAAAGAAGTTATCAAATGGTTGCAGTTCAAATCAGGCCTTTAAAGAATCCAGAAGTAATTTTTTGAATAAATGAGTCCTAAGAAAATATTTATCAGAATTCCTTCATTTGATTTGGAAATAATTGGAAAAATATTTGAGGCAAACACTCAAGTCAAAGAACATCTCTCAAAAACTCCTACTTAGGAAAGAGATGTTTTTATAAAATAAAGCAAAGAAGGGATCTAAAAACAACAGAAACCCCAAAAAACAAAATTAACATAACCATGGCCAATTTTAAATAAATAAAATCATGGTCAAAATTTTGGGATGTTACAAACTCTAACCCCCTTAACAAAATCTCGTCCTCGAGATTTGTTAGGGATGTTGCAAAATATAAACTCCTACCACACTACAGTATCTACACAAAAATAACGAGATTATAGTAAAACCGATAATTGGTGCAACTATGGCGTGGTACTGGTGCTACAGAAAAATTCTATGGTTGGGAAATCGAGGCGTTTCTACGAATGGCTATGACAAAATTTTCAAAAAAGGGAAATTTCCCATTTCTGAATTGCGCTTGCCGTACCCGAGTGCACAGTGCTCTCTCTCGCTGACAGGTGGAAGCAAGGCCCATTGTGAGTCTCTTCTTCTTCCACCGGCTCTCTTCTCTTCTCTCTCTCACGCGCTTTCCGCTGCTTTCTCCACTCGCCGCGTTTAGCGCATAGGCGTCTAGGGACGTACCATGGTAGTGTACGGCGTGCTTAGCTGCCGGTGCAACGGGCACTCGTCGCGGGCCAGCGCTTTGTCGGCACTGCTCGCGGATTCGTCTCCGAACACCGGCGATCGAGCGACGAGTGGCGCTGGTGGACTGCGTCCATCTCACACCGAACTCGGGCTATAAAACGACCGCGTCGTTCTGTCCTCTACCTCACACCCGGCCTCACTCCTCCTACTTCCTTCTCCTCTTCCTCTCTGTTTGCAGGATCTCGAAGCGAGGCTCCAATGGCGGATGAGCATCCGGGGAGGCTGATAATCCTGCTGGCTGGAGGAATGGCGGTGTTGATCGGGTTCTCAGTGCTCCTATGCGTGATGATCCAGGATGATCGTTGCGATGCTGCTCCTCGAGTGTTGGATCTCCGCAGTGACGTGAATACGAAGACTAGGCGCACGCAAAATGCATGGGTGGTTGTTGGCACTCTGCAACAATAAAAACACCCACAATTTATTCCTCTCAAAAAAACCGTGGTGCTATCGAGGCGATTAGCTAGTTGTTAGGTGTGTGCGGTTCTGCCTTTAGTGCATTGGCAGAGTAAGTGTGGTTGTGAGCCGGTTGGCACGCAAATAAAATCCTTGTTGGAAAAGTTTTGCTGCAATAGTTTTTATTAAAAAATTTATCAGACAAAGGATTGCCCTAAGGAAAAAAAATCCAAGGCAATTCGCAGCAATCACACAACTGAAATATAACATAAGCATGTAATAATTTACAAGGTAAGGCACAACCATCACATCGCACAATCATATACTAGACTAGGAGATACAAACAAAGCGCTCATGGAACACGTAAAAATCTAACGGCCATGAGGGAATATTCCTTGCAGTGGAATATCTACTTCGTCTTCAGGGGCGAGCGGTTGGAGGACTCATAGAATGCGTCCTGTCGGGTCTATCCTCAGGGGTTCGCCAATGGCGATTTGAGGGTTTTGGGCAGCAAGGATATGGAGGAAATCCATCACGTGTTGTGTCAAGCGTTCTTGAGCGATAACACACTGCACGAGCCTGATCAACACGAGGTCTCTCTCTGCAGGGTGCCTGGAAAAGACGTCACTCCTCTAGGCGCTGCACGGCTCGGAAAATAACAGTACCCCTTTCACTGGCATATGATACTGCAAATCGAAGGCGGGTAATCGCTTCGTAGCAACAACCTCTATGGCCATTTTCAAGGTAGGCATAGATTTTCCGCTAAAGCAGACTTTCGTGGGGTCTTGGTTAGGGTCCAATGGGAAAATGTGCACAACTGCCCAATATTTGGAGGTAGTGGAAGTGGTCCTCAACTTGAACAACTCGTACTGGAGTGGAAGGGAAGAACCCATGGTATTGCGGGTAAAATCCCACTATATCTTAACAAAACTGCCCAGAGTTGCATCCGAAATTCTGAAGTAACTCCCTTGGGGTAGCATGGCAAAAGGTTGTGACTGTGGTGCATGAGGTGAGGGAGGCTGGGAAAAGTCACTGGGTGACTCTTATATAGGGTGGGGTTAGGGTGCAAGCCTTGGGTGGGTCTTGGTGGTTGGTTCCGCTCTAACTTGGTTCGGTCAAGGCCACAAATAATAGTCCACAAAATGTGACATAATACTGTGGTGGTCGGTTGGGAATCGGCTTCTCGTGATTACTTCCAACTATAAGCTATACGACCAACAACACACAGACATGGCTATCGGCGGTACTTAATAAAATTACGGTACAAGAACAACTTGCCCATTTATTTTATGATAATACCAGCTCATACATAACACGCAAGGGAACACTAAGGTGGGGTTATGGCTTAGTCTACTTCGTTTACATCTAGGTGGGCGGGTCTTGCGGACGTCGAGTTTGCTGGAACCATGAAGTCACGGTTTCTCGGGGAAGAAGGCGGGGCTACAAGGCTTGGGTTGCGGTGGTGTCCATTGCGGGGTGCTGTGGCTACTGTTCCGTTGGAGGAAATCCGCAAAATGCGGTGAAGCTCCTCAGGGGAGATAGGCACATGATTCGGTTCAGCAGCTGGGATAGACCTTAGGAGCTCAATCGGTCTCCCAAACAACACTACAGGGTCGCTGGCATCGGGCTCCACTTCTCTCCTCCTTGGGTCAAGACGAGCCATCTCTTCACGAGCTGCAAGCAGGTCGAGGGTGACCTGGTCGTACAGTGCCTATTGCGCTCTCAGGTAGCGCACGAGGTGCAACATGGCGGGGTTAGTCTCATGGTCTCCGCTGGCGACTTGGAGTGGCCTACCATAACCTTCATGGCTAGGGTAGTAGTAGAACGAGCGATGGAGATAGGTGTCAGAGTTGAACTATTGCCTCTCGAGCTGCTAGCTGGATGGCTTCAGGATCGTAGGAAGTTGTCCTTCCGGTGAACCGATGGGGACGCTCTTGGGTGATACTCCTACCGTAGATGTGTATCATGGCCCAGAAGTGACGGATGGCATCACTCATGTGCTCTTGGTATACAACATACTCCGGAGGCTCTTCCATGGCAAAGACACGACGGGTTAGGTTGTCCAGGATGGCTACAAAACCTCCTTGGTCCGCAACAGTGGTCTCATTGTGAACAATGGGCCTGGCATCTTGGGAGGTGGTAGTGGCTGCGATGTGATGTGTTGTCTAATTGTTCCCTTTATAGAAAAGGAAAATGGAGTCTTCCCTCGCAAGATTACGAAAAAGGACAACTTGGTCGCTGGTCACTCGCGTGTGACCACATGGCTAGTCTAATAGGTTAGGCACCGACGGCCGAAAGGTGTTGGCGAACACTATTTGGGCTACTTGTTAGGTTACGCTTGTCTGGGTGGTTACCTAGGGTTTATTGACCCGACTAAGATAGGATTAGCCAATGGTCAGCCTGGCTCTAATACAAATGTTGTCAGCACCGGATTTTCGGGCAATTCAATTTCCCTTCAAAATGGCCCTTGTACATGCCAGCCCGAGGAATACTATTAGCTGGTGCACAAATCCTTGATACAATTGTCCAAGCAAAAATACAAGATTGAGGTACAAGACCAAGGTTGTCCATGGACTACATCAAAAGGGTTTCTACTGGTTGATGGTGGAAGCGGTTCGGGGATCTCCAGCGTCTATGGGACTCCACTTCCCACAGGAACAGCTGACCTGGATAATTCTTATCTCACGCAACCATTGTCTTCGGTGCCTAGGTTCCGGGTTTACCGTCAGGTTCCTCCTCTCCAAGCACGTAATCTGGCCAAGACAATAGCCAGGGACAAGCGAGTGAATAATTTGAATGTACTCGCAAACATCATGAAAACAAACATAAATTGGCAGGGGTTAATATGCACTTGCAACAATACCACAATATTCTGTCAACCATAGTATACTTCCCAAGTAGTAGTAATGGAAATTTTATCATACTGAGAAAGTAATAAGCAATTAATAAGAGTAGGCTTAATGAATGTGATATAAAACATGCCCCCATTGGGCGTCTGAGCGACATCATAGACATGGCTTGAATAAAATAATAACTAGCATGCCACAGTTGGGTGTTTAAGTGATGCCACATAAAGGGCTTATATGAAATAATAAACATGCCGCAGTCGGGCGTGTAAGCGACACCACAAAAAGGGCTTATAGGAAATAATAAACATGCTGCAGTCGGGCGTCTAAGCGACACCACATAAAGTACTTATATGAAATAATAAACATGCCGCAATCAGGCATCTAATAGACACCACATAAAGGGCTTATATGAAATAATAAACATGTCGCAGTCGGGCATCTAAGCGACACCACATAAAGGGCTTATATGAAATAATAAACATGCCGCAGTCGGGCGTCTAAGAGACACCACATAAAGGGCTTATATGAAATAATAAACATGCCGCAGTGGGGCGTGTAAGCGACACCACATAAAGGGCTTGTAAGACACAATAATAAATAATTAATATCCAGGAGGTAGAACCGTCCCAGGGAAATTCAACAGTCATAATCATAGGGGTTAGTCCACAGTAAGATAATATTTATGATCATCCACCATATTTCCTGATTAGTCTTACAATTTCTTAACGTCCTCCGAAGACCGACACTTTACTAGTCAACCAGTCGTCCTTGACCATGGACGCATCTACTAGAATAGTTTTGACTCTACACAGGGTGTACTCTTTACCCACAACCCACATGTCTCAATAGTCACTGGGATTAATCCCGCGTACAGTATTTGAGAAGCAAACACTCAGAACCAGTACACACCCATTTTTCTCCCGCGAAGACCGATATCACTTGTACTACGCTTCCAGAGAAAAACCATAAAACGGGGAGGCTCCAACCTCGACTAGCATGGGATCAAATTTATACCGCGCGCTACAAGGGGACAGATCTTCCCCTCTCGGTCCCATACCGAAAACACCCATGCCCCCTGACCGGATGACTGGATTTAGTCCAGTGCCCCGGATACCTTCATCCTGGTCCATCTACTTGGTGTGTACCTGGTAATAAGTTTACTACCCACTGAACCATATTCCCTTTCAGGAAGACGTGTGGCAGCACGAATGGGTAAGCTGACATACTGAAGACTCGATCTACGGTCGACTCAGGAGGTTTAAGTTATTCCCTACAAGATTAGCATAATCAAAGTGTTTTATCACCGTAGACAGGGTCACTACCTGTCGTACCCCAACATGCCTCATTTACCACTCTCGTCCCATGAGATGTCAGTCCCAAAGTCCTATCTCCATGAGACACCCACTCTCTTCGGATCCCATCCGGTAGACATGTGTGGCAGGAAGGTGTGGCTGCTATCCCATGCATCTCAATCATGCAATAATTGTACTTTCAATTCATAGGGCCACATGCATGCTTATCACATGAAATACCAACATTTATTTAACATAACCATAATTCAATTCATAGGGCCACATGCATGCTTATCACATGAAATACCAACATTTATTTAACATAACCATAATGTTTTCTTCATCCAGCAACCCACACACAACCAAAATATATCAAGGTTCAGAATGCTTGCCTTCAATGTGTACGCAGGTGAGGGGCACATCAAAACTTTTGAAAGTTTGATCTTTCTTCAAATTCCTATTTAGAAGAAATGTTCAAATCAACATTCAATACAAACAACATTCACAAGTTGGTTGGAGATTTTTTAAATAAGTAGTAAAATAAACTGGGTGAAATTTGAAAGAGTGAGAAAAAGAATCAACTCATTTGGACTATTATTCTAAAAGATGTGGACAGTCAAACTTTGGTTAAAAATTAGTTTTTGAAAAAATAAGCGAGAAAAGGAAAAACGGGTCGGAACCACAGTATGCGGACGTGGTTTAGGACCTGCGTGACCCACTGAGAGGGAGAGAGAGCAAGGAGGAGCGTGCACACATGGCCATGGTCTTCTGGTTGGATCTGGCGTGCGTGGGCACGCGTCGCTCCGGTCAACAGAGCGAGGGAGGAGGGCCTGGAGCTGCCCTGATACAAAGAGATGGCCGGGGACTAGAATGGGCATCAGGGGAGGCTCGAACCGGTCAGGCTGGCCACCTTTGCTTCGGGTGCGCCCAACAGCGTGCCCAGAGCACAGTTTTGTCATGCCACGGCATGCTGGCGCGCTGGGGCGCGTTGGCCGTGTCTGGGATGTCCTGGGCTTGGACTAAAGTTGCTTAGCCGTTTGGGAGCCGAGGGGTTCGCTGCTGGCCATGGGGAGAGAGGAAATGAGAGATACCAGCATTGGCTCAGATCTTAGAATGAGGATTTTGGGGCCTTCTGCTTGGATTCAAAGTGGGGCCACTCTCCTGCATTTGGGGAGTGGTTCTAGCTGCTTGGTCAAAGTGTTTGGAGGGAAGAGCTTAAGTGTGGGATGGGGTAGGGGCTGATTTGCTAATATGGCAAAAGGTGTTCGACAGGTGTTTGGGACTGCAACACCTCACCACTCGTGGTGAGAGCTAACACGATTAACTTTGATGAAGAAATAAGATACTCCACCAAATTTGAGCCTCATTGAACAAGTTTGGCAATGCAAGCTTGAAATCACCCCCAAATGGCAGATCTGTCCCTTCCAAAGGGAATGTGGGTAGATTACCTCCCGCGAATCCCATTTTAGGCACAGACTCCTCATTTGGGGTGTTGAACACTCCTGCAAAGTTTCAACCCATTTGGATAAACTTTGCAATGTAGAGATGCTTCAACTTGGTTCTGGACAGAGAGGGTTTTAGGTTTATTTAGTGAACCAAATCTTCTTGGAATGAAGTGAAACTTGATGTGGCCACTAAATATAGCTTGGGATGGTTGCTGGAATTTTATTGGAAATATTTCCTTTGGAAATATTCTAAAAGATCAAAACAGACAGAATGGGTTTACAAGGTTTTGCTCAAATATTTTGAATATAATCGGGGGTTGAAAATCTTATGTATGGAAAATGTATGTCCTGTGAGTATCTCCAAATTTTCTTAGATTTTCTAAGGCAGAAAAGTAATTTTCCATATAGGAATATCATTTCTGGCCTCAGAAATGGACATGCAAATAAAATAGGAAAATAATTTATAAAATAATTATTTTATGGTTTTGGAGAGTTAAAATAGTTTTCTAACCAGATCACCATCTTTCGGTGAAAGCACTCCCTTTCTATCAAGGACTTGCAGTGCAACCTAAAGCAAGGTTTTCAAATAGTCAAAAATAAGAAAAAACAATTTTGGGAATATTTATGTTATAAAAAATATAATTTTTGATACCACTCAATCAAGCATACAAGCATACAATGACAACCATGGAACTCACAACATTGGTTTTTGAAAAGTTTTAATAAACTCAGATTTTGAAATTACGGAGAAAGTGAGGTCAAAACAGGGTGTGACAATATACTAGATTATTTCCTAGTTTTTGTGGATTTTTTAAAAGAAGTTATCAAATGGTTGAAGTTCAAATCAGGACTTTAAAGAATTTGGAAGTAAATTTTTGAATAAATGAGACCTAACAAAATATTTTTTAAAATACCTTCATTTGATTTGTAAATAATTGGAAAAATATTTGAGGTGAACACTCAAGTCAAATAATATCTTTCAGAAACTCCTACTTAGGAAAGAGATCTTTTTATAAAATAAAGCAAATAAGGGATCTGAAAACAACATAAAACTCAAAAATAAAAATTTAAAATAACTATGGCCAATTTGAAATAAGTAAAATCATGGTCAAAATTTTGGGATGTTACACCAAACCACATACCACCAAGGTATGTGACCTTTGGTGACAACTCCAAGGGTAAGGTACTAGGTCTTGGTAAGGTTTCCATATCTCATGATACTTCCATTCAAAATGTCATGCTTGTTGAATCTCTCGGCTACAATCTTCTTTCGGTATCTAGACTAGTAGACTTTGGTTTCAATGTGCTATTTAGGGAAGATGACTGCCAAGTGTTTCGGTGTGATAATCATAACGTGGTCTTCACTAGTTTTCGTAGAGGTGATCTATACATTGTCGATTTCACTAAAAAATCCAGACCCCGTACATGTCTTATTGCAAAATCTTCTAAAGGTTGGTTATGCCATATAAGGTTAAGACATGTTGGTATGCGTAACCTTGACATGCTTATCAAAGATGATCATATTCTTGGTGTTAAAAATGTTATCTTTGACAAAGATAGACTTTGTAGTGCTTGTAAACAAGGAAAGCAACTCGGTGGAAGTTATTTCGTGAAGAACATGATGACTACAAGAAGGCCACTCGAGCTGCTACACATGGATCTCTTTGGTCCGAATGCTTACAAGAGCCTCGATGGAAATTCTTATGGTTTAGGCATTGTTGATGATTTTCCTGTTTTACACGGGCATTCCTTCTTGAGGATAATTCACGGATACAAAAAATCTTCAAGAACTTTGCTCGGAAATCCCAAAATCAATTTGAAGTGAAGATGAAGAAAGTTCAGAGCGACAACAGAATGGAGTTAAAGAACACAAATGTGGGTACTTTTCTTGACGATGAAGGTATCTCACATGAGTTCTCGACGACGTACACACTAAGGGAGTCCTGGACTAAGGGGTCCTCGGGGCGCCGTCCCATGGACCGGATCATCAACGTTCGGATAGTTGATGACTTCGTACGAAGTAAGGAAGGCACCGAGGATTGTCGTGGACTCTAAGATTAGAAAGATTGGTTGGTTCATCTATTACCGATTATAGTCGGTACCTTGTAAACCCTATGTACCCAAGTATCTATATAAACCAGGGACCCCTATCCGTATAGAGGAGGCTGAATCATCTAGGGTTTAGCACATACGATCTCGAGGTAGATCAACTATGTAATCATCTTCATCAATATAATCAAGAAGGACATAGGACATAGGGTATTACCTACATAGGAGGGCCCGGACCTAGGTAAACTGCTATCTCCCCTCTCTTCCTGCAACCCATCTGTCGTGGGTATAAGTCTGACAGTAGATGTGTAGGGTACAAAAGGATGGGCAGAGCCTTAGCTACGGCGAGGTTGTATGAGTTCAGGCCCCTCTGCGGTGGAGGTAATAGCCCTACGTCTCAGTGCTCTGGGAGCTTGTTGTCGAGTGGAATATAGAATACAAATGAGTTACTAACCCTTGCACCAGTGGGGGAGGGTGGCTTATATAGAGTGCGCTGCCCTCCACAACGGTTGGTGCACAGGGGTGGAATATTGGCGAATAAATGCCTACATTACAGGTAACGTACGCCTTAAATGCTAATAAAAGCACATGGAAACGTATGACCGTTTCCCTCCAGGGGGGTTATGACGCACAGAGTGGAATCCAGTCGGTTAGTTCGATACGCTCCGAATGCTAGCCTCCGACAGGATGGTCGAGGATCTGTTACCGATTGGATGAAAGGAATTCCTTAGTTCAGTCGGAACTGACCAAGGGCCTTGTCCCTTATGGGGGGTAGTCCTTGGGTAGGACCCACGGGGCAGGCCTATGACCCTACCCTAGGGCTATAACCCCATCATTAGTCCCCGAATGGATTGGGGTTGGAACGACGAAGCGATGCTTGAAGTTTGGATCCGACTGAAACGGATATGACTTTGGCGTTGCTTGCCTCGATCCATTTTATCTTTTCTGACCAACGATCCGAGTGGAAGTACTTGTGGAACAAATTGTCGGAAACCGAGTGCTTTCGTGGTATCTTCTCACGTGACCAGTCAACTGACAGTAGCGGATTTTCTGGGATCCTCAAATTTCGGTTACTGCGCGCTCAGCGGGGATGACGACATCGTGCTCGAGTAGCGCCTGACGCCTCGAATCCCGCTCCTTCATCTTCTCCACTGATATCGCCGCGGTCGGTCGGTGGATAAGATTTCGGGGCCACTTGCCAGCGACCCAGTCGGGACCTTACTTAAATCCCAGGGGCTAGGGTTTTTTCGTTACGCTCGCCGGATCTTTTGCCTTTGCTTGCTCCGTCCCTCTCGCCACCTCCTGCGCATCCCAACTCCTTCCACCTCCTTTCTCTCCGCGGATCCTCAGCTTCCGCCATGACCAAGGGTCAGACCAGCAAGATGGAGGCGAGGAAGAAGAAGGGGAAGGCGGCGGCTCCTGCTCAGCAGCGGCAGCGAGCGTTACCGGCGGGGTGGATCCAAGGGGACTTCCTCCCCTCCACGGTGACGGAGGGGGATCTGCTGGAGCAGGTGGAGCACGGGATGATCGTGCACAAGTCGTGGAGATTGCCGGCGGAGAATGAGATCGAGCCGGCGCCCCGGGAGGGGGAGCGCGTCCTGCTGCTCAGCCACGTATATCGAGGTTTTCCCTGCCCCCACACCCTTTCTTCAAGGGTATAATGAACCACTTTGGGGCGCAGTTTCACCACTTTCCCCCGAATGCTATAGCTCATCTCTCTGCTTTCATAGTCCTGTGCGAGTGCTTCATCGGCTGTCCTCCCCATTGGGGGCTTTTCAAACATATCTTTTCTGCTAGATCCCAAACTATCAAACGACTTCACTAGTCGGATGATAAGACACACGTTCTCCAGCTCTGCGGGGGCTTAGGCTTCCAGAAGAAGAGTAGAAGTAGTTATCCTGCTCTTCAGCTGAGTGAGTCGATTAGGAACTGGCAGTCGACATGGTTCTACTGCCAGGACGTCGCTTGCCCGAATGCCACGACAGGGTTGCCTCCCTTTAGCTTAGATCGACCAGCTCCGCCTAAGAAACTTGCGCTCACGAAGGCAGAGAAGACCGATATCCAGCCTCTGGTCGGCGCACTCGTAGATGTCATCAGGAGGGGGGTCACCGGCATAGATTTGCTGGAGGTTTTCCTCGGTCGGCGCATCCAACCGCTGCAGGCTCGCGACCACGCCATGTGGCACTACACGGGGCCCGAAGACTCCACTCGGACTATCGTCTTGGGCGTGACCGAGGAGAAGGTGGCGTCGTGGGTGCTTCAGATCACAGGCGCCTGCGAGAATCCCAAAGGGTCCCGACGAGTGAGGGCTTTCAGCGCGGACAACCCTCCTCCGAACGCGGTGAGTACACTTTGCCGAGTGCACGTAACTGTCTTGGTTTCATCGCTTGCTTGAATCTCTGTGTGATGTCTGATGTCGCCGACTGTATTTTATGCAGAAGTGGACCAACTGGTTCTCCCTGTCTCGAACGGGAACCCGGCCGAGGAGGAGGAGGAGGAGGGCAGCCAGGAAGGCAGTGTGGAGAGCGTCGAGTACGTCTCCGACAGTGGGGAGACGGAGGAGCAATCCAGTGAAGAAGAAGAGGAAGACGAAGAGCAGGACTCGCCACCCCTGCCGCCAGAGCATCGAACCAAGCGCCGACATGAACCTGCAGCTCCCTCGGCTCCTCCAGCATCCTCGAGTGCTCCGCCAACCGCTCCTACGGTTCCAAGTGCCTCGTCAACCGTTCCCGGGGGTCCGAGTGCTCAGAGCGCCAAGAGGACCAGGGATGCTGCTACTGAACTTGCGGGTCAGTCTTCCAAAGTGGCCAAACCGAGCGGATCTAAACCTCGGAAGGCTTTGCCGCGGATGAGGGTTACCATTCCCGTCACCTCGACGTAAGTATATAGTTCTTCTAATTTCTTCTGATATTCGATTGGACTCCTGTTTATTGGTCGAATGAATTTCACTCGATAGAGTTGCTACTTCTGCCACCTCTCCGGCACGCCAGGGGGATGACCCCATGGACACGGACAACGTCGTCTCGTCCCAGCCAGGTGCGTTGTAGCGATTCCGAGAGTTTTATATTATTGCACCGCGAATTCTGTCTTCGGTCTTGCCCCTTTCTTTTTCTGAGATCTCGCACCGTTCGGTCTGGCAAGGGCGATTTATGTGGATGAGGGTGACCAGGGGAGACCTGAGCAAGCTGCGGAGCCTGTCCTTGAGGCTGTTCCGCCAGTTACTGCTCTCGCCGCGGACGGGCCGCCGACTGAGGTGATGCCGCCGACTGAAACGACGCTGGTTGGTGCTGAACCGACTGGAGCGGGTCTTGGGATGCCTAAGGAGCTTCCAACGATGCCAGGCCCGTCAAATGTTGAGTTCAACGTCCAGCGCCTCCCGGAGGATCAGGTGGGAGCGGCCCAGGGGGCCATGATGCAAGCGGAGCTGATGGCGGGAGAAGCCAAGAAAGCCTACGACTCCATCGCATCCCTGTACCAGCGAAGCTTGGAGCTGCGGGACGATATCCGAGTAAGTGGGCTAGTAAGTATTTACTTTTCTCTTGTAACCCACTGGGTGTGCTTGGATACCGTATGATGTGTGCAATGGGTTCACTCTGAGTGAACCCAGTGGGTGTAGTCCCTGAGACTTCTGTCGAGTGCTTGCACCGGCAGTTGTCCTTATGCATATTGTCTTTGACTTTGTCAAACCCGTAAATAATATGGTCGACTGCTAACAGTTGGGGCACTCGGAGTGCACCTACTTTAAGAGTCCCCGAGAGTAATTTTACTCAGGTCGGGTAGTATTAGCCTCGTAGGCGTAGGTGTTGTCATGTATCTCAATAGGGCGGACCTGTTTGAGGTTCATGCCAGTGGGGTCACTCTCAGTGAACCCACTGGGTGTAGTCCACGAGACCGCTGTCGACTGCTTGCGTCGGCAGGGGTCTGAAGAACTTAGACTTTTTATTGTTGGATTTGTCTGATCGTCTCTTGGTGCTGGCTGGCAGAAAACTTGTGAGACGGGGACAGCATACGAGACTCTTAGGGCCGAAAAGGTTCAGTTTGCTGGTGAGCGGGATGCGGCACTGGTTGCAATGGCTGGTATGAAGGACGTTCTGGCGGAACGAGAGAAGTCGTTGGAGGAGGCCCGTGAAGCGAACAAGGCACTGACTGCTGAAGTTGAGAAGATGAAGGCGCATAGGACTGAGCTGATGGGGCAAATGAATGTGCTGAACAAGCGGTGTATAGCGCAGGAAAAGTACGTCAGCGACTGGGCCCGGCAGATGGTAATGCGTCTGGGTGGTAAGTCCTGTTTTTCCGAGTGCTTGTGGTATTTGCGTTACACTCGGCGCTTATTGTTTGCTTGTACTTTGTTTGCAGACTTTTGCATGGACGCTGAAGCTGAAGCAGTTGACGTGGAGCGGTCGATTCGCGAGAACATTCCACTTGGCGAGGACGCCAATCGAGATTTGCTCCGAGTGCACATTCGCGTGGGCAAAGTTGGTCCTTTCATCGGTCGACTGAGAGAAGTCGTCGGCCGGATCGACAAGGAGCTTTGGCCCGAAGATGAGTCGCGGCATGAGATGGAAAACTTGATGACTCGACTGGAGGAGGTCCCAAACCGAGTGCAGTCATGGAAGAAATCTGCGGCTCGCTATGGTGCAGACGTTGCCCTGTCCCTGGTCCGAGTGCATTGCAAGGAGGTGCGTGAAGAGAAGCTGAAAGCGTTGAAGGTCGCCAACACGAAGAAACTTCGATTCGAAGACTTCATGGAAACCTTCCTTGAGAGTGCCACCCGCATCGCCGACGGGATCGACTTGGACACATTCGTGGAACCCTCCAGTCCTGGCGCCAATCCGGACGACGCTTAAGAAAACTTTTACCTCGGTATGCCGAGTGTTGGTTGTAAGAAACCTTGGCCACTTCTGTTGGCCGCCACATTCTTGGTTCAATGCGGGTAAGCTTGATCCGCACCGAGTGAACTATCTTTAGGTGAACTTCGAATTTGAATCAAATCATTTGCTCTTTTGTTGCAATTTTGGCTCAAGTTTTTGTTTGGCGTTTCTTGGTGAAGCCAATGGCAAACATGCGAAGCATGTAAGTGTCAGTTGCCGTGACATCTGCATAAGCCTCTCTGAAGGTCTTGCGGAGTCTCCGAGTGGATCTGTAGGATACAGTCGAAGGTAATAGAATACTTAGGCGACTCATGATCGCGGCTAAGTTGTCGAGTGCGACAGACAAGCCGCAGTCGGAACGAGTTGGAATTCATGTAATTGTCAGTGGTCTTGACATCCACATGAGCTTCAATGAGGGTCTGCTGAGTCTCCGAGTGGATCTGTAGGGTACACTCGAAGGCAATAGAGTACTTAGGCGATTCATGAGCGCGGCTAAGTCGTCGAGTGCGTCGGACAGGCCTCACTCGGAGCGAGTTGGTACTCATGTAATTGTCAGTGGTCTTGACATCCACATGAGCCTCAATGAGGGTCTGCTACTCATGTAATTGTCAGTGGTATTGACATCTACATGAGCCTCAATGAGGGTCTGCTACTCATGTAATTATTAGTGGTCTTGACATCTACATGAGTCTCAATGAGGGTCTGCTGAGTCCCCGAGTGTATCTGTAGGATACAGTCGCAGGAAGCTTTCCCATTAAAGAGATTCTTGATCGCAGTTAGGTCTTCGAGTGTGACGAGTAGTGCACGCTCGGAGGAAATTTGTACTGAGGCGATTCTAGATCGCGGCTCGGTCCTCGAGAGCTACGTTTAGTACACACTCGGAGAAAGTTATTACTTAGATGATTCGTGATCGCAGCTAAGTCTCCGAGTGCGATGTTTAGTGCACACTCGGAGAAAGTTAGTACTTAGGCGATTCATGATCGCAGCGAAGTCCCCGAGTGCGACGTTCAGTGCACACTTGGAGAAAGTTAGTACTTAGGCGATTCGTGATCGCAGCTAAGTCCCCGAGTGCGACGTTTAGTGCACACTCGTAGAAAGTTAGTACTTAGGCGATTCGTGATCGCAGCTAAGTCCCCGAGTGCGACGTTTGGTGCACACTCGGAGAAAGTTAGTACTTAGGCGATTCGTGATCGCAGCTAAGTCCCCGAGTGCGACGTTTAGTGCACACCCGGAGAAAGTTAGTACTTAGGCGATTCTGGATCGCAGCTAAGTCCCCGAGTACGACGTTTAGTGTACACTCGGAGAAAGTTAGTACTTAGGCGATTCTGGATCGCAGCTAAGTCCCCGAGTGCGACGTTTAGTGCACACTCGGAGAAAGTTAGTACTTTGGCGATTCTGGATCGCAGCTAAGTTTTTTTAGACCCGAGTTTGTGACCGCGGAAGAATTTTGAATCTGCAAAAGCTCAATCTGCTTTATATTACTTCACCAATACTTGTTCTTTACATTGCTTCAGTCGACGGTCATGTGTAGAAGCGCTTCAGGAGATCACCATTCCATGCTCGCGGCTCGTCTGTCTCCCTGTCGATGTTGTAGAGTATGTATGCTCCGTTGTTCAGCACCTTGGAGATGATGAAGGGTCCTTCCCAAGCAGGAGCCAACTTGTGAGGTCTTTGCTGATCCACTCGAAGCACCAGGTCGCCTGCTTGGAATGTGCGACTCCTGACGTGTCGCGCGTGAAAGCGCCGCAAATCTTGTTGATAAATGGTTGAGCGAGTCAGTGCCATCTCCCGCTCCTCCTCTAGAAGGTCCACTCCGTCTTGCCTTGCCTGTTCTGCTTCAGCTTCGGAGAAGAGTTCGACTCGTGGAGCATTGTGGAGCAAGTCACTTGGAAGGACTGCTTCTTCTCCGTAAACGAGGAAGAACGGTGATCGCCCTGTAGATCTGTTCGGGGTTGTGCGGAGACCCCAAAGTACTGAAGGTAGCTCGGTGACCCATGCGCCAGCGGCATGTCCCACCTCTCGCAGGAGTCGGGGCTTCAAACCTTGCAGAATAAGTCCGTTTGCCCGCTCTGCTTGTCCGTTTGATTGAGGATGTGGTACGGAAGCAAAATCCACTCGGATACCTTGGCTTGCACAGAAACCTTTGAATCTGGCCGAGTCAAAGTTTTTTCCGTTGTCTGTGATTATGTTGTGAGGTACCCCGAATCGGGAGATGATATCCCTGACAAACTTGATGGCTGTTAGGGCGTCGAGCTTCTTGATGGGCTTGGCTTCAATCCATTTTCTGAACTTGTCGACTGCCACCAACAAATGTGTGTATCCTCCTTGGCCTGTCCTGAATAGACTGACTGTATCTAATCCCCATACTGCAAATGGCCACACAAGAGGGATTGTCTTCAACGCAGATGTTGGCTTGTGAGACTTGTTGGAGTAGAACTGACAGCCTTCACATCTGTCGACCATATCTTTGGCCATTTCGTTCGCCTGTAGCCAGAAGAAGCCAGCTCTGAATGCTTTGGCGATGATTGCTCTCAAAGAGGCGTGATGACCGCAGGTTCCCGAGTGAATTTCTTCCAGTATTAACTGTCCCTCCTCTGGGGAGATGCATCGTTGAAGAAAGCCTGAAACACTTTCTTTGTATAACTAACCATCAATGACGGTGAACGACTTCAACCTGCAGACTATCTGTCTGGCTTGGACTTCGTCTTCTGGTAATTCCTGCCTCATGATATATGCAATGATCGGCACAGTCCAATCGGGGATGACGGCAAGAATCTCCATGGCCAAATCAACCACAGCAGGTACGTCGACTTCAGTCGGATCTGTTGAGCTCTTTGGTTGTACTGGCTCCTCTGTGAAAGGATCTTCTTTGACTGAAGGAAGGTGGAGGTGCTCGAGGCAGACGTCACTCGGGACTGGTCTCCGAGTGGATCGAAGTTTTGCCAACTCATCAGCTGCTTGGTTCTTCAGTCGCGGAACATGGTGGAGCTCCAGACCTTCAAACTTCTTCTCAAGCTTCCTCACTGCATTGCAGTATGTCGTCATGGTGGGGTTCCTGACGTCCCACTCCTTCATCACTTGATTAACCACCAAATCTGAATCGCCATAGACCATCAGGTGACGGACGCCGAGTGCGATGGCCATACGCAGTCCATAAAGGAGAGCTTCATACTCTGCCTCATTGTTGGAGGAATCAAAGTGTATCTGCAGCACATACTTGAGTTTGTCGCCCTTTGGCGATACGATCACAACGCCAGCGCTGGAGCCATTCAACATCTTGGACCCATCAAAGAACATTGTCCAATGTGCCGAGTAGATGTGGGTCGGTTGCTGTTGTTCTACCCATTCTGCTATGAAGTCAGCCAGAGCTTGAGACTTTATAGCTTTCTTGGCCTCGAACTTAATATCGCAGTATAACATCTCCATTGCCCACTTCGCCACTTGGCCTGATGCGTCCCGATTGTGGAGGATTTCCGACAACGGGGCATTAGAAACAACAGACACCGAGTGGTCTTGGAAATAATGGGCTACCTTCTTCACAGTCATGTAAATCCCGTAGATAAGTTTTTGATAGTGGGGATACCTCTGCTTGGAAGGAGTGAGGACTTCGGAGACGTAATACACTGGCCGCTGAACTTTGTATGCTTTGCCTTCTTCTTCTCGTTCGACTGTAAGAACAGTGCTGATGACTTGATTTGTAGCCACGATATACAGAAGAAGGGGCTCTTTACTGAGCGGAGCAGTAAGAACCGGCTGGGTGGAAAGTAGGACTTTGAGGTCATCGAATGTGACTTGGGCTTCGTCTGTCCACTCGAAAGTATCTGATTTCTTCATGAGTCGGTACAGAGGAAGTGCTTTCTCGCCGAGTGACTGATGAACCTGCTCAAAGCCGCTAGGCAACCTGTGAGCCGTTGAACATCGTGTATTCTGACCGGCCTCTCCATTCGGATGATGGTTCCGATCGTTTCGGGGTTGACATCGATCCCTCGTTCGGAAACAAAGAAACCGAGTAACTTTCCCCTGGGAACGCCGAATGAACATTTGGCGGGGTTGAGCTTGATATCGTACCTACGAAGGTTGGCGAATGTTTCTACCAAGTCAGTCAGCAGGTCAGAACCTTTGCGTGACTTGACTACGATATCATCCATATACGCCTCCACATTCCGACCGATCTGGTCGAGGAGGCATTTTTGGATCATGCGCATAAAGGTAGCTCCTGCATTCTTCAAACCGAATGGCATAGTGATGTAGCAGAAGCACCCGAATGGGGTGATGAAGGCTGTTTTTAATTCATCGGGGCCATACAGTCGGATCTGATGATAGCCCGAGTAGGCATCAAGAAATGACAAACGTTCGCAGCCCGCAGTCGAATCAACAATTTGATCGATGCGGGGGAGCGGAAAATGGTCTTTCGGCCAGACCTTATTGAGGTGTTTGAAGTCGATGCACATTCGGAGCGACTTGTCCTTCTTGGGAACCATGACAACATTGGCGAGCCACTCGGAGTGGTGAACCTCGCGAATGAAGTTGGCTGCCAAAAGCTGGGCTACCTCTTCTCCGATTGCCTTCCTCTTGTGCAGGCGTTCTCGGACAGGCCGAGCGGTGGGATCTACATGCAGTCGGTGCTCAGCCAACTCCCTGGGTACTCCTGGCATGTCAGAGGGTTTCCATGCGAAGATGTCCCAGTTCTCACGGCGGAATTGGGTGAGCTCGGCTTCCTATTTAGGATCGAGGGTGGTGAAGATGTTTGTCGGGGCAGCAGTGTCGTCCGTCGGGTGGATGCTGACCTTCTTTGTCTCTCCCACCGACTGGAATGCAGACTCCGAAGCTGGCTTCTTCGAGCGCATCAAGTCAGCGGGGTCGACTGTTTTCTTGTACTCGTCGAGCTCGAGGACGGCCATCTGCTGGTCGGCGATTCTTGATCCCTGCTGCAGACATTCTTCGGCCCGCTGTCGATTGCCCGTGATGGTGATCACACCTTTCGGGCCTGGCATCTTCAGCTTTAGGTATACGTAACACGGACGGGCCATGAAACGCGCATACGCCGGGCGGCCCAGAATTGCGTGGTAAGCGCTCTGGAAGTCCACCACTTCGAACGTCAGCTTTTCCTTGCGGAAGTTCTTGTCGGAGCCGAAAACGACGTCCAACGCGATCTGACCGAGTGACTTGGCCTTCCGTCCAGGGACGACTCCATGGAACTGCAAGCTGCTCTCACTGAGTTTGGACATCGGAATGCCCATCCCCTTGAGAGTGTCGGCGTACATGATGTTTAAGCCGCTGCCGCCGTCCATGAGGACTTTGCGCAGTCGGACTCCTTCCACTACCGGGTCGACGACCAGAGCCTGTCTCCCAGGGGTGGGTACGTGTGCTGGATGATCTGTCTGGTCAAAGGTGATCGCAGTCTGAGACCATTTGAGGAACTTGGGGTTGGTAGGGGTGGCCATGTTCACCTCCCTGTTCACCAGCTTCAGTCGACTCTTGCTCTCAATGTCAGCAAAAGTCATCAGTGTTGCATGGACTTGGGGGAACGGATCCTCCTTATCCTCCTCATCCTGTTCATTGTCCTTTTCACTCGGTTGCCCTTCGCCGAACCCCTGGATTAGGAGGCGACACTGTCGAGTGGCATGCTTCAGATATATGGGGTTGCCCTCTTCATCCATCTTCGTATGAACCGTACATGGCTGGTCCAGGATGGGATTATTGAACTGCTTCTTCTTGGGGGTAAACTGAGCCTTCCCTTTGCCCTTGAACTTGGCATTGGTTACGGCTGCAGCTTCTGCCTGCGGAGTGGTCGGAGCTTTCTGCTTCTGCTTCCAAGTGTTACTCCCATCTCCATTGGCGACTGTCTTGTGCTTGCCGCTTCGGATGCGGTCCTCTTCTTCGCCATTTGCATGGCATGCTGCTATCTCCATCATCTTGCTCATGGAGATGTCACCTGTTCGGCCGAACTTTAGGTACAGATCCCTGTACCGCATGCCTGCCTTGAAGGTGCAGACTGCTTGATGCTCTGTTACGTTCTCCACCGTGTGGTAGAGGGTTGTCCAACGCTGAATGAAATCACGCAAGGGCTCATTCTGCTTCTGGACGCAGTGCTGGAGCTCCACGAGACCAGCAGGGCGCTTGCACGTACCTTCGAAGGTCCTGATGAACACTCGGGCCAGATCTGCCCAGTTGTAGATGCTTGAGGGAGCCAACTGGTTCAGCCATGCTCGCGCCAAGCCGTCGAGCATCAGAGGGAGGTGCTTCATGGCGACATGGTCGTCCCCTCCTCCGATCTGGACTGCCACTCGGTAATCATCTAGCCACGTTTCTGGCTTGGACTCTCCTATAAACTTGCTGATCCCATCCCCAATAGGAAGTTGGGAGGGATGTCAGCCGAACGGATGGCTCGACTGAAACACTCGGGACCAGAATCGATGGTCCTGCTTCCACTCGGACGGTCAATATCGTAACCATCGCGGTGGGCTCGGCCCCTGTCGACCCTCCGCTGGGCGATACGCCCTCTCGCGTCGGGCCTTGGGTCGTAAGTGTCACCGACTGAACGTCGATCATCATGATGTCGGGGCCCGTAGGGCCCACCCCACGGAGGGGTGCGTGAACGGCGACGATCTTTGGGATTTATGGAACGACTGCCTCCCCTGTGCCGCTGATGAGAACCAGGGCTGTGAACTGACTGATGCGTATTCGCAAGAACAGAACTATTGTGGATCCTGTTGTGCGACTGGGAGACAGCCGAATTTTGTTGTTGCGCCGTGTGCAACACGGCGCGAATTTGCTCTATCCCCCTGCGAGCCTTTGAATCAATCGGCTGAAGGGAATCGGCTATCTTGGCAGCCGCAGCCAAGTTGAGGAGGGGCGTGCGGAACAACTCCACGTTGCTCCGCCGAGTGTGCCGACTGGCAGAACGGCGAGGCGGACGACGCGCGCCGGACGTTTCGCCGATCTCGTGCTCGTTCCGGCCAGCTTGACGGGGATCTTAATGGGAGTTCGCCATGTGTACCTCTGCTGCAGGTCTGCGACCCGTGTACTCGGAAGGAAACTCAGTCGAAACCGAGTCCGAGCGCTGGGACGACGGAGCAACCACAACTGACTCTAGAACTGCCACTTGTGAAGAAGCGTTCTGGCGCGCCTGGGCGTGTTGCACCCAACACTAGAGCCGCGGACGGCGGGACCGCTTGTTGCGGCGCGTGACGGCGGTGTAGGTCGACACCGGAGCCGACTGCTGGAGAAGAAGAATGCCACGGGTGCCGGCACGGAAGTGCGTAGCCCCATGGCGGGGAAGCGCCTCGACGTCGAGAGGGGCGTCCCGAAGGCACGCCGAATCGTCGATGATGAAGGAAAGAGCGCCGAAGAAGATCTGGTGACCCATGCTCGAACCTCCACTGGACGACATGACGAAATGAAGCAGTCTCAAACTCGCCGGAAGTCGCTTAGACGCCTGCCCCATGGAGGGCGCCAACTGTCGTGGGTATAAGTCTGACAGTAGATGTGTAGGGTACGAAAGGATGGGCAGAGCCTTAGCTACGGCGAGGTTGTATGAGTTCAGGCCCCTCTGCGGTGGAGGTAATAGCCCTACGTCTCAGTGCTCTGGGAGCTTGTTGTCGAGTGGAATATAGAATACAAATGAGTTACTAACCCTTGCACCAGTGGGGGAGGGTGGCTTATATAGAGTGCACTGCCCTCCACAATGGTTGGTGCACAGGGGTGGAATAATGGCGAATAAATGCCTATATTACAGGTAACGTACGCCTTAAATGCTAATAAAAGCACATGGAAACGTATGACCGTTTCCCTCCACGGGGGTTATGACGCACAGAGTGGAATCCAGTCGGTTAGTTCGATACGCTCCGAATGCTAGCCTCCGACTGGATGGTTGAGGATCTGTTACCGACTGGATGAAAGGAATTCCTTAGTTCAGTCGGAACTGACCAAGGGCCTTGTCCCTTATGGGGGGTAGTCCTTGGGTAGGACCCACGGGGCATGCCTATGACCCTACCCTAGGGCTATAACCCTATCACCATCGATCCAAGGTCCACAGTTTGGGACCCCCTACCCGAGATCTTCCGGTTTTGACACCGACATTGGTGCTTTCATTGAGAGTTCCACTGCAGGATTGCCTTTGGTTCGATTACACATCTGGTGATCAGCGAGGAGGTCCGTAACAGGGACTTGTTCGTCCCTGGACAAATCTTCGCGTTCGGAAGCATCGTTCTGCTTGCTGATCCTGCCGACCACCTCGGTCAGATCGAACCCCCCCCCCCCCGGTCAAGAAGTCAGGTTCGGGAGCCTAGAGTTCACCGCCGACCCTCGAGGATACCTTGTGTTAAGTGGGCTTTCCGCTCCATTGAAGGAGCGCGCGGACCTCTAAGGTTTGTCCTCCGAGGCCGTGAATCCAATCATCAATCATCCCTAATTCGGCCTCAAAGCCTGAAAGGGTCGGGGCGTCCGAACTCGCTTTAGCCGAGCTCTCCCTAAAGGCGATCCCGTGCACCACCAAGGGATTAGGGACACTAGTATCCCCCAAGCATACAAGCGGCACAACCGCCGCTGAAACCTCAGCACTGCATAGATTCCTCAACCAGATCCAAGCATTGGGCATGACTAATGATCAGGGAATGATCTATTATCAGATCGGGATGAGACCCAACGACAGGGAAATCCACATCCCGCCCATCACACATCCGATCAGTACGGTCGAACGCTCAGTCGAGGGCACCCCATGCCGATCATCGGAGCTGAGAATGGTACTCGTCCCACTCACCGATCACCATCTCGACAATGCGGAACCCCCATCTAGCTCCAGGAACAACTCAAGGCTGGTGGCTGGTTCGGAACGCATCCCTGTCAAGGACACAACCACTGAACCCTCAAGGGCATAGTCAAGGGGAATCCAAAATTTAAGCCCACCCACCAGCCAGCCTCAACATCCTCCGAAAGCAGGCCCAGGGTCCAACCCGTCCACGGTCACTCAAAGACTGGCGAGTCAGTACACCACTTTTGGGCAAGATTCCTCCACCTTCAAAAGATGGAAGGAAGCCGCAACCATGAGATAATAAGTACCTCCCGGACACATTGTTGGGACGAGGGCATTCTTAACGCCCTAGCCCATCACCGGGTTCAAACCTGGTACTCAAATATCGCGCCATGGAGAGCACCTGGAAAATGCAAAAGATGCGCGTCGAGACCAATCACACCGAGCATGGTCGGTGAATTCGGATTAGGCAGTCACCACCATATATGGGGCAAGCTACCTCCAAGCATGCGGGAAATAAATATAAATCTATACCAAGGGGCAAGTCGATCCTCGGCACACTACTCGACAAGCCATGTCCCATACACTTTGTCCCACTGGACACCCTTTCCACACACAACCTTCGAGCTTGTTGGGTTGTCCGGCAAGTCGCTAAAAGCGGGGAAGTAATCCTCCATACATGAAGTCACAAAGAAACTAGGGCACTACCGAGTACAGCTGCGGAGATCCTAACGGTCTATTAAAAATTCTCCTCAGCAAATCGGCGAAAGAGAGTCTTTCAAGAGCTCAATCAAATCGACCATGTAGTGGAGGCAAACCCTTGGTCGAACATACCTATCACCTTCGACCAAGATGACGAGCCGGTAATAAACACCGGCTGGGCACCTGCCGCCCTGGTCCTGAACCCCTTCGTAGACGGCTTGAGACGGAGTAAAGTACTCATTGATGGGGATAGTGGCCTTAACCTCATTTACGAGGACACACTGGAGAAAATGCAGTTCGATTGATCTTGGATCGGCCAAATCTCAACCACCTTCCGAGGCATAGTCACTACAAAGAAGCATGCTGCATAGGATGCGTTACACTCAACGTCGTATTTGGTACCCCCAATAACTACCGATCCGAGGAGCTTCTGTTCCACATCGTGCCATTCCGCAGTGGCTATCATGCCCTGTTGGGATGGGAGGCCTTCACAAGATTCCAGGACATACCACACTATGGGTATATGAAGCTAAAAACTCCAGGGCCAAATGGTATAATCGCAACAGAAAGTGATCCTCATAGGGCGCTCCGGGCCGAAAACAAGACGACATCCCTAGCCTTGGAGGCATTGGACGAAACCCTGGGCGCAGAAGAACTAACAACCGTGCGGGCCGTAGTGGGCAAAGACGACGTAATCCTCAACAAGCGACCAAAATCTATGTCTTTCAAACCAGCGAACGAAACTAGAAAATTCTAGGTACACCCAACGAATACTAATAAAACAACATCCATTGGAGTCCACCTAGAACACGCAGTAGACGAAGCACTACACGCCTTCCTATGCGAGAACTAGGACATATTTGCCTGGCACCCTTCAGACATGCTAGGGATCACAAGGGGGCTAGCCGAACATAATATCAGGCTTTAAGCTGGTCAAGCAAACCATGTGACGATTGTCTGAACCTAAGCGTCAAGCCATGGGGGAAGAACTGTCCAAGTTATTGGAGGCCGGATTCATCAGGGACATCGAACGCCCTCACTGGCTGCCGAATTTGGTCATGGTACCAAAGAAGGATAATTACTGGTGGCTATGCGTCCATTTTAAAGACCTTAATAAGGCATGCCTAAAGGACCCCTTTCTGTTACTTCGAATAGATCAGAACATCGATGCAAGAGCCGGACACGACTCCTTGTGCTTTCGTGATGCCTACTTCGGATACCACCAGATTAAAATGAAGGAATCTGACCAGGCCGCAACTGCCTTCATAACCCCATACGGGTCGTTTTGCTTCAACATAATGCCCTTTAGGTTAAAAAAATATAGGCGCCACTTACCAGCACATGATCCATACATGTCTGGAGAAACAAATTGGTAAAACCACGTACGCATGCATGGAAGATGTAGTCGTCAAGACTCGCCACATTAGCCAACTGGTAGACAACCTAAGAGAAACATTTCCCAGCTTACGGGCATACGACATAAGGCTTAATGTAGACAAATGCGTCTTCGGAGTCCCAACCGGCAAGATCCTTGGGTTTATTGTGTCACATCGCGGAATTGAGGCCAATCCGGCCAAAATTCGAGCACTATCCGAACTAGCTATCCCGACAGAGCTACCACATGCCCAAAGATTGGCAGGCTACATGACGGCTTTAACCCAGTTCATCTCTCACCTCGGCGAGAAGGCCCTCCCGCTCTACAGGTTGCTGAAGAAGACTAACAACTTCCAATGGACCGAGGAGGCCACGACGGCCTTGGAGGAAATCAAAACGCTGCTGTCCAGCAACCCTATACTCGTTGCGCCTTAGCTAGGGGAATCGATGTTGCTATACATCGCATCAACTAACCAGGTGGTCAGCATGGTCCTTGTCATAGAACGAGAATGTGAAGGTCACCAGTTACGGGTACAAAGACCTGTCTACTACGTATCTGAGGTGCTTACCCCATGCAAGACCTGATACCCACACTACCAGAAAATCTCTTACACATTGTTCATGGCGTCGTGCAAACTCATACATTACTTTCAGGAGTGCACAGTCACGGTGACATCGGAAGTACCCCTGAATGATATAATCAACAACAAGGATGCCACTGGACGGATTGCCAAGTGGGCCATCGAGATCTTGTCGTTCAAGATCACCTATAAGCCACGGAGAGCCATAAAATCTCAAGTGTTCGCCGACATCGTCGCGGAATGGACGGAGGCCAAACTCCCCAAAGAATACAACACCTATGCTCATTGGATCATGTACTTCGATGGATCCAAAACCATGGCTGGTCTGGGAGCCGAAGTAATCCTCACATCTCCTACCGGAGTCAATGTGCGATATGTGCTATCGATTATGTACGCTGACTCCAATAATGCAGCCGAATACGAAGCCTTGTTGCACGGTCTTAGGATGGCGGTCTCAATGGGCATACAATGTCTTGAGATACGAAGAGACTCCAACCACGCCATATCACAAATTAACGGCGAATTCGACGCCAAAAACCCGAAGATGGCAACATATAGAGATGTCGTCCTCAAGATCTCAGCACGATTTGGGGGGCTGGAATTCCATCACGTCTCAAGGGATAATAACCAAGCCGCAGACGTCCTCACCCGTTTAGGAGCGACACGCAACCCCGTCCCCAATAACATATACCTAGAAAGGCTCTTTAAGCCATCCGTGGTGTGGAAGTATGAGTCAGGGAGCAAAACAACTGACAGGGTGGAGCAAACCACCCCCCCCCCCCGCCACAGCCCATCCCGACGAGGAAGTCATCGGCGGACCTTCTATTGAGGAAACACCCTCATCACATGAGGCCATGGAAGTAATCACTGCATGGACTAAACCATTCCTTGCCTACCTACTATGCAAGGAGATCCCCGAGAACCAAACTGATGAACGACGTATTTTATCGCTGATCTAAAGCCTATAAGGTCCACGAGGGCGAGCTGTATAAAAAGAGCACCGCCGGAATACTTCAATGATGCATATCCGAAGAAGAAGGGAAACAATTGTTGGCTGAGGTATACTCCGGCATGGGCGGCCATCATGCAGCAGCCCGGGCCTTGGTCAGCAAGGCTTTCCGAGTTGGTTTCTTCTCGCCTACAACTCAAGAAGACACCCACGCATTTGTTCAATGATGCATGGGATGACAACTATTCGTGAATCAAAGCCATATGCCTTCTACAACCCTTCGGGCGATTCTGATCACCTGGTGCTCTGCGGTCTGGGGTCTAGACATGGCCGGCCCACTTAAAGGGGGGACCAAGCCAAAGAAATATCTCCTGGTAATGGTCGAGAAATTCACCAAGCGGATCGAGGCAAAGTCAGTCAGTTCCGCCAAGGCCAAACCAATCATTGATTTTATATCTGGCGTCGCGCACCATTATGGTGTCCCGCACAACATAATATCCAATTTCATTGCCGAGGAGGTGAAGGATTGGTGTCTGGGGATCAAGCTCGATTACGGCTTAGTATACCACCCACAAACCAATGGCCAAGTCGAACGAGCCAACTGACTCATCATGAGTGGTACTAAACCACGCCTGGTACGCTCTCTTACAGAATTTGACTGCCATTGGGTGGAGGAACTCGATTCCGTGCTATGGGACTTGCGTACCACTCCAAACCATTCCAGAGGATACACGCCATTTTTAATGGTATATGGGGCCGAAGCGGACCTTCCCTGTGATACCATCCATGATGCACTCCGCGTGCGTATGTACGAGGAAAAGGAAACCGAGCTAGATCGATAGGATGATTTGGACGCCCTAGAAGGCGAACAGGGCCTAGCTCGGGCCCGATCAGTATTTTATCAGGAGCAAGCTCGGCGCTATCAAAGCAGAGAAATTAGGGCCTAGGCGTACAACACGGGCGAACTCGTGCTTCGCCTCCCAGAAAAACAGAAGCTTAAACTTCACCCAAAATGAGAAGGCCCCTTCATAATCAACATAGTGCTAGCGGGAGGAGCTTATCGTGTGCACAATCCAGGAGACAATAGGTTGGAGCGAAACCCATGGAATGCGGCTCGCCTTCGGCATTTCTACGGTTAGGCTAGAATTTTTTTCTCTTACTTTCCCTTCCTTTTTTGAACATTTTTGTTTCCTCTTTGTTTGTAGGGTCTTCCTAGATTCCCCGAGGTGAGTTCGACTTAACCAAACACTGTGTTTTTTCCAAGTACTCCTGTAAATTCATATATCCCAGCACAACACCTGGGGGCTTCGTAACGAAGCGTCCGGATATGTTTAAACATACATGTCCGTTATAACCCTCGACTTAAAGTAAATTCTTGCCATAGTATGCATCAATTGGACTTAAGATCTTGGCAAAGCTAGGTTGCCTCGCTCCTCTGCTTACTCTCTACGTTCCCGATCTATTCAGCTAGAGAGTAAAGGAAGCACCTCTGTGATTGATACGACAGTTCGCCTGGATTCGTACCTCAGACTGGTGAAGCCAAAAGCTAGTGTTCTTAATATACAACTTTGTCGGCAGCGAACAGGGCCAAACGATCGGCAGTACTAGCTATTGCACACCCGAGTAATCATAAAAAAACATACTAAACACCTACAAACTATGTACCAACCCGAAAAAAGGAACCCATAAAGGAACTATTTTTTCTAGAAGATGTTTCTTACGTTTCATCATGATATAACGTACTCCCCTCACATCGTCTTATTCTGCTCGTACCATATGGCCGGATTGCCTTGTTCTCGGAAATTGATTCCTAATATCATAAGGTACAAATGACGAAACACTCTCGGGTTCTTTACACCATGGGAGGTAGAAGCCGATGGCCGGTTATGAAAAATGTTACAAACTTTGATGGGAAGTGTCTTGGCACACATAATATAAAAATTACACATGGTTACACCCTTGGTTGGGCAAGGTCATCTATTATAGTGTCTAGAGCAAATTTTTCCTGTGATAAGAGGGCAGCCGACATCACTTGATCATACACTAGATGTATAAGTACCTTCGCGCCATTAGGGCCTGCTGGACCAACTTGGTCCATGTGCTCGGTATCAAGATGGGTGAAACGGGTCTTCACCATGGCCCACGCTTCCCGAGCTCCTTCTCGACAGGCTGAACTCTTCCACAGCTCAAAGCGGCTCTGGGCTCTTTTGAAGAGTTAGGACAGTTCAGCCATCCCTTGCGGAGGAGTCTGGTTCGGCCATATAGCTCGGATCATATTCTGCTTGGCTTTTCGAGCCCTCTCGTGAACAACGGAAAGATCTTGTAGCACATTCACTCCGAAGGAATCAACTTCTATCATGGGACGCCCGGTCAAGAGACCTTTTAAAGCAAAAAAAATAACAGAAGTCTTTCAGTATCCTCGTCATTTAAATGATGTATCAAACAAACAGGTTAGGGATTTTTACTTACAAAATAAACCGCTCTTTAGCTGTTGCTTTTCTTCACTGCTTTGTGCCAGTTGAGCTTTTAAAGCTTCAATCTCCTTGGCCTGATTTTTATTCTCCTCCCTGAGCTGGTGGTTTTATTCACGGCATCTTGTTAATACACGATGACCGGCTTCGAGCTGGGATTCGACATATCTTTGAGATTCACGAGCTGTGTCTAGATCCCTTTGCATATGGTTTATGGATACACATGCTACATCACAAAGTCCTCTCATGAGTAATCGGCCTTTTGTAATACAACACATCATCAACCATTTTACCCTTACCATGAGCTTCCCTGGTAAACTTCTTTATATCCTCGAGCTTACCATTTTACCCTTACCATGAGCTTACCACTAGCTTGAAGTTCGGTTTGCATTGCCGTACACCTGCGGACAATTTGTTATTTTCCTCCTTCAAAGCCTCAAAAAAATAAAATCAAGAGTCAGTTCGAGCCTTAACTCGGCCGTTCTGACCAAATTAAGGCTCGGGGGCTACTAGACCTAAACTTCGGTTCAAATTACCAACAGAGCGGTAAAAACCTGTAGTTGGGCCGACATCTGCAAAGCTACTTCTTTGATACTATTCTATGCGGTGCCAATATAGGCATCCGCCGAACTGAGAGCATTAAACTGTTGGTTACCCCAAGTGGAAGGTGGAGATGTAGTCAGCAACAAGTTTTCCCTTACACGGAGACTGTAAGGTTTATCGAACGAGGACGACTCCAAGGATCAACAAGTAGGTGCCCCTCCCCTGGCGCAAGCAGAAGACGTGGACCTAAACACACACAAATAACTTTGCTCCCAACGAGTACAGAGAGGTTGTCAATCTCTCCGGCCTTGTAGTTTGTAAAGGACCAAAACACAAGCGGGAATAGTAATAGTGATTAAAACGGAAAAGTAAATGAAAGCAGTAAATGATGAAGGTGTAACCAATGGTGGTGATATGGACCGGAGTCACATGATGTTCACTAGTGATGTCTCTCTCCCGAAAGACGATAAACAACTAAGCTTGGGTAAACAAATTATAGCTGGGCAATTGACAGAATTATAAACGCACGACAATGCTAATTATGCTACTTGAAAGTTAGAGGCTCGATAGTAATGGGAAGTACGCCAAGACAAGTAGACCATTTATTCATCAACATCTACTTACTAATCATCCACCTTGAGATATCTATCCAAAACATCTCGCTGGTATTAAGTTGCGAGCCCTACCCAAAGTCTAAACTCAAAGCAACGGACAACTACATTAACGAATTATGCGTAAGGTAAACAATCCTTGCAACCGTGGTCACAAGCACCGTTGTTTTTCCCTGGTGGCAACAACACATCCCCTAGTCTCATGTTTCTGTCACTCAAGCTTGACATCAGGGGGCATGAACCCACAATCATGCATAACGCTCCCTCTTGGAGTTACAATCTACTACTCGGCCAAAGCAATACAAAGCAACGGAGAACATGCATGAATCACTAAAGAACATAATATAAAAGGATAATCAAATATATAACTCATAACAATCTGAACATAATCTCATAATACATTGGATCCCAACAAACCGAGCATAGCAATAGCAGGAAAATTACATAGATGCCTTGATCATGTAGGGCAGCTCACAAGGGCTAATCATGGAAGCACAAGACTGGAGAGAATACTTCACATAGCTACTGGTCATGGACTCATGGTCCAAGGAGGACTACTGACGGCACTTCCCGGAAGCGTCCATCGCGGTGGAGAAGCTCCTGGAGGTCAATCCTCTCTCCGGTAGGGTGCCGGGAAGAGGTCTTCTGACGCTCCCGATCTCGGAAGCGCTGCGGCGGCGGAACTATGGAGAAATTCATGATTCTGGATGTGATCGAAGGGTTTCCTCTCGGAGGAGTAAATATAGGCGAAAGGAGGGTGTGAGAAGAGGTGGGGCCCACCCAGGCGGCCTATGGGTGCGGCCAGGGGTCAGGTCGCACCGGGTGGTCGCCTGGGCAGCCCCTGGCCCCCCTGTGGCCCATCTTCTGTGATGTGGAAGTTTCCGGTACGCTGATTTTTATATATTTTTCTCACGATTTTTGGAGCTCTGTAAAATTGGGTAAAAGCCCATGCAAAAAAGACATTAGCAGACAGAAACTGGCACTGGGTCACTGAGATAGTAGGTTAGTCCAAATATGTGTAAAAAGATATAAAAGTGTAGGAAAACATATAACAATGTCACCCAAAAGATCATGGAACACGCAACAATTATAGATACGTTTGGGACGTATCAACATCCCCAAGCTTAATTCCTGCTCGTCCTTGAGTAGGTAAATGATAACACATATAAGAACTTAAAAGTAAAGCAAGTAAGATATGCAATTCAAGTCAATACAATAACAAGCAAGAGTCTATATCTAGTATTGAATTTAGCAAAGTAAGAACATAAAGGTGCAAGAGTTCTCGCTGTCCGTGACTCGAATGTCTCGTGTGCAAGAAGTGGGAGATGGATTGAAAGTATAAAATGTTTTTTTAATTGAGAACTCAATCTACTAAACTTCACACTTGGTCTCCTTCAAAATCTTATTTTGACTCATCCCCGGACCACTAGTCAGGCACAAGTCGAAATGATCCTCTCCCTTTCGACTTTGAACACTCATGCAATGGATGAGCGCAAGCAAGATATGTTGGCACTTAGGATGGCAAAGAGAATAATGATGGGGAAGGAAGACAAAAGGGCGTGAAAGGATCACATCAATGAGGACAACCATAGGCGAGATAAAGCCAAATGATAGATATGATGTGAGGAGTAGGGATTGCCATGCAACGGATGCACATATGAGCTAAGGTAAGCTCTCCAATGGAACTAGTGGGGTGCATCCAACTTGCTTTCTCATGAAGACCTAGAGCTCATTTGAGGAGGCTCATCATTGGAATATACAAGCCAAGTTTTATAGTGTAAGGGTCCCCACATAGTTATGCATGAATGATAATCTCTATGGTGTACAAATATAGCAATGGAGTACGAGTGTGGATCTTTCAAAAGGAATAGTAGTGTTGCCCCCTTCTCTTTTTTCTTTTTCTTCTTTTTGTGGCCTCTTTGGCTCTTTCTATTTATCTCTCATTTGTCCTCTTTTGGATCTTTTCATTTGTCCTCTTTGGAATCTTTTAATTTGTCCTCTTTGGGATCTTTTCCTCACTTAAGTGCAACACTCTATGTTTTACAAGAATGAAAAGAAGATCATCACACTTTATAAGAAGTACTCAAAGGCAAGTGAAAACTATCATGATGTATGCAAATGTATGCCTCTGCCAGTGTAGCAGGATATGGATGAAACTAGCGTGTCATGTAGCAATAACAAGGGCAAGGCCCAACTATCATGCAACTCCTTGATCAAGCAAACGCATGTATGACATGAAGATCAAGTCATGAGATGGTGGATGTTGCATGGCAATGTATCTCGGAAAGGCTATGGAAATGCCTTAATAGGTAGGTATGGTGGCTGTTTTGAGGAAAGATATAATGAGGCTTAGGATGATAGAGCATATCATGCCAAGGGTTTGGATGCACCGATGAAGTTTGCGCCAACTCTCAAGGTGAGAAAGGGCAATGCACGGTACCGAAGAGGCTAGCAAAATATGGATGGTGGAAGTGCCAACATCGAATACTCGCATTAGTCCGAAGAACTCATACACTTATTATCGATAACTCCCTATCTAGTCAGGAAATTCACAACGAGACAAGTACCCCGAGGAGGAGTGTTTGGGGGTTTGGTTATCCTTGCGCATCCTCGACCCATGGTAACGTGAGGGTACTCTATATATTCCAACCCCTCCACAGGTTAGCGATCAATTTAGTAGCTAGAGTTCTCAACTAATTTTTAGCTTTTGAAAAACACACGGATTTCCCAAAATACAACACCTATCGCTAATAGGCTCAAGCTCTTGGACAAATCAATACCTAAAAACTATTGCAAGTTACTACTATACTTAAATAGCAACCTCAATTACCTACTCATGCAAGATACACAACTCAGCGCAACGAGCCAACTCTCTAAACAAGATAAGCATGATAACTCAAGAGAGTTCCATAAGCAACCTAAATAAAAGCTCTTAAAAAGATATAGCATGAAAAATAAGAGCTAAGCATGACAGTAGCTATGTAAAGATAGAGAACACACAAAAAAGATAAGCATGAAAACCTATGTTGTGTTCTAGAGTGGAATGGAGCGTGTTTGTCTCCCAAACAAGGAAGGCTAGGTTCCGACTTGTTATGAACAGAACACAAAACTAAAACAAATTGAAAAGTAAAGAGCGGGACGCTCCAAGCATAGCACATAACATATGAAGTGATAAACATATAGCATGGAGATGGACAAACTGATGATTGTTAATAGAGAAGGGGATGCACGGGGGCATCCCCAAGCTTAGACGCTTGAGTCTCCTTGAATATTTCTTGGGGCTGCATGGGGGAATCCCCAAGCTTGAGCGCTTGACACTCTTGGATCTTCTTTCATCATCTTCCATCGCATACTTGAAAACTCCCTTCATATGAAACTCATCATAAAGTGATTAGAGTGGTTAGTACCCATGATAAAATAATTCATTACCTACCGGAAATAAAGATTTTCATGAAAAGCTATTGTTTCTCATGATTGCCAAAAGATTTTTGCAAAGGAAAAACAAGCTTAAGATTTGCAAAATGATGAAAACGCAAAACATGACAAAATCTGTGAAAAACAGAACAGTAGGTAGTAAATAATGTTTTCGGGGCACTTGTGCAACTCAATCGAAACACTCAGAACAGATGCCAGAAAAACAATTATATAGAGCATGCTGTAAAAAAAATGCAGATCCAAAAGATGATCGGATGATTTTTGGAGAATTTTTCCGTCAAGCAGACAGAATGAGTGTCTCGACAGCATGCCACAACTTTTGAACTTTCTTGCAATCGGAGGCTAAAACTTGGCACAAAGCTTAAAAATAAAGATACAATGATGTTGCTATACTAGTAACAAGCATCAAGACCACTAAAAATGAAAGTAAAAACAATGTGGGTTGCCTCCCAACAAGCATTTTCTTTTATGCCTTTGAGCTAGGCATGATGCAGAAAGATCAAGTATTATCAACTCCATAAGAATAACTTGCCCGAATGATGGACTCATAAGGTAACTTAATCTTCTTTTGAGGGAAGTTTTCCATTCCCTTTTTAAGGGGAAATTGGAATCTAATGGTCCCTTATTTCATGTCAATTATGGAACCAATGGTGCGGAGAAAAGGACGTCCCAAAATAATTGGACATGAAGGATCACACTCAAAGTCCATAATAAGAAAATCAACGGGCACATAATTATCATTGACAACAATAAGAACATCATCAATTATCCCTAAAGGTTTCTTTATGGAAGAATCAACAAGACAGACACCAAAAGAACATTGATCAAAAGGTTTCAAATCAAGCATATCATACATTCTTTGGGCATAACGGAGGCACAAGCTCCAACATCACATAAAGCAAAGCAAGAGATATTATTCAATTTAATCTTGACCATAGGATCCCAACCATCTTCTAGTTTTCTAGGAATAGAAGTCTCTAGCTTGAGCTTCTCTTCCCTAGCTTTGATAAGAGCATTTGTAATATGCTCGGTGAAGGCAATATTGAGTGTGCTAGTGTGGGGGTCTTTAGCCATTCTTTGCAAAAAAGGTGATAACTTCTGAAAGACTACAATTGTCAAAATCAAGGTTACTACCATTAATTAAAGTGGTGGTAATGTCATCTAAGCTCATTCTTTTGGTAGCCTCTAAATTCAAAGGACCTTCTTGTCCTATAGTTGAGGTATTAGCATCACCATTAATAGGTCCATTGTGACTAGGGGTGTGATGGTGTCGGCGGATGCGAGGTCGACACCTATGGGAATCAACGTGAAACCCTTGTGATCGTAGGGCGGGGAAAGGTGACATGAAGAGCACAACTAACAATCAGCACCCGACAAGCCTTTTTACCCAGATTCGGGCCGCTTACGCGTAAAACCCTATGTCCTGCTTGTCTAGTTGTATTAAACGTTTTGTTGTTGATCGTTACAGTGACCATCGAGGATTGCCTTATGGGTCAATGTCCAAAGAGTCTAACCCCTCGAGAATGAGATAAGGGCCTCCTTTTATAGGCAAAGGGGTCACCTACAGCGCTCGGTGGTAGGTTCACGAGGAGTTATAGTGAACGTAGGACGGTGCTTATCCATCTCCCGCTGTCAGGTGCATTAAATCCACGTCTTGTCCTTGTCTGCGATGTGCTGGTGAAGACACGTATCCAGGTGCTTCGACACCTGGACGCTGCGGTAGCTCATGTGGAATGCGCTGGAACTTGGGGGGCGGTGGCACTATGGCAAGGGCGACTGCTCGCCAGTGGCGAGCCCCGTCATTCTGGCCAGGAGCTTGCCGGGCCTTGGGTCTACGTCCCAGCAAGGGAGCTTGCCAGGGGCTTTTGTCGTCATCCCGGCAAGGGAGCTCGCTGGGGGCCTGTACTTGGTGAGTTCATCACGCCCACCAAATGGGCGTGGCCTTGGTCATCTTCTCGGCAAGGCAGGCTTACCGAGGCCTTGATATCTTGGAGGTTGCATCTTGACTGGGTCCTGCCACGCCCTGCCGGCAGGGGCTCTTTGCACCCATGCACAAGTCTGGGGCACTAGGGACCCCAATCTTTAGTGCACCGACAGGAGCCCCCGGGCCTGGGCCACACATGCATGCAAAGCGTTGTTGGTCCAGGCCCAGAGAGGTGCACGAGCCTTTGTGGCTAGATCCACTGGCGGATGCTTTTCCTCACATGGCGCGTCGGATGCGTGAAGTGAGAGGTTGTGCGTAGAGTGGCCTTTCCACCTCCTGAAACGCCTCTGCCACGCACGTGGCATCCGCAGTTGCATATGGACAGGTGGCAGACGTGGCCTTAAAAGGTGCAGTAGTGGCTGGGCCCGCCCGTGCATGCATTGGTGCAGTAGGGCGGTTCTCTGTTTGCGTGTGAGCACGAGCGATTGGGCGAGAGAGGTGGTGGCCTCTGGAGCAAGGGAGACTAGCCCCCGCACCCCGCCCTATAAATTAGGAGGGTTTGCGAGGGGTTTTGCTCACCAACTCCTTGGCCTTGGTCTTCAGAGTGTTCTTCTGTGTGTAGGTGGCGCTCGCTCCTAACCATGGTTAGGGGACGGGGTCGGCCACCGTCGTCCGCTAGGGCGGCGAGAGGATCACGTTCGGATCATGCCAAAACTCCTGGGGGCGCCGCGCCGGAAGACGACCCGAGCACCCGTGGCGGAGGAAGGGCGAGGGGCCGTGGTCGTCGTGGAGGCCGAGGTCGGGTGAGGCGGAGCGCTACTCTAACGCCTCCACCTTCCCCGAGGCTTGCTCCTGTGGCGGTCCTCCATGCTGCTTTAGGGGCGCCCACGTGTGGTTCTCGGCTGCTCCGAAGATCGCTCGAGCGGCATTGAGAGCTCCACTTCGAGCGACGGCGACGAGGGGGGCGGCGGTGGTGACGGTGCCGGGCCTAGCCCCAAGCCCAGGGGAATTTAATCGGATGGCGATTCCCCCGGCTGGGATTGAGTGATTCCTGCACTGACGCGGCCCGGTCACGCCCCCCTCGCCTCGTAAGGGGATCTCAACCGGATCCGTCGCCCCCCTTCTCTCGGCTTGACGAGGCCGAACCCGCTTCCATCGGTACAGCGCTGGGGAAGCTAGCGTGGATGTACCGCGAGCCTTGCCGTGCCTTGTCTTCATGAACTGCAATTCCTCCGCGTAGGTTGATCCTCGTCAAAAGACAGAGTCTTTAGGTTAGGATAACAACGCTTTGTAAGTGGACTCAAATGTATCCATTCAAATGAATGAAAAGACTATTTTCCCTCTTTCCGATTCTACTCTTTGTATGATTTGTCTTTGCATTTTTTCGGAGCTTGCCAGCAACTACCGGCAAGACTCCTTGCCGCGTTCAGTGCAACCATGGAAATTGCCAAACGCAGCTTGAGACGAAATCGAGTGCTACATAGCCGCTTGCTCTGTTGATCAGGTTCGCAACAGTTTGAAGGCGCTATGTGGCCGTTCAGGTCGTTTGAACGAGTTCAAAACAAAGACAAGGTGCACTGATCTTTGGAAAGGTCCCAATATGCGCAGACTCCACACATAATGATTGGAAACTTTCAAAGGAAAAAATAGAGAATCTATCTACTTCAGATCTGAATCTTAAGCTAATACTTATCTGCTCACGCCGTGGTTGCATGGCACTTGAATCTTTTGCCGAGGCGTCGGAATCCTCGGCAACCACGAAATCACAGCTCCCGACAGCTTTTTCTTTGGCAAAGACTTCTTGCCGATAGTCCGCGACCGTCATTTGGAGGAAAAGCCAGCCAGGGTGTAACCCCTTTACTTTTCTCTTGCTAGGCTGTGCTTGCGGAGCCCCCGAGCGCATTTTGGGTGATGCTACGACGCTCTCAGGGCACAACACTTACGTTGGAGTGCACGCTCGGGCTTCGAGACCGTTTGGCGCATCCTCAACGACTGTGCATCACTCCGCAGAGGTGCGTCCCCGGAGTATGCACCGAGGCCTCTGTGAATCTCACAGGCACGCACTCGACAACCCCGCGTTGGCCCCGAGCAACGCATCGGCCTAACGGCGCCGCCTTTGGAGCCTCCGCCTCCTTGCCCCGCGCTCCCGCATGCCTTGGGAAGCCGTAGCAGAACAGAGCGTCCGTCGCGGTACCCCGTTTCTAGGGGAACCACGACGCAGCGCCCAAACTTCCAAGAATCTGGTGCGGAGTTTGCTCAGATTCACGCACAACTCCGCACCCCCTACCTAGCGTGCCGAAGATGCCGACGGATGCGAGGTCGACACCTATAGGAATCAACATGAAACCCTTGTGATCGTAGGGCGGGGAAAGGTGACGTAAAGAGCAGAGCTAACAATCAGCACCCGACAAGCATTTTTACCCAGGTTCGGGCCGCTTACGCGTAAAACCCTACATCCTCCTTGTCTGGTTGTATTAAACGTTTTGTTGTTGATCATTACAGTGACCATCGATGATCGCCTTCTGGGTCAATGTCCAAAGAGTATAACCCCTTGAGGATGATCTAAGGGCCTCCTTTTATAGGCAAAGGGGTCACCTACAGTTCTCGGTGGTAGGTTCATGAGGAGTTACAGTGAACCTAGGGCAGTGCTTATCAATCTACCGCTGTCAGGTGCATTAAATGCACGTCTTGTCCTTGTCTGCAATGAGCTGGTGAAGACACGTATCCTGGTGCTTCGACACCTGGATGCTACGGTGGTGCATGTGATATGTGCTGGAAGTTGGGGGCGGTGGCATTGTGGTAGGGGCGGCTGCCCACCAGTGGCCAGTGATACCTCTCCAACGTATCTATAATTTTTTATGGGTCCATGCTATTATCTTGTCAAACTTTGAATGTTTTGTATGCCTTTTATATCTTTTTTGGGACTAACTTATTAACTCAGTGCCAAGTGCCAGTTCTTGTTTTCCGTGTTTTTGACCCTTTTCAGAGGAGAATATTAAACGGAGTCCAAACGAAATAAAACCTCCGAAAAGATTTTTTTCAGAACAGAAGATACGCAGGGAGAGTGAAAACCAACGCAGAGGCCACAAGCCCCCTAGGCGCGGCCAGGGGGTCCCGCGCCTAGCAGGCATGTGAGCAACCTGTCGCTCGTCCGCCCTACTTCTTCTGCCAATAAATCCCCGAAAAATTGAAAACCACGGGAGATATCCACGAAAATACTTTTCTGCCGCCGCAAGCTTCTTTCTCCGCGAGATCTCATCCGGGGTACATTCTGGTGCCCTGCCGGAGGGGGGATTCAGATACGGAGGGCTTCTTCATGAACAACATTGCCTCTCCGATGATGCGTGAGTAGTTCACCACAGACCTTCGGGTCAATAGCTAGTAGCTAGATGGCTTCTTCTCTCTCTTGGATCTTCAATACAAAGTTCTCCATCATCTTCACGAAGATCTATCCGATGTAATCTTCTTTTGCGGTGTGTTTGTCGAGATCCGATGAATTGTGGATTTATGATCAGATTATCTGTGAATCTTATTTGAGTTTCTTCTGATCTCTTATATGCATGATTTCATATCCTTGTAATTCTCTTCGAGTTGTGGGTTTTGTTTGGCCAACTTGATCTATGATTCTTGCAATGGGAGAAGTGCTTGGTTTTGGGTTCATACCGTGCGGTGACCTCACCCAGTTAAAGAAGGGGTAGCGAGGCACGCATCATGTTGTTGCCATCAAGGGTAAAAAGATTTGGTTTATATCTATTACATGAATTTATCCCTCTACATCATGTCATCTTGCTTAAGGCATTACTTTGTTTGTCATGAACTCAATACACTAGATGCATGTTGAGTATCGGTCTACTTATCTCGGACGTGATGCCTATATGTATGATCATTGCCTTCAATATCGTCATGACTTTGCACGGTTCTATCAATTGGTCGGCAGTAATTCGTTCACCCACCGTAATATTTGCTATTTTGAGAGAAGCCTCTAGTGAACACTATGGCCCCCGGGTCTACTTCAAATCATATTTTCAGCCTTACACTTTTACTTTGTTGCACTTTCCACCTTCAGATCTCACCTTGCAATTAATCGTGAAGGGATTGACAACCCCTTTGTAGCGTCGGGTGCAAGTTTGCAGTTTTTGTGCAGGTACTTTGGAAACTTGGCTTGATACTCCTACTAGATTGATACCTTGGTTCTCAAAACTGAGGGAAATACTTACTGCTACTGTGTTGCATCACCCTTTCCTCTTCAAGGGAAAAAACCAACGCAAGCTCAAGAGGTAGGAGCCAGCCCCGTCATCCTGGCAAGGAGCTTGTCGGGGCCTTGGGTCTTCGTCCCGGCAAGGGAGCTTGCCATGGGCTTCTGTCGTCATCCCGGCAAGGGAGCTCGCCGAGGGCTTGTACTTGGTGAGTTCATCACGCCCACCAAATGGGTGTCGCCTTGGTCATCTTCCCGGCAAGGCACGCTTGCCGAGGCCTTGATAATCTTGGGGTTGCATCCTGACTGGGTCCTACCACGCCTTGCCGGCAGGGGCCCTTTGTGCCCGTGCTCAAGTCCGGGGCACTAGGGACCCTAGTCTTTAGTTCACCGACAGATGGGTGCTAAGAGTTTTGGGTTCCTCAACAACTTGTATAGTAGCAATGGTAGTGTGTGTAGGAAGGCTCTTAATACTATCTTCCTCTTTTTTCTAGCCCATCTATCTTTAATTTTGGCTAGCATTCTTATGTTCTCATTAATTTGGACTTGGATAGCATTCATGGGTGTGGTGTTCGTTTCCTCGATGGGGGCAGTTCTAATTTTAAGCATCTCTACATCATGAGCTATGTTGTGTACCTTCAAAGAGAGACTATCTAATTTTTCTAATTTCTCTTGTTGAAGGCTTTTTGAGAAGTGATAAAGTCTTTAAGCATGCTCTCTAATTCAGAAGTGGGGTTTTGGTGCTAGGATAATTGTTGTTGTTCCCATAGTTGTTGGATGGGAACGGTCTAGGATTGCTACCAAAATTACTCCTATAAGCATTATTATTGAAGTTGTTCCTAGAGATAAAATTAACACCAACTTGCTTTCTTTCTTGAGCAACCAAAGAATTTAAAGGAACATCATGAGGATCAATAGGAGCTTACTTAGTAAGTAAATCCATGTTCATGTCAACCTTATCATTAAGGGAGGAGATCTCCTCAACAGAGTTTACCTTCCTACCTGTTGGAGATCGCTTGGTGTGCCATTGAGAATAATTTGTCATCATCTCATCCAAAAGCTTTGTGGCGGCACCAAGTGTAGTTGACATAAAGGTTCCTCCCATGTCCGAGTCTAACAGATTCCGCGAGGTAAAGTTCAATCCTGCATAGAAAGTTTGTATAACCATCCAAGTAGTCAAACCATGTGTAGGGCAATTCTTAACACGAGATTTCATACATTCCCAAGCTTGAGAAACTTGTTCATTATCCAGTTGCCTAAAATTCATAATGTTACTTCTTAACTCGATAATCTTAGCGGATAATACTTCCCAATAAAAACATCTTTGCACTTATCCTAAGAATCTATGCTATTCCTAGGCAAAGATTGAAGCCACACTTTAGCTCCTCCTCTCAAGGAGAAAGGAAAAATCTTAAGTTTAACAATATCACCATCTACTTCTTTATATTTTTTCATATCACAAAGCTGAACAAAATTATTCAAGTGCAAAGCAGCATCATATCCAGCACCGGAGAATTGATCTTTCATAACAAGGTTCAGTAAAGTAGGTTTAATCTCATAGGAGGTAGCCCCAGTGGCGGGAGCAGTAATAAGAGTGCAGATAAAGTCACTGTTGTTGTGACTACTGAAGTGGAACCCAGAGCAGCAATAACAAGCAAGAACAAAGCAACTAATTTTTTTCTGGTTTTTGGTATAAGACTCTAAAGCAAAAACTAGAAAGCAGACTAACAAGACTAAAAAGCAAAAGTAAAAGATATCGTGCAACTCCTCTATCTTGAAGACCGGAGTCCCCGGCAACAACGCTAGAAAACTTGCTTGATGAATAATTGATGAATATACTTCTCGCCCCTCGTTGGTTACCCCAAGTGGAAGGTGCAAATGTAGTCAGCAGCAAGTTTTCCCTTACACAGAGACTGTAAGGTTTATCGAACCAGGAGGACTCCGAGGATCAACAAGTAGGTGTCCCCTGCCCTGGTGCAAGCAGAAGACATGGACCTGCACACACACAAATAACTTTGGTCCCAACGAGTACAAAGAGGTTGTCAATCTCTCCGGCCTTGTAGTTTGCAAAGGATCAAAACACAAGCGTGAATAGTGATAGTGATTGCAACGGAAAAGTAAATGAAAGCAGTAAATGATGGAGGTGTAAGCAATGGTGGTGATATGGACCAGCGTCACATGCTATTCACTAGTGATGTCTCTCTCCCAAAAGACGATAAAAAACTATGCTTGGGTAAACAAATTACAGTTGGGCAATTGACAGAATTATAAACGCACCACAATGCTAATTATGCTACTTGAAAGTTAGAGTCTCGATAGTAATGGGCAGTACGCCAAGACAAGTAGAATGTTTATTCATCAACATCTACTTACTAATCATCCACCTTGAGATATCTATCCAGAACATCTCGCTGGTATTAAGTTGCGAGCCCCACAAAAAGTGTAAACTCAAAGCAATGGACAACTGCATTAACGAACTATGCATAAGGTAAACAATCCTTGCAACCGTGGCCACAAGCACCGTTGTTTTCTCAGTGGTGGCAACAACACATCCCCTAGTCTCGTGTTTGTGTCACTCAAGCTAGAGATCATGGGGCATGAACCCACAATCATGCACATCGCTCCCTCTTGGAGTTACAATCTACTACTCGGCCAAAGCAATACAAAGCAACGAAGAACATGCATGAATCACTAAAGAACATAATATAAAAGCATAATCAAATATATAACTCATAACAATCTGAACATAATCTCATAATCCATCGGATCCCAACAAACCGAGCATAGTAATAGGAGGAAAATTACATAGATGCCTTGATCATGTAGGGCAGCTCACAAGGGCTAATCATGGAAGCACGAGATTGGAGAGAAGACATCACATAGCTACTGGTCATGGACTCATGGTCCAAGGAGGACTACTCATGACACGTCCGGGAAGCGTCTATGGCAGTGAGAAGATCTCGGAGGTCAATCCTCCCACCCGCATGGTGCCGGGAAGAGGTGTCCTGACGCTCCAGATCTCGGAAGTGCTGCGGCGGCGAAACGATGGAGAAATTAGCGATTCTGGATGTGATGGAAGGGTTTCCTCTCAAAGGAGTAAATATAGGCCAGAGGAGGGCATAATAAGAGGTGGGGCCCACCCAGGCGGGCTGTGGGTGCGGCCAGGGGCCAGGCCACGCCGGGTGGTCGCCTGGGCAGCCCCTGGCCCCCCTCTGGCCCATCTTCGGTGATCTGGAAGCTTCTGTTATGCTGATTTTTGTATATTTTTCTTGGGATTTTTGGGGCTCCGGAAAATTGGGTAAAAGGTCCTGCAAAAAAGACATCAGCAGACAAAAAGTGGCACTGGGTGCACTGAGTTAGTAGGTTAGTCCAAATATGTGTAAAAAGATATAAAATTGTAGCAAAACATATAACAATGTCACCCAAAAAATCATGGAACAAGCAGAAATTATAGATACGTTTGGAACGTATAAACAGGGTGTCGTAATGACTCCTTGCGATGTCGATGATTCATAGCACTATCGATCTTGGAATTTCTCGCTGAAACATCATCGGCAGGACCGGGCGCCGGGAAAGTGTTCGGATCCCTCGCATTGGCCGAAGATTGTGGGTTCGGCTGGTTTTCCAATTCCTCGGCCCCGTTTCTGGGCAAGGAGGTTCGCGCTCATTTCCTAAAATTACTGGCAAAAGGGATTATAAGTATACCAATGAAGCCACCATTATTGTAAAAATAATTTGTGGATATTGGTACCTGGATCAAGGGACAGAAGCAATATTGTGTGCCGCCGCCTATGCGGGAAGTTTTTCCTTAGTCAACACAACCTTGGCTGGAGGAACGCGGGATGTTGTTAGGCGCGTGCTCCAACGAAGTTTTGGAGCAGTCCCACGTTGAGTGGCCACCTTTCGCTTGCTTGCCGAAGTAGGAAGAGACCTTGGGTTATCGGCTAGAAGGGCCACTACCTGTCCGTCGGGACTCTCCTAATAAAATACGCCATCTTCGTAGATGATGGAGACTTCTAGATCTTCGTGGAATCGAGGGTCGTCGTCTCGAGCGTAGTTCTTGGGCTGGGGAGCGGGGCAACTCACTGTATCGATCCAGCACTTCCAATCCTACAAGCAAAGGATCAAGAGTTTTTACGTTTGTTGGTAATACGATCATGCAAGATAGCGGCATACATGTCTATACTTACCCATGGGATGGGTTTGTATGTTGCGAAGCCTTCCTTTCACCCCTTAAAAAATCAGCCAGAATGGCTGCTAAGCCATCGCACGTGTCTGGTCCTTGCTGCTTGCAACGCGTTGAGTCATTTGTTTGAGCTCTCTTCTTTGGACTTACTCTTTGGTCGCCGGCTGAATTGCTTCTTCAAAGGAGCCGGTAAGTACTTGGGAAGGCCTCGTCGAACTGGCTCGAATAGAGGGACGTCGTCAATATAGAACCATTTCGAAGACCATTCATCGGTCTCTTCATTCGGTGTACCGACTGGGTACCTGTTGGCAGCTATGAGCCACACCTCGGCCCCACCTACTTCTCGGATGGAGGCTCCATTAGTCCGAGGAACAATGCAAAACTAATTTCTTCATAAATTGAACTGAGGTTCGGAGCCTAGGAACAGCTAGCATAGGGCTACGAAACCTGAGATGTGTAAGATGGAACCCGGGATAGGTTGTGGAGTTGTAACCCGTAATACTCCAACAAACCTCTCAGAAAAGGATGGATGCGAAATCCCAGCCGTCGTAGTAGGAAGGAGGTAAAACAGACACTTTTGCCTTTTTGTGGAATGGTTTTTTTTGCGAAGGCCTCGCCATTGCAGGAGGTTACACTGGCATGCATGGGTGCAAGATCGAAGGAGGGAAGGTACCCTTGGATTTCAAGATCCCGCAACCGAAGCTGAGAAACGGAGCAACCGACCCAGTCGCTAGGTTGAGGGCCGAAGGGATGAGAGGAGGAACTCGCCATGAAGCTAGATGCTAGGATTCTAGGGTTTCCTTGGCTGCGCTTGTGGGGTAAGGAATAGAGATACGGCCTTGGACCTGAGCCCTTGTTTATTTATAAAGAAGGGACACTTCCCCCACGTGTGTAAGAGACGGTTCCGCTGAATCATTTTGACGCGTGCCGACTTTAAGACACACAGTGCTCAACAGGATATTAAAAGTTTGGAGCAAATTGAAGGTTATGGGTCCCATGACGCTTCGGTGTTTGAGGATTCACCGAAGACTAGTTCGTCATGCTGCAAATCGAAGGAGGAGATCGCCTTTGATGCCGACCACCAGATGTGTGAAAGCTGCCGAAGACTCTACATAAGGGCGTGGAAGGCTAGTTCGGGGGCTACTGAGGGAGTCCTGGACTAAGGGGTCCTCGGGGTGCCGGCCCATGGATCGGATCATCAGAGTCCGGATAGTTGATGACTTCATTGAAGTAAGGAAGGCACCGAGGATTGGCATGGAGTCCAAGCTTAGAAAGATAGGTCACCTCATCCATTCCCGATTATATTCAGTTTTAATACTTATGCTTTTTATCTCTTATTTTACGCCCATTTTGCATCATGCTTTTATATCGATATTTATTGCATTATGGGCTATTAATACACATTATGGTATAATACTTATGCTTTTTCTCTCTTATTTTACAAGGTTTACATGAAGAGGGAGAATGCCGGCAGCTGGAAATCTCGACCGAAAAAGGAGAAAATTTGAGGGACCGATTCTGCACAAGTCCAAAAGTCCTTAAAACTTGGAATATATAAAAAATATTGGGCGAAAGAAATACATCAGGGGACCCACCAGGTGGCCACAAGCCAGGGGGCCACACCCGACGCCCTCGACGCGCCCTGCAGGCTTGTGGGCCCCCTGACAGGCCTCCGGTGCCCATCTTCTGCTATAAGAAGGGTTTTGACATGGAAAAATCATATCATAACTTTTGGGGCGAAGCGCCGCAATCTCGTGGCGGAACTTCAGCATAACCAATCTAGAGCTTCGACGGAGCTATTCTACCGGGGAAACCCCCTCCCCCCCCCCCACGAAGGGGGAAATCGAAGCCATCGTCATCACCAACAATCCTCTCATCGAGAGGGGGTCAATCTCCATGAACATCTTCATTAGAACCATCTCCTCTCCAAACCCTAGTCCATCTCTTGTATCTGATTTTTGTCTCAAACCTCAGATTGGTACCTTGGGGTTGCTAGTAGTGTTGATTTCTCCTTGTAGTTGATGCTAGTTGGTTTACTTCGTGGAAGATCAGATGTTTAGATACTTAATGATTATTAATACTCCTTTGATTATGAACATGAATATTCTTTGTGAGTAATTACGTTTTTTCCTCAGGACATGGGATAAGTCTTGTTATAAGTAATCATGTGAATTTGGTATTCGTTCGATATTTTGATGAGATGTATGTTCTCTCTCCTCTAGTGGTGTCATATGAACGTCGACTACATGACACTTCACCATTATTTGGGCCTAGGGGAAGGCATTGTGACATAATAAGTAGATGTTGGGTTGGTAGAGTGACAAAAGCTTAAACCCTAGTTTATGTGTTCTTTGTAAGGGGCTTATTTGGATCCATATGTTTCATGCTATGGTTAGATTTATCTTAATTTTTCTTTTGTAGTTGCGGATGCTTGCGAGAGAGGTTAATCATAAGTGGGATGTTTGTACAAGCGAGGGCAGCACCCAAGCACCAGTCCACCTAATACCAAATTATCAAAGTAACGAACGTGAATCATATGAGCATGATGAAAACTAGCTTGACATAAATTCCCATGTGTCCTCGGGAGCGCTTTTCTTTATATAAGAGTTTGTCCAGGCTTGGCCTTTGCTACAAAAAGGATTTGGCCACCTTGCTGCATCTTTGTTACATCTGTTACTTGCTACCCGTTACGAATTACCTTATCACAAAACTATCTGTTACCGATAATTTCAGTGCTGGCAGAGAATACCTTACTGAAAATCGCTTGTCATTTCCTTATGCTCCTTGTTGGGTTCGACGCTCTTACTTATCAAAAGGAATAGGATAGATCCCCTATACTTGTGGGTCATCAAGACTCTTTTCAGGTGTCATTTCCGGGGAGTGAAGCGCCTTTGGTGAGTGGAACTTGGTAAGGAAAAATTTATATATTGTGCTGAAATTTATTGTAACTTGTCTGTATGAAAATAATCCTTTGAGGGGCTTGTTCGGGGTATCTTCACCCCGTCAGGAAGCACAAAGAGATGCTCCTCAACCTATTGCACCTACTGAAAATATTTATTATGAAATTTCTTCGGGTATTATAGAAAAACTGCTAGCTAATCCTTATGCAGGAGATGGAACACTACATCCTGATTTGCATCTAATCTGTGTGGATGAAGTTTATGGATTATTTAAGCTTGCAGGTCTACCCTAGGATGATGTCAAGAAGAAGGTATTTCCTTTATCTTTGAAGTATAAAGGGTTGGCGTGGTATAGGCTATGTGATGATATTGGATCATGGAATTACAACCGATTGAAATTGGAATTTCATCAGAAGTTTTATCCTATGCATGTGGTTCATCGTGATCGGAATTATATTTATAATTTATTGCCTCGTGAAGGAGAAACAATCGCTCAAGGTTGGGGGAGGCTTAAGTCAATGTTATATTCATGCCCCAATCATGATCTCCCGAGAGAAATTATTATTTAGAATTTTTATGCTCGGCTCTCTCGTAATGATCAATCCATGATCGATACTTCTTGTGCTGGTTCCTTTATGAAGAAAGATATTCAACTCAAATGGGACTTATTGGAAAGAATTAAACACAACTCTAAAGATTGGGAACTCGACGAAGGTAATGAGTCAGGTATAAGCCTTAAGTTTGCTTGTTTTAAATCCTTTATAGACACCGATGCTTTTCGTGATTTTAGCACTAAATATGGACTTGACTCTGAGGTAGTAGCTTCATTCTGGTGAATCTTTTGCTACTCATGTTGATCTCCCCAAGGAGAAGTTGTTTAAATATCATCCTACCATTGAAGATAAAGTAGTTGAACCTATTAAAGTTGAAGAAGAAACTATTATTTACAATGTTGATCATGTTATTCCTACTGCTTATATTGAGAGACCATCCTTTCCTATTAGAATAAAGGAACATGCTAAAGCTTCAACTGTGGTTCATAACAGTTGTACTAGAACACCTATACCTCCTGGACAATATAAAGTTGAACCTAATATTGCTATGGTTAAAGATATCTTGGTTGATAATATTGATGGGCATGTCATTCATTTATGTGATGGAGCTGCTAGAATTGCTAGACCCGATACTGAAAGTAAACGTACACCTATTGTTGGCGTGCCTATTGTTTCTGTTAAAATAGGAGATCATTGTTATCATGGCTTATGTGATGTGGGTGCTAGTGTGAGTGCAATTCCCTTTACCTTATACCAAGAAATTATGAATGATATTGCACCACCTGAATTAGAAGAAATTGATGTTACCATCAAGCTTGCTAATAGAGATACCATTGCACCAATTGGGATTATTAGAGATGTTGAATTCTTGTGTGGGAAAATAAAGTATCCTACTGATTTTCTTGTTCTTGGTTCCCCACAAGATGATTTTTGTCCCATTATATTCGGTAGACCCTTCTTGAATATTGTTAATGCTAAGATTTATTGTGAGAAAGAAACGGTTACTGTAAGTTTTGGGGATGTGTCTCATGATTTTAATTTCTCTAAATTTCGTAGACAACCCCATGACAAAGAATTGCCTAGAAAATATGAAATTATTGGTCTCACTTCTATTGATATGCCTCCTAGTGATCCCTTAGATCAATATTTGCTAGACCATGAAAACGATACGCATATGAATGAAAGGAATAAAATAGATAAGATTTTCTTTGATCAGCAGCCTATTATGAACACAACCTGCCCGTTCAAATACCTGGGATCCTCCTCCACCCAAAGGTGATCCCGTGTTTGAGCTTAAACAATTACCTGATACTCTGAAGTATGCTTATCTTGATGAAAAGGAGATATATCCTATTATTATTAGTGCTACCCTTTCTGAACATGAAGAAAAGAGATTATTGAAAACTTTGAGGAAGCATCGTGCTGCTATTGGATATACTCTTGATGATCTTAAGCGCATTAGTCCTACTCTATGTCAGCACAAAATTAATATGGAGCCTGATGCTAAACCAGTTGTTGATCACCAACGACAGTTAAATCCTAAAATGAAGGAAGTGCTAAGAAATGAAATACTAAAACTTTTGGAGGCACGTATAATTTATCCTATTGCTGATAGTAGATGGGATAGTCTCGTTCATTGTGTCCCTAAAAAGGGAGGTATTACCGTAGTTCCTAATGATAAAAATGAATTGATCCTGCAAAGAATTGTTAGAGGATATAGAATGGTAATTGATTTTAGGAAATTAAATAAAGCTACCAAGAAAGATCATTACCCTGTACCTTTTATTGGTCAAATGCTAGAAAGACTATCCAAACAAACACATTTTTTGCTTTCTAGACGGTTATTCTGGTTTCTCTCAAATACATATGTCAAAAGAGGATCAAGAGAAGACCACTTTTATGTGCCCTTTCGTCACCTTCGCTTTTAGACGTATGCCTTTTGGTTTATGCAATGCACCTACTACCTTTCAAAGATGTATGATGGCTATATTATCTGACTTTTGTGAAAAGATTGTTGAGGTTTTCATGGATGATTTTTCCGTTTACGGAACTTCTTTTGATAATTGCTTGAGAAATCTTGATCGAGTTTTTCAAAGATGTGAAGAAACTAATCTTGTCTTGAATTGGGAGAAGTGCCACTTTATGGTTAATGAGGCATTTTCTTGGGAGACAAAATATCCGAAAGAGGTATTGAAGTTGATAAAGCTAAAGTTCATGCTATTGAAAAAATGTCGTGTCCAACAGATATCAAAGGTATAAGAAGTTTCCTTGGTCATGCTGGTTTCTATAGGAGGTTTATTAAAGACTTCTCTAAGATTTCTAAGCCTCTCACTAATCTTTTGCAAAAGGATGTTCCATTGATATGTGATGATGATTGTGTAGAAGCATTTGAAATTCTTAAGAGAGCCTTGATCACTCCACCTGTTGTTCAACCACCTGATTGGAACCTACCCTTTGAAATTATGTGTGATGCTAGTGGTTATGTTGTTGGTGTTGTTCTAGGACAAAGAGTTGATAAGTAATTAAATGTTATCCATTATGCTAGTAAAACTCTAGAGAATGCTCATGGAAATTACGCTACCACTGAAAAGTAATTTTTAGCAGTTGTGTTTGCTTGTGATAAGTTTAGACCTTATATTCTTGATTCCAAAGTAACTGTTCACACTCATCACGCTGCTATTAAATACCTTATGGAAAATAAAGATGCTAAACCTAGACTTATTATATGGGTTCTTCTGCTACAAGAATTTGATTTGCATATTATTGATAGAAAGGGTGTTGATAACCCCGTAGCAGATAACTTTGTCTAGACTAGAGAATGTCTTGATGACCCACTACCTATTGAAGATAGATTTACTGATGAACAATTAGCTGTCATAAATGCTTCGTGTAGTGCTCCTTGGTATGCTGATTATGCTAACTACATTGTTGCTAAATTTATAACACCTAGTTTCACATACCAACAAAATAAAAGGTTCTTCTATGATTTAAGACATTACTTTTGGGACGGTCCACACATTTATAAAGAAGGAGTAGATGGTATTATTAGATGTTGTGCACTTGAGCATGAATTGGGACAGATCCTACACAAGTGTCACTCCGAGGCCTACGGAGGACACCATGCTGGAGATAGACTGCACACAAGGTATTAAAATCTGGTTTTTATTGGACTACTCTCTTCAAGGATGCTCGTAAGTTTGTCTTGTCTTGTGAGTAATGTCAAAGAATTGGTAATATTAGTAGATGTCAGGAAATGCCTATGAATTACTCTCTTGTTATTGAACCATTTGATGTTTGGGGTTTTGATTATATGGGACCTTTTCCAAAGTCCAATGGGTATACTCATATTCTAGTTGTTGTTGATTATGTTACTAAGTGGGTAGAAGCTATACCAACTAGTAGTGTTGATCATAACACTTCTATTAAAATGCTAAAAGAAGTTATTTTCCCTAGATTTGGAGTCCCTAGATATTTAAAGATTAATGGTGGTTCACACTTTATTCATGGTGCTTTCCGTAAATTGCTTGCTAGGTATGATGTTAATCATAGAATTCCATCGCCTTATCATCGTAAGTCTAGTGGTCAAGTAGAATTGAGAAATAGAGAAATTAAATTGATCTTGCAAAAGACCGTTAATAGATCTAGAAAGAGTTGGTCTAAGAAACTTGACGATGCATTATGGGCTTATAGACCCGCTTACAAAAACCCTATGGGTATGTCTCTGTATAAAATGGTTTATGGTAAAGCATGTCACTTACCTCTAGAGCTAGAACATAAAGCTTATTGGGAAATTAAAGAGCTTAACTATGATTTCAAACTTGCTGATGAGAAGAGGTTATTTTACATTAGCCCGCTTGATGAATGGAGAACCCAAGCCTATGAGAATGCTAAGTTGTCTAAAGAAAAGGTTAAGAGATGGCATGATAGAAGGATACAAAGCATGAATTCAATGTAGGTGATTGTGTCTTGCTATACAATTCTCATTTAAGATTTTTTACAGGAAAACTTATCTCTAAATGGGAAGGGCCTTACATTATCGAGGAAGTATATCATTCCGGTGCCATCAAGATCAACAATTCCGAAGGTGGTAAATGGAAAAAAAATCAAACATTATATCTCAGGTACATCCATAAATGTTGAAACCAATATTGTCAATACCATAACTCCGGAAGAGTATATTAGGGAGGCCTATAAGAACGTTTCAGACTCCGAAAAGTAATAGGTATATGTTACGGCAAGGAAACGGACTCCAAAACTTTTCTAGTGGATTTTTTTATCAGTTTCAGAATATTTAAAAAATTAGGAAAATTCAAAGCAGCCCGAAAAGTGCACGAGGAGGCGACAAGCCAGGGGGCGCGCCCTACCCACATGGGCGTGCCCTGTAGGCTTGTGGCAACCCCGTGTACCCTCCGGACTCCATTTTCTTGTGGAATAGTCCTTCGGCTCGGTAAAAATCTATTATGTAATCTCCCGAAAGTTTTGACCTTCGTATCACGACAATATCTCCTCTTTCGTCCTGAGCTATTTCTGCAGCAGATTTAGAGCAAGATGTCTTTGCAAGAGTCGGTCGGGGAGAGCCGTGCCTTTCACCTGACACCAGGGGCCGGAGCATTCAGGAAAGCCAACCACTCTGGGCAGGCCACAGAGGAAGAGATGGAGGCTGACTTGAAAAGGATAGATGCTATGGAGGAGGACCAAGAAGTTACCTCTCGTCTACAACCTGGAGCCATGTCGAAAGAACTTCAGAGCTCAGCAATTCCGAATTCGGTTATCCCTCCCAATGCTAAAGTTCTTATGTAAATATGAAAAAGAGTGTTGCTTCTTCCCCCGAAGCAATGGAACATCCATGGGTTATGGGAGCTCTAACCGTCACTAGAAGACTTTGCAAGGAAATAATGGATCTCAGACCAGTGAAATAATAAGCTTGAGGAGGAGAATCGCATTCTAAGGGGCATCATCTCTAAGAATATAAAACCGCCACCTCCGGAGAAATACAACTAAAGATATGGGTATAAGGCACTTCCCTTGGCTTGTGCCAATCTTGGGGGAGTTGCCCCGGTATCGTATCACCATCACATTTTTTACTTTCTTCGTTTTTCTCCATTCGATCTTTTTGGTAATACCTTGATCTAGTAGAATAAAGTTTTAGTGTGATCTAGTTTTTAGTTTTGCTTTATGTTCCCCCTATGTAAGAAAGTCTGAGAGTTCTATAATAAAGAGTAGTTTTGATTTGAGGGCTTTGCTTGCTTGCTATGATCTTGAGAAATAGAAATAGAAAGAAGTATAGAATAAAGGCAAAAGAGTATATATAATGATCTTATGGGGAGTGATGACTTCACATATAAAAAGTATGTTGATCGAATTTTGTTGTGAGTTGACAAACAAAGCTATTGGTCATTGCTGCAATTAAAAGGAAGTAATAAAGAAAGAGAGATTCACATATAAATATATTATCTTGGACATCTTTTATGATTGTGAGCACTCATTAAAATATTATATGTTAAGAAGTTTATATGGGACAAGGAATACAACATAATGAGTTATGTTTGCTTACTTCCGAATAGAAGTTATATGGTTATAGATCCTTCAACATGTGTTGCTTGCTTCCACACCATATTAGCCAAAAACTTCCGCACCAAGTAGAGATACTACTTGTGCATCCAAACACCTTTAACCCAGTTTTTCCTTGAGAGTCCACCATACCTACCTACGGATTGAGTAAGATCCTTCAAGTAAGTTGTCATCGGTGCAAGCAATAAAAAATTCTCTCTAAATATGGGCAATCTATTAGTGTGAGGAAAATAAACTTTATACGAACTTGTGATATGGAAGAATTAAAAGAAACAGACTGCATAATAAAGTTCTTTATCACAAGGGGCAATATAAAGTGACGTTCTTTTGCATTAAGGGATTGCACATCCAACTATAAAAGCGCATGACGACCTCTGCTTCCTTCTGCGAAGGGCCTATCTGTCACCTTTACTTTCTAGTACTTACCTTTATGTAAGAGTCGTGGTGATCTTCACAATTTCCTTTATTTCGCCTTTATCTTTTGGCAAGTGTCATGTGTTGGGGAATGATCTAGAAAAATATATCCACTCGGATGTGGGTGATCATGAGTTATTATTGTTGACATTGCCCTTGAGATAAATAGTTGGGAGGCAAAACTATAAGCCCCTTTCTTTCTGTGTGTCCGATTGAAGTTGTGACCTCATAGGTACCGCGTGAGTGTTAGCAATTATGAAAAACCATAAGATGATTGTGTATGCGGATTTGCTTTAAAATCTCTTATATTGACTCTTTCTTACGTTGCGATAAATTGGAATTGCTTCAATGACTGGAATCATAGTTTATTAGTTCTCAATAGAGTTCTTGATTCATATTTTACCTTGTGAATAAATTGTTACACTAGCATAAGATATTCTATGTCAATAGCGTTGCTGTTCTAAAGATAACCATGATGCCTTCATGTCCCTATTTTATTTTATTGACACGTCTATCTCTAAACATGTGGGCATATTTATCAATCTCAGCTTTTGCTTGACGACAAGCGAGATCTAAACTTGAGGGAGTTGATACGTCCATTTTGCATCATGCTTTTCTATCGATATTTATTGCATTATGGGTTGTTAATACACAAAATGGTACAATACTTATGCCTTTTCTCTCTTATTTTACAAGGTTTACATGAAGAGGGACAATGCCGGCAGCTCGAATTCTGGACCGGAAAAGGAGAAAATCTGAGAGACCTATTCTACACATCAGGAGCCCACCAGGTGGCCACAAGCCAGGGGCGCGCCCTGCAGGCTTGTGGGCCCCATCGCGGGCCTCTGATGCCCATCTTTTGCTATATGAAGGGTTTTGACCTGGAAAAAATCATATCATAACTTTCGGGGCGAAGCGCCACTTTCTCGAGGTGGAACTTCGGTAGAACCAATCTAGAGCTCCGACGGAGCTATTCTGCCGGGGAAACTTAGCTCCCGGAGTGGGCAATCAAAGCCATCTTCATCACCAATGATCCTCTCATCGAGAGGGGTTCAATCTCCATCGACATATTCATCACCACCATCTCCTCTCCAAACCCTAGTTCATCTCTTGTATCCGTTCTTTGTCTCAAACCTCATATTGGTACCTGGGGGTTGCTAGTAGTGTTGATTACTCCTTGTAGTTGATGCTAGTTGGTTTACTTGGTGGAAGATCATATGTTCAGATCCTTAATGATTATTAATACTCCTCTGATTATGAACATGAATATGTTTTGTGAGTAATTATGTTTGTTCTTGAGGAAATGGGATAAATCTTGCTATAAGTAATCATGTGAATTTGGTATTCGTTCGATATTTTGATGAGATGTATGTTGTCTCTCCTCTAGTGGTGTCATATGAACGTCGACTACATGACACTTCACCATTATTTTGGCCTAGGGGAAGGCATAGTGAAGTAATAAGTAGATGATGGGTTGCTAGAGTGACAACATCTTAAATCCTAGTTTATGCGTTGCTTTGTAAGGGGCTGATTTGGATCCATATGTTTCATGTTATGGCTAGATTTATCTTAATTATTATTTCATAGTTGTGAATGCTTGCAAGAGAGGTTAATCATAAGTGGGATGTTTGTCCAACTAAGGGAAGCATCCAAGCATCGGTCGACCCACATACCAAATTATCAAAGTAACGAACACGAATCATATGAGCATGATGAAAACTAGCTTGACAGAAATTCACATGGGTCATTGGGAGTGATTTGCTTTATATAAGAGTTTGTCCAGGCTTGTCCTTTGCTACAAAAAGGATTGGGACACCTTGCTGCACCATTGTTACATTTGTTACTTGCTACCCGTTATGAATTACCTTATCACAAAACTATCTGTTACGGATAATTTCAGTGCTTGCAGAGAATACCTTACTGAAAATCGCTTGTCATTTCCTTCTGCTCCTTGTTGAGTTCGACACTCTTACTTATTGAAAGGAGTAGTATAGATCCCCTATACTTGTGGGTCATCAATATCTATATAAACCAGGGACCCCTATCCGTATAGAGGAGGCTGAATCATCTAGGGTTTAGCACGTACGATCTCGACATAGATCAACTTTGTAATCATCTTCATCAATATAATCAAGCAGGACGTAGGGTATTACCTCCATAGGACTGCCCGAACCTGGTTAACTGTTGTCTCCCCTCTCTTCCTTCAACCCATTGATCTGAGGTCCACAGTTCGGGACCCTCTACCCGAGATCTGCCCATTTTGACAATGACGCACACCTCAACAAAATGGAGTTGTTGAGAGGAAGAACCGAACTCTCATAGTGATGGCCATAATGATGCTTGATAAATACAAGACGCCAAGATAATTTTGGGCAGAAGCCATGGAAACTGATTGTCACGCCATAAACCGACTCTACTTGCACAAGTTTCTCGGTAAAAAGGAATACGAGCTACTCATTGGTAACAAACCTCAAGTTCTATACTTTTGAGTATTCGGCTCTAAGTGCTACATTCTTGATAAGCATAGTCACTCTAACCTTGCTTCTAAATCTCATGAAGGTTTCCTACTTGGTTATGGATCAAACTCTCACACTTACCATGTCTACAACAGCTTCACTCGAAAAGTTGAAGAGATGGTATATGTGAAGTTTGATGAATCTAACGGTTCGCAAGTCAAACAATTGCCAAATGATGTAGGAGATAAGGAACCTTAGGAAGCCATCCAAGATCTACCTATCGGCAAGATTCATCCGATGGAGGTGAAGGAAAGTACTTCATGAACTCAAGTGTAAGATCCTACTTCGTGTCAAGGCGAACAACAAAACAACATGGAGATATCCACAAGCATTACACGACATGATGAAGAAGAGGAAGAAGTACATCGTGAGGATCCACATCAACCTTCCACCACCATCTCAAGGAGATGACACCATCAACAACAACAAGCAAGAAGATGATGATGAAGAAGCTCCACCATCCAACAAGAAGAAGCTATCAGGAGTTCGAGAAAGAGTGTACAAGGATCATCCGTTGAATCAAATATTTGGTGACATACAAACCAGGAGAATCTCGCTCTAAATCTCGTTTAGCTAACTTTTGTGAGCATTGTTCATTTGTATCTAGCACTGAGCCTATGAAGGTAGAAGAAGCCCTTCAAGACCAGGATTGGGTGAATTCCATGCACGAAGAGCTATACAACTTTGACAAGAATCAAGTGTGGACACTCATGGAAAAGCCCAAGAACAAGCAAAACATCATCGGTACAAAATGGGTGTTTCAAAATAAGAAAGATGAAGATGGTCAAGTTATATGCAACAAGGTGTGTGTCGTATCCCAAGGATACATGCAAGTCAAAGGTATGGACTATGGTGCGACCTATGCCCCCATTGCAAGACTTGAAGCCATTTTCATTCTTCTCGCTTATACCAATCACCCCGATATTAGTATTTACCAAATGGATATCAAAACTGCTTTTGTAAATGGTTAAATTGAGGAGTATGTTTATGTCAAACAACCCCTCGGATTTGTGAACCCTAGGAAACCTAATCATGTTTACAAACTTCGTAAAGCTTTATATGGTCTTAAACAAGCCCTAGAGCTTGGAAAAAATGCCTAATGAAGTTTCTCATTAAAAAGGCTTTTGAGTTTGGTAAAATTGATGCAACCTTATTCACTAAAAGAGTTAATGGAGAACTATTTGCATGCCAAATATATGTGGATGATATTATCTTTGGTTCTACTAACCAACATTTTAGTGATAAATTTGGAAGGTTGATGTGAGAGAAGTATGAGATGTCTATGATGTGTGAGCTGAAATCTTCCTTGGTTTGCAAATCAAACAATCAAGAGAAGGTACGTTTATCTCTCAAACCAAGTACACCAAGGACTTAATCAAGAAGTTCAACATGCAAGAGTGCAAAGGTATGAGAACCCCCATGCCTACTAGTGGAGATGTTGACCTCACTAAGGAGGACAAACCGGTTGATCAAAAGGTTCATCGATCAATGATCAGTTCATTGCTATATCTATGTGCCTCCTGTACCAATATCATGTTGAGTGTCTGCATATGATCTTGATATCAAGCGGCACCTAAAGAGTTTCATCTATTGGTTGTGAAAATAATTGTGAGATACGTGATACAGACACCAAACTTTGGCATATGGTATCCCAAGGGATCTTCTTTTAATCTTGTTGGCTATTCTGACTCGGACTATGCCAGAGAGAGGGTTGATAGAAAATGCACCCCGGGTACATGCCAATTTCTTGGGAGATCTCTTGTGTCATGGTCATCCAAGAAACAAAACTCGGTATCTTTATCTACTGTCAAAGCAGAATACATTGTCGCTGGATCATGTTGTGCGCAATTACTATGGATGATTCAAACTCTTAAGGATTATGGCATTCATGTGTGAAATTATCCATTGTTGTGTGACAATTGAAGTTCTATTAAAATTTCCCATAATCCCCTGCAACATTCTCGAACTAAACACATTCAAGTACGACATCATTTTATTCATGATCATGCTGGTAAAGGAGATGTAGATCTCAAGCATGTTCGTACCGATAAACAGTGAGTTGATATCTTGACCAAACCACTTGACGAGAAAGTGTTTTTCCATTTGAGGAGTGAGTTGAACATCATTGATGCTTCGACCCGAGCTAGACTCACTCGGATGCTTGCAAGGGCATGAGCTTGACTGTCTATTCCTTGATACCATTGACTTGATACTATCTTATATCTTGGAATACTATGTTCCCTTGTATTTCATCTAACCTTTTGTAGGTACTAGGAAACTCTACACTCCACAAGATTGCCATCAACTCACATCAAAATCAATCTTGTCATAACCAAGTATCAACAATCCCTTCTTCGTAGAATAAGGAAGAAGACAACAAAATCATATCCTTGACCACTATTTAATAAATGCAATCACTCATGTCAATTGTATATATTATGTTCTTCCTTGCATGACTAACCAATGTAGGTGAAAAGTGAACCAAAACGACAAGGATAGCTCCCAACTCAAGATGATCATCATCAACTTTAAGCATCCACTACAAGTTCACCTACATGCCACGTCATCAACATCATTCGAAGGTATGTACTCATATCCTTGGTATAGCTTTGCACCAAGTTATGAGGTAAAGCATCTCAAGTGATATGAAGACATTAAAAAGCTTAATAAAAAATGGTAACCCCATTTTGTGCTTAAACAATGAGTATGACCTATGATCAAGCATTCTTGCTTGACTCCTCAAGTCAATATACTCTAACATAGGTGACTTAGTCACCGCCCAACATCTAGATGGAGATTCTTGTATGGTTCACATTTACATTGCATGCTTTCTTGGAACCATTCAAATCTCATCTATATGCATGTATACAAAAAAATGTGTCGTTTTCTCTTATTTCCATTTACTCTTTGGATATTTTCGTTTTCTAAGTGTGGGGACCCCGACTTAGGCGTCGAGATCGCCGAATGCACATGTACAGTGATCCCAGAGATCAATGCTCATTGAACACACATATACTGAATAACAGGAGTCTTACATCTAGAATTAACGTCTGATTCAATAAAAGACCATCATGGTCAAGTCTTACATATATAGGGCCAAGAAGGCCAATCACACCAACACAACTACTAGTGGAAGACTTGGTAGTAAACGGGAACCCATGCCATCAGCCTTAACCAACAGGCATTCTGACTGGGAAGCATCCTAGTTCGCGTGTCCGTCTCCGACGACGAATTTTCTCCATACTCTGGTTCCTCCATGTCTGGCCAATAAAATAACCAGTGGCAAGCCAATGAGTACATTGAATGTACTCGCAAACAACCCACGATATGGATAATGCAGTTGGTACGATAATAAAGTAATATGCAGCCTTTGTTGAAAGCAAGTTTTAATTGGAAAATGAGCATGCTCAACTACTTGTATGGATATGTATCATAAGCTAGATGGTAATCATGAATAGAGGCCACAAATATCAACATATCTATCGAGGGCTAAACACCACAGGTTCACCCTATATGCCAAGTCTCCGACTGGTCATATCCTCTTACTCAGATAACACCTTAATACACACACACACACACACACACACACACACACACCTGGTTTATGCGGAAACGACTGGACGTAGTTTAAGCAACACCACCCAACTGTCCATGACCGTGGACACGACTATTCGAATAGTTTTACGCTCTCCAGAGGTTGCACGCTGTACCCACGAGATCCGAGAAACTTCCGTGTCACCCACAACTCGCGGTATATAACATACCCGAGGTAAGTACCCGATCATTGCCTTTCCCCTGATGACACTAGACAAAGAGTCCACTCAATTGGTACCCAGCCCACATGATGTACGTCTTACGAGCACCAACTCTAGACTGTATCATCCATGCAGGGACCAATGGTGTGCCCGGAACACGTAAAAACGGCATAGTTGTCCTACCTGGCATGACCCAGTATTGAGAGTGACCATATCAATCCTACCACTAGTAATACGGGCCCTTTGCTAGCACCGACCAAAGTAATCGACAAAGCCCCGTCCCATAAAGGAGTATCATGGTCGCACATGTAAGGTTGGGACGATCGACACACCATAAATCTAATCCCATTTCCGAAACCACTCATAGAAAACCTTTCCGGTACACCACTTCTTTCTCAAGTGGTCATCCAGCTCAACACCATCACCCTCGAGCATTAGTGGCACCCGACGAAGTTTTTCATAAAACCTTTGTAACCACCTTAGTGTTACCATCCCTTCTTCTCGCCTCGTCGTGTACTAGGGGAAACCCTAGGCAGTAGCGTTGTTATCGTTGTGGTATTTCTTGGAGGTATTGATTGGTACCGACGCTTCGGGGCCTTGGAGCTTGGTGGGAGATCTTTGATGGGGGCAGTGGTCGCGAAGCTTCTTCGTTTCTGTCGATCTGTCGTTGTCGGTATTTTGTTTTGTTTTTCTCTTTATTTTCTTTTGAGTATGACTGTGCTGCTTCTGCCTCAACACCTATCGTTGGTTGTATCGGTTATTTACTTTGTAATACAAAGCGGGGGAAATTCTTTTTCAACATGTTTGGACTGGCCAATAACTTCAACATAACTGAAGTTATGGTAATGGGGTACTCTCAGGTCGGGCGGCAAAGCATTGTTGGCCGACATGATTGTGGGCTGAGGACATCCCCTATAGCTTACTAATTCTCTTCCCAAATTGATGACATATAAATTCAATTAAAAATAAATTCTTTCTAAGTTTGATAAAATATATAAAATAAAATATAAACAATTATAATACTGAATAAATATATTATGAAAATAAATCTAATAATGAATATAATGATATTGATTTGATATTGTTTACCTTCATTTTTTATATATATACAACTTAGAAAACATTGACTTTTTGATAGAATTTATACGCCATCTACTAAGGGACAGATGTAGCATCTCGGAATCCCTATTAGCGACTCTAGCCTCAGTATTATGGATCTACGTCTTGTTGTGACCAAAATCCAACATACAGACATAGAGTCGAGCCTTGGCAGGGAGGTGACTCTCCAAGCCGGCAAGAACGGTGTTGATCAACTCATTCATGTCGTCTTCTCATGTTTATTATGGGTTTTTATAACTTTTATGAATCCCTGGACAATGAGATTGTGAAGTTTGTGTGGGATCTTAGCATTTCCACCTCGCGTCGCTCCCACGGGCGACCGATGGGGCAACACTAGCCATCGGCGCCTAGGTCCCCGCCTCCCCCTCTCCTCCCCTCGTCTTCGCCGTACCGCGCCGCCGAGCGAAGCCCGGTAGGTGCTGGCAGCGGTGGGGCCTCTTCTCCTCCTCGTGCGAGGGCTCGGCGTGGGCCGACGACCTTCGGCGGTGGCGCAATGCTGGTCCGGGGCGCGGCGGTGCGTGGGCTGGCTCGGCGGCGGCGTTGCGGTGCCTTGTCCATGCGTGGAGGGATGGGCTTGGTTGGGGCTTCGGCCTGTGGGGGCGATGCCCGGCGGTTTCTCGTCCTATGCGGATCCCGTCGACCAGCGGCTTGATCTGGATCCAGGTGGCGCGGGCTGCACGCGCGAGGGCGGCTGCTGGGGTCCGATGGTGGAGTGGTGGTCGTGGTGTGAGCCAGATCTGGGCTCGGACAGGCCTATGGCCACAGGTTGGTCGTGGTCGTGCACGGCCTGGGCGCGTGCTGGGCGGCCGGTTGGCGAGGCGTGCTGGGCGCGGAAGTGGCCCCGACAAGGTTGTGCTGGATGAGGGGCGATATCCGCAGGCGACAGAGCTCATGGTGGAGGGGCCTGAGCGACCTGTACGGCGCTTGGGCAGCGTCTTTTGCCACGAGGTGCACGACCGATGTGTGTCTGCGTGGTCTGGCATCGTGTGGATGCCCTTCGAGGTGAGAGGATCGAAGGCCCATGATGATGATAAAGTGCACTCCGGCGGTGCGTGGTGCAGATCTGGTCTCCGACCGTCGGTGGTCTCCTCGAGGTGCGGTTGGCTGCGATGGGTTTTGGTGCTTCTTCCTCGATGGGCAACTTCGATGGTGGTGATGTTTTGTGGGCTTGTTGACGCCAATGCAGGATGATGTGTGGCTTAGGTGGTGTGGAGCTTGGTGAAAGCCAAGTCTTGGCCTCGTGTCGTGAACAGCGATGGCGGCGGCTGTGGCCGTCGTTGACCTTCTTGGAAGCACCTTTGCTTGTTCTCTCACCCCTCCTATGCGGATCTGGCCATTTTGGTCTCTCCGGGGGAAACCTTGATCTATAATCGGACGATGGCGGTGCCTTGGTGTCGTATTCCCTTTTGAGGGCTTCGTCTTGGGAGCTAGGCGTCGGTGAGCGGGACAGGCGGACGGCGGTTGGTGGCGGGTGTGGCATCCAGACTTCTATGGCAACAATGCTGGTGGGAGCGATGTTGGCGACGCCGCAATGGTTGCGGTAGTCGGCTCTTCTTCGGCGTGTTCACGATTTTGCCTCGGTTTGTTTCTTGCTATGGAGTTGAAGCTACGACGACGGGGCCCTGTGGTATACGATGACTGCCTACAGGTAGCCCGTTCGGCGATCTCTCGTGGTGCCAGTCGTGCCTGGTTTTGTCCTACAGAGTTCTGCATCAGAGTCGGAGCTGCGTTGTTTGGCATAGGTCTACGTGTGATCGATAAGGTGGGCTTTTCCCTGAGTGTGTCACTATGGGAATGGAATAGGCCCTTGTTGTACCAGTTTTTGCCCAGTTTTCCGTAATTAACTGGACAATTCTCTTCTGCTTATTTAATAGATGAGGCAATTTGTGCCTCCATTTCAAAAAAAAAGATTCCAAAGTTTCAATTCAAATTCCTATGGGCGGTCTAAACCGTGTGTGCAGGGCATTGGATTAGATAGTGCCTTTTATGTGAACACATCATAGTTATATATTTATAGGTGTAGCGACTTTATTCATAGAGAAGATAGTTTTGATTGATCCTTGTATTTATTTTTTCAAGCTTCGATGAATAATTAATAAAGATGATTGTGCGCATCATCTTGATGCAAAGGTTGGGGAAGGGCATCTCTAACGACAACCTGTAAATTTTCTCCCACATCCGTCTGTAACAGGGTAGACCAGTCCACGAACATGTATACAGGAGGACGCTATCCAACCGTAGCCGCATACATTTTGACAACAACTCAAACAGTAGCCATCCAATCGGACGAAATTCATGCAAGCATAGCCGGATTTATGCACACACGACGAATTTCATGAAAACATGACGAATTTTCATATAAACACGGTGGATTTCATTACATTTACAGCAATCCGACTCTAGAAGTATAATTATTACCTAATCTAAATTGTCGTCGGCGCCCGTTCCCCGTGTCCGGACATGAATCCCCAGAGCTGAAGCTTTGCCTTCTTCAATTCCGCCTCTGTAACCTCTTCCTTTGGATACCCAACAAGCACAGATGTCCACCTCCATTTCGTTGCCACGCAATTAATCGGTCAACATTGTTGAGCCCACAAAGCTTGGCATCGACGGGAGGGAAGTAGTGGCCTTCCTAGGACCTGAGTGGCGGCGACCACATGTGCACTATTCTTCGTCATTGTCGGCGGCGCTCATGGACGCCTGATAACCCACAAGTATAGGATATCGCAACAGTTTTCGAGGGTAGAGTATTCAACCCAAATTTGTTGATTCGACACAAGGGGAAGCCAAAGAATATTCTCAAGTATTAGCAGTTGAGTTGTCAATTCAACCACACCTGAAAGACTTAGTATCTGCAGCAAATTATCAGTAGCAAAGTAGTGTGATAGCAACAGTAGCAACGGTAACAGTAGCAGCAGTGACAGGAGTAGAAGTAACATTAGCAGCAGTGACATCAGTAGTGATAGAGTAACAGTAGCACCATTGACAGCAGTAGCGGCAAAGTAACGTAGCAAGGACCAGTAGGAAACACTCGTAGGCATTGGATCGGTGATGGATGATTATGCCGGATGATATTCGTCATGCAACAGTTATAACACGGAGAGATATGTAACTAGCTCTAGTTCGTCAATGTAATGTAGGCATGTATTCCATATGTAGTCATACGTGCTTAGGGAAAAGAACTTGCATGACATCTATTGTCCATCCCTCCTGTGGAAGCGCGGTCCTAATGGAAACTACGGGATATTAAGGTTCTCCTTTTAATGGAGAACCGAAACAAAGCATTAGCACTTAGTGAATACATGAACTCCTCATACTATGGTCATCTCCAGGAGTGGTTCCGGCTATTGTCACTCCGGGATTGCCGGGTCATAACACATAGTAGGTGACTACAACTTGCAAGATAGGATCAAGAACACACATATATTGACGAGAACATAATAGGTTCAGATCTGAAATCATGACACTCGGGCCCTAGTGACAAGCATTAAGCATGGCAAAGTAGTAGCAACATCAATCTCATAACATAGTGGATACTAGGGATCAATCCCCGTCAAAACTAACTCGATTACATGATAGATCTCATCCAACCCATCACCGTCCAGCAAGCCTACGATGAGATTACTCACGAACGATGAAGAGCATCATGGAATTGGCGATGAAGGATGGTTGGTGATGACGATGGCGATGATCTCCCCTCTCCGGAGCCCAGAACGGACTCCAGATCTGCTCTCTAGAGGAAAACAGGAGGTGGCGGAGCCTCCGTATCGTAAAACGCGATGAACTCTTCTCCTTGAGTTTTTTCCGGATGAAAGGGACTAAATAGAGCTGGAATTGGAGGCGTTGGAGCTGTGAGGGCCACACGAGCCTGCTAGGCGTGGCTAGGGGGGCCCGCGCCTGGTGGGCTTGTGGGATCCTCGCTCCACCCCTCTGGTTGATTCTTGCACCAGTATTTTTTATAAATTCCACAAAAAATCCTCATAAATTTTCCAGGTCATTCCGAGAACTTTTATTTCTGTGCAAAAACAACACCATGGCAATTCTGCTGAAAACATCGTTAGTCCGGGTTAGTTCCATTCAAATTATGCAAATTAGAGTCCAAAACAAGGGCAAGAGAGTTTTGAAAAGTAGATACAACGGAGACGTATCAACTCCCCCAAGCTTAAAGCCTTTCTTGTCCTCAAGCAATTCAGTTGACAAACTGAAAGAGACAAAAGAAAAACTTTTATGAACTCTATTTGATCTTTTTGTTGCAACTATGTCTAACTCATATTCAGATTTTTAGCAAGATCATAAGCTAACCACATAAGCAATGACATTTAGGTCTCAAGAGGAACTCATATCAATGGCATAATCAACTAGCGAGCAATAATAATAAGTTTCAAATGTCAACACTTCAATCAAGACAATCATGAAGCAGTACGAACAAATGGTATCTCGCTAGATCTTTTTGAGACCGCAAAACATAAATGCATAGCACCTTCAAAGACCAAGGGCTGACTGAACATTGTAATTCATGGCAAAGAAGATCCAGTCACATTCATACTCAATATCAACAAAAAGCAAAGCATAGAAATGACAAAGGTGCTTTCTAATTTGTGATTTTATAAGAATAGGATGACTCAACAGAAACATAAATAGACAGGCCCTTCGCATAGGGAAGCATTGATTTGCAGAGGTGCCAGAGCTCAAGTTTTCAAGATAGAGATAAATAATTTTGGGTGGCATGCTTTCATTGTCAACACAATGACCAAGAGTTTTCGCCATCTTCCATGCTACACATACTATAGGCGGTTCCCAAACAGAAAAGTAAAGTTTTGACTCCCCCACCACCGATCAATCACACTCCACGACAAGCCGAATACTCGGGTGCTGTCCATACCAACAACAATCTAGGGGGTGTTTTGTTTGCAATTATCTTTTCGATTTGAGCATGGAACTAGGCATTCCAATTACCGGCCCCTTTCTCGTGAATGGTAGTGAATAAACACATATCGAGGATAACACGCCTAGCATGGAAGATACTGATTGCCCCTTGTCACCACATGAGCGGTTCGGGCATGCAAAACAGATTATGTCTTGTAGGTTTAGAGAGTGGCACATGCAAATTTACTCTGAATGACAGGTAAATACCGCATATAGGTAGGTATGGTGGACTCATATGGAACAACTTTGGGTTTATGGAAGTGGATGCACAAGCAGTATTCCTGCTTAGTACAAGTGAAGGCTAGCAAAAGACTGGGAAGCGACCAACTAGAGAGCGACAACAGTTATCAATATGCATTGAGATTAACCAACATTGAGTGCAAGCATGAGTAGGACATAAATCACCATGAACATGAATATCATAGAGGCTATGTTGATTTTGTTTCAACTACATGTGTAAACATGTGCCAAGTCAAGCCACTTGAATCATTCAAAGGAGGATACCATCCTATCATAGTACGTCATAGTCATTTCAAGATTCATGTTGGCATCTAAGACAAACCATTATAAGCTCCTAGCTAATTAAGCATGGCATCAAAAACTATGATCTCTAAGTTGTCATTGCAAACATGTTTCTCTCACAACAAAGCTGAATCTGGAACGATGAGCTAGTCATATTTACAAAAACAAAATAGATCGAGTTCATACCAGCTTTTCCAGGCTCACACACTTCATCATGTATCGTCATTGTTGCCTTTCACTTGCACGACCGAATGATGTGAACAATAATAAGAGTGCTCGTGCATTGGACTAAGCTGGAATCTGCACGCAAACACAAAGGAGAAGACAAAGTAATAAGGCTCTTTGACAAATAAATAGATATGCATGCGAGAGCCACTAAACATTGTAATCATGGTCTTCTACCTTGACCCAAAGAAAAAATAAACTATTTACACGGGAAAGCTCCCAACAAGCAAAAGAAGAATGAGAAATATTTTAGGGTTTTCTCAAACTAGACAAATACACGAGAAGAAAACGAGAAAAAGAAATAAACTAGCATGGATGATACAGTGGCAAAGTGTGAACACCGACTAACAAAGTGAAAGCGTGAGCAAGAATATAAAGTCGGTGAGAAACACATACTCCCCCATGCTTAGGCTTTTGTCCTAAGTTGGTCCACTCCCAAGGGTGGTACGGGCGATACCCAAAATCATAATGGGGATTGTACGGGAGTGCTGCAGCTACCGCCTGAATAGCTGCCTCACGGAGACGAGCAGCCTTTGCCTCCCTCTCATACTCCTCTGCCTCTCCTCTGGTTATGTAATATCTCCGTTTTACCTGAATGTCAAAGAAGGAAGGAGCGGGAAGGGTAATATGGAAAACACGTAGTCGGTTAAATATTAACCGGTATAGGAGGGATTCATTATCCCTCTCAAGGAACTGATAGCGTGTCATAGCAGCGCGATCAAGGAAAGTTGTATGGAGCGGGGGATCTCCTTCGTGGATGGGTACTCCAAGAAAATTTTCTATGCGAGTGGCATAGATCCCACCAAAGAAATCCCCTTCATTAGCATTATTATACAGCCTCCTTGCTATTATATCTCCCATGTTGAAACTTCTATCACCCGTTACTGCGCTCTTAAGAATACTAAGGTCGGGTGCGCAGAGGTGACAATGCTCAATCTTGCCGTTAATGCATCTACCTATGAAGAGGGCAAAGTAATGCAAGGTAGGAAAAGGAATGCTCCCCATGGTAGCCTGCGTAATATCTCTAGTTTCTCCAGTTATACTAGAGAAAAAATCTCTAACCGGAGATTTAGGAGGATCATTGAGACTACCCCAAGCAGGTATCTTGCAAATTCTATTAAAATCCTCTAAATCCATGGTATAAGATTTGTCATAGAGATCAAACAGTACAGATGTGTCACGGCCAACTGAAAATTTGAATCTACGAACAAAATAGACAGTGAGAGTAGTATATTGTTCACATTTATCGGAGATGAATTCTTCAAGTCCAACATTGTGAACAAGTGTATCAAACTCGTCTTTGAAACCTGCATCAATCATGAATTCATCAGAAGGCCATTCACATGGTTGTACCTGTGCGTTCCTCGGTTGGTAAGGATCGGGTTCCCGAATCGCGAGACGGGGACCCCTCTTGCTTGAGGAACCACCATGATAGTTTCTCCTGAACATCTTCCTTTTCTGAAATTTTCAGTGACTCAAAGGAAAAGTAGATAAGGCTCAACGAAACTCATAACAACTACTCCTTCAAGTGCCTAGAGGCCATATCACGCATCAAAACTACTTGGGACCAGCTAAAATTAGCATGCAAAGCTCAAGAACAGGGTCACCAAGGCAGAAAAAATACGCGACGTATAAGGCACTAGAGCAAAAACTAATTGGACCAATGGAGGAGTCACATACCAAGGAGCAATTTCCCCCAAAACAGTTTGGTGAATGGGGCTTTGCACAAGGAAATCGAAAATCGCAGCAAGAAGAGCAAGAACACGGGTTTGAGCTGTGAAACAATTTTTTCTGGAGGTAGGAGAAGGAGATGGGAGCTGGAATAAGTGGAGGGGGACACGTGGGCCCCACAAGCCTGGTAGGCGCGGCGAGGGGAGTTCACGTGCCTCCAGGGCTTGTGGCCCACTGGTGCATCCCCCTGACAAGCTCTCTGTCTTAGAATTTTTCAAAAATTCCAGAAAAAATCATACTTGATTTTCACGGCATTCGGAGAACTTTTATTTTCGGCACATTTTTCTATGGGACGCAAAAACAGAAAACAGGGAAAACTAAAGCTAAATCTATCGTTTTTCTTCTAAGCAACCGAAGCTTAAAGCTTGGAACAGAGGTTTGTGACTCCTCGATTCATCCGTCTCATGGTCATCGAAAGAAATCTGTCAATGAGGTTGATCAAGTCTCCTTGACAAACTTTTTCGAATCACAAAAGAAAACGGAGACTTTTCGAATAGTCACTAGGTTACCTCAATGGGGATGTGCAAATCTCCAACAAGCAAATCATACTTCATCTTAATAGTATGTATAGGGCATTCAAAGCTCCCAATAAGAATCGATGAAGTTTTCTCAATAGCATTGATGCAATGTACTCGATATTGTTTCTTCGGAAAGTGCACGGTATGCTCATTACCATTGACATGGAAAGTGACATTGCCTTTGTTGCAATCAATAACAGCCCCTGCAGTGTTTGAAAAGGGTCTTCCAAGGATGACCGCCATGGCATCATCCTCGGGAATATCCAGGATAACAAAGTCTGTTAAGATAGTGACGTTAGCAACCACAACAGGCACATCCTCGCAAATGCCGATAGGGGAAGCAGTTGATTTGTCGGCCATTTGCAGAGATATTTCAGTGGGTGTCAACTTATCCAATTCAAGTCTACGATAAAGAGAGAGAGGCATAACACTAACACCGGCTCCAAGGTTGCATAAACCAGTTCTAACGTAGTTTTCTTTAATGGAGCAAGGTATAGTGGGCAGTCCGGGATCACCTAGTTTCTTAGGAGTTCCACCCTTGAAGGTATAATTGGTGAGGATGGTGGAAATCTCAACCTCGGGTATCCTCCTCTTATTAGTCACAATATCTTTCATGTACTTGGCATACGGAGACATTTTGAGCATATCTGTCAAACGCATTTGCAGAAAGACAGGTCTAATAAATTCAACAAATCACTCAAAATCCTCATCATCCTTTTTCTTGGATGGTCTGGGAGGAAAGGGCATGGGTTTATGAACCCATGGTTCCCTTTCTTTACCATGCTTCCTAGCGACGAAGTCGTTCTTATCGTATCTCTTATTCTTAGGCTGTGGGTTATCAAGATCAACAGGTTCAATCTCCACATCCTTATCATTGCTAGGTTGAGCATCTTCATGAACATCACTATCGATATTATCATTAGGCTCATGTTCATCACTAGATTGCGTTTCAGCATCAGAAACACAGATATCATTTGGACTCTCGGGTGTAACAGCAACAGGGTTGCTAGCGTGCAAGTTCCTATCATCTTTCTTCTTCTTCCTAGGATGACTAGGTGCATCAGTGCTAACTCCTTGAGAATCTTGTTCAATTCTCTTAGGATGACCGTCAGGATACAAAGGTTCCTGGGTCATTCTACTGCCTCTAGTGACGACTCTGACAGAATTGTAATTCAGCTCGTTGAGCAAGTCATTTTGAGCCTTAAGTACTTGTTCTACTTGAGTAGTAACCATAGAGGCATGTTTACTCAAGAGCTTAAGATCATTGACGTTTCTGTCCACACAAGCACTTAAATGACTAAGCATACGAGCATTCTGTTCCAATTGTCTGCTAACATAATCATTGAAACTTTGTTGTTTGGCAACAAAGTTATCAAATTCATACATGCATAAGCTAGCAGGTTTATCAAAAGGAATATCACTCTCATCGAATCTACGAAGAGAATTTACCTCTACTACCTGTATAGGGTTATCAAGACCATGGATCTCTTCGATAGGTGGTAGATTTTTGACATCTTCAGATTTAATGCCTTTCTCTTTCATAGATATCTCAGCTTCTTGCATATCTTCAAGACTGAGGAATAGGATACCTCTTTTCTTTGGAGTTGGCTTAGGAGGTGGTTCAGGAATAGTCCAAGCATTCTCATTGCACAAGATAATATTAAATAGGATCTCAGCTTGTTCTATGGTTCGTTCCCTAAAAACACAACTGGCACAACTATCTAGGTGGTCCTTAGAAGCATCGGTTAGTCCATTATAGAAGATATCAAGTATTTCATTCTTCTCAAGAGGGTGATCAGGCAAAGCATTTAGTAGCTGGACGAGCCTCCCCCAAGCTTGTGGGAGACTCTCTTCTTCAACTTGCGCAAAGTTGTATATCTCCTGCAAGGCAGCTTGCTTCTTATGGGCAGGGAAATATTTTTCAGAGAAGTAGTAGATCATATCCTGGGGACTACGCACACAACCAGGAGCAAGAGAAGTGAACCAAGTCTTAGCATCATCCTTTAGCGAGAAAGGAAACAGCTTAAGGATATAGTAGTGGCAGATCTTTTCCTCACTCGTGAATAGGGTGGCTATATCGTGCAGTTTGGTAAGATGTGCTACAACTGTTTCAGACTCATAACCGTGAAAAGGATCAGATTCGACTAGAGTGATTAACTCAGGGTCGACAGAGAATTCATAATCCTTATCGGTCACAAAGATAGGTGAAGTAGCAAACTTCGGGTCGTATTTCATCCTAGCGTTCAAATATTTTTCTTTCCACTTGCGCAATAATTTCTCAACATCATAGCTATCCTTACAAGCAAGAAAGTCCTCAGCTATCTCTCCCTCCATAACATAACCCTCAGACATATCAGGCAATTCATATCTAGGAGAGCTAGTTCTAACAGGCAAAATAGCAACAAGCAAAATAGCAGGTTCTACTTCAATAATCTCAGCAGTTTCAGAAGTATTATCACATCTAGCAGCAACTCTAGCAATTTGTGCATCAAGGAATGCACCTAGTGGCAAAGCAGTATCAAGCATAGCATCATCACAAGCATCATGGATAGCAGAAGTAGCATCATCAAGCACAGGCGACACATCAAAATTTCTAGGAGGAGGTGGTGTCGCAAACTTACTCATAACTCAAGGTGAATCAAGTGCAGAGCTAGATGGCAGTTCCTTACCTGTCCTCATAGTTGAGGGCAAGACTTTAGTTTTTGGATCTCTCGAATTCCTCATAGTGATCAGCAGACGTAAATCCCAAGTGACTCAGGGAATATTGCTATGCCTCCCTGATGGCAATCTCCAACAACAGTGCCAGAAAAATGCAGTTTAGCAGATCTCTAGCAATGGCTGGACGAATGCTATTCTCGATTGCTCAACAATTAGAAATTGTCTTGCAATAACCCACCAGCGCGTGGGATCGAGGCAGTTTTCGAGGGTAGAGTATTCAACCCAAATTTGTTGGTACGCCAATAGGAAGTGAGAGGACACTCTCAAGTATTAGCAGCTGAATGTGTCAGATTCAACCACACCTGAAAGACTAATATCTGCAAGCAAAGTATCAACAGCAAAGTACTATGATAACAACGGTGTCAGAAACGATCTGTTGACGGCAGACTATTCCTAATGATTGTATCAATGGTGCCAGAAGTTGCCCGTTGACGGAAGTTGTCTTTTCCCGTCAACGTCGAGCGAACCAGAATTGTAGCAGGTAGCAGCAGTGTAACGAGTAGCAGCAGTAGTGACAGCAGTAGCAAGTAGCAACAGCAGCAAGTAACAGCAGATCAAGTAACAGTAGCAGCAACAGTAGTAACAGCAGCAGAGCGAAACAAGTGACAACAGCAGTGGGACAAACTCGTAGGCAATGGGTCGGTGATTTGTTTGGATGATATTCATCATGCAACAGTTATAACACGGAGAGATATGTGGCTAGCTCCCGTTCATCAATGTGATGTAGGCATGCATTCCGTGTGTCGTCATACGTGCTTAGGGGAAAGAACTTGCATGACATCTATTGTCCATCCCTCCTGTGGCAGCGGGGTCCAAAAGGAAACTACGGGATATTAAGGTCATCCTTTTAATAAAGAACCGGACCAACGCATTAGCACTTGGTGAACACATGAACTCCTCAAACTATGGTCATCACCGGGAGTGGTTCCGGTTATTGTCACTCCGGGGTTGCCAGGTCATAACACATAGTAGGTAACTACAACTTTCAAGATCGGATCTAAAACACACATATATTGGTGAAAACATAATAATTTCAGATCTGAAATCATGGCACTCAGGCCCTAGTGACAAGCATTAAGCATGACAAAGTAGTAGCAACATCAATCTCAGAACATAGTGGATACTAGGGATCAATCCCCGTCAGAACTAACTCGATTACATGATAGATCTCATCCTACTCATCACCGCCCAGCGAGCCTACGAATATATTACACACGAACGATGAAGAGCTTCATGGAATTGGAGAGGGAAGAAGGTTGATGATGACGATGGCGACGATTTCCCCTCTCCCGAGCCCAAAACGGACTCTAGATCTGCCATCCAGATGAAGAACATGATGTGGCGGCGCCTCCGTATCGCAAACGCGACGAAATCTTCTCTCTTGATTTTTTTCTGGGCGAAAGTGAATTTATAGAGCTGAGTTTGGGGGTGGCAGAGCCACGTGGGCCTCACAAGCTTGCTAGCCGCCACCAGGGGGTGGCGGCTACAGGGCTTGTGGCCAACTGGCCCATCCCCTCCGGTGGATCTTTGCGCAGGTATTTTTCATATTTTCCAGAAATATTCTCCGTAAATTTTCAGGATGTTCTGAGAACTTTCATTTCTGCACAAAAACAACACCAAGGCAATTCTGCTGAAAACAGCGTCAGTCCAGGTTAGTTCCATTCAAATCATGCAAAATAGAGTCCAAAACAAGGGCAAAAGAGTTTGGAAAAGTAGATACGATGGAGACGTATCACTACCCGGCAATGGCGCTAGAAAATAGTCTTGATAACCCACAAGTATAGGGGATCGCAACAGTTTTCGAGGGTAGAGTATTCAACCCAAATTTGTTGATGCGACACAAGGGGAAGCCAAAGAATATTCTCAAGTATTAGCAGTTGAGTTGTCAATTCAATCACACCTGAAATACTTAGTATCTGCAGCAAAGTATCAGTAGCAAAGTAGTGTGATAGCAACAGTAGCAACGGTAATAGTAGCAGCAGCGACAGCAGAAGCAGTAACAGTAGCAACAGTGACAGCGGTAGTGACAGAGTAACAGTAGCAGCAGTGACAGCAGTAGCGGAAAAGTAACATAGCAAGGACCAGCAGGAAAAACTCGTAGGCATTGGATCGGTGATGGATGATTATGCCGGATGATATTCGTCATGCAACAGTTATAACACGGACAGATATGTAACTAGCTCCAGTTCGTCAATGTAATGTAGGTATGTATTTCGTATGTAGTCATACGTGCTTAGGGAAAAGAACTTGCATGACATCTATTGTCCATCCCTCCCGTGGCAGCGGGGTCCTAATGGAAACTACGGGATATTAAGTTTCTCCTTTTAATAGAGAACCGGAATAAAGCATTAGCACTTAGTGAATACATGAACTCCTCATACTATGGTCATCTCCGGGACTGGTTCCAGCTATTGTCACTCTGGGGTTGCCGGGTCATAACACATAGTAGGTGACTACAACTTACAAGATAGGATCAAGAACACACATATATTGACGAAAACATAATAGGTTTAGATCTGAAATCATGGCACTCGGGCCCTAGTGATAAGCATTAAGCATGGCAAAGTAGTAGCAACATCAATCTCAGAACATAGTGGATACTAGGGATCAATCCCCGTCAAAACTAACTCGATTACATGATAGATCTCATCCAACCCATCACCGTCCAGCAAGCCTACGATGAGATTACTCACGAACGGTGAAGAGCATCATGGAATTGGCGATGAAGGAAGGTTGGTGATGATGATGGCGACGATCTCCCTTCTCCGGAGCCCAGAACGGACTCCAGATCTGCCCTCCAGAGGAAGAACAGGAGGTGGCGGCTCCTCCGTATCGTAAAACGCGATGAACTCTTCTCCTTGATTTTTTTTCCAGGTGAAAGGGACTAAATAGAGCTGGAATTGGAGGCGGCGGAGCTCTGAGGGCCCCATGAGCCTGCTAGGCACGGCCAGGTGGGCCCGCACCTGGTGGGCTTCTGGGATCCTCGCTCCACCCCCTCCGATTGATTCTTGCGCCAGTATTTTTTATATATTCCATAAAAAATCCTCGTAAATTTCCAGGTCATTCCGAGAACTTTTATTTCTGCGCAAAAACAACACCATGGCAATTCTGCTGAAAACAGCGTTAGTCCCGGTTAGTTCCATTCAAATCATGCAAATTAGAGTCCAAAACAAGGGCAAAAGAGTTTGGAAAAGTAGATACGATGGAGATGTATCAATGCCCTGGCTTCGTTGGGCACGGCCTCGACATTGTATTCCTCTTACTTGTCGGTGTCGCTGGACAATGGCACACCCTCGTCGTCCTCCTCCTCCTTGGCCACGGACGCCACCTCTGCAACCCGCTGCATGTATCGACAGTTGATAAGGGGAATCTCACGTGCAGAAAAGTAGGACTCGAGGGTGCGCCTCTTGCTCCGTCAGGTCCACGTCCGTTGCGACCCCCCTGCCGACGCCGAGCTGCTCCTCCGCCTGCAGGTGCCCCGGAGGAGGTGGTGGTTGTAGGCGACGTCAGCCCACGCCTCCCGGAACCGTTCCTCCCTCGCCATGTCCATGAAATGGGTGCGGGCCTTGCTAATGGTCATGATGCAGTGCACCAACAAGGGAGGCACGGCGGAGGAGGAGGGTGGTGATACGTCTCCAACGTATCTATAATTTTTTATGGTTCCATGCTATTATCTTGTCAAACTTTGGATGTTTTGTATACCTTTTATATCTTTTTTGGGACTAACTTATTAACTCAGTGCCAAGTGCCAGTTCCTGTTTTTTCCGTGTTTTTGACCCTTTTCAGAGGAGAATTTCAAACCGTGTCCAAACGGAATAAAACTTCCGAAAAGATTTTTTTCGGAACAGAAGATACGCACGGGACGTGAGAACCAAGGCAGAGGCCACCAGGGGAGGCCACAAGCCCCCTAGGCACAGCCAGGGGGCCCGCGCCTAGCAGGCTTGTGGGCCCCCTGTGGCTCGTCTGCCCTACCTCTTCCACCTATAAATTCCGGAAAAATCCAAAACTGCGTGAGAGATCCATGAAAGTACTTTTCCGCCACCGCAAGCTTCTGTCTCCGCAAGATTCCATCTGGGGCACGTTCTGGTGCCCTGCCGGAGGGGGAATTCGGATACGGAGGGCTTCTCCATCAACACCATGACCTCTCCGATGATGTGTGAGTAGTTCACCATAGACCTTCGGGTCCATAGCTAGTAGCTAGATGGCTTCTTCTCTCTCTTGGATCTTCAATACAAAGTTCTCCATGATCTTCATGGAGATCTATCTGATGTAATCTTCTTTTGCGGTGTGTTTGTCGAGATCCGATGAATTGTGGATTTATGATGAGATTATCTATGAATCTTATTTGAGTTTCTTCTGATCTCTTATATGCATGATTTCATATCCTTGTAATTCTCTTCGAGTTGTGGGTTTTGTTTGGCCAACTTGATCTATGATTCTTGCAATGGGCGAAGTGCTTGGTTTTGGGTTCATACCATGCAGTGACCTCACCCAGTGACAGAAGGGGTAGCGAGGCACGCATCATATTGTTGCCATCAAGGGTAAAAAGATGGGGTTTACATCACTGGTTTGAGTTTATCCCTCTACATCATGTCATCTTGCTTAAGGCGTTACTCTGTTCGTCATGAACTCAATACGCTAGATGCATGCAGGATAGCGGTCGATGTGTGGTGTAATAGTAGTAGATGCAGAAAGTATCGGTCTACTTGTCTCGGACGTGATGCCTGTATGTATGATCATTGTCTTAGATATGGTCATGACTTTGCGTGGTTCTATCAATTGCTCGACAGTAATTTGTTCACCCACCGTAATATTTTCTATTTTGAGAGAAGCCTCTAGTGAACACTATGTCCCCCGGGTCTACTTCACATCATATTTTCAGCCTTACACTTTTACTTCGTTGCACTTTCCGCCTTCAGATCTCACTTTGCAATCAATCTTGAAGGGATTGACAACCCCTTTATAGCGTTGGGTGCAAGCTTGTTTGTGTTTGCGCAGGTACTCTGGACACTTGGCTTGATTCTCCTACTGGATTGATACCTTGGTTCTCAAAACTAAGGGAAATACTTACTGCTCCTGTGCTGCATCACTCTTTCCTCTTCAAGGGAAAAAACCAACGCAAGCTCAAGATGCAGCAGAAGGATTTTTGGCGCCGTTGCCGGGGAGGATCAAGTCAAGAATAGTCACCCGTCAACGTGACAATTTCTGGCACCGGGGGTTATTCTAGGTGAAGCTCATCCAAGTAAGTGTCGCAAACTCATCTCTTGCATTTACTTTTTTGCCTCTCGTTTTCCTCTCCCCCACTTCTGAAAAACAAAAATTTACAAAAATATTTGCCTTTTTCGTTCGCCCTTTTCTCTCGCTTGCTTTCTGTTCGCTTGTGTGCTTGTTTGCTTGCTGAAGTCACCATGACTGAAAACACCAAACTTTGTGACTTCTCGAATACTAATAATAATGATTTTATTAGTACTCCGATTGCTCTTGCCACTAGTGCGGAATCATACGAAATCAATGCTCCTTTGCTGAGTCTTGTTATGAAAGAGCAATTCTCCGGCCTTCCTAGTGAAGATGCTGCATCCCATCTTAATACCTTCATTGAGCTTTGCAATATGCAAAAGAAGAAAGATGTGGATAATGATGTGATTAAATTGAAGCTTTTTCCGTTCTCGTTGCGAGATCACGCGAAAACTTGGTTTTCATCTTTGGCCAAAAATAGTATTGATTCTTGGAACAAGTGCAAAGATGCTTATATATCCAAGTATTTTCCGCCAGCTAAGATTATCTCTCTCCGTAATGCTATCATGAATTTTAAGCAACTTGATCATGAACATGTTGCACAATCTTGGGAGAGGATGAAATTGATGATTAGAAATTGTCCCGCTCATGGTTTGAGTCTTTGGATGATTATACAAATCTTCTACGCTGGTTTGAATTTTGCTTCTAGAAATATCTTGGACTCCGCCTCAGGTGGAACATTCATGGAAATCACATTAGGAGAAGCCACAAAACTCCTAGACAATATCATGACAAACTACTCTCAGTGGCACACTGAAAGGTCACCTACTAGTAAGAAGGACACGCTATAGAAGAAATTAACTCATTGAGTGCTAAGATGGATGAGTTAATGAATTTGGTTGCTAGTAGAAGTGCTCCTTTAGATCCTAATGATATGCCCTTGTCTTCCTTGATTGAGAGTAGCAATGTGAGCTTGGACGTTAATTTTGTTGGTAGGAATAATTTTGGCAACAACAATGCTTTTAGAGGAAACTATGTTCCTAGGCCTTTTCCTAGTAACCCCTCTAATAACTTTGGCAACTCCTACAACAATACTCATGGAAATTACAATAAATTACCCTCTGATCTAGAGAGTAATATCAAAGAGTTTATCAACTCGCAAAAGATTTTCAATGTGTCCATAGAGGAAAAACTACTCAAAATTGATGATTTGGCTAGGAGCGTTGATAGAATGTCTATTGATATTGATGCTTTGAAAGTTAGATGTGCTCCTCCCAAGATCAATATGGATGAAACTTTGAAAGCTATGCGTGTTTCCATGAATGAAAGCAAAGAAAGAACCGCCCAAATTCGGGCTAGACATGAATGGCTTAACAAGGTGTGTTCTCGTGATAAGAATCACGAAGATCTTCAAGTGCTTGGTGTGACTCCCATTGAATATTTGTTTTCGTGTGACAAACCTAATGATGATGGGGCTGGATATTAATACACTTTGGTTGAAAAAGGCCCCAATGATTCAGAGTCCATCTATCTTGATGCTAAAAGCATTGAAAGTGAAGTAGAAGATATTAAAACTTTGAGTAGTAATGAAACTACTACTTTGGATTTCAAGTAATTCAATTATGATAGTTGCTCTTTGATTGAATGCATTTCCTTGATGTAATCCATGCTAAACTCTCCACACGCTTATAGCCAAAACAAGGCCTTTACCGATCATATCGTCGATGCTATGATAAAATCTCTTGAAACCGAACTTGAGTTGGAAGTTTCTATTCCTAGAAAGCTTCACGATGAGTGGGAACCTACTATCAAAATCAAAATCAAAAACTATGAATGCAATGCTTTGTGTGATTTGGGTGCTAGTGTTTCCGCGATTCCAAAGTCTTTATGTGATATTCTAGGCTTTAATGAGATTGATGACTGTTCTCTTAATTTTCATCTTGCGGATTCTACTGTCAAGAAACCCATGGGAAGGATCAATGATGTTCTTATTATTGCAAATAGGAACTTGATATTGATTGCAATCCTACATGCCCTATCATTCTTGGTAGACCTTTCCTAAGGACTATTGGTGCTATCATCGATATGAAGGAAGGGAATATTAGATTTCAATTTCCTTTAAAGAAGGGCATGGGGAATTTTACTAGAAATATAATAAGATTGCCTTATGAATCCATGATAAGGGCTACTTATGGTTTGAGCACCAAAGACGACGATACGTGATTCTATCGCCTTATGCCTAGCTAAGGGCGTTAAACAATAGCGCTTGTTGGGAGGCAACCCAATGAATTTATCTTTTTCTTTCTGTTTTGTTGCATCCACACCATCATAATTCTGTTATTATTGTGTTTTTTGTGTTTCTTTTTGTGTTTGAGCCAAGCAAAACCTTTATGACTAGTTTTGGTGATGCTTGTTTGATCCTGCTGAAAAAATACAGAAACTTTTTGCTCACAAAATTATTTTTCATTTTTATTCAGAAAGATCTTTAAAGTTGATTCTTTTTTCTGCTGGTTGATATGCATTTTTCCCAGGCTGTCGTAAGTTTCCAGAATTTTTGAGGTAGCAGAAGTATACGAAGTATACAGATTGCTATAGACTGGTCTGTTTTTCACAGATTCTGTTTTTGTTGTGTTGGTTGCTTGTTTTGATGAAACTATGGATAGTATCAGGGGGTACTAGCCATGGAAAAGTGAGAATACAGTAATCTAACACCAATATAAATAAAAATCAAGATTGCTATAGTACCTCAAGAGGTGGTAGTTTGTTTTCTTGTGCTAATGTTATCACGAGTTTCTGTTTAAGTTTTGTGTTGTGAAGTTTTCAAGTTTTGGGTGATGTTCTCATGGACAAAGGGATAAAGAGTGGAAAGATCTCAAGCTTGGGGATGCCCAAGGCATCCCAAGCCAGATTCAAGGACACCAAAAAGCCTAAGCTTGGGGATTCCCCCGGAAGGCATCCCCTCTTTCGTCTTCAATCCATCGGTAACATTACTTGGAGCTATATTTTTATTCACCACATGATATGTGTTTTCCTTGGAGCGTCTTGTATCGTAGGAGCCTTTTCTTTTTGTTGTGTCACAATCATCCTTGCTGCACACCTTTTGAGAGAGACATGCACTCATTGTGAATTTGCTAGAATACTCATTGTGCTTCACTTATATCTTTTGAGCTAGACCATTTTGCTCTATGTGCTTCACTTAGATCTTTTAGAGCACGGCGGTGCGTAACTTGGTAGTTGGCTTGTGCTATGAAAGTAGCCCCAAAGGTGATATATACCCAAAGAGGATACAATAAAACTTCCATTTTCATGTGCATTGATTAGAAAGAGAAGTTTGATTCCTCTCAATTAGTTTTGAGACGTGGATTTGGTAATATTAAGAGTTATGTTAGTAGGGTGTTTTGAATCTAGAAATACTTGTGTTGAAGTTAGTGATTCCTGTAACATACACGTATGGTGAACCGCTATGTTAGGAAGTCGAAACATAATTGATTTATTGATCGTCATCCTTTGTGTTGCGGTCGGGATCGCGCGATGGTGAACACCTACCAACCCTTCCCCTAGGAGTATGCGTTTAGCACTTTGTTTTGATTACTAATAAAAACTTTCGCAACAATTATGTGAGTTCTTCATGACTAATGTGAGTCCATGGTATAGATGCACTTTCACCTTCCACCATTGCTAGCCTCTCTAGTACCGCGCATTTTTTGTCGGTGCACAAACCCACCATATGCCTTCCTCAAAATAGCCACCAAACCTACCTACTATGGCATTTTCATAGCCATTCCGAGATATATTGCCACACAACTCCCACCGTTCCGTCTCATGACTTGTTCCGTCACTCTCATGTTGCCATTGCATGCTCGTAAGATAGCTAGCGAGATGTTTCAACGTCATACGCCAAGCTAGATCGTTGCACATCCCGGTACACTGCCGGAGGCATTCCCTATAGAGTCATCATCGTTCTAAGCTTTGAGATGTGAGTAAATAAAAGTGTGATGATCATCATTATTAGAGCATTGTCCCATGTGAGGAAATAAAAAAAAGATATGGAAAGAGGCCAAAGAGCCCAAAGAAAAATAATATATATATAAGAGAGAAAAGAGAGAAGGGGCAATGCTACTATTTCTTTCCACACTTGTGCTTCATAATAGCACCATGTTCTTCATGATTGAGAGCCTCTCGTTTTGTCACCACCATATACTAATGGGAATCTTTATTATATAACTTGACTTGTATATTCCAATGATGGGCTTCCTCAAAATTTCCCTAGGTCTTCGTGAGCAAGCAGGTTGGATGCACACCCACTAGTTCTCCTTTTGAGCTTTCACATACTTATAGCTCTAGTGCATCCTTTGTATGGCAATCCCTACTCATTCACATTGATATCTATTAATGTGCATCTCCATAGTCCTTTGATACGCTGAGTCAATGTAGCCATCTCCTCTTTTTGTCTCACAACTTCCACCACACTCGATTCCGCCATAGTGCTATATCCATGGCTCACGCTCATGTATTGCGTGAGAGTTGAAAAATGTTTGAGAAAGTAAGAGTGCGAAAAGAATTACTTGGCCAATACCGGGGTTGTGCATGATTTAAATTAGTTGTGTGGGGATGATGGAGCATAGCCAGACTATATGATTTTGTAGGGATAACTTTCTTTGGCCTTGTTATTTTGAAAGTTCTTGATTACCTTGCTAGTTTGCTTGAAGTATTATTGTTTTCATGTCAATAGCAAACTATTGATTTAAATCTTACGGATCTGAACATTCATGTCACATGAAAGAAGTACAAAGGACAACTATACTAGGTAGCATTCCACATCAAAAATTCAGTCTTTATCACTTCCCTACTCGAGGACGAGCAGGAGTTAAGCTTGGGGATGCTTGATACGTCTCCAACGTATCTATAATTTTTGATGGTTCCATGCTATTATCTTGTCAAACTTTGGATGTTTTGTATGCCTTTTATATCTTTTCTGGGACTAATTTATTAACTGACTGCCAAGTGCCAGTTCCTCTTTTTTCCGTGTTTTTGACCGTTTTTAGAGGAGAATTTTTAAACGGTGTCCAAACGAAATAAAACTTCCGAAAAGATTTTTTTTTGGAACAGAAGATACACAGGGGACGTGAGAACCAAGGCAGAGGCCACCAGGGGAGGCCACAAGCCCCCTAGGTGCGGCCAGGGGGGGGCCGCGCCTAGCAGGCTTGTGGGGCCGCTGTGGCTCGTCTGCCCTACCTCTTCCGCCTATAAATTCCTGAAAAATCCAAAAATGCTTGAGAGATCCACGAAAATACCTTTCCGCCGCCACAAGCTTCTTTCTCTGCAAGATCCCATCTGGGGCACGTTGTGGTGCCCTGCCGGAGGGGGAATTCGGATACGGAGGGCTTCTCCATCAACACCATGACCTCTCCGATGATGTGTGAGTAGTTCACCACAGACCTTCGGGTCCATAGCTAGTAGCTAGATGGCTTTTTCTCTCTCTTGGATCTTCAATACAAAGGTCTCCATGATCTTCATGGAGATCTATCCGATGTAATCTTCTTTTGCGGTGTGTTTGTCGAGATCCGATGAATTGTGGATTTATGATCATATTATCTATGAATCTTATTTGAGTTTCTTCTGATCTCTAATATGCATCATTTCATATCCTTGTAATTCTCTTCGAGTTGTGGGTTTTGTTTGGCCAACCTGATCTATGATTCTTGCAATGAGAGAAGTGCTTGGTTTTGGGTTCATACCATGCGGTGACCTCACCAAGTGACAGAAGGGGTAGCGAGGCACGCATCGTGTTGTTGCCATCAAAGTTAAAAAGATGGGGTTTACATCATTGGTTTGAGTTTATCCCTCTACATCATGTCATCTTGCTTAAGGCGTTACTCTGTTCGTCATGAACTCAATACACTAGATGCATGCTGGATAGCGGTCAATATGTGGAGTAATAGTAGTAGATACAGAAAGTATCGGTCTACTTGTCTCGGACGTGATGCCTATATGTTTGATCATTGCCTTAGATATCGTCATGACTTTGCGTGGTTCTATCAATTGCTCGACGGTAATTTGTTCACCCACCGTAATATTTGCTATATTGAGAGAAGCCTCTAGTGAACAGTATGGCCCCCGGGTCTACTTCACATCATATTTTCAACCTTACACTTTTACTTCCTTGCACTTTCCGCCTTCAGATCTCACTTTGCAATCAATCTTGAAGGGATTGACAACCCCTTTATAGCGTTGGGTGCAAGCTTGTTTGTGTTTGCACAGGTACTCTAGACACTTGGCTTGATTCTCCTACTGGATTGATACCTTGGTTCTCAAAACTGAGGGAAATACTTATTGCTCCTGTGCTGCATCACCCTTTCCTCTTCAAGGGAAAAACCAACGCAAGCTCAAGAGGAAGCAGGTGGCACCGACAGTTAGCGTCGGGTCGTCGTCGGTACCTCCTCCATTGGGACGTCCACGTCCTCCGGCTTCCTGTCAACCCACGAGCGGACAACATTGCTGACCATCTCCTTATTCTGCTCCGACGTCAACCCGTCTTAGAAAGCTTTGATGGGGGAGGAATCCATGGTTGGAGAGGGATTAGAGGCTAATGTGTGTGGCTATGACCGGGGCAACAGTTTATGTAACAATGACATGAACTCCGGATGGAATAAGAGAATGCTCTTGACAAATAGGAGAGGATTGAATCCACTTGGAGAGAAACACACCGGTTGAATGGAATTGATACGATGACTCCGGTTGACAAGAATTGATATGACAATTGATTGAGCAACAAAAAATTCACTCTCATATGAATATGAGAACACTGCTTAGAAAAGATCTGAAGTCACCGCTTGACATCGAAGCAACTTGAATTACCACATTAAGACAAAACAAAGGGTGAGGCTTATGAAACAAGCCAGAACAAACTCATGAGAAAGATTTCGTCCGATATTTTCGTGGACAGGAATCCATTAGATGTCGAACCCAACCTAACATCATGCATTTGTTGGAAGATTGTCCTATAAGCAACTACTTGAATTCCCACCTATGAATTCCCGAAATATCTGGTCATGCAATCTGGTACACGGATACAAGGAGCAATATCACACAACTCCTATACTAACCCGTCACCTGTATCGCATCCGTCAACACACAACTAGAATCTCGGACCTTCATCTACAACAGACCCTCGTGATCACAACGATACAAAGTATGCCAGTACTCCCGAACAATCTGCACCAGTACTGGGGACATCGGGGTTATCTCGCCACTACTAGTATTGAAGCAATTACGAACATCCTTCATCCTAAGATACTAAGAAATCTGAATGATAACGATGTGCTCAAGAATCCCCTGGAGCTCAACTCCCCTGAAACTTAAAGCATATAGGAGGCACCAAGACAGAACTCCGTCACATCGGCATCATATAGATTTCAAAAATATCCGCGTGATCTTAAAAAAAAATTTGAGTGAGAAGAGGAGTAGAATTAAATTATTACGTCAAGATTCCTCACCAGAGCATAGAAGAGGAGAAAAAAGAATCCTACTCTCCGATATATAACTAGACTCATAGCAGTTTTTCACTAGATTCGACTCGGCCAAGTTCGATCAATCAAGGGGGCTCCTAGGTCGGTACTGCTCTGATACCAACTTGTCACGCCCAAGATGCGACCCTATCCTCAATTTGGCACGAAGGCCTCATCAGGGATAGAAGCGCATCTCGTCGTGTCGCAAGAATGGATATCGTTACAAGTACATGTACTGAAAAGATGAGTTATATATAGAATTGGCTTACACTCGCCACAAGCTACATCAGAGTCACATCAGTACATTACATAATCATCAAGAGTAAGAGCAGGGTCCGACTACGGACGAAAACAAACGAGAAAAAATAAGAACGACGTCCATCCTTGCTATCCCAGGCTGCCGGCCTGGAACCCATCCTAGATCGACGAAGAAGAAGAAGAAGAAGCAACTCCAAATGAACAATCAACGCGCTCGCGTCGAGTAACCTTTACCTGTACCTGCAACTGGTGTTGTAGTAATCTGTGAGCCACAGGGTACTGAGCAATCTCATTTCCAAAGGTATCAAGACTAGCAAAGCTTATTAGGTGAGGCATGGTTAAGTGGTGAGGTTGCAGCAGTGGCTAAGCATATATTTGGTGGCTAACTTACGAGTACAAGAAATAAGAGGGGAAGATCTACGCATAACGGACGTGAACTACTGATGATCAAATGAATCACCCTGAACACCTACCTACGTCAGACATAACCCCACCGTGTCCTCGATCGGAGAAGGAACTCACGAAAGAGACAGTCACGGTTACGCACACAGTTGGCATATTTTAATTAAGTTAACTTCAAGTTATCTAGAACCGGTGTTAAACAAAGCTTCCACGTTGCCACATAACCGCGGGCATGGCTTTCCGAAAGATTTAACCCTGCAGGGGTGCTCCAACTAGTCCATCACAAATTACCACAAGCCGCATAGAAATCCTCAATCACGAAGCTCGCGACCTCGTCGGATTCCCTAGTGGAAAACCTCAACTCTGAGATTACCCAAAGCATCATCGGAATCCCGATGCACAAGATATCTCGTCAAAGGTAAAACTAATCCAGCAAGGCCGCCCGACGTGTCGACGATCCCGATAGGAGTCGCTTACCTCGTTCTCAGGACACGACGGATGAGCGATGGTTACCACGCCAAACGCCGAGTTGCCCCGGGTAGCGTTAATAAACTGCTCTGTTTTGGACCAACACTCATGAGGAGCATTGGCCCGGGGGTTGATTAAATTATCCTCGGGGTCTGGAAAGTCCCTATGCAATTTTATTACGTGATTAGGCAAATGTAGTACCAGTCTTGGGCCTTTCCAGACCAGCTTCAATCTAAAACGAATTATCAAGGGGGTCCCCATAACAACCCCGATCGTGTTAGGAGCGCTCAATTATGCAACATAACACCGTGTCGGGACCCCGATCCTAAGCCATAGGAATCCAGCCTGTAACACATCGCATTTCTTTGTGGTCTCACGCACGGTTAACTCCACGGCTGCAGCCTTACCTTAGCCGGGACCGTTTGCGTCTTTTGACTCACGTATGCGATAGTGTCGCTAGCATCCCAATGTCAGAGAACCCGGATCGACATGTCTAGTCATAAACCAAAGTGGCAGTTCCGCACAAGGACAGGCATACATGACCCAACAAAGCAGGTGTCGGTCATCAACGAACGTAGACGAGTCGTAGCAAGCTACAAGGACTCCATTACGTCGCGTGACATTTCCCAAAAGGGACAGACACAGCAGCTAAGAAGGACACATGCCGGTCAACCAATGTGTCCGGAGCAGTAGCGAACTACCAAGGCTCGTTGGATCACAAAGGGGCATTTCCTTGTAAGGAGTGCTACTAAAGTTCACGACTAGGTAATCGAACCCCATACATATCAAGTACGACACACGTACGCATGACATATCGATATGTATAGATACATCGATGGCATCACAACATAACCATAAACATACAACCTTTATTTAAGAGGCTCAGAAGAGCCACACACGTAATATTATACATCAAGGGTCTCATGACCCGTAATAGCAGTCATACAATTACAAGCCAGCGGAAGAGTTATAAGCTGTCTGGGTACAGACAGAGCAACTAGGAGGCACATGGCCTGACTATACTACAGAGCCGACGTAGGGCCAGATCGTAGCTGGGACACCGGCTACTCGTCGTTGTCGATGTCTACGAAGAACCCTCCATTAGGGTCATTAGCAACCCCTGCAACATTATTAAGCAAACATGAGTACGAAGGTACTCAGCAAGACTTTAGGATGGCTAACTACTCATGCAAGGTATCAAGAGGGTATCGTGGGGTTTTAAGCGGAAAGCCAGCATTTGACTCGTGGCTAGACAACTTGCAATTTTAAATAATTTTGACAACTTGATTTCTCGCACACGAGTCCACTAACACCACAACAATACACTATCGTGGAATCATTCCGTCTCCATACGGAAATGCCGTCCACGACACTCACGCTTATCTTGACAATTTTAGGAGTAGCCATTGAAATTATCTATGAACAACATATGTCTCCAAGTAGTCCATATCCGCGGACACGGCTATTCGAATAGATCATAACCCTGCAGGGGTGTACTTCGTCACACACGCTCCCGCCACTTATCGCCATGTGCACGTCATGCACCTCGGCAACCTTCAAGCGGAAGCCCAGCGAGGGAGTCGGCCACGACCGTTAACCACGCTAGTACCTAGTCCAGGTTTATCGCCTATCTCAGAGTAACCCGTACGGAAGTTCGGCCAAGGTTTCCGCCACGGCCTCAAACGATGTGCGCAGGGTTCCCAAGCCCACCATCCGGGTGCCACTTGGTACACCGTGCCACTGCCTACCGCATCACGGTCCACCTCTCAGGTCAGCACCATGCACGGCCTCCAGCATTACTATAAACACCAGAAACTACTTGCACCTCCTGGACCGAGTACTACGCGATTAATAGGCCGAGCGGGGTCATATTTCAGGGCCCAGCATGTGGTAGTATCTAGTCTTGGATTACATACACGGAACTCAGGTCCTAAGGACGGTTCCAATGAAACAACCCGCCATGTACTCCTACACAGCCTTTCACCGGTACCTTTACCAAATCAAGTTTAACACACGACCTTTGCTTACCGAACACATTCCACATTTCTGTTCATCTCCCAGATGACAGACCATACACAACTCTAAGCATAGCATGCATAGCAGGATAAGCACATCATAGCTCAAGCAACTACCAGGTATGCTAGGTTGCAAGGTTCGGCTATTTACTGTGACAAGGTTAAGTCATGCAAAGGAAGTGGGTCCAACTATCGTGGCAAAAACAGTTGAAGCATTTGATCCTAATGCATTAAATAGGTGCAGGAGCAAGAACATAGGTGTTATCGGGATGATCAAAAGGGGTGCTTGCCTTGTTGCTCAGAGGAGGAACGATATCCGTCGGACGGATATTCGGTGGAATCCGGGGGTGCGGAGCCTACCGAAATGAACGGCAACATTCAATAACAATCATATGCAATCAAAATGATGCATGACCATGGCATGAGAATGCAAAGTGATAAGTTATTATAATCAAGATGTTTTAAGTTTAGAGTTGATTTGAATCACATTCGAATAGCAGTTCAAACGGGTATTCCCGGATACCGGTTTAATTGATTCGACCTGATGCTCAGATCAACCTAAAATTAACATGCATGAAATGTTATGTTATGGTACTGATTTACATCTAGGGCAGTGTGTGATCATTGCATTTATAATGAGATTTGGATATTTTTGCAAATTCCATTTATAAAGTGATTAAAAGAATTGAATTATTCCTTATTTCACAATTTAGGGTTCTGTAACTTTTTCAAACATAGTTGAAAATAGCATAATCAGAATCCTTGAATTTTTCTGATACTTTTTCATATATAAATTATTTTCATTGCAGTTACAGATTAATTTCTATGATTTTTGCAATTTTTAGCAATTTCCTAAATTATTTTTATACTGGAAATTCCATTTATTGCATCACACTGACGTCATCGGGTCAGCCGACCTGTGCAGGTCAAACCTGACACGGGGGCCCCACTGGTCAGCCTCTCTGGGACTAATCCCGCGCTGACCAGCCCCTAATTGGGGTTTGACCAGGCGTGGGGCCCTCTGTCAGCGACTGAGAGGAGGGCGATTAGGCCCTAATGGCCGGCCACGTCGACGGCCACCGGAGGGTGGTCGCCGGCGACCAAACCCGCGGCGGAGGGCTCGCCGGAGGCGACCTAGACGGCGCTGCACAGCACCAAATCGCACGTGGATGGCAGCTACAGCAAGCTCGCGAAGTGGCCGATCTGATAGGACCAACTGGGGAGGCTAGGGTCGCCGGAAGAGGCGTCGGCGACGAGCCGGAGCGGCGGCCGAAGCTCGGGCGTCGTCGGGGGCTTCGAATCAGGGGGATCCACGCTTAGTTCTTAGCTGCTACGGCATCTACACGTCGTCCTGGAGCTTCTGGTGCTCACGGGAGGACGAGCTGGACATCGGAGGGCTACCGGCGACGAGCGGCAGCGGCGGTGCTCGTCGGCTCCGGTGAAACTAGGGCTAGAGAAGGGGATCGACGGGGAAAGCTTAGGGGAAACCACCGCATGCTCACAGGGAGTGCAGAGAAGAGCTCAGACGGCTCGGGGAAGGCCTGGGGGCGACGAATCGACGGGAGATGTCCGGCGGCCGGAGGAAGAAGACGACGGCGTTGCGGGCGTTGCAGGGCTCGAGGGGACTTCGGCTTCTGCAGAGACGACCAGGGCAACGAGGCGGATCTAATGGCGTGCTCGGGGAGGGGTTCCTATGGCCAGGGCAATGGCCAGCTCGAGCTCGAGCTCGGCTCTAATGGCGGCAGCAGGGAGAAGGAGGGGATCCGGGCGGAGGAGGAGAACCGAGGCGGGGAATGGATAGGGAAGGCTCTGGGGAGCTTATCCCCGCCGTCGCCAGTGCGAACCGGCGGCCAGGCAGGCACGCAGGTGCGTGGCCGCGCCGGAGGAGGCGGCGGCCACCTCCTGCTGCCTACTGGCGCGGGGAAGGGGACGAGCGGCGAGATGGGCTGGGCCTGGCGTGGGCGTCAGGTAAGTCTTTCTCTATTTTCTCCTTTTCTGTTTTTTTCTGTTTTGCTATTTATTGCTTTGCTATTTATTTCAGCTCCAAAACAAAAAGTAAAAACTATTTTAAACCTCCTGAAATATTTGTTAAAATGTCCCCACTCATTTCCAAGACTTTCAACATTTTTGGAAAATTATAGCTTCTGTTTTCAAATTTTTTAGATTTGAAACCAGTGGCTTTTGCATTTATTTAAAATGCTTGGAGTGTCAAGAAAATAGTTTTCTCCAATGCTCATATGCTTTCAAGATTTATCAGAAAGTTTGAACATTTCTTGAGGCCATTTTAGGTTCATTGATTTTGAACTAGTTTGAAATTTCCTTTAATCGAAATGGTGGCTAGGGTTTTGAGTTTTTCCTTTGCCACTTTGTTGTTTTTGTTGAAACTTCTTAGATGAAAATGCAAAGAAGACATGAGCACAATGCTATCTAGCTTAAGGTTTAGGGATGTGACAACTCACCCCCACTCAAAAGAATCTCGTCCCGAGATTTAGAAGTCGTCGGGAATAACGCAGGATATTCAAGTCGGAGACGATCCTCTCTTTCCCAAGTTGCCTCCTTTTCAGAATGATTTGACCATTGAACTTTAAGAAACTTGAGGTTTCGACGTCGAGTGGTACGCTCAGCTTGATCAAGAATACGCACGGGGTATTCTCGGTAAGAAAGGTTATCTTGGAGATCAAGCGTTTCGTGGTCCACTTCACGGATAGGATCCGAAAAGCAACGCCTGAGTTGCGAGACGTGGAAAACATCATGAACTTTGGAAAGATGCGGAGGAAGTTCCAACTGGTAGGCAACTTCTCCTCGTTTGGCAAGAATGCGAAAAGGTCCAATGTAACGAGGAGCCAACTTGCCCTTGATACCGAAACGGTGGGTACCCTTCAAAGGTGTAACCCGAAGATAAGCCTTCTCGTCAACTTCAAAGATCACAGCCTTATGATGACGATCATATTGGCTCTTTTGACGAGACTGGGTTGTTTTCAACTTTTCACGAATAATGCGAACCTGCTCTTCTGCATCCTGGATCATGTCCGGGCCAAAGAGTTGCCTCTCTCCGGTTTCTGACCAATTAAGAGGTGTTCGACATCTTCGTCCATAGAGAACTTCAAAAGGGGATTTGCCCAAGCTTGATTGATAACTATTGTTATAAGCGAATTCGGCGAATGGAAGGCACTTCTCCCAATTCATACCGAACGAAATAACACAAGCTCGGAGCATATCTTCTAGGATTTGATTCACTCTTTCTACTTGACCACTTGACTGGGGATGGAAAGCAGTGCTAAAAGATAAGTGAGTCCCCATGGCATTCTGAAAACTTTCCCAGAATCGAGAAGTAAAGATACTTCCACGGTCCGAGTTAATTTCCAGGGGAACACCATGAAGAGACACTATTCGAGAGATATATAACTCCGCTAGCTGGCTAGCTGTTATACTCTCACGAACAGGAAGAAAATGAGCCACTTTGGGAAGACGGTCAATGACCACAAAGATAGCATTGTTTCCTTTTTTGGTCTTGGGAAATCCGGTAATGAAATCCATGCTAACTTTATTCCATTTCCATTCAGGAATAGCTAAAGGTTGAAGGGTACCAGCAGGCCTTTGATGTTCTGCCTTAACTCGACGACAAACGTCGCAGTTAGCAATGAACTCAGCAATTTCTCTCTTCATCCTAGTCCACCAGAACCTCTGGCGTAGGTCCTGATACATCTTAGTACTACCAGGATGAATGGTGAGAGGAGAATCATGAGCCTCCTTAAGGATTAACTGCCTTAGATGTGGGTTCTTAGGAACCACTAAACGATTCTGGAAGAACACCACACCTTGATCATTTATGGAAAATTCTTTAGCGTTTCCGCTAAAAATATTCTCCTTGATCCGTGATATACCCTTGTCACGCTTTTGGCCAGCTATAATTTGATCCTTAAGAGTAGGCTTCGCCACCAGGGTAGAAAGGAATCCTTGAGGAACAATATGAAGATTCAACTTCCGAAAGTCCTCATGGAGAAATGGTTGACCTTGTTGTAGCATCAAATTGTTACAATAGGATTTACGACTTAGTGCATCGGCCATAACATTGGCCTTCCCCGGGGTGTAAGTTATCCCTAAGTCGTAATCCGAGATCAACTCAACCCACCGTCTTTGCCTGAGATTCAAATCCGGCTGGGTGAAGATATATTTCAGACTTTGGTGATCAGTGAATATTTCGCAACGATTACCCAGAAGATAATGTCGCCAGGTTTTTAGTGCATGGACCACAGCTGCAAGCTCAAGGTCATGTGTGGGATAATTATCCTCATGTGGACGCAACTGGCGAGATGCGTATGCGATCACATGACGATCTTGCATGAGAATGCAACCTAATCCTTGTCGCGAGGCGTCGCAATAGATAACAAAGTCCTTAGAGAAATCTGGTGGTAGCAACACAGGTGCGGAAGTCAGGCGTCTTTTCAGTTCCTGAAAACTATGCTCACACTGTGGTGTCCACTCGAACTTTTTATCCTTCTTGAGGAGTTCAGTCAGAGGCTTTGCAACCTTGGAAAAATTCTCGACGAAGCGGCGACAATAGCTCGCTAGACCAAGAAAACTCCTAACTTGCTTAACCGATTCAGGTTGAGTCCAATCAAGGACAGCTTGAACTCTCTCGGGATTGACAGCAATACCCTTACCAGAGATTACGTGGCCTAGATAGGTCACTTCTGGTAACCAGAATTCACATTTTGAAAATTTGGCATAAAGGCGATGCTCTCGAAGTTTCATCAATACCAGCCTTAGATGCTCGGCATGTTCTTGTTCATTCTTGGAGTAGATGAGAATATCATCGAGGTATACTACGACGAATTTATCCAAATACTCCATAAAGATTGAATTCATCAGCCGAGAGAAAGTGGCTGGGGCATTGGTTAAACCGAAGGACATAACGGTGTACTCATATTGGCCATAACGAGTAACAAAGGCCGTTTTTGGAATGTCCCCGTTCTTAATCTTGATTTGATGGTATCCCAACCTCAAATCCATTTTGGAGAAGACTGAGGATCCAGCGAGCTGATCGTACAGGTCGTTGATCCTGGGGAGCGGATACTTGTTCTTTATGGTGACCAGGTTAACTGGTCGGTAATCTACAACCATCCGATCCGTTCCGTCTTTCTTCTTGACGAAGAGGACGGGACAAGCCCAAGGAGAAGAGCTAGGACGAATGAAACCTTTGCTCAAGGCCTCATCTAGTTGCTTCTTAAGTTCGGCTAGCTCCAGGGGTGCCATCTTATAAGGTCTTCTGGCTATTGGGACAGTTCCCGGAACAAGATCTATCACAAACTCTACATCTCTGTCAGGTGGAATTCCTGGCAGTTCCTCGGGAAAAACATCCGGGAAGTCACGGACTACCGGAATGTCTTCAAGTTCCGGAAGAGGGTTGGCATTTAGGGAATAGAGCTGGCATTTGGCAACTCGAGTAGAGACATTTACTATCTCACCCGAGGGATGGGTAAGCTGGACATTTCTAGAGTGGGTATCAATCTTGGCATAGTGAGCTGACATCCATTCCATGCCCAAGATGATATTAATATCCGAAGATTTCAATGCTATCAACGAGGCTAGAAAAACTAGCCTGTCTACTAGAATTTCATTGTCATGGGTTATCCTAGAGGTTTGCCATTTGCTACCAGGGGTTTGGACAACCAATGGGATTGGCATATCACAAAATGACATGTTATGCAACTGTGCATAACTTTCTGAAATGAAGGAATGAGAAGACCCAGTGTCAAAGAGAACGGACGCTGGGTGATGATTAACAAGAAGCGTACCCAGCATGACGTCGGGATCCTCTGCAGCTTCTTCTGCTGACACATAGTTCACACGGCCACGTGCAGGAGTTGGCTTCACATAAAACGCTTTGCCCGACTTGGCCTGCCCGACAGACTTTCCGGGTTGCTTGGCACCCACATTCTGAGGACACTCACGGGAATAATGCCCTGGTTCTCCACACTTGTAGCATATCACCTGCTTGGCACGTGGTGCAGCATTGCTAGCTGGACCACCATAAACTTTTGCTGGAGGGTTGGCCTGATTCGTCTGAGGCGCCACGTAGGATGGCCTCGGAGTGTATCTTGGCGGCAGAGAACTGTTTGGAACCCACAACCTGCGTTTTGGAAACGCGGAACTAGAAGACGAGCCAAATTCACGGGAGTGCTTCCTTGTGGCTTCAAAGTCAGTATGACCAGTCTCCGCACTGATCGCTTTGTTGACCAGGGCTTGAAAGCTTGCACACTCATGGAGGCGCAGATCTCGACGGAGCTCAGGGCTCAGACCCTTACGGAATCTTGCTTGCTTCTTGGCGTCAGTAGACACCTCCTCTGTTGCATAGCGAGCGAGGTTACCGAACTCGCGGCTATAGGCATCCACAGACAACTTGCCCTGAGTGAAGGCACAGAACTCCTCTCTCTTTCTGTCCATCAGGCCCTCTGGAATATGGTGCAGACGGAAAGCTGCGCTGAAGTCTGCCCATGTGGCCACTGGTTCAGCGGGACGCATAGCTTCAAAATTCTCCCACCATAGATTGGCGGGTCCCTCCAGGAAATACGTCGCGAAGGTCACCTTGTCGGCTTCAGATACATTTGCCGAGCGAATCTTGCGTGAGATGCTGCATAGCCAGTCATCAGCGTCGAGGGGATCGACGGAATGATGAAACTTTGGAGGATTCAGCTTCACAAAGTCATTGAGGGACACTGCAGCATTCCTAGGCTGTCGAGCCGTATTCTGCTCAATACGCTCTAGCAGTCGGTTGGTCTCCCTTTTGTTTCTTTCTGCCTCAAGCATCACTTCTACCAGAGAAGGTGGGTGAGGCAGGTCTTCCTGCGACGCTTGACTACCCTCACCTTGCTCATGAGCAGGGGCACGGTTCAACCTGGTGAACACCATCCTGACAAACAAACTCATAGCTTAGACCAATATCAAATCATTACTAGTTATGGATTAAGAATGTACTGAACACACAGAATGCGGAAATGATTATCCGAACAACATGGTAACAAGCAACTGCTATATATACACCATGGTTCATACACACCCTTACATAGCTCAGTACAAACTTACTCGAAGAGCAAACTACTGAAATGGTGGAACTATTCATCAGAGGCTTACAAGCTTCCTATACATTATTTATCTAGACCTCCGGAATTCGTTTCACATTACTACCATACTCCACAAGTCACACAGGACTGTGAACGTACGGCTACTACCATACTATCCTTCCGCTCACAGCTCAGGCATCCGCATAGAACATCTCATAGAGATTACCTCCATGACCTGGAAGCTCAACCTGCGGATCAGGAAACACTCTAGCCTAAGATCCCTGGGATCCATAGGGACACGGATGTGGCCTTGGTCCCCTGACTGGTGGTAAGAGGGGTCCCCGAAGAGGTGTGACTCCTCCTATAGCTGGCCAGTCAACGTGGGCCGGAAGATGGGTCCTAACAGGGTTCAGCATCTCCATCTCTCCATACCCTGTCTGGACTACCGGTGCCAGCTGCGTCAAAGCTGTCCACAGGCGGGCACGGGTAGCGTAAAGCTCCATGCGGAGAGCACGAGCATCCCTGTCTCTGTTCTCTAGCATCTCAACAGTGGACTGCAGAAGTGGGTCCTCCATAGAAGAATCAAAATAGACTCCACTGATGTATCCCTCTTCGCCAGACTGAGAGGCCGGAACATAGCATAACTCTGAATTCTGCAGCAGTGCATGTCTCGCTCTCATAATAGTCAGCATTGAATAGGCAGCATCCTGTACTGCCATGTCAACAGTGACTCCCAACCCATAGGACCAATGGATTGGCTTCTCCGCTCCAGGGTAGTCTGGAAATACCCTAACAGTGCAGATGTACTGTCTCTGGTTGAAGTCTCGGTACTGTTCCTCTACCGTGTACTCGGGGTACCAGCGGTAACCGCACACCGACATCATCCTGACAGCATGGCCGTATGACCCGGTACATCAATGCACCTGGTCAGACGTACCACCTGACGGGAAGGACGGCCAGGCATTTGTAAATAGAGAGTAATATAGAAGCATTAGAGCTCTGAATGCAAAAATTGGGCAGCATAACGGCTGTAAATGCTCAAAAACAAATTTTGAGACAACCCAAAATGAAATAGCGTCACCACTCAACTATCAAGTTCAACTCTCTGATCATCAAACTTACTTCCTGCTTCCTAGGAATAAAAGAAACCCAATATCTCTCGACCCGTAGTCCTATAATCTACCGATCAAAAATCCGAGCCTAGGAGAAGATGAGTAACCTAGTCCTTAATTCCCGCAGAAAAGACGAGGATGACCAGAATAGAATACCTTGAGAAGAGAACAAGAGTGTTACGTTCCCTTCCACAAACAATTCCCTTTTATATAACTAAAGCATTTCTAGACTCAACTTCGACCAGTTTGGCTTAGTAATCCTACAGTCAGTCAGGCTCTGATACCAACGCTGTCGGGACCCCGATCCTAAGTCATAGGAATCCAGCCTGTAACACATCGCATTTCTTTGTGGTCTCACGCACGGTTAACTCCACGGCTGCAGCCTTACCTTAGCCGGGACCGTTTGCGTCTTTTGACTCACGTATGCGATAGTGTCGCTAGCATCCCAATGTCAGAGAACCCGGATCGACATGTCTAGTCATAAACCAAAGTGGCAGTTCCGCACAAGGACAGGCATACATGACCCAACAAAGCAGGTGTCGGTCATCAACGAACGTAGACGAGTCGTAGCAAGCTACAAGGACTCCATTACATCGCGTGACATTTCCCAAAAGGGACAGACACAGCAGCTAAGAAGGACACATGTTGGTCAACCAATGTGTCCGGAGCAGTAGCGAACTACCAAGGTTCGTTGGATCACAAAGGGGCATTTCCTTGTAAGGAGTGCTACTAAAGTTCACGACTAGGTAATCGAACCCCATACATATCAAGTACGACACACGTACGCATGACATATCGATATGTATAGATACATCGATGGCATCACAACATAACCATAAACATACAACCTTTATTTAAGAGGCTCAGAAGAGCCACACACGTAATATTATACATCAAGGGTCTCATGACCCGTAATAGCAGTCATACAATTACAAGCCAGCGGAAGAGTTATAAGCTGTCTGGGTACAGACAGAGCAACTAGGAGGCACATGGCCTGACTATACTACAGAGCCGACGTAGGGCCAGATCGTAGCTGGGACACCGGCTACTCGTCGTTGTCGATGTCTACGAAGAACCCTCCATTAGGGTCATTAGCAACCCCTGCAACATTATTAAGCAAACATGAGTACGAAGGTACTCAGCAAGACTTTAGGATGGCTAACTACTCATGCAAGGTATCAAGAGGGTATCGTGGGGTTTCAAGCGGAAAGCCAGCATTTGACTCGTGGCTAGACAACTTGCAATTTTAAATAATTTTGACAACTTGATTTCTCGCACACGAGTCCACTAACACCACAACAATACACTATCGTGGAATCATTCCGTCTCCATACGGAAATGCCGTCCACGACACTCACGCTTATCTTGACAATTTTAGGAGTAGCCATTGACATTATCTATGAACAACATATGTCTCCAAGTAGTCCATATCCGCGGACACGGCTATTCGAATAGATCATAACCCTGCAGGGGTGTACTTCGTCACACACGCTCCCGCCACTTATCGCCATGTGCACGTCATGCACCTCGGCAACCTTCAAGCGGAAGCCCAGCGAGGGAGTCGGCCACGACCGTTAACCACGCTAGTACCTAGTCCAGGTTTATCGCCTATCTGAGAGTAACCCGTACGGAAGTTCGGCCGAGGTTTCCACCACGGCCTCAAACGATGTGCGCAGGGTTCCCAAGCCCACCATCCGGGTGCCACTTGGTACACCGTGCCACTGCCTACCGCATCACGGTCCACCTCTCAGGTCAGCACCATGCACGGCCTCCAGCATTACTATAAACACCAGAAACTACTTGCACCTCCTGGACCGAGTACTACGTGATTAATAGGCCGAGCGGGGTCATATTTCAGGGCCCAGCATGTGGTAGTATCTAGTCTTGGATTACATACACGGAACTCAGGTCCTAAGGACGGTTCCAATGAAACAACCCGCCATGTACTCCTACACAGCCTTTCACCGGTACCTTTACCAAATCAAGTTTAACACACGACCTTTGCTTACCGAACACATTCCACATTTCTGTTCATCTCCCAGATGACAGACCATACACAACTCTAAGCATAGCATGCATAGCAGGATAAGCACATCATAGCTCAAGCAACTACCAGGTATGCTAGGTTGCAAGGTTCGGCTATTTACTGTGACAAGGTTAAGTCATGCAAAGGAAGTGGGTCCAACTATCGTGGCAAAAACAGTTGAAGCATTTGATCCTAATGCATTAAATAGGTGCAGGAGCAAGAACATAGGTGTTATCGGGATGATCAAAAGGGGTGCTTGCCTTGTTGCTCAGAGGAGGAACGATATCCGTCGGACGGATATTCGGTGGAATCCGGGGGTGCGGAGCCTACCGAAATGAACGGCAACATTCAATAACAATCATATGCAATCAAAATGATGCATGACCATGGCATGAGAATGCAAAGTGATAAGTTATTATAATCAAGATGTTTTAAGTTTATAGTTGATTTGAATCACATTCGAATAGCAGTTCAAACGGGTATTCCCAGATACCGGTTTAATTGATTCGACCTGATGCTCAGATCAACCTAAAATTAACATGCATGAAATGTTATGTTATGGTACTGATTTACATCTAGGGCAGTGTGTGATCATTGCATTTATAATGAGATTTGGATATTTTTGCAAATTCCATTTATAAAGTGATTAAAAGAATTGAATTATTCCTTATTTCACAATTTAGGGTTCTGTAACTTTTTCAAACATAGTTGAAAATAGCATAATCAGAATCCTTGAATTTTTCTGATACTTTTTCATATATAAATTATTTTCATTGGAGTTACAGATTAATTTCTATGATTTTTGCAATTTTTAGCAATTTCCTGAATTATTTTTATACTGGAAATTCCATTTATTGCATCACGCTGACGTGAGCAGGTCAGCCGACCTGTGCAGGTCAAACCTGACAGGGGGGCCCCACTGGTCAGCCTCTCTGGGACTAATCCCGCGCTGACCAGCCCCTAATTGGGGTTTGACCAGGCGTGGGGCCCTCTGTCAGCGACTGAGAGGAGGGCGATTAGGCCCTAATGGCCGGCCACGTCGACGGCCACCGGAGGGTGGTCGCCGGCGACCAAACCCGCGGCGGAGGGCTCGCCGGAGCGACCTAGACGGCGCTGCACAGCACCAAATCGCACGTGGATGGCAGCTACAGCAAGCTCGCGAAGTGGACGATCTGATAGGACCAACTGGGGAGGCTAGGGTCGCCAGAAGAGGCGTCGGCGACGAGCCGGAGCGGCGGCCGAAGCTCGGGCGTCGTCGGGGGCTTCGAATCAGGGGGATCCACGCTTAGTTCTTAGCTGCTACGGCATCTACGCGTCGTCCTGGAGCTTCTGGTGCTCAAGGGAGGACGAGCTGGACATCGGAGGGCTACTGGCGACGAGCGGCAGCGGCGGTGCTCGTCGGCTCCGGTGAAACTAGGGCTAGAGAAGGGGATCGACGGGGAAAGCTTAGGGGAAACCACCGCATGCTCACAGGGAGTGCAGAGAAGAGCTCAGACGGCTCGGGGAAGGCCTGGGCGACGAATCGACGGGAGATGTCCGGCGGCCGGAGGAAGAAGACGACGGCGTTGCAGGCGTTGCAGGGCTCGAGGGGACTTCGGCTTCTGCAGAGACGACCAGGGCGACGAGGCGGATCTAATGGTGTGCTCGGGGAGGGGTTCCTATGGCCAGGGCAACGGCCAGCTCGAGCTCAAGCTCAACTCTAATGGCGGCAGTAGGGAGAAGGAGGGGATCCGGGCGGAGGAGGAGAACCGAGGCGGGGAATGGATAGGGAAGGCTCTGGGGAGCTTATCCCTGCCGTCGCCAGCGCGAACCGGCGGCCAGGCAGGCACGCAGGTGCGTGGCCGTGCCGGAGGAGGCGGCGGCCACCTCCTGCTGCCTACTGGCGCGGGGAAGGGGACGAGCGGCGAGATGGGCTGGGCCTGGCGTGGGCGTCAGGTAAGTCTTTCTCTATTTTCTCCTTTTCTGTTTTTTTCTGTTTTGCTATTTATTGCTTTGCTATTTATTTCAGCTCCAAAACAAAAAGTAAAAACTATTTTAAACCTCCTGAAATATTTGTTAAAATGTCCCCACTCATTTCCAAGACTTTCAACATTTTTGGAAAATTATAGCTTCTGTTTTCAAATTTTTTAGATTTGAAACCAGTGGCTTTTGCATTTATTTAAAATGCTTGGAGTGTCAAGAAAATAGTTTTCTCCATTGCTCATTTGCTTTCAAGATTTATCAGAAAGTTTGAACATTTCTTGAGGCCATTTTGGGTTCATTGATTTTGAACTAGTTTGAAATTTCCTTTAATTGAAATGGTGGCTAGGGTTTTGAGTTTTTCCTTTGCCACTTTGTTGTTTTTGTTGAAACTTCTTAGATGCAAATGCAAAGAAGACATGAGCACAATGCTATCTAGCTTAAGGTTTAGGGATGTGACACACCGGTAGCCAAAACTAAGGGGGTAAAGGTGGAACAAAACGCCAGGCTAGAAAGGCCGAGCCTTCCACCTTTTACCAAGTATATAGGTGCACTAAAATTAAATAGCATTAAATAGGGTGATATAACAAGGAACCCATGTTTCACATGGAAGCAACTACACCTGCAACTAGCAACGCTAACACAGGGTTAAGCACACAGTAACATAGCCAATCAGTGGTTTGCTAGGTTGAACAGGTTGAAGGTTTTCATGTCATTGTTGAAGGCTGATATTTAACAGGTGGTAGGCAACGAGACATAACGACAGAAACGATAAAACTAGCATGGCAATGATAGTAATGGTATCTGGGGAAATGATCATCTTGCCTGAGATCCCGCTTGGAAGAAGAATGCCTCCGTGAAGCAGACGAACCGACGTAGTCGAACGGGTCCTCACAATCCGGCACGCTGCGGAACTCTATCGAGACGAAGCAAACTGGAAACACAAATCAACACACGGAATTCACCACACGATGCACAACACATATGATGCATGAGCAGCTGAATATATGCAAGTCACGGCATGATAATTCACACAATCAAGCACTACACGTTAAGTGAAGTTCAATGTGCCACGAGTTGCATATTGACGAAACTCCATGTTTAATTATTTAGTTCTATCCCGATTAAATACAAGGCAATATTAAATGTGGTTAAACATGGCAAGATGTGAAGCGTAAATAAACTATCTATCTAGGCATTTTAAATGAGGTCGGAAATGACATATAGCACCTCTGAGACGACCTCGCATGTTACTTTACAATTTGTCCAGATCTGAACTAATGCTTTTAATTAGTTGTTAAACAGCAAAACAAATAGGTTCATGTAATTCCATGCGTCATTTCAAGCAATCTACACATAAAGAACATCTCCAACGGAGCTACGGTTCAAAAGATACAAGCACCGCAAGATATGATGGCATGAATGCAATATGTGTGCAACGGCGGTCACGAGCACTTCAAAACATACAACCAGCAAGAGAAAATGAATCTACACAAGATTCTAAGCAAGTTTCATATAGGACACGATCAAATCGGAGCTACGGTTCAAAAACTACGAGCAAAACAAGAAATGACCATAATCTGCCAAAATCAGCCACGTAGCGTTTACTACGCCCCACAACTATGGGCAATACAACTCCGATAAACTCAAGCAAGGCATGACACAAAAGAGGGCAAGAAGAACTACTACAAACAACTAACAAAACTAGCATGGCATCATGGATCACTAGGGAAAGAAGACACAAAATGGCATCTCACACACTATTTCATACTTAGTGAAAATTACACCTCATGAAAGTGCAGTTTTCGATCTGAAGCTATATTGACAGCAGCAAAACCTATAGCTAAAGGACTCCAAATGGCATGAAAATTTACAGCATACTAGAGAAACACAAGGGGTACAACTAACTCCATTGGGCCAACCTCAAAAGAGCTACAGATCACAAGATAGAAGCAAAACAAAACAGCAACAAAAAATTAACAGATTCCAGACTTAGAAATATTTCAGCACCTACAAAACAGCACTATTTCTAGCAACTTGAGAGCAAGCAAACGACATCTAAACATGCATTTCTATTGCAACCAAAAATACCAGGGGCTAGTCTAAACACCCAAAATCAACTCTCTAGTTGACAACTCCGTCAAACGACGCACGGAATAAATCCTACGAAATAAACAAAAGGGCATCACGGCAAAATATCTCGCGAACTAACTTGCTCAAAAGCTAATACTAATTGCACAGAAAAATCCCACGAAAACATATAAAATATGTGGGGTTGCAACACAAAAATATTGCCGCACATAAATGCGAGATAAAGACCTAAACACGGAAAAATAAACTAGCGGCAATCCCTACACGCAAAAATACGAGTGACCACTCTAACATACATGGAATAATGGTCCCTAAAACATAGGCATTTATACTACGGCATCCGAGCAATCTGGACCGCAAGAAAAATAAATCCGGGACGTTCCCTTATTGGGATAGCACGCTAAACTAGGCCTTTGGCACGTCAAACAACGTCAAATAAACATGCAAGTTGTGAAATCGGATTCTATGCGAAAAGTTACACACGATACATATGCTACACGTCGCGATCCGACTTACGGATTAAAAGATACGTACGTTTTAATATCATCTACTTCCTGAAATTTAACTAACCCGGAAATAACCTAAATATCTAACGGGCCGAGCTGGGGCGCAATATAGCAAAACAGTGCACGGGGCGAAATAGAGGGCTCGGGGGCTGCTCACCTTAGCAGGCCTCGGCCTGGTCGGAAGAGGATCTGGGCCGGCTGCTGGAGCTGCTGGCTTGGGCCGAGGCGGAGGATAGGTGGGCCTCGGGGCGGAGCAGTTGCTCCTGCTTGGCCGGGGCGAGGGAGTCGGCCCAGGGCGATGCGGTTTGGCGAGCGGCGAAGGGAGTCGTCCTCCCCGTGCTCCACCTAGGCAGGGGCTTGGGGTGGCGGCGGCTACAGACTCCAAGCGCGGCGGCCGGCGAAGGGAGCAAGGGGAGGCCAGATCCGGCGGCCTCGGGCGGATCCAGGCACCGGGGAACCGTTCCGGCGGAGCACAAGGCGGCCGGCGCGAGCTCGCGGCTGAAGGGTTCGTTCGGCGGGAGGTGTTCCTGCGGGGGGAAGAGAGCCAGCGAGGTGAGCAAGAGAGGAGGGCCTTGGGGAGAAGAGGCCTCGTCGGGGCTGGCCTGTAGGTCGTCGGCGTTGGGGCGTCGCAGCGGGCGGCGACCGGCGAGGAAGGCGCGGGGCACGGGCGAACTCCGGCGAGGCCCTCGGGCGCTGAAGGCGGCTCGGGCTGCTGCTGCTCGGCGGCGGCCGGCCAGATGGGCTTGGCGGGCCTGCCTCGAGCCCGAGCGGGCCTCGGCGACGGCTGAGGGAGAGAGGGGGGCTGGAGAGAGGTGGCTGCGTTGGGTTGGTGGGCACGCAAATCGATGCAGGGCTAGGGTTTCCCTAAAAATGGCAGGGAGGGCTTCTTTTATAGGAAGGGGGCTAGGATGGAGTGTAACTGGGTGTTTTCGACCCTCCAATCGCGATCGTGCGGTCCGATCGGAGAGGCGGGTTAGGGTTAGGTGTGTAGAGTGGCGTTGGCTAAGATGAGAGGGGAGTGGTGCGGCGCGGCAACAAATTTTAAAACACCGACAAACGTCCGACGGTAGACCGAATACGGTGCCGCTACGGTCGACCGTTCGGGTACCAGACGAACTCCGATCGCGACGAAATTCGACAGGAGGCCTACCTATATTAAAATAACACCGCACGTCAAATCTCAACCCAAACAGAGAAAGTTTTACGCACACTTTGAAAACAGGGTTTCGATGGTGCCGCGGGCGCGTGCGTGTGCGGTCGGACTCAGAACGGACAACGACGAGAACCGGCAACTACTAGCGGATGCAAGTTTGAAAACAGGCGGCAACGAGATGCCGATGCAATGCTGATGATGCGCATGATGCGATGATGATGCGACAAAAGAAAACAGACACACGACGAAAACGGAAAGAAAGGGGAATCTTCTGGAACGTCGGCATCGGGCTGTCACAAGGGGTTTTTGGTGGGGTAGGGCAGTCAGAATCAGGTGAAGTTGCGGTCCGGACTCCTACATACCTTCCAACATTTGTCTCCGGTTTGCGAGAGAATATGCATGTGAACTGCTCCGCGGACCAACACAGGACCGCGTTGGATGGCTTCCGTGGTCCGAACCATTGCGAAAGATTTATGGGTCTACCTTGAAGATGCCCTCATCCTTCTTTTAAAAAAATAATCTTTTAGGGGGTCAATAGATAGGCATGCATTTGCAAACCTAAGAGCATCTAGAACCGGACCCCTCAAACTCTCCTCAATCGCGCGGGCAGGCCACCCGGTCATTGCCCGGTCACAAAAATGTGACCCATACGGGCCTCTCAAGCCGGCCTCAAATGATCGGGCTGGCCGGCAACCCCATTTCCGGCCCAAATATGTAGCGGATATGGGGGAGCTCGGGCACGCCCGCCATGTTGGTCTGACGGCTTGGTCCCAGGAGGACTCACTCGCAAATCCAGCTGTCCGACGGGCGCCTCGATCGTCAGCGCGATGTGAATGTCGCGTGGCGCCGCTCCCGCTCCCCGCCCTTATCTATAGCCGGCTAATTAAGTCGGTCGGCGTCCCCCAGCCCTAGCACGTCCACCTCCTTTCTTCCGTCGTGCCACCCGAGCCCGTCAGCCATGCCCCCACGTCGTCGACACTACACAATCCAGCATCGCCTGTGGCTCCTTGAGCAGGTCCAGATCTGGAGGAAGGCAGGGCTACCTCTAGATCCGGAGGAAGATTTCCAGGAGGCGGAGGTGGAGGATCTAGGGGTGGAAGAGGAGGAGGAGGAGGAGCCGTCATCGCTAGCTGTGAGGGAGGACCAGCAGGAGCCGACGAAGGAGACGTCATCGCTAGCTGTGGGGGAGAAGGAGCATGAGTCGGCGGAGGAGGAGGTGTCAACGGTCGTGGATCTGTGACCCGAGCAGCTAGCCCTCCTTAACTCCATCCGCTCGAAGGTAGCTCCGGAGGCCAGACGGCTTCATCGGCAGCAGATGAAGGTGGCACGGGCAGCACAGGCGGCTCAGGCCATCTTCGACGATGATGATGAGTAGTATAGCACTACGTAGTACGTAGGCGTTTCATTTTGCAGGCTTGCGTATGGAAGTATGGGATGAAATATGAGATACGTGGATGTGGAGAGGGAAATTTGAGATGTGAGAGGTCAGTGTCCGCGAACGCGTCCTGGCGCATCCGCGGGCGTTTCAGGGGGCGGATTTATAAGGTCCGACTGCTCTAAGAAAGAGAGACTCTAAATTCATTTAGAGAAGTAATAGGGTTCTAATTATAAAATGATACTCACTCGATCTCGAAATAAATGTCTTAACTTTGTACTAACATTAGTATAAAACTAGCAAAAGGGCCCATGCGTTGCAATGGGAGAAAGAAATACCACACGCTCTTAATTTATAAAAAATGGTCTATAATCTGAGAATTTATAGTTACGACACAAATAAAGATGGTCTTATCCTACAAAAATGCAGTTTAAAATTTCACAGGTCTTCTATTTTAACACGGCTTGCATGTAGATTTAATACGTACAAAGAATCAGTCAAGTGACCTTCAGTTTCATCTCTAATCATGATTTTGTTGACGTGTTCATCTCCAACCCGAATGAGTACCGGTATGAAAGAAAGACGAATAATGACTTATTTATTAAGATTGCACCCTAGATAGTATTTTTATTAAACATTTAACAGATAAAATAATATCATATTTAAATTCTACATATTTTTCTAATCAAATTTCATGTATAATATGTTAAATTTGGAGTTACGGTTTAAAAGATATGAGTATTTTAAAAAATATTTAATATATACTACGAGTTTAATGTCATAAAATGTAAGGGTTCTTTTATAAAATCATCTCGGTGGGTTTTCCGACGGAAGCGATAGCCTCTTATTATTAGGTAAAGATTGTACTAAGGTTAAGAAATTTATTTTGAAACGGAGTGGGTATATATTTTCCCCATTTTACTAGTACTACAACGTAAACGCTATTAAAAATCATCTTGGGACTCAGCGAGTTGAATTATTCAGAAACTGTTTTTTACCTATCACATGGCTATCCATGACCAAATCTGGGCAGAACTATTATTGAGACGCGCATGACGATTTGCCTCAACCATGGACTGAGTCGCTGTCCAGCTGCTCTGTCTCACCATGACCATATATGAAGGCCAACCCTGCTCGCGACGGAGAAGCACCGTCGCAGCGCCGACACCTGCAGCGTAGCCCGTCCACTTTCGCCGGCCGGCATCAGCTGCACCGTTTAAGCTCACGACGGCCTTGCCCGGCGTCCATGGAGCCCACACAGACCCTCGTCGCGCGATACACGCCGCCGCCCAAGACGGTGCAGCTGGGCCAAGGTGACGGCTCGGCGCAGCCCGGGTGCGGATGGGCGTTCTGGGCGGTCCTCTCGCTCGTCACCGGCCACTTAGCGTGGGGGTTGTACCGCGCGCGCCGTAGCGTGCACGACCTCGCGTTCGTGATCATGGCCTACTACCCCACCTACTTCTGCCTCTGGGGCCTCTACGTCTGCCTCAGGAGGCACGAGCTACTGCGGTGCGACGACGACCCGGCGGCGGCGCCCAAGCGGCGGCAGGCCAGGTTCAGAGTGTGGGCGGCCTCGCTAACGGTGGGCGGCATGATCGCGGTGCAGCTCGCGGGTGCGACCCCGGACCTGGCGCTGAAGTTCACCCTGATCGCGCTCGGCTGCCTCGCCATCCTACTCGCCGGTTACTGCTTATACGCCGGCGGCCGCGGTGCCCCTGCGGAAGCGGGAAGCAGGCCGGAGAAGGAACTCCACGAGGTGTCCACGGAGCACAGGGTTTCAACTTTGAAGCTTGAAGTACATCCGTGGAAGTAGCCGTTGTTTATATATTCTTAAATCTTGTAAACATTTTTATCTTGAAACTTTATTGGTGAACTGTTCCGTCGACGCGTCTGTCTATAGACTTTTTGTGAGAACATATATAAGACGGTTTTTTAACACTTAAAAAATGGAAAACGTCTTATATTATAATGCAGAAAGAGTAACTAATTGTTTGTGTATATTCTGTAAAGTTTGGCTGGTGCTTATATTAACTAGATTTTTTACATCTTTTCACTGTTATTTTTTGTTTCATTTGGCCACCTCTTTCCACAGTCGCACAATAATATAGTGATGGCAACAACGGAGTTCCACACGGCACACAAAAATAACTTGTCAGCAAAACGTGTTTCTTTTCTCTTATGTGTTTCATAAGAAAAAAAACAACAAAGAAAATGAAAGCATGTACCAGAATTCTTCAGCCCTTGCCCAGTTCACTGTCACAAAGAAGTCGGTGAAGGGGGGCACGGGGCTTGGACCATCCCTGTTCTGATCAGATAGAACCAAAGAGGCCTTACCTCAGTACCTTTTCAATGAAGCCGAAGCTAACTGCGCATCGTCGAACAGAGAAGCTAGAAGGCTAAAACATGATCCGTTGACATGCATCCACTACACCAATCAACACAGTCCAAGAACACCTAGACAAAACACAGACATAAGGTAGACCTAAGTCCTCGCCCTTACTGAAGCTCCACATGTCCTTCAGAAACGCTAATCCAGCATCGTCGAAACAAGGACAAGAGGGAGACATCTTATTTCACGTCACTGATGACGCCATTGTCTCGCCACTAGCGACCAAACATCTAGATTGAGCCATACCCAAAACTATGATGACCCAAACATAACCAATCTCAAAAAGAGTCACCAAACCTTGTCCGTGTTAGAAGGCACCTAGAGGCGAGAGGGGAACTGGCGAAGACATCACTTATATGAAAACCTTTACTACATTTCTTCTTTCTAAAGAGGTAGAAGACAAAGGACAATTCATTGCATATTTCTTTTGTTGCTCTTTTACATGTGTCGGATCACAATATGCCTATCCCAAAAAAAATAGCAAAAGTATCAAAACCCTTGTGACTAAGCGAGTTGAAACTTGGAAGCTACCCAATTGGCCATGATCATATCTGAGGATGCATGGGGAGCGTTCGAAACTTCAAATGCGCTTGTGAGCCGCATCTTATCTTGGGCAGACTAGTCAGTGCAGAGTCGTGTTTGACAACTATTAGATGTCAACCATCTCTATGCGTCAACACTTTTTCTATACATGTTAAAAGAACATTCTATATGTTGTTGCTAGCTACTTCTTTTCTTGAGATCTTGTCAGGACTCATTCGAACTCGCGGGCCGTGGGATCAAAGGTTCATGTTCAATGGTTGAGTGTGTTTCTACTTTCTAGCTTTTTTTAGGGCATGCACGGGCTTGGGCTTTTTCTATTTTCTTCGTGTGGCCTTTTGTTTTGTTGTATGGGCTTTATTAATCGGTCATCAGGTCTCACGTGCTAGCATTGTTTTCTTTGTGGACATTTCCTTTTATCTTTTTGGCAAATACTTTTGGTGGGAGCAACTAACTAAGGAGCGTCCTTTGGGAGCCTTACGAAGTGTCACTTGGGGTGGCCTGAGAGTGGGTTAGTTGGCGCATTCTCAGTCGTCGTCACGTGTCGTGTTGTGAACACTTCCTCTGAATTTAATTTAATTTAATTTTTCCACATGTGTTTTCTGTTTTTATTGGTTTTCAGGTTTTTTCAACGTTATGATTTTCACCAGTATTTCTTAGCTTAAAAGGGCAAATTTGAAAAAATAATTGTAAGAAAAAACACGTTTTTTTTTTGTTTTCATGATGTGCCTCTCGGAAAACAAAAGGCTCCTTTTTTTTCTTCCTCGAGAGGCATGAATTTTCTTCTGCAAAGCTGTGCCTGTCGAAAAAAAATGTTTTCTATTTTTTTTTCTTCCGTGAGAGGCACGGTTGTACTTCTTGAAAATAAAAATAAACGTGTTTTTCTCTTTTTTTTTGCTGCGAGAGGCACGATCTTACTTCTCGTGGAGGCATGGATTTGCTTCCGTGAGAGGCACAGTCGTGCCTCTTTTGGAAAGAGAAAAATTCATTTGTTTATTTTGTGATTTTTTTCGTTAAAATCTATCAACATGAGATCTAGTTTTGAAGATCTAGACGCAAGGAATCCAACGACGAAAACAGTTTCAAATTTGGACGCATTATTTAAGAGATAAAATATTTTGAATCAACGGGTTTAAAAAAACTCTTAAGTTGCCACAAGTGGCGCACATGCAATGAGCCACTTTGTCGTAACCTCATGAGAAGGTGGAAATGACCTTTACAAAGAATGCTCCTTAATTAATGATTTTGCCGTTTGGTTGTACCTTTCCGAAACTGCCGAGCATTAAGTGTACAGGCGGACTTTTTTGTTCGATCTTCTTTTTCTCTGGTTTCTTTGAATTTTTTTCCCTTTTCTATTACCTTTCTAGTTTTTTCCTTTTTCCTCTTGTTTTTCTTTTTCCATTTCCCATTTCTTATTTATTAAAGGATTGTCTATATATATGAATAATTATTAAATTATATGATTATTTTTAATATTAAATAAATAATTGAACACTACTATACAAATAATTGAGCACTCAAAAAAATATATTATATAAATAATTGAACACTATTTAATATTACACAATTATGTATATTATTTTCCCACGCATAACAATAGTTGCACACTCATTGGTTGTGTGTAGTTGGATGTTCACCGTTAGTGTGCAACTCTTTTTCCAAATTGTTAAATATATTTTTTTTGTTCTCTTTTATTTGTATTTTAAATTTCTATCTTTTTGAGTGGACTTATTCATTCTTGTCCCGCCCATTTACGCCTTTTTGTGTAAGAGGCATCCATTTTTTTTATTTTTTTACTATACGTGATGACTCAAGTGTCATCCTGACTACAACTGCATGTTTTTAACTCAACAACAATTTAGCAATCATCCTCAAAACAAAAACTAGCGATCCTTTTGCCGGGAGGGAGAGGCAATTGCATATCTGTTAGTAGGCATGTTGCAAGGTTGTCTCTGACTATAACTGCATGTCTTCAACGCGACTGCAACTTTGTAATTCTTTCGTAGATAAGGAGCAGTTGCATGCATGCAACTAGACATGTAACTGCATGTCTTCAACACAACATTAACCTGACCAGGCATCAAGATGGTGGTGGGTGGCGCGATCAAGCTACGGCTTGCGCTGATGTTCACGGATCCGATGTCGAACCTGACACTATGGGTCACCTTGTGGGTGCTTGTCGTGGGCCTGTCCTCGTGCCTCTTATTTCCCCGCGATGGTGCCCTCGTGAACGCCGAAAGTTGGCCAGAGAAGGATCTTCGTCCGGAGTAGATAGTTAATTATCTCGGCTATACCTAGAACACTGAAATAGCCATTGTTTCATTTTTACTGTGTAAACTTTGTTCTTTTTTACTTATTATGCATAAAAAGTCTTGTCATTGTCGGTTGACACCATAATAAATCACCAAATATTGTCTCTTTTCTAGCTTTACATATTTGTAATATTTCAACTAATAAATTGGTTCACTTGTATGTTATTGAAAAATGTGTGTATTTCAAATAACCATAGTACATTATAAATCTATATATTTGCTTCATCTAATTCTCATTCACCCCATGTGTCTATATCGGTCTACTCGCACATGATTGTGGAAGCGCGATGGCAGTGATGAAGAAGGTTGTGATGACGATGTCAACATAGAGGAACCCTCCTCGGAGACGAATTTTGTGTCCAGGAAGCCTTCGAAACGAACATTGGCAGAGATGGTGGCCTCTATGATTAAATTCTCCATAGGTTTCCCTTTATAATTGCTTTGAATTATAATATGTTGCATCGCATAACTAGTATTTTTTTTGTCACCTGCAAGTTTGTTTACCGTCCATTTCAAGGAGCTATAATCAAATAAAAACAAGAAGTGCCAAAAAATAGGGTCAACCAATGGTCTGTGCATCTCATTCTCATTTTTTTCCTTTGTTTTCATAGTGGAACTCATTGACCCAAGCTTTTCACTGTTTTTTCAACACACTTGGAATTTTGCTAGGTGTGTTCCTCCATATAAGGTTAGCATATTCTGGATGATCGACAAAAGGATTTCTATTGTGCTGGTAAAGGTTACAAACTCTATCATTCCGACGTTGCTCTGATCTCGATGGTGGATCTAGTTCATTCCATTGTAGAAGAGTTGAAAGGAGACCCATCCTCCTCCTTTCTTGAATAAACAAGCAACAAATATTTGGCATTACTAAAGAAGCAATGCAATGTGATTTAAGTACGAAATAATCGACATATATCATGTATGCAACTAATAATACATGTGTTGTGTCAGGGCAATATATCTCTTACCTATATGTATACGAATATAAAAATCACAACTAGCTTGAAATTTGAATGATCTTGTGCATCCATATAACTATAAACCAGACAATTCTTAATTTTAGTTGGATTAATGAATCGTTGTAAGAGTAAATAATTAGGCAATTATTTAGGTCTTGTGATGTTCTATGCTCAGTAAGAGATTTTTATTTGAGATTTATTGATGAAAGCAATAAGGAATGTTTTGTGCAAAGTGTTATTCGATCTTTTGTGGTGTATTTGAATGCTTTATGAGCAAGCACGGGACAATACGATCATGTAGGGCGAGTTAAAGAGTGGCAAGAACTACACAACATGAATATAGTTATATAACTGATGGGACGCAACAAAATGGCTCCCGGGTGTAGGGATGAACAATACATTTGGAAATTTAGTTAAGCTTAAATATATCAAGCAATTACACATGTTTGGTTCTTCTAATATTCTTATAAAATTTTATATAAAAATGATCATTTTGGTGCCTCGGTGAAACCACTTATTGAATTTGAAAACAATAATTGTATAACGGAGTCGTAGTTTTCCAATAAATTATTTGGTTTAATCTTTCAAATTATGTTCATTGAGGCGTGCCTTGCACGTGCACACGTGTATTTGAGATCTACAATAACTCATCTGTGTTTTACTCCAATACTATGCACTTTCTTAGATGCAACACTATAACTTTGGTACATGAAGTACTATAACTAGAACATATAAAGATCGTCACTAATGAGTACTACCCCATTTCACAAAAACATGTCTCTTTGGACATGGCTCTAATCAAACTTCTATAACTATGACCACCGATGTCTTCTTTAATATTTGTGCAGAATACCCGGAAATTATAAGTGTGGATTTGTCTCCAAAGGTACATCCATAACATGTAAATTTTATTGAGTTTCACTCACATGTATCACGACAGAAATTGGTGGTCGAATATGTGTTTTGGAGAGCATGTCTTTCGAAAACGTAACTTTTTGTAAACTAGAGGGGTTGCATTAAGTACAATTGTAAGAGATGTCTTTCAGCACTGTTTGCTGGGATGTGCTTCATATCCATTGGAACATGTCTCTGTCACTGCAAGACATGTTTGACTCTGAGGCTAGCGCCCGGCCACACCCACTATTCGAGGAGATTATCCTTGCTGCTTGGAATATTTGGAAAATAAGGAATAACTACCGGATTCCTATACTCAAGATTGACTTGGGCCTTCTCAAATATAGAGTGCTCTCCCACCTAGCTGAGTTCCTGGACGCTTTTCCACTATCCTATTGTAGCTTTGTGCTTATTCTGTTTGTTCCTCTGCTTTATTCCCCTTTCTGCTAACTGTACAGTGTATACATTAATTTTTAATTTATGAAAGCACTAGGAGCCTCTCCTGCTGCATTGTGTTGCTCAGAAAGAGATGATTGGTGAGAATACTGCTAATTTATCTCTCTCAGTCAAGTTATGAAAAAAGTACACTAGATGTATGAACTACTTACGAATACTTGGCGAATCAGAAAGTTCCAAAGGTGGAGCTGCATCTTTTTGTCCAAATCCGTAGGTCACAGCCATGTACATCAGGGACCTAGCTACATCCCCACGCACCTGAAGAAAGTAAAAATAAAAAATCGGAAAAAATTGGTACTCCGAATTATGAAACATTACAAGAACAATTGTTCTTCACATGGTCAAAGCTCATATAATTCTAGAGTTGATGATGTGGCATTGTTGCATGAAGAGAAAAATTGGGTAGTGGGTTATACTCACTCCGTTCCTAAATATTTGTCTTTCTAAAGATTCAACTACGGACTACATACAGAGCAAATGAGTGAATTTACACTCTAAATTATGTCTATATACATCCGCATGTAGTCCGTAGTGAATCTCTAAAAAGACAAATACGTAGGAACGGAGGGAGTACCTACTTAAGAATAGAAAATATAGTCTGAAACCTCAAACCCATTTTTAGAATAAGTCCCTCCTATTTATGGCAAATAAGGGCAGTTATCAGTTCTTGCAACTGAGCATTTTGTTTGGAATTGAAATACCAGTATTCTACTAAAAATGAACATTATATGTCATATAAAATTTAACCCAGATATGGATGAGCATTCTGGATAGCACATGTATGTTTCATTATTTGCACCTAAAGATTTTGAATACCTGAAAAGGAGGTGCCCATCTTTCACTGTCTGTTTCAGTGTCAGGTGCAGCTTCACGATTCGCAGGCCGTGCACATTTTTTCGACGTCGCTGCACATCCTCCAAAATACTTGTTTCCCCTGGACGAATTCACTGAAACAGGATTTGTATATTCAGATAAACATTTGTTTCTCCTCAAGCAAGAAAGTGAACCATTAAATCTGCCACTGATGGAGCACTGTTATCATACTGAAAGAGGACTTCTCTATGCTCATCGAGTACTCTGGGATCAATTATACAGTACAAACCAACTGACCATTGGCATCCGCAGGACGAATGTTGTGCAGATCGGTTAGAGAAGGACGGCGGGTTAGCCCATATGATCGCGGCCAGAGGTGTTCTCCTGCACATCAAAATGCAGAAAATATGGCTAGGAAATAATAACGCAAAGAAAAGATGAACCCATCCTGTCTTGACAAGTCTAGCAAAATTTCAGAATGCGAGGCATGCAACTCACTGTTCCATCCATCCGGCTTGCCTGCCAAGAGCTTCGGCACAGCTCTCTGCGAGTATATCTCGATCCTGAAACAAGCACCGGAGCTTCAGAGAACCAGTGAGTAACAGAGAACAAGTGCATAGCGATATGCTGTACTAGACTGTTAGAGAGAACCATACACTTCAGAGGACGCTTCTGGGTGGTCTGCATCAGCTGCATCGAGAGTTTTGAGCGCCTCCCACACCTACTAAAGATCCATCCATCATTTGTTGTAATTCTTGTTTGTTCACTCCAACTTAAATGTATTTCATCAATTAAACACGAAATCAAATAGCTAGATGCAAACCAACATCTTTGTAGCGCAGTGAGGCGTGAGGCGAGACGACGGCGCCGAGCTTCGCCATCAGCACATCACCGGAAAAGCCCTCCAAGCCATGGTAATAGCTCCGGACGTCTTCGCAGGGATACGGCGGGGTACTCGGCTTCAGACGCTCGCCGATGGAGGAGGCATGGGCAGGGATGATGTACGGAGGACAGAGCACGAGCGCGAGAGCGGCGGCGGCCGCGGCGAGCGCGCGGAGGCACGGTGGCACCCATGGCGGGCGGCTGGAGCGCGCGGGTCGCCGTGAGGACAAGATAAACTGGGGTGGTTCGGGGACGATTTTCTTGCCACATCGAGCGATGGTCGGGCGGGAGACAGCAGGAGAGCGGATTGTTCTACCGGAGAGCGTGCCCGGAGCGGGGGAGAAGATGACGGCGGTGAAGGCCGACATTCCTCCGTTGCCGCCCGCGGCGGCTGCCGTTCAAAGGTTCTCCTATCTCGAAAATGTCCAAACTTCTCTTGAGCCATTCATTAATGACGAAAGAGATAGCCTCCTCCTTTTCTTTTTGAGAATGAAAGAGATAACCTCCTTGATAAAAAAGCATCCAAAGATATAATAATAGTCAAGAAAACAGTTTACTCACGTTGCAAAGAACGTTTAGACCACTACTTTAGTAATAGACGGGGAAGTACAACAGAAAAACAATAGAGTAAAAACGATCAACAATAATAAAGTTACATAAAAAATCATACCAACCATCGGAGATTTTACTCGTTGGTGTCAATTAGGCGGTCTTCTTTGTAAGAGGGAAAATCATGGAACCATACTTTTTTTTAAGGGAAGGGAACCATAGTTGTATTAATTTCATCAGTAGTATATATATACCATCAGTAGTGAATCTTAAAAGAAAATGAAGGAGAGATTCAAAGTTAACAATGTGAAGAAAAAGCCACTAACTCTTTGTTTTTTAGTTCAAATAATATTAAAATTTTTGATACAAGGCTGGATGAATATTAGTAAAAAAGTCCATTTTTTGAAGGGGAGGGCTCGAGTCGAAGCATCCCTCTTAGATTCGCCACTATTTAAGCATTTAACATGTCAGACAAATAGAATACTACTTTTATACAGAATGGAGCGGGTAGCGGGAATCGAACCCGCATTGTTAGCTTGGAAGGCTAGGGGTTATAGTTGACGTTGGTTGATTATTTTTAACGTCTCTAATTCAAAAACGAACATGAAATTTTTGTTTTCATTCGGCTCTTTTATGGATATTCTTGCCACTTAACATGTATGGCAGCTTTTCTATTTGAATACGGAAGAGTGCACGTAGAATAACAAAAGGGGTTATTCATGTTCAAGCTACTTTCAACAATACCATTATAAATGTTACAGACCCACAAGGTCGGGTGGTTTCTGGTCCTCGACCGGTACTTGTGGATTCAAAAGCACAAGAAAAGCATCACCCTATGCTGGTCAAAGAACAATAATAGATGATATCCGTACAATAGATTTGCAACGAGAATAAGTTGCCTCCCTTATTCAAAAGGGCCATGGCCCACCCATCCTAGAGCAATTACTCGTACAAAACACTCACACACACTGATGGAGCTACATGCAATGAAAATGGGCCATGGCCCACCCATCCTAGAGCAATTACAGTGTAGGGTTGAAGTAAATTAGGTCACAAGGACAAAAAAATAGTTGCCTCCCTTCATACCGGCCCGCCCAGTTTTGGCTACGTAACTTCGCCACTGCTCAAAGGTGTTGCCACTAACTCAACTACTATCGCAAGCTAATTCCACAAATCTAGGACATGTGATAAGAGTACATGAGCCCGCGAGACGTTTGTTGAGAGAGAGATAAAGGGAGGGAGGGAGGGAGGGAGAGGGAGAGGAGAGGAGAGGGAGATATGTGGGTGCAACTAAATCTAGGCATGGGCAGCCCAACCCGATGACCCGACCTGAGCCTGGTCCGAAAAACCCGGGCCAGGCGGGGCTCGGGCTTCAAAACTAGGCCCACGAGTCATTTCGGGGCGGGCTCGGACTTGAGAAAACGATCATTTTACATGGAGGCCAGGCCCGGCCCGACCCAAAATCCATCTGTTTAGTCCATTCGGGCCGGGCTCGGGCCTGAATATTTGAATTTTTGGTCGGACCGGGCCTGGCTCGGGCTTGAAATTTTTAGTTTGGGCTTTCTCAAGCCCGGCCCGACCCAGAGTATGCCTAGGTTTATGTGCAACCATAGCCGTGGGCGTGTTCCAACATTCTTCCTACTATGTTCATGGAGCTTACAAGACACACCAGACTGGCAGTAAAGAAAAAAGGAACATGCAAATGTCCTTGTCATACTAGAATATGAAGACCCCAATTATTTGGTAGAAATGAAATTTAGGTCCAGTTTGTTTGGGCATACAAGTGACTGCCAAAATAACTTGTTCACTTAATTAATACACTTCTAAATAAAAAAATTGGTTGGGTCATCAAAATAAGTTCGGTAGGAGGCAATTTATCTTGACAACCCCTCAAAATAATTGTCCCCTAGTATCCATTGAAGAACCATCACCCAACATAACGCACACATGACATGCATAGAGCACCGAATAGATGCCCACTCGCATAGGTATTGTGATGTAACGCCCTGAACACACCCGCCGACGGTCGTTACTTTTGACGGGATCTAGACCTACATAGTCTTTTCTGCACATTTTGTCCTTACTCATGCACATCCGGGATCAACTTCCCGACGGTCACCCATCCTAAAACTACTCTAAGCCGAGCACGCTTAACCTGAAAGTTCTGTTTGAATGGACTTTTAGAAAAGAAAGAAATTCCTTATCACCCATAATAAGCCAGACTATCACATGTGGGTAATGAGCCAACCCATTAACAAATGCAACTGATTTTTTATTTTTTTCTCATGTATTCTATTTTCCATTTTATCTGTTTGTTTTGTATGTTTTTTTCATTTACCACATCATGTGTCGTTCCCTGTCTAGGACCATGTGCAGTTTCATATTCCTTTTTACAGTTTGAATAATTATATATAAAATATTAGACTTGGTCAAAAAATTTGTTCTATTTATGAAAATGATAAGCTTGCAAGTGCAACACGCATTTCAATTTTCACATGCCTCGGTAAACCATGATAAATATGCATTTAAAGTAGCCAAGATTAGATCAACTCTCGGCATAGGGTCCATATATTACTCGTGAAAAAGACTGAGCATGAAATATATGTTAATATAAAATAAATAAACAATTGGCAAAAAAAGAACATACCACCGTAGACAAAAGGCAAATTGCGGTGGAGAAAATCGAACATAACATTTTGGGCAACAACGGCCAACCATCTCGTGACTTATGTAGATTCACTTCAAATCTGATTGTGAGATGTCTCCTATTACAAGGCGGTAATGCGTAATAATAAACCGGAAAGGAAATATAGAAACCAAGCAATAAGTCCACTTGTACAACACTATCATATCTCTGTTGAAATGTCTTGATCAAGATTTTTTTTTGTGCTTCCTGTTTATCCTTATTCATTAAGGTAAAGGTATCAAGCTGGTTATTGGTCCGCACACAACATTGGAAACCAAAACTTTCATAGTTGTTCACAAAAATAGAAGACACTGCCGCACGTCATGATTTCCATATGCCCCGGTAAACCATGGCAAACATGCATTCAAACTATCCAAGATTATATCAACAGTGGGCAAATAACTGCTCCTTACTCTTTGATATCTGTACTGCTCTTGCGGACGTGGGCATGCCGAGTTTTCGTCCATCTGTCAAAATTGCTAAACGCGGTTTTGGATGAAGGTTAGCGTGATTTTAACGTTAGATCAAATTAGGCGATCATAATCGTGAGGATGTTATTGATCCGTACTGTCAAGGCTGGCTATACTTAGCAATGAATATGTTTGTTTGTTTAATAGTACTATAGATAATATGGAATGAATGTTTCTTGAATAGCGATGACCATTTTAAGGTGCGCAATGAACTTTTTTTATCTAAATAAGTGATGCGATATTTTAAAGTACATGGTGTTTTTAAAATATGTTATAGTTTTGCACAAATATGTGTTTTGTAAATGCGTGCAAAACATTTTGAAGTATGCAGTAAACAATTTTAAAAATACGTTATGAACTTTTTTTCTAAATGCCCAATGAACATTTTTCAGTGAAGGATTGAATGTTTTAAACAAATAGTGTAAATATATTTAAACAAGCGATGAACAATGTTCGAATACACGACTGTCATTTTTCAAATAGGTGATGCATTTTTAAAAGTACTCGATTAGTAAAAAAAAATAAGTATGTGTACATTTTTACTATTCCATGCAATATAAATTGTCTATTTTTTGGGGAATATTTGAAAAGAAGCTTTTGGAAAGCTGGCTAAAAATTCGATCCAAACGTAGCAGGCCGGTCCATAGCTGGCACGAGAGAGGTGCGCGTTACCTCGACCGTTTTTGTTTGAGCCGACGCCGCCCGGTAAGATCGTTGGGCCTTGTGGCACCGGGCCGGTCGTGGGCTCTAGGCGTGTGGCTTCTGTAGCCACGCGCCCCATCTCGCCGCTCCCGCACCCTGCTTGGTTCTCTCCACCGCCGCCGCCTACTCCGCCGCCCCCCTCCTCCCCTTCCCAGCCCTCTAACCACCGCCGTAGGACCTCTCCTCGCCGACCCTCTGCCCCCTCGGGCATCCCAGCGGCGCGGCAATGAAGCACCGCCGGCGGTCGAAGCAGCAGAAGCTCAACTCCTTACCTCCCCCTACACCCCCGGCCACCCGCGCTCCATGTCCCATGCCAAGGCCGAGCGCCAGCCCGAAAAGCCCTCCCCCCGCCACCCCTCCGCCGGAGCAGGGGCCGGAAGTGGTAGTCCCCGAGGACTGGGCCCTGGCCACCGACGCCATCTCCTCCGATCTCTCGTCTCCGGTCGTCCTCGTGTGCGGGCCCTCCAACAGCGGCAAGTCGACCTTCACCCGCCTCCTCCTCAACAAGCTGCTCCCGAGGTGAACATCGGAATCCAATTCATGACGGCTACTCGAGCACCGTTACCATGCTGTGTTATCTAACTGCTGGTGTGTTGTGCTGTTTTGCAGCTACGGGAGGGTCGGGTATCTGGACACCGACGTGGGGCAGCCGGAGTTCTCGCCGCCGGGGTGCCTCTCCCTGCACATCGTCGACGAAGCTATCACAGGTTCAGACGCGTTGCATAGCGTTAGTGGGAATGGTGTTGGTGGAGAGGATTTTTGTTGTGCAGTGTCTGTGGTATGCTAGTTCCATAGGTCACTGACATGTTGGTTATTGTTCTATGCAGATATGCGGAACCCGGTTCTGCGGGAGGCTGATAGGTGTGATATTCTCGCTCTTTCTTCTACGTAGCTTACTGCTTAGTATGTATTTGCTGTGATGTTTAAAATAATGCCCTCATCAGGTGTGGCACTAAATTGTTTTATTCCAAGGGAGTAGTTCCTGGCCTCCCAGTGCTGATTTTTTTTGGAACTGCACCTCAATGTTTGAAGTCACATGAGAATTGATGTTTCAAGAGCTAGGTTTTGTGCTTTAAGTACTTTGGAATAAAGGAGCAACTTAACCAACAAAAACCCAAGGACATACTCCCTCTGATCGCAACTTTAGGTCGTTTTAAGATTTTAACCAGCCAAACATCCTTAATTTTGACCATCACTGTCAAATGTTTTACAACCATTGATATAACTCATAGTATATCAGTTACCGAATATACTTTTTTTCCTCGAATACACAGGAGAGCTGTGTACCATTGCATTAAGAAGACATGTACATAGAGTACAACACACACACACACACACACACACACACACCCCACTAAATATACTTTTGTAATGGCTTCTTATTTTCTGCTTAAAGTAGCATATTTTCTTAGAAATTGATGGTCACAGTCTCACCTTGGAAAGTGTGTCAGTGTCCAGTACGACCTACATTTGTGGTCAGAGGGAGTACATCATAAATTATGTTTAGCTATTGGTGTTAAGTTATCTGTCAACCATCAACATCCTTTTCTCTTCAAACTGTTGCTCACAAATTCGCTTAATGCATGTTTCATGTTATTATTGTTATTTGTGCATATAACATATTTCTGTCGATCACGATATTAGGTGTTACAGTCTTTTGAAACTGTCAATTTGCTATTTGTATCACTAGGTAGCCTTTTAGATTCTGCCAAAGAAACATTTTCAGTTTAGTATTTTTAAACGTAGTTTCCTTTCTAATGCCTGCATTTATTTTATGTAAACCCATCAGGTGCTGCTTCTACGGTGATATATCTTCAAAAGGGGATCCAGAATCATATCTGAACTCTTTATTTCTCTTGTATACGTACTTCATTGAGAAATATCGTTGTCCTGGGAGTGAAATGCTTCCTTTGATTGTTAACACTCCTGGATGGGTGAAAGGTATATAGTAACAGCCCTCTTAAGTTGTCCGGCTCTGTTTTATTACATTAGGGTGTATATGTGTTTTCATTATTCAGTGTTCACTGTTCTGAACCATTTGCTTTCATCTTAATGCAGGTACTGGGTTTGATATGCTTGTAGAGATGCTAAGGTATATCTGTCCCACGATTGTTGTTCCGATACGCACCAGAATGCAGAGAAAGAATCTCCCTGATGGAATGTTTTGGTTAACTGGTGGGGAAACAGAACCTAAAGTTATTACAATTGATGCTGCAAGTCGTGATTCCTTATCCAAATCGTAAGTAAATTTTTTTCCAGTTTAATGCTCAAGTAAATGTCAAAAACTGTAACCAAGTTGAGTAAGCTAAAAGGCAGTCAAATAGTATTCTTGGTGTTTTGATGAATATGGAGAAGGCCAATGGTCTGGTGGTGGGGAGTCTGTTCAGCCTCCCTGCCAAGTGCCAACCTCGGTTCAGTCTTAGTACCATGAAGTAGTCTCCGCATTCATTTGATGATGAATATGAGGACATGATGTCGGTATACCGGTTGAGGCTCTTTAACCTCCCTGCGTATCTTGGTTCGAGTCCTAGGAGCAACTTTGATGCCCATCTCCTTATTTAGTGAAACTACAGCTCCTGGACAATTTTTTGTAAAGGCAAAAACTTTGATGAATATTATTATTGACTAGCGAACAGTAACTTTTGGTCTCTTGTACAAAGTACAAATACATAAGATCAAATTACAGACTGCAAATGAACAATTAATACCTAATGTTGTTAGTCCAAATATTTGTGCAACTATTTAGCTTCGTGACTGTTATCTTGTTCTTTTTTGATGAATAAGCTCCCATTCCAGCTATAGATGAATTATTCATACTTCTAGGCTCATATTCTACAAAAAGTACTCCCTCCGATCCAAATTAATTTTTGCAGCTTTAGTACAACTTTGTACTAAAGGTGCAGCAATTAATTTGGATCGGAGGGAGTACTTTTTTTTTGTTTGAGGAAAATATAGAAATGATGTATTTAAATTGCCAAGATCGCTAAAGCGGAAAGATGGGGGTGGAATGCGTGAACGGCGGCTTGTGGAGTACTTCAAACAATGTTTCTCAAGTGACATATCACTAGCAACAAATAAAGAGCTTGCTTATGCCCTAGCGTCACTGCCACCCTATGAAGTACCATTTTCAGACGTTACAGTTATGCATCTTCATTGCGAGGTTAGTTGTCTTTCCGGTCAACTATGCTCTGGAACACAATCTGGCTCACTATTTTTCCACTTTCAATTTGAACCCTTATTTGGCTTATTGCAAGAAATACAGGCATCAACACCTCAGTATTTGTTACTTTGGTAACCAATTCTTGGTACCTTCATAAGCACTGGGCTGGGCCATCCTTGCATGACCATGGCCTCTGCTTTCAGGATTAGTTATGTCATGCCTCAGATGCGCTGTTTGTCCTGAGTAGGACCTCCGAGTTAGCTGAAGGTTGTTAGGCATAAATCGAGTCTAGTAGTATTCCACAGAGAAAGGTAAGGTGCGGACCAAGCATGCAAGGGCAATCAATAAAATTGTTAGGCAAATAATTCTAGATTAGAATGCTTGCGTCCTCGATTGAATCATGAGTAGATATAATTAGTTTTCGGTAACATGTTGCGTTAGCTATTGAATTACTTTTGTCACCTTTATGAGTTACAGTACTATTTTGTTTTTTAATGAAGATCTTAAATTTAGGACATTATTAAGAGCATGGTGTATATATATGCCAAAAAATTCTACCCTGGGTTTTATTTTGCATTGGTTATAAAGAATGGCCGAACGTGATAAGTGGAAGATCCTGTGATTTCACTTCTAGGTTTTTGAAAGCACTGAACAGCAACAGACAAAATCATATTCTGCATATTGTTCTTTCTGTTCAGGTACCCCGTACTGAGATATGGCATAGTGTGAATGCAACCATAGTTGGCTTGGCAAGTAGTTGTGACACACCTGCGACCGCCCATGCAGTTCCTTGGTGTGTTGGGCTTGGTACTCTCTCTCTCTCTCTTATGCACAAATATTCGTAGTAAGTACCTACCCCTATATTGAATTTGTGTAAACATCGATAACGGTATATACCTGCCCAGGTATTGTCAGAGGCGTCGATGTGCAAAGAGGCCTGTTATATGTTATCACTCCTGTTGATGTTCAACATCTTCAAAGCGTAGATCTGCTGCTGCAGGGTCTCATTGAGATTCCGAGATCTGTTCTGCAGGTAACCTTTTTCGCCTGGCGATACTTTATCAAGTTTAATGGACACCTCTAAGTATCTCTGTGTGAGGCAAAAATAATGGAGCGTTTCAACAAATCAAAAATATATATTTGAAAAATCCAGAAAGGAATAGAAATTAGAGTTTGTTATGTCCTCTCTACCACAATCAATTTTAAAGTTATCAAGAAATTTTCTAGTCACAAGTGGTGTATACGTTATCAAGCTTAGTAGGCACTTCACATCACATACATATTGATGTTAGAAAACAATAATAGAAAAATGGTTGATGCCTCTAATGCCATGAGCCTACGAGAGAATCAAGCTGTATCGCATGTGTAACATATCAACTCCATTGCAGCCAGTTAGGTTTCAGATGCAACCACTAGCTCTGTTGCGCCGCGAATTAAAATTTTGTTGCATCCCGCTTAACCTTCTTTTTTGATGAACAGGGATGCAACATCCCCGGTTCCATTTCTCAGGCTTATCCTTCTTTCTGCTGCCATTGCAGGTGAAGGGATGCGAGTCGCCGTACATGTCCACCAATGTGCGGGACAAGATAACTGGGAAGGATCTGTACGCGAGTAATCTCAACAGCCCACTGTCCAGACAGGATGACGGCGATTCTGATTCGGGCGCAGATACCATGTAAAACTTGCAACATGTTCGTCTCTTCATTTTCGTTGGAGATGTAATATGGCGCTCGGTCGGCCTGACATGTCGGGGACACAACATAAAATTTTGATAGCGGACCATCTTATTTTGTGTACCCAGTGGTGAAATTTTTGCTGGCTTCAAGATTGAACTGATTTTTCTGCTTTGTGGTATGGCTGTGCCCTGATACTTTGTAACAGAGGTCGGGGTACACATTCCTGGCCAAGGAAAAAAAACTGAAATCACGTTTAGATGTGCGCTGTTTTATTTCTGTCTAAATAAAGCCCTGCTAAAATCAGGCAGCTTCATTTTTTTCTTGGTCAAAATAAATAATTTTGAAGATAAATTCAAGATGCAGCATATCTCCAAATCAGCTTATATAAAATTTCTGGGAAAGGAGTATCTCAAATTTCCTCGTACATCAATCTCATATGTGTAATCGAATTTGGCGTCGATAGCGAGTTCTCCTAGCATAATGGGCAGATCGCAGGAGGCCTTAACATGATTCGTCAATCCCAAAAGCCAGACATCAAAACACACAGGATTTGTATAGCTGCTGAAAATTTCACCTGAGTTTGGCAATACAGTTCTTATTCAGGCAAAGCAGGAGAACATCTCGACTTCCATTAACGGAACATCACGAACAGACAGTACACACCCTCTCTCTCAGATAACCATGCTACTAGCAGACGAAATCAGGAGACAGGCACTCCACCACTTTATCACACTCTGCTTCGATTCGACGCGCACACGATGCGTCTCAGGCGACCTGGACCTGGATTGTCTTGGGCTTCTTGGGCTCGGGCGGCGGCAGCTTCTCGACGGTGACGGTGAGCACGCCGTTGCGGCACGCGGCGGAGATCTTCTCCATGTCGGCGTTCTCGGGGAGCACGAACTTGCGCATCATCTTGCCCATGCGACGCTCCATCCGCACGTACTTGGCGTCCTCCTTCTCCTCCCTCCGGCGCTCGCCGCTGATGACCAGCACCCGCTCGTCCTCCACCTGCACATTGATGTCGCCGGACCCGAGGCCCGGCATGTCCACCACGAACGCGTACGCGCCCGGCAGCTCCTTCACGTCGGCTGGGGTGGCCGCCATGGCGCGCGCGTCGCGGACATAGGCGCGCGTCGGGCCCTGCTTCTCGCCGCCGGCGGCACCAGCCTCGCCGTCTGGGATGTCCAGCAGGTGCTGCAGGGCGGTCATCACCGGGGTCTCCAAGCCGAACACCATGCCCGCCATTCTTGCTGGCTGATCTCGAGCTTGATCAATCTCCTCGGGTTGGACTGCGTTGGATTGCTTGTTGAATTTTGTGGAATGCTTTGGTGGTAATGCCACGGCGAGGAGGAGGGAGTTTATGTAGGTCGCCGGAGGGGGGGAGTCTTCTGGAAGGTAACGGAAACTTCTGAAAGGTGGTGGAACGAGCGCGGAGCATAGGGGAGTCCTTCGGCCGCTGATGGAGAAACTTCTAGAGGTTCCACCTTGGTAGCCTTGGGCCCCACATGTCATTCGGTGTAGCAGTTCTTTTTTAGATACGCAATAGACTTCTAATTAAAAAACGCATGCAGAGATTTTCTCTGGTTAAAGGGAATTTATTGAGAACTAATAGTAGCGAGAAAATTAATCTCTTTCTAATAATAAAGTAAATATTGCTTTTGTCGTCCGTCATTGAAATTACCCCTAAAGTTGATAAAAATTACCCACCAATGCCACCCGTAAGTACAAAAACGATTCGCTTTTCGGATTTCAGAAAACGCCGCCCTCTGTTGTGTTTATAAAGTATTGATATATAGATATACTAGTAACACAGTACTAGCACGATGGTCAGAGGTGCGGTCCTCTAGGCTAGAGACCAGGGCTCGATCCTTGATGTTCTACTTTTTCTCTACCTTTTTCTCATTTTTTTCATGGGCCGGCCCATGTGCAGCTCAGGGCATCCTGTTTAGTATTTTTTTCTTTACTTTTTATTTCCGTTTTAGTTTTTTCTTCTCTAAATTAATTCCAGATTTCAAAAGACCAACAATAACAATAAAAGTTGTCAGTTTGAAAAAATTAGGAAAAGATAAACTGTTTGTGTATTTACAAAATATTCAACAAGTCATAAAACACTCATGAGTTCAAAAATTGATCACATATTATACAACAAATCACGATTTCATATAAATTGTCATGAAATAAAAAAATGTTCATGATTTTTTTAAATCCGATATTCAAAGCATATTTAGGAATTTGGAAAACATGTCTATCAATTTTTAGAAAATGTTTGTAAAAATTAAAACACATATGTTAATAATGAACAAAACTAACTGTCGCTTACATAAAGGTTTTATTAGGAAACCTCTAGAGGTCGTTTTATGATTTTATTTAGTCCCTCGCGTCGGATAAAAAAAGGTTTCCGTGTTTTATAGTTTGCTCAGCTAAAAAATATTTTTTTTGTGACACCTTAACAAATCAAGCCGCGATGAGCATCATATTTTTAGTTTTTGAAATTATATTTTAAAAGTGCCTTATCTCATCATGACATCACTCAGATATACTTTGTGAAATAAAATTTCAAAAATCCTTATGCCATTATTGCATTGGATTCATAACATTTTATATCTATCACACGTGCATAACCTGATAGTTTTTTTTCCGTTGCAACGCACGGGCATTTTTGCTAGTCATAACAATATGATGTTTCAGACAATGTAATGATACATAAATAGTTTAGCGGTAGCCTTGGGCCCACATGTCATCCGGGATAGCAGAGAGATATTTTTTCTAGGATCGACATAGAGAGACGTTTGAAAAGAGAAGAGCATGTTTTTGTTCCTCAAGTTTTCAAAAAGTATAGACTTCTTTATCTATTAATAAAGCATCTATTGTTTCTGTGGTACGTCATTAAAATTGTCCCTAAAGTTTACATAAATTATCCACCATGCCACCGGTAAGTAATAAAAAACGTTTCACAAAGCGGAAAGTTTCGGACTGGGCCGGCCCATGTAAAAACCTCCTATATTACGCTCTACACCCTGGGAGAATATACACCACACCGTATGGACCGGCCCATGCACAGGCGCCAGTTTTTTAGTTCCGTTTATTTATTTATCTTCACTTCCATTTTATTTTTCTATTTCAAATAATTTAGAACTTAAAATAACTTTTAAACTTTTAATAAACTTAAAATTTTAAATCAACATATTTTAAAAAATAAAATGTTTGTAACTTCAAAAACTGCTCGGAGTTTTTGTAAAAAATGCTCGCATATACAATAAATGTTTGCAAGTTTGAAAAAATATTTGTAAAATAAGAAAACTCCATAATTTCAAATCAAACTCCATGTATTAAAAATTACTAAAAGCATTTAACAAAATGCTTTCTAATTCAGAATATGTTAATGCATTTAAAAAACGTCCTAAAATTTTAAAAATAGCTAATGCATGTTTTGATAATTTATTTTTTTATTTAAATTTTCCAGTTCCATTTTTGTTTACTTCTAATTTAAATAATTTAGAATTACAAAAGCATTTGCATATTAAAAAATAGGAATTTTGTATTAAAATGTTGACGAAAACATAAAATGTTTGTGGATTCAAAAAAGGCGCTGGATTTTATAATTTTTTTTGCAAATTCCAAAACAATGTTTTCGATTTTAAAATTGTTCTCATATTTATAAAATTGTTCATGAAAGATCTAATGTATGTAGTTAAACATTAATGCTTCTAAGTCTTTGTGAAACTATACCCGTGTGATTTTTGAAGAATTAACTGTTGGATGGATCGGATTATTATTGTATGTTTTCTAAAAAAATCTAGAAATTAAAAATAATTCTTTAAGTTACCAAGATTTTTGATAACCATGATATTCTTTTTTTGAAAATGTAAAGATTGCTTCTACTTGTGAATACATTTAAAAAAAGAAACATTTTCTTGCATTTCTGCACAAAATTTCAAAATCAAGCGATGATGTGTGAACATAATGTGGTCATCATCATTGATGATTATGTTTTTTTTCTTCCGTTGCAACGCACGGGCCATTTTGATAGTAGTCTTTTAAGATCTTTTGGTATACATTTGGTCTTTCAAGTCTCAAAACCGGATAAATTTGGTACTACACCAGATTTTGAGCCCGTTGACAAGGGGTTTAACCGTCATAAAACGCTTGATGAACAGTGATTTCAGAAAAAACTTAAAAAAAATAAAACTTTTTGGGATCCAATATGCTTACATGTGTAAGGTGCGACCAAGATTTCATGGTCTTCCAATAAACAGTAAATTCGAAAAATATATCTCTTTAAAAAAATCTGAAATTTTTTGTGGTCTAATATGCTTACATGCTCAAGGTGCGACCAAAAGTTGGTGGTCTTTCGACATTCGAGGGCCGTGGCAAAAAATAAATTCGCTAAAGAAGCCAAAATTTATTTTTTTGCTAGAACCCGTCCGATGTTATTCCATGACAAACTTTTGGTCGCTCCTTGCGCATGTAAGAATATTGGATCCCAAAAAAATCTGATTTTTTTTTAATTATTTTTAATTTTTTGGATTACTATTCACCACACAGATATTTTTTTTGCCCGGTGCTCCTTGAGTGTCCAAATAGCACGAAATTTTGGTCGCCCCTTGCGCATGTAAGCATATTGAAGCCTAAGAAATTACATTTTTTTTGTTTTTTAAAAGAAAATTTGAAGTACGGTTCACCACGCGGTTTTGTTACTATCAAACCCGGACAACGGGCACAAAATCCGATTTAGGACCAAACTTATCCAATTTTAAGACTTGAGGGACCAAATGTAAACCAAATATTTTAAGGGATCAAGTCTATACTTTTTAGAAACTTGAGGGACCAAAAACATATTTTTCTCTTAAGAAAAACACATACAGGGATTTTCTTTTTTAGGCAAGGGGACTTTTATTCATAACTACTCTCTTTGTACCTAAATAATTGTAGTTGAAGAGAACTAGTCTAGTTCTCCCCAACTACAATTATTCAGAAATAGACTAGTTCTTTTCAACTATAATTATTTAGAAACAGAGGGGATATTCCCTTCGTCTCATAATGCAAAAACGCATTTGACGTTAGAATAGGACGGAGGAAGATTAAATGTTGTGCACCACCCACGTGCTGAGAACAATATTCAGTGTGATGATTGAAACAATGTAGTGATACACAAATAAGTAAAAGAAAATTGAGAAATAAAAATAATTAACCTACCTAAATGTCTTGGATGTAGGTTTATGGACTCCAGTAGAAAAACAAATATTGTCATTCTATCTCATCATGTGCACCTTTTCTTTTTCACGTCATACAACTCCTTTTCTCAAAGAACCCACATGAAGACGTGTAGAATGAAGGTCTTCAAAATATAGAGTAAACAAAGGCCTTAAAATTGCCAGAAAAAACTCAATCACACAACACACATGCAACTCCGGATCTAGAAAACCATGCCAAGCTTCTATGGCTACACTTGAGAGGGTGACTATTTCAGGCTCGGGACGATTTCTTTCAATCAGTTTTCCTTCCACCATCTAATATGCATCCAACGGATCTGTAAGCTTCTTCTTCCTCCAAGCCCAATGCCACCACACACGAGTGACCGCACTGCAGCCTCGCCGCCGAGATCAACACAAGCTGATGTCACCATTGTCGGTCATCCCTCTAACCCACCTCCACCCGACCCCATGATACGTCCATTTTGCATCATGCTTTCATGTTGATATTTATTGCTTTTTGGGCTGTTATATTACTTGTGGTACCATATTTATGTCTTTTCTCTCTTATTTTACAAGGATTATTTGAAGAGGGAGAATTCAGGCAGCTGGAATTCTGGATTGGAAAAGGAGCAAATCATAGTCCGCTATTCTACACATCTCCAAATGCCATGAAAATTTACGTGGATTTTTTCTGAAATATATTAAAAATACTGGGCGAAAGAACTACTGGAGGGGGGCATTAGGGCCCCACAAGCCCCCACTCCGCCACCACCCCCTGGTGGCGGTGGGCAAGCTTGTGGGCTGCCTGAAGGCCCACTAGCCCCCCTCTGCTTCCCTCTGCGAAGGGCCTATCTTGTACCTTTACTTTTTACCCTTGTAAGAGTCATGGTGATCATCACCAATTCCCTTTTTTTTCCTTTGTCTTGGCTACTGTCACATGTTTAGGGAAGATCTATATTCATATATCAACTTGGGGTTGAGTACTCATGCTTTATTGTTGTTGACTTTACCCTTGAGGTAAACCGTTGGGAGGCAAAACTATAAGCCCCTATCTTCCTTTGTGTCCAGCTGAAACTTTGACACCATGAGTACCACGTGAGTTATAACAATTGTGGAAAACAAAAGAGATGATTGAGTATGTGGGTTTGCCTTACAAGATCTTATTTGACTCTTTCTGATGTTGTGATAAATTGCAATTGCTTCAATGACTATGGACTATTGTTGGTTACTTCTCGGTAAGGTTTTTGCTTCATGCTTTGCTTTGTGAAGGAATTGTTACTTTCCCATAAGAATCTTTATGATATATTGCTGTTCTATGTGTGATCATGATGCCCTCATGTCCGTATTATGTTTTATCGACACCTTCGTCCCCAAACATGTGGACATGTTTATGGAACTTGGTTTTCGCTTGAGGACAAGCGAGGTCTAAGCTTGGGGGAGTTGATACGTCCATTTTGCATCATGCTTTCATGTTGATATTTATTGCTTTTTGGGCTGTTATATTACTTGTGGTACCATATTTATGCCTTTCTCTCTTATTTTGCAAGGATTATTTGAAGAGGGAGAATTCAGGCAGCTGGAATTCTGGACTGGAAAAGGAGCAAATCCTAGTCCACTATTCTACACATCTCCAAATGCCCTGAAAATTTATGTGGATTTTTTCTGGAATATATTAAAAATACTCGGCGAAAGAACTACCGGAGGGGGGCCACCAGGGCCCCACAAGCCCCCACTCTGCCACCACCCCCCTGGTGGTGGTGGGCAAGCTTGTGGGCTGCCTGAAGGCCCACTAGCCCCCCTCTTTTGCTATATGATGCGTCCTGACCTGGAAAAAAATCATACGGGAGATTTTTCGTGGTTTCGCCGCCGCCACGAGGCGGAACTTGAGCAGATCCAATCTAGAGCTCCGGCAGGACGATCCTGCCGGGGGAAACTTCCCTCCCGGAGGGGGAAATCGTCGCCATCGTCATCACCAACACTCCTCTCGTCGGAGGGGAGGCATCTTTATCAACATCTTCATCAGCACCATCTCCTCTCCAATCCCTAGTTCATCTCTTGTAACCAATCTTTTTCTCGCAACTCCGATTGGTACTTGTAAGGTTGCTAGTAGTGTTGATTACTCTTTGTAGTTGATGCTAGTTGGATTATTTGGTGGAAGAGTTTATGTTCAGATCCTTGATGCTATTCATTACACCTATGGTCATGATTATGATTATGTCTTGTGAGTAGTTACTTTTGTTCTTGAGGACATGGGATAAGTCATGCTGATAATAGTCATGTGAATTTGATATTCGTTCGGTATTTTGATATGATGTATGTTGTTTTTCCTCTAGTGGTGTTATGTGAACGTCGACTACATAACACTTCACCATATTTGGGCCTAGAGGAATGCATTGGGAAGTAGTAAGTAGATGATCGGTTGCTGGAGTGACAGAAGCTTACACCCAAATTTATGCGCTGCTTCGTGAGGGGCTGATTTGGATCCACTAGTTTAATGCTATGGTTAGACTTTGTCTTAATTCTTATTTTGTAGTTGCGGATGCTTGCGAGAGAGGTTAAGCATAGGTGGGATGCTTGTCCAAGTAAGGGCAGTACCCAAGCGCCGGTCCACCCACATACCAAACTATCAAAGTAACGAACCGAATCATATGAACATGATGAAACTAGCATGACAGAAATTCCCGTGTGTCCTCGGGAGCGTTTATCCTCCTATAAGACTTTGTTAAGGCTTGTCCCTTGCTACAAAAGGGATTGGGACACTTGCTGCACCGTTGCTACTACTTGTTACTTGTTACTCTTTGCTTGCTACGTTTCACCTCGCTACACAATCACTTGTTACCGCTACTTTCAGTGCTTGCAGTTATTACCTTGCTGAAATCCATCTATCAGAGCCTTCTGCTCCTCGTTGGGTTCGACACTCTTACTTATCGAAAGGACTACGATTGATCCCCTATACTTGTGGGTCATCAAGACTCTTTTCTGGCGCCGTTGCCGGGGAGTGAAGCGCCTTTGGTAAGTGGAAATTGGTAAGGAAACATTTTTATACTGTGCTGAAATTTATTGTCACTTGTCACTATGGAAACTCTTCCTTTGAGGAGTTTGTTCGGGGTATCTTCACCACGGACGGAAGCACGAGGAGTTGCTCCTCGACCTGAGGTACCTACTGAAAATATCTTTTATGAAATTCCTTTGGGTATGCTTGAGAAACTTCTGGCTAATCCTTTTACAGGAGATGGATCTTCACATCCATACTTTCATCTAATCTATGTAGATGAAGTTTGTGGTTTATTTAAGCTTGCAGGTTTGCCCGAGGATGAGGTAAAGAAGAAAGTCTTTCCTTTATCTTTGAAGGATAAGGCATTGACATGGTATAAGCTATGTGATGATGCTGGATCATGGGGCTACAATCGGTTGAAATTGGAATTTCATCAAAAGTTCTATCCTATACATTTAGTACATCGTGATCGGAACTTTATTTATAACTTTTGGCCTCGTGACAGGGAAAGCATAGCTCAAGCTTGGGGGAGGCTTAAATCAATGCTATATTCATGCCCCAATCATGAGCTCTCGAGAGAAATCATCACTCAAAACTTTTATGCTCGGCTTTCTCATCAAGATCGTAGCTTCTCTATGTGAATCTTTTGCTGCTCATGTTGAACTTCCCAAAGAGAAGTGGTTTAAATATCATCCTCCAGTAGAAAGAAACATAGCCAAAACCAATCTAGTTGAGGAGAAAATCTTAGCTATTAGTGATCCTGTTGTTCCTTGTGCTTACACTGAGAAACCACCATACCCTCCTAGAATGAAGGATTATTCTAAAGCTCCAACTGTGATACGTAGGGGTTACATTAGACCACTTGCACCCCCTGAGGAGATTAGAGTTGAACCTAGTGTTGTTATTATCAAAGATCTCTTAGCCGAAGACATAGACGGACATGTTATTAAATTATGTGAGGACTCCGCTAGAATTGCTAAACCTCACACGAAAGACAAGCACGGACCTATAGTTGGCCTACCCGTTATTTCTGTTAAGATAGGAGATCACTGTTACCATGGTTTATGTGATATGGGAGCTAGTGTTAGTGCAATACCCCGTTCTCTCTATGATGAAATCAAAGATGAGATTGCACCTGTTCAGATAGAACCCATTGATGTCACTATCACGCTAGCTAATAGAGACACTATCTGCCTCTGGGAATTGTGAGAGACGTAGAAGTCCTATGTGGTAAGACGAAGTATCCTACTGATTTCCTCGTCCTTGGTACTTCACAAGATAGCTTTTGTCCCATCATATTCGGTAGACCCTTTCTCAACTGTTAGAGCATATATCTCCATATGTGGTTTTGGTAATTGATGACAATTCCTATGGGCTAATGGTTGACTTAAGTTATATTTATAGGATTTGTCCATAGCCACTTCTTGAAGTCCATCTGTTGGGTTCAAGGAGTTTATATGATGACCAAGATGGTATTCAAGGTATTATCCAAAGAATGGTCATAGAGACACTAGGCTGATCAAGATCTCAGACAAAGAGTAAATCAAGATGATCAACACACAAAGCGTATAAGATGTACCGAGAGGGATCAAGTGATCCCATGGTATGGTAAGCTTTGTCCATTGCGTGTTTGTGTACTAACCCATGGTCTTTGTGAGAGTCCTATGTGGGGGTTAGGTGTGCTTCCATGGGCTTGCGTCAAAAGGAAGATCTCATACAACCCATGAAGGATGACGTCAAGTGGTGATCGTCATCAAGATTGTGGTGTGCAAGTTCAAGTGGATCGGCAAGAATATATCATTGAAACTATTGTTAATGATCATGTGTTGATAACGACAAGCTCATGTGCTAACAAGGACAAGATCAAGATAAGCATTCCTAAGCACTACATGCTTGACTCTTGTGGATGTTCACATGGTGGACAAATGAAGATGAATACATAAGCTAGGCTTTCCACATTGTGTATGGGAGAGCTGCTTGAAGACTTCATCATGTCTTGCTTTCAACTTGAGCCAAGAAGGAACAACAACATCAAGCTCAAGTGAAAGGGCTAACTCAAAGGTATCAGTTCCTTTGACATTAGTGGTGCGGAGTGATGATCAACGAATAAAAGTATACACTCAAGTATGGATCATCGGTACCCCTTTTATAATTCTTGAGTCTTTAGGGATCCCGCACTATTAAGAGGGGATCACAAGTTTTGTGATGAACTTGCTCAAACTAGATATCCATTGTTCTGCTCTTACCACATCTCCACTGCTCTGCTGTTATTAGAAAACAGGACCAGTGCCTCGGACATCCGGCCTCCTCCGGACGTCCGAGCCCCGGACATCCGGCCTCCTCCGGACGTCCGAGGCCCAGACGTCCGACCAGCTTCGGAAATCCGGAGCTTTGCACCAGAGAAACTTGAGCCATATAACTCGGACTTCCGGCTCCCTCCGGACGTCCGACCAGCTTCGGAAATCCGGAGCTTTGCACCAGAGAAACTTGAGCCATATATCTCTGACTTCCGGCTCTCTCCGGACGTCTGAGGGCCGGACGTCCGTCCCCTTTCGGAAATCCGAAATCTTGCACCAGTGAAGTTTGAGTCCAATAACTCGAACTTCCGGCCTTCTCCGTACGTCCGGTCCCTGTTCAACTCCACAGTGGTTCCAGATATATTTACAGCCCTCGGACGTCCGACCCCTTGTGGACGCCCGGACATCCGTGAACTGCCGGATGTCCGACCCCTGTGTGACTTAAAGTGTCCCCAACGGCTGTTTTTCTCTCCCCACTATAAATACCCCCTCCCACTTTGTGAGAGGGTGCCCAACACAGCCTTATCCACATAATAACACATTTCTACCTCACACACATTTGCTCACACCAAATCTTAGATCCCAAGAGCATTTGTGAGCCCCTTTGAGAGTTGTTCCAATCAAAAGATAGATCGTCTCCCTCCCCTCCTCTCAACCCAGGCTATTTGAGATTTGAGCAAGTTTTGAGCATTCCCCGTGATCTTGTTACTCTTGGAGGTTGGAGACTCCTAGGCGGTAGGAGTTCTTCGGAGAGGAATCAATCCGTGTGATTACCCCCGGAAAAGTTTGTGAGGGTTTGGAAGCCACCTCAAAGGCTTACCACTAGTGGTTGAGAAACGCCTTCGTGGTGTTATCTCAAAGGGAGAATAGGGTGAGCCTTCGTGGCGTTGGTGTGCCTTCGTGGTAACATCCACCTCTCTAACGGTGGCTAGCTTCGCTCCAAGGAAGTGAACATCGGGATACATCTTCGTCTCAGTGACCTTGGTTATCCTTAACCCTAACTCCTTACTTGTGGTTTACTTGTGTTACTTGAGCATACATACATTGCATATTGTTTGTGCTCATTATATTGTGTTGGCAATTTCTTGTACAAGATTAATCATTCAAGCATACCTTCTATATCCACACGTTCACACTTGCAACTTTTGATATATCGTGTGCTATAGTGTGATCTAGTATCTTGTGTCGTTCACCTACTTGTCGTGTGATATAGCTCAAGTAAGTTTGTGTAACTTACTTGTGCTTGTTAGTAACTGTATTGTGTCCATCTTGGTAGATCGTGTTGTTGTTACACGTTGCAGTGCCTAGTGCATTTAGGATTTGTGCTTGACAAGTACCCTCTTAGTTTATTTCCGCATTAGGTTTAAGCCAAATTCGAAGAAGTTTTTAAATAGCCTATTCACCCCCCTTTAGGCGTCATCGAGGTCTTTTCAATTGGTATCAGAGCTAGGTCTCTCTTTAATTAGGTTTCACGACCTAGAGAGTATCGATGTCGACTATTGGATTAGTGCACAATGGCACCTTTGACTTTGATGGCACAAGTTATACCCTATGGAGAATCCGTATGCTTCATCACTTTCGGGCCATGGGCCCAAATACTTTACGAATTGTTCTTGTAGGGATTGCCGACAAAAAGGATGATGCATCTTCATCTACTAATGAAATGTATCTTGATTGTGAGGCTTTTCTTGCCATTCATCGAACCATAAGTCCTGAAGTGTTTATGTCTATCTCGACTTGCAAGTCAGCTCATAAAGTTTGGACTAAACTTGAATATATATATGGTGGGTCCAATCTTGATGAAGACGATATTATGATGAAGGAGTTGGTGCATGAGCTCTTCACTCTTTTCGATCATAAAGAGTCCACCACTACTTCCATATCCGATTGCTTGCACACCTCAGCATCTTCAATCTCACAAGGTAATGACATGGTGAGTGAAGAAATATATGTTGATGAAAATGTCATAGCCTCTATGGACATGAGCATATTTAGCACCACACATAGTGTAAATTATTGTGCTGATAGGTCATGCATTTCACCTAAAGATCCCTCGACAAATGTATGTGGTGATATGCCTGCTCTCCCGTGTCCTCTTGATCAAAATATCTTGTTTCTCCCTAGTTGCTCTATGACTAATCATTTAGGGGAAATCAAGAAATATGAAGTACTTTTGACTAATGAAGAATATGATTCACCAAAAGATTCATCATCAACTCCTCCAGTTCACACGTGCCTCATGGCAAGAGGTAATAATGAGGTATCATCTTCCATGTGCAATAACGATGATATTTGCGATGAGGATGATGATGATGACTTGACTGAAAATATCTATGTGATTAGTAAAATTCTTCATAAAGCTAAAAATAATGCTCTTCAAAGGTTCCAATATGTTCTTGCTTACTTTGAAAAGTGTAATGATTCACTTAATCATGAACAAGCTAAAAGTGAACAACTTGAACATGAACTTGAGAAGAGTCATCAAGCATGTAGAGACTTAAGATCTTCAAAAGGAGAGATTGAAGTTACTCATGATAAACTTAAAAGAGATTTTGAGGTCCTTCTCCTTGAATGCAAGAATGTCAAGGGAGAGCTCGTCAAAACCTCTAAGATCTATGAGGAGCTTCAATCTACTCATGAGAAGTCTCTAATCGCTACTTACTCCTCTCATATTGTTGATGATACTTGTACATCTAACCCTACCTCTTTTGAAGTATCAACATTGAAGGAGAATGTTGAGCTACGTGCTCAACTTGATTTACTAACTAGCAATTATGGGAAGTTGGAAGAAAACCATGTAATGTTCACAAGCTCTCATGCCGATCTTCTAACATCCCATAATGTGCAAAAGTTAGCTCATGAGGCTATCATCACCAAGGTAACATCAAGTGAGCCTCATGTGGACAATGGCACTACTTCTAGTCAAAGTACTATATTTCCATGTGCTAGTCCTCGTAATTCGTCTACTCATAATGTTGCTACCTCGTGTGATGAATTAGTTTCCTTGCCTTGTTGCTCTAACATTGAAGCTTACACTTCCTCTAGTACTTGCATTGATACTAACCGTGCAGAGGAAATCGAAGAGCTCAAGGCCCAAGTCACTTCTTTGAAGAAAGACTTGGAATAGTGTCATGAAGGGATGTCCACACTCAACAACGTCCTGTGTGAGCAAACATCTCCGAATGACAAAAATGATGTTGGAGTAAACTCAAACAAGAACAAGAGGGGCCTAGAACAAGTCAATAATTCGGCCAAAATCATTCGCTTCAAGTGCAAAGTTAAAGGGCACCATGTTAGATCTTGCCCTCTGAAGACGAAGTCTCAAAGTCACAAGCAACAAGGGAAGCGGCCACAAACTCAATCACATATTCAGCTACAAGTTGAAGGAAGGCCTCTTCCCAATAAGACCCAAGCCAACACTCCCCGAGGTGAGAAATCAACTGGGAAGAAAGCAAAGGGTAGATGTTGCTACTTATGTCGTGAGAAGGGTCACGTCGCTTCGTCTTGCACAAGAGGTAACTTATCCAACCCAATCACTATTGATGATATCTATTCCCTTGGGAAGGATAAGGTTGGCAATGTGTTTGCCAAGTTTGTTGGTACTCAAAATGGTGTCAAGAAAAGAACCATTTGGGTTGCCAAGCCTATTGTGATTAACCTCTTAGGACCCAACGTAGTTGGGGACCAACAAGATCAAACTTGATCAATAGGTGACTATGGAGGACATTAGAGACTTGGATACGTAATGAAGAATTAAGGGGTCTTCATCATTCATATTATCTCAAGCCAGGTCATTTGGATTATTGAGTTTCTATCTTATATCCAATGTGCCTCCTTACGGTAACTTATACTTAAACTGTTTACATTGCTAGGTGCTTGCCCCTTTGCATGTTGTGGTTTTGTACCTTGCATGCGTTGTATATGTTGTGCTTCCAACTTGCTTATCTTGAGTAATTGAGTATGTGTATGTTGGTTTGCATATCATGTACATGTGAGTCTTGTATTGAGCCTTTTTGCATCTTGTTTGTATTTTTGTTGGCTCTTGTGAGAGATTAATGGATTATCCCATTGTGGGGGAGTGATGTGCTTTGCACACCTCACAATCCTATAAATGTGTATACATGGGGAATACCACTTAGTTTTGATATTTCAAGATTATCTAGTTTCTATGTGGTATGTCTTACTCATGAGAAATTCAAATTCTATATGGTCCATTAAGTATCTCTTGTTGGTTTTAATTTGCCACTTGTTAATATTGTTGGTTTATCACATTACGGGGGAGTAATATGCTACGTGCATATTACAAAACTAGAAAATGTGTACATTTGAGGTGTTGCCACTTAGTATTGATATTGTAAATTATCTTGTTCTTAGGTGGAATGTTAGCTCTACAAGTGTCATTTGCTTGCGTTTTATGGGTAAAGATGATCTTGGATATATTTGCGATCTACCAATGAGTATCACTTCCAAAATACTTCTTGTCCTTGACAATTGGTATTCCCATCATGTGATAGGAATTGCTAATCGTCTTTACATTGGATTTTGTGTTTCATTTGTCTTCCTTGCCTCTTATGGATCTATTTGAACATGTCTAGTGTTTTTATAGATATAGATAAAGTGATGATCCCATCGTATGCATTTTGTATTTAAATGAAAATTCTATATAATGCACGTCCCTTGGGGGAGTTGTCCTATTTTCTTTAGAACACTCTCTTTATTCACCCATCATAAAATCTTTTGATCCCCATCAAGTGTGTGTTGATGGGAGGCAAGTCTTGCTCTTTATGATGCTTTGTGCCATCATGAAAATTTGTCGAGGGCTTGGTTTGTTGGAACCTGGCTCTCTTTTGGAAATTAGATACCTCATGTTTGTTTTCCTTCAATTGGTTTCTTGTTTCCTTTTATTTGGCATGTGTCAATGGATATCTCATTCCTTGAGGTATCTTTTAGTTGATATCCTTCAAGTGATATTTCTTTTTGTTTAGGATCTTATTATCACTTGATACCTTGTCTTTTGGTGACTTATCAACTTTGTGTTGAGTTGATTCTTGAGAGTCTTGAGCATGCATATCTACTATATACAACTTCTTTTGCTTGCTTTCCTTCTTTGACCCAATATATAAGGAAAACTCCACCTTGTCATAAATTGGGTAAAGTGTGCATGAAATTCAAATTCATATCTATATGCACATATGTATGTGGAGTTTTTCCTATGTATTGCTGGTTTTCTAACTCTTTGGTCCCAATGAGTTTGGGCACCATTTTGTTTGTTTTGTTGTTCTAGGAACAACTGGAGATGCATTGGATGCTCGGCTCACCTATAAGGAAGGTGTTGAGGCCATGTGATTATTGGAGCCAAGTTAGGATGATCAAAGAACAACTATCTACTACATCAATCCAATGTTGTCTCGGTAACAAGTATCCACTTCATGCATTCTTTTCTTGCAAAGGCCCCAACCTGTCTTTTCTTTTCCAGGTTGCATCATGGCATGAATCTCTTGATTCGTTCTTGTAGTACTTGTTTGCTTTCTCAAAGCATCCGAACGATGATGTCTTACTACTAGTTGGGATATCTTTGATGTTAGTATGTTGGAAGTTCATATTGTAGAATAAGAAAATATTAGGCCATGTGGTATGCTTCCAAGCAAAAGATCTCATTGATATATTTATGACTTCCTTTTGGATATCTAGTTTGTTCCTTCTTGTAACCATTTCGTGTGTATATCCTTCTTTGTGGATATATATCATCATGATTGTCTTCTACTTAGAATCTTTTACACATGAGAGAAGTTACATCTCTAATTGATATCCTCTTTTCTTTCACGTCCATCGTTACATTTCCTTTTTCAGTTTTTGGTGGCTTCGTGAAAGGATTTGTTTTGAGTGCGTATCTTATTTTCCTACATCTTGATGCACTCTTTGGCCGTGAAGATTATTTTTCCTCATGCTTGTCTTGATGAGGGTTTTGCCATTTCAATTAGTATCCCTCCTCTTGATAAGGTTCTTAGTTTCTATCTTCACAATGGGTTGTCACAAGCGTTGGTTCTTATTTTGTTTATTAGTAAGCTTGTGAACCCATTTTCTAGTATGTGTGTGTGGGAATGATATGTCTTGCACTTTGTATCTCATTTCATCAAGACTATGTGATGAGTAATGCTCATCCTTATCTTAGTCTTCTCAAGTGCTTTGCCATGACTCACACACATTACTTTGGTTGAGCTTATTCTTAAGTTGCTTCCTTTACATGTTGCTCAACCATTTGTTTTGTGCAATTGATATGCTTATTGTCTCATCTACCTTCTTGCACTCGTTGTGTGTTTTTATTAATTTTGGGGGAGCAACGATCCTATTTTGTGCACCTGTATCAAATACAAAAATCTCGTATTAGTGCACAAATCATGGGGTGCTTCTCTAGTTTTTGATAAAACACTCTGTTGCCTTTATCATAATATCTTCTATTCATGTGGTTCGAAGGACCATACGATTGTTTGTTCCATCTGGAATCTTTTGATTGCTTGCCTCTATCTTTGTATGTCTTTGTGGCATACGATCCTTTTATTTGCAATCTTTGGGTCCTCAATATAGTTTGTTTTCATCCAACTACTTATCATTGTATTTGTGTATTTTTCTGCACTTTGCTGAGAAGTATACACTTTTTGGAGGACCACCTACTATATTGGCTTTCTAAACTTTTCGTCCCTTTTGGCAATCGATGCCAATGGGCGAGAAGTTTAGAGAGTTTACTTTGGATATGTTTAGAGGGTTTTGCTTTTATTGCGTAAGCATTTACATCTTGCACACATGCATTATTACCTTGTATGTGTGCGCTTGGTTATGCTTATTTCCTTATATAAACTCTCTTGACGTGGTTGTCTTCAATTACCAAAATGGGGGAGATTGTTAGAGCATATATCTCCATATGTGGTTTTGGTAATTGATGACAATTCCTATGGGCTAATGGTTGCCTTAAGTTATATTTATAGGATTTGTCCATAGGCACTTCTTGAAGTCCATCTGTTGGGTTCAAGGAGTTTATATGATGACCAAGATGGTATTCAAGGTATTATCCAAAGAATGGTCATAGACACACTAGGCTGATCAAGATCTCAGACAAATAGTAAATCAAGATGATCAACACACAAAGCGTATAAGATGTACCGAGAGGGATCAAGTGATCCCATGGTATGGTAAGCTTTGTCCATTACGTGTTTGTGTACTAACCCATGGTCTTTGTGAGAGTCCTATGTGGGGGTTAGGTGTGCTTCCATTGGCTTGCGTCAAAAGGAAGATCTCATACAACCCATGAAGGATGACGTCAAGTGGTGATTGTCATCAAGATTGTGGTGTGCAAGTTCAAGTGGATCGGCAAGAATATATCATTGAAACTATTGTTAATGATCATGTGTTGATAACGACAAGCTCATGTGCTAACAAGGACAAGATCAAGATAAGCATTCCTGAGAACTACATGCTTGACTCTTGTGGATGTTCACATGGTGGACAAATGAAGATGAATACATAAGCTAGGCTTTCCACATTGTGTATGGGAGAGCTGCTTGAAGACTTCATCATGTCTTGCTTTCAACTTGAGCCAAGAAGGAACAACAACATCAAGCTCAAGTGAAAGGGCTAACTCAAAGGTATCACTTCCTTTGACGTTAGTGGTGCGGAGTGATGATCAACGAATAAAAGTATACACTCAAGTATGGATCATCGGTACCCCTTTTATAATTTTCTTGAGTCTTTAGGGATCCCGCACTATTAAGAGGGGATCACAGGTTTTGTGATGAACTTGCTCAAACTAGATATCCACTGTTCTGCTGTTATCAGAAAACAGGACCAGTGCCTCGGACATCCGGCCTCCTCCGGACGTCCGAGGCCTGGACGTCCGACCAGCTTCGGAAATCCGGAGCTTTGCACCACAGAAACTTGAGCCATATAACTCGGACTTCCGGCTCCCTCCAGACGTCCGACCAGCTTCCGAAATCCGGAGCTTTGCACGAGAGAAACTTGAGCCATATATCTCGGACTTCCGGCTCCGTCCGGACGTCCGAGGGCCGGACGTCCGTCCCCTTTCGGAAATCCAAAATCTTGCACCAGTGAAGTTTGAGTCGAATAACTCGGACTTCCGGCCTTCTCCGGACGTCCGATCCCTGTTAAACTCCACGGTGGTTCTAGATATATTTACAGCCCTCGGACGTCCGACCCCTGTCGGACGTCCGACCCCTTGTGGACGCCCGGACATCCGTGAACTTCCGGATGTCCGACCCCTGTGTGACTTAAAGTGTCCCCAACGGTTGTTTTTCTCTCCCCACTATAAATACCCCCTCCCACTTCGGAGAGGGTGCCCAACACAGCCTTATCCACATAAGAACACATTTCTACCTCACACACATTTGCTCACACGAAATCTTAGATCCCAAGAGCATTTGTGAGCCCCTTTGAGAGTTGTTCCAATCAAAAGATAAATCGTCTCCCTCTCCTCCTCTCAACCCAAGCTATTTGAGATTTGAGCAAGTTTTGAGCATTCCCCGTGATCTTGTTACTCTTGGAGGTTGGAGACTCCTAGGCGGTAGGAGTTCTTCGAAGAGGAATCAATCCATGTGATTACCCCCTGAAAAGTTTGTGAGGGTTTGGAAGCCACCTCAAAGGCTTACCACTAGTGGTTGAGAAACGCCTTCGTGGTGTTATCTCAAAGGGAGAATAGGGTGAGCCTTCGTGGCGTTGGTGTGCCTTCGTGGTAACATCCACCTCTCTAACGGTGACTAGCTTCCCTCCAAGGAAGTGAACATCGGGATACATCTTCGTCTCAGTGACCTTGGTTATCCTTAACCCTAACTCCTTACTTGTGGTTTACTTGTGTTACTTGAGCATACATACATTGCATATTGTTTGTGCTCATTATATTTTGTTGGCAATTTCTTGTACAAGATTAATCATTCAAGCATACCTTCTATATCCACACGTTCACACTTGCAGCTTTTGATATATCGTGTGCTATAGTGTGATCTAGTATCTTGTGTCGTTCACCTACTTGTCGTGTGATATAGCTCAAGTAAGTTTGTGTAACTTACTTGTGCTTGTTAGTAACTGTATTGTGTCCATCTTGGTAGATCATGTTGTTGTTACACGTTGCAGTGCCTAGTGCATTTAGGATTTGTGCTTGACAAGTACCCTCTTAGTTTATTTCCGCATTAGGTTTAAGCCAAATCCGAAGAAGTTTTTAAATATCCTATTCACCCCCCTCTAGGCGTCATCGAGGTATTTTCATCAACACTATCAATGCTCACATTGATTGCATTAAGCAGACTGTCACAGTAAGTTTCGACGGTGTGTCTCATGAATTTAACTTCTCCAAGTTTGGAAGACAACCCCATGAAAGAGAGTCGTCTGGTAGAGATGAAATCATTGCTCTTGCCTCTATTTCCGTACCTCCTACGGATCCTTTAGAGAAATATCTGCTTGAGCATGAAAATGATATGCATATGGAAGAGAGAGATGAGATAGATAAAATTGTCTTAGAACAATATCCTATTCTCACGAATAATCTGCCTGTTGAACTGCTTGGGGATCCTTCCCCACCAAAGGGTGATCCTGTGTTCGAGCTTAAACAGTTGCCTGATACTCTTAAGTATGCCTATCTTGATGAGCAGGAGATATATCCTGTCATTATTAGTGCTCTCCTCTCAGAGCGCGAAGAGAAGAAGTTACTAAAAACTGTGAGGAAGCACCGCGCTGCTATTGGATATACTTTTGTTGATCTGAAGGGTATTAGTCCTACTCTATGGCAGCACAAGATTAAAACCGATCCTGACTTTAAACCAGTTGCTGATCATCAAAGGAGATTAAATGCTAAGATGAAAGAGGTAGTTAGAAAAGAAATATTAAAGCTTCTGGAAGCAGGAATCATTTATCCTGTTGCTCATAGTGATTGGGTAAGTCCAGTACATTGCGTACCTAAGAAGGGAGGTATCACCGTTGTTCCTAATGATAAGGATGAACTAATCCCACAAAGGATTATTACCGGCTATAGAATGGTGATAGACTTCCGAAAACTGAAGAAGGCAACCAGGAAAGATCATTATCCTTTGCCGTTCATCGACCAAATGCTAGAAAGGCTATCAAAGCACACCCACTTCTGCTTTCTAGACGGTTATTCAGGTTTCTCGCAAATACCTGTTGCACAATCTGATCAAGAGAAAACCACTTTCACCTGCCCTGTCGGTACCTTTGCCTATAGACGTATGCCTTTTGGCTTATGTAATGCACCTGCCACCTTCCAAAGATGTATGATGGCTATATTCTCTGACTTTTGTGAAAAGATTGTCGAGGTTTTCATGGATGACTTCTCTGTTTACGGGTCTTCCTTTGATGATTGCCTAAGCAACCTTGATCGAGTCTTACAGAGATGCGAAGAAACCAACCTCGTCTTGAATTGGGAGAAGTGCCACTTTATGGTTAATGAAGGTATCGTCTTAGGACACAAAATCTTTGAGAGAGGCATTGAAGTTGATAAGGCTAATGTTGATGCAATTGAGAAAATGCCTTGCCCCCCATATATCAGAGGTATACGACGTTTCCTAGGTCATGCTGGTTTCTATAGAAGGTTCAGTAAAGACTTCTCTAAGATTTCTAGGCCTCTTACCAACCTCTTGCACAAGGATGTACCTTTTGTTTTTGATGAGGATTGTGAGGAAGCTTTCGAAATACTTAAGAAGGCTCTGATAACCACACCTATTGTTCAACCACCTGACTGGAACTTGCCCTTTGAAATCATGTGCGACGCTAGTGATTATGCTGTTGGTGCTGTTCTAGGACAAAGAGTTGACAAGAAGTTGAATGTCATTCACTACGCTAGTAAAACTCTAGACAGTGCCCAAAGAAACTATGCCACTACGGAGAAGGAATTTTTAGCAGTCGTGTTTGCATGTGAAAAGTTTAGATCTTACATAGTTGACTCCAAAGTCACTATTCACTCTGATCATGCTGCTATTAAGTACCTTATGCAGAATAAGGACGCTAAGCCTAAGATGATCAGATGGGTTCTCCTGCTACAGGAATTTGATTTGCACATCGTTGACCGAAAGGGTGCTGATAACCCTGTAGCAGATAACTTGTCTAGGCTAGAGAATGTCCTTGATGACCCACTACCAATTGATGACAGCTTTCCTGATGAGCAATTAAGTGTCATCCGCACTTCACTTAGTGCACCGTGGTATGCCGATTATGCAAACTATATCGTAGCCAAATACATACCACCCAGTTTCACCTATCAACAAAAGAGGAAATTCTTCGTTGATTTGAGACACTACTTTTGGGATGATCCTCACCTTTATAAGGAAGGAGTAGATGGTGTTATTAGACGTTGTGTGCCTGAACATGAACAGGGACATATCCTACAGAAGTGTCATTCCGAAGCCTACAGAGGACACCATGCTGGAGATAGAACTGCCCATAAGGTATTGCAATCACGTTTCTATTGGCCCACTCTCTTCAAGGATGCTCGCAAGTTTGTCTTGTCTTGTGACGAATGCCAAAGGATAGGGAACATCAGTAAGCGTCAAGAGATGCCTATGAACTATTCACTTGTCATTGAACCATTTGATGTCTCGTGCTTTGATTATATGGGACCCTTGCCGAGTTCCAATGGGTACACTCACATCTTAGTTGCTGTGGATTACGTTACTAAGTGGGTAGAAGCTATCCCCACTAAAAATGTTGATCACCACACCTCTATTAAGATGCTTAAAGAAGTCATATTCCCAAGATTTGGAGTCCCTAGATACTTGATGACTGATGGCGGTTCACACTTCATTCATGGTGTTTTCCGCAAGATGCTAGCTAAGTATGATGTCAACCATAGAGTTGCATCTCCTTATCATCCTCAGTCTAGTGGTCAAGTGGAGTTGAGTAATAGGGAGATCAAGTTGATCCTACAAAAGACCGTCAATAGATCTCGAAAGAACTGGTCTAGCAAACTTGACGATGCACTGTGGGCTTATAGGACTGCTTATAAGAATCCCATGGGCATGTCACCGTATAAAATGGTTTACGGTAAGGCTTGTCATTTACCTCTTGAGCTGGAACACAAAGCTTATTGGGCAATCAAAGAGCTCAACTTTGATTTCAAACTTGTCGGTGAGAAGAGGTTGTTTGATATCAGCTCGTTGGATGAATGGAGAGCCCAGGCATACGAGAATGCCAGGTTGTTCAAGGAAAAGGTTAAGAGATGGCACGACAAACGGATACAGAAACGAGACTTCAATGTAGGTGATTATGTCTTGCTATACAATTCTCGTTTGAGATTCTTTGCAGGCAAGCTTCTCTCCAAATGGGAAGGTCCCTATGTTGTCGAGGAAGTATATCGTTCCGGTGCCATCAATTTCAATAACACGGAAGGAAATTTTCCTAGAGTGGTAAATGGGCAAAGAATCAAGCATTACATCTCTGGTACTCCCATAAATGTTGAGACCAATATCATCAATGTCATAACTCCAGAGGAGTACATAAGGGATGTTTATCAGCCTGTTTCAGACCTTGAAAACGAAAATGTTTCTGTTTCGGCAAGAAATTGGACTCCGATGCTTTTTCCAATAGGAAATTTCCTCAGTTTTGGAATTTTTGGAAAATTAGAAAAATAAAAAGCAGTCCGGAGAGCAAACGAGGAAGCCACAAGGGACCACACCGCCACCACCCCCTGGTGGCGGTGGGCAAGCTTGTGGGCACCTCGTGTGCCTCCCGGAGTCCGTTTTCTTACGGAGGACTCCTTCTGGCCCAGAAAAAAAAATCAATATATAGTCGCCCGAAGGTTTTGATTTCCGTATCGCGTAGTTTTCCTCTGTTTTCGTTTCGATCTTGTTTCTGACGCAGATCTAGGTCAAGATGTCTTCTCAAGATTCAGAGGGAGAGAGCTATGTGGCTGACTACCTTGCTAACCCCAAGATCTATGGGGACTTGGAACCCTATGGCTGGACCACTGATGAGGAAGAGGACTATGAGCCCAAAGGGAAGGAGCAAACAAGTTCCGATGAAGAGGAGGCTCCTCTACCTCAACCTGCAAACACCCATGTGGAGTTCAAGAAGTCAAGCCTCCCTGACCATAGGAAGAAGCCTAAGACCTTGTTTATCCCTTATCGTTTATTGTAGGAGAGTAAGCAGGAGCTTTGCCATAGAGTTTTGAAACTTGAGGAGGAAAATGACGATCTAAGGGAGCAGAACTTTTTGCTCAAGTGGAAATTAGACAAGCTCAAGACTGCTCCAACACCACCACCATCACCATCAAAGGAAGACAACTAAGCATTGGTATGGGCAATCCCCTTGGCTTCTGCCAAGCTTGGGGGAGTTTCCCTGGTATCGTATCACCTTTATATCTTTTGCTTTTACCTTTGTCTTAGTTCTTTCCTTTTCAGTTTTTATTTCTTCTTTTAGAGGAATAAGTCTTTAGTTTTTAGTTTGAGTCTTTTGCTTTTGTCTCTCCCCCGATGTATTCGAGCTTACGAGCTATATAATAAAGAGTGTCTTAGTCAAGGGCTTTGCTTTGTGCCATGATCAATAGTATGAAAAGAACGATAGCATGAAAGATCATGAGACGATCTTACGGAAAGTGATAACTTCACTTGGGACACGTATGATGATTGAAACTTGTTGAGAATACATCAACCTAGACATTAGTCATTGTTGCAATTAATAAGAAGTAATAAGGAAAGAGAGGTTCACATATAAATATATCATCTTGGACATTTTTTACAATTGTGAGCACTCACCAAACTATTACATGCCTAGGAGTAGATGCTGGACAAGGAAGACAACATAATGAATTGTGTTTGCTTAGTTCCAAACAATGTTATATGATTAGAGATACCTTAGCATGTGGCGATTGCTTCCACCTCATATTAGCCAAAACTCCCGCACCAAGTAGAGATACTACTTGTGCATCCATAAACCTCCAACCAGTTTTGCCATGAGAGTCCACCATACCTACCTATGGATTGAATAAGATTCTTCAAGTAAGTTGTCATCGGTGCAAGCAATAAAAAATGCTCTCTAATATGTATGATCTATTAGCGTGTGGAAAATAAGCTTTGTACGAACCTGTGGTGAGGAAGACATAAAAGCGATAGACTGCATAATAAAGTTCTTTATCACAGGAGGCAATATAAAGTGACGTTCCTCCGCACTAATAGGACACGCATTCAAACCTCAAAAGCGCATGACAACCTCTGTTTCCCTCTGCAAAGGGCCTATCTTGTACCTTTACTTTTTACCCTTGTAAGAGTCATGGTGATCATCACCAATTCCCTTTTCGCCTTTGTCTTGGCTACCGTCACATGTTTAGGAAAGATCTATATTCATATATCAACTTGGAGTTGAGTACTCATGCTTTATTGTTGTTGACTTTACCCTTGAGGTAAACCGTTGGGAGGCAAAACTATAAGCCCCTATCTTCCTTTGTGTCCAGCTGAAACTTTGACACCATGAGTATCACGTGAGTTATAACAATTGTGGAAAACAAAGAGATGATTGAGTATGTGGGTTTGCCTTACAAGCTCTTATTTGACTCTTTCTGATGTTGTGGTAAATTGCAATTGCTTCAATGACTATGGACTATTGTTCGTTACTTCTCGGTAAGGTTTTTTGCTTCATGCTTTGCTTTGTGAAGGAATTGTTACTTTCCCATTAGAATCTTTATGATATATTGCTATTCTATGTGTGATCATGATGCCCTCATGTCCGTATTATGATTTATCGACACCTTCGTCCCCAAACATGTGGACATGTTTATGGAACTTGGTTTTCGCTTGAGGACAAGCGAGGTCTAAGCTTGGGGGAGTTGATACGTCCATTTTGCATCATGCTTTCATGTTTATATTTATTGCTTTTTTGGCTGTTATGTTACTTGTGGTACCATATTTATGCCTTTTCTCTCTTATTTTGCAAGGATTATTTGAAGAGGGAGAATTCAGGCAATTGGAATTCTGGACTGGAAAAGGAGCAAATCCTAGTCCACTATTCTACACATCTCCAAATGCCGTGAAAATTTACGTGGATTGTTTCTGAAATATATTAAAAATACTCGGCGAAAGAACTACCGGAGGGGGGCCACCAGGGCCCCACAAGCCCCCACTCCGCCACCACCCCCTTATCGAAAGGACTACGATTGATCCCCTATACTTGTGGGTCATCACCCCACAACCCATTGCATCCTACATGTCCTTTACACACGATGCCATGACAAATTGTGTTGCCCCTGCCTTCGTCCAGGTCCTAGCTCTGCATCTTGGAGACGTCGTGATGGGCAGTGTCACCAACATCTCTGCCTTAGCACCGTCTCACCTACTTCTCAGGTACATGCCGACTGACGTGGCTGGAATTTTTTAATCAACTGATAAATGGCAAACATAGTTACAATTATAGGAAATAACTACAATTCTATAGGGGCAAGTACATATTTGATTTCTAGAAGCTACAAATAGGGAAGGGCCTCAATTTTTTTAATGATGTCCTTGCTGTAAAATTTGTTGATCGGGATGTTGAAGGGCTGATTGTGAACCAACAGTTTCATAGGAAATAGGAGATTACTAGCAAGAATTAAGGGAAAAAAACATACCAGGAATCTATCACACCATACCTCTCCATATGATTATTTGTTTTTGCACAAATTTTACAACTTCTGCCCTTTTAGGGAGATATCAAATTGCCAAGTGAAGTCTTTTTACATCTTCGGCTTAGGCCCCATATAAAATTCTACATTTTAGGAAAACAAGGATTAAATCAAATAATACAGCCACTTGGAAAAGGCAACGAAAAGATATCTCGTCCACTAAGATAAGATAAATGAACTAAATCAATTTACTTAAGGTACACCTTGCTATTAACAAGACAACTCTTGTTTCCAAACTGACAAGACCACTCTTGTTTCTATTAGGATAGCAAATAAAGGTGACATAGTTTGAGCCTAAGCTAAGCCTTTTGTGGGGAGAGATGAAAAAACCCACCAGTCATCATCATCTTGGACTACCCTAGCAAGCTAGCTCTCGCACGCATAAATCCTTAGTCCGAAAATAGCGTTTTCAGTCCGGAGAAATACCTTTTGGCTCTCGGGTGTAGGTCCAACCTATATGAAAAATAAAATAGTAATTCTAAAAAAATCAATAAATAAATAAATTTAAATTTGTGTTAGAAACAAACTTGACCTTCAATTGTACTCGTATAAAAAGTTTCGTTAAGAAAAATCTACCGTCAAAGTAAAAAATAAATCAAAGACATGATGCATGAAAATTAACTTGTATATAGTGCTGATTTTTTGATACTAAAATAGCGTGAAAGTCATTCATCAGCAACAAGTTTTATAGTTTTATGACATAATTTAGAATTACTATTTTTCTTCCTATATAGTATGTAACCTACACCTGAGAGCCAAAGGTGCTTGTCCCGGCTCTGGGGTGCAAGTGCACCTGACATGATTATTTGGTAATTCCAAAAGAGTAAAAAAAGTATGAAACTTTTTCCTAAACAAAGTTGATCTTATGTTGAATGGAAATGTCAAATGGAAGCCGAGCTCCATTGAGGCCTTCATTTGAAAGCTTTGAAATTCAAACTTTTTGGTTTTAAAACAATATGTAAAAATAAACATATACCTAGAGACATAATGTATATATGTTTGTAAATTTTCAGGTTAAAATATGTTAAAAGAAGGCTACACAAAAAAGATAAATTATACCTTTTTTTCTAGCATATGTACTGTTCATCCCTGAAATTCAAGATGCAGCATATCTCCAAATCAGCTTATATCAAATTTCTAGGAAAGGAGGAGTATCTCAAATTTCCTCGTACATCAATCTCATATGTGTAATCGAATTTGGCGTCGATAGCGAGTTTTCCTAGCATAATGGGCAGATTGCAGGAGGCCTTAACATGATTCGTCCATCCCAAAAGCCAGACATCAAAACACACAGGATTTGTATGGCTGCTGAAAATTTCACCTGAGTTTGGCAATTCTGGCTCCAATTTCCCATCTAGGTACAAATGCAGTTTTAAAAATTTCCAAAACACGGGCCTCTTAACTTAGAAACACGCTTCAAAATTTCAAGATTCGCATGTTTTATTCAGGCAAAGCAGGAGAACATCTCCACTTCCATTAACGAAACATCACGAACAGACAGTACACACCCTCTCTCTCAGATAACCATGCTACTAGCAGGCGAAATCAGGAGACAGACACTCCACCACTCTATCACACTCTGCTTCGATTCGACGCGCACACGATGCGTCTCAGGCGACCTGGACCTGGATGGTCTTGGGCTTCTTGGGCTCGGGCGGCGGCAGCTTCTCGACGGTGACGGTGAGCACGCCGTCGCGGCACGCGGCGGAGATCTTCTCCATGTCGGCGTTCTCGGGGAGCACGAACTTGCGCATCAGCTTGCCCATGCGGCGCTCCATCCGCACGAACTTGGCGTCCTCCTTCTCCTCCCTGCGCCGCTCGCCGCTGATGACCAGCACCCGCTCGTCCTCCACCTGCACCTTGATGTCAACGGACCCGAGCCCCGGCATGTCCACCACGAACGCGAACGCGCCCGGCAGCTCCTTCACGTCGGCGGGGGTGGCCGCCATGGCGCGCGCGTCGCGGACGTAGGCGCGCGTCGGGCCCTGCTTCTCGCCGCCGGCGGCACCAGCCTCGCCGTCTGGGATGTCCAGCAGGTGCTGCAGGGCGGTCATCATCGGGGTCTCCAAGCCGAACACCATGCCCGCCATTCTTGCTGGCTGATCACGAGCTTGATCAATCTCCTCGGGTTGGACTGCGTTGGATTGCTTGTTGAATTTTGTGGAATGCTTTGGTGGTAATGCCACGGCGAGGAGGAGGGACTTTATGTAGGTCGCCGGGGGGGGGGGGGGGGGGGGGTCTTCTGGAAGGTAACGGAAACTTCTGAAAGGTGGTGGAACGAGCGCGGAGCATAGGGGAGTCCTTCGGCCGCTGATGGAGAAACTTCTAGAGGTTCCACCTTGGTAGCCTTGGCCCCCACATGTCATCCGGTGTAGCAGTTCTTTTTTAGATACGCAATAGACTTCTAATTAAAAACGCATGCAGAGGTTTTCTCTGGTTAAAGGGAATTTATTGAGAACTAATAGTAGCGAGAAAATTAATCTCTTCCTAATAATAAAGCACATATTGCTTCTGTCGTCCGTTATTAAAATTACCTCTAAAGTTGATAAAAATTACCCACCAATGCCATCCGTAAGTATAAAAACGATTCGCTTTTCGGATTTCAGAAAACGCCGTCCTGTGTTGTGTTTATAAAGTACTGATATATAAATATACCAGTAACACAGGACTAGCACGATGATCAGCAGGGTTCAATCCCTGGCGCACCACTTTTTCTCTACCTTTATCCCATTTTTTTCATGGGCCGGCCCATGTGCAGCCCAGGGCATCCTGTTTAGTATTTTTTTTCTTTATTTTTTATTACTGTTTTAGTTTTTTCTTCTCTAAATTAATTCCAGATTTCAAAAGAACAAAAAAAATTAAAAGTTGTCAGTTTGAAAAAATTAGAAAAACGATAAACTGTTTGTGTATTTACAAAATATTCAACAAGTCAGAAAACCCTCATGAGTTCAAAAATTGATCACATATTATACAACAAATCACGATTTCATATAAATTGTCATGAAATAAAAAATGTTCATGATTTTTTAAATGATCCGATATTCAGAGCATATTCAGGAATTTGGAAAACACGTCTATCAAATTTTAGAAAGTGTTGTAAAAATTAAAACACATATGTTAATAATGAACAAAACTAACTGTCGTTTACATAAAGGTTTTATTAGGAAACCTCTAGAGGTCGTTTTTTGATTTTATTTAGTCCCGCGCGTCGGATAAAAAAAGGTTTCCGTGTTTTGTACTTTGCTCAGCTAAAAAATATTTTTTTTGTGACACCTTAACAAATCAAGCCGTGATGAGCATCATATTTTTAGTTTTTGAAATTACATTTTAAAAGTGCCTTATCTCATCATGACATCACTCAGATATACTTTGTGAAATAAAATTTCAAAAATCCTTATGCCATTATTGCATTGGATTCATACCTTTTTATATCTATCACACCTGCATAACCTGATAGTTTTTCTTCCGTTGCAACGCACGGGCATTTTTACTAGTCATAACAATATGATGTTTCAGACAATGTAATGATACATAAATAGTTTAGCGGTAGCCTTGGGCCCACATTTCATCCGGGACTGGAGAGAGATATTTTTTCTAGGATCGACATAGAGAGACGTTTGAAAAGAGAAGAGCATGTTTTTGTTCCTCAAGTTTTCAAAAAGTATAGACTTCTTTACCTATTAATAAAGCATCTATAGTTTCTCTGGTACGTCATTAAAATTGCCCCTAAAGTTTGCATAAATTATCCACCATGCCACCGGTAATTATAAAAAACGTTTCACAAAGCGGAAATTTTCGGACTGGGCCGGCCTATGTAAAAACCTCCTATATTTCGCTCTACACCCTGAAAGAATATCCACCACACCGTATGGACCGGCCCATGCGCGGCTGTTTTTTAGTTCCGTTTATTTATTTATCTTCAGTTCCATTTTATTTTTCTATTTTAAATAATTTAGAACTTCAAATAACTTTTAAACTTTTAATAAACTTAAAATTTTAAATCAAAAAATAAAATGTTTGTAACTTCAAAAACTGCTCGGAGTTTTTGTAAAAAATGTTCGCATATACAATAAATGTTTGCAAGTTTGAAAAAATATTTGTAAAATAAGAAAACTCCATAATTTCAAATCAAACTCCATGTATTAAAATTACTAAAAGCATTTAACAAAATGCTTTCTAATTTAGAATATGTTAATGCATTTAAAAAATGTCCTAAAATTTTAAAAATAGCTAATGCCTGTTTTGATAATTTCTTTTTTATTTAAATTTTTCAGTTCCATTTTTTTACTTCTAATTTAAATAATTTAGAATTACAAAAGCATTTGCATATTAAAAAATAGGAATTTTGAATTAAAATGTTGACGAAAACATAAATTGTTTGTGGATTCAAAAAAGGCGCCGGATTTTTATAATTTTTTTTGCAAATTCCAAAACAATGTTTTCGATTTCAAAATTGTTCTCATATTTGTAAAATTGTTCATGAAAGATCTAATGTATGTAGTTAAATATTAATGCTTCTAAGTCTTTATGAAACTATACCCGTGTGATTTTTGAAGAATTAACTGTTGGATGGATCGAATTATTATTGTATGTTTTTAAAAAAAAATCTAGAAATTAAAAATAATTCTTTAAGTTACCCATATTTTTGACAACCATGATATTCTTTTTTTGAAAATGTAAAGATTGCTTCAACTTGTGAATAAATTTAAAAAAAGAAACATTTTCTTGCATTTCTGCACAAAATTTCAAAATCAAGCGATAATGTGTGAACATAATATGGTCATCATCATTGAAGTTTATGTTTTTTCCTCCCGTTGCAACGCACGGGCCATTTTGCTAGTAGTCATTTAAGATTTTTTGGTATACATTTGGTCTTTCAAGTCTCAAAACCGGATAAATTTGGTCCTACATCAGATTTTGAGCCCGTTGACAGGGGGTTTAACCGTCATAAAACGCTTGATGAACAGTAATTTCAGAAAAAACTTCAAAAAAATTAAACTTTTTGGGATCCAATATGCTTACATGTGTGAGGTGCGACCAAGATTTCATGGTCTTTCGACACTCAAGGAGCTCCTGGAAAAAACAATATCTACTTCCGATAAACAGTAAATTCAAAAAATATATTTCTTTAAAAAAATCTGAAATTTTTTGTGGTCTAATATGCTTACATGCTCAAGGTGCGACCAAAAGTTGGTGGTCTTTCGACATTTGAGGGGCCCGTGGCAAAAAAGAAATTCGCTAAAAAAAGCCAAAATTTATTTTTTGCTAGAACCCGTCCGATGTTATTTCATGACAAACTTTTGGTCGCTCCTTGCGCATGTAAGAATATTTGATTCCAAAAAAATTCTGAATCTTTTTAATATTTTTAATTTTTTGGATTACTATTCACCACACAGATATTTTTTTTTGCCAGGCACTCCTTGAGTGTCGAAATAGCACGAAATTTTGGTCGCCCCTTGCGCATGTAAGCATATTGAAGCCTAAGAAATTACATTTTTTTGTTTAAAAAAATTTTTGAAGCACTGTTCACCACGCGGTTTTGTTAGTGTCAAACCCGGACAACGGGCACAAAATCCAATTTAGGACCAAACTTATCCAATTTTAAGACTTGAGGGACCAAATGTAAACCAAATATTTTAAGGGATCAAGTCTATACTTTTTGGAAACTTGAGGGACCAAAAACATATTTTTCTCTTAAGAAAAACACATACAGGGATTTTCCTTATTAGGCAAGGGGACTTTTATTCATAACTACTCTCTTTGTATCTAAATAATTGTAGTTGAAGAGAACTAGTCTAGTTTTCTCCAACTATAATTATTCAGGAACAGACTAGTTCTTTTCAACTATAATTATTTAGAAACAGAGGGGATATTCCCTTCGTCTCATAATGCAAAAACGCATTTGACGTTAGAATAGGACGGAGGAAGATTAAATGTTGTGCACCACCCACGTGCTGAGAACAATATTCAATGTGATGATTGAAACAATGTAGTGATACACAAATAAGTAAAAGAAAATTCAGAAATAAAAATAATTAACGTACCTAAATGTCTTGGATGTAGGTTTATGGACTCCAGTAGAAAAACAAATATTGTCATTCTATCTCATCATGTGCACCTTTTCTTTTTCACGTCATACAATAGAACTCCTTTTCTCAAAGAACACACATGAAGACGTGTAGAATGAAGGTCTTCAAAATCTAGAGTAAACAAAGGCCTTAAAATTGCCAGAAAAAACTCAATCACAGAACACACATGCAACTCCGGATCTTCAAAACCATGCCAAGCTTCTATGGCTACACTTGAGAGGGTGACTATTTCAGGCTCGGGACGATTTCTTTCAATCAGTTTTCCTTCCACCATCTAATATGCATCCAACGGATCTGTAAGCTTCTTCTTCCTCCAAGCCCAATGCCACCACACACGAGTGACCGCACTGCAGCCTCGCCGCCGAGATCAACACAAGTTGATGTCACCATTGTCGATCATCCCTCTAACCCACCTCCACCCGACCCCATGATACGTCCATTTTGCATCATGCTTTCATGTTGATATTTATTGCTTTTTGGGCTGTTATATTACTTGTGGTACCATATTTATGTCTTTTCTCTCTTATTTTGCAAGGATTATTTGAAGAGGGAGAATTCAGGCAGCTGGAATTCTGGACTGGAAAAGGAGCAAATCCTAGTCCGCTATTCTACACATCTCCAAATGCCCTGAAAATTTACATGGATTTTTCTGAAATATATTAAAAATACCGGGCGAAGGAACTACCGGAGGGGCGCCACCAGGGCCCCACAAGCCCCCACTCCGCCACCACCCCCTGGTGGCGGTGGGCAAGCTTGTGGGCTGCCTGAAGGCCCACTAGCCCCCCTCTGCTTCCCTCTGCGAAGGGCCTATCTTGTACCTTTACTTTTTACCCTTGTAAGAGTCATGGTGATCATCATCAATTCCCTTTTTTTGCCTTTGTCTTGGCTACTGTCACATGTTTAGGAAAGATCTATATTCATATATCAACTTGGGGTTGAGTACTCATGCTTTATTGTTGTTGACTTTACCCTTGAGGTAAACCGTTGGGAGGCAAAAATATAAGCCCCTATCTTCCTTTGTGTCTAGCTGAAACTTTGACACCATGAGTACCACGTGAGTTATAACAATTGTGGAAAACAAAAGAGATGATTGAGTATGTGGGTTTGCCTTACAAGCTCTTATTTGACTCTTTCTGATGTTGTGATAAATTGCAATTGCTTCAATGACTATGGACCATTGTTGGTTACTTCTCGGTAAGGTTTTTGCTTCATGCTTTGCTTTGTGAAGGAATTGTTACTTTCCCATAAGAATCTTTATGATATATTGCTGTTCTGTGTGTGATCATGATGCCCTCATGTCCGTATTATGTTTTATCGACACCTTCGTCCCCAAACATGTGGACATGTTTACGGAACTTGGTTTTCGCTTGAGGACAAGCGAGGTCTAAGCTTGGGGGAGTTGATACGTCCATTTTGCATCATGCTTTCATGTTGATATTTATTGCTTTTTGGGCTGTTATATTACTTGTGGTACCATATTTATGCCTTTTCTCTCTTATTTTGCAAGGATTATTTGAAGAGGGAGAATTCAGACAGGTGGAATTCTGGACTAGAAAAGGAGCAAATCCTAGTCCACTATTCTACACATCTCCAAATGCCCTGAAAATTTATGTGGATTTTTTCTGGAATATATTAAAAATACTCGGCGAAAGAACTACCGGAGGGGGGCCACCAGGGCCCCACAAGCCCCCACTCCGCCACCACCCCTGGTGGCGGTGGGCAAGCTTGTGGGCTGCCTGAAGGCCCACTAGCCCCCCTCTTTTGCTATATGATGCGTCCTGACCTGGAAAAAATCATACGGGAGCTTTTTCGTGGTTTCGCCGCCGCCATGAGGCGGAACTTGAGCAGATCCAATCTAGAGCTTCGACATGACGATCCTGCTGGGAGAAACTTCCCTCCCGGAGTGGGAAATCGTCGCCATCGTCATTACCAACACTCCTCTCGTCGGAGGGGAGGCATCTTCATCAACATCTTCATCAGCACCATCTCCTCTCCAGTCCCTAGTTCATCTCTTGTAACCAATCTTCGTCTCACAACTCCGATTGGTACTTGTAAGGTTGCTAGCAGTGTTGATTACTCTTTGTAGTTGATGCTAGTTGAATTATTTGGTGGAAGAGTTTATGTTCAGATCCTTGATGCTATTCATTACACCTATGGTCATGATTATGATTATGTCTTGTGAGTAGTTACTTTTGTTCCTGAGGACATGGGATAAGTCATGCTGATAATAGTCATGTGAATTTGATATTCGTTCGGTATTTTGATATGATGTATGTTGTTTTTCCTCTAGTGGTGTTATGTGAACGTCGACTACTTAACACTTCACCATATTTGGGCCTAGAGGAATGCATTGGGAAGTAGTAAGTAGATGATGGGTTGCTGGAGTGACACAAGCTTAAACCCCAGTTTATGCGCTGCTTCGTGAGGGGCTGATTTGGATCCACTAGTTTAATGCTATGGTTAGACTTTGTCTTAATTCTTCTTTTGTAGTTGCGGATGCTTGCAAGAGAGGTTAATCTTAAGTGGGATGTTGTCCAAGTAAGGGAGTACCCAAGAGCCGGTCCACCCACATATCAAACTATCAAAGTAACGAACGCGAATCATATGAACATGATGAAACTAGCATGACAGAAATTCCCGTGTGTCCTCGGGAGCGTTTATCCTCCTATAAGACTTTATTCAGGCTTGTCCCTTGCTACAAAAGGGATTGGGACACTTGCTGCACCGTTGCTACTACTTGTTACTTGTTACTCTTTGCTTGCTACGTTTCACCTCGCTACACAATCACTTGTTACCGCTAGTTTCAGTGCTTGCAGTTATTACCTTGCTGAAATCCATCTATCAGAGCCTTCTGCTCCTCGTTGGGTTCGACACTCTTACTTATCGAAAGGACTACGATTGATCCCCTATACTTGTGGGTCATCAAGACTCTTTTCTGGCGCCGTTGCCGGGGAGTGAAGCACCTTTGGTAAGTGGAAATTGGTAAGGAAACATTTTTATACTGTGCTGAAATTTATTATCACTTGTCACTATGGAAACTCTTCCTTTGAGGAGTTTGTTCGGGGTATCTTCACCACGGACGGAAGCACGAGGAGTTGCTCCTCGACCTGAGGTACCTACTGAAAATATCTTTTATGAAATTCCTTTGGGTATGCTTGAGAAACTGCTGGCTAATCCTTTTACACGAGATGGATCTTCACATCCAGACTTTGATCTAATCTATGTAGATGAAGTTTGTGGTTTATTTAAGCTTGCAGGTTTGCCCGAGGATGAGGTAAAGAAGAAAGTCTTTACTTTATCTTTGAAGGATAAGGCGTTGACATGGTATAAGCTATGTGATGATGTTGGATCATGGGGCTACAATCGGTTGAAATTGGAATTTCATCAAAAGTTCTATCCTATGCATTTACTACATCGTGATCAGAACTTTATTTATAACTTTTGGCGCCGTGACAGGGAAAGCATAGCTCAAGCTTGGGGGAGGCTTAAATCAATGCTATATTCATGCCCCAATCATGAGCTCTCGAGAGAAATCATCACTCAAAACTTTTATGCTCGGCTTTCTCATCAAGATCGTAGCTTCTCTATGTGAATCTTTTGCTGCTCATGTTGAACTTCCCAAAGAGAAGTGGTTTAAATATCATCCTCCAGTAGAAAGAAACATAGCCAATACCAATCTAGTTGAGGAGAAAATCATAGCTTTTAGTGATCCTGTTGTTCCTTGTGCTTACACTAAGAAACCACCATACCCTGCTAGAATGAAGGATTATTCTAAAGCTCCAACTGCGATACGTAGGGGTTACATTAGACAACTTGCACCCCCTGAGGAGATTAGAGTTGAACCTAGTGTTGCTATTATCAAAGATCTCTTAGCCGAAGACATAAACGGGCATGTTATTAAATTCTGTGAGGACTCCGCTAGAATTGCTAAACCTCACATGAAAGACAAGCACGGACCTGTAGTTGGCCTACCCGTTATTTCTGTTAAGATAGGAGATCACTGTTACCATGGTTTATGTGATATGGGAGATAGTGTTAGTGCAATACCCCGTTCTCTCTATGATAAAATCAAAGATGAGATTGCACCTGCTGAGATAGAACCCATTGATGTCACTATCACGCTAGCTAATAGAGACACTATCTGCCCTCTGGGAATTGTGAGAGACGTAGAAGTCCTATGTGGTAAGACGAAGTTGTTGGAATTATGCCCTAGAGGCAATAATAAATATAGTTATTATTATAATTCCTGTATCAAGATAATCGTTTATTATCCATGCTATAATTGTATTGAATGAAGACTTATATACATGTGTGGATAGATAGACAAAACACTGTCCCTAGCAAGCCTCTAGTTGGCTAGCCAGTTGATCAAAGATAGTCAGTGTCTTATGATTATGAACAAGGTGTTGTTTCTTGATAACTAGATCACGTCATTAGGAGAATCACGTGATGGACTAGACCCAAACTAATAGACGTAGCATGTTGATCGTGTCATTTTATTGCTACTGTTTTCTACGTGTCAAGTATTTGTTCCTATGACCATGAGATCATATAACTCACTAACACCGGAGGAATACTTTGTATGTATCAAACGTCGCAACGTAACTGGGTGACTATAAAGATGCTCTACAGGTATCTCCGAAGGTGTTCGTTGAGTTATTATGGATCGAGACTGGGATTTGTCACTTCGTGTGACGGAGAGGTATCTCGGGGCCCACTCGGTAATACAACATCACACACAAGCCTTGCAAGCAATGTGACTTAGTGTAAGTTGCGGGATCTTGTATTACGGAACGAGTAAAGAGACTTGACGGTAAACGAGATTGAAATAGGTATACGGATACTGACGATCGAATCTCGGGCAAGTAACATACCGAAGGACAAAGGGAATGACATACGGGATTATATGAATCCTTGGCACTCAGGTTCAAACGATAAGATCTTCGTAGAATATGTAGGATCCAATATGGGCATCCAGGTCCCGCTATTGGATATTGACCGAGGAGTCTCTCGGGTCATGTCTACGTAGTTTTCGAACCCGCAGGGTCTGCACACTTAAGGTTCGACGTTGTTTTATGCGTATTTGAGTTATATGGTTGGTTACCGAATGTTGTTCGGAGTCCCGGATGAGATCACAGACGTCACGAGGGTTTCCGGAATGGTCCGGAAATGAAGATTGATATATAGGATGACCTCATTTGATTACCGAAAGGTTTTCGGAGTTACCGGGAATGTACCGGGAATGACGAATGGGTTCCAGGAGTTCACCGGGGGGGGGGGGGGGGCAACCCACCCCGGGGAAGCCCATAGGCATTGGGGGTGGCGCACCAGCCCTTAGTGGGCTGGTGGGACAGCCCAAAAGAGCCCTATGCGCCATAGGAAGAAAAAATTAAAGAGAAAAAAAAGAGGAGGTGGGAAAAGGGGGAAGGACTCCTCCTTCCAAACCTAGTTGGACTCGGTTTGGAAGGGGAGATCTCCCCCCCTTGGCTCGGCCGAAGTCCTTAGGGGTCCTTGGACCCCAAGGCAAGGCTCCCCCTCTTCCCCCTATATATACGGAGGTTTTAGGGCTGATTTGAGACAACTTTGCCACGGTAGCCCGACCACATATCTCCACGGTTTTACCTCTAGATCGCGTTTCAGCGGAGCTCGGGCGGAGCCCTGCTGAGATAAGATCACCACCAACCTCCGGAGCGCCGTCACGCTGCCGGAGAACTATTCTACCTCTTCGTCTCTCTTGCTGGATCAAGAAGGCCGAGATCATCGTCGAGCTATACGTGTGCTGAACGCGGAGGTGCCGTCCGTTCGACACTAGATCGTGGGACTGATCGCAGGACGGTTTGCGGGGCTGATCGAGGGACGTGAGAACGTTCCACTACATCAACCGCGTTCACTAACGCTTCTGCTGTATGGTCTACAAGGGTACGTAGATCACACATCCCCTCTCGTATATGGACATCACCATGATAGGTCTTCGTGCGCGTAGGAATTTTTTTGTTTCCCTTGCGACGCTCCCCAACAGTGGCATCATGAGCTAGGTTCATGCGTAGATGTCTTCTCGAGTAGAACACAAAAATTTTTGTGGGCGGTGATGTGCGTTTTGCTGCCCTCCTTAGTCTTTTCTTGATTCTGCGGTATTGTTGGATCGAAGCGGCTCGGACCAACATTACTCGTACGCTTCCGAGAGACTAGTTTCATCGCTACGAGTAACTCCGTTGCTCAAAGATGACTGGAGGGTGTCAGTTTCTCCAACTTTAGTTGAATCGGATTTGACCGAGGAGGTCCTTGGATGAGGTTAAATAGCAACTCATATATCTCCATTGTGGTGTTTGCGTAAGTAAGATGCGATCCTACTAGATACCCATGGTCACCACGTAAAACATGCAACAACAAAATTAGAGGACGTCTAACTTGTTTTTGCAGGGTATGCTTGTGATGTGATATGGCCAACGATATGATGTGATATATTGGATGTATGAGATGATCATGTTGTAATAGATAATATCGACTTGCACGTCGATGGTACGGCAACCGGCAGGAGCCATAGGGTTGTCTTTATAACTAACGTTTGTGCTTGCAGATGCGTTTACTATTTTGCTAGGATGTAGCTTTAGTAGTAATAGCATGAGTAGCACGACAACCCCGATGGCGACACGTTGATGGAGATCATGGTGTGGCGCCGGTGACAAGAAGATCGTGCCGGTGCTTTGGTGATGGAGATCAAGGAGCACATGATGATGGCCATATCATGTCACTTATGAATTGCATGTGATGTTAATCCTTTTATGCACCTTATTTTGCTTACAACGACGGTAGCATTATGAGGTGATCTCTCAGTAAAATTTCAAGACGAAATTGTGTTCTCCCCGACTATGCACCGTTGCTACAGTTCGTCGTTTCGAGATACCACGTGATGATCGGGTGTGATAGACTCAACGTTCACATACAACGGGTGCAAAACAGTTGCACACGCGGAACACTCGGGTTAAGCTTGACGAGCCTAGCATGTGCAGACATGGCCTCGGAACACATGAGACCGAAAGGTCGATCATGAATCATATAGATGATATGATTAGCATGGGGATGCTTACCACTGAAACTATGCTCAACTCACGTGATGATCGGACTTGAGCTAGTGTAAGTGGATCATGAACCACTCAAATGACTAGAGAGATGTACTTTTTGAGTGGGAGTTTAGCGAGTAATTTGATTAAGTTAAACTCTAATTATCTTGAACATAGTCTAAGTCCACTTTGAATATATTTGTGTTGTAGATCATGGATCACGCGATAGTCACCCTGAATTTTAATACGTTCCTAGAGAAAGCTAAGTTGAAAGATGATGGAAGCAACTTTGTAGACTGGGATCGTAATATTAAGCTAATATTACAAGCTGGGAAGAAGGATTATGTCCTTAATGCTGCGCTAGGAGATGAACCACCCGCTATGGCTGATCAGGATGTTAAGAACGCTTGGTTAGCACGTAAGGAGGACTACTCAGTAGTTCAATGTGCAGTCTTGTATGGCTTAGAACCGGGACTTCAACGTTGCTTTGAGCGTCATGGAGCATTTGAGATGTTCCAGGAGTTGAAGTTTATCTTTCAGAAGAACGCCCGGATCGAGAGGTATGAGACCTCCGATAAATTCTAGGCTTTCAAGATGGAGGAGAACTCGTTTGTCAGTGAACATGTGCTCAAAATGTCTGGGTACTCAAACCGTCTGGCTGAGCTGGGGATTGAACTCCCGCAAGAAGCTATCACTGACAGAATCCTTCAATCACTGTCGGCAAGCTATAAAGGCTTTGTGTTGAACTACAACATGCAAGGGATGAACAAGTCTCCCGGCGAGTTGTTTGCGATGCTGAAAGTCGCACAGTCTGAACTCCGTAAAGAGCATCAAGTGTTGATGGTGAATAAGACCACTAGTTTCAAGAGAAACGCCAAAGGCAAGAAGGGTAATTCAAAGAAGAGCGGCAAGCCTGTTGCCAATCCGACGAAGAAACCCAAAGCTGGACCTAAGCCTGAAACAGAGTGTTACTATTGCAAGGGTATGGGTCACTGGAAGCGCAATTGCCCCAAGTATCTGGCTGATAAGAAGGCGGCCAAAGAAAAATCAGGTATGTTTGATATACATGTTATTGATGTGTACTTAACCGGCTCTCGTAGTAGTGCCTGGGTATTCGATACCGGTTCTGTTGCTCATATTTGCAACTCGAAACAGGAACTACGGAATAGACGAAGGCTGGCGAAAGATGAAGTGACGATGCGCGTAGGAAATGGTTCCAAGGTTGATGCAATCGCCGTCGGCACAGTTTCACTTCAGTTACCATCAGGATTAGTTATGAACTTGAATCATTGTTATTTAGTGCCTGCGTTGAGCATGAACATTATATCTGGATCTTGTTTATTGCGAGACGGTTACTCTTTTAAGTCAGAGAATAATGGTTGTTCTATTTCTATGAGTAACATCTTTTATGGTCATGCACCCAATGTGAGAGGATTGTTCGTATTGAATCTTGATAGTGATACACACATACATAACATTGAGACCAAAAGAGTTAGAGTTAACAATGATAGCGCCATATTTTTGTGGCACTGCCGCTTAGGTCATATTGGTGTAAAGCGCACAAAGAAACTCCATGCCGATGGACTTTTGGAGTCACTTGACTTTGATTCACTTGACACGTGCGAACCATGCCTCATGGGCAAGATGACTAAAACTCCGTTCTCCGAAACAATGGAGCGTGCAAGTGACTTGTTGGAAATCATACATACCGATGTGTGTGGTCCGATGAGCGTAGAGGCACGCGGCGGATATCGTTATTTTCTCACCTTCACTGACAATTTGAGTAGATATGGTTATATCTACTTAATGAAGCACAAGTCTGAAACATTTGAAAAGTTCAAGCAATTTCAGAGTGAAGTTGAAAATCATCGTAACAAGAAGATCAAGTTCCTACGGTCTGATCGTGGGGGTGAATATCTGAGTTTCGAGTTTGGTGCTCACTTAAGACAATGTGGAATTGTTTCACAGTTGACACCGCCTGGAACACCACAGCGTAATGGTGTGTCCGAACGTCGTAATCGTACTTTATTAGAGATGGTGCGATCTATGATGTCTCTTACCGATTTGCCATTATCATTTTGGGGTTATGCATTAGAAACAGCTAAATTCACTTTAAATAAGGCACCATCAAAATCCGTTGAGACGACACCATACGAACTGTGGTATGGCAAAAGGCCAAAGTTGTCGTTTCTTAAAGTTTGGGGATGTGATGCTTATGTCAAAAAGCTTCAGCCTGAAAAGCTGGAACCCAAAGCGGAAAAGTGCATCTTCATAGGTTACCCAAAAGAGACAGTTGGGTACACCTTCTATTTAAAATCCGAGGGCAAAGTGTTTGTTGCTAAAAACGGAGCTTTTTTCGAGAAGGAGTTTCTCTCGAGAGAATTGAGTGGGAGGAAGATAGAACTTGACGAGGTTGTCGAACCTCTCATCCCTCTGGATGGTGGCGCAGGGCAAGGGGAAACCTATGTAGTTGCGACGCCGGTTGAGGAGGAAGTTAATGATGATGATCATGAAACTCCGGTTCAAGTTTCTAGCGAACCACGCAGGTCGACGAGACCACGTGCTGCTCCAGAGTGGTACGGTAATCCCGTCTTATCAATCATGTTGTTAGACAACAATGAACCTGCAAATTATGAAGAAGCAATGGTGGGCCCAGATACCAAAAAATGGCTAGAGGCCATGAAGTCCGAGATAGGATCCATGTATGAGAACAAAGTGTGGACTTTGGAAGTACTGCCTGAGGGCCGCAAGGCTATTCAGAACAAATGGATCTTTAAGAGGAAGACGGACGCTGACGGCAATGTGACCGTTTATAAAGCTCGACTTGTGGCAAAGGGTTTTTCACAAGTTCAAGGAGTTGACTACGATGAGACATTCTCACCCGTAGCGATGCTTAAGTCTGTCAGAATCATGTTAGCAATAGCTGCATTTTTCGATTATGAAATCTGGCAGATGGATGTCAAAACGGCGTTCCTTAACGGTTTCCTTAAGGAAGAGTTGTATATGATGCAACCCGAAGGTTTTGTCGATCCTAAGAATGCTAACAAGGTGTGCAAGCTCCAGCGATCCATTTATGGACTGGTGCAAGCATCTCGGAGTTGGAACAAACGCTTTGATGAGGTGATCAAAGCATTTGGGTTTATACAAGTGGTTGGAGAATCTTGTATTTACAAGAAAGTGAGTGGGAGCTCTATGGCGTTTCTAATATTATATCTGGATGACATATTGCTGATTGGAAACAACTAGAGTTTTTGGAGAGCATAAAGGCTTACTTGAATAAAAGTTTCTCTATGAAGGACCTAGGAGAAGCTGCTTACATTCTAGGCATTAAGATATACAGGGATAGATCAAAACGCCTGATAGGACTTTCACAAAGCACATACCTTGATTCTGTTTTGAAGAGGTTCAAAATGGAACAGTCCAAGAAAGGGTTCTTGCCAGTTTTACAAGGTACGAGATTGAGTAAGACTCAGTGCCCAGCAACTGATGAGGATAGAGAGCATATGCGATCCGTCCCCTATGCTTCAGCCATAGGTTCTATCATGTATGCAATGCTGTGCACTAGACCGGACGTTAGCCTGGCCATAAGTATGGCAGGTAGGTTCCAGAGTAATCCAGGAGTGGATCACTGGACGGCGGTCAAGAATATCCTGAAGTACCTGAAAAGGACTAAGGAGATGTTTCTCGTGTATGGAGGTGACGAAGAGCTCGTCGTAAAAGGTTACGTCGATGCAAGCTTTGACACAGATCCGGACGACTCTAAGTCACAAACCGGATACATATTTATTCTTAATGGGGGTGCGGTAAGCTGGTGCAGTTCCAAGCAGAGCGTCGTAGCAGATTCTACATGTGAAGCGGAGTACATGGCTGCCTCGGAGGCGGCTAAGGAGGGTGTCTGGATGAAGCAATTCATGAAGGATCTTGGAGTGGTGCCAAGCGCACTGAATCCAATAACCTTGTTCTGTGACAACACGGGTGCCATTGCCCTAGCAAAGAAACCAAGGTTTCACAAGAAGTCCAGACACATCAAACGACGCTTCAACCTCATCCGCGACTACGTCGAAGGGGAGGACGTAAATATATGCAAAGTGCACACAGATCTGAATGTAGCAGACCCGCTGACTAAACCTCTTCCACGGGCAAAGCATGATCAACACGAGAACTGTATGGGTGTTAGATTTATTACAATGTAATTCACATGATGATGTGAGGGCTAGATTATTGACTCTAGTGCAAGTGGGAGACTGTTGGAATTATGCCCTAGAGGCAATAATAAATATAGTTATTATTATAATTCCTGTATCAAGATAATCGTTTATTATCCATGCTATAATTGTATTGAATGAAGACTTATATACATGTGTGGATACATAGACAAAACACTGTCCCTAGCAAGCCTCTAGTTGGCTAGCCAGTTGATCAAAGATAGTCAGTGTCTTCTGATTATGAACAAGGTGTTGTTGCTTGATAACTCGATCACGTCATTAGGAGAATCACGTGATGGACTAGACCCAAACTAATAGACGTAGCATGTTGATCGTGTCATTTTACTGCTACTGTTTTCTACATGTCAAGTATTTGTTCCTATGACCATGAGATCATATAACTCACTAACACCGGAGGAATACTTTGTATGTATCAAACGTCGCAACATAACTGGGTGACTATAAAGATGCTCTACAGGTATCTCCGAAGGTGTTCGTTGAGTTAGTATGGATCGAGACTGGGATTTGTCACTCCGTGTGACGGAGAGGTATCTCGGGGCCCACTTGGTAATACAACATCACACACAAGCCTTGCAAGCAATGTGACTTAGTGTAAGTTGCGGGATCTTGTATTACGGAACGAGTAAAGAGACTTGCCGGTAAATGAGATTGAAATAGGTATACGGATACTGACGATCGATTCTCGGGCAAGTAACATACCGAAGGACAAAGGGAATGACATACGGGATTATATGAATCCTTGGCACTGATGTTCAAACGATAAGATCTTCGTAGAATATGTAGGATCCAATATGGGCATCCAGGTCCCGCTATTGGATATTGACCGAGGAGTCTCTCGGGTCATGTCTACATAGTTCTCGAACCCGCAGGGTCTGCACACTTAAGGTTCGACGTTGTTTTATGCGTATTTGAGTTATATGGTTGGTTACCGAATGTTGTTCGGAGTCCCGGATGAGATCACGGACATCACGAGGGTTTCTGGAATGGTCCAGAAACGAAGATTGATATATAGGATGACCTCATTTGATTACCGGAAGGTTTTCGGAGTTACCGGAAATGTACCGGGAATGACGAATGGGTTCCGGGAGTTCACCGGGGGGGGGGGGGGGCAACCCACCCCGGGGAAGCCCATATGAATTGGGGGTGGCGCACCAGCCCTTAGTGGGATGGTGGGACAGCCCAAAAGAGCCCTATGCGCCATAGGAAGAAAAAATCAAAGGGAAAAAAAAGAGGAGGTGGGAAAAGGGGAAGGACTCCTCCTTCCAAACCTAGTTGGACTCAGTTTGGAAGGGGAGATCTCCCCCCTTGGCTCGGCCGAAGTCCTTAGGGGTCCTTGGACCCCAAGGCAAGGCTCCCCCTCTTCCCCCTATATATGCGGAGGTTTTAGGGCTGATTCGAGACAACTTTGCCACGACAGCCCGACCACATATCTCCACGGTTTTACCTCTAGATCGCGTTTCTGCGGAGCTCGGGCGGAGCCCTGCTGAGATAAGATCACCACCAACCTCCGGAGCGCCGTCACGCTGCCGGAGAACTCTTCTACCTCTTCGTCTCTCTTGCTGGATCAGGAAGGCCGAGATCATCGTCGAGCTGTACGTGTGCTGAACGCGGAGGTGCCGTCCGTTCGGCACTAGATCGTGGGACTGATCGCGGGACGGTTCGCGGGGCGGATCGAGGGACGTGAGGATGTTCCACTACATCAACCGCGTTCACTAACGCTTCTGCTGTACGGTCTACAAGGGTACGTAGATCACACATCCCCTCTCGTAGATGGACATCACCATGATAGGTCTTCGTGCGCGTAGGAAATTTTTTGTTTCCCTTGCGACGTTCCCCAACAGAAGTATCCTACTGATTTCCTCGTCCTTGGTACTGCACAAGATAGCTTTTGTCCCATCATATTCGGTAGACCCTTTCTCAACACTGTCAATGCTCACATTGATTGCATTAAGCACTCTGTCACAGTAAGTTTATAGGGTGTGTCTCATGAATTTAACTTCTCCAAGTTTGGAAGACAACCCCATGAAAGAGAGTTGTCTGGTAGAGATGAAATCATTGCTCTTGCCTCTATTGCCGTACCTCCTATGGATCCTTTAGAGCAATATCTGTTTGAGAATGAAAATGATATGCATATGGAAGAGAGAGTTGAGATAGATAAAATTGTCTTAGAATAATATCCTATTCTAAAGAATAATCTGCCTGTTGAACTGCTTGGGGATCCTCCCCCACCAAAGGGTGATCCTGTGTTCGAGCTTAAACAGTTGCCTGATACTCTTAAGTATGCCTATCTTGATGAGAAGGAGATATATCCTGTCATTATTAATGCTCTCCTCTCAGAGCGCGAAGAGAAGAAGTTACTAAAAACTCTGAGGAAGCACCGCGCTGCTATTGGATATACTCTTGATGATCTTAAGGGTATTAGTCCTACTCTATGTGAGCACAAGATTAAAACCGATCCTGACTTTAAACCAGTTGCTGATCATCAAAGGAGATTAAATGCTAAGATGAAAGAGGTCGTTAGAAAAGAAATATTAAAGCTTCTGGAAGCAGGAATCATTTATCTTGTTGCTCATAGTGATTGGTTAAGTCCAGTACATTGCGTACCTAAGAAGGGAGGTATCACCGTCGTTCCTAATGATAAGGATGAACTAATCCCACAAAGGATTATTACCGGCTATAGAATGGTGATAGACTTCCGAAAACTGAACAAGGCAACTAGGAAAGATCATTATCCTTTGCCGTTCATCGACCAAATGCTAGAAAGGCTATCAAAGCACACTCACTTCTGCTTTCTAGACGGTTATTCAGGTTTCTCGCAAATACCTATTGCACAATCTGATCAAGAGAAAACCACTTTCACCTGCCCTTTCAGTACCTTTGCCTATAGACGTATGCCTTTTGGCTTATGTAATGCACCTGCCACCTTCCAAAGATGTATGATGGCTATATTCTCTGACTTTTGTGAAAAGATTGTCGAGGTTTTCATGGATGACTTCTCCGTTTATGGGTCTTCCTTTGATGATTGCCTCAGCAACCTTGATCGAGTCTTACAGAGATACGAAGAAACCAACCTCGTCTTGAATTGGGAGAAGTGCCACTTTATGGTTAATGAAGGTATCGTCTTAGGACACAAAATCTCTGAGAGAGGCATTGAAGTTGATAAGGCTAAGGTTGATGCAATTGAGAAAATGCCTTGCCCCACAGATATCAGAGGTATACAAAGTTTCCTAGGTCATGTTGGTTCCTATAGAAGGTTCATTAAAGACTTCTCTAAGATTTCTAGGCCTCTTGCCAACCTCTTGCACAAGGATGTTCCTTTTGTTTTTGATGAGGATTGTGAGGAAGCTTTCGAAATACTTAAGAAGGTTTTGATAACCGCACCTATTGTTCAACCACCTGACTGGAACTTGCCCTTTGAAATCATGTGAGACGTTAGTGATTATGCTGTTGGTGCTGTTCTAGGACAAAGAGTTGACAAGAAGTTGAATGTTATTCACTACGCTAGTAAAACTCTAGACAGTGCCCAAAGAAACTATGCCACTACGGAGAAGGAATTTTTAGCAGTTGTGTTTGCATGTGAAAAGTTCAGATCTTACATAGTTGACTCCAAAGTCACTATTCACTCTGATCATGCTGCTATTAAGTACCTTATGCAGAATAAGGACGCTAAGCCTAAGATGATCAGATGGGTTCTCCTGCTACAGGAATTTGATTTGCACATCGTTGACCGAAAGGGTGCTGATAACCCTGTAGCAGATAACTTGTCTAGGCTAGAGAATGTCCTTGATGACCCACTATCAATTGATGACAACTTTCCTGATGAGCAATTAAATGTCATCCACACTTCATTTAGTGCACCGTGGTATGCCGATTATGCAAACTATATCGTAGCCAAATACATACCACCCAGTTTCTCCTATCAACAAAAGAGGAAATTCTTTGTTATTAGACGTTGTAGATGGTGTTATTAGATGTTGTGTGCCTGAACATGAACAGGGACAGATCCTGCAGAAGTGTCATTCCGAAGCCTAGGAGGACACCATGCTGGAGATAGAACTGTCCATAAGGTATTGCAATCAGGTTTCTATTGGCCCACTCTCTTCAAGGATGCTCGCAAGTTTGTCTTGTATTGTGACGAATGCCAAAGGATAGGGAACATCAGTAAGCGTCAAGAGATGCCTATGAACTATTCACTTGTCATTGAACCATTTGATGTCTGGGGCTTTGATTATATGGAACCCTTCCCGAGTTCCAATGGGTACACTCACATCTTAGTTGCTGTGGATTACGTTACTAAGTGGGTAGAAGCTATCCCCACTAAAAATGCTGATCACCACACCTCTATTAAGATGCTTAAAGGAGTCATATTCCCAAGATTTGGAGTCCCTAGATACTTGATGACTAATGGCGGTTCACACTTCATTCATGGTGTTTTCCGCAAGATGCTAGCTAAGTATGATGTCAACCATAGAGTTGCATCTCCTTATCATCCTCAGTCTAGTGGTCAAGTCGAGTTGAGTAATAGGGAGATCAAGTTGATCCTACAAAAGACCGTCAATAGATCTCGAAAGAACTGGTCTAGCAAACTTGACGATGCACTGTGGGCTTATAGGACTGCTTATAAGAATCCCATGGGCATGTCACCGTCTAAAATGGTTTATGGTAAGGCTTGTTATTTACCTCTTGAGCTGGAACACAAAGCTTATTGGGCAATCAAAGAGCTCAACTTTGATTTCAAACTTGCCGGTGAGAAGCGGTTGTTTTATATGAGCTCGTTGGATGAATAAAGAGCCCAGGCATACGAGAATGCCAGGTTTTTCAAGGAAAAGGTTAAGAGATGGCACGACAAACAGATACAGAAATGAGAGTTCAATGTAGGTGATTATGTCTTGCTATACAATTCTCGTTTGAGATTCTTTGCAGGCAAGCTTCTCTCTAAATGGGAAGGTCCCTATGTTGTCGAGGAAGTATATCGTTCCGGTGCCATCAAAATCAATAACACGGAAGGAAATTTTCCTACAGTGGTAAATGGCAAAGAATCAAGCATTACATCTCTGGTACTCAAATAAATGTTGAGACCAATATCATCAATGTCATAACTCCAGAGGAGTACATAAGGGATGTTTATCAGCCTGTTTGAGACCTTGAAAACGAAAATGTTTCTGTTTCGGCAAGATATTGGACTCCGATGCTTTTTCCAATAGGAAATTTCCTCAGTTTTGGAATTTTTGGAAAATTAGAAAAATAAAAAAGCAGTCCGGAGAGCAAACGAGGAAGCCACAAGGGCCCACACCGCCACCACCCCCTGGTGGCGGTGGGCAAGCTTGTGGGCACCTCGCGTGCCTCTCGGACTCCGTTTTCTTGCGGAGGACTCCTTTTGGCCCAGAAAAAAAATCAATATATAGTCGCCCAAAGGTTTTGATCTCCGTATCGCGTAGTTTTCCTCTGTTTTTGTTTCGAGTTTGTTTCTGACGCAGATCTAGGTCAAGATGTCTTCTCAAGATTCAGAGGGAGAGAGCTATGTGTCTGACTACCTTGCTAACCCCAAGATCTATGGGGACTTGGAACCCTATGGCTGGACCACTGATGAGGAAGAGGTCTATGAGCCCAAAGGGAAGGAGCAAACAAGTTCCGATGAAGAGGAGGCTCCTCTACCTCAACCTGCAAACACCCATGTGGAGTTCAAGAAGTCAAGCCTCCCTGACCATAGGAAGAAGCCTAAGACCTTGTTTATCCCTTCTCGTTTCTTGCAGGAGAGTAAGCAGGAGCTTTGCCATAGAGTTTTGAAACTTGAGGAGGACAATGACGATCTAAGGGAGCAGAACTTTTTGCTCAAGTGGAAATTAGACAAGCTCAAGACTGCTCCAACACCACCACCATCACCACCAAAGGAAGACAACTAAGCATTGGTATGGGCAATCCCCTTGGCTTGTGCCAAGCTTGGGGGAGTTGCCCTGGTATCGTATCACCTTTATATCTTTTGCTTTTACCTTTGTTTTAGTTCTTTCCTTTTCAGTTTTTATTTCTTCTTTTAGAGGAATAAGTCTTTAGTTTTTAGTTTGAGTCTTTTGCTTTTGTCTCTCCCCCGATGTATTTGAGCTTACGAGCTATATAATAAAGAGTGTCTTAGTCAAGGGCTTTGCTTTGTGCCTATGAAAAGAACGATAGCATGAAAGATCATGAGACGATCTTATGGAAAGTGATAACTTCACTTGGGACACGTAGGATGATTGAAACTTGTTGAGAATATAGACATTAGTCATTGTTGCAATTAATAATAAGTAATAAGGAAAGAGAGGTTCACATATAAATATATCATCTTGGACATTTTTTACAATTGTGAGCACTCACCAAACTATTACATGCCTAGGAGTAGATGTTGGACAAGGAAGACAACATAATGAATTGTGTTTGCTTAGTTCCAAACAATGTTATATGATTAGAGATCCCTTAGCATGTGACGATTGCTTCCACCTCATATTAGCCAAAACTCCCGCACCAAGTAGAGATACTACTTGTGCATCCATAAACCTCCAACCAGTTTTGCCATGAGAGTCCACCATACCTACCTATGGATTGAATAAGATTCTTCAAGTAAGTTGTCATCGGTGCAAGCAATAAAAAATGCTCTCTAATATGTATGCTCTATTAGCGTGTGGAAAATAAGCTTTGTACGAACCTGTGGTGAGGAAGACATAAAAGCGACAGACTGCATAATAAAGTTCTTTATCACAGGAGGCAATATAAAGTGACGTTCCTCCGCACTAATAGGACACGCATTCAAACCTCAAAAGCGCATGACAACCTCTGTTTCCCTCTACGAAGGGCCTATCTTGTACCTTTACTTTTTACCCTTGTAAGAGTCATGGTGATCATCACCAATTCCCTTTTTGCCTTTGTCTTGGCTACCGTCACATGTTTAGGAAAGATCTATATTCATATATCAACTTGGAGTTGAGTACTCATGCTTTATTGTTGTTGACTTTACCCTTGAGGTAAACTGTTGGGAGGCAAAACTATAAGCCCCTATCTTCCTTTGTGTCCAGCTGAAACTTTGACACCATGAGTACCACGTGAGTTATAACAATTGTGGAAAACAAAAGAGATGATTGAGTATGTGGGTTTGCCTTACAAGCTCTTATTTGACTCTTTCTGATGTTGTGGTAAATTGCAATTGCTTCAATGACTATGGACTATTGTTGGTTACTTCTCGGTAAGGTTTTTGCTTCATGCTTTGCTCTGTGAAGGAATAGTTACTTTCCCATTAGAATCTTTATGATATATTTCTATTCTATGTGTGATCATGATGCCCTCATGTCCGTATTATGTTTTATCGACACCTTCGTCCCCAAACATGTGGACATGTTTATGGAACTTGGTTTTCGCTTGAGGACAAGCGAGGTCTAAGCTTGGGGGAGTTGATACGTCCATTTTGCATCATGCTTTCATGTTGATATTAATTGCTTTTTGGGCTGTTATATTACTTGTGGTACCATATTTATGCCTTTTCTCTCTTATTTTGCAAGGATTATTTGAAGAGGGAGAATTCAGGCAGCTCGAATTCTGGACTGGAAAAGGAGAAAATCCTAGTCCACTATTCTACACATCTCCAAATGCCCTGAAAATTTACGTGGATTTTTTCTGGAATATATTAAAAGTACTCGGCGAAAGAACTACCGGAGGGGGGCCACCAGGGCCCCACAAGCCCCCACTCCGCCACCACCCCCCTGGTGGCGGTGGGCAAGGTTGTGGGTTGCCTGAAGGCCCACTAGCCCCCTTCATTTGCTATATGATGCGTCCTGACCTGGAAAAATCATACTGGAGCTTTTTCGTGGTTTTGCCGCCGCCACGAGGCGGAACTTGAGCAGATCCAATCTAGAGCTCCGGCAGGACGATCCTGCCGGGGGAAACTTCCCTCCCGGAGGGGGAAATCATCGCCATCGTCATCACCAACACTCCTCTCGTCGGAGGGGAGGCATCTTCATCAACATCTTCATCAGCACCATCTCCTCTCCAATCCCTAGTTCATCTCTTGTAACCAATCTTCGTCTCGCAACTCCAATTGGTACTTGTAAGGTTGCTAGTAGTGTTGATTACTCTTTGTAGTTGATGCTAGTTGAATTATTTGGTGGAAGAGTTTATGTTCAGATCCTTGATGCTATTCATTACACCTATGGTCATGATTATGATTATGTCTTGTGAGTAGTTACTTTTGTTCCTGAGGACATGGGATAAGTCATGCTGATAATAGTCATGTGAATTTGATATTCGTTCGGTATTTTGATATGATGTATGTTGTTTTTCCTCTAGTGGTGTTATGTGAACGTCGACTACATAACACTTCACCATATTTGGGCCTAGAGGAATGCATTGGGAAGTAGTAAGTAGATGATGGGTTGCTAGAGTGACACAAGCTTAAACCCCAGTTTATGCGCTGCTTCGTGAGGGGCTGAGTTGGATCCACTAGTTTAATGCTATGGTTAGACTTTGTCTTAATTCTTCTTTTGTAGTTGCAGATGCTTGCGAGAGAGGTTAATCATAAGTGGGATGCTTGTCCAAGTAAGGGCAGTACCCAAGCGCCAGTCCACCCACAAATCAAACTATCAAAGTAACGAACGCGAATCATATGAACATGATGAAACTAGCATGACAGAAATTCCCGTGTGTCCTCGGGAGCGTTTTTCCTCCTATAAGACTTTGTTCAGTCTTGTCCCTTGCTACAAAAGGGAATGGGACACTTGCTGCACTATTGCTACTACTTGTTACTTGTTACTCTTTGCTTGCTACGTTTCACCTCGCTACACAATCACTTGTTACCGCTAGTTTCAGTGCTTGCAGTTATTACCTTGCTGAAATCCATCTATCAGAGCCTTCTGCTCCTCGTTGGGTTCGACACTCTTACTTATCGGAAGGACTACGATTGATCCCCTATACTTGTGGGTCATCACCCCACAACCCATTGCATCCTACATGTCCTCTACACACGATGCCATGACAAATTGTGTTGCCCCTGCCTTCGTCCAGGTCCTAGCTCTGCATCTTGGAGACGTCGTGATGGGCAGTGTCACCAACATCTCTATCACACCATACCTCTCCATATGATTATTTGTTTTTGCACAAATTGTACAACTTCTGCCCTTTTGGGGAGATATCAAATTGCCAAGTGAAGTCTTTTTACATCTTCGGCTTAGGCCCCATATAAAATTCTACATTTTAGGAAAACAAGGATTAAATCAAATAATACAGCCACTTGGAAAAGGCAACGAAAAGATATCTCGTCCACTAAGATAAGATAAATGAACTAAATCAATTTACTTAAGGTACACCTTGCTATTAACAAGACAACTCTTGTTTCCAAACTGACAAGACCACTCTTGTTTCTATTAGGATAGCAAATAAAGGTGACATAGTTTGAGCCTAAGCTTAGCCTTTTGTGGGGAGAGATGAAAAAACCCACCAGTCACCATCATCTTGGACTACCCTAGCAAGCTAGCTCTCGCATGCATAAATCCTTAATCCGAAAATAGCGTTTTCAGTCTGGAGAAATACCTTTTGGCTCTCGGGGAGCACGAACTTGCGCATCATCTTGCCCATGCGACGCTCCATCCGCACGTACTTGGCGTCCTCCTTCTCCTCCCTCCGGCGTCCGCTGATGACCAGCACCCGCTCGTCCTCCACCTGCACATTGATGTCGCCGGACCCGAGGCCAGGCATGTCCACCACGAACGCGTACGCTCCCGGCAGCTCCTTCACGTCGGCTGGGGTGGCCGGACATAGGCACGCGCGTCGCGGACTTAGCTTTCTCTAGGAACGTATTAAAATTCAGGGTGACTATCGCGTGAGCCATTGATCTACAACACAAATATTTTCAAAGTGGACTTAAACTATGTTCAAGATAATTAGAGTTTAACTAATCTAATTACTTGCTAAACTCCCACTCAAAAAGTACATCTCTCTAGTCATTTGAGTGGTTCATGATCCAATTCCACTATCTCAAGTCCGATCATCACGTGAGTTGAGGATAGTTTCACTGATAAGCATCCCTATGCTAATCGTATCAACTATATGATTCATGATCGACCTTTCGGTCTCATGTGTTCCGAGGCCATGTCTGCACATGCTAGGCTCGTCAAGCTTAACCCGAGTGTTCCGCGTGTGCAACTGTTTTTGCACCCGTTGTATGTGAACGTTGAGTCTATCACACCCGATCATCACGTGGTGTCTCGAAACGACGAACTGTAGCAACGGTGCACAGTCGGGGAGAACACAATTTCGTCTTGAAATTTTAGTGAGAGATCACCTGATAATGCTACCGTCATTCTAAGCAAAATAAGGTGCATAAAAGGATTAACATCACATGCAATTCATAAGTGACATGATATGGCCATCATCAAGTGCTCCTTGATCTTCATCACCAAAGCACCGGTATGATCTTTCTTGTCACCGGCGCCACACCATGATCCCCATCATCATGATCTCCATCATCGTGCCGCCATAGAGGTCGTCGTGTATGCTATGCTATTACTACTAAAGCTACGTCCTAGCACTAGTAAACACATCTGCAAACACAAACGTTAGTTTAAAGACAACCCTATGGCTCCTGTCGGTTGCCGTAGCATCGACGTGCAAGTCGATATTAACTACTACAACATGATCATCTCATACATCCAATATATCACATCACATCGTCGGCCATATCACATCACAAGCATACCCTGCAAAAACAAGTTAGACGTCCTCTAATTGTTGTTGCATGTTTTACGTGGTGGCTATGGGTATCTAGTAGGATCGCATCTTACTTACACAAACACCACAACGGGGACGTATGCATTTCTATTTAACCTCTCTCCAAGGACCTCCTCGGTCAAATCCGATTCAACTAAAGTTGGAGAGACAGACACTCGCCAGTCATCTTTGAGCAACGGGGTTTCTCGTAGCGATGAAACCAGTCTCTCGTAAGCGTATGAGTAATGTCGGTCCGAGCCGCTTCGATCCAACAATACCGTGGAATCAAGAAAAGACTAAGGAGGGCAGCAAATCGCACATCACCACCCACAAAAACTTTTTTGTTCTAGTCGATATGACATCTACGCATGAACCTAGCTCATGATGCCACTGTTGGGGAACGTCGCATGGGAAACAAAAAATTTCCTACGTGCACGAAGACCTATCATGGTGATGTCCATCTACCAGAGGGGATTTCCGATCTACGTACCCTTGTAGATCGCACAGCAGGAGGCGTTAAGAAACGCGGTTGATGTAGTGGAACATCCTCACGTCCCGCGATCCGTCCCACGATCCGCTCCGATCTAGTGCCGAACGGACGGCACCTCCGCGTTCAGCACACGTACAGCTCGACGATGTCTCGGCCTTCTTGATCCAGCAAGAGAGACGGAGAGGTAGATGAGTTATCCGACAGCGTGGCGGTGCTCCGGAGGTTGGTGGTGATCTATCTCAGCAGGGCTCCGCCCTAGCTCCGCAGAAATACGATCTAGAGGAAAAACCGTGGAGGTATGTGGTCGGGCTGCCGTGGCAAAGTTGTCTCAAATCAGCCCTAATACCTCAATATATATAGGAGGGAGGGGGAGGGTGTGACAGCCCAAAGCCGACGTTCCAGAAGATTCCTCCTTTATTCCGTTTTCATCGTGTGTCTATTTTCTTTTGTCGCATAATCATCACATCATGCGCATCATCAGCCTTGCATCAGCATCTCCGTTGCCGCCAGTTTTCAAAAGTTGCATCTGTTATTAGTTGCCGGTTCTCGTTGTTATCCGTTCTGAGGCCGACCGCACACGCACGCGCCCGCGGCATCTTCAAAACCCTGTTTTAAAAGTATGCGTAAAACTTTCTCTGATCGGGGTGAAACTTGGCATGCGGTCATAATTAGTTATAGCTAGGCCGCCTGTTGAATTTCGTCGCGATTGGAGTTCGTCGGGTACCCGAACGGTTGACCGTAGCAGCACCGTATTCGGTCTATCGTCGGACGGTTGTCGGTGTTTTAAAAATCGTTGCAGCGCCGCCCGTTCTCCCTCTCGTCTCCGGATATCCACTCTACATAGCCTCGTAACCGTTCCCGCGTTCGGAATTATCCGAATCCGACCGCACCGTTGGATCCGGAACGCAATTCCGGATAACCTAGCCCCCCATTTGTCTATAAATAGACCCCTCCTATTATTTTGGACAGCAACCCTAGCCCTGCCTCGATTTCCGTGCGCCCCACCTATCCTCCCGCAGCCTCTCTACCCAGCCCCGCGGGCCCGCCGAGCCCATCGCAGGCCCGCCCGGGGCCCGAACCACCGCCGCCCAGTTCTGCCTCGAGCTCGCCGCCGCAGCACTCCTGCCCCGAGCCCCCCCGCGCCTCGCGCCAGCAGCCGCCGGCCAGCCCCGCAGCTCCCCGCCGTTCCAGGAGCCGCTGGAGCACGTCGGGGTCTGCAGCCCCTCGCCCCCCTGCCAGCCTCCGTGGCTCGCCGCCCCACTGCCTGCAAGCCATCGGCCACCGCGCGAGCCAGGAACCACGGCCAGATCCCCCGCCGCCGATCTGCTCGCCCGAGCGCCGCCTCGGTCCGCCATCACCGGGAATGGATTCCCCACGGCTAGATCCGGCGATCCCGCCGTTTTCCCCACGCTGCCTGTGCCCTCCCTCGCCGGAACGATGGCCGCCACCGCGGCCAACTCCCGCCGCTGGTCCGTGTGTTCGTGCGGGAGGTGCACGACGAGCAGCCGCCCGACCGAGCGGAGCGCTCCTCCCGCCTGGGCCTCGCAGCGAGACCCAGTGGCTCCCTCGACCTGCCCCGCAGCAAGGACTGCCTCGAGCCGGCTTGCTCCACCAGCCTCTCGAACCGGCCCAGCGGCCTCCCCCAAGGTAATTCCCCGCCCAACGCTTTTCTGCTATAAAGCGCCCATGTTCGGCCCGATAGGTATTTAGTTTTTTTTTTCTTTTATCAGAATTTAATTAAATTCCAGATAATAGGGATATATTTAAAACGTCTATATCTTTTTAACTGTTAGTCGGATCGCGATAAGTTGTATATGGTTTTCGGGTAGTTTTGCGCGTAGAATATGATTTCATAACTTGTATATTTGTTTGACGTCGTTTAGCATGCCATATGCCTAAGTTTACGTGTTGTTCCCAATAGGATAGTGCCCGTATTTATTTTTCATGCAAGTCCGGATAGCTCGAATGCCGTAGTAGAAATGTCCATGATTTAGGAACCCTCTTGCCATGTATTTTAGAGTAGGCGTTGGTATTTTTGCGTGTATGGATTGCCGCTAATTTATTTTCCTGTGTTTAGGGTTTTATCTGGCATTTACGTGTGGTAATATTTTTGTGTTGCAATCCCACATGTTTTATATGTTTTTGGGGGTAGAAAAATCCTATTTCTGTGCAATTAGTTTTAGCTTTTGAGCAATTTAGTTCGCGGTATATTTTGCCATGCTGGCCTCTTGTCTATTTCGTAGGTTTTATTCCGTGCGTGCTATGATCAAGTTGTCGACTAGGGAGTTGTTCTTTGATGTTTAATCTAGCCCCTGGTATTTTTAGTTGCAATAGAAATGCATGTTTAGGTGTGGTTTGCTTTCTCTCAAGTTGCTAGAAATAGTGCTGATTTGGAGGAGCTGAAATATTACTAAGTCTGAGATCTGTTATATTTTGTTGTTATCTTGTCTTGCTTGTATCTTGTGATCTGTAGCTATTTTGAGGTTGGTGCAATGGAGTTAGTTGTAGACCTTGTGATTCTATAGCATGCTTTGAATTTTCATGCCATTTGGAGTCCTGTAGCTTGTGGTTTTGCTGCTGTCAATATGGCTTCATATCGAAAACTGCACTTTCATGAAGTGTTATTTTCACTAAGTGTGAAATAGTGTGTGAGTAGCCATTTTGTGACTCCTTTCCCTAGTGATCCTTGATGCCATGCTAGTTGTTGTTAGTTGTTTGTTGTAGTGCTTCTTTCCCTCTATCGTGTCATGCCTTGGTTGAGTAGATTGGAGTTGTGGGATGTAGAAAATGCTATGTGGCTCATTTTGGTAGATTGTAGTGATTTCTTGTTTTGCTCGTAGCTTTTGATCCGTAGCTCCGTTTATATCGTGTCCTATATGAAACTTGCTTAGAATCTTGTGTAGTTTCATTTTATCTTGCTGGTTGTATGTTTTGAAGTGCTCGTGACCGTCGTTGCACACATATTGCATTCATGCCATCATATCTTGTGGTGCTTGTATCTTTTGAACCGTAGCTCCGTTGAAGAAGTTCTCTATGTGTAAATTGCTTGTAACGACGCGTAGAATCATGTGAACCTATTTGTTTTGCTGTTTAACAACTAATTAAATGTGTTAGTTCAGATCTGGACAGAATTGTAAATTAACATGTGAGGTCGTCTCGGAGATGCTATATGTCATTTCCGACCTCATTTAAAATGCCTAGAAAGATAGTTTAATTACGCTTCACCTCTTGCCATGTTTAACCACATTTAATATTGCTGTGTATCTAATCGGGATAGAACTAAATAAATAAATGTGGAGTTTCGTCAATATGCACGAGTTGCATATTGAACTTCACTTAAGGTGTAGTGTTTGTTTGTGTGAATTGTCATGCCGTGACTTGCATGTTTTCAGCTGCTCATGCATCATATGTGTTGTGCATCGTGTGGTGTATATCTTGTGTTGATTCTTGTTTCCAGTTTCCTCCGTCTCGATAGAGTTTCGCAAGCGTGTCGAAAAGTGAGGACCCGTTCGACTACATCGGTTCGTCTGCTTCACGGAGTCATTCTTCTTCCAAGCGGGATCTCAGGCAAGATTACCATTTCCCTACATACCATTACTATCATTGCCATGCTAGTTGTTTCGATGCTATCGATTATGTCTCGTTGCCTACCACATGTTAAATATCAGCCTCTCAACAATGCCATGAAACCTTCAACCTGTTCAACCTAGCAAACCACTGATTGGCTATGTTACTGCTTGCTTAACCCTGTGTTAGCGTAGCTAGTTGCAGGTGCAGTTGCTTCCATGTGAAACATGGGTTCCTTGTCATATCACCCTATTAAATGCTATTCAATTAAATGCACCTATATACTCGGTAAAAGGTGGAAGGCTCGGCCTTTCTAGCCTGGTATTTTATTCCACCTTTGCCCCCTTAGTTTCGGCTACCTGTGTTATGTTCCATAATTGAGCACTCCTAACACGATCGGGGTTGTTATGGGGACCCCCTTGATAATTCGTTTTAGATTAAAGCTGGTCTGGCAAGGCCCAACATTGGTACTATTTGCCCAACATAATAATTCTGTGAAACTAAAATGCATAGGGAGTTAGCGCTACCCGAGGAGTAATTCTACATAATACAGGGGGCCAGTGCTGATGGTGCTGGTCCAAAAATAGAGCCGTTTGCGGGGCCGACCCATGGCAACTTGGGAGATTTCTATCAGGCCACCGTACGCTGTGCTTATCCGTCGTGTCTTGAGAACGAGATACGCGGCTCCTATCGGGATCGTCGACACGTCGGGCGGCCTTGCTGGATTAGTTTTACCTTTGACGAGATATCTTGTGCATCGGGATTCTGGTGATGCTTTGGGTAATCTCAGAGTTGTGGTTTTCCACTAAGGAGTCCAACGAGATCGCGAGTTTCGTGATTGAGGATTTCTATGCGGTTGTGGTAATTTGTGATGGACTAGTTGGAGCACCCCTGCAGGGTTAAATCTTTCGGAAAGCCGTGCCCGCGGTTATGTGGCAACGTGGAAACTTTGTTTAGCACTGGTTCTAGATAACTTGAATCGTGTGCGTAACTGTGACTGTCTCTTTCGCGAGTTCCTTCTCCGATCGAGGACACGGTGGGGTTATGTCTGACGTAGGTAGGTGTTCAGGATCATTCATTTGGTGATCAGTAGTTCACGTTCGCTATGCGTAGATCTTCCCCCTCTTATTTCTTGTACTCGTAAGTTAGCCACCAAATATATGCTTAGTCGCTGCTGCAACCTCACCACTTAACCATACCTCACCTAATAAGCTTTGCTAGTCTTGATACCTTTGGAAATGAGATTGCTGAGTCCCAGTTGCTCACAGATTACTACAACACCAGTTGCAGGTATATGTAAAGGTTACTTGACGCGAGCGCGTTGATTGTACATTTGGAGTTGCTTCTTCTTCTTCTTCGATCTAGGATGGGTTCCAGGCCGGCAGCCTGAGATAGCAAGGATGGACATCGTTCTTCTTTTCTCGTTTGTTTTCGTACGTAGACGGACCCTGCTCTTATTCATGATGTTCATGTATTGTACTGCTGTGAGTCTGATGTAGCTTGTGGCGAGTGTAAGCCAATTATATATATATATATATATATATCTTCTTTTCAGTACATGTACTTGTAACGATATCCATTCTTGCGACACAACGAGATGCGCTTCTATCCCTGACGAGGCCTTCGTGCCAAATTGAGGATAGGGTCGCATCTTGGGCGTGACAAGTTGGTATCAGAGCAGTACCGACCTAGGAGCCCCCTTGATTGTGTTGGGGAACGTAGCATAAATTCAAAAAATTTCCTACGCATATTCAGATCTTCCTATGGAGAGACGAGCAACGAGAGAGGGGTGAGTGCATCTTCATACCTTTGAAGCTCGCTAAGCGGAAGCGTTACTAGAACACGGTTGATGGAGTCATACTCGCGGCGATTCAGATCGCGGTGTGATTCCGATCTAGTGCCGAACTACGGCACCTCCGCGTTCAACACACGTGTAGCCCGGTGACGTCTCCCGCACCTTGATCCAGCAAGGAGGAGGGAGAGGTTGGGGAAGAACTCCAGCAGCACGACGGCGTGGTGTCGATGGAGAGACGAGGTCTCCCGGCAGGGCTTCGCCAAGCACCGGCAGAGAGGAGGATAAAGAAGGGCACGACTGCGCCGAGGGAGAGGGAAAAGTGTGTCCCCCAATGGCCAAAACCCCTCTCTATTTATAGGAGGAGGGGGGAGGATTGCGCCACCCCTAGGGTTCCCTCCCTAGGGGTCGGCGGCCACCAGATGGGAGAGGGGGGATGCGGCCAGGGCAGGGAAAGGGGGGGGGGGGCGCCGTAGGTGGGCCTTGGGCCTCCCCTGCGCCTAGGGTTTCCCCTCCCTCCCTCTCTGGTGCGCATGGGCTGGGTGTGGGGGGCGCACCAACCCACCTAGAGGCTGGTTCCCTCCCACACTTGGCCCATGTAGCCCTCCGGGGCTTGTGGCCCCTCCCGGTGGGCCTCTGGAACCCTTCCGATGGTCCCGACACTTTGCCGGTGGTTCCCGAAACATTTCTGGCATCCAAACCCATCCATCCTATATATCAATCTTTACCTCCGGACCATTCCGGAGCTCCTCGTGACATCCAGGATCTCATCCGGGGCTCCGAACATCCTCCAGTAACCTTGTATAACAATTCCCTATAACCCTAGCGTCATCGAACCTTAAGTGTGTAGACCCTACGGGTTCGGGAGGCAGGCAGACATGACCGAGACACCTCTCCGGCCAATAACCATCAGCGGGGTGTGGATACCCATGGTGGCTCCCACTTGCTCCACGATGATCTCATCGGATGAATCACGATGTCAAGGTTTCAATCAATCCCTTATACAATTCCCTTTGTCTGTCGGTATAGAACTTGCCCGAGATTGGATCGTCGGTATACTATACCTTGTTCAATCTCGTTACCGGTAAGTCTCTTTACTCGTTCCGTAGCACGTCATCGTGTGACTAACTCCTTAGTCACATTGAGCTCATGATGATGTTCTACCGAGTGGGCCCAGAGATACCTCTCCGTCACGCGGAGTGACAAATCCCGATCTCGATTCGTACCAACCCAACAGACACTTTCAGAGGTACCCATAGTGCACCTTTATAGTCACCCAGTTACGTTGTGACGTTTGATACGATATCGGGGAGTTGCACAATCTCACGGTCGAAGGAAAAGACACTTGACATTAGAAAATCTTTAGCATACGAACAATACGATCTAGTGCTACGCTTAGGATTGGGTCTTGTCCATCACATCATTCTCCCAATGATGTGATCCCGTTAACAATGACATCTAATGCCCATGACCAGGAAACCATGATCATCTATTGACTAACGAGCTAGCCAACTAGAGGCTTGCTAGGGACACATTGTGATCTATTTATACATGTATTACTGTTTCCTGTTAATACAATTATAGCATGAACAATAGACGATTATCATGAACAAGGAAATATGATAATAACCATTTTATTATTGCCTCTAGGGCATATTTCCAACAGTCTCCCACTTGCACTAGAGTCAATAATCTAGTTACATTGTGATGTATCTGTTGGAATTATGCCCTAGAGGCAATAATAAATATAGTTATTATTATAATTCCTGGATCAAGATAATCGTTTATTATCCATGCTATAATTGTATTGAATGAAGACTCATTTACATGTGTGGATACATAGACAAAACACCGTCCCTAGCAAGCTTCTAGTTGGCTAGCCAGTTGATCAAAGATAGTCAGTGTCTTCTGATTATGAACAAGGTGTTGTTGCTTGATAACTGGATCACGTCATTAGGAGAATCACGTGATGGACTAGACCAAAACTAATAGACGTAGCATGTTGATCGTGTCATTTGTTTGCTACTGTTCTCTGCGTGTCAAGTATTTATTCCTATGACCATGAGATCATATAACTCACTGACACTGGAGGAATGCTTTGTGTGTATCAAAACGTCGCAACGTAACTGGGTGACTATAAAGATGCTCTACAGGTAACTCCGAAGGTGTTTTTTGAGTTAGTATGGATCAAGACTGGGATTTGTCACTCCGTGTGAACGGAGAGGTATCTCGGGGCCCACTCGGTAATACAACATCACACACAAGCCTTGCAAGCAATGTAACTTAGTATAAGTTGCGGGATCTTGTATTATGGAACGACTAAAGAGACTTGCCGGTAAACGAGATTGAAATAGGTATACGGATACTGACGATCGGATCTCGGGCAAGTAACATACCGAAGGACAAAGGGAATGACATACGGGATTATATGAATCCTTGGCACTGAGGTTCAAACGATAAGATCTTCGTAGAATATGTAGGATCCAATATGTGCATCCAGGTCCCACTATTGGATATTGACCGAGGGGTCTCTCGGGTCATGTCTACATAGTTCTCGAACCCGCAGGGTCTGCACACTTAAGGTTCGACGTTGTTTTATGCGTATTTGAGTTATATGGTTGGTTACCGAATGTTGTTCGGAGTCTCGGATGAGATCACAGACGTCACGAGGGTTTCCGGAATAGTACGGAAACGAAGATTGATATATAGGATGACCTCATTCGATTACTAGAAGGTTTTCGGAGTTACCGGGAATGTACCGGGAATGACGAATGGGTTCCGGGAGTTCACCGGGGGGGGGGGGCAACCCACCCCGGGGAAGCCCATAGGCCGTGAGTGTGGCACACCAGCCCTTAGTGGGCTGGTGGGACAGCCCAAAAGGGCTCTATGCGCCAAGAAGAGAAAATCAAGAGAAAAGAAAAAAAGGGAGGAGGTGGGAAGGAAGGGGGACTCCCTCCCACCAAACCAAGTCCAACTCGGTTTGGGGGGGGGGGAGTCCTCCCCCCTTGGATTCAGCCGACCCCCTTGGGGCTCCTTGAGCCCCAAGGCAAGGTCCCCTCCCTCCCACTTATATATACAGAGGTTTTAGGGCTGATTTGAGACGACTTTTTCCACGGCAGCCCGACCACATACCTCCACGGTTTTTCCTCTAGATCGCGTTTCTACGGAGCTCGGTCGGAGCCCTGCTGAGACAAGGTCATCACCAACCTCCGTAGCGCCGTCACGCTGCCGGAGAACTCTTCTACCTCTCCGTCTCTCTTGCTGGATCAAGAAGGCCGAGATCATCGTCGAGCTGTACGTGTGCTGAACGCGGAGGTGCCGTCCGTTCGGTACTAGATCGTGGGACTGATCGCGGGATTGTTCGCGGGGCGGATCGAGGGACGTGAGGACGTTCCATTACATCAACCGCGTTCACTAACGCTTCTGCTATACGATCTACAAGGGTACGTAGATCACTCATCCCCTCTCGTAGATGGACATCACCATCATAGGTCTTCGTGCGCGTAGGAAATTTTTTTGTTTCCCATGCGACGTTCCCCAACAGTGGTATCTTGAGCTAGGTTCATGCGTAGATGTCTTCTCGAGTAGAACACAAAAGTTTTTGTGGGCGGTGATGTGCGTTTTGCTGCCCTCCTTAGTCTTTTCTTGATTCCGCGGTATTGTTGGATTGAAGCGGCTTGGACCGATATTACTCGTACGCTTACGAGAGACTGGTTTCATCGTTACGAGTAACTCCGTTGCTCAAAGATGACTGGCAAGTGTCGGTTTCTCCAACTTTAGTTGAATCGGATTTGACCGAGGAGGTCCTTGGATGAGGTTAAATAGCACCTCATATATCTCCATTGTGGTGTTTGCGTAAGTAAGATGCGATCCTACTAGATACCCATGGTCACCACGTAAAACATGCAACAACAAAATTAGAGGACGTCTAACTTGTTTTTGCAGGGTATGCTTGTGATGTGATATGGCCAATGATGTGATGTGATATATTGGATGTATGAGATGATCATGTTGTAATAGAAATATCGACTTGCACGTCGATGGTACGACAACCGGCAGGAGCCATAGGGTTGTCTTTATACTAACGTGTGTGCTTGCAGATGCGTTTACTATTTTGCTAGGATGTAGCTTTAGTAGTAATAGCATGAGTAGCACGACAACCCCGATGGCAACATGTTGATGGAGATCATGGTGTGGCGCCGGTGACAAGAAGATCGTGCCGGTGCTTTGGTGATGGAGATCAAGAAGCACGTGATGATGGCCATATCATGTCACTTATGAATTGCATGTGATGTTAATCCTTTTATGCACGTTATTTTGCTTAGAACGACGGTAGCATTATGAGGTGATCTCTCACTAAGATTTCAAGACAAAATTGTGTTCTCCCCGACTGTGCACTGTTGCTACAGTTCGTCGTTTCGAGACACCACGTGATGATCGGATGTGATAGACTCAACGTTCACATACAACGGGTGCAAAACAGTTGCGCACGTGGAACACTCGGGTTAAGCTTGACGAGCCTAGCATGTGCAGACATGGCCTCGGAACACATGAGACCGAAAGGTCGATCATGAATCATATAGATGATATGATTAGCATAGGGATGCTTACCACTGAAACTATACTCAACTCACGTGATGATCGGACTTGAGCTAGTGTAAGTGGATCATGAACCACTCAAATGACTAGAGAGATGTACTTTTTGAGTGGGAGTTTAGCGAATAATTTGATTAAGTTAAACTCTAATTATCTTGAACATAGTCTAAGTCCACTTTGAATAAATTTTAGTTGTAGATCATGGCTCACGCGACAGTCATCCTGAATTTTAATACGTTCCCAGAGAAAGCTAAGTTGAAAGATGATGGAAGCAACTTTGTAGACTGGGCTCGTAATATTAAGCTAATCTTACAAGCTGGGAAGAAGGATTATGTCCTTAATGCTGCGTTAGGAGATGAACCACCCGCTACGGCTGATCAGGACGTTAAGAACGCTTGGTTAGCACGTAAGGAGGACTACTCAATAGTTATTTTCTCACCTTCACTGACGATTTAAGTAGATATGGTTATGTCTACTTAATGAAGCACAAGTCTGAAACATTTGAAAAGTTCAAGCAATTTCAGAGTGAAGTGGAAAATCATCGTAACAAGAAGATCAAGTTCCTACGGTCTGATCGTGGGGGTGAATATCTGAGTTTCGAGTTTGGTGCTCACTTAAGACAATGTGGAATTGTTTCACAGTTAACACCGCCTGGAACACCACAGCGTAATGGTGTGTCCGAACGTCGTAATCGTACTCTATTAGAGATGGTGCGATCTATGATGTCTCTTACTGTTTTGCCGTTATCATTTTGGGGCTATGCATTAGAAACAACTGCATTCACTTTAAATAGGGCACCATCAAAATCCGTTGAGACGACACCATACGAACTGTGGTATGGCAAGAGGCCAAAGTTGTCGTTTCTTAAAGTTTGGGGATGTGATGCTTATGTCAAAAAGCTTCAGCCTGAAAAGCTGGAACCCAAAGCGGAAAAGTGCGTCTTCATAGGTTACCAAAAGAGACAGTTGGGTACACCTTCTATCTCAAATCCGAGGGCAAAGTGTTTGTTGCTAAAAACGGAGCTTTTCTCGAGAAGGAGTTTCTCTCGAGAGAATTGAGTGGGAGGAAGATAGAACTTGACGAGGTTGTCGAACCTCTCATCCCTCTGGATGGTGGCGCAGGGCAAGGGGAAACCTCTGTCATTGCGACGCCGGTTGAGGAGGAAGTTAATGATGATGATCATGAAACTCCAGTTCAAGTTTTTGTCGAACCACGCAGGTCGACGAGACCACGTGCTGCTCGAGAGTGGTACGGTAATCCCGTCTTATCAATCATGTTGTTAGACAACAATGAACCTGCGAATTATGAAGAAGCAATGGTGGGCCCAGATTCCAACAAATGGCTGGAAGCCATGAAGTCCGAGATAGGATCCATGTATGAGAACAAAGTGTGGACTTTGGAGGTACCGCCTGAGGGCCGCAAGGCCATTCAGAACAAATGGATCTTTAAGAGGAAGACGGACGCTGACGGTAATGTGACCGTTTATAAAGCTCGACTTGTGGCAAAGGGTTTTTCACAAGTTCAAGGAGTTGACTACGATGAGACTTTCTCACCTGTAGCGATGCTTAAATCCGTCAGAATCATGTTAGCAATAGCTGCATTTTTGATTATGAAATCTGGCAGATGGATGTCAAAACGGCGTTCCTTAACGGTTTCCTTAAGGGAGAGTTGTATATGAGACAACCCGAAGGTTTTGTCGATCCTAAGAATGCTAACAAGGTGTGCAAGCTCCAGCGATCCATTTATGGACTGGTGCAAGCATCTCGGAGTTGGAACAAACTCTTTGATGAGGTGATCAAAGCATTTGGGTTTATACAAGTGGTTGGAGAATCTTGTATTTACAAGAAAGTGAGTGGGAGCTCTGTGGCGTTTCTAATATTATATGTGGATGACATATTACTGATTGGAAACAACGTAGAGTTTTTAGAGAGCATAAAGGATTACTTGAATAAAAGTTTCTCTATGAAGGACCTAGGAGAAGCTGCTTACATTCTAGGCATTAAGATCTATAGGGATAGATCAAAACACCTGATAGGACTTTCACAAAGCACATACCTTGTGTCGGGACCCCGATCCTAAGCCATAGGAATCCAGCCTGTAACACATCGGTTCTCTTTGTGGTCTCACGCACGGTTAACTCCACGGCTGCAGCCTTACCTTAGCCGGGACCGTTTGCGTCTTTTGACTCACGTATGCGATAGGTGTCGCTAGCAATCCAATGTCAAAGAACCCGGATCGACATGTCTAGTCATAAACCAAAGTGGCAGTTCCGCACAAGAACATGCATACATGACCCAACAAAGCAGGTGTCGGTCATCAGCAAACGTAGACGAGTCGTAGCAAGCTACAAGGACTCCATTACGTCGCGTGACATTTCCCCAAAGAGGACAGACACAGCAGCTAAGAAGGACACATGCCGGTCAACCAATGTGTCCGGAGCAGTAGCGGACTACCAAGGCTCGTTGGATCACAAAGGGGCATTTCCTTGTAAGGAGTGCTACTAAAGTTCACGAATAGGTATTCGAACCCCATACATATCAAGTAAGACACACGTACACATGGCATACCGATATGTATAGATACATCGATGGCATCACAACATAACCATAAACATACAACCTTTATTTAAGAGGCTCGGAAGAGCCACACACGTAATATTACACATTAAGGTCTCTCGACCCATAATAGCAGTCATACAAATACAAGCCAGCGGAAGAGTTATAAACTGTCTGGGTACAGACAGGGCAACTAGAAGGCACATGGCCTGACTATACTACAGAGCCGACGTAGGGCCAGATCGTAGCTGGGACACCAGCTACTCGTCGTCGTCGATGTCTACGAAGAACCCTCCATTAGGGTCATTAGCAACCTCTGCAACATTTATTAAGCAAACATGAGTACGAAGGTACTCAGCAAGACTTTAGGAGAACTAACTACCCATGCAAGGTATCAAAAAGGTATTGTGGGGTTTCATGCGGAAAGCCAGCATTTGACTTGTGGCTAGACAACTTGCATTTTGAAATTAGTTTTGACAACTTGATTTCTCGCACACGAGTCCACTAACGCCACAACAATACACTATCGTGGAATCATTCCGTCTCCATACGGAAATGCCGTCCACGACACTCACGCTTATCTGGGCAATTTTATGAGTAGCCATTGAAGTTATCTATGAACAACATATGTCTCCAAGTAGTCCATATCCGCGGACGCGGCTATTCGAATAGATCATAACCCTGCAGGGGTGTACTTCATCACACACGCTCTCGCCACTTATCGCCATGTGCACGTCATGCACCTCGGCAACCTTCAAGCGGAAGCCCAGCGAGGGAGTCGGCCACGACCGTTAACCACACTAGTACCTAGTCCAGGTTTATCGCCTATCTGAGGGTAACCCGTACGGAAGTCCGGCCGAGGTTTCCGCCACGGCCTCAAACGATGTGCGCAGGGTTCCCAAGCCCACCATCCGGGTGCCACTTGGTACACCGTGCCACTGCCTACCGCATCACGGCCCACCTCTCAGGTCAGCACCATGCACGGCCTCCAGCATTACTATAAACACCAGAAACTACTTGCAACTCCTGGACCGAGTACTACGCGATTAATAGGCCGAGCGGGGTCATATTTCAGGGCCCAACATGTGGTAGTATCTAGTCTTGGATTACATACACGGAACTCAGTTCCTAAGGACGGTTCCAATGAAACAACCCGCCATGTACTCCTACACAACCTTTCACCGGTACCTTTACCAAATCAAGTTCAACACACAACCTTTGATCACCGAACACATTCCACATTTCTGTTCATCTCCCAGATGATAGACCATACACAACTCTAAGCATAGCATGCATAGCAGGATAAGGCACATCATAGCTCAAGCAACTACCAGGTATGCTAGGTTGCAAGGTTCGGCTATTTACTGTGACAAGGTTAAGTCATGCAAAGGAAGTGGGTTCAACTATCGTGGCAAAAGCAGTTGAAGCATTTGATCCTAATGCAATAAATAGGTGCAGGAGCAAGAACATAGGAGTTATCGGGATGATCAAAAGGGTTGCTTGCCTTGTTGCTCAGAGGAGGAACGATATCCGTCAGACGGATATTCGGTGGAATCCGGGGGTGCGGAGCCTACCGAAACGAATGGCAACATTCAATAACAATCATATGCACTCAAGATGATGCATGAACATGGCATGAGAATGCAAGGTGATAAGTTATTATTTTCAACATGTAATAGGTTTAGAGTTGATTTGAATCACATTCGAATAGCAATTCAAACGGGGTATTCTCGGATACCGGTTTAATTGATTCGACCTGATGCTCAGATCAACTTGGTGTTAACATGCATGAATGTCATGTTATGATACTGATTTGTAATTAGGGCAGTGTGTGATCATTGCATATATAATGAGATTTGAATATTTTTGCAAATTCCATTTATAAAGTGATTAAAGGAATTGAATTATTCCTTATTTCACAATTTAGGGTTCTGTAACTTTTTTAAACATAGTTGAAAATAGCATAATCAGAATTGAATTTTTCTGATACTTTTTCATATATAAATTATTTTCATTGGAGTTACAGATTAATTTCTATGATTTTTAAATTTTTTAGCAATTTCCTGAATTAGTTTTATACTAGAAATTCTATTTATTGCATCGGGCTGACGTCAGCAGGTCAGCCGACCTGTTCAGGTCAAACCTGACAGGGGGGCCCCACTGGTCAGCCTCTGTGGGACTAATCCCGCGCTGACCAGCCCCTAATTGGGGTTTGACCAGGCGTTGGGCCCTCTGGCAGCAACTGAGGGGAGGGCGATTACGCCCTAATGGTCGGCCACATCGACGCCCACCGGAGGGTGGTCGCCGGCGACCAGACCCGCGGCAGAGGGCTCGCCGGAGGCGACCTAGACGGCGCTGCACAGCACCAAAACGCACGCGGTTGGCAGCTACAGCATGCTCGCGAAGTGGCCGATTTGGCAGGACCAACTGGGGAGGCTAGGGTCGCCGGAAGAGGCGTCGGCGACGAGCCGGAGCGGCGGCCGAAGCTCGGGCGTCGTCGGGGTCTTTGAATTAGGGGGATCTACGCTCGGTTCTTAGCTGCTACGGCATCTACGCGTCGTCCTGGAGCTGCTGGTGCCCTTGGAAGGACGAGCTGAACATCGGAGGGCTACCGGCGGCGAGCGGCAGCGGCGGTCCTCGTCGGGCTCCGGTGAAACTAGGGCTAGAGGAGGGGATCGACGGGGAAAACTTAGGGGAAACGACCGCATGCTCACGGGGAGTGCAGAGCAGAGCTTAGACGGCTGGGGAAGGCTTGGGGGCGACGAATCGACGAGAGAGGTCCGGCGGCCGGAGGTGGAAGACGACGGCGTTGCGGTCGTTGCAGGGCTCGAGGAAGCTTCGGCTTCTGCAGAGACGACTAGGGCGACGAGGTGGAGCTAATGGCGTGCTCTGGGAGGGGATCCTATGGCCAGGGGCACGGCCAGCTCGAGCTCGAGCTCGGCTCTAATGGCGGCAGCAAGGAGGAGGAGGAGATCCGGGAGGAGGAGGAGAACCGAGGCGGGGAATGGATAGGGGAAGCTCTGGGGAGCTTATCCCCGTCGTCTCCAGCGCGAGGCGGCGGCCAGGCAGGCACGCAGGTGCGTGGCCGCGCCGGAGGGGGCGGCGGCCACCTCCTGCTGCCTACTGGCGCGAGGGAGGGGACGAGCGGGGAGATGGGCCGGGCCAGGCTTAGGCGACAGGTAAGTTTTTTTTTTCATTTTTTCTGTTTTTGTTTTTCTGTTTTGCTAATTATTGATTTGCCAATTAATTCAGCTCCAAAACAAAAAGTAAAAACTATTTTAGACCTCCTGAAATATTTGTTATAATATCCCCACTCATTTCCAAGGTTTTCAACATTTTTGGAAAATTATAGTTTCTGATTTCAATTTTTAAAGTTTGAAACCAGTGGCTTTTGCATTTATTTAAAAAGCTTAAGGTGTCAAGGAAATAGTTTTCTCCAATGCTCATTTACTTTCATGATTTATCAGAAAGTTTGAACATTTCTTGAGGCCATTTTGGGTTCATTGATTTTGAACTAGTTTGAGATTTCCTTTAGTTGAAATGGTGGCTAGGGTTTTGAGTATTTCCTTTGCCACCTTGTTGTTTTTGTTGAAACTTCTTAGATGCAAATGCAAAGAAGACATGAGCACAATGCTATCTTGCTTAAGGGTTAGGGATGTGACACCTTGATAAAGTTTTGAAGAGGTTCAAAATGGAACAGTCTAAGAAAGGGTTCTTGCCAGTTCTACAAGGTGCGAGATTGAGTAAGACTCAGTGCCCAGCAACTGATGAAGATAGAGAGCATATGCGCTCCGTCCCCTATGCTTCAGCCATAGGTTCTATCATGTATGCGATGCTGTGCACTAGACCGGATGTTAGCCTGGCCATAAGTACGGCAGGTAGGTTCCAGAGTAATCCAGGAGTGGATCACTGGACAGCGGTCAAGAATATCCTGAAGTACCTGAAAAGGACTAAGGAGATGTTTCTCGTGTATGGAGGTGACGAAGAGCTCGCCATAAAAGGTTACGTCAATGCAAGCTTTGACACAGATCCGGACGACTCTAAGTCGCAAACCGGATACGTATTTATTCTTAATGGGGGTGGAGTAAGCTGGTGCAGTTCCAAGCAAAGCGTCGTAGCAGATTCTACATGTGAAGCGGAGTACATGGCTGCCTCGGAGGCGGCTAAGGAGGGTGTCTGGATGAAGCAGTTCATGACGGATCTTGGAGTGGTGCCAAGCGCACTGAATCCAATAACCTTGTTCTGTGACAACACTGGTGCCATTGCCTTAGCAAAGGAACCACGGTTTCACAAGAAGACCAGACACATCAAACGACGCTTCAACCTCATCCGCGACTACGTCGAGGGAGAGGACGTGAATATATGCAAAGTGCACACGGATCTGAATGTAGCGGACCCGCTGACTAAACCTCTTCCACGGCCAAAGCATGATCAACACCAAAACTGTATGGGTGTTAGATTTATTACAATGTAATTCACATGGTGATGTGAGGGCTAGATTATTGACTCTAGTGCAAGTGGGAGGCTGTTGGAATTATGCCCTAGAGGCAATAATAAATATAGTTATTATTATAATTCCTGTATCAAGATAATTTTTTATTATCCATGCTATAATTCTATTGAATGAAGACTCATTTACATGTGTGGATACATAGACAAAACACCGTCCCTAGCAAGCCTCTAGTTGGCTAGCCAGTTGATCAAAGATAGTCAGTGTCTTCTGATTATGAACAAGGTGTTGTTGCTTGATAACTGGATCACGTCATTAGGAGAATCACGTGATGGACTAGACCCAAACTAATAGACGTAGCATGTTGATCGTGTCATTTTGTTGCTACTGTTTTCTGCGTGTCAAGTATTTATTCCTATGACCATGAGATCATATAACTCACTGACACCGGAGGAATGCTTTGTGTGTACCAAAACGTCGCAACGTAACTGGGTGACTATAAAGATGCTCTACAGGTATCTCCGAAGGTGTTAGTTGAGTTAGTATGGATCAAGACTGGGATTTGTCACTCCGTGTGAACGGAGAGGTATCTCGGGGCCCACTCGGTAATACAACATCACACACAAGCCTTGCAAGCAATGTAACTTAGTGTAAGTTGCGGGATCTTGTATTACGGAACGAGTAAAGAGACTTGTCGGTAAACGAGATTGAAATAGGTATACGGATACTGACGATCGAATCTCGGGCAAGTAACATACCGAAGGACAAAGGGAATGACATACGGGATTATATGAATCCTTGGCACTGAGGTTCAAACGATAAGATCTTCGTAGAATATGTAGGATCCAATATGGGCATCCAGGTCCCGCTATTGGATATTGACCGAGGAGTCTCTCGGGTCATGTCTACATAGTTCTCGAACCCGCAGGGTCTGCACACTTAAGGTTCGACGTTGTTTTATGCGTATTTGAGTTATATGGCTAGTTACCGAATGTTGTTCGGAGTCCCGGATGAGATCACGGACGTCACGAGGGTTTCCGGAATAGTACGGAAACGAAGATTGATATATAGGATGACCTCATTTGATTACCGGAAGGTTTTAAGAGTTACCGGGAATGTACCGGGAATGACGAATGGGTTCCGGGAGTTCACCGGGGGGGGGGGCAACCCACCCCGGGGAAGCCCATAGGCCTTGAGGGTGGCACACCAGCCCTTAGTGGGCTGGTGGGACAGCCCAAAAGGGCTCTATGGGCCAAGAAGAGAAAATCAAGAGAAAAGAAAAAAAAGGGAGGAGGTGGGAAGGAAGGGGGACTCCCTCCCACCAAACCAAGTCCAACTCGGTTTGGGGGGGGGAGTCCTCCCCCCTTGGACTCGGCCGACCCCCTTGGGGCTCCTTGAGCCCCAATACAAGGTCCCCTCCCTCCCACCTATATATACGGAGGTTTTAGGGCTGATTTGAGACGACTTTTTCCACGGCAGCCCGACCACATACCTCCACGGTTTTTCCTCTAGATCGCGTTTCTGCGGAGCTCGGGCGGAGCCCTGCTGAGACAAGGTCATCACCAACCTCCGGAGCGCCGTCACGCTGCCGGAGAACTCTTCTACCTCTCCGTCTCTCTTGCTGGATCAAGAAGGCCGAGATCATCGTCGAGCTGTACGTGTGCTGAACGCGGAGGTGCCGTCCGTTCGGTACTAGATCGTGGGACTGATCGCAGGATTGTTCGCGGGGCGGATCGAGGGACGTGAGGACGTTCCACTACATCAACCGTGTTCACTAACGCTTCTGCTGTACGATCTACAAGGGTACGTAGATCACTCATCCCCTCTCGTAGATGGACATCACCATGATAGGTCTTCGTGCGCGTAGGAAATTTTTTGTTTCCCATGCGACGTTCCCCAACAGTATCGAACACCCATAGCATTATGGTGTTGATCATGTTTTGCTCGTGGAAGAGGTTTAGTCAACAGGTCTGCAACATTTAGATCCGTGTGTACTTTACAAATCTCTATTACTACACTCTGGACATGGTCCTGGATGGAGTTGTAGCGGCGTTTGATGTGCTTCGTCTTCGGGTGAAACCTGGGCTCCTTGGCTATGGCGATGGCCCCAGTGTTATCACAGAAGAGTGTCATTGGACCCGACGCGCTTGGAACCACTCCAAGGTCGGTGATGAGCTCCTTCATCCAAATTCCTTTATGAGCCACTTCTGAAGCAGCTATGTACCCCGCTTCACATGTAGATGCTGCCACGACTTCTTGCTTGCTGCTGCACCAGCTCACTGCCCCACCATTCAAAACATATACATATCCGGTCTGTGACTTAGAGTCATCCGGATCCGTGTCGAAGCTAGCGTCGACATAACCCTTTATGACGAGCTCTTCGTCACCTCCATAAACGAGAAACATTTCCTTAGTCATTTTCAGGTACTTAAGGATATTATTGACCGCTGTCCAGTGTTCCATACCAAGATCACTTTGGTACCTACCTACCAAACTTATGGCAAGGTTTATATCAGGTCTGGTACACAGCATGGCATACATAAGAGAGCCTACGGCTGAAGCATAGGGGACATAACTCATCTTCTCTCTATCTGCTGCCGTGGTCGGTGACTGAGTCTTACTCAATCTCATACCTTGCAAAACTGGCAAGAACCCTTTCTTTGAGTTTTCCATATTAAACTTCTTCAATATCTTGTCAAGGTATGTACTTTGCGAAAGGCCTATGAGGCGTCTCCATCTATCTCTATAGATCTTGATGCCTAATATGTATGCAGCTTCTCCAAGGTCCTTCATTGAAAAACTCTTGTTCAAATAGGCCTTTATGCTCTCCAACATCTCTATATTGTTCCCCATCAATAATATGTCATCCAGATACAGTATGAGGAAAGCTACAGAGCTCCCACTCACTTTCTTTTACAGACAGGCTTCTCCGTAAACCTGTATGAACCCAAACGCTTTAATCACCTCATTAAAGCGAATGTTCCAACTCCGAGATGCTTGCACCAGCCCATAGATGGAGCGCTGGAGCTTGCACACTTTGTTAGCACCCTTAGGGTCGACAAAACCTTCTGGTTGCATCATATACAACTCTTCCTTAAGGTTCCCGTTAAGGAACGCTCTTTTTGACGTCCATCTGCCAAATTTCATAATCATAAAAGGCGGCAATTGCTAACATGATTCGGACTGATTTCAGCTTCGCTACGGGAGAGAAAGTCTCCTCGTAGTCAATTCCTTGAATTTGTCGAAAACCCTTTGCGACAAGTCGAGCTTTATAAACGGTTACATTACCGTTTGCATCGGTCTTCTTCTTGAAGATCCTTTTATTTTCTATGGCTTGCTGGGCAAGTCCACCAAAGTCCATACTTTGTTCTCATACATGGATCCTATCTCGGATTTCATAGCTTCAAGCCATTTGTTGGAATCCGGGCCCGCCATCGCTTCTTCATAGTTCGAAGGTTCACCGTTGTCTAACAACATGATTTCCATCACAGGGTTGCCGTACCACTCTGGTGCGGAGCATGCCCTTGTGGACCTTCGCGGTTCAGTAGTAACTTGATCCGAAGCTTCATGATCATTATCATTAACTTCCTCTTCAGTTGGTGTAGGCGCCATAGGAACAACTTCCCGTGTTGCGCTACTATCCTGTTCGAGAGGGGGTGTAATTAACTCATCAAGTTCTACCTTCCTCCCACTTACTTCTTTCTCTAGAAATGATCCGTTCTTGGCAACAAAGGTCTTACCTTCGGATCTAAGATAGAAGGTATACCCAATAGTTTCCTTAGGGTATCCTATGAATACACATTTCTCCGCTTTGGGTTCGAGCTTTTCTGGTTGAAGTTTCTTCACATAAGCATCGCAGCCCCAAACTTTAAGAAACGACAACTTAGGTTTCTTGCCAAACCGTAGTTCATACGGTGTCGTTGAAAAGACCTCGATGACGCCTAGAGGGGGGGGGGTGTGAATAGGCTATTTAAAAACTTCTTCGGATTTGGCTTGAAACTAATGCGGAAATAAACTAAGAGGGTACTTGTCAAGCACAAATCCTAAATGCATTAGGCACTGCAACGTGTATCAACAACACGATCTACCAAGATGGACACAATACAGTTACTAACAAGCACAAGTAAGTTACACAAACTTACTTGAGCTATATCACACGACAAGTAGGTGAACAACACAAGATACTAGATCACACTATATCACACGAGATATCAAAAGCTGCAAGTATGAACGTGGATATAGAAGGTATGCTTGAATGATTATTCTTGTACAAGAAATAGCCAACACAATATAATGAGCACAAACAATATGCAATGTATGTATGCTCAAGTAACACAAGTAAACCACAAGTAAGGAGTTAGGGTTAAGGATAACCAAGGTCACTGAGACGAAGATGTATCCCGATGTTCACTTCCTTGGAGGGAAGCTAGTCACCGTTAGAGAGGTGGATGTTACCATGAAAACACACCAACGCCACGAAGGCTCACCCTATTCTCCCTTTGATATAACACCACGAAGGTGTTTCTCAACCACTAGTGGTAAGCCTTTGAGGTGGCTTCCAAACCCTCACAAACTTTCCGGGGGGTAATCACACGGATTGATTCCTCTCCGAAGAACTCCTACCGCCTAGGAGTCTCCAACCTCCAAGAGTAACAAGATCACAGGTGCTCAAAACATTCTCAAATCTCAAATAGCTTGGGTTGAGAGAAGGAAAGGGAGACGATCTATCTTTTGATTGGAACAACTCTCAAAGGGGCTCACAAATGCTCTTGGGATCTAAGATTTGGTGTGAGAAAATGTGTGTGAGGTAGAAATGTGTTCTCTCACGAAGTGGGAGAGGGGTATATATAGTGGGGAGTGTAAAACAGCCGTTGGGGACACTTTAAGTCACACAGGGTCCGGACGTTCGGCAGTTTACGGAAGTTCGGGCGTCCGCAAGGGGTCGGACGTCCGACAGGGGTCAGTCGTCTGAGGGCTGTAGATATGACTGGAAACACTGTGAATTGAACAGCGACCGGACGTCCGGAGAAGGCCGGAAATCCGAGTTATTCGACTCAACTTCTTCTGGTGAGAGGTTCCAGATTTCTGAAAGGGGACGGACGTCCGGCCCTCGGACGTTCGGAGGGAGCCGGAAATCCGAGTTATAGAGCTCATGTTCTTCTGGTGCAGGGCTCCGGATTTTCGAAGTTGATCGGACGTCCGGCCCTCGGATGTCCGGAGGGAGCCAGAAATTCGAGTTATATGACTCAAATACTTCTGGTGGAGGGCTCCGGATTTCCGAAGCATGTCGGCCGTCCGGCCCTCGGACGTCCGGAGGGAGCCAGAAGTCCGAGGCAATAGACCTGTTTTGAGATAGGAGCAGAGAAGAGAATATGTGGTATTGGGTAGGATAGTGAAGATGTGGTTTGAGCAAGTTCATCACAAAAACCTGTGATCCCCTCTTAATAGTGCGGGATCCCTAAAGACTCAAGAATTGTAAAAGGGATACCGATGATCCATACTTGAGTGTGTACTTTTATTCGCTGATCATCACTCCGCACCGCTAACATCAAAGTAACTGATACCTTGAGTTAGCCCTTTCACTTGAGCTTGATGTTGTTGTTCCTTCTTGGCTCAATGTTGAAAGCAAGACATGATGAAGTCTTCAAGTAGCTCTCCCATACACAATGTGGAAAGCCTAGCTTATATATTTATCTTCATTTGTCCACCATGTGAACATCCACATGGATCAAGCATGTAGTGCTCAGGAATGCTTATCTTGATCTTGTCCTTGTTAGCACATGAGCTTGTCCTTATCAACACATGATCATTCACAATAGCTTAAAAAGGGTTAGTGATTAATTATCTATATGTGTGTTGTGAGTAACACCAAAACACGATTAAGGGCATGACTGCACTTTCAATCTCCCCCTTTTTGGTAGTTGATGACAACATACATATAGCTCTCAACAATAGTAATAGACATGTGTGGCTTAGGAGAGTTTTGTTACGATGCTTATGAAGCTCCCCCTTATTATATGCATATTAAAATAGGTAAGTGCGGGAGCTCCCCCTTAATGTGTGCATTGAAGATAATAGCATGATATAACACCATAATAGTTCAACAATACATAGCATATCATATGAATCAATAGGATAGCATAAAACTCCACATGATAGTTCAACAATACATCATCCAAAGGTGATGGCATAGCACACCATCCATAAGTATCGTTACATGATGATACATCATTAAGTTCGACATAATACATCATACCATACATTGTGAGAGGAACTAAAATCGAAAACTAAGATAAGATAATGTTCTCCCCCTTTGGCATCAAGGACCAAAAAGGAGGGAAAACCGGCAATGCTATCACATACTCAAGGATCACCCTCATCAATATCATCATTAATCAGGCATCATCCTCAACATCATCATCCTCATCATCAGGAAAACCACTGCCACCAACCTCGTCAAGGAAATCAGCCCACTCAGGACCAGATGGGAAGCCAAAGTCAGAAGGAGGAGCAGCAGGAGGGGCCTCATCATCACTCACATCAAGAGCGCCCGAGGCTCTCAGACGAGCCTTGAGGGCATTCTTGGAGGAGACTAGGCGAGAAACCACATCATGGGTTTGACCACACTGGAAAGAGACGACCTTCATCATAGCAGAATGTGCCTTGCCAAGGAATTTGGCAATGCGACCGAGAGGAGTGGAGCTAGATGAGGGGGTGGCTGACCGGGCAGCAGTGCGGCGAGTGGATGTGGAGGATGGGGCTTTCTTGGGAGCATAGTTATCCGCCATGTGAGCGGGGATGACCCACTTGCGATGTGTGTGAGTGACAGCAACAGAGAAATCAGCAACATGATTAATAAGAGCCTGGATGAAGGGGGCATGAGGAAAGGCTCGCTTGTATTGAAAGCTAGCAAGCCAAATCTCATGCCATAGAAAGTGAGGCACATTAATTTTGCCCTTGGGGTGCTCGTACAAGTGAGACATGATGTCAATACAGTAGCCACTGCAAGAGCCCTTATCACCCATCTTGGGATAGATGGTGCGAATGAGACACTGAAAGATGATGAAGTAAGGTGAGCGCCAGATGGATACCTGGTTAAGATCCTTCATGCGTTCATCCGCATCAAGCTCACTGAGTGGTTTGAGAAGATACCCACATGCCTCAATGGACTTAGGTGCATGGTTAGGATCATTCCTATGTATTTTGAAGCCGGAGTTGGGGAAACCAAGTGCGGCAACAAATGTGTCATAAGAAGCTGTGAAGCGAACGTCAGAGGTGATCCAACTAACAGTGTGGTTTGGAGCAAAGAAGCATGTGGCATAGAACTAGTGAATGGCAGCAACATTAAAATCGCGATGAAAAGCAAACGGGGCGGCAAGCCCCGATGCCTCAATAAGCTCACTGGCACCCGGGTATTTCACCGGGTGCATGCGAATATGCTCAAGATCTATGTAGAGATGAACAGCGAGACCCTTAGGAACTATGACTGTAGTAAAAATGTCCGCCTGGACGTGTGTGCGGAAACGTGAGTCCGTAGAGTCACGTACGACAACAAATTGATCAATGTCGCGGCGGAAAATGAGGTATGATGACTTGGCAAGTGTGGTGAAGTTCGTGATTGCATGACCTAAGGTAGCAGGGGGTTCTAGTGAGATGCGACGAGCTTCACCTGCGGGCTGAGCAGGAGGAGGTGGTGGCATATAGGACGCCCTGCGAGTCCCGGGCTTTGGCTTGGACCTCGATCGGCGGGCTGGTCAGCAAGGTCCTCGGCAGCAAGCTCATCCTCGAAGTCGGAGTCATCATCATCAGACGACGAGGGGAGCTGTGGAGACGGAGAACGCCGGGCAGTCCGTTTGAAGGGACGACGTGGCCCTTCCGAGTCCGACCCCGTGCTAGTAGGGGCGCGAGAGGATGAGCCAGCAACGTTCTTCCGTGCGGCGAGCTTGACCTTGGGCATGGTGCACAACAACCTACACAGATGGAAACCCCAAAAGAGGAACGAACATGGTCAAACCATAGGAACGAGCACGTGGACTTGGGAGAGAGGGAACCAAACGCGAAGGGAACGGAGGAGATACCTGTAGACTGATCCCGCGGAGGAAGAAGAGGAAGAAGAGAAGGATCCATGGAGGAGATCAGGCAGATCTCGGGAGTGGCGGCGCTGGCGAGCGCTCCAGGAGCTGGTGGCGGCGGCGGCAGGGGAAAAAGGGGGCGCATGAGGGCTAGGGCAAAGCCCAGCCCCGCGCCTAGCTATTTATAGGCCTCGATGCGTCGGACGTCCGACAGGCTTCGGATGTCCGAAGAGGATTGTGCCATCGGACGACCGACACTGGTCGGACGACCGGAATGAGATTTGCCGCCGGACGTCCGAGACACGTCGGACGACCGAGAGAGAGGAGGAGGCAGAAGCTGATTCTGGATTTTTTATATGATGAGGTGGTACTAAGTATTCTCGCATGTGTAGCAGCCAAAGGGACCTCTCAACTAACATATTTTGGACATGGTCTGATGCAAGTCTTTTAATACGATTACTACGATAAATGTGGGTCCAAAATACGTCAAACGCATGAGTGCATAGAATCATGCACAAGTTATCCTCTTATAAGAGCAAGGCACATGACACAAGGGTCATGGCACAAATTTGTCTCATTCATATGACCATGAAGAGCTAAGAGAACACCAACACTAAGCATTTCATCAATGTGATTGACAAGGACATGCAGGAAATTACAAAGTGGAAAAAGTATTATGTTCATGCCATGATGCAACCTACACAGTGTTGACTCTAATATTGTACATGCATGAAGTAAATACTTGTTACCGGAAAACATTGGTATGACGTAGAAGTAGCCGACTCCTGTCTTGACTCTAATTTCTTCGCGACTAGCACCATCTTTTTCTAAGAATAAGTCAAGATAGCAATGCGTCTCCAAAGTACCTAAACCACCAATTAAGCATAATATGGTCCCCAAACTTATTGGGTCCGAAGTAGTTAGTCCAACTACAGTATATATATATAGGGTAAGATCACTCAATTATGTGCATATAGATATAAGTTTTACTTTCAAGCACACCCTCACCTTTTTAATGAATACGTCTGATTTACCATATACATATATTGGATCAAAGATACGATAGACACGACATGTGCATCTACACATAGTAGATATGCCTACACAATCCTATCAAAATCCAAGGATATACAATTTGGACAAATGAACACATAATTTTCTATTACAGAACATTCATGTCATCCAAAATGGATCAGGGTGACAAATCAACACATGGTAGCACCCCAAGTTCAACACATGAAATGGTCAAGGCATCAAGCCATGTAAGGCATGCATTTTGCACAACCTTACATGCATGTCTCACCCCAGTAGATTTATAAGTGTAGGTAATATGATTATAACTCCCACAACATTATGAAATAAGTAGCGCGAGCTCTACCGGGAGACACATGAATTTCTCGGCACGTTATGTAGGTCAACTGAAGATAGAGCCGAAATAAAATGACCATGAAAAACACTACCAATTCAGAGATACCATGTGTGAGAGAACACAATGATATTTAGAGTTATCAGTGGTGGTAGGTGCCAAACGAGCACAAGAATCGTTTTATACTCACACAAGTGTGATATGGGAGTTCAACCATAAGCATAATGTTTAGATGATATACGTTAACACCACAATTAGTTAGATCATAGTGTGGAGGATTAATTCGAAAGGCATGCATCAACAATGCCCTTCTTTTAGATACGATCTAGCGGCTAAGCCATGAGCATTTGGTGTAGTAGGACATTATACTCACGCACATCTAAGGAATTTAGATACCAACAGGGCTTATTATGTGAATTAAGATATGTGGAGCATGACACACCACACAGTTATAGGATAACCACATGTGGTGGATGCTGAGTGGCATACATCGGATGTTTTGTCTTACCAGGGGATGTGACATGCACAAAGCATATCATCCTCACATAACATGATAATCCATGTATTTATCATACAAGGCAATCAATCATCCAACTAAGGTGATAAGTGGATGCCAATTTAAACTTCGGATGGCCTTGACATCAAACTAATTGATTGGATAATCTTGCACCGAATACTACATGGAGTCCAACACATATGTACACATTTTGGGTTAGTGGTGTGCGTATAGCAGAACACTCCCCCTTAATGTGATGAGCTATTAACGTCGCAAAAGACCCACACAACAGTGCAACTAGGATGCAAGTAATGATCAGGACTGCACACAACTATGTGACATACATAACGACCTACACATGATAGATAACATATAACAATCATACTAGTAGGCGCAACATGTCAAAGTACATGCTAGGAACCAAACCTAAACATGAGAGGGAGTGGGACAGGCAACTTTCAATGTAAACAATTTAAGTACAAGTCAGCACAAAGAGGCACATTGGATATGGGATATGGGCTCGATAATCCAAGTGACTTGGCTTGAGATGATACGAATGATGAAGAGTCCTCAAATCTTCATTGTGTATCCAAGTCTCCAATGTCCTCCAGAGTCACCTATTGATCAAGTTTGAGCTTGTTGGTCCCCAACTACGTTGGGTCCTAAGAGGCTAGTCACAATAAGCTTGGCAACCCAAATGGTTCTTTTCTTGACACCATTTTGAGTTCCAACAAACTTGGCAAACACATTGCCAACCTTATCCTTCCCAAGGAAATAGCTATCATCAATAGTGATTGGGTTGGATAAGTTACCTCTCGTGCAAGACGAAGCGACGCGACCGTTCTCACGACATAAGTAGCAACATCTACCCTTTGTTTTCTTCCCAGTTGATTTCTCACCTCGGGGAGTGTTGGCTTGGGTATTATTGGGAAGAGGCCTTCCTTCAACTTGTAGCTGAGTGTGTGATTGAGTTTGTGGCCGCTTCCCTTGTTGCTTGTGACTTTGAGACTTCGTCTTCAGAGGGCAAGATCTAACATGGTGCCCTTTAGCTTTGCACTTGAAGCAAATGATTTTGGCCGAATTCTTAACTCGTTCTAGGCCACTCTTGTTCTTTTTTGAGTTTACTCCAACATCATTTTTGTCATTCGGAGATGTTTGCTCACACAGGACGTTGTTGAGTGTGAACATCCCTTCATGACACTGTTCCAAGTCTTTCTTCAAAGAAGTGACTTGGGCCTTGAGCTCTTCGATTTCCTCTGCACGGTTAGTTTTAATGCAAATACTAGAGGAAGTGTAAGTTTCATTGTTAGAGCAACAAGGCAAGGAAAGTAATTCATCACACGAGGTAGCAACATTATGAGTGGACGAATTACGAGGACTGGCACATGGAGATATAGTACTTTGATTAGAAGTGGTGACATTGTCCACCTGAGGCTCACTTGATGTTACCTTGGTGATGATAGCCTCATGAGCTAACTTTTGCACATTATGGGATGTTAGAAGATCGGCATGAGAGCTTGTGAGCATTACATGGTTTTCTTCCAACTTCCCATAATTGCTAGTTAGTAAATCAAGTTGAGCACGTAGCTCAACATTCTCCTTCAATGTTGATACTTCAAAAGAGATAGGGTTAGATATACAAGTATCATCAACAATATGAGGAGATTAAGTGGCGATTAGATACTTCTCATGAGTAGATTGAAGCTCCTCATAGACCTTAGAGGTTTTGATGAGATCTCCCTTGACATTCTTGCATTCAAGGAGAAGGACCTCAAAATCCTTTTTAAGTTTATCATGAGCAACTTCAATATCTCCTTTTGAAGATCTTAAGTCTCTACATGCTTGGTGACTCTTCTCAAGTTCATGTCCAAGTTGTTCACTTTTAGCTTGTTCATGATTAAGTGAATCATTACAATTTTCAAAGTAAGCAAGAACATCTTGGAATCTTTGAAGAGCGTTATTTTTAGCTTTATGAAGAATTTTACTGATCACATAGATATTTTCAGTCAATTCATCATCATCATCCTCATCGCAAATATCATCGTTATTGTACAGGGAAGATGATACCTCATTATTACCTCTTGCCATGAGGCACATGTGAACTGGAGGAGTTGATGATGATTCTTTTGGTGAATCAGATTCTTCATTAGTCAAAAGTACTTCATATTTCTTGATTTCCCCTAAATGATTAGTCATAGAGAAACTAGGGAGAAACAAGATATTTTGATCAAGAGGACACGAGGAAGCAGGCATATCACCACAGTCATTTGTCGAGGGATCTTTAGGTGAAATGCATGACCTATCAGCACAATAATTTACACCATGTGTGGTGCTAGATATGCTCGTGTCCATAGAGGCTATGGCATTTTCATCAACATATATTTCTTCACTCACCATGTCATTACCTTGTGAGATTGAAGATGCTGAGGTGTGCAAGCAATCGGATATGGAAGTAGTGGTGGACTCTTTAAGATCAAAAAGAGTGAAGAGCTCATGCACCAACTCCTTCATCAGAATACTGTCTTCATCAAGATTGGACCCACCATATATATCTTCAAGTTTAGTCCAAACTTTATGAGCTGACTTGCAAGTGGAGATAGACTTAAACACTTCAGGACTTATGGTCCGATGAATGGCAAGAAAATCCTCACACTCAAGATACATTTCATTAGTAGATGAAGATGCATCATTCCTTTTGTCGGCAATCCCTACAAGAACAATTCGTAAAGTATTTGGGCCCATGGCCCGAAAGTGATGAAGCATACGAATTCTCCATAGGGTATAATTTGTGCCATCAAAGTCAAAGGTGTCATTGTGCACTAATCCAATAGTCGACATCGATACTCTCTAGGTTGTGAAACCTAATTAAAGAGAGATCTTGCTCTGATACCAATTGAAAAGACCTCGATGACGCCTAGAGGGGGGGGTGAATAGGCTATTTAAAAACTTCTTTGGATTTGGCTTGAAACTAATGCAGAAATAAACTAAGAGGGTACTTGTCAAGCACAAATCCTAAATGCACTAGGCACTGCAATGTGTATCAACAACACGATCTACCAAGATGGACACAATACAGTTACTAACAAGCACAAGTAAGTTACACAAACTTACTTGAGCTATATCACACGACAAGTAGGTGAACATCACAAGATACTAGATCACACTATATCACACAATATATCAAAAGCTGCAAGTATGAACGTGGATATAGGAGGTATGCTTGAATGATTAATCTTGTACAAGAAATAGCCAACACAATATAATGAGCACAAACAATATGCAATGTGTATGCTCAAGTAACACAAGTAAACCACAAGTAAGGAGTTAGGGTTAAGGATAACCAAGGTCACTGAGACGAAGATGTATCGTGATGTTCACTTCCTTGGAGGGAAGCTAGTCACCGTTAGAGAGGTGGATGTTACCACGAAGGCACACCAACGCCACGAAGGCTTACCCTATTCTCCCTTTGATATAACACCACGAAGGCGTTTCTCAACCACTAGTGGTAAGCCTTTGAGGTGGCTTCCAAACCCTCACAAACTTTTCGGGGGGTAATCACACGAATTGATTCCTCTCCGAAGAACTCCTACCGCCTAGGAGTCTCCAACCTCCAAGAGTAACAAGATCACAGGGAATGCTCAAAACTTGCTCAAATCTCAAATAGCTTGGGTTGAGAGAAGGAGAGGGAGACGATCTATCTTTTGATTGGAACAACTCTCAAAGGGGCTCACAAATGCTCTTGGGATCTAAGATTTGGTGTGAGCAAATGTGTGTGAGGTAGAAATGTGTTCTTATGAGGATATGGATGTGTTGGACACCCTCTCACGAAGTGAGAGAGGGGTATATATAGTGGGGAGTGTAAAACAGCCGTTGGGGACACTTTAAGTCACACAGGGTCCGGACGTCCGGCAGTTTACGAAAGTCCGGGCGTCCGCAAGGGGTCGGACGTCCGACAGGGGTCGGTCGTCCGAGGGTTGTAGATATGACTGGAAACACTGTGAATTGAACAGCGACCGGACGTCCGGAGAAGGCCGGAAATTCGAGTTATTCAACTCAACTTCTTCTGGTGAGAGGTTCCAGATTTCCGAAAGGGGACGCACGTCCGGCCCTCGGACGTCTGGAGGGAGCCGGAAATCCGAGTTATAGAGCTAATGTTCTTCTGGTGCAGGGCTCCGGATTTCCGAAGTTGATCGGACGTCCGGCCCTCGGATGTCCGGAGGGAGCCGGAAATTCGAGTTATATGACTCAAATACTTCTGGTGGAGGGCTCCGGATTTCCGAAGCATGTCGGCCGTCCGGCCCTCGGACGTCCGGAGGGAGCCGGAAGTCCGAGGCAATAGACCTGTTTTGAGATAGGAGTAGAGAAGAGAATATGTGGTATTGGGTAGGATAGTGAAGATGTGGTTTGAGCAAGTTCATCACAAAAACCTGTGATCCCCTCTTAATAGTGTGGGATCCCTAAAGACTCAAGAATTGTAAAAGGGATACCGATGATCCATACTTGAGTGTGTACTTTTATTCGCTGATCATCACTCCGCACCGCTAACATCAAAGTAACTGATACCTTGAGTTAGCCCTTTCACTTGATCTTGATGTTGTTGTTCCTTCTTGGCTCAATGTTGAAAGCAATACATGATGAAGTCTTCAAGTAGCTCTCCCATACACAATGTGGAAATCCTAGCTTATATATTTATCTTCATTTGTCCACCATGTGAGCATCCACAAGGATCAAGCATGTAGTGCTCAGGAATGCTTATCTTGATCTTGTCCTTGTTAGCACATGAGCTTGTCCTTATCAACACATGATCATTCACAATAGCTTAAAAAGGGTTAGTGATTAATTATCTATATGTGTGTTGTCAGTAACACCAAAACACGATTAAGGGCATGACTGCACTTTCAGTCGTCTCAACGGATTTAGACGGTGCCCTATTTAAAGTGAATGCTGCAGTTTCTAATGCGTATCCCCAAAATGACAGCGGTAAGTCGGTAAGAGACATCATAGATCGTACCATATCTAATAAAGTGCGATTACGACGTTCAGACACTCTGTTGCGTTGCGGTGTGCCAGGCGGCGTCAGTTGTGAAACGATTCCACACTTCCTTAGGTGTGTGCCAAACTCGTGACTCAAATATTCTCCTCCACGATCAGATCATAGACATTTAATTTTCCTGTCACGTTGATTCTCGACCTCACTCTGAAATTCCTTGAACTTTTCAAATGTCTCAGATTTGTGCTTCATCAAGTAGATATACCCATACCTACGCAAATCATCGTTGAGAGTGAGAACATAACGATAGCCACCGCGAGCTTCAACGTTCATTGGACCACACACATCAGTATGTATTATTTCCAATAAGTCGGTTTCTCTCTCCATTATTCCTGAGAATGGAGTCTTGGTCATCTTGCCCATGAGGCACGGTCCGCATGTGTCAAATGATTCAAAGTCAAGAGACTCTAATAGTCCATCAGTATGGAGCTTCTTCATGCGCTTAACGCCGATATGACCAAGGCGGCAGTGCCACAAGTATGTGGGACTATCATTATCAACTTTACATCTTTTGGTACTTACACTATGAATATGCGTAACATCACGATCGAGATTCATCAAGAATAATCCATTCACCAGCGGAGCATGACCATGAAACATATCACTCATATAAATAGAACAACCATTATTCTGTGACTTAAATGAATAGCCGTCTCGCATTAAGCAAGACCCTGATACCATGTTCATGCTTAAAGCTGGTACTAAATAACAATTATTAAGGTTTAAAACTAATACCTACGGTAGATGTAGAGGTAGCGTGCCGACGGCGATCACATCGACCTTGGAGCCATTTCCTACGCGCATCGTCACCTCGTCCTTGGCCAGTCTCCGCTTATTCCGCAGTTCCTGCTTTGAGTTGCAAATGTGAGCAACAACACCGGTATCAAATACCCAGGAGCTACTACGAGCGCTGGTAAGGTACACATCAATAACTTGTATATCACATATACCTTTAACGTTGCCGACCTTCTTGTCCGCTAAGTATTTGGGGCTGTTCCGCTTTCAGTGACCTTTTCCCTTGCAATAGAAGCACTCAGTCTCAGGCTTGGGTCCATTCTTTTTATTCTTCCTGGCATCTGGCTTACCGGGTGCGGCAACAACTTTGCCGTCTTTCTTGAAGTTCTTTTTACCCTTGCCCTTCTTGAAACTAGTGGTCTTGTTGACCATCAACACTTGATGCTCTTTCTTGATTTATACTTCTGCAGACTTGAGCATCGAGTACAACTCGGGAATGGTCTTCTCCATCCCTTGCATGTTGTAGTTCAGCACAAAACCTTTGTAGCTTGGTGGGAGAGACTGGAGGGTTCTGTCAATTATAGCATCATCCGGAAGTTTGACTCCAAGTGAAGTCAGACGACCGTGTAACCCAGACATTTTGAGTATGTTCTCACTGACAGAACTGTTCTCCTCCATCTTACAGCTAAAGAACTTGTCGGAGACTTCATATCCCTCGACACGGGCATGAGCTTGAAAAACTAGTTTCAGCTCTTGGAACATCTCATATGCACCGTGTTGCTCAAAACGCCTTTGGAGCCCCATTTCCAAACTGTATAACATGCCACACCTAACTAGAGAGTAGTCATCACTCTGTGTTTCCCAGACGTTCAGAATGTCCTGGGCTGCTGCGGGAGCGGCAGGGTCACCTAGCGGCGCATCAAGGACATGAGCCTTTTTAGCCACTTCAAGGATGAGCTTCAAGTTGCGAACCCAGTCCGCATAGTTGCTACCATCATCTTTCAGCTTGTTTTTCTCTAGGAATGCATTGAAATTGAGGTTGACGTTGGCCATCTACAATATTTATAAAGACAACTTTTAGACTAAGTTCATGACAATTAAGTTCATTTAATCAAATTAAGTATGAACTCCCACTTAAATCGACATCCCTCTAGTCATCTAAGTGATACATGATCCATGTTGACTAACCCGTGTCCGATCATCACGTGAGACGGACTAGTCACCATGGTGAGAAAATTCATGCTAATCGTATTCAACCATACGACTCATGTTCGACCTTCCGGTCTCTTGTATTCGAGGTCATGTCTGTACATGCTAAGCTCGTCGAGTCAACCTAGGTGTTTCGCGTGTGTAAATCTGGCTTACACCCGTTGTATGCGAACGTTAGAATCTATCACACTTGATCATCACGTGGTGCTTCGAGACAATGATCCTTTGCAACGGTGCACACTTAGGGGAATACGTTCTCGAAATTTTAAGAGGTATCATCTTATTAGGCTACCGTCGTTCTAAGCAATAAGATAAAAACATGATAAACATCACAATGCAATCATATAGTGACATGATATGGCCATTATCATCTTTGCTCTTTCGATCTCCATCTTCAGGCATCGCATGATCATCACCGTCACCAGCGTGACACCATGATCTCCATCATCATGTCTCCGTAAAGTCGTCACGCCAACTACTATTATCACTACTACTATAGCTAACCGTTAGCAATGAAGTAAAAGTAGTAAGCAAATGGCGTTGCATCTCATACAATAAATTAAGACAACTCCTATGGCTCCTGCCGGTTGTCATACTCATCGACATGCAAGTCGTGAAACCTATTACAATAACATGATCATCTCATACATCGTACATGCAACATCACAACTTTGGCCATATCACATCACATGTCAAACCCTGCAAAAACAAGTTAGACGTCCTCTAATTGTTGTTGCAAGTTTTACGTGGCTGATTTGGGTTTCTAGCAAGAACGCCTTCTTACCTACGTGACAGCCACAACGATGATATGCCAAAGCTATTTACCCTTCATAAGGACCCTTTTCATCAAATCCAAACCGACTAGAGTAGGAGACACAGACACCCGCTAGCCACCTTTATGCACGGTGTGCATGTCTGTCGGTGGAACCAGTCTCACGTAAGCGTACGTGTAATGTCGGTCCGGGCCGCTTCATCCCACAATACAGCTGCAAAAAAAAGACTAGTAGCGGCAAGAAATTGAGAAATCATCGCCCACAACCTTTTGTGTTCTACTCATGCATAGAATCTACGCATAGAAAACCTGGCTTGGATGCCACTGTTGGGGAACGTAGCATAAATTCAAAAAAATTCCTACGCATATTCAGATCTTCCTATGGAGAGACCAGCAACGAGAGAGGGGTGAGTGCATCTTCATGCCTTTGAAGATCGCTAAGCCGAAGCGTTACTAGAACGCGGTTGATGGAGTCGTACTCGCGGGGATTCAGATCGCGGTGTGATTCCGATCTAGTGCCGAACTACAGCACCTCCGCGTTCAACACACGTGCAGCCCGGTGACGTCTCCCGCACCTTGATCCAGCAAGGAGGAGGGAGAGGTTGGGGAAGAACTCCAGCAACACGATGGCGTGGTGTCGATGGAGAGACGAGGTCTCCCGGCAGGGCTTCACCAAGCACCGACAGAGAGGAGGAGAAAGAAGGGCAGGGTTGCGCCGAGGGAGAGGGAAAAGTGTGTCCCCCAATGGCCAAAACCTCTCTCTATTTATAGGAGGAGGGGGATGGCTGCGCCACCCCTAGGGTTCCCTCCCTAGGGGCCGGCGGCCACCAGATGGGAGAGAGGGGTGGCGGCCAGGGCAGGGAAAGGGGGGCGCGCGCCCTATGTGGCCTTGGGCCTCCATTGCGCCTAGGGTTTCCCCTCCCTCCCTCTCTGGTGCGCATGGGCTGGGTGTGGGGGGCGCACCAGACCACCTAGGGGCTGGTTCCCTCCCACACTTGGCCCATGTAGCCCTCCGGGGCTTGTGGGCCCTCCCGGTGGGCCTTCGGAACCCTTCCGGTGGTCCCGACACTTTGCCGGTGGTGCCCGAAACATTTCCGGCGTCCAAACCCATCCATCCTATATATCAATCTTTACCTCCGGACCATTCCGGAGCTCCTCGTGATGCCCGAGATATCATCCGGGACTCCGAACATCCTTTGGTAACCTCGTTTAACAATTCCCTAAACCCTAGCGTCATCGAACCTTAAGTGTGTAGACCCTATAGGTTCGGGAGACAAACAGACATGACTGAGACACTGTTGGAATTATGCCCTAGAGGCAATAATAAATATAGTTATTATTATAATTCCTGTATCAAGATAATCGTTTATTATCCATGCTATAATTGTATTGAATGAAGACTCATTTACATGTGTGGATACATAGACAAAACACCGTCCCTAGCAAGCCTCTAGTTGGCTAGCCAGTTGATCAAAGATAGTCAGTGTCTTCTGATTATGAACAAGGTGTTGTTGCTTGATAACTGGATCACGTCATTAGGAGAATCACGTGATGGACTAGACCCAAAATAATAGACGTAGCATGTTGATCGTGTCATTTTGTTGCTACTGTTTTCTGCGTGTCAAGTATTTATTCCTATGACCATGAGATCATATAACTCACTGACACCGGAGGAATTCTTTGTGTGTATCAAACGTCGCAACGTAACTGGGTGACTATAAAGATGCTCTACAGGTATCTCCGAAGGTGTTAGTTGAGTTAGTATGGATCAAGACTGGGATTTGTCACTCCGTGTGAACGGAGAGGTATCTCGGGGCCTACTCGGTAATACAACATCACACACAAGCCTTGCAAGCAATGTAACTTGGTGTAAGTTGCGGGATCTTGTATTACGGAACGAGTAAAGAGACTTGCCGGTAAACGAGATTGAAATAGGTATACGGATACTGACGATCGAATCTCGGGCAAGTAACATACCGAAGGACAAAGGGAATGACATACGGGATTATATGAATCCTTGGCACTGAGGTTCAAACGATAAGATCTTCGTAGAATATGTAGGATCCAATATGGGCATCCAGGTCCCGCTATTGGATATTGACCGAGGAGTTTCTCGGGTCATGTCTACATAGTTCTCGAACCCGCAGGGTCTGCACACTTAAGGTTCGACGTTGTTTTATGCGTATTTGAGTTATATGGTTGGTTACCGAATGTTGTTCGGAGTCCCGGATGAGATCACGGACGTCATGAGGGTTTCCGGAATAGTCCGGAAACGAATATTGATATATAGGATGACCTCATTTGATTACCGGAAGGTTTTCGGAGTTACCGGGTATGTACCGGGAATGACGAATGGGTTCCGGGAGTTCACCGGGGGGGCAACCCACCCCGGGGAAGCCCATAGACCTTGAGGGTGGCACACCAGCCCTTAGTGGGCTGGTGGGACAGCCCAAAAGGGCTCTATGCGCCAAGAATAGAAAATCAAGAGAAAAGGAAAAAAAGGAGGAGGTGGGAAGGAAGGGGGACTCCCTCCCACCAAACCAAGTCCAACTCGGTTTGGGGGGGGGGGAGTCCTCCCCCCTTGGACTCGGACGACCCCCTTGGGGCTCCTTGAGCCCCAAGGCAAGGTCCCCTCCCTCCCACCTATATATACGAAGGTTTTAGGGCTGATTTGAGACGACTTTTCCACGGCAGCCCGACCACATACCTCCACGGTTTTTCCTCTAGATCGCGTTTCTGCGGAGCTCGGGCGGAGCCCTGCTGAGACAAGGTCATCACCAACCTCCGGAGCGCCGTCGCGCTGCCGGAGAACTCTTCTACCTCTCCGTCTCTCTTGCTGGATCAAGAAGGCCGAGATCATCGTCGAGCTGTACGTGTGCTGAACGCGGAGGTGCCGTCCGTTCGGTACTAGATCGTGGGACTGATCGCGGGATTGTTCGCGGGGCGGATCGAGGGACGTGAGGACGTTCCACTACATCAACCGCGTTCACTAACGCTTCTGCTGTACGATCTACAAGGGTACGTAGATCACTCATCCCCTCTCGTAGATGGACATCACCATGATAGGTCTTCGTGCGCGTAGGAAATTTTTTGTTTCCCATGCGACGTTCCCCAACAGTGGCATCATGAGCTAGGTTCATGCGTAGATGTCTTCTCGAGTAGAACACAAAAGTTTTTTGTGGGCGGTGATGTGCGTTTTGCTGCCCTCCTTGGTCTTTTCTTGATTCCGCGGTATTGTTGGATTGAAGCGGCTTGGACCGACATTACTCGTACGCTTACGAGAGACTGGTTTCATCGTTACGAGTAACTCCGTTGCTCAAAGATGAGTGGCAAGTGTCGGTTTCTCCAACTTTAGTTGAATCGGATTTGACCGAGGAGGTCCTTGGATGAGGTTAAATAGCAACTCATATATCTCCGTTGTGGTGTTTGCGTAAGTAAGATGCGATCCTACTAGATACCCATGGTCACCACGTAAAACATGCAACAACAAAATTAGAGGACGTCTAACTTGTTTTTGCAGGGTATGCTTGTGATGTGATATGGCCAATGATGTGATGTGATATATTGGATGTATGAGATGATCATGTTGTAATAGAAATATCGACTTGCACTTCGATGGTACGGCAACCGGCAGGAGCCATAGGGTTGTCTTTATACTAACGTGTGTGCTTGCAGATGCGTTTACTATTTTGCTAGGATGTAGCTTTAGTAGTAATAGCATGAGTAGCACGACGACCCCGATGGCAACATGTTGATGGAGATCATGGTGTGGCGCCGGTGATAAGAAGATCGTGCCGGTGCTTTGGTGATGGAGATCAAGAAGCACGTGATGATGGCCATATCATGTCACTTATGAATTGCATGTGATGTTAATCCTTTTATGCACCTTATTTTGCTTAGAACGACGGTAGCATTATGAGGTGATCTCTCACTAAGATTTCAAGACGAAATTGTGTTCTCCCCGACTGTGCACCGTTGCTACAGTTCGTCGTTTCGAGACACCACGTGATGATCGGGTGTGATAGACTCAACGTTCACATACAACGGGTGCAAAACAGTTGCGCACGCGGAACACTCGGGTTAAGCTTGACGAGCCTAGCATGTGCAGACATGGCCTCGGAACACATGAGACCGAAAGGTCGATCATGAATCATATAGATGATATGATTAGCATAGGGATGCTTACCACTGGAACTATACTCAACTCACGTGATGATCGGACTTGAGCTAGTGTAAGTGGATCATGAACCACTCAAATGACTAGAGAGATGTACTTTTTGAGTGGGAGTTTAGCGAATAATTTGATTAAGTTAAACTCTAATTATCTTGAACATAGTCTAAGTCCACTTTGAATATATTTGTGTTGTAGATCATGGCTCACGCGACAGTCATCCTGAATTTTAATACGTTCCTAGAGAAAGCTAAGTTGAAAGATGATGGAAGCAACTTTGTAGACTGGGCTCGTAATCTTAAGCTAATCTTACAAGCTGGGAAGAAGGATTATGTCCTTAATGCTGCGTTAGGAGATGAACCACCCGCTACGGCTGATCAGGACGTTAAGAACGCTTGGTTAGCACGTAAGGAGGACTACTCAATAGTTCAATGTGCAGTCTTGTATGGCTTAGAACCGGGACTTCAACGTTGCTTTGAGCGTCATGGAGCATTTGAGATGTTCCAGGAGTTGGAGTTTATCTTTCAGAAGAACGCCCGGATCGAGAGGTATGAGACCTCCGATAAATTCTATGCTTGCAAGATGGAGGAAAACTCATCTGTCAGTGAACATGTGCTCAAAATGTCTGGGTACTCAAACCATCTAGCTGAGTTGGGGATTGAACTCCCGCAAGAAGCTATCACTGACAGAATCCTTGAATCACTGCCACCAAGCTATAAAGGCTTTGTGTTGAACTACAACATGCAAGGGATGAACAAGTCTCCCGGCGAGTTGTTTGCGATGCTGAAAGTCACAGAGTCTGAACTCCGTAAAGAGCATCAAGTGTTGATGGTGAATAAGACCACTAGTTTCAAGAGAAACGGCAAACGCAAGAAGGGCAATTCGAAGAAGAGCGGCAAGCCTGTTGCCAATCCGAAGAAGAAACCCAAAGCTGGACCTAAGCCCGAAACGGAGTGTTACTATTGCAAGGGTATGGGTCACTGGAAGCGCAATTGCCCCAAGTATCTGGCAGATAAGAAGGCGGGCAAAGAAAAATCAGGTATATTTGATATACATGTTATTGATGTGTACTTAACCGGCTCTCGTAGTAGTGCCTGGGTATTCGATACCGGTTCTGTTGCTCATATTTGCAACTCGAAACAGGAACTACGGAATAGGCGAAGGCTGGCAAAAGATGAAGTGACGATGCGCGTAGGAAATGGTTCCAAGGTTGATGCAATCGCCGTCGGCACAGTGTCACTTCAGTTACCGTCAGGATTAGTGATGAACTTAAATCATTGTTATTTAGTGCCTGCGTTGAGCATGAACATTATATCTGGATCTTTTTTATTGCGAGACGGTTACTCTTTTAAGTCAGAGAATAATGGTTGTTCTATTTCTATGAGTAACATCTTTTATGGTCATGCACCGAATGTGAGAGGATTGTTCATATTGAATCTTGATAACGATACGCATATACTTAACATTGAGACCAAAAGAGTTAGAGTTAACAATGATAGCGCCATATTTTTGTGGCACTGCCGCTTAGGTCATATTGGTGTAAAGCGCATGAAGAAACTCCATGCTGATGGACTTTTGGAGTCACTTGACTTCGATTCACTTGACACGTGCGAACCATGCCTCATGGGCAAGATGACTAAGACTCCGTTCTCAGGAACAATGGAGCGTGCAAGTGACTTGTTGGAAATCATACATACCGATGTGTGTGGTCCGATGAGCGTGGAGGCACGCGGCGGATATCGTTATTTTCTCACCTTCACTGACGACTTAAGTAGATATGGTTATGTCTACTTGATGAAGCACAAGTCTGAAACATTTGAAAAGTTCAAGCAATTTCAGAGTGAAGTGGAAAATCATCGTAACAAGAAGATCAAGTTCCTACGGTCTGATCGTGGGGGTGAATATCTGAGTTTCGAGTTTGGTGCTCACTTAAGACAATGTGGAATTGTTTCACAGTTAACACCGCCTGGAACACCACAGCGTAATGGTGTGTCCGAACGTCGTAATCATACTCTATTAGAGATGGTGTGATCTATGATGTCTCTTACTGTTTTGCCGTTATCATTTTGGGGCTATGCATTAGAAACAGCTGCATTCACTTTAAATAGGGCACCATCAAAATCCGTTGAGACGACACCATACGAACTGTGGTATGGCAAGAGGCCAAAGTTGTCATTTCTTAAAGTTTGGGGATGTGATGCTTATGTCAAAAAGCTTCAGCCTGAAAAGCTCGAACCCAAAGCGGAAAAGTGTGTCTTCATAGGTTACCCAAAAGAGACAGTTGGGTACACCTTCTATCTCAAATCCGAGGGCAAAGTGTTTGTTGCTAAAAACGGAGCTTTTCTCGAGAAGGAGTTTCTCTCGAGAGAATTGAGTGGGAGGAAGATAGAACTTGACGAGGTTGTCGAACCTCTCATCCCTCTGGATGGTGGCGCAGGGCAAGGGGAAACCTCTGTCATTGCGACACCGGTTGAGGAGGAAGTTAATGATGATGATCATGAAACTCCAGTTCAAGTTTCTGTCGAACCACACAGGTCGACGAGACCACGTGCTGCTCCAGAGTGGTACGGTAATCCCGTCTTATCAATCATGTTGTTAGACAACAATGAACCTGCGAATTATGAAGAAGCAATGGTGGGCCCAGATTCCAACAAATGGCTAGAAGCCATGAAGTCCGAGATAGGATCCATGTATGAGAACGAAGTGTGGACTTTGGAGGTACTGCCTGAGGGCCGCAAGGCCATTCAGAACAAATGGATCTTTAAGAGGAAGACGGACGTTGACGGTAATGTGACCGTTTATAAAGCTCGACTTGTGGCAAAGGGTTTTTCACAAGTTCAAGGAGTTGACTACGATGAGACTTTCTCACCCGTAGCGATGCTTAAGTCCGTCAGAATCATGTTAGCAATAGCTGCATTTTTCGATTATGAAATCTGGGAGATGGATGTCAAAACGGCGTTCCTTAACGGTTTCCTTAAGGAAGAGTTGTATATGATACAACCCGAAGGTTTTGTCGATCCTAAGAATGCTAACAAGGTGTGCAAGCTCCAGCGATCCATTTATGGACTGGTGCAAGCATCTCGGAGTTGGAACAAACGCTTTGATGAGGTGATCAAAGCATTTGGGTTTATACAAGTGGTTGGAGAATCTTGTACTTACAAGAAAGTGAGTGGGAGCTCTGTGGCATTTCTAATATTATATGTGGATGACATATTACTGATTGGAAACAACATAGAGTTTTTAGAGAGCATAAAGGATTACTTGAATAAAAGTTTCTGTATGAAGGACCTAGGAGAAGCTGCTTACATTCTAGGCATTAAGATCGATAGGGATAGATCAAAACGCCTGATAGGACTTTTACAAAGCACATACCTTGATAAAGTTTTGAAGAGGTTCAAAATGGAACAGTCCAAGAAAGGGTTCTTGCCAGTTCTACAAGGTACGAGATTGAGTAAGACTCAGTGCCCAACAACTGATGAAGATAGAGAGCATATGCGCTCCGTCCCCTATGCTTCAGCCATAGGTTCAATCATGTATGCGATGATGTGCACTAGACCGGATGTTAGCCTGGCCATAAGTATGGCAGGTAGGTTCCAGAGTAATCCAAGAGTGGATCACTGGACAACGGTCAAGAATATCCTGAAGTACCTGAAAAGGACTAAGGAGATGTTTCTCGTGTATGGAGGTGACGAAGAGCTCGCCGTAAAAGGTTACGTCGATGCAAGCTTTGATACAGATCCGGACGACTCTAAGTCGCAAACCGGATACGTATTTATTCTTAATGGGGGTGCAGTAAGCTGGTGCAGTTCCAAGCAAAGCGTCGTAGCATATTCTACATGTGAAGCGGAGTACATGGCTGCCTCGGAGGCGGCTAAGGAGGGTGTCTGGATGAAGCAGTTCATGACGGATCTTGGAGTGGTGCCAAGCGCACTGAATCCAATAACCTTGTTCTGTGACAACACTGGTGCCATTGCCTTAGCAAAGGAACCACGGTTTCACAAGAAGACCAGACACATCAAACGACGCTTTAACCTCATCCGCGACTACGTCGAGGGAGAGGACGTGAATATATGCAAAGTGCACACGGATCTGAATGTAGCGGACCCGCTGACTAAACCTCTTCCACGGCCAAAGCATGATCAACACCAGAACTGTATGGGTGTTAGATTTATTACAATGTAATTCACATGGTGATGTGAGGGCTAGATTATTGACTCTAGTGCAAGTGGGAGACTGTTGGAATTATGCCCTAGAGGCAATAATAAATATAGTTATTATTATAATTCCTGTATCAAGATAATCGTTTATTATCCATGCTATAATTGTATTGAATGAAGACTCATTTACATGTGTGGATACATAGACAAAACACCGTCCCTAGCAAGCCTCTAGTTGGCTAGCCAGTTGATCAAAGATAGTCAGTGTCTTCTGATTATGAACAAGGTGTTGTTGCTTGATAACTGGATCACGTCATTAGGAGAATCACGTGATGGACTAGACCCAAACTAATAGACGTAGCATGTTGATCGTGTCATTTTGTTGCTACTGTTTTCTGCGTGTCAAGTATTTATTCCTATGACCATGAGATCATATAACTCACTGACACCGGAGGAATTCTTTGTGTGTATCAAACGTCGCAACGTAACTGGGTGACTATAAAGATGCTCTACAGGTATCTCCGAAGGTGTTAGTTGAGTTAGTATGGATCAAGACTGGGATTTGTCACTCCGTGTGAACGGAGAGGTATCTCGGGGCCTACTCGGTAATACAACATCACACACAAGCCTTGCAAGCAATGTAACTTAGTGTAAGTTGCGGGATCTTGTATTACGGAACGAGTAAAGAGACTTGTCGGTAAACGAGATTGAAATAGGTATACGGATACTGACGATCGAATCTCGGGCAAGTAACATACCGAAGGACAAAGGGAATGACATACGGGATTATATGAATCCTTGGCACTGAGGTTCAAACGATAAGATCTTCGTAGAATATGTAGGATCCAATATGGGCATCCAGGTCCCGCTATTGGATATTGACCGAGGAGTTTCTCGGGTCATGTCTACATAGTTCTCGAACCCGCAGGGTCTGCACACTTAAGGTTCGACGTTGTTTTATGCGTATTTGAGTTATATGGTTGGTTACCGAATGTTGTTCGGAGTCCCGGATGAGATCACGGACGTCATGAGGGTTTCCGGAATAGTCCGGAAACGAATATTGATATATAGGATGACCTCATTTGATTACCGGAAGGTTTTCGGAGTTACCGGGTATGTACCGGGAATGACGAATGGGTTCCGGGAGTTCACCGGGGGGGCAACCCACCCCGGGGAAGCCCATAGACCTTGAGGGTGGCACACCAGCCCTTAGTGGGCTGGTGGGACAGCCCAAAAGGGCTCTATGCGCCAAGAATAGAAAATCAAGAGAAAAGGAAAAAAAGGAGGAGGTGGGAAGGAAGGGGGACTCCCTCCCACCAAACCAAGTCCAACTCGGTTTGGGGGGGGAGTCCTCCCCCCTTGGACTCGGACGACCCCCTTGGGGCTCCTTGAGCCCCAAGGCAAGGTCCCCTCCCTCCCACCTATATATACGGAGGTTTTAGGGCTGATTTGAGACGACTTTTCCACGGCAGCCCGACCACATACCTCCACGGTTTTTCCTCTAGATCGCGTTTCTGCGGAGCTCGGGCGGAGCCGTGCTGAGACAAGGTCATAACCAACCTCCGGAGCGCCGTCATGCTGCCGGAGAACTCTTCAACCTCTCCGTCTCTCTTGCTGGATCAAGAAGGCCGAGATCATCGTCGAGCTGTACGTGTGCTGAACGCGGAGGTGCCGTCCGTTCGGTACTAGATCGTGGGACTGATCGCGAGATTGTTCGCGGGGCGGATCGAGGGATGTGAGGACGTTCCACTACATCAACCGCGTTCACTAACGCTTCTGCTGTACGATCTACAAGGGTACGTAGATCACTCATCCCCTCTCGTAGATGGACATCACCATGATAGGTCTTCGTGCGCGTAGGAAATTTTTTGTTTCCCATGCGACGTTCCCCAACAGACACCTCTCCGGCCAATAACCATCAGCGGGGTCTGGATACCCATGGTGGCTCCCACTTGCTCCACGATGATCTCATCGGATGAACCATGATGTCAAGGATTCAATCAATCCCGTATACAATTCCCTATGTCTGTCGGTATAGAACTTGCCCGAGATTCGATCGTCGGTATACTATACCTTGTTCAATCTCGTTACCGGTAAGTCTCTTTACTCGTTCTGCAGCACGTCATCGTGTGACTAACTCCTTAGTCACATTGAGCTCATGATGATGTTCTACCGAGGGGGCCCAGACATACCTCTCCGTCACGCGGAGTGACAAATCCCGATCTCGATTCGTACCAACCCAACAGACACTTTCAGAGGTACCCATAGTGCACCTTTATAGTCACCCAGTTACTTGTGACGTTTGATACGGTATCCGGGAGTTGCACAATCTCATGGTCGAAGGAAAAGACACTTGACATTAGAAAATCTTTAGCATACGAACAATACGATCTAGTGCTACGCTTAGGATTGGGTCTTGTCCATCACATCATTCCCCCAATGATGTGATCCCGTTATCAATGACATCTAATGCCCATGACCAGGAAACCATGATCATCTATTGACTAATGAGCTAGCCAACTAGAGGCTTGCTAGGGACACATTGTGATCTATTTATTCACACATGTATTACTGTTTCCTGTTAATACAATTATAGCATGAACAATAGATGATTATCATGAACAAGGAAATATGATAATAACCATTTTATTATTGCCTCTAGGGCATTTTTCCAACAGATTGATCGAACTTGGCCGAGTCGAGTCTAGTGAAAAACTGCTTTGAGTCTAGTTATATATCGGAGAGTAGGATTCTTTTTTCTCCTCTTCTATGCTCTAGTGAGGAATCTTGACGTAATAATTTATTCTACTCCTCTTCTCACTCAATTTTTTTAGGATCACGCGGATATTTTTGGAATCTATATGATGCCGATGTGATGGAGTTGTGTCTTGGTGCCTGCCGTCTGACTTGATTTTCTTCCGGGGAGTTGAGCTCGAGGGGATTCTTGAGCACATCGTTATCATTCAGGGTTCTTAGTATCTCAGAACGAAGGATGTTCGTAATTGCTTGAATACTAGTAGTGGCGAGATAACCCCGATGTCCCTAGTACTGGTGCAGATTGTTCAGGAGTACTGCCATACTTTGTATCGTTGTGATCACGAGGGTCTGTAGTAGATGAAGGTCCGAGATTCTGTTCGTGTGTTGACGGATGTGATACAGGTGACGGGTTAGTATAGGAGTTGTGTGATTATTACTCCTTGTATCCGTGTACGAGATTGCATGACCAGATATTTCGGGAATTCTTAGGTGGGAATTCAAGTAGTTGCTTATAGGACAATCTTCCAACAAATGCATGATGTTAGGTTGGGGTTCGACATCTAGTGGATTCGTTTGTTGACGGTCGACTTACAATGGTTCTCGTTGTGTCTTAAAGAGTCCTTGTAGCTTGCTACGACTCGGGACGCTTTGTATGTCGGGTGCACTGCCTTGCACTTGATGTCTACTGTAAGGATCGAGCCCGTGCGATCCTGTCCATGAAAATATCGAACGGAAATCTCTCTCATGAGTTTGTTCTGGCTTGTTTCATAAGCCTCTCCCTTTGTTTTGTTGATTATGGTAATTCGAGTTGCTTCGAAGTCAAGTGGTGATTACAGATCTTTTCTAAGAGGTGTTCTCATAGTTTTATGTGAAAATGCAAATTCTTTTGTTCGTTCAAATTGTCATATCAATTCTTGTCAACAGGAGTTGTCATATCTATTCTTTTCCAACCGGTGCGCTTCTCTTCAGTGAATTCAATCTTCTCCAGTTTTTGCAATTCATTCTCTCAATTCTTTCCGGAGTTCATCTCATCTGTCTCAAGTTGTCTTTGTTTTTCCCCGCCCTCCCACCCTTTTTTCTCAGTGATTCAATTTCCATCCAGGAGTTTTCTTTTCGTTGTGCTCCCATTGTCTGTTCTTTTCTCTCTTACCCGGTGATTCATTGTGAGATTCTTAGGAGATTCGTGTCAGATTTTTTCATTCTTGTCATCCTTACCGGTGAATTTAATTTAGTTGTCCGTGTTCATCATATCCTTTTCATCCTTGTAATTCCTTCCTATGTTGGGAATTCTTATCAGCCTATCCTGCTATTCATTCATCTCTTTCCTATCCGGAGTGCTGAAGATATCTCAAAGTTTCGTGTTTTCAATTCTTTAGTTATTTCGAGGTGCCAACCTCATCTAGTTCTCGTTATACCGGTGCAATATCTCTCCTTATAATCAGTTGTTTCAACGGTGGTTTCTTTGAGTGGGCCCATAACCCACAGGTTCTTTCCCAGGATCTTTCCTAGCTCTTTTAATCTATTCCCGGAGATCATTAATTCTTTTCAACTATGATGTAAGTATGAATTTCATCAGTCATATCCCTTCTCCAAAATCTATTCGAATTAATTCTCATATTTAGCTCAACCTTTCATTCTTCATTATTCCGGAGTGTCTCAGTATTCTTGGTGATGTTCTTTTCGTCATTCTCTCCATTGAAGACTCGAGGAGTGTTTCTCTCAAATCTTGGTCCATTCTCTTGAAGATATCATTTCAGCTTCGTGTTGCCTTTTCAGTTGTTTTCGTTCATGAGTAATCCCTTTCTTGCCATCGTTGCATTTCTGAGTTCTGTTCATTTCTCGATCCTCCGAAGGCAATCATTTCAGAAGACTTCTTCATTCTCAACTTTCATCTTTCATCCTCAATTCTTCTCAATTGTTGTCTCTTCGTTCGTCTCTCAATTATTCTGGTGTCTTGTTAAGTTTTCTTCTCTCAGGTGGCTCGTGATCTCTTGATTCTCATGTATCTCCATTCATGCATGGTTGCCTCATTCGTTTCAATTCTCACCGGTGTTTCTTGCAACAATTCTTCTAGTTTGTGCTCATATCTCTCCTCAATCATTTCTAGAAGAATAAGTGGTATGCTAAATCTGTTGCTTGTCATCGATTTAATTTGATGAAGGATAAGCATAACATAATTCTTATTCTTGTTCATAGTAATCTGAATTCTTCTTCCGGAGTGGCTCATGATATCAATTCATTCTCAAAGTGTTCTTCAAGATTCTTGTTGGAGAACCTCAAGTATCCTTTCTCTTGCATTTCAAAGTGCAATTGTTCTTCCTTATCCTTTGAGGTGGTATTATAGCATTCTTGTTAGTGTAGGAGCCTCGAAGAGTTTTTCCTTTCAAGTATGAGAAAATTAAACCCACCAATTCTATGATCATGAGACATGTTTCATCCCATGATTTCTTCTTTGAGTTATCTTGGTTTGGATTTCACCTAAAGCTTTTCCTATGGATTGTTTCTATCATGGTGCTTGTCATTAATCCAAGTTCTCAATGTATCCTCTTGGTGTAAGAAATTGTTCATATCTTATTTCTCCCAATCAATCCTTGTTTCTGTTAGTGGCTGGTTATCACTTCATTAGTTTGAAAAGGTCTCCATAAGCCCACTACTATCTTGTTCTTTTCGTTGTTGTTTTTTCCCAACAACTCCACTCAATCCTTCTTGCAAGGATGCTTGCCAAGTTCATTAGAGTTAGTAGTTGTCATTCTCTCTTCATTCTCTTCTTCCGTATGAGCTAGTTCCTATTCTATTGTTCCGAAGGCATTGTGGTGTTGCTCTTTTGGGTCTATTATGTTGTTCTACCAAGATCATGGTGTTCCCTTGTTCTATTTAGTTGTTTGTTATGATTATTGTCTATTTCTCCCATCTTATTGAATTTTTTGTCCCAGTTTCCTACCGAAGTGCTGCCGAAATTTTCCGTGAATTCTTGCTTCTCCCTCATATCATTCCTCGTCGCTTTGCAACCTTCAAGGGTCGTTGGTTTCACTCGTTTGTCAAATAAGCGACTAAGTTTCTACCTCTTGTTCTTTCTCATCCTCTCCCCTTTTCATTCTTGGATCTTGGGGCGAGATCCTCTTGTTGTGTAGGAGAGTTGTGACAACCCGATGCCGACGTTCCAGAAGATTCCTCCTTTATTCCGTTTTCGTCGTGTGTTTATTTTCTTTTGTCGCATCATCATCGCATCATGCGCATCATCTGCATTGCATCGGCATCTCCGTTGCCGCCAGTTTTCAAAGTTGCATCCGTTGTTAGTTGCCGGTTCTCGTCGTTATCCGTTCTGAGGCCGACCGCACACGCACGCGCCCGCGGCATCGTCAAAACCCTGTTTTAAAAGTGTGCATAAAACTTTCTCTGATCGGGGTGAAACTTGGCATGCGGTCATAATTAGTTATAGCTAGGCCGCATGTTGAATTTCGTCGCGATCGGAGTTCGTCGGGTACCCGAACGGTCGACCGTAGCGGCACCGTATTCGCTCAACGTCGGACGGTTGTCGGTGTTTTAAAAATCGTTGCCGCACCGCCCGTTCTCCCTCTCGTCTCCGGATATCCACTCTACACGACCTCGTAACCGTTCCCGTGTTGAGAATTATCCGAATCCGACCGCACGGTTGGATCCGGAACGCAATTCCGGCTAACCTAGCCCCCCCCATTTGTCTATAAATAGACCCCTCCTATTATTTTGGACAGCAACCCTAGCCCCGCCTCGATTTCCGTGTGCCCCACCTATCCTCCCGCCGAGCCCAACACAGGCCCGCCCGGGGCCCGAGTCGCCGCCGCCCCGTTCTGGCTCGAGCTCGCCGCGGCAACACTCCTACCCCGAGCCCCCTCGCGCCTCGTGCCAGCAGCCGTCGGCCAGCCCCGCAGCTCCCCGCCGTTCCAGGAGCCGTCGGAGCACGTCGGGGTCTGTAGCCCCTCGCCCCGCTGCCAGCCTCCATGGTTCACCGCCCCACTGCCTGCAAGCCGTCGGCCACCGCTCGAGCCAAGAACCACAATCAGATCCCCCGCCGCCGATTTGCTCGCCCGAGCACCGCCTCGGTCCGCCATCACCGGGAATGGGTTCCCCACGGCTAGATCCGGCGATCCCGCCGTTTTCCCCATGCTGCTTGTGCCCTCCCTCGCCGGAACGATGGCCGCCGTCGCGGCCAACTCCCGTCGCTGGTCCGTGTGTGCGTGCGGGAGGTGCACGACGAGCAGCCGCCCGACCGAGCGGAGCACTCCTCCCGCCTGGGCCTCGCAGCCAGGCCGAGTGGCTCTCTCGGCCTGCCCCGCAGCAAGGACTGCCTCGAGCCGGCCTGCTCCACCAGCCTCTCGAACCTGCCCAATGGCCTCCCCCAAGGTAATTCCCCGCCCAATGATTTTCTGTTATAAAGCGCCCATGTTCGGCCCGATAGGTATTTAGGTTTTTTTTTTCTTTTCTCGGAATTTAATTAAATTCCAGATAATAGGGATATATTTAAAACGTCCATATCTTTTTAACCGTTAGTCGGATCGCGATGAATTGTATATGGTTTTCAGGTAGTTTTGCGTGTAGAATATGATTTCATAACTTGCATATTTGTCTGAAATCGTTTAGCGTGCCGTATGCCTAGGTTTACGTGCTGTTCCCAATAGGATAGTTTCCGTATTTATTTTTTGCGCAAGTCCGGATAGCTCGAATGCCGTAGTAGAAATGTCCATGATTTAGGAACCCTCTTACCATGTATTTCAGAGTAGGCATTGGTATTTTTGCGTGTAGGGATTGCTGCTAGTTTATTTTCCCGTGTTTAGGGTTTTATCTCGCATTTGCATGTGGTAATATTTTTGTGTTGCAACTGTTGGGGAACGTCGCATGGGAAACAAAAAATTTCCTACGCGCACGAAGACCTATCATGGTGATGTCCATCTGCGAGAGGGGATGAGTGATCTACGTACCCTTGTAGATCGTACAGCAGAAGCGTTAGTGAACGCGGTTGATGTAGTGGAACGTCCTCACGTCCCTCGATCCGCCCCGCGAACAATCCCGCGATCAGTCCCACGATCTAGTACCGAACGGACGGCACCTCCGCGTTCAGCACACGTACAGCTCGATGATGATCTCGGCCTTCTTGATCCAGCAAGAGAGACGGAGAGGTAGAAGAGTTCTCCGGCAGCGTGACGGCACTCCGGAGGTTGGTGATGACCTTGTCTCAGCAGGGCTCCGCCCGAGCTCCGCAGAAACGCGATCTAGAGGAAAAACCGTGGAGGTATGTGGTCGGGCTGCCGTGGAAAAGTCGTCTCAAATCAGCCCTAAAACCTCCGTATATATAGGTGGGAGGGAGGGGAGGAGGCAGCCTAAAAACCTAAAGGTTTGGCCGAAATTGGAGGTGGAGGAGTCCTACTCCAATCCTACTTGGAATAGGATTCCACCTTCCCACTTGGAAACTCTTTCCACCTTGTGTTTTTTCCTTCTCAAACCTTATGGGCCTTAGTGGGAACTTATTCAAGCCCACTAGGGGCTGGTTTATCTCTTCCCATAGCCCATGAGACCCCTTGGGGCGTGACACCCCTCCCGATGGTCCCCGGCACCCCTCCCGGCACTCCCGGTACACTACCGATGAGCCCGAAACTTTTCCGGTAATGCACGAAAACCTTCCGGTAACCAAATGAGGTCATCCTATATATCAATCTTCGTTTCCGGACCATTCCGGAAACCCTCGTGACGTCCGTGATCTCATCCGGGACTCCGAACAACATTCGGTAACCAACCATATAACTCAAATACGCATAAAACAACGTCGAACCTTAAGTGTGCAGACCCTGCGGGTTCGAGAACTATGTAGACATGACCCGAGAGACTCCTCGGTCAATATCCAATAGCGGGACCTGGATGCCCATATTGGATCCTACATATTCTACGAGGATCTTATCGTTTGAACCTCAGTGCCAAGGATTCATATAATCCCGTATGTCATTCCCTTTGTCCTTCGGTATGTTACTTGCCCGAGATTCGATCGTTAGTATCCGCATACCTATTTCAATCTCGTTTACCGGCAAGTCTCTTTACTCGTTCCGTAATACAAGATCCCGCAACTTACATTAAGTTACATTGCTTGCAAGGCTTGGGTGTGATGTTGTATTACCGAGTGGGCCCCGAGATACCTCTCCGTCACACGGAGTGATAAATCCCAGTCTTGATCCATACTAACTCAACTAACACCTTCGGAGATACCTGTAGAGCATCTTTATAGTCACCCAGTTACGTTGCGACGTTTGATACACACAAAGCATTCCTCCGGTGTCAGTGAGTTATATGATCTCATGGTCATAGGAATAAATACTTGACACGCAGAAAACAGTAGCAACAAAATGACACGATCAACATGCTACGTCTATTAGTTTGGGTCTAGTCCATCACATGATTCTCCTAATGATGTGATCCCGTTATCAAGTGACAACACTTGCCTATGGCCAGGAAACCTTGACCATCTTTGATCAACGAGCTAGTCAACTAGAGGCTTACTAGGGACAGTGTTTTGTCTATGTATCCACACAAGTATTGTGTTTCCAATCAATACAATTATAGCATGGGTAATAAACGATTATCATGAACTAAGAAATATAATAATAACTAATTTATTATTGCCTCTAGGGCATATTTCCAACAGTCTCCCACTTGCACTAGAGTCAATAATCTAGTTCACATCACCATGTGATTCCAACGAATCCAACACCCATATAGTTATGGGGTCTGATCACGTCTTGCTCGTGAGAGAGGTTTTAGTCAACGGTTCTGAAACTTTCAGATCCGTGCGTTCTTTACAAATCTTTATGTCATCTTATAGATGCTGCTAATACGTGCTATTCGGAAATGCTCCAATTATCTACTCTACTATATGAATCCGTTTCACTACTCATAGTTATTCGGATTAGTGTCAAAGCTTGCATCGATGTAACCCTTTACGACGAACTCTTTAACCACCTCCATAATCGAGAAAAATTCCTTAGTCCATTTGTTACTAAGGATAAATTTTGACCGCTGCTAGTGATTCAATCATGGATCACTCTCTGTACCTCTCAACAGACTTTGAGTCAAGGCACACATCAGGTGCGGTACACAGCATGGCATACTTTAGATTCTACGGCTAAGGCATAGAAGACGACCTTCGTCTATTCTCTTTATTCTGCCGTGGTCGGGTTTTGAGTCTTACTCAAATTCACACCTTACAACGCAACCAAGAACTCCTTCTTTACTGATCTATTTTGAACTCCTTCAAAAACTTGTCAAGGCATGCATCTTGTTGAAACTTCTATTAAGCGCTTTCGATCTATCTCCATAGATCTTTGATGCTCAACGTTCAAGTAGCGCAATCTAGGTATTCCTTTGAAAAACTTCTTTCAAACAACCTTGTATGCTTTACAGAAATTCTACATTACTTCTGATCCACAATATGTCAACCACATATACTTATCAGAAATTCTATAGTGCTCCCACTCACTTCTTTGGAAATACAAGTTTCTCATAAACCTTGTACAAACCCAAAATCTTTGATCATCTCATCAAAGTATATATATTCCAACTCCGAGATGCTTGCACCAGTCCATTGAAGGATCGCTGGTGCTTGCATACTTGCTAGTATCTTTAGGATCGACAAAACCTCCTGGTTGTATCACATACAATGTTTGCTCAAGGAAACCGTCGAGGAAACAATGTTTTGACATCCTACGTGCAATATTTCATAAATAATGCATCAACAACTAACATAATTCTAACAGACCTTTAGCATCGCTACGAGTGAGAAAGTCTCATCATAGTCAACTGTTTGATCTTGTCGAAAACATCTTTGCGACAAGTCGAGCTTTTCTTAATAGTGACTTATCACCATCATCGTCTGTTTTCCTTTAAAGATCCATCTTTACTCAATAGTCCTATGACCATCAAGTAATTCTTCCAAAGTCTACACTTTGTTTTCATCCATGGATCCTCTCTCGGATTTCATGGCTTCCAGCCATTTGTCGGAATCTGGGCCCACCATCGCTTTCTCCATAACTCGTAGGTTCACTGTTGCTCAACAACATGACCTCCAAGACAGGGTTATCGTACTACTCTGCAGCAGTACGCGACCTTGTCGACCTACGAGGTTTGTAGTAACTTGATTCGAAGTTCAGTGATCACCATCATCAGCTTCCACTTCAATTGGTGTAGGCGCCACAGGAACAACTTCCTGCGCCCTGCTACACACTGGTTGAAGTGATGGTTCAATAACCTCATCAAGTTCTACTACCCTCCCACTCAATTCTTTCGAGAGAAACCTTTCCTCGAGAAAGGATCCGTTTCTAGAAACAAACACTTTGCTTTCGGATCTGAGATAGGAGATGTACCCAACTGTATTGGATATCCTATGAAGATGCATTTATCCGCTTTGGGTTCGAGCTTATCAGACTGAAACTTTTTCACATAAGTGTCGAAACCCCAAACTTTCAAGAAACGACAGTTTAGATTTCTCTAAACCTCAGTCTATACTGTGTCATCTCAACGGAAACACGCGGTGCCCTATTTAAAGTGAGTGTGGTTGTCTCTAATGCATAACCCATAAACGATAGTGGTAATTCGATAAGAGACATCATAGTATGCACCATACCAAATAGTGCGTGGCTATGACGTTCAGACACATCATCACACTATGATGTTCCAGGTGGCATGAACTGCGAAACAATTTCCACATTGTCTTAACTGTGTACCAAAACTCGTAACTCAGATATTCATTTCCATGATCATATCGTAGACAGTTTATCCTCTTGTTACGACGAACTTCACTCTGAAATGGAATTGAACTTTTCAACATTTTAGACTTGTGATTCATTAAGTAAATACTCCTGTATCTACTCAAATCGTCAGTGAAGTAAGAACATAATGATATCCACTGCGTGCCTCCGCACCCATTGGACTGCATACATCAAAATGTATCACTTCCAACAAGTTACTATCTTATTTCATCTCAATGAAAACAAGGCCTTGCTCATGTGGTATGATTCGCATGTCACTAGTGATTCGAAATCAGGTGAGTACAAAGATCCATCACCATGGAGCCTCTTCATGCAATTTATACTAACATGACTCAAGCGGCAGTGCCACAAGTAAGTGGTACTATCATCATCAACTCGTATCTTTTGGCACCAATATCATGAACATGTGTAACACTACGATCGAGATTCAATAAACCATTGAAGGTGATTATTCAAGAAAATAGAGTAACCATTATTCTCTTTAAATGAATAATCGTATTGCAATAAACACGATCCAATCATGTTCATGCTTAACGCAAGCACCAAATAACAATTATTTAGGTTTAACACCAATCCCGATGGTAGAGGGAGCGTGCGACGTTTGATCATATCAATCTTGGAAACACTTCCAACACGTATCGTCACCTCGCCTTTATCTAGTCTCAGTTTATGCCGTAGCTTTCATTTCGCGTCACTAATCACTTAGCAACCGAACCGGTATCCAATACCCTCGTGCTACTAGGAGTACTAGTAAAGTATACATCAACATCATGTATATCAAATACACTTCTTTCGACTTTTGCCAGCCTTCTTATCTACCAAGTATCTTGAGTTGCTCTGCCTCAGTGATTGTTCCCCTCATTACAGAAGCACTTAGTCTCGGGTTTGGGTTTAATCTTGGGTCTGTTCATTAGTGCAGCAACTGTTTTGCCGTTTCACGAAGTATCCCTTCTAGCCCTTGCCTTTCTTGAAACTTAGTGGTTTTACAAACCATCAACTATTGATGCTCCTTCTTGATTTCTACTTTCGCAGTGTCAAACATCGCGAATCGCTCAAGGATCATTGTATGTATCCTTGATATGTTATAGTTCATTGAAGCTCTCACAGCTTGGTGGCAGTGACTTTGGAGAACTATCACTATCTCATCTGGAAGATTAACTCCCACTTGATTCAAGTGATTGTCGTACTCAGACAATCTGAGCACATGCTCAACGATTGAGCCTTTTCTCCTGTGCTTTGTGGACAAAGAATCTTGTCGGAGGTCTCGTACCTCTTAACAAGGGCACAAGCATGAAATCACAATTTCATCTCTTTAGAACATCACTTATGTTCCGTGACGTTTTACAACGTTTTCGGCGCCTTGCTTCTAAGCCATTAAGTATTTTTGTACTGAACTATCGTGTAGTCATCAGAAACGTGTATGTCGGATGTTCACATCATCCACAGACGACGCTCGAGGTGCAGCACACCGAGTGGTGCATCAAGGACATAAGCCTTCTGTGCAGCAACGAGGACAATCCTCGGTTTTACAGACTCAGTCTGCAAAGTTTGCTACTATCAACTTTCAACTAAATTTTCTCTAGGAACATATAAAACAGTAGAGCTATAGCGCAAGCTACATCGTAATTCGCAAAGACCATTAGACTATGTTCATGACAATTAGTTCAATTAATCATATTACTTAAGAACTCCCACTCAAAAAGTACATCTCTCTAGTCATTTGAGTGGTACATGATCCAAATCCACTATCTCAAGTCCGATCATCACGTGAGTCGAGAATAGTTTCAGTGGTAAGCATCTCTATGCTAATCATATCAACTATACGATTCATGCTCGACCTTTCGGTCTCATGTGTTCCGAGGCCATGTCTGCACATGCTAGGCTCGTCAAGCTTAACCCGAGTGTTCCGCGTGCGCAACTGTTTTGCACCCGTTGTATGTGAACGTTGAGTCTATCACACCCGATCATCACGTGGTGTCTCGAAACGACGAACTGTAGCAACGGTGCACAGTCGGGGAGAACACAATTTCGTCTTGAAATTTTAGTGAGAGATCACCTCATAATGCTACCGTCGTTCTAAGCAAAATAAGGTGCATAAAAGGATTAACATCACATGCAATTTATAAGTGACATGATATGGCCATCATCACGTGCTTCTTGATCTCCATCACCAAAGCACCGGCACGATCTTCTTGTCACCGGCGTCACACCATGATCTCCATCATCATGATCTCCATCAACGTGTCGCCATCGGGGTTGTCGTGCTACTCATGCTATTACTACTAAAGCTACGTCCTAGCAAAATAGTAAACGCATCTGCAAGCACAAACGTTAGTTATAAAGACAACCCTATGGCTCCTGCCGGTTGCCGTACCATCGACGTGCAAGTCGATATTATCTATTACAACATGATCATCTCATACATCCAATATATCACATCACATCGTTGGCCATATCACATCACAAGCATACCCTGCAAAAACAAGTTAGACGTCCTCTAATTTTGTTGTTGCATGTTTTACGTGGTGACCATGGGTATCTAGTAGGATCGCATCTTACTTACGCAAACACCACAACGGAGATATATGAGTTGCTATTTAACCTCATCCAAGGACCTCCTTGGTCAAATCCGATTCAACTAAAGTTGGAGAAACCGACACTTGCCAGTCATCTTTGAGCAACGGGGTTACTCGTAGCGATGAAACCAGTCTCTCGTAAGCGTACGAGTAATGTCGGTCCAAGCCGCTTCAATCCAGCAATACCGCGGAATCAAGAAAAGACTAAGGAGGGCAGCAAAACGCACATCACCTCCCACAAAAACTTTTGTGTTCTACTCGAGAAAACATCTACGCATGAACCTAGCTCATGATGCCACTGTTGGGGAACGTCGCATGGGAAACAAAAAATTTCCTACGCGCACGAAGACCTATCATGGTGATGTCCATCTGCGAGAGGGGATGAGTGATCTACGTACCCTTGTAGATCGTACAGAAGAAGCGTTAGTGAACGCGGTTGATGTAGTGGAACGTCCTCACGTCCCTCGATCCGCCCCGCGAACAATCCCGCGATCAGTCCCACGATCTAGTACCGAACGGACGGCACCTCCGCGTTCAGCACACGTACAGCTCGACGATGATCTCGGCCTTCTTGATCCAGGAAGAGAGACGGAGAGGTAGAAGAGTTCTCCGGCAGCGTGACGGCGCTCCGGAGGTTGGTGATGACCTTGTCTCAGCAGGGCTCCGCCCGAGCTCCGCAGAAACGCGATCTAGAGGAAAAACCGTGGAGGTATGTGGTCGGGCTGCCGTGGAAAAGTCGTCTAAAATCAGCCCTAAAACCTCCGTATATATAGGTGGGAGGGAGGGGAGGAGGCAGCCTAAAAACCTAAAGGTTTGGCCGTTGGAGGTGGAGGAGTCCTACTCCAATCCTACTTGGAATAGGATTCCACCTTCCCACTTGGAAACTCTTTCCACCTTGTGTTTTTTCCTTCTCAAACCTTATGGGCCTTAGTGGGAACTTATTCAAGCCCACTAGGGGCTGGTTTATCTCTTCCCATAGCCCATGAGACCCCTTGGGGCGTGACACCCCTCCCGATGGTCCCCGGCACCCCTCCCGGCACTCCCGGTACACTACCGATGAGCCCGAAACTTTTCCGGTAATGCACGAAAACCTTCCGGTAACCAAATGAGGTCATCCTATATATCAATCTTCGTTTCCGGACCATTCCGGAAACCCTCGTGACGTCCGTGATCTCATCCGGGACTCCGAACAACATTCGGTAACCAACCATATAACTCAAATACGCATAAAACAACGTCGAACCTTAAGTGTGCAGACCCTGCGGGTTCGAGAACTATGTAGACATGACCTGAGAGACTCCTCGGTCAATATCCAATAGCGGGACCTGGATGCCCATATTGGATCCTACATATTCTACGAAGATCTTATCGTTTGAACCTCAGTGCCAAGGATTCATATAATCCCGTATGTCATTCCCTTTGTCCTTCGGTATGTTACTTGCCCGAGATTCGATCGTTAGTATCCGCATACCTATTTCAATCTCGTTTACCGGCAAGTCTCTTTACTCGTTCCGTAATACAAGATCCCGCAACTTACATTAAGTTACATTGCTTGCAAGGCTTGGGTGTGATGTTGTATTACCGAGTGGGCCTCGAGATACCTCTCCGTCACACGGAGTGACAAATCCCAGTCTTGATCCATACTAACTCAACTAACACCTTCCGAGATACCTGTAGAGCATCTTTATAGTCACCCAGTTACGTTGCGACGTTTGATACACACAAAGCATTCCTCCGGTGTCAGTGAGTTATATGATCTCATGGTCATAGGAATAAATACTTGACACGCAGAAAACAGTAGCAACAAAATGACACGATCAACATGCTACGTCTATTAGTTTGGGTCTAGTCCATCACATGATTCTCCTAATGATGTGATCCCGTTATCAAGTGACAACACTTGCCTATGGCCAGGAAACCTTGACCATCTTTGATCAACGAGCTAGTCAACTAGAGGCTTACTAGGGACAGTGTTTTGTCTATGTATCCACACAAGTATTGTGTTTCCAATCAATACAATTATAGCATGGGTAATAAACGATTATCATGAACTAAGAAATATAATAATAACTAATTTATTATTGCCTCTAGGGCATATTTCCAACAGCAACACCACATGTTTTATATGTTTTCGGTGCAATTAGTTTTAGCTTTTGAGCAAGTTAGTTCGCGCGATATTTTGCCATGTTGGCCTCTTGTCTATTTCGTAGGTTTTATTCCGTGCGTGCTATGATCAAGTTGTCAACTAGGGAGTTCTTCTTTGATGTTTAATCTGCCCCTGGTATATTTAGTTGCAATAGAAATGCATGTTTAGGTGTGGTTTGCTTGCTCTCAAGTTGCTAGAAATAGTGCTGATTTGGAGGAGCTGAAATATTTCTAAGTCTGAGATATGTTATATTTTGTTGCTGTCTTGTCTTGCTTGTATCTTGTGATCTGTAGCTCTTTTGATGTTGGTGCAATGGAGTTAGTTGTAGACCTTGTGATTCTCTAGAATGTTGTGAATTTTCATGCAATTTGGAGTCTTGTAGCTTGTGGTTTTGCTGCTGTCAATATGGCTTCAGATCGAAAACTGCACTTTCATGAAGTGTTATTTTCACTAAGTCTGAAATAGTGTGTGAGTAGCCATTTTGTGACTCCTTTCCCTAGTGATCCTTGATGTCATGCTAGTTGTTGTTAGTTGTTTGTTGTAGTGCTTCTTGCCCTCTATCGTGTCATGCCTTGGTTGAGTAGATTGGAGTTGTGTAGCTCGTAGTTGTGGGATGTAGAAAATGCTATGTGGCTGATTTTTGCAGATTGTAGTGATTTCTTGTTTTGCTCGTAGCTTTTGATCCGTAGCTCCGTTTTGATCGTGTCCTGTATGAAACTTGCTTAGAATATTGTGTAGTTTCATTTTCTCTTGCTGGTTGTATGTTTTGAAGTGCTCGTGACTGTCGTTGCACACATATTGCGTTCATGCCATCATATCTTGTGGTGCTTGTATCTTTTGAACCGTACCTCCGTTGGAAAAGTTCTCTATGTGTAAATTGCTTGTAACGACGCGTAGAATCATGGGAACCTATTTGTTTTGCTGTTTAACAACTAATTAAATGTGTTAGTTCAGATCTGGACAGAATTGTAAATTAACATGTGAGGTCGTCTCGGAGATGCTATATGTAATTTCCGATCTCATTTAAAATGCCTAGAAAGATAGTTTAATTACGCTTCACCTATTGCCATGATTAACCACATTTAATATTGCCGTGTATCTAATTGGGATAGAACTAAATAAATAAACGTGGAGTTTTGTCAATATGCAACTCGTTGCATATTGAACTTCACTTAAGGTGTAGTGTTTGTTTGTGTGAATTGTCATGCCATGACTTGTATGTTTGCAGCTGCTCATTCATCATATGTGTTGTGCATCGTGTGGTGTATATCTTGTGTTGATTCTTGTTTCCGGTTTCCTCCATCTCGATAGAGTTCCGCAAGCGTGTCGGAAAGTGAGGACCCGTTCGACTACATCGGTTCGTGTGCTTCACAGAGTCATTCTTCTTCCAAGCGGGATCTCAGGCAAGATGACCATTTCCCCAGATACCATTACTATCATTGCCATGCTAGTTGTTTCGATGCTATCGATTATGTCTCTTTGCCTACCACATGCTAAATATCATCCTCTCAACAATGCCATGAAACCTTCAACCTGTTCAACCTAGCAAACCACTGATTGGCTATGTTACTGCTTGCTTAACCCTATGTTAGCATTGCTAGTTGCAGGTGTAGTTGCTTCCATGTGAAACATGGGTTCCTTGTCATATCACCCTAGGTATTAAATGCTATTCAATTAAATGCACCTATATACTCGGTAAAAGGTGGAAGGCTCAGCCTTTCTAGCCTGGTGTTTTGTTCCACCTTTGCCCCCTTAGTTTCGGCTACCGGTGTTATGTTCCATAATTGAGCGCTCCTATCACGATCGGGGTTGTTATGGGGACCCCCTTGATAATTAGTTTTAGATTAAAGCTGGTCTGGCAAGGCCCAACATTGGTACTATTTGCCCAACATAATAATTCTGTTAAACTGAAATGCATAGGGAGTTAGCACTACCCGAGGAGTAATTCTACATAATATAGGGGGGGCAGTGCTGATGGTGCTGGTCCAAAACTAGAGCCGTTTGCGGGGCCAACCCAGGGCAACTTGGGAGATTTCTATCAGGCCACCGTATGTTGTGCTTATCCGCCGTGTCCTGAGAATGAGATACGCGGCTCCTATCGGGATCGTCCACACATCGGGCGGCCTTGCTGGAGTAGTTTTACCTTTGACGAGATATCTTGTGCATCGGGATTCCGGTGATGCTTTGGGTAATCTCAGAGTTGAAGTTTTCCACTAAGGAGTCCGACGAGATCGCGAGTTTCGTGATTGAGGATTTCTATGCGGCTTGTGGTAATTTGTGATGGACTAGTTGGAGCACCCCTGCAGGGTTAAATCTTTCGGAAAACCGTGCCCGCGGTTATGTGGCAACGTGGAAACTTTTTCTAACAGTGGTTCTAGATAACTTGAAGTTAACTTAATTAAAATATGCCAACCGTGTGCGTAACCATGACTATCTCTTTCATGAGTTCCTTCTCCGATCGAGGACATGGTGGGGTTATGTCTGACGTAGGTAGGTGTTCAGGATCATTCATTTAATCATCAGTAGTTCACGTTCGCTATGCGTAGATCTTCCCCCTCTTATTTCTTGTACTCGCAAGTTAGCCACCAAATATATGCTTAGTCGCTGCTGCAACCTCACCACTTAACCATACCTCACCTAATAAGCTTTGCTAGTCTTGATACCTTTGGAAATGAGATTGTTGAGTCCCCTCTGGCTCACAGATTACTACAACACCAGTTGCAGGTACGGGTAAAGGTTACTTGACGCGAGCGCGTTGATTGTACATTTGGAGTTGCTTCTTCTTCTTCTTCTTCTTCTTCTTCTTCTTCTTCTTCGATCTAGGATGGGTTCGAGGCCGGCAGCCTAGGATAGCAAGGATGGACGTCGTTCTTCTTTTCTCGTTTGTTTCGTCCGTAGACGGACCCTGCTCTTATTCATGATGTTCATGTATTGTTCTGTTGTGACTTTGATGTATCTTGTGGCGAGTGTAAGCCGATTCTATATATATATATCTCTTCTTTTTAGTACATGTACTTGTAACGATATCCATTCTTGCGACACGGCGAGATGCACTTCTATCCCTGACGAGGCCTTCGTGCCAAATTGAGGATAGGGTCGCATCTTGGGCGTGACAGAGGGCCTTGCCTTGAGGCTCAAGAGAGCCCCAAGGGGTTAGCCGAAGCAAGGGGAGGAGTCCTCCTCCTCCAATCCTAGTCCAACTAGGATTGGAAGGTGGAGTCCTTCTCCACTTTCCCACTTCCCCTTTTTTCCTTTTTCCTTTGATTCCTGCGCATAGGGCCTCTTGGGCTGTCCCACCAGCCCACTAAGGGCTGGTGCGGCACCCCTAAGGCCTATTGGCTTCCCCCGGGTGGGCTTCCCCCCCCCCCCCCGTTGAACACCCGAAACCCATTCGTCACTCCCGGTACATTCCCGGTAATGTCCGAAAACTTTCCAGTAATCAAATGAGGCCATCCTATGTATCATCTTCGTTTCCAGACCATTCCGGAAAACCTCGTGACGTCCGTGATCTCATCCGGGACTCCGAACAATATTCGGTAACCAACCATATAACTCAAATACGCATAAAACAACGCCGAACCTTAAGTGTGCAGACCCTGCGGGTTCGAGAACTATGTAGACATGACCCGAGGGAGTCCTCGGTAAATATCCAATAGCGGGACCTGGATGCCCATATTGGATCCTACACATTCTACGAAGATCTTATCGATTGAACCTCAGTGCCAAGGATTCATATAATCCCGTATGTCATTCCCTTTGTCCTTCGGTATGTTACTTGCCCGAGATTCGATCGTTAGTATCCGCATACCTATTTCAGTCTCGTTTACCGGCAAACTCTTTACTCGTTCCATAATACAAGATCCCGTGACTTACACTAAGTCACATTGCTTGCAAGGCTTGTGTGTGATGTTGTATTACCGAGTGGGCCCCGAGATACCTCTCCGTCACACGGAGTGAGAAATCCCAGTCTTGATCCATACTAACTCAACGGACACCTTCGGAGATACCTGTAGAGCATCTTTATAGTCACCCAGTTACGTTGTGATGTTTGATACACACAAGGCTGTAAGTGCATCTAGTGCCTCTTAGTGATTTTGGTGGTTTGAAGACTTATAGGTTAAGTATCTAATGTGTTTATAAGTGTACACAGGATCTATAAGTCATTGAGGAATGGATTTCCTCATGATGCTCAACCCAAGCCAAATCCTACCAAAAGCCTCAAGTGAGGAATATGAGTGACATGAGGACTCTCAGAGTTGAGGGTCCCGACCGTTTCGATAACCACGCCAAGTCACTGGTCTTATCCACTCCAACGGTCATATTATTTAAGGGCATTAGTGTCAAATCATGTCGGGATGCTCCCAGGCTATAAATAGCCGCCCCCCACAACCACTAGCTGGTTGGCTGCTCCGTTAGAAACTGACACTTGTCATAAGAGCAACCCAAATTCCTCAGAGCCTTCGAGAGTAATTCATCAGTGAGGAAATACACCACCCACCGAAACCACAAACCAAACCTAGTGATTGAGCATCACTGAAGAAGTTGTTCTTGTGTGGGACTGAAGCCTTTTACCTCTGAGGACTGTGCATCCTCCAGACGGTTAGGCGTCATGGTCTAGAGCAATCCAGCAGTCAATTGTGGATCACCGGGTGACCGAGTTTGTGAGGGTTTGGAAGTCTGCCCTGAAGACTTACCACGAGTGTTGGGCGAGGACTGTGTGTCCTTAGCTCAAGGAGAATACGGTAGGGACTGTGTGTCCCGGGACTGGGTGTCCTTTGGTTTCAATACCAAGCCGCTCCAAACCAGATGTACAACTGTCACAGCAGTTGGAACTGGGTCATCAACGACTGTCGTCTCTGAGAATCGGGTTCTAATTCCTCAACTCTTTACTTTCTCTGTATTATGTGTTGATGACTTTCACTGTGACTATTTGAAGAATTTGCTGAAGACTTTCTCTGAATTTCCTCAACCCCAAATTCTTCACAATAGTTAATCATCATCTGTATTCTGCATGCCTGCTTACTGTGCGATCTGTTTTCACATTCTTCACTCTGATATACTGCTGGTGTGAACGTTTGCACGTCTGATCCTTTACTGTTTCCGCTGTAAGTTACTCATCAGTGAGGAATTTCCTCAAAAGGAATTTCCTCAGTGATGAAATTCTAAAAATCTCCTATTCACCCCCCCCTCTAGTCGATATAACGCACTTTCAATTGGTATCAGAGCAAGGTACTCCCTTGTTCTGTGTGATTTTGGTTTAACCACCTGAAGTTTTATTTATGTCGACTGCAGGCATGTTCAAGGTGACTGCACCATGTCCCACCTATGAAGGGAAGAACTTTCCTTTCTGGAAGAACAAAATGCAACTGCATCTATAAGCTATTGACAATGATCTCTGGTATATTGTGGAAAATGGCGTCCCCATCGTTTGTGCCAGTGTCACTGCAGCTGATGTGAAGAAATTCAAGCAACTTGATTCTCAAGCGAAGAACATCAAATCTGGCTATCTGAGCCCTGGCCAGTTTGGAAGAGTAAGTGCTTTGGGCTCTGAAACACTGATCTGGGAGAGACTGTGCAAGGTAAATGAAGGAGTATCAACCCAGCGTGACTCTCGTGTTGATATTCTTCGCAATCTCTTAAATCGCTTCAAGAGCATGACAATGAATGCTGCCAAGACACCTTTGATTGCCTCACTGATATATCAAATGAACTGCAAGCACTGGGAGCTCGAGACATCACTGATCACGAAGTTGTGAAGAAACTGCTGAGATCCTTGGATCCTTCATTTGACACTCTAGTTCTGATGATTCAAGAAAGACCAGACTACAAGATGCTAGATCCAGCTGATATTCTTGAAAGGCTAAATACTCATGAATTCCAGCAAGAAGAAAAGAGAGATCTATATGGACAAAGCTATTCCAGACCACGTGCACTGAAGGCTAGAGCAATTTCCTCATCTGAAGAAGAAGACACAGATGACAACAGTTGTGGCCCTCAAGAATTTTGATAGGAGCTTGCAATGCTTGTGAGGAAATTCCAGAGATTTACACGCCGAGGCCAGTTCGGTAAATCATCAAGAAGAGACATGAGGAAATCAGAATCTGCATCTGAGGACTACAAGAAACGAACCTGTCACAAGTGCAAGAAATCAGGTCATTACATTGCTGATTGTCCCCAGTGGGGAAAGGAATCAAAGAAGAAGAAATACAAGGATGACAGTTCTGATGACTCGAAGAAGAAGAAGAAATCTTCAAAATCATCATCTTCAAAGTCCTCTTCACACAAGAAGACTAGCTTCAGAAAGGCTCGGGCACTTATTGGCAAGGAAATGGATTCCGAGGAAGAATCAGAGGAATGTGATGAAGAAGAAGGCTCTGGAGAAGACTCAGAATCCGGACAGGCTAGTCTTGCACTAGCAACCACTTTCGTCAGCAAGTCAATCTTCAATCTTGAAGAAAATGATTGCACCATCCATACTGATGACTATGCTGATGACATCGCTCCAACCTATTGCTTCATTGCAAAAGGTTCAAAGGTATCAAATGATGCCTCCTCCTCTGATTCAAGTGACTGTGAACATAATGATTATAAGAAACCCAGTTATAGTAAACTTGCCATCATTGCCACTAAACAACAAACTGCTACGGAAAAGCTTCAAAAACTGCTAGACAAAAGTGATTATCTGTTGAATGATGAAATGAATCTCAATCAAATCCTCGCTGATGACATCAAAAATCTTCAGTCTAGATTTGATAATCTTCAGGATCGTTATGATACACTCCTCACTGATCATGAGAAGCTTTCCTACGAATTTCTTCAAAGGAAGCTTGATCTTGAGAAGCTGAGGATGTCTCATGATGATCTTCGCATGGAAAATGATTCATTACTAGCTCAACAGATCAGTGCTAGTCAAGTTGAATTTATTCCTCCATGTATTAAATGCATTGAACGTGAAACTGCTAATTCCTCACCAGAATCATCAAATGCTACAAATTCTTCAACTGCACATGTTGTGTCTATTTCCTCACTTGAGGAAAACACAAATGTTACTGATGAAAATGTAGGGTTGAAGGAATTGTACGTGACAGGCATGTACAAAAGCCTCAAAGGACACCAAACCCTTTGTGATGTGCTCAAAAAGCAGATCTTGAACAGGAACCCGAGGAAAGAAGGAATTGCATTTGAGAGGAAATTAAATGCTGATGGAACTTATTGGAAACCTGAGAAGTATCCCAAAACCTCATGGGTTGCTGCTACTGGGCCTCCTTTTGATCCATCTAATATAACTGGCTTCTCATGTGAACTATCCTATTCCTCGGATGAGTCATTTGATTCCAACTATAAACTGTTCAAAAATCAATCTGGTGAAGTATTTGCTCGATATGTTAGAACTAACTGCAGGAATGGCCCTCCTCTGAGGAAAATCTGGGTTCCCAAAATTTGTCTTGAAAATCTTCAGGTGAATGTCCTCATGACACCACCTCTGAAGAATCTGAACCCCATATCAAATTCCTCAGGAGGACCAAAGTCTTCAAGAGGATCAAAATCCTCAACTGGTCAAAACTATGCTCGTACCTGTGCTTATGCGTCTAACATGCAGGGAAACTACAAGGAATATGATTATGAGCGTTACTCCTCAAATCATTATGTTCATAAATCCTCAAACCAGTTCTCTGCATACTCATATGAGTACTTTAACCTCCCTACTGTTAAGAGAAGTGCATTAGCTTCAATGCCACCTTTCTCATATGGTGCTCCCAGGATGATGAATGCTTTGCCACCCCTTCAGATGTGGGTGGTGAAGAAATCAAACTAATCACTTCTGTAGGACAGGTCTCCAAATGAAAATCATCATCTGAAGAATTTGCTGGAGACCTGAGGAAATGCTTGATAGGACACAAGCTAATGATTGATGAAATAGAAATATTTCACACGTCCTTACATTTCTGTTATGATGAAATTACTCAACTGATGAAATTAGTATCATATTCTTCAAATCTGAAGCATATGAGATGGTAAGCTGTACTAATTCATCTGCAGGATGACAAACCCAAAAATACTGAGTGGGTTCTCGATAGTGGCTGCACACATCACATGACTGGTGATAAAAGCCTACTGATGAATATGCCACTAACTCCATCACCTCTGAAGCAAATCACATATGCTGACAAAGGTAAAAGCAAGGTATTGGGACTTGGCAAAGTAGCTATTTCCAAGGATAGGCATATGGACAAAGTGATGCTTGTTGAATCCCTTGGTTTTAACCTCATGTCAGTCTTGATGCTTTGTGATCTTGATATGATTGTTATCTTTGGTAGATATAGATGTGTAGTCATCATGGAATCTGACAGATCCAAAGTCTTCGAAGGTGTAAGAAGAGGGGATTTGTACATTGTTGATTTCTCTACAGGTCCTCAACCAGCCACTTGCTTACTAGCAAAAACCTCAGAAGGATGGTTGTGGCACCGAAGACTAGGTCATGCATGCATGAGGAATTTGCACACGCTGGCAAAGAAGAAGCATGTCATCGGCATCGAATCAGTCAAATTCCTCAAGGACCATCTCTGCGGTGCTTGTGAATCTTGGAAAATGACCAGATCCAAGCATCCCTCTAAAACCATCATGACTACTACACGTCCATTCGAATTGCTTCATATGGATTTATTTGGACCTACTCACTATGCCACACTAACCAATGCAGCATCTTTATATGGCTTCGTCATAGTTGATGATTATTCCAGATATACTTGGGTGCATATCATAGTGTATAAAACTGAAGTGCAGGAAATCTTCAAACGATTTTCTTCAAGGGCCTCGACGAACTTTGGCATCAAGATCAAACACATCAGGAGTGATAATGGAACCGAGTTCAAAAATACTGGTCTTGATGATTATCTTGATGATCTTGGTATTACTCACGAATTGTCTGCTCCTTATACTCCTCAGCAGAATGGTGTCGTCGAAAGGAAGAACAGGACTCTGGTTGAAATGGCAAGAACTATGCTTGAAGAATATCAGACTCCTCGTCGCTTCTGGCCTGAAGCAATCAACACTACATGCCATATCATCAACAGGGTATATCTTCACAAATTCCTCAAGAAAACCTCATATGAACTCCTCACTGACAAGAAACCCAATGTAAGTTATTTCAAAGTCTTCGGTGCAAAATGCTGGATTAGAGATCCTCACCATAGCTCAAAATTTGCACCTAAGGCACATGAAGGTTTTATGCTCGGTTATGGAAAGGACTCGCACACCTACAGAGTCTTCAACAACTATCACAACAAAGTTGTTGAGACTGTAGATGTGCGGTTCGATGAAACTAATGGCTCGCAAAGAGAGCAATTGCCTTCTGATCCAGATAAGCTGTCTCCTGAGGAAGCGATAAAGCTTAAGCCTACTGAAGACATTGTCCCCATTGAGGAAATTGGTGAAGAAATAATCCCCATCGCTGATAAAAACCAAGAAGATGCTCCTGAGGAAATTGCAACAGCACCACTTCCTCAGCCCAGACAAAATCCTCAACCAGCTCATCCGAGGATTGCAAATGAAGTAGAACTTGACAAAATCCTCAACAACATCAACGCGCCAGGTCCTCTCACTCGCTCAAAAGCTTCACACTTAGTTAACTTTTGTGGGCATTTTTCCTTTGTATCCATCACAGAACCCTCAAAAGTAGCTGAGGCTTTTCTGGAATCGGAGTGGATCCAAGCCATGCAAGACGAACTTCTTCAATTCAAGCTGAATGACGTATGGGAGCTCATCAAATGACCAGATCCTCGCAAGCATAACATCATCGGCACCAAGTGGATATTCCGAAACAAACAAGATGAGGACGGTCAAGTGGTGAGGAACAAGGCAAGACTTGTAGCCCAAGGCTACACCCAGGTTGAAGGAATAGATTTCGATGAAACTTTTGCACCTGTTGCTAGACTTGAAGCTATTCGAATACTACTTGCTTATGCTAATCATCATAACATCACCTTATATCAAATGGATGTGAAAAGTGCATTCCTCAATGGTAAGCTTGAGGAAGAAGTATATGTTGCTCAGCCCCCAGGTTTTGAGGATCCAAAGAATCCAGACAAAGTCTTCAGACTCAAAAAGGCTCTGTATGGCCTCAAGCAAGCCCCTTGGGCATGGTATGATACATTGAAGGAATTCCTCATGAAGAAAGGCTTCAAGCCTGGTTCACTCGATCCAACTCTTTTCACAAAATCCTATGATAATGAGCTGTTTGTATGTCAAATATATGTTGATGATATCATATTTGGCTGTATTGACAAAAGATACAGTGATGAATTTGCCTACATGATGAGTGAAGAATATCAGATGTCCATGATGGGGGAGCTAAAATTATTCTTAGGTCTTCAAATTCGTCAATAAAGCAATGGAATCTTCATATCACAGGAGAAATACCTCAAGGATGTTCTGAGGAAATTCGACATGCACGAATGCAAAGGTGCCAAGACTCCAACGCCTACCAACGGTCACCTCGGCACTGATGAAAATGGTAAAGATTTCGATCAGCAGGTATACCGTTCTATGATTGGCTCTTTATTGTATCTATGTGCATCTAGGCCAGATATAATGCTTAGTGTTTGCATGTGTGCACGTTTTCAAGCAAAACCGAAGGAATCACACCATAAGGCTGTGAAACACATTCTTCGATACTTAGCTCACACACCAACACTAGGATTATGGTATCCCAAGGGCTCCAATCTTCATCTGGTAGGGTATTCTGATTCAGACTATGCTGGTGACCGTGTGGATCGCAAGTCAACTTCTGGCACATGCCATTTCCTCGGAAGATCACTAGTTTGCTGGTCCTCAAAGAAGTAGAACTGCGTATCACTCTCCACTGCCGAAGCTGAGTACATTGCTGCTGGTTCTTGCTGTGCTCAATTGCTATGGATGAAGCAAACCCTCAAGGACTACGGCATCAACATGAAGAATGTGCCTCTCTACTGTGACAATGAGAGTGCTATCAAGATTGCATATAACCCAGTACAGCACTCGAAGACCAAGCACATCCAGATTCGTCATCATTTTCTTCGGGACCATGTCCTCAAGGGCAATATCCTCATCGACCATGTGAAGACTGATGATCAACTGGCAGATATCTTCACTAAGCCCTTGGATGAGAAAAGGTTTTGCAAGTTGCGGTGTGAGCTAAATATCTTAGAGTCTTCAAATGTTTTGTGAAAACATGCACACATCCTAACACTTATGCAAAGTTGATGACTTAGATGTGCAACACATGATGAAACGATTTTCTTCAACTGATGAAGAAAGTCACTCTGAATGTGAAGAAATTAACGAAGAAATTGATTCTCAGGGCCCTACGACAATTGTACGCGGCGTCTGTAATCAACATTCTTATATGGTGGGTAACGCCACCGCCCAATGTGAAATTCCTCAAAGTTGTTTTTCTTTAAATGATCAATTTCCTCACAATGCATTTTTCTTCAAAACAGCTGTTCTTCATTGTGATGATCTATTACAAAATCTTCAAAAACACTTGATGACTTTCATTTGCCTAGGTAGACTGAGATTTCAAGTCCTCAACAGCATTCACTTATTGCTATTTCTTCAAGTTGATGTTTCTGCTAAGTGAATGTGATCGGACCCTACTTTCCCTCTATGCTATACTTATCCAGTCTATTCAATTCTTCATATGCTTTCTACTTGAAACTTTTTTCAAAATCCTCACTGCATCCTTGTCAGCTGATGATTTTGTAAGAAAATCCTCAAATCTTCAAAAATTGTTTTCTTTAAAGGAACAGTAACTGAACCCCCACTTCCCACGATCGGATAACCACGATCTCCACTATCTCCACCGCATCGTACGGGAGCTACACGTGTGCTCCGGAGACGTAGAGGCAGGGGCTATTTGGTCCGAAACTTTCGCGCCAAACAGTAACTTTCGGGCTATGAATATGTCCTTATCCCCCTCGGTATCCTCTTCTTTGCCTCATCGCTCTCCTGACACAGCACACTCCACCGAACCCTAGCGCCACCGCTCGTAGTCTTGTCGCCGGTGAGGAAGAGCTTCACTACCTCGACCATTTCGTCGCCAGGATCATGCCGGAGTCGGACCATCTACGCCCGCCGCCGCCGTAGACGTCCTCTGCCGCCAAGTTAGGGTGCATTGGACACTCGACCGAAGAGCCTCTCCAACACCATTTTCTGTGTTCTTCGTTCGCACCTTCTAGGGTAAATATACCCCATTTTTACAGCAGATTAGATCTGAAATTTTACCTCTTCTATGTGAAATCTATTTTTCCTCAAGATACGATGCGCACATGATTCCTCAAACACTACCTATCACCGCAATCACTGATGAACTAGCTAAGCATCTAAGATTTTCACGAGATTCCTCAATTGTGCAAATTTTCGGATCTGTACAACTCTCGAACCCAAGAATAGTTTGCTTAGCCAAATTCCTCAACCACTGGTTATATTCCTCAAACTGTCAAACTTTTTCATTTTCTTCAAATCTGAGAACGCATATGACATCTCCAAATTCCTCGCAACTATACTCTGTTCACAGGTACACACATGTCAGCTGATGAATCTCTCGGTTCTCATCACATTAACTCATTTGCAGCATTTCTGGAAGAAACTCTTCAAGGCTCATCAGAATCCTCAAGAGTTCAAAATCATCAGCAAATTCCTCGACTGAAGAAAATGGAGGAAGAGAGGAAACAAAAGGGAGGAAAGAAACTGGAGCAGAACACAACTGCTGATATTCCTGAGGACATATACATGGACTATTGTACGCCTGATGAAGAACCTGAAACAATGGCCAAGAGAAAGATTAGGCTGTAGAAAATTGAACGCAGATGGGCAAAGGAGTGGAACGAGTACAGGTTTGTGACTCCCAAATATGCGAAGAAATTCGCTTTGAAGCCTCCTGGCAGAAGGGCCCACTTGAGGATCATCAAGAAGCACACCCCTCTAGTCTTATGACAATTGATGACTACCCGGATGAGAAAGAAAAGCATCTGGCCAAGCTCAAGAGGCAAGCACAAGCTGCAGTGAAGAAATTTAATGAATCCCCAGCTGCTGCCTCCGGTGCTGCTCATTCCTCAGCAGCAGAAACTTCAGGCTCAGAGATTCCTCAAACGCAGTATGTGCCAACAAAGCCAAAGGCTCCAAAGCCTCAAGAGAAGTCTACACAGGCTTCTGTCACAAAACCCTCAGCTCCAAAACCCTCAACTCCAAAACCCTCGGTTCCAAAACCATCAACACCAAAACCATCAGCGCCAAAACCCTCAGCACCCATCTCCTCTACACCAAAATCATCAGCTCCACCTCCAAAGCCTCAAGAGAAGTCTGCACAGGCTTCTGTCACAAAACCCTCAGCTCCAAAACCCTCAGCTCCAAAACCCTCGGTTCCAAAACCGTCAACACCAAAACCATCAGCGCCAAAAACCTCAGCACCCATCTCCTCTACACCAAAATCATCAGCTCCACCTCCAAAGCCAGTACAGAAGCATGTCGTGAAGCCTACGACCGCCAGCTCCAGCTCCTCACTCCCAGCTGCAACTAGCTCGGAGACAAAGTCTTCAACACCACTTGTGAAGACTTTGACAACTGCTCAACCTGCACCTCTGCCCAGCCCCAGCAAAATCATCGCAGTCCCGTCTGGATCAGAGGGAAGTGATGACTACGATAATGAAACCCTGCAAGCCATCATCAGAAACAAGCAAGAAAGGGTAGCACAAGCATCAGGCAGTGCTATTCCTCTGGCCATGGACCCCAAGGTCCTCCTCGACTTCATCAATATATGGTATGAGGACCCAAACACCCCCATTGATGATTTGAAACTTCCTCCTGGCATCAGCTACATGGTGGACACCTTCATAAATGAAGCCAAGTGGAAGGAACAGAAGGCCAGGCAGGCAAAGGTTGCAAAGGCCAAAAAGGAGAAATCCTCAGGCAGAATCTCCTCAAGCTGACTCCTGATGCACTGGTGTCAACCCAGGCAGAGCTGCAAGTCTTGACTGACATGTGTGACAAACTGTCAGATCGCAAAAGCATCAAGCGCAATTTCATCAAGCTAGCCACTAGTGCTGTTGATGAATACAACAAACGAAACCCACCTCCAGCACCAACTCCTCAGCCCTTGGTTGAGCAGCCAAAAGATGCATCTCCTGATGAGGAGGAAACTCCTCAAGCTGAGGAACAACACCAAGAGCGCCGTGCTGATGAATCGTCCATTGAAGAAATCATCACCGAGACTGCAACTGATGAAATTGCAACCCCTAATGCAACTGCTCCTGATCCAGCTGCTTCAACAAAGCAGGCTGATGACTCTGTTCCAGCTGGTTCCTCACTACCAGCTGAAGAATCTGAAGAGAGAACACCTTCACCAAAAGCTTCAAAGGTGAACAAGATAATCCCGTCTGCATCAGACGCGAAGAAGACAAGAGCTGCTGAGAAGGAAGCAAAGAAAAGAAAAGCCTCCTCAGTAGTAGAAATGACAGAGGCAAAGCGTCTCAAGGAAACTGAAGAATCTACCCCTCTGGACCCGGTGCCTCTTAATGTCGCCCCTTCATATGAGATGGTCGTCATTGGTGACCAAACTACAAAGGCTGATGAGGAAATGAGGGATGTCGCCTCTGAGGAACACACTGATGAGGAAATCCAGATTGATGACAGTCCTCAAACAGAGATTACTCAAGCTTCAGCTGCAGCAGCTGATGAAAATGCCTCTGCCACAAAGCCAGCTGAAGAAAAACAAGCTAAGGAAAATGCCCATTCTGAGCAGGCTCCTCACTTTGAACAGGCTGACCCAACTCCTCATGCTGAGCAAGAAGCAGAAATTCCTCAGCCTGAAGCTCAGCCAGAGCAAGAAATACCAGCTGATGAAATTCCTCAACCTGAGGAAAATACTGAAGAAAATGTTCCCGCCCCTGACAATGAATTCATTGTGCTCAACCCAGAGACTGCCATGGTTGTTTCCCCTCCCATTCCTCAGCACAATATCAAGCCAGTTCAGCGCCAGCCATTCTCAAAGCGGCCAAAGTTTCAGAAAGAAGATTTCTTTGAGGAACGCATGTATTTCATCACAGAGAATCCTTATGACAAGCCTCAAATGAGGCATCTGAAGTTTTGGACAAGGACTCAGATGAACTACTATGCTTTAGTGCTCTGTGGACGCAACAAGATATTCCAGCACAGGCACATTCCTCGTGTTGAGCTTGAAGCAATACCCTGTCTGGAACCAGTCCTCAGTGTACTCCATGATGCAGGTTTGCTCCCTATGTGCTCAGACATATCAGATTGGAATAGTGAGCTTATTCTTCAATTCTATGCAACTCTGCACATCTCTGGCAACCCTGAAGACATCAACACTTGGGTGTTTGATTGGATGACCCAAAACACTCACTACAAGGCTCCTGCTTCTGAACTCCTCAGAGAACTGCCCGTACCAATTCCCTCAGACGGGGCAGTGAAGCTTTATGGTGAGCGTGAGCTGCCAATTGGCATGATGGAAGTCCTCATGAAGCCTTTGGCTGCAGGAAAACCCTCAAGAACCACATTCCTCGTCCATGAGCTCAAGTACACACCCAGGTCTGTCTACCGCATTCTCTGCAGTGTGCTCACGCCAATCAAAGGCCATGACGATGAAGAAGATGTTGTAGGCCTCATGAAGAATATCCTCTTCAACATCATTCACGGTATTCCTATGAATATCCATGATTTCTTCTTGAGGACTTTGGCCGACAATGCCACGTGCCCCTTTGATCACAAGATTTATGCCCCATGGATCATGAGATTCATCAGGACAAGGGCAGGCATCAACTTCCATGCTGATTTCCAAAACCACATGGGTTATATGCCTCCTATCCGGGTAAACAAGAAGACTTTCGAGCCCATCGAAGGAAAAGGAAAATCTGTGATTGGAGAAGGCAGCAGGCCCCTTGATGGCCAGTTCAAAGAGCCAGACGCATATTCTTCATGGGACGATACTGAGACTCGTTCACCAAGCCCTGTTCCTCCTCGCGTGCTAACCACCAGAGAGCTTCTCCTCAGTCTTCATCAGAAGGTGGATCACAACCACAAAAGGGTCAAATGCCAGTTTGGTGCCATTTTGAAAATCCTCACTGAAACCCAGAACTCTGTGAAGATTAATCATCACTATCTGCATCAGGTTTTCGATCGCACCTGGGCTACACTTGCACATCTGAAGACCCAGACTGAGCTTGAAGAAATGAACTTTGAGCAGGACTTTGACTGGTCGTGGCCTCCCAAGAAGAAGTTCAGGCCCATTCCAGTGCCAGACCTTGAAGACAGCTCCTTTTCTTCATTCCGCACCGCTGAGTCTGATGAGGAACAACTCGACACCGCAACCGGCCCTAGGAAGAAGACTACACCCAAGAAGCGTCAATGATCTTCATCAACCGCCAAGAAATGAAGTCTTCACGGGCGTTAGTCCTCAGTTTGTCCCTTTTTGTCACTTGATGACAAAGGGGGAGAAACTTGAGAGTTAGTCTTCAAGCGGGATATTTTTGGGGCTTATGAACTATATTTAAGTTACAAACTCTTGGCTCTTCTGAAGTTTTTATGTAATGAGTTGTAACTTAAGGCCGATGGTACTCTGACGCTTTTGAACGTTTTTCTTCGCATGCTTATTCCTCAAGTTTTAATGCACGCATGCTAGAATTCGTCAGATACCATTTGCCATCATGCATCTTCATTTTCTTCATATGATATGTTATATGTATGCATGATTTACAAGATTCAGGGGGAGATCTCCATGATATAAATCATCAATGTGCATCTGCTATAAAAGCAAAATCCTCAAGGTATGCACATCTTCAGGGGGAGTCTCTGTGAATCTTGTTTTCAAATTCCTCAAATGAGTATTTACACTTCATATTTTTGATCCCTGTTGAAGACTTAACCTAATTGTCATCAACCACCAAAAAGGGGGAGATTGTAAGTGCATCTAGTGCCCCTTAGTGATTTTGGTGGTTTGAAGACTTATAGGTTAAGTATCTAATGTGTTTATAAGTGTACACATGATCTATAAGTCATTGAGGAGTTTGAGATATTTGAAGAATATCGACCCCTAAAAATGTATATCTTCAGTTGAAGAAATTGGTCTGAAGCTGAAGAAATGAATCGCGAGGAATCTGCGATGAAATTGATATTCCTCGTGAAGACACTGATATTGAGAAGACCGGTGGTTTCTGAAGAAAATCATTCTGAAGAAATTGAAGCGTGAAGATTTACGTTTTCTGTTTTACTTTCTTTGCATTTGATGAATAGGAACACCGTACTGTTAAAGAGGGTCAAAGTAACACTATGGAATGGATTTCCTCATGATACTCAACCCAATCCAAATCCTACCAAAAGCCTCAAGTGAGGAATATGAGTGACATGAGGACTCTCACAGTTGAGGGTCCCGACCGTTTCGATAACCACGCCAAGTCACTGGTCTTATCCACTCCAACGGTCATATTATTTAAGGGCATTAGTGTCAAATCATGTCGGGATGCTCCCAGGCTATAAATAGCCGCCCCCACAACCACTAGCTGGTTGGCTGCTCCGTTAGAAACTAACACTTGTCATAAGAGCAACCCAAATTCCTCAGAGCCTTCGAGAGTAATTCATCAGTGAGGAAATACACCACCCACCAAAACCACAAACCAAACCTAGTGATTGAGCATCACTGAAGAAGTTGTTCCTGTGTGGGACTGAAGCCTTTCACCTTTGAGAACTGTGCATCCTCCAGACGGTTAGGCGTCATGGTCTAGAGCAATCCAGCAGTCAATTGTGGATCGTCGGGTGACCGAGTTTGTGAGGGTTTGGAAGTCTGCCCTGAAGACTTACCACGAGTGTTGGGCGAGGACTGTGTGTCCTTAGCTCAAGGAGAATACGGTAGGGACTGTGTGTCCCGGGACTGGGTGTCCTTTGGTTTCAATACCAAGCCGCTCCAAACCAGATGTACAACTGTCACAGCAGTTGGAACTGGGTCATCAACGACTGTCGTCTCTGAGAATCGGGTTCTAATTCCTCAACTCTTTACTTTCTCTGTATTATGTGTTGATGACTTTCACTGTGACTATTTGAAGAATTTGCTGAAGACTTTCTCTGAATTTCCTCAACCCCAAATTCTTCACAATAGTTAATCATCATCTGTATTCTGCGTGCCTGCTTACTGTGCGATCTGTTTTCACATTCTTCACTCTGATATACTGCTGGTGTGAACGTTTGCACGTCTGATCCTTTACTGTTTCCGCTGTAAGTTAGTCATCAGTGAGGAATTTCCTCAAAAGGAATTTCCTCAGTGATGAAATTCTAAAAATCTCCTATTCACCCCCCTCTAGTCGATATAACGCACTTTCAAAGGCATTCCTCCGGTGCCAGTGAGTTATATGATCTCATGGTCATAGGAATAAATACTTGACACGCAGAAAACAGTAGCAACAAAATGACACGATCAACATGCTACGTTCATTAGTTTGGGTCTAGTCCATCACATGATTCACTCAATGATGTGATCCAGTTATCAAGCAACAACACCTTGTACATAGTCAGAAGACCTTGACTATCCTTGATCAACTGGCTAGCCAACTAGAGGCTTGCTAGGGACAGTGTTTTGTCTATGTATCCACACATGTATCTAAGTCTTCATTCAACACAATTATAGCATGGATAATAAACGATTATCTTGATACAGGAATTATAATAATAACTTATTTATCATTGCCTCTAGGGCATAATTCCAACACTTTGTGCTGGATCCGATGGGATGCAGCGGCGCTCGTCGTCCTAGGTCGCGTGGGGCGGAAGGGCGCACACACGTGGTGGTGATCCGGTAGCTTGGGCGCGACCATGGATGGATCTGGAGCTGCTGCTGTCGGACTACCTGGCTAGGCAGAACTGCTTGGCCGTGTTGGTTCTCTCAAAAGGTGTTTGTGTTGTGTTATGGCCAGCGTGGTGTCGGGTTGGGCTACTGGACATCCTGTGTTGTGGCCTCTACGTGGTGCGGGTCATCCCGACAATGGTTGTGTTCGCGGTGCTACTTCCTCTAGACCCGACTCATTGGTGGTTGGTGGCTCTTGCGTGATGGTGGCGACATCGCCATGTCAAAGGCAGTGTCGATGATATGTTGTTCGTAGAAGCGTGCTCGTCTCCTTAGTGATCTATGGATCGATTAGTGGGCTCTTGAGAGGCCAACATCATTAGTTTCGTTCTGCCAGAGGGTCTCTGCTGACAGTGGATGGTCTCCTTCCCTAAGGCTCGGGGTAGGTGGAGGGGCTTAGGGCTCTCGGCAAAAGCCTTGGTTCGATGGGGATCAAATGATATCGGCGACGATGCTTCTTGGAGTGACAGTTGAAGAGTTCCTCCACGTCACTAGATCGCGGTTTGTTGGTTCGAGGGTGACCATGGATTCTATTAGTGCGGCCAACATTTTTTCGAGGTTTGACGGAGCTAGTGTGGTGGCTTTGGGCAAAAGCCTTAGTTCTTCAGGGTATCGAGGTATACAGGCGATGATGATTCTTGAAGGCATCTCCAAAAAGTTCACCCACGCATCTTCGGGTTGTGGGTATGTTGGTGGTGGAGTTTGAGTTATCGATGTAAGCATAGTTGTGAATTTTTGCACGATTGTCCCTTAATCAATTATGTGTTGTTCGGTTTTTGGCCTACTTTCATGTATAAACTAGGCCACTTTCTTTTTTCTCTTTTAATGAAATCGGCAGTACACCTGCCTTGAAAAGTCACAAATAAAAAACACATAGTGTCATTCTATCTCATCATATGCATCTTTTTTTATCATGTCATACAACAAAACTCCATTTCTTCAAAATCCATTATGAAGAAGTATAGATCGAAGGTCTATAAGATTTCTCTTTGAGTCAGTTTTCCCCCCACCATCCGATATACATCCAACGGACCCGTAACCTTCTTCTTTCTCCAGGCCCAATGTCACCACACACGAGCGCCCGCAGAAGAGCCTCGCCGCCCTAATCAACCCGAGTTGCCGCCACTGTCCCCGGTCATCCCTCTAATCACCTCCATCCGAACCCCACAACCCGCTGCATCCTACATGTCCTCCATCGACGATGCCACGACAAATTGCGTCGTCGCTGCCTCCATCCAAGTCCTATTCTGCATCTTAGAGTTTCCTCCAACTCGGCCTTATCGCCGTCTCACCTACTTCTCACACACATGTCAACTGGTGTGGCTGAAAATTCCAGTCACCTGATAAATGGCAAATACAATTATAATTAAAGATAACTTCACTTCTATAGGGGAATGTACATATTTTATTTATAGAAACTGTAAATAAGGAAGGGCCTCAATTGTTTTAATAACACCCATGATATAAAAAAAATCGATCAGGATATTAACTATTCCAAGGGTTGATTGTAAACCAACAGGCTCATATAAAAATAGGAGATTACAAATAAGAACCAAGAAAAGAGAGCATACAAGGGAGCTATCACACCATTCCTCTCCAGATGATTTTTTTGGTTTTGCATAAATTGTACAACTTCGCCCTTTTGGGGAGATATCAAATTACCAAATGAAGTCCCTCATTACATCCTTCAGCTTAGGCCGCACACAAAAATAATGTTATACATTTTATGCAAAAAGGGTTTAAATCAAATAATGCTGCCACTCAGGAAAAAGGCTGCAGTAAGATTTCATGTCCACTAAGTACAGATAAATGAACTAAAACTATTTTCTTAAGGTACACCTTGCTATTAATAAGACCACTCTTGTTTCCAAACTGAGAGGACCACTCTCGTTTCTATTGGCAGAAAAAATAAAAGTTACATAGTTTGAGCCTAAGCTCTAATTACAAAAGGCTTTGCCTTTTCTGGGGAGAGATGAAAAACCCATCTCACCGTCATCTTGGACTGCCCTAGCAAAAGCTAGCTCTCGCGCACATAAACACCTTAATTCTGAAAATAGCGTTTTCAATCCGGGGAAATACCTTTTGACTCTTGGATGTAGGTGCAACCTGTATGGGAAAAAAAGTAATACCAAAAATATTAAAAGATGTTCTGAAACATTTTTTAAAATAAACTTGACCTTCAATTGTACTCGTATAAAAGTTTCGTCAACAAAATACTCCCAACGACTTGAGTGCAAAAGAAAATTTTCAAGGACAAAAAGCATGAATATTAACTTGTATATAGAGCTTATATTTTTCACATAGAATAGCATGAAAGTCATTCATTGGCGAAAAATTTCATAATCTTACGACTTCTTTCAAAATTACATTTTTCTTCCCATAATACATCCCAGAGCCAAATGTGCTTGTGCTGTCTCCAGGGTGCAGGTAAACCTGCTATGATTTTTTTTAGTAATTTCAAAAAGAGTAAAAAAATATATGAAATATTTTGGTAAACAAAGTTGACCTTGTGTTATATGAAAATGTGAAATGGACCGAGCTCCATGAAGGCCTTAATTCTAAAACTTTAAAATTCAAACTTTTTAGTTTTAGAAAATGTTGTTAAAACAAATACACATAAACCTAAAGACATAATGTACATGTGTATAAATTTCCACGTCAAACCATTAAAATGAGGTCTACACCAAAAAGACAAATTTGTGTCTTCTTTTAGCAAACGTACCGTTCATACTCAAAGTCCATACATATTTGTGCGGCCTGAATTTTACGGTATTTCATCCTATGTTTTTACATACATACATATTATATCCTTGTATACATGCATATTTATTATTATATTTTTGAAATTTAAAAGTTTGGATTTTGCATTATTTACAATTAAGGCCTTTATGGAGTTCGATCTCTAAAAATGCCCTACTCTTTGTGTAAAAACATTGGCCAAGAAATAACTTTCATGTTATCTTTGATGAAGAACTTCGATAATATATGCAAGTTATTATTCACGTTTTACGTCTTCGGATCTTTATTTCCGAAGTCGAAGGGAGTTCTTTTTTCTAGGCATAACTTTTATACTAGTACACCATAAGGTTAAATTTGTTTCAAAAATGTTTTAAAGAATTTAAGTTCTGCTGCAATTACTTCCCATATACTCCCTTCGTTCTTAAATATAAGTCATTTTTAAAGATTTCACTATAAACAACATCTAAAATAAAATGAGTAAATCTATATTGTAAAATATATATATACACATCCATATATATTTTGTACTGAAATCTTTAAAAAAAAATATTTTTTAAAATGAAGGAAATAGTACTTGCACCCGAGATTACCATGGTATTTCTCAAGTTCTGTCGAGATCACAGTTTCAAACGATTGTACTGTCCACTATTTAAAACCATGGTCGAGGTAAAGAGGTTTGTGCATAAAACACATCACTCTTTAGCCCCCACTCAACCAGGGCTGCTTTATTTTTCGTTGTGTCGAGATAAATGTATTTGAAAATAAGTTCTTTTTTTTTTGAAAAGAAGGAAGGCCCCCGGCCTCTAACCTCTGCATTTGAATGATGCATACAATCATTTTATTAATTATTAACAAACATCTTACAAAGTACAATATATTAGTATGTCTAAAGCCATCATATTGACAATATTTATTGTAACTTCTATCAAATTGATGAAGGGGTGCCGATAGTCCGAACCAAATGCCAATCAAACCTTACACCTAAGCCTAACATGTAAAATCAAAGGAAATGACCCAAAAGCGCCGCCGCCATCCGATCTACCGATATAGGATTTTCACCGGAGGTAACAGATAGATGTCTGAAACTTCTCCATCACAATGTCTTAAAAAACAAAACAACACATAAGAGCGTCGCCATCACCGATTTTGGCATCTAGCTGAACGCAATGTATTCACCCAAATTTGTTCGAAGATCCTGTATAACAAGTCTTGTGAATGGATCGCTGTCAATTCCATCAGGGACTGCAAGTAGGCTCTAGGCCATCGACGTCTGACCAGCCAGTATACGTGCCACGTGAGCAGCAAGACCACGCAACCATACACCAGACCCCGCCGCTGGTCCAAGAGAGGACAATGCCACGTACGCCCAGCAGCAAGCCCTTGTCGTCGCGCCGCCGCGCCTCACGACCAGGCCTTGCCGCCACTAGAAGAAAGCGTCCCGCGCCGTTATCTTCAGACGGGAGGAGTAGAAGGTCCCCCCGTTGCCTAGGCGTAGTCAGCTTTTTCCGACGACCTAGGTCAGCGGCGGCAAGGAATGAGAGAGGAGGGGCGAGGGGCGTGTGACAGCCCGAGACCGACGTTCCAGAAGATTTTCCCTTCTTTTTCATTTTCGTCGTGTGTTTAGTTTTTATTCGTTGCATTGTCATGTAGTTGCATCATCGCATCATGCATGGCATCATGTCATCTGTGTTTTATCGGTGTTGTTTGTTGCTTCGTGTTGTTGGGTGTTAGTGTTTCGTAAGTGGCGTCGTTTGTTGGCGCGATGAGAGAGGGAGCGTGAGAGCCACCGCTAAACCCCGTTGCACCGCCGACCTAAACCTTCTCCCCTCTTCTCCCCTCCTAAGTTGTTTTGTGGTTTTGCTAAAGATTTCTAACTTTACCCCTCTTCCAAAATATTCGTCGTCTTTTAAAAAAAAAGTCCTTTTATTAAACGTAGGGGCAACCCTTAGGGTTTTGTTTTATTTCTCCGCTTGTTTTATTTTAAACCCTCCCATTTTATTTTTCTCTTTCAAAAGGTTTTAATTTATCCTTTAAATAAAGAGGTTTTATTTAATTCTTAAAAGGGGTCATTTTTATTTTCTTGTTAAAAGAGTTTTTAACTTAATTCTTCAAAAGGGTGTTGAATTTTTAATTCTTTTAAAAAGGGTTTAATTTTATTCTTAAAAGATTTTAGTTTTATTTGATAAAAGGGGCCCAATCTATTTTATAGTTGGGGCATAATTTTTCGTTTTAAGAAGTCAAAGGTCTTTATTTTTTTTTCTATTTACTTTAAACATTTTTTTTTCCGTTGTTTGTTGAGCTTCTGTTTAAAAAAAAGGAATTAGCAGGGGGAGAGAGCCCAGCCAGCCGGCCAGGCCAGGCCCAGGCCAATTCACCTGACCTAGCGCCCCAGCCAGCCTCGCTCGCTCCCCTCTCCTCATGCAGCGCCGTCGTCCTCCCCAATCTCCCTGCTCTGCCCGATTCCTCCTCCCTCTCCTTCCTTGCTCGCCGCGCCTCCAATTCCCATGCCTGTAGCCAGCCTGCCGGAGGTCCCCCTCGCTGTCGGAGTTCCTCGCCGCGCCCGCCTGCACCAGCTTCTGCGCCGCCCCGCGCGACAGCAGTCCTCCCGCGCCTCCCGTCGCCCGTGCCAGGCCCTCGACCCGAGCTGCGCCGCCCCGCCAACGCTCCTCCAGCGCCGCCCAGCTGCGCCACCTGCGCCCCCTCGCGCGCCAGTAGCGCCGCCCTGCCGCCTCCGATTCGCCGCCCCAGCGCCCTGCGCCCTGGCCTCGCCATGCCGCGGCTCCCCGCGCCGGCAGCGCCTCCTCCCTGTCGCGTCGCCTCGCCCTTCGCCCCTGCGCCCAGCCCCCATGGCCGCCGACGCCGTTGCCCCGCCGCCAGGAACTTCGCCCGCGGCCTCGAGCGCCAAGAACGAGTTCCCCTGCCCGACCTTGTTTTCCCGCGCCATGGCCCGAGCTCGCTGTGCCGCGGCTCCCCTTGTTGTGCCCGTGTCCGAGCTGCAGGAGTTGCGCCCCGCCTGCTCTGTCGTGGCCGTCTCCCGTCGGTACCCCGACCCCTCCCCGTTGGTGTGTGCCTCATTGGCCTCCTAGTTGCCGGACCGAGTCGCCGTCGCCTCCCTGTGTTCCCTGCTATCACTCGCCTCCAGGCCATGAGCTGTCGTTGCCCTCGTTGCGCCGCCTCCCCTGCCGCTGTTCTCGGCGCCGTGCTCGCCGTGCTGTTGGAGCCGTTGTTGCCGCTGTTGTAGCTGATGGCATGCTGTTGTTGCCGTGCTTGCGCCGCTGCCGTGCATTTGCTGTTGTAGCTTGCTTTGCTGCTGCTAGTTAGCATTGCTACTAGTGGTAGGTTGCTGCTTGCTAGTGCTAGTTGCTGTGCTAGACTGCCGTTTTGCTCTGCTGCACCGCTTGCCTGTGGTTGCTAGCTGCTTAACTAGTTGCCGTAGGTTGCGGCTTGGTTGTCGTGCTGCTTGCCGTTGTCTACCAGCGTTGATGTTTTGCTGTGGTGCTGCATGCGTCGCCGCGTGCGCCCATCCCCTCCTTCTTGGAACCAACAAGTTCGCCGCGAGTACCATGACGCCCCGACGACCCCGGACATCTACGGAGTCGTGAACGACTACCGACGCCGAAGACCGTCTGCCGACGCCGAGAGTACGACTACCGTCGACGAGCCCGTGTACCACTACTTCAACTACCGGCGCGTGAACGTCTACTCCCACGACGTCCGCTTCGACCGAAACCCTCCGACTCGCACGCGTCGAAGGTATACCGATGGGGCATGTCGAGTACCGTGTGCTAGTGTGGTACGGATGTGTGTGTTGTACAAGTCGAATGCATGTATGCACCGTATTTATGCACCGTTTGTTTGCACCGTTTGTTTGCCGTGCACGTCGTCTTATTTTTCGTCGAGCCACCGACACATGGGAACCCGGGATACGGGATCACCCCATCTTTATTTACCGTTCCCGCACGCGTTCGTATACGTTGGCACGATTGCTCGCCGAGTTGTCGTGATAGGAATGTTGCCGTGGCATCGTTTCCGTTTTGCCGCCATGGTTCCCTTTCGTTCGCCATGGCGACACCATGCTTATTTCCTCCTTGCCGTGATGTTTGAACTCGCATGCATGACGCATACATGGCATATTTATTCTGTGTTGCTTGTTCCTGTGCCGTAGCTCCGTTCAAGTCCGACGTGCGGTCGACTAGGTTGTCATGTAGGTTCATCGCTTCACCCGCGCCATGATAACAACATTTAATATTGCCGTGATAATTAACGGGAGTGAATTAAATATTTAAGCGTGGAGTTTCGTCGATATGCAACCCGTTGCATATCGAGCTTCATTTAATGTGTAGTGTATGTGTGAGATGTTTTGCCGTGCCATCCCGTGCATCGATGACCTGTTCATGCATCAGATTAGGGTTGCATCATGTCTTGCTTTGTGGTGGTGAATACTTGTGTTGATGGTTGTTTCCGGTTTGCCCGTCTAGATAGAGTTCCGCAAGCGTGTCGGAATGCGAGGACCGTTCGACTACGTGGGTTCGCCGACTTCACCGAGTGGTTCTTCTTCCAAGCGGGATCTCAGGCAAGATGATCATTTCCCCAGATACCATTACTATCATTGCCATGCTAGTTATTTCGATTCTATCGTTTATGTCTCGTTGCCGACCACATGTTTTCCATATCAGCCTCTCAACAATGCCATGATCACCTTCAACCTGTTCGACCTAGCAAACCACTGAATGGCTATGTTACCGCTTGCTTAACCCTGTGTTAGCGTTGTTAGTTGCAGGTGCAGTTGCCTCCATGCAAAGCATGGGTTCCTTGTTATATCACCATTAATGCTATTTAATTTAATGCACCTATATACTTGGTAAAAGGTGGAAGGCTCGGCCTTTCTAGCCTGGTGTTTTGTTCCACCTTTGCCCCCTTAGTTTCGGCTACCGGTGTTATGTTCCATAAACGAGCGCTCCTAACACGATCGGGGTTGTTATGGGGACCCCCTTGATAATTCGTTTTAGATTAAAGCTGTTCTGGCAAGGCCCAACTTTGGTACTACTTTTGCCTAATCACTAATAAACTGCATAGGGAGTAATTAACCCGAGGAAATTTAATCAACCCCCGGGCCAGTGCTCCTCATGAGTGTTGGTCCAAACTAGAGCCGTTTGCGGGGCCAACCCGGGGCAACTCGGGAGATTTCTATCAGGCCACCGTACGCTGTGCTTATCCGTCGTGCCCTGAGAACGAGGTACGTGACTCCTATCGGGATCGTCGACACGTCGGGCGGCCTTGCTGGATTAGTTTTACCTTTGACGAGATATCTTGTGCATCGGGATTCCGGTGATGCTTTGGGTAATCTCAGAGTTGAGGTTTTCCATTAGGGAATCCGACGAGATCGCGAGCTTCGTGGTTGAGGATTTCTATGCGGCTTGTGGTAATTTGTGATGGACTAGTTGGAGCACCCTGCAGGGTTAAACCTTTCGGAAAGCCGTGCCCGCGGTTATGTGGCAACGTGGAAGCTTTGTTTAACACTGGTTATAGATAACTTGAAGTTAACTTAATTAAAATATGCCAACTGTGTGCGTAACCGTGATTGTCTCTTTCGTGAGTTCCTTCTCCGATCGAGGACACGGTGGGGTTATGTCTGACGTAGGTAGGTGTTCAAGATCATTCATTTGATCATCAGTAGTCACGTCCGCTATGCGTAGATCGTCCCCCTCTTATTTCTTGTACTCGTAAGTTAGCCACCATATATATGCTTAGCCGCTGCTGCAACCTCACCACTTAACCATGCCTCACCTAACAAGCTTTGCTAGTCTTGATACCTTTGGAGATGAGATTGCTGAGTCCCCTGTGGCTCACAGATTACTACAACCCCAGTTGCAGGTACAAGTAAAGGTCACGTGACGCGAGCGCATTGATTGTTCATTTGGAGTTGCTTATGCTTCTTCTTCTTCTTCATCGATCTAGGATGGGTTCCAGGCCGGTAGCCTGGGATAGCAAGGATGGACGTCGTTCTTCTTTTGTCGTTTGTTTTCGTCCGTAGTCGGACCCTGCTCTTACTCTTGATGATTATGTAATGTACTTATGTGACTCTGATGTAGCTTGTGGCGAGTGTAAGCCAACTCTTTATATATCTCTTCTTTTCAGTACATGTACTTGTAACGATATCCATTCTTGCGACACGACGAGATGCGCTTCTATCCCCGACGAGGCCTTCGTGCCAAATTGAGGATGGGGTCGCATCTTGGGCGTGACAAGTTGGTATCACAGCCAGGTTCCGACCTAGGAGCCCCCTTGATTGATCGAACTTGGCCGAGTCGAGTCTAGTGAAAAACTATTTGAGTCTTAGTTATATATCGGAGAGTAGGATTCTTTTTTCTCCTCTTCTATGCTCTGGTGAGGAATCTTGACGTAATAATTTATTCTACTCCTCTTCCCACTCAAAATATTTTTAGGATCACGCGGATATTTTTGAGATCTATATGATGCCGATGTGACGGAGTTCTGTCTTGGTGCCTCCTGTCTGACTTGATCTTCTTCCGGGGAGTTGAGCTCCAGGGGATTCTCGAGCACATCGTTATCATTCATATTTCTTAGTATCTCAGAACGAAGGATGTTCGTAATTGCTTCAATACTAGTAGTGGCGAGATAACCCCGATGTCCCCAGTACTGGTGCAGATTGTTCGGGAGTACTGCCATACTTTGTATCGTTGTGATCACGAGGGTCTGTTGTAGATGAAGGTCCGAGATTCTGGTCGTGTGTTGACGGATGTGATACAGGTGACGGATTAGTATAGGAGTTGTGTGATATTACCCCTTGTATCCGTGTACCAGATTGCATGACCAGATATTTCGGGAATTCATAGGTGGGAATTCAAGTAGTTGCTTATAGGATAATCTTCCAACAAATGAATGATGTTAGGTTGGGGTTCGACATCTAGTGGATTCGTTTGTTCACGGTCGACTTACAGCGGTACACGTTGTGTCTTAAAGAGTCCTTGTAGCTTGCTACGACTCGGGGACGCTTCGTATGTCGGGTGCACTGCCTTGCACTTGATGACTACTGTAAATCGTGCCCGTGCGATCCTGTCCACGAAAATATCGAACGGAAATCATTCTCATGAGTTTGTTCTGGCTTGTTTCATAAGCCTCATCCTTTGTTTTGTTAGATATGGTAATTCAGATGCTTCGATGTCAAGTGGTGTTTTCAGATCCTTACTAATTTGTGTTCTCATATTTTTATGTGAGCGCTAATTCGTTTGTTCAATCAGTTGTCTTATCAATTCTTGTCAACCGGAGTCATCGTATCAATTCTTTCCAACCGGTGTGATTCTCTAGTGAATTCTATCCTCTCCAATTTTTGCAGATCATTCTCTCAATTCTTTCCGGAGTTCTCTCATCTGTCCCAAGTTGTCTTTGTTTTTCCCCGCCCTCCCGCCCTTTTTCTTCAGTGATTCAATTTCCATCCAAGAGTTTCTTTTCATTGTGCTTCCGCTATGTGTTCTTTTCTCTCTTATCCGGTAATTCGTTGTGAAGATTCTCAGGAGCTTCGTGTTCATCTTTGTTCATTCTGTCATCCTTACCGGTGAATTTAATTCGGCTATCCGTGTTCGTCATATCCTATTTATCCTTGTAATTCTTTTTCATGCTGGAGATTCTTTCAGGCTATCTGGGTTATTCATTCCTTTCTTTTCATCCGGAGTGCTGAAGATATCTCTGAGTTTCGAGTTTCAATTTTTTTTAATTATTTCGAGGTTCTCAACCTCATCTAGTTTTCATTTGTACCGGTGCAATATCTCTTGGTCTAGCAATCTTTTCTAACGGTGATTTTCTTTGAGTGGGCCCATAACCCACAGGTTCTTCCCAGGATCTTACCTGGCTCTTTAATCTTTTCCGGAGGTCCTTAATTCTTTTCAACTATGACGTAAGTATGAAGTTCATCGGTCATATTCTTTCTCCAAGTTCAATTTGGATTTGTTCTCGTCTTTGGCTCAATCTTTCATTCTTCATTATTCCGGAGTGTCTCAGTATTCTTGGTGTTCGTCATCATTCTCAGTTTGCAAATTTGAAGGAGTGTTTTTCTCGAATCTTGGTTCATTCTCTTGGATATTCTTCATTTCAGCTTGGTGTCGTCATCTTATTTGTTCCAATCATGAGTATCCCTTTCTTGCTATCCGGTGCATTTCTGAGTTGTTTTTATTTCTCGATCCTCCGAAGGCCATCATTTCAGATGACTTTTTCGTTCTCAGCTTTCAGCTTTCATCCTCAAATCTTCTCAATTGTTGTCTCTTCGTTCGTCTCTCAATTTTTCTGGTGTCTTGTTTAAATTTCTCTCTCAGGTGGGTCAAGATCTCTTCATTCTCATGTTTATCCATGCTTTCTTGGTATTCCCATTCAATTGGAATTCTTACCCGTGCTCCTTTCATTTATGCTTCAAGTGGTGCTTATCTCTCTGCCTCTTCTAGATTCATTTTTAGAGGAATAAGTTGTATGCTAGATCCGTGGCTTGTCATCAATTGTACTTGATGAAGGATGAGCATAACATAATTCTTATTCTTGTTCTTCCTGCTTCAAGAGATTTCAATTCTTCTTCCGGAGTGGCTCTTGATATCAATTGTTTTCTCAAGTGCTTATCTTTCTTTTCCGAAGTTCCAAGTCTATCAGTATCTCTTTGTAAAGCTTCATCTATATCATTGCAAGGCCTTTAATCTTATTCATTTCTACCTTGATATCTTTGCATCATTCTTTTGTATACGGAGGTCCTTCATGGTGGTTCATCAAGGTTTCAATTCATTCTCATGTGTTCTTCAAGATTCTTGTTGGAGTACCTCTAGTATCCTTTCTCTTGCATTCATATGTGCAATTGTTCTTCCTTTATCCTTTGAGGTGGTATTATAGCCTTCTTGTTAGTGTAGGAGCCTCGAAGAGTTCTCCTTTCAAGAATGAGATAATTAAATCCATCAATTCCTTGATCATGAGATATCTGCAACCCATGATTTCTTCATTGAGCTATCTTGGTTTGGATTTCACCTAAAGCTTTTCCTATGGATTGTTGTTATCATGGTGCTTGTCATTAATCCAAGTTCTCAATGCATCCTTTTGGTGTAAGAACTGTTCTTATCTTGTTGCTCCCAATACGTCCTTGTTTCTTTTAGTGGTTGTTTGTCACCTCATATTTGTTGAGATGATTTTCATAAGCCCACTACTATCTGGTTCTTTCGTTGTTGGTTTTCCAACTACTCCGTCTATTCTTCTATCCGGAGGCTCTTCAATTCTATTATGATGATTGTTGTCATTCTTTTCTTCATTCTCTTCTTCTGCTTGAGCTAGTTCATATTCTATTGTTCCGGAGGCATTGTGATGATGCTCATTTGGGTCTATCTTGTTGTTCTAGCAAGATCATGGTCTTCCCTTGCTCTATTTAGTTGTTTGTTATGTATACTGTCTATTTCTCCTACCTTTTTGAATTTTTTGTCCCATTTTCCTACCGAAGTGCTGCCGAAATTTTCCGTGAATTCTGGCTTCTTTCTCATATCATTCCTCATCTCTAGGCAACCTTCAAGGATCGTTGGTTTCACTCGTTTGTCAAAGAAGCGACTAAGTTTTTACCTTTTACTTTTCTCTTCCTCTCCCCCTTTCATTCTTGGATCTCGGGGCGAGATCTTCTTGTAGTGTGGGAGAGTTGTGACAGCCCGAGACCGACGTTCCAGAAGATTCTCCCTTCTTTTCCGTTTTCGTCGTGTGTTTAGTTTTTATTCGTTGCATCGTCATGTAGTTGCATCATCGCATCATGCATGGCATCATGTCATCTGTGTTTTATCGGTGTTGTTTGTTGCTTCGTGTTGTTGGGTGTTAGTGTTTCGTGAGTGGCGTCGTTTGTTGGCGCGATGAGAGAGGGAGCGTGAGAGCCACCGCTAAACCCCGTTGCACCGCCGACCTAAACCTTCTCCCCTCTTCTCCCCTCCTAAGTTGTTTTGTGGTTTTGCTAAAGATTTCTAACTTTACCCCTCTTCCAAAATATTCGTCGTCTTTTAAAAAAAAAGTCCTTTTATTAAACGTAGGGGCAACCCTTAGGGTTTTGTTTTATTTCTCCGCTTGTTTTATTTTAAACCCTCCCATTTTATTTTTCTCTTTCAAAAGGTTTTAATTTATCCTTTAAATAAAGAGGTTTTATTTAATTCTTAAAAGGGGTCATTTTTATTTTCTTGTTAAAAGAGTTTTTAACTTAATTCTTCAAAAGGGTGTTGAATTTTTAATTCTTTTAAAAAGGGTTTAATTTTATTCTTAAAAGATTTTAGTTTTATTTGATAAAAGGGGCCCAATCTATTTTATAGTTGGGGCATAATTTTTGGTTTTAAGAAGTCAAAGGTCTTTATTTTTTTTTCTATTTACTTTAAACATTTTTTTCCGTTGTTTGTTGAGCTTCTGTTTAAAAAAAAGGAATTAGCAGGGGGAGGGAGCCCTGCCGGCCGGCCAGGCCAGGCCCAGGCCAATTCTCCTGACCTAGCGCCCCAGCCAGCCTCGCTCGCTCCCCTCTCCTCATGCAGCGTCGTCGTCCTCCCCAATCTCCCTGCTCTGCCCGATTCCTCCTCCCTCTCCTTCCTTGCTCGCCGCGCCTCCAATTCCCATGCCTGTAGCCAGCCTGCCGGAGGTCCCCCTCGCTGCCGGAGTTCCTCGCCGCGCCCGCCTGCACCAGCTTCTGCGCCGCCCCGCGCGGCAGCAGTCCTCCCGCGCCTCCCGTCGCCCGTGCCAGGCCCTCGACCCGAGCTGCGCCGCCCCGCCGACGCTCCTCCAGCGCCGCCCAACTGCGCCACCTGCGCCCCCTCGCGCGCCAGTAGTTCGCCGCCCCAGCGCCCTGCGCCCTGGCCTCGCCATGCCGCGGCTCCCCGCGCCGGCAGCGCCTCCTCCCTGTCGCGTCGCCTCGCCCTTCGCCCCTGCGCCCAGCCCCCATGGCCGCCGACGCCGTGGCCCCGCCGCCAGGAACTTCGCCCGCGGCCTCGAGCGCCAAGAACGAGTTCCCCTGCCCAACCTTGTTTTCCCGCGCCATGGCCCGAGCTCGTTGTGCCGCGGCTCCCCTTGCTGTACCCCTGTCCGAGCTGCAGGAGCTGCGCCCCGCCTGCTCTGTCGTGGCCGTCTCCCGTCGGTACCCCGACCCCTCCCCGTTGGTGTGTGCCTCATCGGCCTCCTAGTTGCCGGACCGAGTCGCCGTCGCCTCCCTGTGTTCCCTGCTATCACTCGCCTCCAGGCCATGAGCTGCCGTTGCCCTCGTTGCGCCGCCTCCCCTGCCGCTGTTCTCGGCGCCGTGCTCGCCGTGCTGTTGGAGCCGTTGTTGCCGCTGTTGTAGCTGTCGCCATTGCTGCTGATGGCATGCTGTTGTTGCCGTGCTTGCGCCGCTGCCGTGCATTTGTTGTTGTAGCTTGCTTTGCTGCTGCTAGTTAGCATTGCTCCTAGTGGTAGGTTGCTGCTTGCTAGTGCTAGTTGCTGTGCTAGACTGCCGTTTTGCTCTGCTGCACCGCTTGCCTGTGGTTGCTAGCTGCTTAACTAGTTGCCGTAGGTTGCGGCTTGGTTGCCGTGCTGCTTGCCGTTGTCTACCAGCGCTGATGTTTTGCTGTGGTGCTGCATGCATCGCCGCGTGCGCCCATCCCCTCCTTCTTGGAACCAACAAGTTCGCCGCGAGTACCACGACGCCCCGACGACCCCGGACATCTACGGAGTCGTGAACGACTACCGACGCCAAAGACCGTCTGCCGACGCCGAGAGTACGACTACCGTCGACGAGCCCGTGTACCACTACTTCAACTACCGGCGCGTGAACGTCTACTTCCACGACGACCACGACGTCCGCTTCGACCGAACCCCTCCGACTCGCACGCGTCGAAGGTATACCGATGGGGCATGTCGAGTACCGTGTGCTAGTGTGGTACGGATGTGTGTGTTGTACAAGTCGAATGCATGTATGCACCGTATTTATGCACCGTTTGTTTGCACCGTTTCTTTGCCGTGCACGTCGTCTTCCTTTTCGTCGAGCCACCGACACATGGGAACCCGGGATACGGGATCACCCCATCTTTATTTACCGTTCCCGCACGCGTTCGTATACGTTGGCACGATTGCTCGCCGAGTTGTCGTGATAGGAACGTTGCCGTGGCATCGTTTCCGTTTTGCCGCCATGGTTCCCTTTCGTTCGCCATGGCGACACCATGCTTATTTCCTCCTTGTCGTGATGTTTGAACTCGCATGCATGACGCATACATGGCATATTTATTCTGTGTTGCTTGTTCCTGTGCCGTAGCTCCGTTCAAGTCCGACGTGCGGTCGACTAGGTTGTCATGTAGGTTCATCGCTTCACCCGCGCCATGATAACAACATTTAATATTGTCGTGATAATTAACGGGAGTGAATTAAATATTTAAGCGTGGAGTTTCGTCGAAATGCAACCCGTTGCATATCGAGCTTCATTTAATGTGTAGTGTATGTGTGAGATGTTTTGCCGTGCCATCCCGTGCATCGATGACCTGTTCATGCATCAGATTAGGATTGCATCATGTCTTGCTTTGTGGTGGTGAATACTTGTGTTGATGGTTGTTTCCGGTTTGCCCGTCTAGATAGAGTTCCGCAAGCGTGTCGGAATGTGAGGACCGTTCGACTACGTGGGTTCGCCGACTTCACCGAGTGGTTCTTCTTCCAAGCGGGATCTCAGGCAAGATGATCATTTCCCCAGATACCATTACTATCATTGCCATGCTAGTTATTTCGATTCTATCGTTTATGTCTCGTTGCCGACCACATGTTTTCCATATCAGCCTCTCAACAATGCCATGATCACCTTCAACCTGTTCGACCTAGCAAACCATTGAATGGCTATGTTACCGCTTGCTTAACCCTGTGTTAGCGTTGTTAGTTGCAGGCGCAGTTGCCTCCATGCAAAGCATGGGTTCCTTGTTATATCACCATATTAATGCTATTTAATTTAATGCACCTATATACTTGGTAAAAGGTGGAAGGCTCGGCCTTTCTAGCCTGGTGTTTTGTTCCACCTTTGCCCCCTTAGTTTCGGCTACCGGTGTTATGTTCCATAAACGAGCGCTCCTAACACGATCGGGGTTGTTATGGGGATCCCCTTGATAATTCGTTTTAGATTAAAGCTGTTCTGGCAAGGCCCAACTTTTGTACTACTTTTGCCTAATCACTAATAAACTGCATAGGGAGTAATTAACCCGAGGAAATTTAATCAACCCCCGGGCCAGTGCTCCTCATGAGTGTTGGTCCAAACTAGAGCCGTTTGCGGGGCCAACCCGGGGCAACTCGGGAGATTTCTATGAGGCCACCGTACGCTGTGCTTATCCGTCATGTCCTGAGAACGAGGTACGCGACTCCTATCGGGATCGTCGACACGTCGGGCGGCCTTGCTGGATTAGTTTTACCTTTGACGAGATATCTTGTGCATCGGGATTCCGGTGATGCTTTGGGTAATCTCAGAGTTGAGGTTTTCCATTAGGGAATCCGACGAGACCGCGAGCTTCGTGGTTGAGGATTTCTATGCGGCTTGTGGTAATTTGTGATGGACTAGTTGGAGCACCCTGCAGGGTTAAACCTTTCGGAAAGCCGTGCCCGCGGTTATGTGGCAACGTGGAAGCTTTGTTTAACACTGGTTATAGATAACTTGAAGTTAACTTAATTAAAATATGCCAACTGTGTGCGTAACCGTGATTGTCTCTTTCGTGAGTTCCTTCTCCGATCGAGGACACGGTGGGGTTATGTCTGACGTAGGTAGGTGTTCAGGATCATTCATTTGATCATCAGTAGTCACGTCCGCTATGCGTAGATCGTCCCCCTCTTATTTCTTGTACTCGTAAGTTAGCCACCATATATATGCTTAGCCGCTGCTGCAACCTCACCACTTAACCATGCCTCACCTAACAAGCTTTGCTAGTCTTGATACCTTTGGAGATGAGATTGCTGAGTCCCCTGTGGCTCACAGATTACTACAACCCCAGTTGCAGGTACAGGTAAAGGTCACGTGACGCGAGCGCATTGATTGTTCATTTGGAGTTGCTTCTGCTTCTTCTTCTTCTTCATCGATCTAGGATGGGTTCCAGGCCGGCAGCCTGGGATAGCAAGGATGGACGTCGTTCTTCTTTTGTCGTTTGTTTTCGTCCGTAGTCGGACCCTGCTCTTACTCTTGATGATTATGTAATGTACTTATGTGACTCTGATGTAGCTTGTGGCGAGTGTAAGCCAACTCTTTATATATCTCTTCTTTTCAGTACATGTACTTGTAACGATATCCATTCTTGCGACACGACGAGATGCGCTTCTATCCCCAACGAGGCCTTCGTGCCAAATTGAGGATGGGGTCGCATCTTGGGCGTGACAAGTTGGTATCACAGCCAGGTTCCGACCTAGGAGCCCCCTTGATTGATCGAACTTGGCCGAGTCGAGTCTAGTGAAAAACTATTTGAGTCTTAGTTATATATCGGAGAGTAGGATTCTTTTTTCTCCTCTTCTATGCTCTGGTGAGGAATCTTGACGTAATAATTTATTCTACTCCTCTTCCCACTCAAAATATTTTTAGGATCACGCGGATATTTTTGAGATCTATATGATGCCGATGTGACGGAGTTCTGTCTTGGTGCCTCCTGTCTGACTTGATCTTCTTCCGGGGAGTTGAGCTCCAGGGGATTCTCGAGCACATCGTTATCATTCATATTTCTTAGTATCTCAGAACGAAGGATGTTCGTAATTGCTTCAATACTAGTAGTGGCGAGATAACCCCGATGTCCCCAGTACTGGTGCAGATTGTTCGGGAGTACTGCCATACTTTGTATCGTTGTGATCACGAGGGTCTGTTGTAGATGAAGGTCCGAGATTCTGGTCGTGTGTTGACGGATGTGATACAGGTGACGGATTAGTATAGGAGTTGTGTGATATTACCCCTTGTATCCGTGTACCAGATTGCATGACCAGATATTTCGGGAATTCATAGGTGGGAATTCAAGTAGTTGCTTATAGGATAATCTTCCAACAAATGAATGATGTTAGGTTGGGGTTCGACATCTAGTGGATTCGTTTGTTCACGGTCGACTTACAGCGGTACACGTTGTGTCTTAAAGAGTCCTTGTAGCTTGCTACGACTCGGGGACGCTTCGTATGTCGGGTGCACTGCCTTGCACTTGATGACTACTGTAAATCGTGCCCGTGCGATCCTGTCCACGAAAATATCGAACGGAAATCATTCTCATGAGTTTGTTCTGGCTTGTTTCATAAGCCTCATCCTTTGTTTTGTTAGATATGGTAATTCAGATGCTTCGATGTCAAGTGGTGTTTTCAGATCCTTACTAATTTGTGTTCTCATATTTTTATGTGAGCGCTAATTCGTTTGTTCAATCAGTTGTCTTATCAATTCTTGTCAACCGGAGTCATCGTATCAATTCTTTCCAACCGGTGTGATTCTCTAGTGAATTCTATCCTCTCCAATTTTTGCAGATCATTCTCTCAATTCTTTCCGGAGTTCTCTCATCTGTCCCAAGTTGTCTTTGTTTTTCCCCGCCCTCCCGCCCTTTTTCTTCAGTGATTCAATTTCCATCCAAGAGTTTCTTTTCATTGTGCTTCCGCTATGTGTTCTTTTCTCTCTTATCCGGTAATTCGTTGTGAAGATTCTCAGGAGCTTCGTGTTCATCTTTGTTCATTCTGTCATCCTTACCGGTGAATTTAATTCGGCTATCCGTGTTCGTCATATCCTATTTATCCTTGTAATTCTTTTTCATGCTGGAGATTCTTTCAGGCTATCTGGGTTATTCATTCCTTTCTTTTCATCCGGAGTGCTGAAGATATCTCTGAGTTTCGAGTTTCAATTTTTTTTAATTATTTCGAGGTTCTCAACCTCATCTAGTTTTCATTTGTACCGGTGCAATATCTCTTGGTCTAGCAATCTTTTCTAACGGTGATTTTCTTTGAGTGGGCCCATAACCCACAGGTTCTTCCCAGGATCTTACCTGGCTCTTTAATCTTTTCCGGAGGTCCTTAATTCTTTTCAACTATGACGTAAGTATGAAGTTCATCGGTCATATTCTTTCTCCAAGTTCAATTTGGATTTGTTCTCGTCTTTGGCTCAATCTTTCATTCTTCATTATTCCGGAGTGTCTCAGTATTCTTGGTGTTCGTCATCATTCTCAGTTTGCAAATTTGAAGGAGTGTTTTTCTCGAATCTTGGTTCATTCTCTTGGATATTCTTCATTTCAGCTTGGTGTCGTCATCTTATTTGTTCCAATCATGAGTATCCCTTTCTTGCTATCCGGTGCATTTCTGAGTTGTTTTTATTTCTCGATCCTCCGAAGGCCATCATTTCAGATGACTTTTTCGTTCTCAGCTTTCAGCTTTCATCCTCAAATCTTCTCAATTGTTGTCTCTTCGTTCGTCTCTCAATTTTTCTGGTGTCTTGTTTAAATTTCTCTCTCAGGTGGGTCAAGATCTCTTCATTCTCATGTTTATCCATGCTTTCTTGGTATTCCCATTCAATTGGAATTCTTACCCGTGCTCCTTTCATTTATGCTTCAAGTGGTGCTTATCTCTCTGCCTCTTCTAGATTCATTTTTAGAGGAATAAGTTGTATGCTAGATCCGTGGCTTGTCATCAATTGTACTTGATGAAGGATGAGCATAACATAATTCTTATTCTTGTTCTTCCTGCTTCAAGAGATTTCAATTCTTCTTCCGGAGTGGCTCTTGATATCAATTGTTTTCTCAAGTGCTTATCTTTCTTTTCCGAAGTTCCAAGTCTATCAGTATCTCTTTGTAAAGCTTCATCTATATCATTGCAAGGCCTTTAATCTTATTCATTTCTACCTTGATATCTTTGCATCATTCTTTTGTATACGGAGGTCCTTCATGGTGGTTCATCAAGGTTTCAATTCATTCTCATGTGTTCTTCAAGATTCTTGTTGGAGTACCTCTAGTATCCTTTCTCTTGCATTCATATGTGCAATTGTTCTTCCTTTATCCTTTGAGGTGGTATTATAGCCTTCTTGTTAGTGTAGGAGCCTCGAAGAGTTCTCCTTTCAAGAATGAGATAATTAAATCCATCAATTCCTTGATCATGAGATATCTGCAACCCATGATTTCTTCATTGAGCTATCTTGGTTTGGATTTCACCTAAAGCTTTTCCTATGGATTGTTGTTATCATGGTGCTTGTCATTAATCCAAGTTCTCAATGCATCCTTTTGGTGTAAGAACTGTTCTTATCTTGTTGCTCCCAATACGTCCTTGTTTCTTTTAGTGGTTGTTTGTCACCTCATATTTGTTGAGATGATTTTCATAAGCCCACTACTATCTGGTTCTTTCGTTGTTGGTTTTCCAACTACTCCGTCTATTCTTCTATCCGGAGGCTCTTCAATTATATTATGATGATTGTTGTCATTCTTTTCTTCATTCTCTTCTTCTACTTGAGCTAGTTCATATTCTATTGTTCCGGAGGCATTGTGATGATGCTCATTTGGGTCTATCTTGTTGTTCTAGCAAGATCATGGTCTTCCCTTGCTCTATTTAGTTGTTTGTTATGTATACTGTCTATTTCTCCTACCTTTTCGAATTTTTTGTCCCATTTTCCTACCGAAGTGCTGCCGAAATTTTCCGTGAATTCTGGCTTCTTTCTCATATCATTCCTCATCTCTAGGCAACCTTCAAGGATCGTTGGTTTCACTCGTTTGTCAAAGAAGCGACTAAGTTTTTACCTTTTACTTTTCTCTTCCTCTCCCCCTTTCATTCTTGGATCTCGGGGCGAGATCTTCTTGTAGTGTGGGAGAGTTGTGACAGCCCGAGACCGACGTTCCAGAAGATTCTCCCTTCTTTTCCGTTTTCGTCGTGTGTTTAGTTTTTATTCGTTGCATCGTCGTGTAGTTGCATCATCGCATCATGCATGGCATCATGTCATCTGTGTTTTATCGGTGTTGTTTGTTGCTTCGTGTTGTTGGGTGTTAGTGTTTCGTGAGTGGCGTCGTTTGTTGGCGCGATGAGAGAGGGAGCGTGAGAGCCACCGCTAAACCCCGTTGCACCGCCGACCTAAACCTTCTCCCCTCTTCTCCCCTCCTAAGTTGTTTTGTGGTTTTGCTAAAGATTTCTAACTTTACCCCTCTTCCAAAATATTCGTCGTCTTTTAAAAAAAAGTCCTTTTATTAAACGTAGGGGCAACCCTTAGGGTTTTGTTTTATTTCTCTGCTTGTTTTATTTTAAACCCTCCCATTTTATTTTTCTCTTTCAAAAGGTTTTAATTTATCCTTTAAATAAAGAGGTTTTATTTAATTCTTAAAAGGGGTCATTTTTATTTTCTTGTTAAAAGAGTTTTTAACTTAATTCTTCAAAAGGGTGTTGAATTTTTAATTCTTTTAAAAAGGGTTTAATTTTATTCTTAAAAGATTTTAGTTTTATTTGATAAAAGGGGCCCAATCTATTTTATAGTTGGGGCATAATTTTTTGTTTTAAGAAGTCAAAGGTCTTTATTTTTTTTTCTATTTACTTTAAACATTTTTTTTTCCGTTGTTTGTTGAGCTTCTGTTTAAAAAAAAAGGAATTAGCAGGGGGAGGGAGCCCAGCCGGCCGGCCAGGCCAGGCCCAGGCCAATTCTCCTGACCTAGCGCCCCAGCCAGCCTCGCTCGCTCCCCTCTCCTCATGCAGCGCCGTCGTCCTCCCCAATCTCCCTGCTCTGCCCGATTCCTCCTCCCTCTCCTTCCTTGCTCGCCGCGCCTCCAATTCCCATGCCTGTAGCCAGCCTGCCGGAGGTCCCCCTCGCTGCCGGAGTTCCTCGCCGCGCCCGCCTGCACCAGCTTCTGCGCCGCCCCGCGCGGCAGCAGTCCTCCCGCGCCTCCCGTCGCCCGTGCCAGGCCCTCGACCCGAGCTGCGCCGCCCCGCCGACGCTCCTCCAGCGCCGCCCAACTGCGCCACCTGCGCCCCCTCGCGCGCCAGTAGTTCGCCGCCCCAGCGCCCTGCGCCCTGGCCTCGCCATGCCGCGGCTCCCCGCGCCGGCAGCGCCTCCTCCCTGTCGCGTCGCCTCGCCCTTCGCCCCTGCGCCCAGCCCCCATGGCCGCCGACGCCGTGGCCCCGCCGCCAGGAACTTCGCCCGCGGCCTCGAGCGCCAAGAACGAGTTCCCCTGCCCAACCTTGTTTTCCCGCGCCATGGCCCGAGCTCGTTGTGCCGCGGCTCCCCTTGTTGTACCCCTGTCCGAGCTGCAGGAGCTGCGCCCCGCCTGCTCTGTCGTGGCCGTCTCCCGTCGGTACCCCGACCCCTCCCCGTTGGTGTGTGCCTCATCGGCCTCCTAGTTGCCGGACCGACTCGCCGTCGCCTCCCTGTGTTCCCTGCTATCACTCGCCTCCAGGCCATGAGCTGCCGTTGCCCTCGTTGCGCCGCCTCCCCTGTTCTCGGCGCCGTGCTCGCCGTGCTGTTGGAGCCGTTGTTGCCGCTGTTGTAGCTGTCGCCATTGCTGCTGATGGCATGCTGTTGTTGCCGTGCTTGCGCCGCTGCCGTGCATTTGCTGTTGTAGCTTGCTTTGCTGCTGCTAGTTAGCATTTGCTGTTGTAGCTTGCTTTGCTGCTGCTAGTTAGCATTGCTGCTGCTAGTTAGCATTGCTGCTAGTTGCTGTGCTAGACTGCCGTTTTGCTCTGCTGCACCGCTTGCCTGTGGTTGCTAGCTGCTTAACTAGTTGTCGTAGGTTGCGGCTTGGATGCCGTGCTGCTTGCCGTTGTCTACCAGCGCCGATGTTTTGCTGTGGTGCTGCATGCGTCGCCGCGTGCGCCCATCCCCTCCTTCTTGGAACCAACAAGTTCGCCGCGAGTACCACGACGCCCCGACGACCCCGGACATCTACGGAGTCGTGAACGACTACCGACGCCGAAGACCGTCTGCCGACGCCGAGAGTACGACTACCGTCGACGAGCCCGTGTACCACTACTTCAACTACCGGCGCCTGAACGTCTACTTCCACGACGACCACGACGTCCGCTTCGACCGAACCCCTCCGACTCGCACGCGTCGAAGGTATACCGATGGGGCATGTCGAGTACCGTGTGCTAGTGTGGTACGGATGTGTGTGTTGTACAAGTCGAATGCATGTATGCACCGTATTTATGCACCGTTTGTTTGCACCGTTTATTTGCCGTGCACGTCGTCTTCCTTTTCGTCGAGCCACCGACACATGGGAACCCGGGATACGGGATCACCCCATCTTTATTTACCGTTCCCACACGCGTTCGTATACGTTGGCATGATTGCTCGCCGAGTTGTCGTGATAGGAATGTTGCCGTGGCATCGTTTCCATTTTGCCGCCATGGTTCCCTTTCGTTCGCCATGGCGACACCATGCTTATTTCCTCCTTGTCGTGATGTTTGAACTCGCATGCATGAAGCATACATGGCATATTTATTCTGTGTTGCTTGTTCCTGTGCCGTAGCTCCGTTCAAGTCTGACGTGCGGTCGACTAGGTTGTCATGTAGGTTCATCGCTTCACCCGCGCCATGATAACAACATTTAATATTGCCGTGATAATTAACGGGAGTGAATTAAATATTTAAGCGTGGAGTTTCGTCGATATGCAACCCGTTGCATATCGAGCTTCATTTAATGTGTAGTGTATGTGTGAGATGTTTTGCCGTGCCATCCCGTGCATCGATGACCTGTTCATGCATCAGATTAGGGTTGCATCATGTCTTGCTTTGTGGTGGTGAATACTTGTGTTGATGGTTGTTTCCGGTTTGCCTGTCTAGATAGAGTTTCGCAAGCGTGTCGGAATGTGAGGACTTTTCGACTACGTGGGTTCGCCGACTTCACCGAGTGGTTCTTCTTCCAAGCGGGATCTCAGGCAAGATGATCATTTCCCCAGATACCATTACTATCATTGCCATGCTAGTTATTTCGATTCTATCGTTTATGTCTCGTTGCCGACCACATGTTTTCCATATCAGCCTCTCAACAATGCCATGATCACCTTCAACCTGTTCGACCTAGCAAACCACTGAATGGCTATGTTACCGCTTGCTTAACCTTGTGTTAGCGTTGTTAGTTGCAGGTGCAGTTGCCTCCATGCAAAGCATGGGTTCCTTGTTATATCACCATATTAATGCTATTTAATTTAATGCACCTATATACTTGGTAAAAGGTGGAAGGCTCGGCCTTTCTAGCCTGGTGTTTTGTTCCACCTTTGCCCCCTTAGTTTCGGCTACCGGTGTTATGTTCCATAAACGAGCGCTCCTAACACGATCGGGGTTGTTATGGGGACCCCCTTGATAATTCGTTTTAGATTAAAGCTGTTCTGGCAAGGCCCAACTTTGGTACTACTTTTGCCTAATCACTAATAAACTGCATAGGGAGTAATTAACCCGAGGAAATTTAATCAACCCCCGGGCCAGTGCTCCTCATGAGTGTTGGTCCAAACTAGAGCCGTTTGCGGGGCCAACCCGGGGCAACTCGGGAGATTTCTATGAGGCCACCGTACGCTGTGCTTATCCGTCATGTCCTGAGAACGAGGTACGCGACTCCTATCGGGATCGTCGACACGTCGGGCGGCCTTGCTGGATTAGTTTTACCTTTGACGAGATATCTTGTGCATCGGGATTCCGGTGATGCTTTGGGTAATCTCAGAGTTGAGGTTTTCCATTAGGGAATCCGACGAGACCGCGAGCTTCGTGGTTGAGGATTTCTATGCGGCTTGTGGTAATTTGTGATGGACTAGTTGGAGCACCCTGCAGGGTTAAACCTTTCGGAAAGCCGTGCCCGCGGTTATGTGGCAACGTGGAAGCTTTGTTTAACACTGGTTATAGATAACTTGAAGTTAACTTAATTAAAATATGCCAACTGTGTGCGTAACCGTGATTGTCTCTTTCGTGAGTTCCTTCTCCGATCGAGGACACGGTGGGGTTATGTCTGACGTAGGTAGGTGTTCAGGATCATTCATTTGATCATCAGTAGTCACGTCCGCTATGCGTAGATCGTCCCCCTCTTATTTCTTGTACTCGTAAGTTAGCCACCATATATATGCTTAGCCGCTGCTGCAACCTCACCACTTAACCATGCCTCACCTAACAAGCTTTGCTAGTCTTGATACCTTTGGAGATGAGATTGCTGAGTCCCCTGTGGCTCACAGATTACTACAACCCCAGTTGCAGGTACAGGTAAAGGTCACGTGACGCGAGCGCATTGATTGTTCATTTGGAGTTGCTTCTGCTTCTTCTTCTTCTTCATCGATCTTGGATGGGTTCCAGGCCGGCAGCCTGGGATAGCAAGGATGGACGTCGTTCTTCTTTTGTCGTTTGTTTTCGTCCGTAGTCGGACCCTGCTCTTACTCTTGATGATTATGTAATGTACTGATGTGACTCTGATGTAGCTTGTGGCGAGTGTAAGCCAACTCTTTATATATCTCTTCTTTTCAGTACATGTACTTGTAACGATATCCATTCTTGCGACACGACGAGATGCGCTTCTATCCCCGACGAGGCCTTCGTGCCAAATTGAGGATGGGGTCGCATCTTGGGCGTGACAGGGCGGCAGATCTAGGTTCTCCCTGGCCACCCATGGGAACACGGACGGCGCAAGGAGGAGTTGTCGAGCTTCGACCTCGATCTTGCGGCCGGAAATCTTCCTTAATAATAAAGCACGGAGCGCTTCTGTCGTCCGTCGTGGCCGTTTTGCAAAAAACATCTTGTCATTTTCGTTAATCAACCCGCAGTCCGTCTTTAAGTGAGCCCGAACCGTTATTTTTGTATTTTACACAAAACCCCCTGACATTAACGCTAAATAACCCGCGGTCCATCTTTCCCGTCTCTAGCCCGCCGCCCACGCCCAATCCCGCCCCACCTCACCGCGCGCCACCACCACCTACCCTGCCGACGCTCGCGGCTTCCACCATCAGTGCACCTCCTACCATGCCCCTTCCCTCCCAGCCTCACCACGCGCCGTCACCACCTGCCCCGTCGGCGCGCCTACCCCTATCTTCGGATCTAGGCGGGTCAAAGAGCGTGTGGGAAGGCAGACGGATCCGGTGGTGAGTGGCGAGGCAGATCCAGAGGTGGGAGGCGAGGCGGGGGTCGCCGGTGACGAGGAGGGAAGGCCAGAGTGCGGATTCTCGGGAGGATCCATGGCATTCATGGTTCCGGCAAAAGGAGGACATGGAGGCGAGGAATAAAATACGAGAGAAAGGAGGGGTGGGTGGCGACCTAGGAAGGAGCTCGCCGGAGCTGTACCCAGAGGTCAACACTCTGCACCATTCCTCCTTGCTTAGCTCTTCCCTGCCGATTGATGATCACTCAAATCACAACCGGATGGGTTCCCTCACAGGTAAACTCCCTCCCCAACCTCCTCATGACGCATCGCTTTCGGCGGCCACCTGAAGTCTGGGAACGCCATCTGACTCCGATACTCTGCAACCGCAGCTCTGAAGCAGATGTTCAACTCCTCCACCTGCACGAACCATCTGGCGGCGACTGGCGGCGTCGTGCTGCTTGGGCTTGTGCTCGCACTCCAGCTGCTTGTCAAAATTCCTCAGAGCAGAGGGTCGGCGCAGCAGCTCGTCACGCTCGGCTCACCGCTGCACTTGTCTGCTCTGGTGTTCGGTGGCACCCTGGGTTTGGTCTATCTTGGGCTAGGACTCTGGATGCTGGGGAGTAACTTCAGTCAGGATGCTTCTACTGTTTACCTTCCACATTGGTGGCTTGTCACGTTATCTTAGGGCTTGAATCTGATCCTTACCAACGTGGCTTTCAACGTTAGGCCTCGGCTTCTCGGAGCAGCATTCGTCGGGTCTTGGCCGGTCTTGCTGACCATCTATGCAGCATCATCTGACAAATAGTGCAAGCAGTATGTTGGAAATGAATGGATCCATGTTATGCAGCTTTGTGGCATCGGCAAGTGAGTGCTGCCCTCTCAATTCTTTTGTTGGATATATGAAGTATTTGTACAATGATGTTTCTTTTTCAGTCTGATTAGTAACTCGAAGTTATTCTTACTGCAGGTATGCAACTGATGCTTATGCAATATTTTGTGCATGTTCGATGTTGCTATGTGTTCGTGTCACACATGTGTGACACTTATTACGGTAAAAGAAAATATTTTGATGGGAGTGCCATGTCCAAATCCAAGGTAATCCAGTATTTTAATCTGTATTTACTATAGTATCTGAACGTTATCCGTGTTGCCGAACATTGATGTTCTCTAATCATGGCGTGCGAGCCTGTCGCGTGATGACTCGGTGCCGGCGAAGCGATATGCACGCCACGCCACGCCGGCATGAGTCCCTTCGCACGTGCACTTTTGCTTGGCATCTCTCTCTCTCTCTTGTGAATCAGTCTGTTGGATTCTGGCGAGGGCCAAATTCCCGATTTTTACTGCAAGGACAGAGACAGACAGTGTGAGTGAATCCCCTCCCTCCCCTCCCGTGCTTCGGCTTGGGTCGTTCCCCTCTCCGACGACGCGTGGATTGCTTCTGATGTTTTCCGCTTGTGTTTCCTGCAGCAAACAGTCCTGGACTCCGCACTCCACTGATACGGAGATACCTGATAGCAGCCGCGAGCGAGCATGGACGGTGTCGGATGGAGGAGGCTTGGTTCCAAGCTGTAGCAGAGATGGGGCTGGGATTGGGAGAGCCGCCTCCGCGCCCGGGGCTTCTCTTCCGCTCCTGCGCTTCCACCCACATGGAGGTTCTTCCTCTTATGATTTATTATGTTCATCTCGCATTCTTGCCTGCAGTGTCCACATCTGAATGCTTAACAACTTCCTCTCTGCTTGTGTCACCTGAAACTTGAGTGAGTGCTGCCCTCTCAATTCTTTTGTTGGATATATGGAGTATTTGTACAATGTTGTTTCTTTTTCAGTCTGATTAGTAACTCGAAGTTATTCTTACTGCAGGTATGCAGCTGATGCTTATGCAATATTTTGTGTGGATAGGGCGAGGGACGTGGTACCTGATAGATCATAAGTTAGTTGATTACTCGAATTATCTTTGCTTTAAGTTGCCCATGGCACATGTAGTATTCTCGACACATCAATTTAATGAATTGCCCTGTGCTTACATTTCACAGTTTCATGGCTTTGTGAGATGCTAATCATGAGCTGAAAATGCTCATGAGCTTCTCCGAACTTCTCCCTCTCATGCCATGCTTCGGTTATGTCTTTTTTTGTCTTTAACTTTCCTTTGACAACATGTTTTTTGTTTTGAATTAAGGAGCAAAGCTCCTGATTTCATTCCATTCAACAGATCCCTTGGTAAGAAATGGTTCAGCGGAAATTAACATACATAAACCAGCGCCCAACGGTTACCCCATACGATTGAGATTGTTAGTTTGAGTTGTACATCAATGCTATATTTTCGTGTTGAATAATACAACATGGTCATTTGACACACATGACTGAATCCTATTTCTCATTTCCTAGCAGATAGATTAGTTCAGTTCCAGTACATGTTCAGTGAAGTGCAAGGGAAAACAGATGTTTTTCAATATAATTAATTCTTAAGGAGTATAACGTAAGTGTGGGGTATAACACATACGCTCCCCATTACGGTTTTCTTTTTGTGAGATCTCCCCCTTGCGGTTTGTTGAGCCTATGTCATTGTTATTTTTGTTTGTAAGTTTATTGCATCTCCTTGTCCGGTTAGATTATGAGATGCATTAAATTCTTAAAGCAAAAAATTAAAAGAAAATTACCTTGTAAAATTAAAAGAACGATTAAATCAATATATGTATTTCTTCTACATGTAGGCATGCTCTCTCTGCCTCCAGGGATACTGTCATGCCACGCTGATGAATGTTTTGATGGACACAATCATTTTTTACTATACATTGCCATGGTCGTCTTTCTTATTATAGATTGGAAGCCAACCACGACCGACGACCCATGGTATGTAGATGATATACCGGCAAGGCGTTCCAAGGGATGAGGAGAAAATCACGATTTTAAGGGACGAGGAGGAGCTTGCGATTTTCGATCTGCCCGATCTGCTGACGCATGTGGAGGACTAGGAGTCTTTGTGTTTTCTCTGAAACAAAGCATGGGCGTCCCCCATTGCAACGAACATTTTTTTTTGCTACTGGATATAAAAAATAATGCATAATGATACATGAAGTATGTTGTGTTTTTTTTTTGGCCGGTGCAACGCGCAGGCATTTGTACTAGTAAGTTCATAATACACTGAATGGTTATGTAAAATATCCTCATACCTCGATCAATCGAATTTGGAGATTCTCACATGTTTCATTCAGGCAAAACAGAATTAACATTTCTGAATTCTCAATCCTAACTACAATTTCCTTTTTCTATCTTCCCAAAAGCCAGACATTTGTCAATATGAAAATGCCAAGACATACAGGATCTTTCAAATTTTGCTATTCCACATGTTCTGGTCTTATCCAGTTTTCCGTTAAGCTACAAACGCAACTTTCTGAATTTTCAGAACACCGAGTAGAAACGAGCATCTTGAATTTTTCATTAGAAAATGTTTTATTCAGGCGAAGCCGAAGATCATCCCCATTTGCATCAACGCGACATCAAACCATCACCAGTGCACACGAACCGACACGACACTCTGCTTCGACTCGACGCGCACACCACGCATCTCATTCTCAGGCGACCTGGACCTGGATGGTCTTGGGCTTCTTGGGCTCGGGCGGCGGCAGCTTCTCGACGGTGACGGTGAGCACGCCGTCGCGGCACGCGGCGGAGATCTTCTCCATGTCGGCGTTGTCGGGGAGCACGAACTTGCGCATCATCTTGCCCATGCGACGCTCCATCCGCAGGTACCTGGCGTCCTCCTTCTCCTCCCTCCCCCGCTCGCCGCTGATGACGAGCACCCGCTCGTCCTCCACCTGCACCTTGATGTCGCCGGACCCGAGCCCCGGCATGTCCACCACGAACGCGTACGCGCCCGGCAGCTCCTTCACGTCGGCCGGTGTGGCCGCCATGGCGCGCGCGTCGCGGACGTAGGTGCGTGTCGGACCCTGCTTCTCGCCGCCGGTGTTGCCTAGTCCGCCGGCCTCGCCATCCGGGAAGTCCAGCAGGTGCTGCAGCGCCGTCATCATCGGGTTCTCCAAGCCGAACACCATGCCCGCCATTCTTGCCGGCTGATCTCGAGCTCGATCGATCTCCTCGGGTTGGACTGCGTTGGATTGTTTCTTGAATCTTGTGGAATTTTACGGTGGTGATGCGATGGGAGGAGGAGGGAGTTTATGTAGGTCGCCGGAGGAGAGTCTGGAAGGTGATGGAAACTTCTGAAAGGTGGTGGAACGAGCGCGGAGCAGAGGGGAATGCTTCGGCCGCTGATGGAGAAACTTCTAGAGGTTCCACCTTCAGAATTGTTTAGCGGTAGTCTTGGGCCCACATGTCATCCGAGGCAGCAGAGAGATATTTTTTCAAGGATCGACATTCAGAGATGTTCCTTCAAGAAAAACGCATACAGGGATTTTTCTTGTTTAGGCAAGGGGACTTTTATTCGTAACTACTTTTTTTGTATTTAGATAATTTTAGTTAAAAGAATTAATCTAGTTTTTCTAAACTATAATTAATTAAAAAGAGACTAGTTTTTTCTAACTATAATTATTTAAAAACAAAAAAAATATTCACTTCGTCTCATAATGCAAAAACGCATTTGACGTTAGAAAGATTAAATGTTGTGCACCACCCACGTGTTGAGAACAATATTCAGTGTGATGATTGAAACAATGTAGTGATACACAAATAAGTAAAAAAATTGAGAAATAAAAATAATTAACCTACCTGAATGTCTTGGATGTAGGTTTATGGACTCCGGCAGAAAAACAAATATTGTCATTCTATCTCATCATGTGCACTTTTTCTTTTTCATGTCATACAATATAACTCCTTTTTTCAAAGAACCCATATGAAGACGTGTAGAATGAAGGTCTTCAAAGTATAGAGTAAACAAAGGCCTTAAAATTGACAGAAAAAACTCAATCACACAACACACATGGAACTCCGGATCTTCAAAACCATACCAAGCTTCTATGGCTACACTTGAGAGAGTGACTATTTCAGGCTCGGGACGATTTTTTTCGATCAGTTTTCCTCCCACCATCTAATATGCATCCATCTGATCTGTAAGCTTCTTCTTCCTCCAAGCCCAATGCCACCACAAATGAACGACCGCACTGCAGCCTCGCCGCCCTGGTCAGCACAAGCTGCCGTCACCATTGTCGGTCATCCCTCTAACCCACCTCCACCCGACCCCACAACCCATTGCATCCTACATGTCCTTTACACACGATGCCATGACAAATTGTGTCGCCCCTGCCTTCGTCCAGGTCCTAGCTCTGCATCTTGGAGACGCCGTGATGGGCAGTGCCACCTCCTTCTCTGCCTTAGCACCGTCTCGCCTACTTCTTTGGTACATGTCGTTTGACGTGGCTGAATTTTTTTAATCAACTGATAAATGGCAGACACAGTTATATTTATAGGAAATAACTACAATTCTATAGGGGCATGTACATATTTTATTTGTAGAAGCTATAAATAGGAAAGGGGCTCAATTTCTTTAATGGCGTCTTTGCTGTAAAATTTGTTGATCGGGATGTTGAAGGGTTGATTGTGAACCAACAGTTTCATAGGAAATAGGAGATTACTAGCAAGAATTAAGGAAAAAATATACAAGGAAGCTATCACACCATACCTCTCCATATGATTATTTGTTTTTGCACAAATTGTACAACTTCTGCCCTTTTGAGGAGATATCAAATTGCCAAGTGAAGTCCTTTTTACATCTTCGGCTTAGGCCCCATATAAAACTATAGAGTTATACATTTTAGAAAAACAAGGATTAAATCAAATAATACAGCCACTTGGAAAAGGCAACGAAAAGATATCTCGTCCACTAAGATAAGATAAATGAACTAAATCAATTTTGTTAAGGTACACCTTGCTATTAATAAGACAACTCTTGTTTCCAAACTGACAAGATCACTCTTGTTTCTATTAGGCTGGTCATAGTGGGGAGTAATATACTAGTATCATGCATATGATACTATTGTATGATACTTCTTTCATAGTGCATAGTATCATAAACTAGTAACATAGATGTCCTTATTTATTGACATGCATGACACATAGTAGCATAGCATTTAACATGTTACGGTATCTACCTATGTTACTCTAACCTCTCTCTCTTCTTTAATCAGCATGTTTGATATTCCCAAGTACATTATACTACCTTAGTTACTCCCACTATGGCCAGCCTTAGGATAGCAAATAAAGGTGACATAGTTTAAGTCTAAGCTAAGCCTTTTGTGGGGAGAGATGAAAAAAACCACGAGTTACCATCATCTTGGACTACCCTAGCAAGCTAGCTCACGCGCGCATAAATCCTTAATCCGAAACATAGCGTTCTCAGTCCGGAGAAATACCTTTTGGCTCTCGGGTGTAGGTGAAACCTATATGAAAAATAAAATAGTAATTCTAAAAAATCAAAAAAAAATCTGAATTTTTTTTGGAAACAGACTTGACCTTCAATTGTATTTATATAAAAAGTTTCGTGAAGAAAAATCTACCGTCAACTTTAGTAAAAAATAAATCAAAGACATGATGCATGAAAATTAACTTGTATATAGTGCTGATTTTTTGACACTAAAATAGCGTGAAAGTCATTCATCAGCAACAAGTTTTATAGTTTTATGACATAATTTATAATTACTAGTTTTCTTCCCATATTGGATGTAATCTACACCTGAGAGCCAAAGGTGCTTGTCCCGGCTCTCGGGTGCAAGTGCACCTGATATGATTATTTGGTAATTCTAAAAGAGTAAAAAAAGTATGAAAATTTTTCGTAAACAAAGTTGATCTTATGTTGAATGGAAATGTCAAATGGAAGCCGAGCTCCATTGAGGCCTTCATTTGAAAGCTTTGAAATTCAAACTTTTTGATCTTAAAACAATCTGTAAAAATAAACATATACCTAGAGACATAATGTATATATGTTTGTAAATTTTCAGGTTAAAATATGTTAAAAGAAGGCTACACAAAAAGGATAAATTATACCTTTTTTCTAGCATATGTACTGTTCATCCCTAAAGTTCATTTTTATGCAGCTCCAATTTTAAGGCATTTCATCCTATATTTTATGAAAAACATTCTAAATCTACCGGCTTATTTAGTCGTTGCGTCCGCCGCATCTCCCGTTCGACGCGTGTCCCTTGAGGTCCACTACCTCTCATCCTCTCGCAACCTTATCTGCATTTCCGCACGCGCAACTCTCGTCCACCCGTTCTTCTTCTAGATCCATTCTTCTCTCATCCTACCCTGCACACTTCTCTCACACCGCGCCACCACCCATCCACTTCACCACTACCATGAACGGGGTGAGGAACGACGACAACCACCACATGCTCCATCTCCGCCGCAGCAACTCCACCACAACATCGAAAGTAGCCCGACGCGAGCTACATCGCATTAACCCGTCGTCATTGCACACGCGCGACGGTGCTGCAAACGAAGAGCTCATTGGTGGCTCGTCATGCTGCGATGCAGTGCTTGCAGGGAAGCCCGGAGCTCGGTGCTGCAATGAAGGTTCACCGGCAGCGCTCGGAGCTACAATGAGCATGCATGCAGAGCTGCAATGGAGGTTCACCGGCGAGCCCGGAGCTGTGATGCAGCGTGAGGTGCTGCAATGGAGCTTCTCTGAGCTGCAATGGAGCGGGGTAGGCGCTGCAATGGAGCTTCACCGGCAGCAATGAGCTGGGATGAAGCGGGATAGGTGCTGCAATGGAGCTTCACCAATGGCTCTGAGCTGCGATGGAGCGGGGTAGGCGCTGCTGTGTGATGTCTACTATGCAACCTTCTCCTTGTAGATGTTGTTGGGCCTCCAAGTGCAGAGGGTTATAGAACAGTAGCAATTTTCCCTCAAGTGGGTGACCTAAGGTTTATCAATCCGCGGGAGGCGTAGGATGAAGATGGTCTCTCTCAAGCAACTCTGCAACCAAATAACAAAGAGTCTCTTGTGTCCCCAACACACCTAATACAATGGTAAGTTGTATAGGTGCACTAGTTTGGCGAAGAGATGGTGATACAAGTGCAATATGGATGATAGATATAGGTTTTTGTAATCTGAAAATTACAAAAACAACAAGGTAACAAATGGTAAAAGTGAGCACAAACGGTATTGCAATGCGTGGAAACAAGGCCTAGGGTTCATACTTTCACTAGCGAAGTTCTCTCAACAATGATAACATAATTGGATCATATAACTAGCCCTCAACATGCAACAAAGAGTCACTCCAAAGTCACTAATAGCGGGGAACAAACGAAGAGATTATCGTCGGGTACGAAACCACCACAAAGTTATTCTTTCTCATCGATCTATTCAAGAGTCCGTAGTAAAATAACACGAAGCTATTCTTTCCGTTCGATCCATTATAGAGTTCGTACTAGAATAACACCTTAAGATACATATCAACCAAGACCCTAGTGTCACCTAGATACTCCATTGTCACCTCAAGTATCCGTGGGCATGATTATACGATATGCATGACATAATCTCAGAATCATCTATTCAACCAACACATAGAACTTCAAAGAGTGCCCCAAAGTTTCTACCAGAGAGTCAAAATGTGTGCCAACCCGTGTGCATAGGTTCCCAATGTCACGAACCCGTGAATTGATCACCAAAACATACATCAAGTACTCACATGAATCCACGTGTGCGAACCCATATGCATAGGTTCCAAATGTCACAAACGCGCAAGTTGATCACAACAGATAGACACGTGCAAGACATACATCAAGTGTTCTCAAAGACTCAATCCGATAAGATAACTCCAAAGGGGAAACTCAATTCATTACAAGAGGGAGAGGGGGAAGAACATCATAAGATCCAACTATAGTAGCAAAGCCCATGGTACATCGAGATCAAGACATCTCAAGATCACGAGAGAGAGAGATCAAATACATAGCTACTGGTACATACCCTCAACCCCGAGGGATAACTACTCCCTCCTCGTCATGGAGATCGTCGGGATGATGAAGATGGCCATCGGAGATGAATTCCTCCCTCCGGCAGGGTGCCGGAACGGGCTCCAGATTGGTTTTTGGTGGCTACAGAGGCTTGCGGCGGCGGAACTCCCGATCTAGGTTTCTTTCTGGAGGTTTCTGAATTTATAGGAATTTATGGCGGTGGAATTACGTCGGTTGGGCCCATGAGGAGGTCACAAGCCTGCCCTGCGCCACCTAGGGGGGGTGGCGGCGTCAGGGCTTTTGACTCCCTCGTGGCTCTTCTGGACTTCTTCCAAAGCTTCGGGGGTCTCTTTTGGTCCAAAAAAATCATCGTAAAGTTTCATTCCATTTGGACTCCGTGTGAAAATGGGCCAAAAACACGAAAAAAAACAGAAACTGGCACTTGGCACTGAGTTAATAGGTTAGTCCAAAAAAAGATATAAAATAGTATATTCATGTTGGAAATATGCCCTAGAGGCAATAATAAAATGGTTATTATCATATTTCCTTGTTTATGATAACCGTCTATTGTTCATGCTATAATTTTATTAACAGGAAACAGTAATACATGTGTGAATAAATAGATCACAATGTGTCCCTAGCAAGCCTCTAGTTAGCTAGCTCGTTAGTCAATAGATGATCATGGTTTCCTGATCATGGGCATTAGATGTCATTGATGACGGGATCACATCATTGGAGAATGATGTGATGGACAAGACCCAATCCTAAGCATAGCACTAGATCATATTGTTCGTATGCTAAAGCTTTTCTAATGTCAAGTGTCTTTTCCTTCGACCGTGAGATTGTGCAACTCCCGGATACCGTAGGAGTGCTTTGGGTGTATCAAACGTCACAACGTAACTGGGTGACTATAAAGGTGCACTACGGGTATATCTGAAAGTGTCTGTTGGGTTGATACGAATCGAGATCGGGATTTGTCACTCCGTGTGACGGAGAGGTATCTCTGGGCCCACTAGGTAGAACATCATCATGAGCTCAATGTGACTAAGGAGTTAGTCACACGATGACGTACTACGGAACGAGTAAAGAGACTTACCGGTAACGAGATTGAACAAGGTATAGGTATACCGACGATCGAATCTCGGGCAAGTTCTATACCGACAGACAAAGGGAATCGTATACGGGATTGATTGAATCCTTGACATCGTGGTTCATCCGATGAGATCATCGTGGAGCAAGTGGGATCCACCATGGGTATCCAGACCCCGCTGATGGTTATTGGCCAGAGAGGCGTCACGGTCATGTCTGCCTGTCTCCCGAACCCGTAGGGTCTACACACTTAAGGTTCGATGACGCTAGGGTTATAGGGAATTGTTATACGAGGTTACCGAAAGTTGTTCGGAGTCCCGGATGAGATCCCGGACGTCACGAGGAGCTCCGGAATGGTCCGGAGGTAAAGATTGATATATAGGACGGATGGTTTTGGACACAGGAAGTGTTTCGGGCGTCACCGGTAACGTACTGGGACCACCGGAGGTGGCCCCGGGGGTCCACCGAAGGGGGGCAACGACCCCAAAAGGCTAGATGGGCCTAGTGCGGGAGGGAACCAGCCCCTAGGTGGGCTGGTGCGCCTGCCACACCCAGCCCAATGCGCAAGTGGTGGGGAGAGGGGGCAACCCTAGGCGCAGGTGGGCCTTAGGCCCACCAGGTGGTGCGCCACCCCCTCCCACCCTAGCCGCCGCCCCCCTTTCCCGTCTGGTGGCTGCCGCACCACCTAGGGGGAACCCTAGGGGTGGCACACCCCCCTCCCCCTCCTCCTATAAATAGAGAGGGGTTTTGGCCCTTGGGAGACAGACTTCTCCCTCTCCCTCGGCGCAGCCCTGCCCTTCTTCCTCCTCCTCTCTGCCGGTGCTTGGTGAAGCCCTGCCGGGAGACCTCGTCTCTCCATCGACACCACGCCGTCGTGCTGCTGGAGTTCTTCCCCAACCTCTCCCTCCTCCTTGCTGGATCAAGGTGCAGGAGACGTTACCGGGCTGCACGTGTGTTGAACGCGGAGGTGCCGTAGTTCGGCACTAGATCAGAATCGCTGCGAGTACGACTCCATCAACCGCGTTCTAGCAACGCTTCCGCTTAGCGATCTTCAAAGGTATGAAGATGCTCTTAGCCCTCTCGTTGCTGGTCTCTCCATAGGAAGATCTGAATATGCGTAGGAAAATTTTGAATTTATGCTACGTTACCCAGCAATTCATGCATATAAAACATCCAAAGATGACAAGATAACAACATGAAACCATCAAAAATTATAGATACGTTTGAGACGTATCAAGCATCCCCAAGCTTAACTCCTGCTCGTCCTCGAGTAGGGAAGTGATAAATAATGAATTTTTGATGCTTTCATGCTACCTAGCATATATGTCCTTTGTAACTCCTCTTATGTGACGTGAATGTTCAGATCCATTAGATTCAAAACAATAGTTTCCTATTGACGTGGAAACAATAATAATTCAAGCAAACCAGCAAGGTAATCATGAACTTTCAAAATAACAAGGCCAAAAGAAAGTTATCCCTACAAAAGCATATAGTCTAGCTATGCTCTATCATCATTGCACAACGAATTTAAATCATGCACAACCCCGGTATTGGTCAAGTAATTGTTTTCACACCTTTACTTTCTCAAACCTTTTCAACTCTCACGTAATACATGAGCGTGAGCCATGGTTTTAGCACTATAAGTGGTGTGGAGTGTGGTGGAGGTTGCAAGACAAAAAAGGAGAAGATGATCACATTAACTAGGAATATCAATGAGCCGTGGAGATGCTCATCAATAGATATCAATGTGAATGAGTAGGGATTGCCATCCAAATGATGCACTAGAGCTAAGAGTATGTCAAAGCTCTTAGAGAAAACTAGTGGGTGTGCATCCAACTTGCTTGCTCACGAAGACCTAAGGCAATTTTGAGGAAGCCTGTCATTGGAATATACAAGCCAAGTTATATAATGAAAATTTCCCACTACCTATATGGTGATGACAAAACGAGAGACTCTCAATCATGAAGATCATGGTGCTTAATATGCACAAGTGTGGAAAAGTGGTAAAATTGTCCCTTCTCTCTTTTTCTCTCATATTTTTTTTAATTTTTTTGGTGGGCTCTTTGGCCTCTTTTTTTTTGGTGGGCATCTTTGGCCTCTTTTATTTCCTCACATGGGACAATGCTCCATCAATGATGATCATCACACTTTCAACTCAAAACTTTAGAGCAACAATGACTCTATATGGAATGCCTCCGGTAGTGTACCGTGACAATGATCTACCATGGCATAGACATTAATGGAAACATCATGCTAGCTATCTTACGATCATGCAATGGCAATGTAGACATGGTGGCACATGATATGGTGGTAGTTGCATGGCAATATATCTCGGAATGACTTTGAAAAAGCCATAATAGGTAGGTATGGTGGCTGTTTTGAGGGAGGCTAATGGTGGGTTTTGTGCACCGACGAACGTTGCACGGCACTAAGAAGATAGTGATGGTGGAAGGTAAAAGTGCATCTAAACCATGGACTCAACATTAGTCATGAAGAACTTATATACTTGTTGCAAAAGTTTTACTAGTAATCGAAACAAAGCATTCAACGCATACTCCTAGGGGAAGGGTTGGTAGGTATAAACCATCGCGAGATCCCGACCGCCACGCAAAGGATGACAATCAAAAGACTAATCATGCTCAGACTTCATCACATAGCGGTTCACCATACGTGCATGCTACGGGAATCACTAACTTCAACACAAGTATTTCTAGACCCACAACACCTTACTAGCATGACTTCAAAATTACCATAACCACAACTCAAAACTAATTGAGATGAATCAAACTTCTCTAACTATTCAATGCACATGAAGGTGGAAATTTTCGTATCCCTTTGGATAACTAACCCTTTTGAGACTACTTTCAAAGCACAGATCAACTACCAAGCCACGCACCGCTGTGCTCAAAAAGATATAAGTGAAGCACAGAGAGCAAAAGTATCTAGCTCAAAAGATATAAGTGAAGCACATGTGAGCTGAATTGTCTACCAAAAGATATAAGTGAAGCTCAAAAAAATCATGGTGAGTGCATGTCTCTCTCTTTAGGTGTGCAGCAAGGATGGTTGTGACACAACAAAAATAAAAAGACTCCTACGATACAAGACGCTCCAAGTAACGTTACCGATGGATTGAAGACGAAAAAGGGGATGCCTTCCCGGGGCATCCCCAAGCTTAGGATTTTACGGCATCCTTGAATCTCTTGGGGTGCCTTGGGCATCCCCAAGATTGAGCTCTTGCCACTCTTTATCTCTTTGTCCATAAGAACTTCACCCAAAACTTGAAAACTTCACAACACGAAACTTAAACAGAAACTCATGATAACATTAGTATGAGAAAGCAAACCACCATTTCCTTAGGTACTGTAGAAAACTTAAATTCTACTTATGCTGATGTTGGGTTACTTTATTTTCAATCTTCCATGGCTAATACCCCCCGATACTATCCATAGTTTCATCAAAATAAGCAACCAACACAACAAAAACAGAATCTATTAACAGCAGACCAGTCTGTAGCAATCTGTATATTTCGTATAACTATGGTACTTCAAAATTCTGAAAAATTATGACAGTCTGAAGAATTTGCATAGCAATCAGAAGCAAAACGAATCATCTCAAAATCTCTTACAGAAAAAAAAGGAAAATTCTTTTCGTGAGCAGAAAGTTTCTGTCTTCTCCAACATGACCAAACGATCATCCCCAAGACTAATCATAACGGTTTTTCTTGGCAGAAACGCAAAAAGAAACACAAATAACGCAATCATAACAGAATTATGAAAGTGTGGAAAACACAAAACAGAAAGAAAAAGGATAGATTCGTTGGGTTGCCTCCCAACAAGCGATATCGTTTAACGCCCTTGGCTAGGCATTGATTTCAATGATGCTCACATAAAAGGTAAGGATTGAAACACAACGAGAGCATCATGGAGCAAATGGCTAGCACATTTAAGTCTAACCCATTTCCTATGCATCGGGATTTTGTGATCAAACAATTTATTGGAGCAAGAATCAACTAGCATAGGAAGGCAAAACAAGCATAGCTTCACAAATTTCAACATATGGAGAGGAAGCTTGATACTATTGCAATAAGTAGAAGCATATGATCCTCTCTCATAGTAATTTTCAGTAGCATCATGAATGAATTCAACAATATAACCAGCACCTAAAGTATTCTTTTCATGATCTACAAGCATAGGAATTTTACTACTCTCCACATAAGGAGATCTATTCTCAAGAATAGTAGTGGGAGTATCGTAAAAGACTTGAGCACTACAAATTGTGTCCACAATGAAAAAGCAAGGTTTAGCAAAGGGGTTTTCGAAAGTATGACAAGTTTTATCATCCCTCTTCTTCAAAGTATAAGTATCCTCACAATAATCATCATAGATAGGGGGCATGCTTTCATCAAAATGATTTTGATCATTCAAAGTAGAAGAACTAAAAAGATCATATTCATCAAATATATCATCCCCAAGCTTGTGGCTTTGCATATCATTAGCATCATGGGTATTCAAAGAATTCATGCTAAGAACATTGCAATCATGCTCATCATTCACATATTCTATGCCAAGCATTCTATGTAATTCTTCTTTCAGCACTTGAGCACAATTTTCCTTCCCATCAGGCTCACGAAAGACATTGAAAAGATGGAGCATATGAGGCATCCTCAATTCCATTTTTTTGTAATTTTCAGCGAAAGAACAAGAAACAAAAAGATTCGATTGCAAGATCTAAAGATATACCTTCAAGCGCTAACCTCCCCGGCAACGGCGCCAGAAAAGAGCTTGATGTCTACTACGCAACCTTCTCCTTGTAGACGTTGTTGGGCCTCCAAGTGCAGAGGGTCGTAGGACAGTAGCAATTTTCCCTCAAGTGGGTGACCTAAGGTTTATCAATCCGTAGGAGGCGTAGGATGAAGATGGTCTCTCTCAAGCAACCCTGCAACAAAATAACAAAGAGTCTCTTGTGTCCCCAACACACCTAATACAATGGTAAGTTGTATAGGTGCACTAGCTCGGCGAAGAGATGGTGATACAAGTGCAATATGGATGGTAGATATAGGTTTTTGTAATCTGAAATTACAAAAGAAGCAAGGTAACAAATGATAAAAGTGAGCACGAACGGTATTGCAATGCGTGGAAACAAGGCCTAGGGTTCATACTTTCACTAGCGAAGTTCTCTCAACAATGATAACATAATTGGATCATATAACTAGCCCTCAACATGCAACAAAGAGTCACTCCAAAGTCACTAATAGCGGGGAACAAACGAAGAGATTATTGTCGGGTACGAAACCTCCACAAAGTTATTCTTTCTGATCGATCTATTCAAGAGTTCATAGTAAAATAACACAAAGCTATTCTTTTCGTTCGATCCATCATAGAGTTCGTACTAGAATAACACCTTAAGATACATATCAACCAAGACCCTAATGTCACCTAGATACTCCATTGCCACCTCAAGTATCCGTGGGCATGATTATACGATATGCATCACATAATCTCAGAATCATCTATTCAACCAACACATAGAACTTCAAGGAGTGCCCCAAAGTTTCTACCAGAGAGTCAAAACGTGTGCCAACCCCTCTGCATAGGTTCCCAATGTCACGAACCCGCGAGTTGATCACCAAAACATACATCAAGTACTCACATGAATCCACATGTGCCAACCCATATGCATAGGTTCCAAATGTCACAAACCCACAAGTTGATCACATCAGATAGACACGTGCAAGACATACATCAAGTGTTCTCAAAGACTCAATCCGATAAGATAACTCCAAAGGGAAAACTCAATTCATTACAAGAGGGAGAGGGGGAAGAACATCATAAGATCCAACTATAGTAGAAAAGCCCATGGTACATCGAGATCAAGACATCTCAAGAACACGAGAGAGAGAGAGAGAGAGATCAAACGCATAGCTACTGGTACATACCCTCAGCCTCGAGGGAGAACTACTCCCTCCTCGTCATGGAGATCGCCGGGATGATGAAGATGGCCACCGGAGATGAATTCCCCCTCCGGCAGGGTGCCGGAACGGGCTCCAGATTGGTTTTTGGTGGCTACAGAGGCTTGCGGTGACGGAACTCCCGATCTAGGTTTCTTTCTGGAGGTTTTAGAATTTATAGGAATTTATGACGGTGGAATTACGTCGGTTGGGCCCACGAGGAGGTCACAAGCCTGCCCTGCGCCACCTAGGGGGTGGTGGCGGCGTCAGGGCTTGTGACTCCCTCGTGGCTCTTCTGGCCTTCTTCCAAAGCTTCGGGGGTCTCTTTTGGTCCAAAAATCATCGTAAAGTTTCATTCCATTTGGACTCCGTCTGAAAATGGGCCAAAAACACGGAAAAAACAGAAACTCGCACTTGGCATTGAGTTAATAGGTTAGTCCCAAAAAAGATATAAAATAGCATATTTATGCATATAAAACATCCAAAGATGACAAGATAACAACATGAAACCATAAAAAATTATAGATACGTTTGAGACGTATCACTGCGCATCATTGTCAGCCTCGTCCACGACTGCAACAAAGGTTCCTCGGCGCTGCATCTCTACAGCGATGCGGTCGTTGCTCGCATTGACTCAATCCGACGGTTGTCAGGGGATGAATCCAACGACGCGCGACCCGACTGATTTCCCCACGAAATCAGTCGGATGATTTGTAGCAGCCGCCATATTTTATGCACATACATATTACATCCTTGAATGCATTTATATTTATTTTTAGTTTTTTTAAATTAAAAAATGAATGATTTAAATTAAAACCTCTCTAGAGTTTGGTCTTCAAAATGCCCTACTCTGTGTTGTATTCTTATCCAAGAAATAACTTTTGCGGTAATTTTTGTGAACAAAATTAACCATATATACTAGTTATTATTCATATTTTTCATCGTGAGATTTTCTTTCCCGAAGTTGATGGGACTTATTTTCTTGCATAACTGTTATACGACTACAACAAAGGCCAAATTTGTTTTCGAAAATGTTTAAGAAAATTTTAAGTTTCTGAAATTGCTTACCATATACTATGTTCTTAGAGCATCTACAGTCGGACTTAATATGATAAACTATACGTCCGCGGCGCATGCGGTCAGTGACCGTGCGTGTCTGTTTTAAGTTCCTACTTTTTTTTCGCGTTTTTCATAAAAAAAAATTCATATGTCTGATCAGTTACACATGATTAATGATGAAGAACAAAGAGAAAAATGAATAAAAAAGAGAAAAGATGATCCGGTTGGGATCGCGTCCTACTTGACGGACTGACTATGCAATGCCCGAATGCGTGTGCGAGCCCTCATATCATCCTCATATTCATGAGAGATGTCGATTAGTCCGAACGTTTGAAACATATATGAGGGGTCCAGTTAGATCGCGTTGTTAGGACCGGATAGGTCGTCCGAACATTTAAAAGGATTATGAAGGATCCTTTTTCAAATACATTTGAGAGTTATGAGGATTAGATGGGGTGAATAGGTAAAATTACAAATTTTAATTGTTTCTTAGCAATTTTAGGCAATAATGCGAAATATGAAGGTGAGCCTAACAGTTGCAAAGATGGTAGTCGTGCTACGCGTACTAAGCAAGACAACAATTAATTAAAGAGTTAAGCACAAGTAATACAAGTACAATAAGAAATATCATAAAGACAAATAACCACAAGTAGAGGGTTAGGGTTAGGGATAACTGGAACTCCGAAAGACGAGGATGTATGCCAATGTTTACTTCCTAGGAGGGAAGCTACGTCACCGTTTAGAAAGGTGGATGTTACCACAAAGGCACACCAACGCATCGAAGGTCACCCTATTCTCTCTTAGAGACAACACCACGAAAGCGATTCTCAACCACTAGTGGTAGAACTTGGGGTGGTCTCCAAACCCTCACAAACTTTCTGGGGGTAATCACAATGAACGATTCCTCGCCGGAGTACTCCTACTGCCTAGGAGTCCCCAACCTACAAGAGTAACAAGATGCACCGCGAAAACAAGGGGGAATCAACTTTTGCTTTGGTGAATGTGTAGATCAGGCACTCCTCCTTCACTCCTCAAAATATCAAGAGCTTTGGTTGGCTAAAGAGTGAGAAATCCAAGACATAGAGGTCTAAAAATGGTGGAGAGAGAAAAATGGAGTTGCTGTTTCTCTGAGTGAAGAAGAAAGCTATTTATAGGTGAGGAAGAAATCCAACTGTTGAAGGTCAGATTTCTACCAACCCAGGAAGTTCCGGGTGGCCCGGAGGTTTCAGGCCCCGGAAGTTCCGGCCAGGTTCCGGGCAACTTCCCGCGTAAATAGAATGGTTGCACTGGTTGGAGTCCTTCGAAAGCAGCCACTACGGGGACGGAAGATCCGGAGCCCGGAAGTTCCGGCCGCCCCGGATGTTCTAGTGCCCGGAAGTTCTGGCCAGGGTCCGCCAAGGTTCCGGCCGAAACAGAAACATTGCACAGAGCTTGCAGTTTCTCTGGTTAGCCTGAAAGCTCCCCAGACCTTTCGGTCCCCGAAAGTTCCGGCCTGGACACAGAGTTTGCACTATCGATTCTGAGAGATCTGAGAAGTGTTTTTCCAGAACTTATTTTTATGTAGAGTTGATTTCCACATAATTTTCATGATGCATCCCCTCTTAATAGTGTGGTTGCCCTAAGGAATCAAGAAACAAAGAAAAACTTTCATGATACTCCGTCTTTTTCCTTTTTCCGAGTAGAGAGAAAATAACCATCCATGCTTCTTTTTTATTTTTGTCGGAGCTGTTTACACTAGAGAATTTGGTTAGAAATACAAATGAAAATGTCATAATTAAGGGCAATGATGCACTTTCAATCTTTTCCTTTTTGACATAGATGACAATAATGCTTGAGAGGGTAAACATACAAAGTATTTATGTTATAGAAAAGTTTTGATGAAAGGAAATAACTCCCCCACATCTTATGCCTTATTTTATATTTGTATTTAAATGTTAAAGACATAATTGGAAGTAGCTCCCCCTCACATTATGCTACCAATATAAGCAGGATATAGCAACATGAAATGATTTCTAACCTTGATTTTTGTGTGTGATGACACATATATGGGAATATCACTCACAATATGAGATACAAAAATGAAGAATGCATTGCAGTACACGTAACCCATAAAGTGCACATAAATGGATAGATAGTTTTTAATGAAAACACAACGGTAAACGACAAGGTTCAAATAATAGGAAATAAAGCAAGGATAGCAAATAAGAGAATCGGTAAATGATAATGATGACCCCTATCGAGCAATCCAACATCTCCCCCTTTGTCATCAAGATGGCAAAAAGGAAGAAGACGAAGGATGCACTACTGCAGCTTCTAGTTGAGGGAATCAGCTAAGTCATCGGAGGACTCGTCAGAGGACACTGGACTCCGAGGGCGATGAGAAATGACGCGTTCAAAACATCTTGATCAGCCGTAGCGGGTGGTTCACCAACTAGCGCCGCATCAAGGACATAATTCTTTTGCCCAGCTTGTAGGATAAGCCTCAGATTACGAGCCCAGTCTACAAAATTGCTACCATCATCTTTCAGCTTAGCTTTCTCTAGGAACGTATTGAAATTCAGGGTTGCTACTGCGCGAGTCATTGATCTACAAAATAAAAATATTGCAAAGTTTACTTAGATTATGTCCAAGACAATTAGAGTTTAGCTAATCATATTACTAATAAACTCTCACTCAAATAGACATCCCTCAAGTTATTTGAGTGTTGCATGATCCAAATTCACTAACTCAAGTCCAATCATCACGTGAATTGAATGTAGTTTCAATGGTAAACATCTCTATATTAATCATATAACCCATACGATTCATGCTCGACCTTTCACCTTAAGCTTCGACGTCAAACCAAGCAAACTTGAATTGGTATTGATCAAATATAGTCACAACAAAGGTCATGCTAGATGCACACATCCCATCCTCATTCATGCCCTCCTTTCTAGACTTGTGCTCGAGATGCACACATCCCATCCTCATTCATGCCCTCCTTTTTATATTTGTGCTCGTTCCAATGCTTCTTATGCATATCTTGCTGTAGACAGGACTATGTTGGTTCGGAGGTGGCGATGATCACGATGATGCAGACTGAAGAACGATGAAAACCTTTTGCATTTGCCGCGCAAACAATTCGAACTCATTTGAGTGAATCGTTGTTAAATTCCAATTATGTTTTATTTAAAGATTTTTTGATTTACGGATCGACACAGTGTCCGACTCATATAAGAGCATCTTTGAAGAACGATGAAAACCTTTTGCATTTGCCGCGCAAACAATTCGAACTCATTTGAGTGAATCGTTGTTAAATTCCAATTATGTTTTATTTAAAGATTTTTTGATTTACGGATCGACACAGTGTCCGACTCATATAAGAGCATCTTCTATGAAGATCTTTTATACGGATCCGTTTTAAAAATTGAAAAACCGGTTTTCAACTAGAGATGCTCTAAGAACATCAAGTAGAAACGAACACCTAGGATTTTTTAATACAAAGTGTGGCCAAGGGATTCGCATGTTTTATTCAGAATTAACCGGAGAACATCCCCATTACCATTAACGAAACATCAAACCATCACCACCTGCGCACGAACCGACACGGCACACCCTCGTCTAGCAGACGAAACGAAAAGACTGACACTCCACCACTCATCACAGCAAACACGCTACCGACTCATACTCTGCTTCGATTCGACGCGCACACCATGCATCTCATTTTCAGGCGACCTGGACCTGGATGGTCTTGGGCTTCTTAGGCTCGGGCGGCGGCAGCTTCTCGACGGTGACGGTGAGCACGCCATCGCGGCACGCGGCGGAGATCTTCTCCATGTCGGCGTTCTCGGGGAGCACGAACTTGCGCATCATCTTGCCCATGCGGCGCTCCATCCGCACGTACCTGGCGTCCTCCTTCTCCTCCCTCCGGCGCTCGCCGCTGATGACCAGCACCCGCTCGTCCTCCACCTGCACCTTGATGTCGCCGGACCCGAGCCCCGGCATGTCCACCACGAACGCGTACGCGCCTGGCAGCTCCTTCACGTCGGCAGGGGTGGCCGCCATGGCGCGCGCGTCGCGGACGTAGGCGCGCGTCGGGCCCTGCTTCTCGCCGGCGGCGGCACCGGACTCACCGTCCGGGATGTCCAGCAGGTGCTGCAGGGCTGTCATCATCGGGGCCTCCAAGCCGAACACCATGCCCGCCATTTCTCGCTGGCTGATCTCGAGCTCGATCGATCTCCTCCGGTTGGGCTGTTTTGGAGTTTGGAAGTTTGGATTGCTTGTTGAATATTTGTGGAGTTTTCGGTGGTGATTCAATGGCGAGGAGGAGGGATTTTATGTAGGTCGCCCCAGGGGGAGTCTGGAAGGTGATGGAAACTTCTGAAATGTGGTGGAACGAGCGCGGAGCAGGGCGGAGTCCTTCGGCCGCTGATGGGGAAACTTCTAGAGGTTCCACCTTCGGAATTGTTTTGCGGTAGCCTTGGGCCCATATGTCATTCGGGGGCAGCAGAGAGTGATTTTTTTTAGAATAGGCATAGAGAGATCGAAAATTGCAAAATGGTGCGTGCGCATCTTGGTGCCTGTTTTCAAAAATCATTTTCTACAATATAAAAAAACTAATTTTTTTATAGACACACACAAACATGTATGTTATGTATCTGTTTGTAAAATTTTAAATCGTTTTACTTCCACACATGGCATATAAAAAAATGATAGATATCTATTTATAAATGGGCTTCTTTTTTTGTTATTGGTCAAAATTTTATTATTTTTGTACAGCTTATAAATTACATTTTTTAAAACAAAATTTCAGTAAGTCGTAATGAATACATAGAAGTTTTCATAGAATTATTTTTGAATTTTTTTAAACTTTTAAATATGTTTTTGATTCTTTTCTAAAAAGGACACCAAGGTGTCCGGACACACAAACTTCGCTCCCATAGAAAGATGTTCTTTTTGAAGAAGACGCATAAAAAGATTTAAAAAAAGATAACACCCATAGGTGTGGACGTTTGCATCTCGCCAACAAGCATGGATTGGCGTCCGTTTTGTGGTTGCACTTGTTAGGAATTAATTAAATATATTTAATTAAGGGATAATCCCTGCTATGTCGGTTGCTTTAGTTTAGCAACTGCTCCTTGTAACTGCCTTTGTACCGGGGTATATATACCCACATCTTCAATCAATGAGACAGCGATTTCATCATTTGCTCTTCCTCTCTTCTTCTACTCTTCACACGTTACTCGTCTAGTCGGTAGTACCATATGATTCACGACTATTTCTAGTCATAGAGTGACTTATGAAGTTTTACACAATGCGATTTGTTTTTGGATTCGGAAATGAAGTCCTTCAGGGACTTCAATATACATTTCCGAAATGAAGATGATGAACATTCTCGAAGACAAATACATACAAGGAGGAGTCTTTATCAACATGATATATATTATAAAGACAAGCATTGATTAGGGGGAGTGTTAGGAATTAATTAAATATATTTAATTAAGGGATAATCCCTGCTATGTCGGTTGCTTTAGTTTAGCAACTGCTCCTTGTAACTGCCTTTGTACTGGGATATATATACCCACATCTTCAATCAATGAGACAGCGATTTCATCATTTGCTCTTCCTCTCTTCTTCTACTCTTCACAGCACTAATCTAGGCAAGTTTTGCCGGATTTTTATGCCACATAGGACGGGGGTGGTGTGTGGGCATATTACCATTTCGCCCGCATGTCCGTTTCTCTTTTAGCAGAAATCTTTTTTGATTTCGGCTTAAAAATATTTTATCTTCTAATTAAAAATCTAATTAAAAATCCATTTTCATCATTAGATCCATCTCGACGAGATCTTTAAAATTAGATTCCATGTTAATATGTTTTGATGATTTTTTTTTTGAACAAAGTTGCCATGATGTTACACTGTAGTTATCATAGTGTTTACACTACAATTGTAATGACATGTTCTATCTATTTTTTCTTGTAGATTGAAATGTATCGTTATATTTTTAACTATTTTACGATAAATTTTATCAATTTTTGATGGTAATTTTAAGTAATTAACCACGGCGAATTTAGTGCAAGGATCATGACAATTTTTAGTAACCCATCATGACGAATTTAATTATAGATCATGGTAATTTTAGAATTTTGACTATGATCGACGAAATTTTTTGACCAAAAGTTTTCATGATGTTTATACTGTAGTTGTCAAAGTGTTTACGCTAAAGTTGTCATAACATGTTCTATCTATTTTTTTCTAGATTTAAAGCTACCGCTATATTTTTTAACTACTTTTTATGGCAATTTATATAAATTGATCATGGTAATTTTTCACCATGGCAATTTTAGTTTATGGTTTATAGAAAATCTAGTTTCTTAATTCCCCGCTTTATAATATTTCAAAATTTAGTATTAAAGGTAGAAGAAAAAATATCAGAAACATATCATGACAATTTCAGTGTAAACACTATAGCAATTCATGTGTAATAGACATGATAACTTTTAACCCCAAAAAATCATCGAAACATATTAATATGAGATCAAGTTTCGAAGAGCTCGTCACGATGGATTTAATTATAAAAACAGATCTTCAATCGAATTTTTTATTTAAATAGATCTTCAATCATCGGTAGGATGTTGTCTCTTCCAAGGGTTGATTGTGAACCAACAGTTTCATATAAAAATAGGAGACTACAGACAAGAACAAAGAAAAAAGGTATACAAGGGAGCTATCACACCATACCTATGGAGAAGAATTTTTGGTTTTGCACAAATTATGCAACTTCTGCCCTTTAGGGGAGGATATCAAATTACCAAATGAAGCCCCTCATTACATCCTTCAGCTTAGGCCGCACACAAAACTATAGAGTTGTACATTTTAGGGAAAAATGAATTAAATCAAATAATGCAACCACTCATGAAAAAGGCCAAAAAAAATTCATATCCACTAAGAAAAGATAAATGAATTTAAAACTATTTTCTTAAAATACAACATAAGTTCAAATTTGTTTTTGAAAATGTTTCAATTTTTTTGAAGTTCTTCTGGAATTACTTCACATAGAGTACTTACACCTGAGATTACCTTGGTATTTCCCAAGTTCTGTCGAGATAAAGAGGTTTGTGCATAAAACACATCACTCTTTTAGGCTTTAGCACCCATATAATCAGGGGAGATTTATTTTCGTTGTGACAAAATAAATGTATTTAAAAATAAGTACATAATACACTGAATCGGGTACCTCAAGTATCCTCGTACCTCGATCAATCGAATTTGGAGATTCATTAAGGCAAATAAGATTAACATTTCTGAATTCTCGTTTCTAACTGGAATTTCCTTTTTCTATCTTCCCAAAAGGCAGCCATTTGCCAAGACATCAATGATTTTTCTCTCTGGTGAAAAAAGCACTTCGGAATTAGTTCGACTTCATCCTATTTTTTCGAATTCACATCTTCTGGTCTTATCCACTTTTCCCTTAACTTACACAGCTTTTTGAATGTTCAGACATCTAGTAGAAACGAACACCTTGGATTTTTCAAATAGAAAGTGTGGCCAAGAGATACGCATGTTTTACTCAGAATTAACCGGAGAACATCCCCATTTCCATTACCGAAACATCAAACCATCACCACCTGCGCACGAACCGACGACACACCCTCCTCTAGCAGACGAAACGAAAAGACTGACACTCCACCACTCATCACAGCAAACTCGCTACCCACTCAATACTCTGCTTCGATTCGACGCGCACACACCATGCATCTCATTTTCAGGCGACCTGGACCTGGATGGTCTTGGGCTTCTTAGGCTCGGGCGGCGGCAGCTTCTCGACGGTGACGGTGAGCACGCCGTCGCGGCACGCGGCCGCGATCTTCTCCATGTCAGCGTTCTCGGGGAGCACGAACTTGCGCATCATCTTGCCCATGCGTCGCTCCATCCGCACGTACTTGGCGTCCTCCTTCTCCTCCCTCCGGCGCTCACCGCTGATGACCAGCACCCGCTCGTCCTCCACCTGCACCTTGATGTCGCCGGATCCGAGCCCCGGCATGTCCACCACGAAAGCGTACGCGCCCGGCAGCTCCTTCACGTCGGCGGGGGTGGCTGCCATGGCGCGCGCGTCGCGTACGTAGGCGCGCGTCGGGCCCTGCTTCTCGCCGCCGGCCACACCGACTCCGCCGGCCTCGCCGTCCGGGATGTCCAGCAGGTGCTGCAGCGCCGTCATCAGCGGGGTCTCCAGCCCGAACATCCTGCCCTCCATTCTCGCTCGCTGATCGATCTCCTCGGCGTTGGATTGCTTGTTGATTTTGTGGAATGCTTTGGTGGTGATGGGATGGGGGGGAGGAAGGAGTTTATATAGGTCGCCGGGGCCGGGGAGTCTGGAAGGTGATGGAAACTTCCGAAATGTGGTGGAACGAGCGCGGTGCGGAGCGGCGGGGGCGCCCGCTGATGGAGAAAGTTCCAGAGGTTGGATCAGGATCGTTGCGGTTGCTTTGGGCCCACATGTCATTCGGAGGCCATGAGTGCCAAGCGTCCCGCTTTGGGAGCGGACAGAGAGGTAGTTTTGGGCCCACATGTCATTCGGAGGTCGTACTACTTACGCAGAGAGATAGTTTTTGAGTGGATTTCGTATTTTAGCTCGTAAAAATCCATGTCGTCAAAATGTGTAGTCTTCTATCCTTTTAGGTCTAGCGTTGTTTAGCATTTTGGGCTTTATCTCAATTTTACTTACTTGTAGAGCATAATTGTTATTGATCAACTAATAGATGTGCTTCGCACAACCACCACAAAGCGTTTCAGAGGTGTCTTTTTGATAATGAAAGATAAAAACAAGTCATATATATTTCATAAATCTTTTATTCATGTGATGAATAAAAATATAGCTTCAAGTGACATATCGATAGAATGCAGACGAAAAAGAAGAAGCCTTCTCGAGCATCTTCAAGTTAAACGCTTGGATCTTCCTTGAATATTACCTTGAGGTGACTTGGAAATACCCAAGCTTACGGTCTTGCCGCTCCATATTCCTTCACCCACCATTGTCTCATCAAAAACTTAAAAACTTCAGCACACAAAACTCAAGAGAAACCTTATGAGATCCGTTAGTACAATAGACAAATCATAAACTTTAGATACTATTTTAAATTGATTCATATTTAATTATTGGATAAGGTACTATACTCTAAATTATTCAAGACTTATACCTGACGATATAATCCATAGCATCATCAAAACAAGAAAACTATGCAATCATCTTCACTTATATCTTTTTGAGAGTAGTTTGATGTTTACTCTTATGCAACACTTATATCCTAAGAGTAAATTTTGAATGAATGAAATACAATAAATATGAAATTATAAATGTGCTTTATGCCTTGTAGTAGTTTCATATTTGGTTTAGAAAATAAATCTATTAAAGTTTGACAATCATAATATTGGTCATACAAGCAATTCATGAATGATTAGTATAAGAAAGAGAACTTTCACATACAAACAGATTATTTTGAACATCTTTTATGATTGTGAATACCCATTAATTACTTTCAAACTTGATCAAATAGTTGAAGTTGGACAAGGAAGACAATGTAATGGTTATGATTAGGTATATTTGCACAAAAGTTATATTGTTATTGATCCTCCAACGTGTGGTGCTTGTTTAGAACCTTTTGCTAGCCAAAACTTTGTACTAAATAGAGATACTACCTGTGCATCCAAATCCTTGAGCCAAGTTTCTTCCATGAGAGTCCACCATACCTACCTATATATGGTATTTCAGTGCCATTCCAAGTAAATTTGCATGTGACACCTCTAAAACCTTCAAATAAATCATATGTTATGTGTGCCCCGTGCCCCTCATGGAGTGATCGGGGCAGTCAATATCTTCCATGCTAAGTGAGTTATTCTCATGATGAGTGTTTATTCACTTGTCATTGCATGAGAGAAGCCGCTAAGAAGGATTTCCAGTCCTGCATAACACAAAAATAAATAAACAAGAACTCACCCTAGAAAGTTGATTGCTTGGATGGTACCTGTGGATATGGCTAGCCATGGAATGTGTCTGAATGGTGGAGGGGGAGTAAAATTTAAATTTTGTTTGGAAACCGCAAATAATGTGATTAGCATGGAAGATGATGAAATCTCTTGTCGTAACATTGACAGGAAATGCACACCACCCAAAATTACATATTCATCTCTGTTTTAAAACAATGAGGTTCGTCACCGTTGCAAATACATGCTTCCCCTGTGCGAAGGGACAATCTATTTACTTTTCATGTTGATTCAACTTCCTATTCCAACGTCAGTCTATTAGTTGGCAAGCATTATGTGGTGGGGAAAGATCCAAACATATGTATACACTCAAATATATTTGATCATCATTCATTATTGTTGACAATTATCTTCATGATAAGTATGTTGGGAGGCGAAACATTAAGCCCCTATCTTTCTCGGTGTTCGATGGATGTTGTTTGTTCTAAAATATTCTTTGAGTATTAGCAATCATAGAATATTATATGATAATTGAGTATATGGATCTCTTACTTACACTTTATGATACTTTGAAATTGTTTGATGACTAAGAACATATGTTGTTAAGTTTCAAGAGAATGCATTGTTTGAACCATGACACGTGAATTTATTGTTACTCTATCATAATGAATTTCATGAGAAAAGTTGTTGTTAATGACGTTAAGAAAAATTGCGTGGATTATCATTGACCAAAAGAAGCACTCACACTTCATAAATTATTTCTTTTATCATTTACTTACTCGAGGACGAGTAGGAATTAAGCTTCAGGATGCTGATAAGTCTCCAATGTATCGATAATTTATGAAGTATCCATGCCATATTCACCTATGTTTAAAATAATTTTATATGGCTTTGATGCACTTTTTATGATTTATTTAGAACTAACCCAGACTCACGTTGTTTTCAACAGAATTACCGTGGTGTTGTTTTTTGTGCAAAAAATAAAAGTTCCGGAATCATCCGAAACTTTTTTATGGTTTTTTCTGGAAAAAATAAGAAATACTAGAGTGAAGAACTACCGGAGGGGAGCCACCTGTTGTCCTTAAGGAAAGAGGGCGCATCCACCCCCTCGTCACACCATCTTATGCGGTACTGTGGCGTAACTCCAACGCTTAAAATTCCTATATATACCGATACCTCCAAAATTAACCTAGAACAACCGCTCCACCGCCACAACTCTCTATATCAAAGAAAAATTCATGTGGAGCCTTTCCGGTACCCTGCCGGAGAGGGGAAATCATCACCGGTGGCCATCTTCATCATCCCGATGGAGGCCATGACGAGGAGGGAGTAGTTCACCCTCGGGGCTGAGGGTATGTACTAGTAGCTATGTGTTTGATCTCTCCCTCTCTATCGTGTTCTTGAGATGTCCCGATCTTGATGTATCACGGGATTTGTTAATATAGTTGGATCATATGGTGTTTATCCCTTGCTATCTTGTTGTGATGAATTGAATCTTTCCCTTTGAGATCTCGTTATGTTGTATCGAATATTCGATTCCAGAACACTTGATGTATATATTGCATGTGGATACCCTTGGTGACAATGTGGTATTCTATTGATTCCCTTGATATATGTTATGGCATCAACTTGGGGATTCTGGTGACCTTAGGGATCTATGCATAGGGGTTGATTGCATGTTTTCATACTACGTTCTCCAGTAAAAATCTTGGGGGTACTCTTTAAAGTTGTTTGTGTTGGATTTAATATGATGAATCTCAAATTGTTTTATGCAGGTCGTATAATTAATCCACTGATACTTGAGGTGACATTGGAGTATCTAGGTGACATTAGGGTTGATTGATATGTATCATGGGTGTTATTCTAGTACGGACTCTAGGACTGTTTGTGACACTTATAGGAATAGCCCAAAAGATTGATCAGAAAGAATAACTTTGAAGTGGTTCTACTAGCTACGCCAATTTCATCTTATGCTCTTGGCTGCTTATGAACTTTGGAGTGATTCTTTATTGTATGTTGAGGGATGATCATATGATTTTACTATGTTAGCATTCTTGATAGATTGCACTAGTGAAAGTATGAACCCTAGGCCTTATTTCCAAGCATTTATACAACCATTTTCTCGATGTTTTCTACTTGATACCTTGTTGTTTTTATTTATTCATGTTACAGAAACCTATATCTACTATCCATACTACACTTGTATCACCATCTCTTCGCCAAACTAGTGCACCTATACAATTTACCATTGTATTGGGTGTGTTGGGGATACAAGAGATTTCTTGTATTTGATTGCAGGGTTGTTCGAGAGAGACCATATTCATCCTACACATCCCACAAATTGATAAACCTTAGGTTATCCACTTGAGGGAAATTTGTTGCTATCCTACAGAACTCTGGACTTGGAGGCCCAACAACGTCTACAAGAATAAAATTGCGTAGTAGCCATCACCACCCACCACTAGTGCGAAGATATTTGATATTAATGTTGCATTGCTAAATCATGTTATGAAAGCACAATTTGTTGGAAATCCTAATGAAGATGTTGCATCCCATCTTAATACCTTTGTTGAATTATGTGATATGCAAAATAAAAAAGATGTGGATAGTGAAATTTACATTTTGAAATTATTTCCTTTCTCACTAAGATATAAAGCTAAAATTTGGTTTTCATCCTTGCCTCGTAATTGTATTGTTACTTGGCCTAAATGCAAGGATGGCTTCATTGCTAAATATTTTCCTCCTGCCAAAATAATACCGTATCTCTTAGGAATCAAATCATGAACTTCAAACAAGATGAGCAAGAACATGTTGCACAATTTTAGGAAATAATGAAATTAATTATTAGAAATTGTCCCACTCATGGTTTGAACTTATGGATGATTATTCAAAACTTATATGCTCGATTAAACTTTGCTTCAAGAAACCTACTAGACTCGAATGTAGGTGGAACATTTACGAAAGTAACATTAGGAGAAGCCACGAAGCTCCTAGACAACATAACTATAAATTACTCCCAATGGCACACCAAGCAAGCTCCACCTGGTAAGAAGGTAAAATCTATCGAAGAAGTTTCTACTCTGAGTGACAAAATCGATGCTCTTATAATATGCTTGCTAGAAAAATTCTCATGTTGGTCCCAATGATGTTCCTTTCTCTACCTTCATTGAGCAAATTATTGATGTTATTGATGTGAATTTTGTCCCTAGAAATAATTTCGAGAACAATGATTATAGAGGGAATTTCAATTCTAGACCGTATCCCGGTAATCCCTCTAATAATTATTGTACTTCCTATGGAAATTTTTATTATTATTATTATTATTATTATTATTATTATAACAATAGGATACCTTCCGAACTTGAGAACAATATTAAGGAGTTTATTAGTTCTCAAAAGATTTTTAATGCCATGGTAGAAGAAAAACTTCACAAGATGGATGACATGGCTAGAAACATGGATAGAATTGATCATGATGTGGAGACACTCAAAATTAAAATAAATTCACATAAAAATGATGTAATAGATGAATATCTAAAGTATATCAAAGTCAGTATGGATGAGAGTGGAAAAATATAAAGAATTGAAAGGATTAAAGCTGAACAAGAGTTCCTAGATAAAGCACTACCCCCCTTATTATAATCATGATAAAGATGTTAAAATGATCTGCGTGTAACCTATTAAAACCTCGTTTAGTATATAAAACTTGATGAAAAAGGGATTGGATATGAGTCAACTTTAGCTAGAGGGCGTCCCAATTGTTCGGACGGTGATGATCCTAATGATAAAAATACCAAAAGTGGATTTAAAGAGGTAAAGACTTTAGATAGTGATGTGCCCACTGCATTGGATTATGAAGAATTTAATTTTAATATTTGTTATTTAATCGAATGTGTCTCTCTATTGCAATCCATGTTAAATTAACCCAATGCTTACGAACAAAATAAAGCCTTCACTAGACATATTGTTGATCCTATTCTAAACGCCAACACGGAAAATTAGAGTTGGAAGTCTCTATACCAAGGAAATTACAAGACGAATGGGAAGATACTATTAAATTTAAGGTTAAGTATTATGAATGTAATGCTTTGTGTGTTCTAGGTGCTAGCGTCTCTACTATACCAAAATGTGATGTTCTAGGTCTCTTCGATATGGATGAATGTTCCTTTAACTTGAATCTTGCGGATTCAACTATTGAGAAACTATTGGGTAGAATCAATGATGTTCTCATAATTGCAAATATAAATTATGTGTCCGTGGATTTCATTGTGCTTGATATTGGTTGCAACCCATATTGTCCTAGAATACATGGTAGGCCTCTCCTATGAACCATAGGTGCGGTTATTGATATGAAAGAAGGAAACATAAGGTTGCAATTTCCACTAAACAAAGGAATGGAACACTTACTAATAAATAGAGTTAAACTACCTTATGAATGCATTATCATAGCTACCTATGGAATTAATTTGAAGATTGACAAAACGTGAAACTTTGCATTATGCCTAGCTAGGTGCATAAAAAAATAGCGCTTGTTGGGGGGCAACCAAATAGTCATCTTGAATTTTTTATTTTAGTCTATTTTTGTGTGATGAAATGATTTTTGTGATACAATTATTGTGTTTTTGATGTTTTTTAATAAGTGATTGTTCCAAGTAAATCCTTTGGGATGATCTGGACTATAATAGAACTAGTGCAAAAATAGAAAATTTTATGCCTAGTATTTTTTTTTTGATTTTACTAGAATGTGATTTTGATATGAACTTTTTACACAATATTTCTATACAAATTTCCCAGGTGTATCTATTCTTTCCAAACTTTTGGACTTATGTAAGTATGGTTTTAGTACATATTCTTATAGATTGTTGCTTGTTGGAAACATCTTTTGAAAGAGACACACACACATCATAATTTATTAGAATGCTCTTTATTGCGCTTATATATTTTGAGTTAAGGAAATTATGCTGATGTGCTTCACTTATATCTGTAGAAAACATCGGAAATTATATTTTGCAAAAATCCCTAACATTCTCATTATTCACTAAAACCTTTTTGAGAGTCTCTAAAATAGGAAGTGGTAATTTAGACTGGTTACATGTTTAGTCTGGAAATGATAGATATACAATATGGATATGATTAAACTATTAGAAATATGCCCTAGAGGAAATAATAGTGGTTATTATTATATTTCCTAGTTCATGATAATTGTCTTCTATTCATGCTATAATTGTATTAACCGAAAACCGTAATACATGTGTGAATATATAGATCACAATGTGTCCCTAGTGAACCTCTAGTTGGCTAGCTCGTTGATCAATAGATGATCATGGTTTCCTGATCATGGACATTGGATGTCATTGATAACGGGATCACATCATTGGGGAATGATGTAATGGACAAGACCCAATCCTAAGCATAGCACTAGATCGTGTTGTTCGTCTGCTAAAGCTTTTATAATGTCAAGTATCATTTCCTTAGACCATGAGATTGTGCAACTCCCGGATACCGTAGGAGTGCTTTGGGTGTATAAAATGTCACAATGTAATTGGGTGATTATAAAGGTGCACTACATATATCTCTGAAAGTGTCTATTGGGTTGGACGAATCGAGACTGAGATTTGTCACTCCGTGTGACGGAGAGGTATCTCAGGGCCCACTTGGTAATCCATCATCATATTGAGCTCAGTGTGACTAAGGAGTTAGCCACGGTATGATGTGTTATGGGACGAGTAAAGAGACTTGCCATTAACGAGATTGAACAAGGTATAGGGATACCGACGATCGAATCTCGGGCAAGTATCGTACCGATAGACAAAGGGAATTGTATACAGGATTGATTGAATCCCCGACATCGTGGTTCATCCGATGAGATCATCATGGAACATGTGGGAACCAACATGGATATCCATACCCCGCTGTTGGTTATTGACCGGAGAGGTGTCTCGGTCATGTCTGCATGCTTCCCGAACCCGTAGGATCTACACACTTAAGGTTCGATGACGCTAGGGTTATAGGGGAATAGTGTACGTGGTTACCGAAGGTAGTTCAGAGTCCCGGATGTTACGAGGAGTTCCGAAATGGTCCGGAGGTAAATATTTATATATAGGAAGTGAGGAATTGGTCACCGGAAGTGTTTCGGGCGACACCGGTAATGTATCGGGACCACCGGAAGGGTTCCGGGGTCCACCGGCAAGGGCCACGAGCCCCGAAGGGGTATATGGGCCAAAAGGTGGATGGGAACCAGCCCATATTTGGGCTAGTGCGCCACCACGAGCAGCCCAAGGTGCAAGGAGAGGGGAGGTGGGCTAAACCTAGGCGTGGTGGGCTAGCCCACCCTCGGGTGCCACTCCCTCCACCCTTGGTCGCCGCCCCAAGGGCCATATAGGGCTACCACACCCTTAGGGTGGGAAACACTAAGGGTGGGCACCCTCCTCCCTATCCTCCTATATATAGTGAGGATTTTGGGGCTGATTTGAGACAACCTTTCTCTCTCTCTCGGTGCAGCCCTACTCCTCCTCCTCCTCGTCCTCCGTAGTGCTTGGCGAAGCCGTGTTGGAGTACCACACATCTCCACCATCACCACGCCCTCGTGCTGCCGGAGCTCTCCCTCAACCTCTCCTCCCTCCTTGTTGGATCAAGGCGTTGGAGACGTCATTGGGCTGCACGTGTGTTGAAAGTGGAGGCACCATTGTTCGGTGCATAGATCGGAATCCACCACGATCGGAATCGCTGCGAGTACGACTCCATCAACTACGTTCTAGCAACGCTTCCGCTTAGTGATCTTCAAAGGTATGAATATGCTCTACTACTTCACTCGTTGCTGATTTCTCCATAGATAGATCCTTGCGTGACGTAGGAAATAATTTGAAATTACTACGATCCCCAACAGTGGCATCCGAGCCAAGGTTCTATGTGTAAATTCTATGCACGAGTAGAACACAAAAGTTGTGGGCACTGATTTTGTCAATTGCTTGCCGTTGCTAGTCTTATCTTGATTCGGCAACATCGTGGGATGAAGTGTCCCAGACCGACCTTACACGTACGCTTACGTGAGACTGGTTCCACCGACTGACATGCACTTGTTGCATAAGGTGGCTAGCGGGTGTCTGTCTCTCCCACTTTAGTTGGATTGGATTCGATGAAGAGGGTCCTTATGAAGGCTAAATAGCATTGGTATATCAACGTTGTGGCTGTCATGTAGGTACTAAGCGTTCTTGCTAGAAACCCTAACCAGCCACGTAAAACTTGCAACAACAATTAGAGGATGTCTAACTTGTTTTTGCAGGGTATGCTATGTGGTGTGATATGGCTAAAAGTATGTGATGTTACATATGTGATGTATGAGATTGATCATATCCTTGTAATAGGATTCACGACTTGCATGTCGATGAGTATGACAACCGGCAAGAGCCATAGGAGTTGTCTTAATTTATTGTATGAGATGCAACGCCATGTGATTACTTTACTTTATTGCTAAATGTTAGCTATAGTAGTAGAAGTAATAGTAGGCGTGACGACTTCACGGAGACACAATGATGGAGATCATGATGACGGAGATCATGGTGTCATGCCGGTGACAACGATGATCATGGTGCCCCGAAGATGCAGATCAAAGGAGCAAGATGATATTGGCCATATCATGTCACTATATGATTGCATGTGATGTTTATCATGTTTTTCATCTTATTGCTTAGAACGACAGTAGAAAAGATAAGATGATCCCTCATTAAAATTTCGAGATGTGTATTCCCCTAAGTGTGCACCGTTGCGAAGGATCGTTGTCTCGAAGCACCACGTGATGATCGGGTGTGATAGATTCTAACATTCGCATACAACGGGTATAAGCCAGTTTACACACGCAAAACACTTAGGTTGACTCGACGAGCCTAGCATGTACAGACATGGCCTTGAATACGGGAGACTAAAAGGTCGAACATGACTCGTATGGTTGATACGATTAGCATGGACATGCTCACCATTGATGACTAGTTTGTCTCACGTGATGATCGGACACGGGCTAGTCGACGTGGATCATGTAACACTTGGATGACTAGAGGGATGTCGATCTAAGTGGGAGTTCACTAGTAATTTGATTAGATGAACTTAATTATCATAAACTTAGTCTAAAATCTTCTTTACAAATATTGTAGATCCAATGACCAACACAAATGTCTCATTCAACTTCAACAAGTTCCTAGAGAAAACCAAGCTGAAAGATAATGGGAGAAACTATGCGGATCGGGCTCGTAACTTAAAGCTCACCCTCAGTGCTTCCAAGAAGCCATATGTCCTTAATGCACCTCTAGGTGGTCCTACCGTTCCCGCGGCAGACCAGGATGCTAGGAACGCATTGCAGTCACGGAGTGATGACTACTCTCTAGTTTAGTGCGACATGCTTTACAGTTTAGAACCGGGGCTCCAAAGGCGTTTTCAGCAACACGGAGCATATGAGATGTTCGAGGACCTAAAACTTGTTTTTCAAGATTATGCACGGGTCAAGAGATATGAAGTCTCCGACAAGTTCTTTAGCTATAAGATGGAGGAGAATAGTTCTGTCAGTGGGCACTGATACGTCCCAAACGTATCTATAATTTCTGCTTGTTCCATGATCTTTTGGGTGACATTGTTATATGTTTTGCTACACTATTATATCATTTTACACATGTTTGGACTAACCTACTGACTAATTGCACCCAGTGCCAGTTTCTGTTTGCTGATGTCTATTTTACAGGGGCTTTTAGCCAATTTTCCGAAGCCCGAAAAATTCCAGAAAAAATATATAAAAACTCAGCGAAACAGAAGCTTCCGGATCACCGAAGATGGGCGAGAGGGGGGCCAGGGGCCTTCGAGGCGGCCTGCTAGCGCGGCCAGGCCCTAGGCCGCGCCAGGAGGTTGCCTAGGTGGGTCCCATCTCCTCCGGTCCCCTCCTTTGGCCTATATTTAGAGTCCCGAGAGGAAACCCTTGCAGACTTTCTGGAATCGCAAATTTCTCCATCGTTCCGCCGCTGCAGCGCTTCTGAGATCGGGAACGTCAGGAGACCTCTTCCCGGCACCCTGTCGGAGGGAGGATTGACCTCTAGGAGCTTCTCCACTGCCATGGACGCTTCCCGGGCATTCCGTTAGTAGTCCTCCTTGGACCATGAGTCCATGACCAGTAGCTATGTGATGTCTTCTCTCCAATCTTGTGCTTCAATGGTTAGTCCTTGTGAGCTGTCCTACATGATCAAGGCATCTATGTAATTCTCTTGCTATTTCTATGCTCGGTTTGTTCGGATCCGATAGATTATGAGATTATGTTCAGATTGTTATGAGTTATATATTTGATTATCCTTTTATATTATGTTCCTTAGTGATTCATGCATGTTCTCCGTTGCTATATATTTCTTTGGCCAAGTAGTAGATTGTAACTCCAAGAGGGAGCGTTATGCATGATTGTGGGTTCATGCCCCTTGATGTCTAGCTTGAGTGACAAAAACATGAGACTAGGGGATGTGATTGTTGCCACCAGGGAGAAAACAACGGTGCTTGTGACCATGGTTACAATGATTGTTTACCTTATGCATAGTTCGTTAATGCAGTTGTCCGTTGCTTTGAGTTTACACTTTGGGTGGGGCTTGCAACTTAATACCGGAGAGATGTTCCGGATAGATATCTCAAGGTGGATGCTAGTAAGTAGATGTTGATGAATAAACGGTCTACTTGTCTTGGCGTACTGCCCATTACTATTGAACCTCTAACTATCAAGTAGCATAATTAGCATTGCGGTGCTATCATAATTCTGTCAATTGCCCAACTGTGATTTGTTTACCCAAGCATAGTTGTTTATTATCTTTTAGGAGAGAGACATCACTAGTGAACATCATGTGACTCCGGTCCATATCACCATCATTGTTTACACCTCCATCATTTACCGCTTTCATTTACTTTTCCGTTGCAATCACTATTACCTTCCCGCTTGTGTTTTGATCCTTTGCAAACTACAAGGCCGGAGAGATTGACAACCTCTCTGTACTCGTTGGGAGCAAAGTTATTTGTTGTGTGTGCAGGTCCACGTCTTCTACTAGCGCTAGGGTGGAAGACACCTACTTGTTGAGCCTAGGAGTCCTCTTGGTTCGATAAACCTTACAGTCTTCGTGTAAGGGAAATCTGATGCTGACTACATCTCCACCTTCCACTTGGGGTAACCAAAGAGGGCCGAGAAGTATATCCATCAACTCATCATCAAGAAAATTTCTGGCGCCGTTGGGGATGTGATTGTTTCCACCTAGGAGAAAACAACGGTGCTTGTGACCACGGTTATAATGATTGTTTACCTTACGCATAGTTCATTAATGCAGTTGTCTGTTGCTTTGAGTTTACACTTTGGGTGGGGCTCGCAACTTAATACCGGAGAGATGTTCCGGATAGATATCTCAAGGTGGATGATTAGTAAGTAGATGTTGATGAATAAACAGTCTACTTGTCTTGGCGTACTGCCCATTACTATTGAACCTCTAACTATCAAGTAGCATAATTAGCATTGCGGTGCGATCATAATTCTGTCAATTGCCCAACTGTGATTTGTTTACCCAAGCATAGTTGTTTATCATCTTTTGGGAGACAGACATCACTAGTGAACATCATGTGACTCCGGTCCATATCACCATCATTGTTTACACCTCCATCATTTACCGCTTTCATTTACTTTTCCGTTGCAATCACTATTACCTTCCCGCTTGTGTTTTGATCCTTTTCCAACTACAAGGCTGGAGAGATTTACAACCTCTCTGTATTCGTTGGCAGCAAAGTTATTTGTTGTGTGTGCAGGTCCACGTCTTCTGCTAGCGCCAGGGTGGAAGACACCTACTTGTTGAGCCTAGGAGTCCTCTTGGTTCGATAAACCTTACAGTCTTCATGTAAGGGAAATCTGATGCTGACTACATCTCCACCTTCCACTTGGGGTAACCAAAGAGGGGCGAGAAGTATATCCATCAACTCGTCATCAAGCAAATTTCTGGCGCCGTTGCCGGGGACTCCAGTCTTCAAGATAGGGGAGTTGCACGCTATCCTTTACCTTTGCTTTTTTACTCTTGTTAGTTTGCTTTTTAGTTTTTGTTTTAGAATCTTATACCGAAAACCACAAAAAAGTAGTTGCTTTGTTCTTGCTTGTTGTTGCTGCTATGGGTTCCACCGAGAACACTAAGTTGTGTGACTTTACTAGTTAGGCTTTTGGAAAACTGCACTCTTAGTTCGCTGCTTGGGGAAGGACGCTCTACCACACCCGTGGTAGAGAAGTCTCCTCCACCTATTGAACGTATCCCATTCAAAATACCAGTTGGGATAATTGAAATAATTAGGAATGATTGTTATGCAGGAGATGGAACAGTCAATCCTAGTATTCATTTGTTGAAACTTACAGAACTTTGTGAGTTGTTTAAGATTTCAGGTTTGACAAGAGATGGAGTCATGAGGAAATTATTTGCCTTGTCACTAAAAGGAAAATCATTGGAATGGTATAGGCTACTAGATAATTCTCACCAACGGGATTGGGAAGAGATTCAGTCTCTCTTTTACTCCAAGTTTTATCCTCTTCATGAAGTCCATGTGGATGATGGTAACAATTCTTTATGTGATACTTATATTGTTGAGTTTATTCATGATCCCACTGAAAATTATTATGAGAAGGGAACATATGCTTATAGATATTTCAACAATATGAAGTTCCCTCTCTTTATGTCGAAGGTTTTGAAGTTGCACTTGTTTTGCCTTCCTATGCTTATTGCTTTGTGCTTCAATGAATTATTCTATTGCAATATTCCTATGCATAGGAAGCATGTTAGACTTAAATGTGTTTGGTATTTTCTTCTTGATGCTCTCTTTTGTTCTACAACTCTTATTCCTACGATAACATCATTAAAATCTTAAGCCTATCTTTTTGGCTATAAAGAAAGAGCTCTAGGGAGACAACCCTTGTTATATTTACTTTGAGTTTTTACTTTCAGTTTTAGTGGTGTTGATGCTTGTTACTACTGTATCAACATCATTGTATCTTTATTTTTAAGCTTTGTGCCAAGTTATAGCCTCCGACTGCGAGAAAGTTCAAAAATTGTGACATGCTGTCCAGAAATAGATTATGTCTGCTTGACGGAAAAATTCGCCAAAAATCACCAGATAATATTTTTGATCTAAACTTTTTTGAAAGCATGCTCTATATAATTTCCTTTCTGGTATCTGTTCTGAGTTTTTTGATTTGAGTTGCATAAGTGCCCTGAATAAATTATTTACTACTTGTTGTTCTGTTTTTCACAGATTCGGCCATGTTTTTGTTTTCATTGTTTTGCAAACCCTAAGCTTACTTTTTATTTGCAAAAACCTTTTGGAAATCATGAGAAGAAGTAGATTTTCATGAAAAATCTTTATTTCCAGCAGGTAATGAATTATTTTATTAAGGGAACTAACCACTCTAATCAGCTTATGATGAGTTTCGTATGAAGGGAGTTTTCAAGTATGCGATGGGAGATGATGAAAGAAGATACATGAGTGTAAAGCGCTCAAGCTTGTGATTCCCCCATGCACCCCAAGAAATATTCAAAGGAGACTCAAGCGTCTAAGCTTGGGGGTGCCCCCGTGCATCCCCTTCTCTATCAACAATCATCAGTTCGTCCATCTCCATGCTATATTTTTATAACTTTATATGATATGTGCTATGCTTGGAGCGTCTCGCTATTTACTTTTTATTTTGTTTTAGTTTTGCTTGCTGTTCATAACAAGTCGGAACCTATCCTACCTTGTTTGGGAGAGAGACACGCTACATTCCACTTTAGAACACAACATAGGTTTTCATGCTTATCCTTTTTGTGTATTCTTCATCTTTTCGTAGCTACTGTCATGCTTAGCTCTTAGTTTTTATGCTTATGTTTTTAAGAGCTATTATTTAGGTTGCTTTTGGAACTCTCTTGAGTTATCATTCTTATCTTGTTTCGAGAGTTGGCTCGTTGCACTGAGTTGTGTGTCTTGCATGAGTTGGTAACTGAGATTGCTACTTAAGTATAGTAGTAACTTGCAATAGTCTTGAGGTATTGGTTTGAGTAATGTTTGGAATATTGGTGCCAAGAGCTTGAGCCTATTAGTGATAGGTGTTGTATTTTGGGAAATCCGTGTGTTTTTCAAAAAACCAAAAATTAGTTGAGAACTCTAGCTACTAAATTGATCGCTAACCTCCGAAGGGGTTGGAATATATAGAGTACCCTCACGTTACCATGAGTCGAGGATGCGCAAGGATAACCAAACCCCCAAACACTCCTCCTCGGGGTACTTGTCTCTTTGTGAATTTCCTAACTAGATATAGAGTTACCGATAATAAGTGTATGAGTTCTTCGGACTAATGTGAGTATTCGATTGTTGGCACTTCCACCATCCATATTTTGCTAGCCTCTTCGGTAGCGTGCATTGCCCTTTCTCACAATGCGAGTTGGTGCAAACTCCACCGGTGCATCCAAACCCATGACATGATACACTCTGTAATACATAAGCCTCATTATATCTTTCCTCAAAACAGCCACCATACCTACTTATTAAGGAATTTCCATAGCCTTTCCGAGATACATTGCCATGCAAAATCCACCATCTCATGACTTGATCTTCATGTCTACATGCTTTTTCTTGATCGTAGAGCCACATGCTAGTTGGGCCTTGCCCAAATTATTGCTACATGACGCACTAGTATCATTGCATATCCTGCTACACTGGCAGAGGCATACATTTTCATACATCATGATAGTTTTCACTTGTCTTTATGTTGAGTACTTCTTATAAAGTGTGATGATTTTTATTTTTATTCATGTAGAACATGGAGTGTTGCCCTTAAGTGAGGAAAATATCCCAAAGAGGACAAACAAAAGATCCCAAAGAGGAAAAATGAGAGATAAAAAGGAAGAGCCAAAGAGGCCACGAAAAAATAAAAAGAAAAGAGAAAAAGAAAAGGAAATATAAAGAGAGAAGGGGGCAACACTACTATTCCTTTTGAAAGATCCACACCCGTACTCCATTGCTATATTGGTACTACATAGATATTATCATTCATGCATAATTATGTGGGGACCCTTACACTATAGAACTTGGTTTGCATATTCCAATGATGAGCTTCCTCAAATGAGCTCTAGGTCTTCATGAGCAAACAAGTTGGATGCACCCCCACTAGTTCCATTGGAGAGATTACCGTAGCTCATATGTGCATCCGTTACATGGCAATCCCTACTCCTCACATCATATCTATCATTTGGCTTTCTCTCGCCTATGGTTGTCCTCATTGATGTGAGTCTTTCACACCTTTTTGTCTTCCTTCCCCATCATTATTCTATTTGCCATCCTAAGTGCCAACATATCTTGCTTACGCTCATCCATTGCATGAGTGCTAAAAGTTGTAAGGGAGAGGATCATTTTGACTTGTGCCTGCCTAGTGGTCTGAGGTTGAGTCAAAATAAGATTCTAAAGGAGACTAAGTGTGAAATTTTAGTAGATTGAGTTCTCAATTAAAAAAATATTTTACGATCTCAACCCATCTCCCACTTCTTGCATGCAAAAACCATTTGGAGACATTCAAGTCACGGACAGCGAGAGCTCTTGCACCTTTATGTTCTTAATTTGCTAAACTCAATACTAGATATAGACTCTTGCTTGTTATTATCTTGACTTGAATTGCATATCTCACTTGCTTTACTTTGAAGTTCTTATATGTGTGTTAGCATGTCACCACAAAAAATATTGTGTTATCATTTATCTACTCAAGGACGAGCAGAAATTAAGATTGGGGATGTTGATACATCCCAAACGTATCTATAATTTCTGCTTGTTCCATGATCTTTTGGGTGACATTGTTATATGTTTTGCTACACTTCTATATCATTTTACACATATTTGGACTGACCTACTAACTCAGTGCACCCAGTGCTAGTTTCTGTGTGCTGATGTCTATTTTACACGGGCTTTTACCCAATTTTCCGAAGCCCGAAAAATTCCAGAAAATATATTAAAAAATTCAGCGAAACATAAGATTCCGGATCACCAAAGCTAGACCAGAGGGGGGCAAGGGGCCTCCTAGGCGGCCTCCTGGTGCGGCCAGGCCCTAAGCCGCGCCACGAGGTGGCCTGGGTGGGTCCCAGTCCTACGGTGCCCTCCTTTGGCCTGTATTTAGAGTCCTGAGAGGAAACCCTTGTAGACTTTCTGGAATCACGAATTTCTCCATCGTTCCACCGCCGCAGCGCTTCTGAGATCGGGAGCGTAAGGAGACCTCTTCCCGGCACCTTGCCGGAGGGAGGATTGACCTCCGGGAGCTTCTTCACCGCCATGGACGCCTCCCGAACGTGTCGTTAGTAGTCCTCCTTGGACCATGAGTCCATGACCAGTAGCTATGTGATCTCTTCTCTCCAATCTTGTGCTTCAATGGTTAGTCCTTGTGAGCTGCCCTACGTGATCAAGGCATCCATGTAATTCTCTTGCTATTGCTATGCTCGGTTTGTTGGGATCCGATGGATTATGAGATTATGTTCAGATTGTTATGAGTTATATATTTGATTATCCTTTTATATTATGTTCCTTAGTGATTCATGCATCTTCTTCGTTGCTATTTATTGCTTTAGCCAAGTAGTAGATTGTAACTCCAAGAGGGAGCGTTATGCATGATTGTGGGTTCATGCCCCTCGATGTCTAGCTTGAGTGACAGAAACATGAGACTAGGGGATGTGCTTGTTGCCACCAGGGAGAAAACAACGGTGATTGTGACCACGGTGGCAACGATTGTTTACCTTACGCATAGTTCGTTAATGCAGTTGTCCGTTGCTTCGAGTTTACACTTTGGGTGGGGCTCACAACTTAATACCAGAGAGATGTGATGGATAGATATCTCAAGGTGGATGATTAGTAAGTAGATGCTGATGAATAAACGGTCTACTTTTCTTGGCGTACTGCCCATTACTATTGAAGCTCTAACTATCAATTAGCATAATTAGCATTGTGTTGCGATCATAATTCTGTCAATTGCCCAACTGTGATTTGGTTATCCAAGCATAGTTGTTTATCGTCTTTTGGGAGAGAGACATCACTAGTGGACATCATGTGACTCCGGTCCATATCACCATCATTGTTTACACCTCTATCATTTACAGCTTTCATTTACTTTTTCGTTGCAATCAGTATTACCTTCCCGCTTGTGTTTTGATCCTTTGCAAACTACAAGGCCAGAGAGATTGACAACCTCTCTGTACTCTTTGGGAGCAACATTATTTGTTGTGCGTGCAGGTCCACGTCTTCTGCTAGCGCCAGGGTGGAAGACACCTACTTGTTGATCCTAGGAGTCCTCTTGGTTCGGTAAACCTTACAGTCTCCGTGTAAGGGAAATCTGCTGGTGACTACATCTCCACCTTCCACTTGGGGTAAACAACGAGGGGCGAGAAGTATATCCATCAACTCGTCATCAAGCACATACTCAGAATGTCTGGGTTGCACAATCGCTTGACTCAGCTGGGAGTTGAACTTCCGGATGATGCGGTCATTGACAGAATCCTCCAGTCGCTTCCACCTAGCTATAAAGGCTTTGTGATGAATTACAACATGCAAGGGATGGAAAATACTATTCCCGAGTTGTATTCAATGCTGAAATCCGCGGAGGTAGAAATCAAAAAAGAGCATCAAGTGTTGATGGTCAATAATGACCACCAGTTTCAAGAAGGGCAAGGGTAAAAAAAGCTTGAAGAAAGACGACAAAGCAGTTGCGCGGCCGGTAAACCAGTTGTTGGGAAGAAGCCAAAGAAAGGACCCGAGTTCAAGACTGAGTGCTATTACTGCAAGGGAACCGGTCACTGGAAGCGGAATTGCCCTAAGTACTTAGCGGACAAGAAGGCCGACAACGTCAAAGGTATATGTGATATACTTGTTATTGATGTGTACCTTACCAGCGCTCGTAGTATCTCCTGGGTATTTGATACCGGTGATGTTGCTCACATTTGCAACTCTAAGCAGGAACTGCAGAACAAGTGTAGGCTGGCTAAGGGCGAGGTGACGATGCGCGTCGGGAATGGTCCAAGGTCGATGTGATCGCCGTCGGCACGCTACCTCTACATCTACCTTCGAGATTAGTTTTGAACCTTAATAATTGTTATTTAGTACCCGCTTTGAGCATGAACATTGTATCAGGATCTCGCTTGATGCAAGATGGCTACTCATTTAAATCTGAGAATAATGGTTGTTCTATTTATATGAGTGGTTTGTTTTATGGTCATGCCCCGCTAGTCAATGGTTTATTCCTAATGAATCTTGATCGTGATGTTACACATATTCATATTCTGAGTACCAAAAGATGTAAGGTTGATAATGATAGTCCCACATACTTGTGGCGCTGCCGCCTTGGTCATATCGGCGTAAAGCGCACGAAGAAACTCCATTCAGATGGTCTTTTCGAGTCACTTGATTTTGAATCATTTGACACATGTGAACCGTGCCTCATGGGCAAGATGACCAAGACTCCGTTCTTCGGAACAATGGAGCGAGCAACCAATTTATTGGAAATAATACATACCGATGTATGCGGTCCAATGAGCGTTGAGGCTTGATACGTCCATTTTGCATCATGCTTTCATGTTGATATTCATCGCTTTATGGACTGTTATATTACTTTGTGGTACCATACTTATGCCTTTTCTCTCTTATTTTGCAAGGTTTATTTGAAGAGGGAGAATACCGGCAGCTGGAATTTTGGACTGGAAAAGGAGCAAGTTTGAGTCCTGTATTCTACGCAACTCCAAATGCCCTGAAAATCAATGTGGAATTTTTTGGGAATATATAAAAAATACTGGGCGAAAAAAGTGCCAGAGGGGAGCTACACAGGAGCCCACAAGCCTGGTAGCTGCCACCTACCCCCCTGGCGGCGGCTACAGGGCTTGTGGGCACCCTGGCGGCCCACTGCCCCCCCCTCTTTTGCTAGATGAATGGTTTCGTCCAGGAAAAAATGAGGGTGGAGCTTTTTCGTGGATTCTCCGCCGCCACGAGGCGGAACTTGAGCAGAACCAATCTAGAGCTCCGGCAGGACGATCCGGCCGGGAAACTTCCCTCCCGGAGGGGGAAATCGTCACTATCGTCATCACCAACACTCCTCTCGTCGGAGGGGAGTCATCTCCATCAACATCTTCATCAGCACCATCTCCTCTCCAAACCCTAGTTCATCTCTTGTAACCAATCTCCATCTCGCGATTCCGATTGGTACTTGTAAGGTTGCTAGTAGTGTTGATTACACTTTGTAGTTGATGCTAGTTGGATTACTTGGTGGAAGAGTTTATGTTCAGATCCTTGATGCTACTCATTACACCTCTGATCATGATTATGATTATTCTTTGTGAGTAGTTACTTTTGTTCCTGAGGACATGGGATAAGTCATGCTAATAATAGTCATGTGCATTTGGTATTCGTTCGGTTTTTTGATATGTTGTATGTTGTCTTTTCCTCTAGTGGTGTTATGTGAACGTCAACTACATAACACTTCACCATATTTGGGCCTAGAGGAAGGCATTGGGGAGTAGTAGGTATATGATGGGTTGCTAGAGTGACAGAAGCTTAAACCCCAGTCTATGCGTTGCTTCGTAAGGGGCTCATTTGGATCCACTAGTTTAATGCTATGGTTAGACGTTGTCTTAATTCTTCTTTCGTAGTTGCGGATGCTTGCAAGAGGGGTTAATCAGAAGTGGGATGCTTGTCCATGTAAGGGTAGTACCCAAGCGCCGGTTCACCCACATATCAAACTATCAAAGTAACGAACGCGAATCACATGAACATGATGAAACTAGCATGACAGAAATTCCCGTGTGTCCTCGGGAGCGTTTTTCCTCCTATAAGACTTTGTTCAGGCTTGTCCCTTGCTACAAAAGGGATTGGGCCACTTTGCTGCACAGTTGCTACTCTTTTTACTTGTTACTTTTCACTTGCTACGTTTCACCTCACTACACCATCACTTGTTACCGCTACTTTCAGTGCTTTCAGTCATTACCTTGCTGAAAACCATTTATCAGAGCCTTCTGATCCTCGTTGGGTTCGACACTCTTACTTATCGAAAGGACTACGATTGATCCCCTATACTTGTGGGTCATCAAGACTCTTTTCTGGCGCCGTTGCCGGGGAGTGAAGGTGCCTTTGGTAAGTGGAATTTGGTAAGGAAACATTTATATATTGTGCTGAAATTTATTGTCACTTGTCACTATGGAAACTGTTCCTTTGAGGAATTTGTTCGGGGTATCTTCACCACGAACAGAAGCATGATGAGTTTCTCCTCAACCTGAGGTACCTACTGAAAATATCTTTTATGAAATTCCTTCGGGTATGCTTGAGAAACTGCTGGCTAATCCTTTTACAGGAGATGGATCTTCACATCCAGACTTGCATCTAATCTATGTAGATGAAGTTTGTGGTTTATTTAAGCTTGCAGGTTTGCCCGAGGATGAGGTAAAGAAGAAAGTCTTTCCTTTATATTTGAAGGATAAGGCGTTGACATGGTATAGGCTATGTGATGATACTGGATCATGGGACTACAATCGGTTGAAATTGGAATTTCATCAAAAGTTTTATCCTATGCATTTAGTACATCGTGATCGGAATTATATTTATAACTTTTGGCCTCGTGACAGGGAAAGCATAGCTCAAGCTTGGGGGAGGCTTAAATAAATGCTATATTCATTCCCCAATCATGAGCTCTTGAGAGAAATTATCAGTCAAAACTTTTATGCTCGGCTTTCTCATGAAGATCGTACCATGCTTGACACTTCTTGTACCGGTTGTTTTATGAAGAAGGATATTGACCACAAGTGGAATTTATTGGAAATAATCAAACATAATTCTGAAGATTGGGAGCTTGAAGAAGGTAAGGAGTCAGGTATGAATTTCCAGTTTGATTGCGTTAAATCTTTTGTTGAAACAAACACTTCTAGATATTTTAGCACTAAGTATGGACTTGACTCTGAGATAGTAGCTTATCTATGTGAATCTTTTGCTGCTCAAGTTGATCTTCCCAAAGAGAAGTGGTTTAAGTATCATCCTCCTGTAGAAATCAACATAGTTAAACCTAATCTAGTTGAGGAGAAAGTCATTGCCTTTAGTGATCCTATTGTTCTTTGTGCCTACGCTGAGAAACCACCATACCCTGCTAGGAAAAAGGATTATTCTAAAGCACCAACTGTGATACGTAGGGGTTACATTAGACCACTTGCACCCCCCGAGGAAATTAGAGTTGAACCTAGTGTTGCTATTATCAAGGATCCCTTAGCTGAAGATATAGATGGGCATGTTATCAAATTCCGTGAGGACTCTCCTAGAATTGCTAAACCTCACGCGAAGCACAAATACAGACCTGTAGTTGGCCTCCCGTTGTTTCTGTCAAGATAGGAGATCACTGTTATCATGGTTTATGTGATATGGGTGCTAGTGTTAGTGCAATACCACGGTCCCTATATGATGAAATCAAAGATGAGATTGCACCTGCTGAGTTAGAACCCATTGATGTCACTATGACGCTAGCTAATAGAGACACTATCTGCCCTTTGAGAATTGTGAGAGACGTAGAAGTCCTGTGTGGTAAGACGAAGTATCCTACTGATTTCCTCATCCTTGATACTGCACAAGATACCTTTTGTCCCATCATATTTGGTAGACCCTTTCTCAACACTGTCAATGCTCATATTGATTGCATTAAGCAGACTGTCACTGTTAGTTTTGAGGGTGTGTCTCATGAATTTAACTTCTCCAAGTTTGGAAGACAACCCCATGAAAAAGATTCGTCTGGTAGGGATGAAATCATTGCTCTTGCCTCTATTGCCGTGCCTCCTACGGATCATTTAGAGCAATATCTGCTTGAGCATGAAAATGATACGCATATGGATGAAAGAGATAGATAGATAAAATTGTTTTAGAACAATATCCTATTCTCAAGAATAATCTGCCTGTTGAACTGCTTGGGGATCTTCCCCCACCAAGGGGTGATCCTGTGTTCGAGCTAAAACAGTTACCAGATACTCTTAAGTATGCCTATCTTGATGAGAAGGAGATATATCCTGTTATTATTAGTGCTAGCCTCTCCGAGCATGAAGAAAAGAAGTTACAAAAAACTCTGAGGAAGCACCGTGCTCCTATTGGATATACTCTTGATGATCTTAAGGGCATTAGTCCTACTCTATGTCAGCACAAGATTAAAACTGACCCTGATTCTAAACCAGTTGCTGATCATCAAAGGAGATTGAATCCTAAGATGAAAGAGGTCGTGAGAAAAGAAATATTAAAGCTTCTGGAATCAGGAATCATTTATCCTATTGCTCACAACAATTGGGTGAGTCCGGTACATTGCGTTCCTAAGAAGGGAGGCATTACCGTTGTCCCTAATGATAAGGATGAATTGATCCCACAGAGGATTATTACTGGCTATAGGATGGTGATCGATTTTAGGAAATTGAATAAAGCCACTAGAAAAGATCATTACCCTTTGCCTTTTATCGACCAAATGCTAGAAAGGCTATCCAAACACACACACTTCTGCTTTCTAGACGGTTATTCAGGTTTCTCGCAAATACCTGTTGCACAATCTGATCAGGAGAAAACCACTTTCACCTGCCCCTTCGGTACCTTTGCTTATAGACGTATGCCTTTTGTCTTATGCAATGCACCTGCCACCTTTCAAAGATGTATGATGGCTATATTCTCTGACTTTTGTGAAAAGATCGTCGAGGTTTTCATGGATGACTTCTTCGTTTATGGGTCTTCCTTTGATGATTGCCTCACCAACCTTGATCGAGTCTTACTGAGATGTAAAGACACCAATCTTGTCTTGAAGTGGGAGAAGTGCCACTTTATGGTTTATGAAGGCATCGTCTTAGGACATAAATTTTCTGAAAGAGGCATTGAAGTTGATAAGGCTAAGGTTGATGCAATTGAGAAAATGCCTTGCCCCATAGATATCAGAGGTATACGAAGTTTCCTAGGTCATGCTGGTTTCTATAGAAGGTTCATTAAAGACTTCTCTAAGATTTCTAGGCCTCTTACCAATCTCTTGCAGAAGGATGTTCCTTTTGTTTTTTATGAGGATTGTGAGGAAGCTTTCGAAATACTTAAGAAGGCCTTGATAACCGCACCTATTGTTCAACCACCTGATTGGAACTTGCTTTTTGGGATCATGTGTGACGCTAGTGATTATGCTGTTGGTGCTGTTCTAGGACAAAGAGTTGACAAGAAGTTGAATGTTATTCACTATGCTAGTAAAACTCTAGACAGTGCCCAAAGTAACTATGCCACTACGGAAAAGGAGTTTTTAGCAGTCGTGTTTGCATGTGAAAATTTCAGATCTTATATAGTTGACTCCAAAGTCACTATTCACTCCGATCATGCTGCTATTAAGTACCTTATGGAGAAGAAGGACGCTAAGCCTAGGCTAATCAGATGGGTTCTCCTACTACAGGAATTTGATTTGCACGTTGTTGACCGAAAGGGTGCTGATAACCCTGTAGCAGATAACTTGTCCAGGCTAGAGAATGTCCTTGATGACCCACGGCCTATTGATGACAGCTTTCCTGATGAACAATTAAATGTCATCCGCACTTCACATAGTGCATCGTGGTATGCTGATTACGCAAACTATATCGTAGCCAAATACATACCTCCCAGTTTCACCTATCAGCAAAAGAAGAAATTCTTCTTTGATTTGAGACATTACTTTTGGGATGATCCTCACCTTTATAAGGAAGGAGTAGATGGTGTTATTAGACGTTGTGTGCCTGAACATGAACATGGACAGATCCTGCAGAAGTGTCATTCTGAAGCCTACGGAGGACACCATGCTCGAGATAGAACTGCTCATAAGGTATTGCAATCTGGTTTCTATTAGCCCACTCTCTTCAAGGATGCCCGTAAGTTTGTCTTGTCTTGTGACGAATGCCAAAGAATAGGGAACATCAGTAAACGTCAGGAAATGCCTATGAACTATTCACTTGTCATTGAACCATTTGATGTTTGGGGCTTTGATTATATGGGACCCTTCCCGAGTTCCAATGAGTATACTCAAATCTTAGTTGCTGTTAATTACGTCACTAAGTGGGTAGAAGCTATCTCCACTAGAAATGCTGATCACCACACCTCTATTAAGATGCTTAAAAAAGTCATTTTCCCAAGATTTGGAGTCCCTAGATATCTGATGACTGATGGCGGTTCACACTTCATTCATGGTGTTTTCCGCAAGATGCTCGCTAAGTATGATGTCAACCATAGAGTTGCATCTCCTTATCATCCTCAGTCTAGTGGTCAAGTGGAGTTGAGTAATAGGGAGATCAAATTGATGTTACAAAAGACTGTCAATAGATCTCGAAAGAATTGGTCTAGCAAACTTGACGATGCACAATGGGCTTATAGGACTGCTTATAAGAATCCCATGGGCATGTCGCCGTATAAAATGGTTTACGGTAAGGCCTGTCATTTACCTCTTGAGCTAGAACACAAAGCTTATTGGGCAATCAAAGAGCTCAACTTCGATTTCAAACTTGCCGGTGAGAAGCGGTTGTTTGATATCAGCTCATTAGATGAATGGAGGGACGAGGCATATGAGAATGCCAAGTTGTTCAAGGAAAAGGTTAAGAGATGGCACGATAAAAGAATACAAAAACGTGAGTTCAATGTAGGTGATTATGTCCTGCTATACAATTCTCGCTTAAGATTCTTCGCAGGCAAGCTTCTCTCTAAATGGGAAGGTCCCTACGTTGTCGAGGAAGTATATCGTTCCGGTGCCATCAAAATCAATAACACGGAAGGAAATTTTCCTAGAGTGGTAAATGGGCAAAGAATCAAGCATTATATCTGTGGTACTCCCATAAATGTTGAGACCAATATCATCAATATCATAACTCCAGATGAGTACATAAGGGATTTTTATTAGCCTGTTTCAGACCCTGAAAACGAAGAAAATGTGTTTCGGTAAGTAATTGGACTCCGAAACTTTTCCAACAGGAAATTTTCTCCGTTTTGGAATTTTTGGAAAAATAGAAAAATAAAAAGCAGTCCGGAGAGCGCACGAGGCGACCACAAGCTTGGTAGCCGCCACCTACCCCCCTGGCGGCGGCTACAGGGCTTGTGGGCACCTCGTGTGCGTCCCGGACTCCGTTTTCTTGCGGAGCACTCCTTCTGGTCCAGAAAAAATCATTACATATACGCCCGAGGGTTTTGATCTCCGTATCACGCACTTTTCCTCTGTTTTCATTTTGAGCCTGTTTTCAGCCGCAAATTTAGAGCAAAGATGTCTCAGGAATCTGTTGGGGAGAATAATCTCCCCCAAGTTCATGAAGAAGTAGATGCTGATCTGAAACGAGTAGAAGTCACGGAAGCGAGGGACAAAGCTAAGGAGAAAACCCAAGCTAGGGAGGAAGTTCAACCTATGATCAACATTGAAGACGTTGAAGGAGTAGATTTTCTCCAACCCTTCCTCCACGTGATGTCTTCATCCTTGATTGAATTCTTGAGGTTTTGTGAAACAACTCATGCTCGCAATATTTCCCTTTCTCATGAAGTTGTTTTGCTGGAAAACCATGTCACAAATCTCAAAGGTATAAATCAAAGATTGATAGCTCTCTTGGAATCAAAGGCAAGGACTCCACCACCATCACCACCAAAGGAAGACAACTAAGCATTGGTATGGGCAGTCTCCTTGGCATTTGCCAAGCTTGGGGGAGTTGCCCTGGTATCGTATCACCTTTATATCTTTTGCTTTTACCTTTGTTTTAGTTCTTTCCTTTTTAGTTTTTACTTTCTTCTCTTAGTGGAATACGTCTTTAGTGTTTAGTTTGAGTCTTTTGCCTTGTGTCTCTCCCCCGATGTATTCGAGCTTGCGAGCTATATAATAAAGAGTATCTTAGTCAAGGCTTTGTTTTGTGCCATGATCAAAAGTATGAAAAGAACGATAGCATGAAAGATCATGAGATGATCCTATGGAAAGTGATAGCTTCACTTATAACAAGTATGATGATTGAAACTTGTTGAGAATAAACCAACATAGACCCCGGTCATTGTTGCAATTAATAGGAAGTAATAAGGAAAGAGATGTTCACATATAAATATATCATCTTAGACACTTTCTACAATTGTGAGAACTCACCAAACTATTACATGCTTAGGAGTAGATGTTGGACAAGGAAGACAAAATAATGAATTGTGTTTGCTTGGTTCCAAACAATGTTATATGATTAGAGATCCCTTAGCATGTGACGATTGCTTCCACCTCATATTAGCCAAAACTCCCGCACCAAGTAGAGATACTACTTGTGCATCCATAAACCTTTAACCCAGTTTTGCCATGAGAGTCCACCATACCTGCCTATGGATTGAATAAGATCCCTCAAGTAAGTTGTCATCGGTGCAAGCAATAAAAATTGCTCTCTAATATGTATGATCTATTAGTGTGTGGAAAATAAGCTTTATACAAACCTGTGATGAGGAAGACATAAAAGCGATAGACTGCATACTGAAGTTCTTTATCAGAGGAGGCAATATAAAGTGACGTTCCTCCGCACTAAGAGGACATGCATCCAAACCTCAAAAGCGCATGACAACCTCTGCTTCCCTCTGCGAATGGCCTATCTTGTACCTTTACTTTTTGCCCTTGGAAGAGTCATGGTGATCTTCACCGATTCCTTATTTTGCCTTTGTCTTGGCTACTGTCACATGCTAGGGAAAGATCTATATTCATATATCAACTTGGAGATGAGTATTTATGCTTTATTATTGTTGAGTTTACCCTTGATGTAAATGGTTGGGAGGCAAAACTATAAAGCCCCTATCTTTCTCTGTGTCCAGCTGAAACTTTGATACCATGAGTACCACGTGAGTTGTAACAATTGTGGAAAACAAAAGAGATGATTGAGTATGTGGGTTTGCTTTACAAGCTCTTATTTGACTCTTTCTGATGTTATGATAAATCGCAATTGCTTCAATGACTATGGACTGTTGTTGGCTACTTCTCGGTAAGGTTTTTGTTTCATACTTTGCTTTGTGAAGGAATTGTTACTTTCCCATAAGAATCTTTATGATGTATTGTTGTTCTATGTGTGATCATGATGCCGTCATGTCCGTATTTTGTTTTATCGACACCTCCATCCCTAAACATGTGGACATGTTTATGGATCTTGGTTTTCGCTTGAGGACAAGCGAGGTCTAAGCTTGGGGGAGTTGATACCTCCATTTTGCATCATGCTTTTATGTTGATATTTATCGCTTTATGGACTATTATATTACTTTGTGGTACCATACTTATCCATTTTCTCTCTTATTTTGCAAGGTTTATTTGAAGAGGGAGAATACCGGCAGCTGGAATTCTTGACTAGAAAAGGAGCAAGTCTGAGTCCTCTATTCTACGCAACTCCAAATACCCTGAAAATCAACGTGGAATTTTTTGGGAATATATAAAAAATACTGGGCGAAAGAAGTGCCAGAGGGGAGCTACCAGGAGCCCACAAGCCTGGTAGCCGCCACCTACCCCCTGGCGGCGGCTATAGGGCTTGTGGGCACCCTGGCCCCCCTCTTTTCCTATATGAAGGGTTTCGTCCAGGAAAAAAATCAGGGTGGAGCTTTTTCGTGGATTCTTCGCCGCCACAAGGCGGAACTTGAGCAGAACCAATCTAGAGCTCCGGTAGGACGATCCTGCCGGGGAAACTTCCCTCTCGGAGGGGGAAATCGTCGCCATCGTCATCACCAACGCTCCTCTTGTCGGAGGGGAGTCATCTCCATCAACATCTTCATCAGCACCATCTCCTCTCCAAACCCTAGTTCATCCCTTGTAACCAATCTCCGTCTCGCGACTCCGATTAGTACTTGTAAGGTTGCTAGTAGTGTTGATTACTCTTTGTAGTTGATGCTAGTTGTATTACTTGGTGGAAGAGTTTATGTTCAGATCCTTGATGCTACTCATTACACCTCTGATCATGATTATGATTATGCTTTGTGAGTAGTTACTTTTGTTCCTGAGGACATGGGATAAGTCATGCTAATAATAGTCATGTGAATTTGGTATTCGTTCGGTATTTTGATATGTTGTATGTTGTCTTTTCCTCTAGTGGTGTTATGTGAACGTCTACTACATAACACTTCACCATATTTGGGCCTAGAGGAAGGCATTGGGGAGTAGTAAGTAGATGATGGGTTGCTAGAGTGACAGAAGCTTAAACCCGAGTATATGCGTTGCTTCGTAAGGGGCTGATTTGGATACACTAGTTTAATGCTATGGTTAGACGTTGTCTTAATTCTTCTTTCGTAGTTGCGGATGCTTGTGAGAGGGGTTAATCATAAGTGGGATGCTTGTCCAAGTAAGGGTAGTACCCAAGCGCCGGTCCACCCACATATCAAACTATCAAAGTAATGAACGCGAATCACATGAACATGATGAAACTAGCATGACAGAAATTCCCGTGTGTCCTCGGGAGCGTTTTTCCTCCTATAAGACTTTGTTCAGGCTTGTCCCTTGCTACCAAAGGGATTGGGCCACTTTGCTGCACCGTTGCTACTCTTGTTACTTGTTACTTTTCACTTGCTACGTTTCACCTCACTACACCATCACTTGTTACCGCTACTTTCAGTGCTTGCAGTTATTACCTTGCTGAAAATCGTTTATGAGAGCCTTCTGCTCCTCGTTGGGTTCGACACTCTTACTTATCGAGAGGACTACGATTGATCCCCTATACTTGTGGGTCATCAAGGCTCGCGGTGGCTATCGTTATGTTCTCACCCTCATTGATGATTTAAGTAGATATGGGTATGTCTACTTAATGAAGCACAAGTCTGAAACCTTTGAAAAGTTCAAGGAGTTTCAGAGTGAGGTGGAGAATTAACGTGACAAGAAAATAAAGTTTCTACGATCTGATCGCTGAAGAGATATTTGAGTCACGAGTTTGGCACGCACCTATGGAAATGTGGAATTGTTTCACAACTCAAGTCGCCTGGCACACCGTAGCGTAACGGTGTGTTTGAACATCGTAATCACACTCTACTGGATATGGTGCGATCTATGATGTCTCTTACCGATCTACCGCTATCATTTTGGGGATATGCTTTGGAAACTGCCGCATTCAGTTTAAATAGGGCACCGTCTAAATCCGTTGAAACGACACCGTATGAATTATGGTTTGGCAAGAAACCTAAGCTGTCGTTTCTGAAAGTTTGGGGTTGCGATGCTTATGTGAAGAAACTTCAACCAAAGAAGTTCGAACCCAAAGTGGAAAAATGTGTCTTCATAGCATACCCTAAGGAAACTATAGGGTACACCTTCTATCTTAGATCCGAAGGAAAAATCTTTGTAGCCAAGAACTGATCCTTTCTAGAGAAAGAGTTTCTCTCAAAAGAATTAAGTGGGAGGAAAATAGAACTTGATGAGGTAATTGTACCTCCTCTCGAACAGGAAAGTAGCGCAGCGCAAGAAAATGTTTTTGAGACACCTCCGTCGGCTAGAGAAGGAGTTAATGATGATGATCATGAAACTTCGTATCAAGTTGCTATTGAACCTCGAAGGTCGACAAGGGTACGTTCCACACCAGAGTGGTACGGCAACCCTGTCATGGAAATCATGTTGTTGGACAACAGTGAACCTTCGAACTATGAAGAAGCGATGGCGGGCCCGGATTCCAACAAATGGCTTGAGGCCATGAAATCCGAGATAAGATCCATGTATGAGAACAACGTATGGACTTTGGTGGACTTGCCCGATGATCGGCGAGCCATAGAAAATAAATGGATCTTTAAGAAGAAGAATGACGCGGATGGTAATGTGACCATCTATAAGGCTCGACTTGTCGCTAAGGGTTATCGACAAGTTCAAGGGATTGACTACGATGAGACCTTATCACCCGTAGTGATGTTCAAGTTGGTCCGAATCATGTTAGCAATTGCTGCATTTTTATGATTATGAAATCTGGCAAATGGACGTCAAAACGGCATTCGTGAACGGCTTTCTTAAGGAAGAATTGTATATGATATAGCCGGAAGGTTTCGTCGATCCTAGTAATGCTAACAAGGTATGCAAGCTCCAGCGCACCATCTATGGGCTGATGCAAGCATCTTGGAGTTGGAACATTCGCTTTGATGAGGTGATCAAAGCGTTTGGGTTTGTAAAGACTTATGGAGAAGCTTGTATTTACAAGAAAGCGTGAGTGGGAGCTCTGTAGTATTTCTCATATTATATGTGGATGGCATATTGTTGATGGGAAATGATATAGAACTATTGGAAAGCATAAAGGCCTATTTGAATACGAGTTTTTAAATGAAGGATCTTGGAGAAGCTGCTTACATATTAGGCATCAAGATCTATAGAGATAGATTAAGACGCCTCATAGGTCTTTCACAAAGCACATACCTTGACAAGATATGGAAGAAGTTCAATATGGATAAGGCTAAGAAGGGGTTCTTGCCTGTATTACAAGGTGTGAGGTTGAGTACGACTCAACGCCCGACCACGGCGGAAGATAGATAAAAGATGAGTACCGTCCCCTATGCTTCAGCCATAGGCTCTATCATGTATGCCATGCTGTGTACCAGACCTGATGTGAACCTTGCCATAAGTTTGGTAGGGAGGCACCAGAGTGACCCAGGAGTGGATCACTGGACAACGGTCAAGAACATCCTTAAGTACCTGAAAATGACTAAAGATATGTTTCTCGTTTATGGAGGTGCCGAAGAGCTCATCGTAAAGGGTTACGTCGATGCTAGCTTCAACATAGATCCACATGACTCCAAGTCACAAACCGGATACGTGTATATTTTGAATAATGGGACAGTTAGCTGGTGCAGTTGCAAGTAAAGTGTCGTGGCGGCATCTACATGTGAAGCGGAGTACATAGCTGCTTCAGAAGCAGCACAGGAAGGAGTCTGGATGAAGGAGTTTATCACCGACCTAGGAGTGATTCCAAGTGTGTCGGGCCCGATGACTCTATTCTATGACAACACTGGAGCTATTGCCATTGCAAAGTAGCCCAGTTTCACAAGAAGACCAAGCACATCAAACGCCGCTTGAACTCCATACGTGGATACATCTAGGATGGAGTACATACGAATCAGAATGTCGTAGATCCGTTGATTAAACCACTTCCACGAGCGAAACATGATCAGCACCAAAACTCTATGGGTGTTCGATTCATCCCAATGTAACTAGATTATTGACTCTAGTGCAAGTGGGAGACTGTTGGAAATATGCCCTACAGGCAATAATAAAGTGGTTATTATTATATTTCCTAGTTCATGATAATTGTCTATTATTCATGCTATAATTGTATTAACCGGAAACCACAATACATATGTGAATATATAGAGCACAATGTGTACCTAGTGAGCCTCTACTTGGCTAGCTCGTTGATCAATAGATGATCATGGTTTGCTGACCATGGACATTGGATGTCATTGAAAACGGGATCACATCATTGGGGAATGATGTGATGGACAAGACCCAATCCTAAGCATAGCACTAGATCGTGTTGTTCATCTGCTAAAGCTTTTCTAATGTCAAGTATCATTTCCTTAGACCATGAGATTGTGAAACTCCAGGATACCGTAGGAGTGCTTTGGGTGTATCAAGCATCACAACGTAACTGGGTGATTATAAAGGTGCACTACAGGTATATCTGAAAGTGTCTGTTGGGTTGTACGAATCGAGATTGGGGTTTGTCACTCCGTGTGACGGAGAAGTATCTCTGAGCCCACTCGGTAATCCATCATCATATTGAGCTCAGTGTGGCTAAGGAGTGAGCCACGGTATGATGTTTTATGGGAAGAGTAAAGAGACTTGCCCGTAACGAGATTGAACAAGGTATAGGGATACCGACGATCGAATCTTGGGCAAGTATCATACCCGTAGATAAAGGAAATTGTATACGGGATTGATTGAATCCCCGACATCGTGCTTCATCCAATGAGGTATCGTGGAACATGTGGGAACCAACATGGATATCCAGACCCCACTGTTGGTTATTGACCGGAGAGGTGTCTCGGTCATGTCTACATGCTTCCCGAACTCGTAGAGTCAACACACTTAAGGTTCGATGATGCTAGGGTTATAGGGGAATAGTGTACGTGGTTACTGAAGATAGTTCGGAGTCCCATATGAGATACCGGACGTCACGAGGAGTTCCGAAATGGTCCAGAGGTAAAGATTTATATATAGGAAGTGAGGAATTGGTCACCGGAAGTGTTTTGGGCGACACGAGTAATGTATCGGGACCACCGGAAGGGTTCCGGCGTCCACCGACAAGGGCCAACAGCCCCAAAGGGGTATATGGGCCAAAATGTGGATGGGAACCATCCCATATGTGGGTTGGTGCGCCACCACCAGCAGCCCAAGGCGCGAGGAGAGGGGAGGTGGGCTAACCCTAGGCGTGGTGGGCCAGCCCGCCCTAGGGCGCCACTCCCTCCACCCTTGGCCGCCGCCCCAAGGGCCATCTAGGGCTGCCGCAACCTTAGGGTGGGCACCCTCCTCCCTCTCCTCCTATATATAGTGAGGGTTTTGGGGCTGATTTGAGACAACATTTCTCTCTCTCTCTCTCGGTGCAGCCCTACTCCTCCTCCTCCTCGTCCTCCGTAGTGCTTGGCGAAGCCCTGTCGGAGTACCACGTAGCTCCACTATCACCACGCTGTCGTGCTGCCGGAGCTCTCCCTCAACCTCTCCTCTCTCCTTGATAGATCAAGGTGTTGAGACGTCACCGGGCTGCACATGTGTTGAACGTGGAGGCACCATTGTTCGCTCCATAGATCGGAGTCCACCGCGATCTGAATCGCTGCGAGTACGACTCCATCAACCGCGTTCTAGCAACGCTTCCGCTTAGTGATCTTCAAAGGTATGAAGATGCTCTACTATTTCACTCACTACTGGTTTCTCCATAAATAGATCCTTGCATGACGTAGGAATTTTTATGAAATTAGTACGATCCGCAACATAAACTTGCATGTAGATCACTAAATGTGAAACGTATGATCAACGATATTGAAGTTATAATAGAGGGGATTAGTAGCTTGTGGAAATTGAATTGTAAGAATAATGATATTAAGGTTTGTGATCCACTATTCACTAAAGTGTTGGTCGTGGCATCACCGGGAAGTTGGAGTGCTTTGTATCCTTGACTGAAAACCTTGTGTGTTGTCTGGACGGGCACGCGCGAAGGTTAACTCCTCCCAACCTCCTCCCTAGAAGCATGCAATAAGTGCTTTGCTTCAAGAGAGATAATAAAGGACCCAACAAGTATCTGAGTTCCTTGTGACTAATGTGAGTTTGTGTACCGTAAGAACTTCTATCATTTTCGCAATTTGCTAGCCTCTTCAGTACCGTGCATTACCTGTTCTCTCCTCGAGATTAGCGCATACTTTGCCGGTGCATCCAAATCATGTGGTATAATACACTCTATCATACATAATCATATCATCCTCAAAACAGCGAGCATACCTATCTATTCAGTTTTTATTGATTTATAAAGTAAATAGAAATGTATGATCATCATTATTAGAGCATTGCCCAAGTGAGGAAAAAATATGACGGAGACTAATGATTCTATAAAGAATAAGGATGAGGTTCCAGACTTAGAAAAATAAAAGAAAGAAAAAGAGAAAAGGTGAAAAAGAAATAAAAAAGGAAAAAATAAAAAAAATAAAAAAAGAAAAAAGAGAAAAAGAGAGAAGGGGCATTCCACTATCTTTTTTTTGCATTTGTGCTTCAAAGTAGCACCAAGTTCTTCATATAGAGAATCTCCATGATTTGTCACTTTCATATACTCGTGGGAATTTTTAACTTACAGAACTTGGTTTGTATATTCCAATGATGGGCTTCCTAAAATGCCCATGGTCTTTATGAGCAAGCGAGTGAGATGCACATTCCACTTAGTTTCAGTGGAGAGCTTTCATGAACTTACAACTCTAGTGCATCAAAAGTTGCATGGCAATCCCTACTTCTCATACTGGTATCGATTGAAAGGCATCCCCATAGCCTAACGATTTGCTTAGTTTGTGTGAGACTATCCAAACTTTTTCTTCCCTTGCTTATCCTTATCATGATTTTGTTCCACCTCAAATGTTGAAAGTTCATGGCTCATGCTCGTGTATTGAGTGAAGTTGAAAACGCTGAAGCATGTGAAAAAGTATGAGTGAAATGCTTGGTTAGGCATCCGGGTGCACTACTGGAAAAACATAATTTGCCGACAGCAATTTCACGGGGCTGATGGCATAGAGACTTTGCCCTCAGCCACACAAAGTGCTGACGGCATAGACGCGGCTGACGGCATAGAAAATCTATGCCATCCGCTTTATCTAAGCCGTCAGCCAGCTCACGGCAATGGACCAAAAGACTGACGACATAGGGAGACTAACGGCATAGGGAGCTAACCCGGTCCCACGTTCGACGAGTTCTTAACGGGAGCCGTCTTTACAGACAGCCGGCTGAGGGCAAAGACTAACGGCTGTCTTTGCCGAAAGCCGGCTGAGGGCAAAGACTAACGGCTGTCTTTGCTGACAGCCGGCTGAGGGCAAAGCCACGTGTCTTATCCAGCCACACCTGATCGAGAGCAGATCCCCGTGCCCACCTTTCTCTCGCGACCTCACCTCTCGCAGAGCTGCTAGGGTTCCCCACCGCCACCGGCCTCCTCGGTCGCCGCCGCCAGCCTCCTCGGTCGCCTCCTCGCCGCTGCCGCCGGCCTCCTCGGTCGCCGCCGCCAGCCTCCTCGGTGGCCGCCCTCACGTGTCGTCGTCGCCGTCGGTCTCCGCTCCGTTCCCGCCCCACTGTGAGCGAGGAGACCGACCGGTTCGCGCCTCCCCGTCGGTCGCCATCCGCCGCCGCCCCTTCCCGTTCATTCAGGCGGCAAGCCGGCAACTGGCAGGGCGTCCACTTCCCTGCTGCTCTTCTCCTTCCGTCTTGCAGCTCCATTACTCCGGTCCGGCAACTCATTCTGACCAAGGTATAAGCTTTTCTATGCTTCACATCTATACATATCGATACATAGTTTGCTATTACGTAGCCCACTTGTTCGTACATCACGTCGTCCATGCATATCATCAAGTAGTGAGCAATACCATCCAATCGTTCGAAGCTCGGCCATCGACTGTCGTGCGTACATCAATTTCGTTTGTAATTCAAGTTAATATATGAGAAAGTGTTTTTTATTATGTGCAATTCAATTTCACAGTATCATAAAGGAAATATTATTTGAATCATAATATAGGACTAAAATGAATGACAACATGTCCTGCAGGAGGGCACAAATTCAAGACCATAACCCAATGCTACAAAAAAAATTAACAAGTCCATGTCTTCCTGAACCTGAAGTAAAACATGAAAATGCAGAACTATATAAGCATGCCAGGATTTGCATTATAGAAGAAATCTTCCATGAACAACGAAATAGGGTACGTAGTACCTTCTTCGCAAAAATTCATCCACCAATTTTTTTCAGCCATCTTATGAGCTTTCTTACTTGCATCCGTGTGCGGGCATCGGAATATTTAGAGCACTCTGTTTCAAACTTCTTAACCCTATTTGTAAGGTTTGCAGGCTATGTGTGAGAAGCAAGGTTTGTCGACCCCTCCGCCGATTCCTTCTCCGGTGGGAATGGTGAGTTCCCTTTCAATGACCAACCTTGCACGGTCTTATACCATTGTCTGTCACCGTGCTAACCACATATTTTAACTCTTGCCTTGTTGCAGCATCATTCGAGAGTTGAATCCCACGATCCCTTTACTTCTCGTGGTGAGAGCCCTAGCAACCCAGTGACCAACGGAGATGGTGCTTCTCCTCCGTTTCTTGGCATTCGGTAAGTTATTCCTCTCCTTCTTATTCTTCTTATTGTTTAGATCAATTTAGATTATGCCATGCTTTAGTTAGCTCAGAAAATTATAGTTGATATTAGCCATGCTTTAGTTAGCTTAGTAAATTCTAGTTGATAATTATCTTACTTACCTAAAAAATTACATAATTAGCTTACTTACTTCAAAAATGACATAATTACTTGATGACACAAAAAATAGTATAATTAGTTGATATTAGAGCTCAAAAATGACATAATTAGTTTAGAAAGTTTAAAAAGAAACCAGAAGAGAAGAACAAAGAAGAGATGAAGAAATAAGAGAAGAAGAAGGAGGAGAAAAAGATATAAGACGAAGAACAAATCTTCTTATTATTCCTTTTTTCTCTTCTTTCTTTTTCTCCATCTTCTTCTTCTTCTTCTTCTTCTTCTTGTTCTTCTTCTTCTTCCACTTCTTCTTCTAATTGCTTAGCTTAATTTAGATAACTTCTTTCTTATTATATTCTTCTTCTATCTTCTTTCTCATTATGCAGATTTTGATAAAGCAGCATGGCATATGGATGGATGCTCCAGGGACTGTACTCATGTAGTCTTAGATGAACTTTGTAATGCACTTGTATTTGCGGATGCACTTGTGATGCTTTGTAATACTTTGTGATCTTGTTTGCACTTTAATTACATATATTGGTTCTGTTTGCACTTTGTGATGCACTTGTGGTGTTGTTTGCACTTTGTGATGCACTTGTGGTGCTCTTTAGGGCCTCGGCAAATATATATATATATATTGATGTTTTTATCTATGTTTTGCAAATGCAGGGAATTAACAGAAAACAAATATAAAAAAGCAGAGAGGGTCTTTGCCGACAGCTTACTGACGGCAAAGCCTATGCCGTCGGTGGGCTGACAGCAAAGAAGGACACGTGGCGGCAGCCTGTGTAACCTCGCAACTGTGAGAACACCAAATTTTCCCAGATTTTCTGCTTTGCCGTCAGCTGTGCTTCGGCTGTGGGCAAAGAGGGGACCCAGGTATTCGGCTTTGCCATCAGCTTTGCCCCGGCTGTGGGCAAAGAGGGGACCCAGGTATTCGGCTTTGCCGTCAGCTTTGCCCCAGCTGTGGGCAAAGCCTGCCGTTAACCCTCTAACGGGGCTCGGCTTGCGCCGTTTCCGCCATTGCTCTATGCCGTCAGCCCGTGCCACAACACTGATGGCAAAGCCTTTGCCGCCGGTCGATTTTCAGCTGACGGTAAAGAAGGTGCTTGCCGATAAAATCGTGGCCGGTTCCTTTGCCGACCGCACACTGACGACAAAGCCTTTGCCGTGTGTTAAACAGGCCGTTGCCGTCAGCTCTGGCTGTCGGCAAACCAGCAGATTACAGTAGTGGTGGTCATGATTTACATTAATACGACAAAGTTATGCCATTGCTTACATGATTAAATGAATTGGGGGATAATTCTATTTAGCTTTGTTATTTTGAAAAGCAACTGTCATTTTCTAGCATTCATCTTTATTAGCGTTTTGATACCTGTTAAGTCATCGTTTCTTAACATTTATATCGTAAAAGGATTACATGATAAACATGGTAGGTGTCATTCAACATCAAAAATTCTGTTTTTATCAATTACCTACTCGAGGACGAGCAGGAATTAAGCTTAGCGATGCTGATACGTCCCCAACGTATCTATATTTTTATTGTTTCATGCTACTATTTATCAATATTATATACTTTAGAGGAAATTTTATATTATTTTTGGGAACTAACCTACTAACCTAGTCCCCAATGCCAGCTCATGTTTTTGCCTATTTCTTGTTTATTAGGAAATCAATACCAAACGAAGTCCAAATGGAACGAAACTTTATGGTGATGTTTTCAGGACCAACATGGACCCTTGGAGCATGGGTAGGAGACTAGACGCTGCACGAGAGAGCCACAATCTTAGATAGCGCCCCAAGGGGGCACTTTGTGAGCTTGTGGGCCCCTCGTAGCTCTCCTTCACCGTCTCTTCATCCTATAAATTGACATATATTCCAGAAACCCTAAAAGGAGCCCGGAAACAATTTTTCCGCCATCGTAAGTCTGAGTTCTTCCGTGATCACATCTAGAGGCCTCCACCGGTAATTTGCGAGCGGGAAATCGATCACGTAGGCCATCTTTATCTACCTTGATGCCTCCATGAGGATGTGTGTGCAATTCAACACAGACCTATGGGTCCATAGTTATTAGCTTGCTCTCTCTAACCACCCATCCCCCTCCATCCCCCTCCCCCTCCCTCCCTCCCCATCCCCTCCCTCCCTCCCTTCCTTCATCTCTCTCTCTATCCCTCTCTCTCCCTCCCTCCATCTCTCTTTCCCTCTCTCTCCCTCCATCCTTACCTCCCTCCCTCTCCCTCCCTCCCTCCCTCCCTCCCTCTCTCCCTCTCTCTATCTCTCTCTCTCCTTCGGATATCATTCCGATGTAGTCCTAATTTTCGGTGTGTTTGTTGGGATCCGATGAATCCTGGGTTTATGATCATATTATTCAAAGTAATTCAGTGTTCTATGAATCTTATCATGACTTTATTATGTATGATTGTTATAGCTATGCATGCTTTCGGATCTATGAGTCTTATTTGGCCAAGTAAATGTATGGACCTTTAGAGGGAGTGGTGCATAGTAGTAGGTTAAATCTTGTGGTGTCCTCACCCATTGATAGAAGGGGTAGTGAGGCATGTATTTGTATTGTTGCTACTAACGATTAAACGATGGGGTCTAGACATATTGCTTGTCATACTTTGTCTACATTATGTAATCTTGCTTGATGTGTTACTCTATTTTTAATGAACTTAATACCATAGATGCATGCTGGATAGCAATCGATTGGTGGAGTAATAGTAGTATATGCAGGTAGGATTTGTTCTACTTGCGATGGACGTAATGCATATGTACATGGTCGTGCAATGAATAACATCACAACTATGTGCTTTCTATCAATTGTCCAACAGTAATTTGTTTACCCACCGTATGCTATGTTCTTGAGAGAGATGCCTCTAGTTAAAACTAGGACCCCCGAGTCTATTCCACATATTTACCAAACCTCCATTTTCTTGCTGCAATTAATTTACATTGCAATTTATCTACCAACCACTATCATATTTGATCCTGGAAATTAACTAGTACAAGGAGATTGACAACCCTCTTGCCCGCGTTGGGTGCAAGTATTTGCTCGTGTTTTGTGGAGGTACTATTGATAGTTGATTGTCTGCTTCTCCTACTAGTTCGACAAACCTTGGTTCTCACTGAGGAAAATACTTGTTTGCTACTCTACTACATCAATCCCTTCCTCTTCGGGGAAAACCCCACATCTATAAAGTAGCAGCGAATGAAGTGCCAAACCTAGAACCAATAAAGGTTATTGTATAAAATAAAGCCCTTTTCTGTGTAAAAGGCCACAATATTCACAACCCGGGGACGATCCTCCCAAGGACTTGGGTTACGCCAGGGGTTATTTACTCTCCACCCACCAAGCTCCTCAGACTAAGTGTATGTTTTAGCCTCACAGGTCTAGTTGCCTTATTTACTCAAGTAACTCCATTCGGTCACCAAGACATTGGCTAAGGATTCGATTTAGAAGGAAAACCCCTAAGAAGTTTCTACTCAGGAGCAGAAGCCGATGAATTGGCAACTACACATTTTTACGGTCATGGTTGAGTCAAAGCAAAAAATTTAAAGTGGATAAATCGAGTGACAAAATTAAAATTACTCATTCCGAACTCACAATACTAAAATTAAAAATTTAGTCTTTACATAAACTCCCCGGCATCTCGGAGGGAATACAAGGCATGTCTAATCAAGATTTTCTCGCAAGGATTCCTTCTTGCATTTCTGCTCCACTATCCATGCAGTAGGAATCACCCGCTTAAAATATTTCTCCGTGTACGTTTCTTGGGCGCACTGCTCAAGGACTTTCTCAAAAATTGGCTCCATCTCCAGCTTGGGGTAATAGGCCTGCACGGCGACACAATCTTGCCAAGCACCCTCGAGGCACGCCGACTGCTTCCATAGATTGAAATGAGTGCCTGCCCCTTGAAGGCGGTGCATCGTCCCGAAGAAGCTGGTCGGTAGATGATCCATCTGTTGGAAATATGCCCTAGAGGCAATAATAAATTGTTTATTATTATATTTCCTTGTTCATGATAATAGTTTATTATCCATGCTAGAATTGTATTGATTGGAAACTCAAATACATGTGTCGATACATAGACAACACACTGTCCCTAGTGAGCCTCTAGTTGACTAGCTCGTTGATCAAACATGGTCAAGGTTTCCTGGCCATAGACAAGTGTTGTCACTTGACAATGGGATCACATCATTGGGAGAATGATGTGATGGACAAGACCCAAACTATGAACGTAGCATATGATTTTGTTAGTTTATTGCTACTATTTTATGCATGTCAATGTATCTGTTCCTATGACCATCAGATCATGCAACTCCCGGACACCGGAGGAATACCTTGTGTGTATCAAACATGGCAACGTAACTGGGTGACTATAAAGGTGCTCTACAGGTATCTTCGAAGGTGTCTGTTGGGTTGGCGTGAATCGAGACTGGGATTTGTCACTCCGTATGACGAAGAGGTATCTCGGGCCCACTCGGTAATACAACATAACAATAAGCGTTGCAAGCAATGTGACTAAGGAGTTATCCACGAGATCTAGTATTACAGAACGAGTAAAGAGACTTGCCAATAATGATATTGAACTAGGTATAGAGATACCGACGGTCGAATCTCGGGCAAGTAACATACCGAAGGACAAAGGGAACAACATACGGGATTAACTGAATCCTTGACATAGAGGTTCAACCAATAAATATCTTCGTAGAATATGTAGGAGCCAATATGGGCATCCAGGTCCCGCTATTGGTTATTGACCGTAGAGGTGTCTCGGTCTTGTCTGCATAGTTCTCGAACCCGGAGGGCGTGCACACTTAAGGTTCACTTACGTTTCGGTATAGTTGATTTATAGGTGTTGGTAACCGAAAGTTGTTCGAAATCCCGGAAGAGATCCCGAACATCACGAGGAGCTCCGGAATGGTCTGTACGTAAATATTGATATATAGAGAGTCCTGTTTTGGTCACCGGAAAAGTTTCGGGCTCATCGGTAGTGTACTGGGAGTGCCAGGAGGGTACCGGGGACCATCGGGAGGGGTGTCACGCCCCGAGGGGCCTTATGGGATGTGGGAGGATACAAACCAGACCCTAGTGGGCTGACATAAGCTCCCACTAAGGCCCATGAGGTTTGAGAGGCAAAAAACCCAAAGGTGGAAAAGGTGGAAAGGGTTTCCAAGTAGAAAGGAGGAATCCTACTCCTAGTAGGATTGAAGTAGGACTCCTCCACCTCCAATTTTGGCCAAACCTTGAGGTTTTGAGGCTGCCTCCTCCCCTCCCTCCCTCCTATATATAGTAGAGGTATTGAGAGTTTTAGAGACATAGAAAACAGCCACGTGATGCCTTCTCTCTCTAGATTTGTTTCTCCTCTAGTCTAGTTTCAACGGTGCTTAGGCGAAGCCCTGGTGGAATAGCTCCACCACCACCACCACCATACCGCCATGCTGGAGAACTCATCTACCTCTACGCCCCTCTTGCTGGATCAATAAGGCAGGGATCGTCATCGAGCTGTACGTGTGCTGAACACGGAGGTGCCGTCCGTTCGGCAGTAGATTTGGATGGATTGTGATGGGATCACGGGATAGATCGTGATGAGATCGCGGGACGGGCTGCAATTTCAATCGTGAAGATGTTCCACTACATCAACCGTGTTATATATGCTTCCGCTTAGCGATCTACAAGGGTATGTAGATGCACTCTCCCCTCTCGTAGATGATCATCACCATGGATAGGTATTGCGTGTGCGTAGGAAATTTTTTGTTTCCCATGCTACGTTCCCCAACAGTGGCATCACGAGCTAGGTTCATGCGTATATGATATCTCGAGTAGAACACAAAAGAGTTTGTGGGCGGTTATGTTCAATTTGCTGCCCTCCTTCGTCTTTTCTTGATTTGGTGGTATTGTTGGATTGAAGCGGCCCAGACCAACTTTACTCGTACGCTTACGAGAGTCCGGTTTCATCGACTGACATGCAACTTGTTGCATAAAGATGACTGGCGGGTGTCTGTTTATTCAACTTTAGTTGAATTGGATTTGGCCGATGCGGTCCTTGGAGAAGGTTAAATAGCAATTTGCATATCACCGTTGTGGGTTTGCGTAAGTAAGATGCGATCATACTAGATACCCATAGCAGCCACGTAAAACATGCAACAACAAATTAGAGGACGTCTAACTTGTTTTTGCAGGGTATGCTTGTGATGTGATATGGTCAATGACATGATATGATGTATTGGATGTATGAGATGATCATGTTGTAATAGTTAAATATCGACTTGCACGTCGATGCTACGACAACCGACAGGAGCCATAGGGTTGTCTTTAAACTAACGTTTGTGCTTGCACATGCTTTTACTATATCGCTAGGTTGTACCTTTAGTAGTAATAGCATAGATAGAGCGAGAACGTCGATGGCGACACAATGATGGAGATCATGGTGCGACGCCGGTGACGATGGAGATCATGCCGGTGCTTTGGTGATGGAGACCAACAAGCACAAGTTCATGGCCATATCATGTCACTTATGATTTCCATGTGATGTTAATAATTTTATGCACCTTATTTTGCTTAGAACGATGGTTGCATTATCAGGTGATCCCTCACTAAAATTTCAAGATAAAATTGTGTTCTCCCCAACTGTGCAGCGTTGCGACAGTTCGTCGTTTCAAGATACCACGTGATGATCGGGTGTGATAGACTCAACGTTCACATACAACGGGTGCAAAACAGTTACACACGCAGAACACTCGGGTTAAACTTGACGAGCCTAGCATGTACAGACATGGCCTCGGAACACAAGAGACCGAAAGGTCGAGCATGAATCATATAGTTCATATGATCAACATGGAGATGTTCACCATTGAAGCTAAACTCAACTCACGTGATGATCGGACTTGAGTTAGTGAATTTGGATCATGCGTCACTCGAATGACTAGAGGGATGTCAATTTGAGTGGGAGTTCTTAAGTAATATGATTAATTGAACTCATTATCACGAACATGGTCAAAAGGTCTTTGCGAATTATGTTGTAGCCTGCACTGTAGCTCTACTGTTTTAGATATGTTCCTAGAGAAAATTTAGTTGAAAGTCGATAGTAGCAATTGTGCGGATTGGGTCTGTAAACTGAGGATTGTCCTCATTGCTGCGTAGAAGGCTTATGACCTTAATGTACTGCTCAGTGTGGTGAACCTCGAGCGTCGTCTATGGATGTTGCGAACATCTGACATACACGTTTTTGATGACTACGTGATAGTTCAGTGTGTAATGCTTAACGACTTAGAATTGAGGCGCCGGAGAAGTTTTGAACGTCACGGAACATATAAGATGTTCCAAGAGATGAAATTGGGATTTCATGCTCGTTCCCTTGTTGAGAGGTATGAGATCCCCGACAAGATTCTTTGTCTACAAAGTAAGGGAGAAAATATCGATCGTTGAGCATGTTCTCAGATTGTCTGAGTGCTACAATCGCTTGAATCGAGTGCGAGTTAACCTTCCACATGAGATAGTGATGGTTCTCTAAAGTCACTGCCACCAAACTATTAGAGCTTTGGGATGAACTATAACATATCAGGGATATATATGATGATACTTGAGCTATTCTCCATGTCTGACACTGCGAAAGTAGAAATCAAAAAGGAGCATCAATTGTTGATGGTTAGTAAAACCACTAGTTTCAAGAAGGGCAAGTGCAAGAAGGGATACTTCATGAAATGGCAAACCAGTTACTACTCAAGTGAAGAAACCCAAGGTTGAACCCAAACCCGAGAGTTAGTACTTCTGTAATGAGGGGAACAGTCACTAAAGAGGAACTACCCTAGATACCTGGTAGATGAGAAGGCTGGGAAAGTCGACAAATGTATATTTGATATACGTGATATTGATGTGTACTTTACTAGTGCTCCTTGTAGCATCAGGATAGATACCGGTTTGGTTGTTAAGTGTTAGTAACTCGAAAAAAAGCTATGGAATAAACAGAGACTAGCTAAAGGCGAGGTGACGATATGTGTTGGAAGTGTTTCCAAGGTTGATGTGATCAAACATCGCACACTCCCTCTACCATCGAGATTAGTGTTAAACCTAAATAAGTGTTATTTGGTGTTTGCGTTGAGCATGAACATGATTAGGTCGTGTTTATTGCAATACAATTATTCATTTAAAGAGAATACTGGTTATTCTATTTGCTTGAATAAATACCTTCAATGGTTTATTGAATCTCGATCGTAGTGATACACATGTTCTTAATATTGATGCCAAAAGATACAAATTAGTAATGATAGTACCACTTACTTGTGGCAGTGCTGCTTGAGTCATATTGGTATAAAACGCATGAATAAGCTCCATACTGACGGATCTTTGGACTCACTTGTTTTTGAAATGTTTGAGACATGCAAACCATGTCTATTGGTGTAAACACACGAAGAAACACCATGCAGATGGATCGTTTAGACTCACTTGATTTTGAATCACTTGAGACATGCATATCATGCCACATGGGCAAGATGACTGAAGGCCTCATTTTCTAGTGATATGGAACGAGATAGTGACTTATTGGAAGTGATACATTTTGATGTATGCATTCTAATGAGTGCTGAGGCACGCAGTGGATATCGTTATGTTCTTACTTCACTGATGATTTGAGTAGATACATGTGTATCTGCTTGATGAATCACATACTGAGATATTGAAAAGTTCAGGTAATTTTAGAGTGAAGTTGAAGATCATCGTGGCAAGAGGATAATATGTCTACGATGTGATCTTAGAGGTAATATCAGAGTTGCGAGTTTGGTAAACAATTAAGAAAATGTGAAAATTGTTTCACATCTCATGCCACCCAGAACACCATAGTGTGTTGGTGTGTCCGAACGTCATAGCTGCTCCCTATTTGATATGGTGCATACTATGATGTCTCTTATCGAATTACCACTATCGATTATGGGTTATGCATTAGAGACAACCGCATTCACTTTAAATAGGGCACCACATAATTCCATTGAGATGACATCGTATGAACTATGGTTTGGAGAAACCTAAGCTTTCGTTTCTTAAAAGTTTGGGGCTGCGACACTTATGTGAAAAAGTTTCAGCATGATAAGCTCGAACCCAAAATGCATAAGTACGTCTTCATGGGATACCTAAAACAGTTGGGAATACCTCATATCTAAGATCCGGAAGCAAAAGCTTTGTTTCTAGAAACGGGTCCTTTCTCGAGAAAAAGTTTCTCTCAAAAGAATTGAGTGGCAGGACGGAGGAACTTGATGAGGTTATTGAACCAACACTTCAACTAGAGAGTAGAAGGGCGTAGGAAGCTGTTCCTGTGGCGCCTACACCAGTTGAAGTGGAAGCCAATGATTGTAATCGTGAAGCTTTAGATCAAGTTACTACCAAACCTCGTAGGTTGACAAGGATACGCGCTACTACAGAATGGTGCGGTAATCCTGTGTTGGAGGTCCTGTTGCTGGACAACAATGAACCTACGAGGTATGGATAAGCAATGGTGGGACCGGGTTCCTACAAATGGTTGGAGGCCATGAAACCCGAGAGAGGATCCATGTATGAAAACAAATTGAGGACTTTGGAAGAACTACTTGATGGTCGTAAGACTATTAAGTACACATGGATCTTTAAAAGAAGACAGACAATGATGGTGAAAGTCACCATTTAAGAAAGCTCAACTTGTTGCAAAGAGGTTTCCGACAAGTTCAAGGAGTTGACTGCGATGAGACTTTCTCACCCGTAGCGATGCTAAAAGTCTGTTGAATTATGTTAGCAGTTGCTGCATCTTGCCGATGGATGTCAAAACATTGTTTCCTCGATGGTTTCCTTGAGGAAAGGTTGTATGTGATACAACCATAACCTTTTGTCGATCCTAAGGATGCTAAAAAGTATCCTAGCTCTAACGATCCTTCTAAGGACTGGATTAAGTATCTCGGAGTTGGATATGCGGTTTGATGTGATGATCAAAGCTTTTGGGTGTATACAAAGTTTGTGAGAAACTTGTATTTCCAAGGAAGTGAGTGGGAGCACTATAGAATTTCTGATGATTATATGTGGTTGACGTATTGTTGATCGGAAATGATATAGAATTTCTGCAAAGCATATACGGTTGTTTGAAAAGGTGTTTTCAGAGGAAAACTTGGATTGAGCTACTTGAACATTGAGCATCAAGATCTATAGAGATAGATCAAGACGCTTGATAAAACATTCAATGAAATGCATGCCTTGACAAGTTTTTGAAGGAGTTCAAAATAGATCGACAAAGAAGGAGTTCTTGGCTATTTGTAAGGTGTGAATTTGAGTAAGACTCAAAGCCCAACCATGACAGAAGAAAGAGAAAGGACGAAGGTCGTCCCCTATGCATTAGCCATAGGCTCAATAGTATGCTATGTTGTGTACCGCACCTGATGGGTGCCTTGCCATGAATTTGTCAAGGGGTACGAAAGTGATCCACGAATGGATTACTAGACAACAGTCAAAAGTTATCCTTAGTAACTAGTGGACTATGGAATTTTTTCTTGATTATGGAGGTGTTAAAAGAGTTCGTCTTAAAGGGTTACGCCGATGCAAGCTTTGAGAGTAATCGGGAAAACTCTGAGTATTAAACCGGATTCTTATAGTGGAGCAGTCATTTGGAATAGTTCCAAAATGGCACATTGGTAGCAGCACCTACATGATGACATAGAGATTTGTAAAGCACACTTAGATCTGAAAGGTTTAGACCCGTTGACTAAAACCTCTCTCACAAGCAAGACATGATCAAACCCCAGAACTATATGGGTGTTAGATTCATCAAAATCACATAGTGATGTGACATAGATTATTGACTCTAGTGCAAGTGGGAGACTGTTGGAAATATGCCCTAGAGGCAATAATAAATTGGTTATTATTATATTTTCTTGTTCAAGATAATCGTCTATTATCCATGCTAGAATTGTAATGATTGGAAACTCAAATACATGTGTGGATACATAGACAACACAATGTCCCTAGTGAGCCTCTAGTTGACTAGCTCATTGATCAAAGATGGTCAAGGTTTCCTGGTCATAGAGAAGTGTTGTCACTTGATAGTGGGATCACATCATTGGGAGAATGATGTGATGGACAAGACCCAAACTATGAAGGTAGCATACGATGGTGTTAGTTTATTGGTACTGTTTTCTGCATGTCAATGTATCTGTTCCTATGACCATGAGATCATGCAACTCCCGGACACCGGAGGAATACCTTGTGTGTATCAAACATCGCAACGTAAATGGGTGACTATAAAGGTCCTCTACAGGTATCGCAGAAGGTGTCTGTTGGGTTGGCGTGAATCGAGACTGGGATTTGTCACTCCGTATGACAGATATGTATCTAGGGGTCCACTCGGTAATACAACATCACAATAAGCCTTGCAGGCAATGTGACTAAGGAGTTAGCCACGAGATCTTGTATTACGGAACGAGTAAAGAGACTTGCAGATAACGAGATTGAACTAGGTATAGAGATACCGACGATCGAATCTCGAGCAAGTAACATACCGAAGGACAAAGGGAACATCATGCGGGATTAACTGAATCCTTGACATAGAGGTTGAACTGATAAAGATCTTCATAGAATATGTAGAAGCCAATATAGGCATCTAGGTCCCTCTATTGGTTATTGACCGTAGAGGTGTCTCGGTCATGTCTGCATAGTTCTCGAACCCGTAGGGTCTACACACTTAAGGTTCGGTGACGTTTCAGTATAGTTGAGTTGTAGGTGTTGGTAATCGAAAGTTGTTCGGATTCTTGGATGAGGTCTCGGAAGTTACTAGGATCTCCGGAATGGTCCGCAGGTAAAGATTGATATATAGGAAGTCCTGTTTTGGTCACTGGAAAAGTTTCGGGCTCATCGGTACTGTACCGGGAGGGTACCGGGGCCATCGGTGGGGGGGGGGGTCACTCCCCGAGGGGCCTTATGGGCTGTGGGAGGATACAAACCAGACCCTAGTGGGCTGACATAAGCTGCCACTAAGGCCCATGAGGTTTGAGAGGCAAAAAACCCAAAGGTGGAAAGGGTTTCCAAGTGGAAAGGAGGAATCCTACTCCTAGTAGGATTGGAGTAGGACTCCCCCACCTCCAATTTCGGCCAAACCTTGAGGGTTTGAGGCTGCCTCCTCCCCTCCCTCTCTCCTATAATGTACTAGAGGTATTGAGAGTTTTTGAGACACAGAAAAACAGCCACGTGATGTCCTCTCTCTGTAGATCTGTTTCTCCTCTAGTCTAGTTTTAGCGGTGCTTAGGCGAAGCACTGCTGGAATAGCTCCACCACCACCACCACCATGCCGCCGTGTTGGAGAACTCATCTACCTCTCCGCCCCTCTTGCTGGATCAAGAAGGAAGGGATCGTTATTGAGCTGTACGTGTGCGAAACGCGGAGGTGTCGTCTGTTCGACACTAGATCGGGATGGATCGCGATGGGATCGCAGGACGGATTGTGATGAGATCACGGGACGGGCTGCGATTTGAATCGCGAAGATGTTCCACTACATCAATCGTGTTATATACGCTTCCGCTTAGAGATCTACAAGGGTATGTAGATGCACTCTCCCCTCTCGTAGATGATCATCACCATGGATAGGTATTGCATGTGCGTAGGAAATTTTTTGTTTCCCATGCTACGTTCCCCAACACCCTCACCCACAATGCCTTCCTGGGATCCTCCATAGCTGACCTGGCTGAACGTTGAAGCTCGGTCGCTTCCTTCACCTTGTCGTCAAAGACCTGGGGACGTGTTGCATCTTGGAACTGCAGCCTGAATGCATTCTGCTTGGTTGGGTCTACGCTCATGCTGACATGCTGGAAGGCCTCCTTCATACACCGAGGAGGATCTTAGTAGGCGCCTGACACACGCCAAAGTTGTTTCAGCACCGGGATATCTCGAGTGCTGAAGACACACTGCAGAAGATATCACTTATTAGAGGTAACACCATCACGTGACGCAACTCCTCCTTTGCTTCGTCAGCTTGGCAGGCGGCTTGTTGGTGTGCAACCTCAATACGCTTGAGCTTGGCGGAATCTTTATCCTTGGCAGTTTTGAGGGTATCACATTCAATGACCATAGCCAAGGTGTACACTTCCACCACAGAAAGGCGCATTAGCGCCGCTTTAGGTGTCTTCTCCTCTTCGGCAAGTAGATCGACACTTTTATCTATTGAGGCCTTATGTTGCTCTCCTTGGTCTGAGCTCTGTCAAGCTCGTCTTGCACGTCAGCCAGATGTTTCTCTATCACTATGCAAATTGAACAAATCAAAATCATTTACACAAGTACTTGCTAAGAAAAGTAATACATTAAAAGAGTGAGAACCAGAATTCTCAAATAACATCGAGAAAATCTTATCATGTGCTTTCTGAGAAAAGAAATACATTGAACAAATCTTACTGTGTGCTTTCTTGGCGTCCTATTTAAGCCAAAGTGTTTCCTCCTTGCCCTGCGATAGTCGGTGTTTCACCTCTTATATCTCTGAAGAGTTGGCCAAGGTGGTGGAAGCAGAAGCCTTCTCAAATAACATAACAGAAAATAGCAACTTGAAAAATGTACCCCATATAAAAATTAAAATTGAACCAACAATAGTCTCGAGGGCTAGTGCATATTTCCTCTATTGAAAAAATAAAACATCGAGCTATAAATTGACCTTCCAGTCAGTTGGTTCAATTGACTCAATACTCGGGGGCTATTGTATTGTAGTTTAAAGAAAGTTTTGGGACTTTACAATCTTCATCAAAAAGGAACAAATATTCTTTCTACTATCCTTAGATGATGCTTTTGCACCATTCTTGAGGGCTACAATTTATATTTAGAGAATTGAAGGTCTTTCTGAACCATAAAAAAAGTGTATCATATAAAATAAAACATACCTTAAAGACTTTTGCAAGGCCGAGCAACACCTACACTATGCCAGTTTTGGCAGACCGAAACTGTCTCACAACCATGTCAAGGATGGCACGATGTTCGTAAAGGATGAAGAAGCTCGTTAAAGTCACCTCTACCACCCACTAGCGCTCCACCAGCTCAGACCCTACTTGGACAAGTTGTGGAAGCTACGTCCTCGGCACCCCATAGTTAGCTAGAGGCGATGGAGGCATCGCTTGATTACCATGTGACACTAAGGCCACACGAGTCTAACACACCGGGTGATCGGTCGCTAGTTGTTTCTAGCCAGAAGGAAGTTTCTCCCCGTGGCCCTATGGTTGGCCCTTCACAACCAAGGTTTGGTCCTCAGCCACATGGGCGTTCATTCTCTCCTCGACATTGGGCACTGTAGGAGAAGGTTGTGATGAGGCCTCCCCCATGCCAACTTGTGTGAGAGAGGTATCAACCTCCGTGTCGAGGGCCTCACGTCAAGTGACCTCGTGGAGACACCGCACGAGTCCTCTTAAGAAGGTTACACTGCTCCCTCTAAAAGGGAGTAGGAAATAAATATTCATTACTTACATTGCCGTCTTATCAAAATACTAAAAGCTTGTCAAAACTTGACTATTGAGAAAAGGGCATGCGAGAGAAGGGAGGCCCGATGGCCAAGACTCCCTGGAGGAGTCCAAGCTGATCATCCCAACATAAGCCAAGGATTGGCTCGCTATAGAGTCCATCATACTCCTCGGGCCCTTGGAGGTTGAGGGCGTGGTCGACGCCTCATCGTGTCGTGACGTCGCCTGCTCTCTTGTCCCACCTAGGGAAGAGGGAACCTCGCTAGACTCCTCCTCCATCACAGAGCTGGAGACTGAATTTGAGTCCAGCTCGCTAACAGCTGGGACCTGAGGAATGTTTTCCCGGATGTCGAGGCTCTTGCCCTGGTTTAATAGGGGGCTGGGTCTTCTTGAGCTTCACCGTGACCACAAATGGGTCCTTGGTCAATAACTTCGCCAGGTCGGTTCTCACGAGATCTTCTTATCGAGGCATCGACATTTTGACCTACCTAGCAAAAGAGAGCCAGTCCTACAAACTAGAACACGAGAAACTTGGTTGTGCAGTCAAAGAATAAGAAAGAAACCACATATTAACAAAGGAAACTTAGCATACCTCGATCGCTAGACGTGTTCGACAGTAGCCGAAGTCATCCCCTTCGGACAGGAAGGTGTTCTTCTTCGCCGATGGCTCGAAGAGGGTGGTCAACATCATGTTGAGGTCCTTGCCCCTGAAGAAACTTCAAATCAACAAAGTTTCATTCTTTGGCTCAAACCTCCATAGAGGGGATGCTCTGGCCTAGAGGGGATGGAACTTGTGATGGAGCATGACGTGGATCATGTCCACCATCGTGATACCCTTGCCAAGGTGGACACTCACCTCATCCCGGAGTGCTCTAACTTCCTCCTGGTCCCCAAGTCGAGGCTCTTGGAGATCGAAGAATGCAACCTTTTCAAGGGCGCTATAGATAAGATAAGAACACCCTCTTGATCCTGCACCGGCACGTCGGCCATATAGAACCACTCCTCTTGCCATTATTTCACCATTTTAGTGAACTTGTGTGGAAGCCATTTGGCATTGGGAGCTTGTTGATCATGGCGTCCAAGAGGATGTGATCTAGTGGCCATTGCTATGTGGTTTGACATAGAACATCTTGAGCCACATGCCTAAGTGTGGCTCGATGCGGAGGAACACCTTGTAGAAGACGATATAGGAGGAGATGTGGAGGGTGGAATTGGGGGTAAATGGTGGAATTGAATACCATAAAATCAAATAAGACTTTTGAGGAAAGGGTGGACTAGAAATCCAAGACCTTGGATGGGGTGGGATATGAACACTAAACGCTCGCCTTCCCGAGGTTCTGCATCTCAGGAGGCGGAGCGGATCTCTTCACCGACAAGAGGCGAGTGGCACTTAATCTCATCTGGTAACAGGAAGTAGCCGCCCGCCTGAAGCTCGAAAATGTTATCTATGGTGAGAGTGGAGCTAATACACAAGCCTGTCTTATTGGTTTTCTTCTCCTCGACTGCCTCCATAGTTTCTCCCTTTCCCGACCATCTTTTTAGATGGTAAGGGAGGAGGATGAAGGTTCGGGCTTTGCTATGTTCTCTGGGCGCTGGAGCTTGGGGAATTTGGGTGCTGAAGGAGATGGCAAGGCGTGAAGCAAACTGTATATGTCCTTCATTTTTATAATCCAGTAACAATATTAACCCCACAATATTGCTCCCTGACAACGGCGCTAGAAAAGAGCTTTAATCCCCAAGTGCAACGAATCATAGTAGCACCTTCCCAATATGGAAGTGGTAAGTATGGAGTGTCGAACCCACAAGGAGCTAAAGGTAAGACCATATTCTCTCAAGTCCTATCTACCACCAATATGACTCTACGTACATCAAGTGTTTTCTTTTATCTAGAAACAAGAAATAAAAGTAATTTTGGGTATAAAGAGGATAGATTTGCATGATATTGGAGAACTAAAATATGAAAATATTTGTTTCCTAAATAATTTTAGTATATATCACAATATGTTACAAATAGCGAGTGTGGAATAATGATGGTTTGTTCTGCAGAATTGTCCTACACAATTGATAACAAGATAAGTTATCATTATTGCAATTTTATATGAGAAAGAGGCATGAGCTAACATATTTCCCGTTCTTGGATCATATGAACATATGGTTAGACCTCTAGCAAGTATCCACAACTACTAGAAATCATTAAGGTAAACCCAACCATATCATTAACACTTCAAGTCCCCTTTACTCCAAAATGTAAACAACCCCCTTACTCGGGTGTAAGCTTCTCTCACTCTGCTCACCCACTATAAGAGAATCATGAACGTATTGCAACACCCTTCAGTGGTAATCACGGCGTATGTGTAGCATAGGAGGCACCTTAGGACAACACCAAAATAAAACATACAACTCAAACCAATCAAGATCATCAATCAACCCAAAGGACAAAATAAATCTACCCAAACATCGTAGGATGGAAACACATCATTGAATACTAATATGTAGCATACAACACCATGTTCAAGTAGGGTATTATAGCAGGGTGCGGGAGAGTAGACCACTAAAAAGATATGAGGGAGGTGATGAAGGCGGTGACGTTGATGAAGGCAATCACCACGGCGATGGTTCCACCAACGGCACTTCGGCACCATCGGAAGAGTGGGGGGATGTCAGGACCCCAATCCTAAGCCATACAATTCGAGCTTGTAAGACATCATATCACTTTCTGGCCTCACGCACGATAATCACCACAGCTGCAACCTGATTGCAATCTCTGGCGATGGCTAGACGAATGCTGATGACAACAAACCTTCCCCTGCAACGGCACCAGAAGAATGCTGCTAGCACTCCCTGGCAACGAAACTAGAAGAATGTTGTTGATGGCCCACCAACGCGTGGGTTCGCAGTAGTTTTTGAGGGTAGAGTATTCGACCCAAATTTGCTGGTACGCCAGGCAGAAGGTGAGAGAATACTCTCAAGTATTAGCAGCTGAATTTGTTAGATTCAACCACACCTGAAAGATTAGTATCTGCAAGCACAGTAGTAATAGCAAAGTAAATAACAACGGTGTCAGAAACGATCCGTTGACGGCAGACTATTCCTAACGATTGTATCAATGGCGCGAAGTTTCCCGTCGACGGAAATTGTCAGTTCCCGTCAACGTCCAGCGAACCAAAATTGTAGCAGGTAGCAACAGTGTAACGAGCAATAGCAACGGCAAGGAAAAGCAGTAGTGACAACAGTAGCAAGTAGCAACAGTAGCAAGCGACAGTAGTAGCAGAGCAAGACAAGTTACAGCAGTAGCAACAGTAGTAGCAGCAGCAGAGCAAAACAAGTAACAACAGTAGGACAAAATCGTAGGCAATGGGTCGGTGATTTGTTTGGATGATATTCATCATGCAACAGCTATAACACGGAGAGATATGTGGCTAGCGCCCGTTCGTCAATGTGAGGTAGGCATACATTCCGTGTGTCATCATACATGCTTAGGGAAAAGAACTTGCATGACATCTATTGTCCATCCCTCCCGTGGCAGCAGGGTCGAAAAGGAAACTACGGGATATTAAGGTTCTCCTTTTAATAAAGAACCGGACCAACGCATTAGCACTTGGTGAACACATGAACTCCTCAAACTGTGGTCATCACCGGGAGTGGTTCCGGTTATTGTCACTCTGGGGTTGCCAGATCATAACACATAGTAGGTAACTACAACGTGCAAGATCGGATCTAAAACACACATATATTGGTGACAACATAATAATTTCAGATCTGAAATCATGGCACTCGGGCCCTAGTGACAAGCAGTAAGCATGGGAAAGTAGTAGCAACATCAATCTCAGAACATAGTGGATACTAGGGATCAATCCCCATCAAAGCTAACTCAATACATGATAGATCTCATCCTACTCATCACCGCCCAGCGAGCCTATGAATAGATTACTGACGAACGACGAAGAGCTTCATGGAATTGGAGAGGGAAGAAGGTTGATGATGACGATGGCGACGATTTCCCCTCTTCGGAGCCCAAGACGGACTCCAGATGTTCCCTCTAGATGAAGAACAGGTGGTGGCCACGCCTCCGTATCGAAAACGCGACGAAAACTTCTCATTTTATTTTTTTCTGGGACGAAAGGGATCTTATAGAGCTGGAATTGGGGGCGGTAGAGCCGTGTGGGCCCGACAAGCCTGCCCACCGCCACCAGGCTGGTGGTGGTGGAGCCAGGGCTTGTGGCCCACTGGCCCACCCCCTGAGGTGGAACTTGACGCAGATATTTTTCTTATTTTCCAAAACTGCTCCCCGTAAATTTTCAGGGCGTTTGGAGAACTTTGATTTCTGCACAAAAATAACACCAAGGCAATTTTGCTGAAAACAGCGTCAGTCCAGGTTAGTTCCATTCAAATCATGCAAATTAGAGTCCAAAACAAGGGAAAAAGAGTTTGGAAAAGTAGATACGATGGAGACGTATCAACTCCCCCAAGCTTAAAACCTTGCTTGTCCTCAAGCAACTCAGTTTACAAACTGAGAGAGAAAGGAAAACTTTGAGAAACTCTGTTTGATCTTGTTGTTGCAACTATGTCTAACTCATAACCAGAATTTCAGCAAGATCATAAGTTAACCACATAAGCAAATGACACAAAGGTCTCACGGTAAACTAATATCAATGGTATAATCAGCTAACGAGCAGATAATAATGAGTTTCAGTCACCAACACTTCAATCAAAACAAGCATGAAGCAATATGAATAGGCGGTATCTCGCTAGCTCTTTCTGAGACCGCAAAACATAAATGAAGAGCACTTTCAAAGATCAAGGGCTGACTAAACATTGTAATTCATAGCAACGAAGATCCAGTCATAGTCATACTCAATATCAATCAAAAGAAAAGCATAAAAATGACAGAGGTGGTCTCTAATTGGTGCTTATATAATAGGAGGATGACTCAACAGGAAAATAAATAGACAGGCCCTTCGCAGAGGGAAGCATTGATTTGCACAGGTGCCAGAGCTCAAGCTTTGAAAATAGAGATAATAATTTTGGGTGGCATGCTTTCATTGTCAACGCAATGACCAAGAGTTCTCAATATCTTCCATGCTACTCATGCTATAGGCGGTTCCCAAATAGAAAAGTAAAGTTTTAACTCCCCCACCATCAATCAATCACACTCCACGGCTAGCCGAATCCTCGGGTACCGTCCATACTAACATCAATCCGGGGGGAGTCTTGTTTTACATTTATGTTTTCGATTTAAGCGTGGAACTGGGCATTCCAATTACCGGCCCCTTTCTCGTGAATGACAGTGAATAAACACTTGTCGAGGATAACACTCCTTGCATGGAAGATACCAATAGCCCTCTGTCACCACATGAGCGGTTCGGGCATGCAAAACAGATTATTTCTTTAAGGTTTAGAGAATGGCACATGCAAATTTACTTGGAACGGCAGGTAGATACCGCAAATAGGTAGGTATGGTGGACTATCATGGAAAAACTTTTAGGTTTATGGAAGTGGATGCACAAGCAGTATCCCGCTTAGTACAAGTGAAGGCTAGCAAAAGACTGGGAAGCGACCAATTAGAGAGTGACAACAGTCATCAAGATGCAATAAGTTTGACTAACATTAAATCAAGCATGAACAAGATATAAATCACCATGAACACGAACATCATAGAGGCTATGTTGATTTTTTTTCAACTACATGCATGAACATGCGCCAAGTCAAGCCACTTGAAACATTCAAAGGAGAATACCATCCTATCATACTACATCATAGTCATCTCAAAATCTATGTTGGCATTCAAGACAAACCATTATAAGCTCTCAGCTAAATAAGCATGGCATCAGAATCTATGATCTCTAAGTTGTCATTGCAAACATGGTTCTCTCACATCAAAGCTAAATCTGGGCCGACAAGCTAGTCATATTTACAAAAACAAAATAGATAGAGTTCATACCAGCTTTTCAGTCTCAGTCACTTCATCATATATCATCATTGTTGCCTTTCATTTGCACGATCAAACGATGAAAACGATAATAAGCGCATTGGACTAAGCTGAATCTGTAGACAAACACAAAGGAGAAGACAAAATAATATGGCTCTTTGAAAGCTAAACAGTTAAGCATGCAAGAACCAATAAACATTGTAACCAATATCTTCTACCTTGACACAAAGAAAAAGAAAACTATTTACATGGGAAAGCTCCCAACAAGCAAAAGAAGAAAGAAAAATATTTTTGGGTTTTCTCAAAAGGACACAAAACAAGAAAACGAAAATAAACTAGCATGGATAATACAGTGGCAAGGTGTAAATACTGGCTAACAAAGTGAAAGCATAAGCATGAATGTAAAGTCAGTGAGAACACGTACTCCCCCAAGCTTAGGCTTTTGGCCTAGCTTGGTCTACTCCCAAGGTGGGAAATAACGAGCTCCAGGATACTCCGGAGCAGACGGTGGATGCCACTGCTGTGTGAGCTCCTCTGGCTCCCACTGATAAACTGGCGTCTGGTACTCGACTGGCGGCTCGGGGACGGGCGCGTGTGGTTGGGCCAAGCCCCAATATGCGTAGATGTCCGCGGGCATAATAGTGTACCTGCCTGCATGAAGATGAAACAAAGAAGGAGCAGGCAAAGTAATAGTCTCTCGAGTACCCTGACTAAACACCAGGTTATAAATCATCCGTCTACTAGCATCTCTATCCAGAAAATCATGGCGAACCATGCTGTCATAATATAGATATCTCTCAGGGAGAAGCATCTCTCCTTCCTATCCCAGTCTAATGGGTATCTCAAAGTGTCTGGCAAGACGGGTAGCATAGATACCTCCATAGACAACACCTTTAGAATGGTTCAGGTTCAACCATTGAGCTACTATAGGGCCCAGGCTATAAGTCTTATCGTTATAAAGGCCTTCACGCAAAACCGCAAGGTCTGGAGAACTAAGTGATCCAGCCTCCCCACGGCCAATCAAACATTTTCCCACAAATAGTGAGAAGTACGGAAGCACAGGAAAATGTATGCTAGAAATTCTAGCGCGAGACACTCCTCTCTCCTCTCCAATATTAATAGAACCAATGAAATCCTCCAAGTCCCATGGACGAGGGTCACGGATATCCCCAACATAAGGTAATTTGCATGCATTGCAAAAATCGTGTAGCGTCATGCACTGGGGGACATCGTATATTATGAACTCAACCATGGGAGGATTCTTCCTCGGATAAAATTTGAAGCTTTGAACGAAAATATTGGTGAGGAGGAGATATTGTGGGCACTTATCTTCAACGAACGCAGTAAGACCTGCGTTCTCCAGCAAGTAATAAAAGTCTTCATAAAGTCCGGCGACGCGTAAAAATTCATCACTTGGCCACTCGCACGCTCAAACTTCTGTGACTTGAGGGACTACGTACTTGGGGTGGTTCTTCTCGTCCTCCTTGGGGTTACAGCTTGAAGAGCCTCTCAAGAACCTCCTCATCTTTTCCCTTTTCTAGCTATGAAAAATTCTGAAATTTTTAGAGACTTCGAAAGAAAAGTGAATGAAGATTAACCCAACTTGTAGCAACTACTCCTACTAGTGCCTAGAGACCGTATCACGCACTAAAACTACTTGGGACCGGCTAAAATCAACATTTATAGCTCAAGAACAGGCTCACCAAGGTAGCAAGAATACGCGAAGGATAAAGCACTAGAGCAAAAATTAATTGGACCAATGGAGAGTCACTTACCAAGTAGTAATTTCCCCAAAACGGTTCGGAGAATGGTGCTTTGAGCAAGGAGATCGAAAATCACAGCCAAATGAGCAAGAACACGGGTTTGAGCTGGGAAACAATTTTTTCTAGAGGTGGAAGAAGAGGCTGGGAGCTGGAATGAGTGGAGGGGGTGCCTGTGGCCCCCACAAGCTTGCACCCCGCCACCAGGGGGGTAGGTGGCGGTGGAAAGGCTTGTGGTCCACTGGGTCAGGGCCCCACGCCAGCTCTCAGGTCCAGAAATTTTCAAAAATTCCACAAAAAATCATACTAAATTTTTAGGACCATCGGAGAACTTTTATTTTCGAGCTATTTTTCTCCGGGACGCTAAAACAGAAAACAAGAAAAAGTAAACTAATTCTATCATTTTTCTTCTAAGGAAAAGAAAATGAAAGCTCAAAACAGAGGTATGTGACTCCTTGATTCATCCGTTTCATGGTCATCGAAAGAAATCCGTCAATGGGATTGATCAAGTCCTTATGACAAAACCTTCTCGAATTGCAAGAGAGAACGGAGAATTTTCGAATAGCCACTAAGTCACCTCAATGGGGATACATATCTCCCCAACAAGCAAATCATACTTCATCTTGACATGAGGAATAGGGCATTCAAAGCTCCCAATAAGAATCGATGAAGTCTTTTCGATAACATTGATGCAATGTAATGGATATCGTTTCTTCGGAAAGTGCATTGTGTGCTCATTACCGTTGACATGGAAAGTGACATTGCCTTTGTTGCAATCTATAACAGCCCCTGCTGTGTTTAAAAAGGGTCTTCCGAGGATGATAGCCATGGCATCGTCCTCGGGAATATCCAACATAACAAAGTCTGTTAAGATAGTGGTATTAGCAACCACAACAGTCACATCCTGGCAAACGCCGATAGGGAAAGCAATTGATTTGTCGGCCATTTGCAGAGAAATTTCAGTGGGTGTCAACTTATCCAATTCAAGGCTACGATAAAGAGAGAGCGGCATAACACTAACACCGGCTCCAAGGTCACATAAGGCAATTCTTATGTAGTTTCCTTTAATGGAGCAAGGTATAGTGGGCACTCCGGGATCACCAAGTTTCTTAGGAGTTCCACCTTTGAAAGTATAATTGGCAAGCATGGTGGACATCTCAAGATCTGGTATCTTCCGTTTATTAGTCACGATATCTTTCATGTACTTGGCATACGGAGACATCTTGAGCATATCAGTTAACCGCATCTGCAGAAAGACGGGTCTTATCATCTCAACGAAGCGCTCGAAATCCTCATCATACTTTTTCTTGGATGGCTTAGGAGGGAAGGGCATAGGTCTCTGAACCCATCGCTCTCTTTCTTTACCATGCTTCCTAGCAGTGAAGTCGTTCTTATCGTATTTCTTAGGTTGTGGATTATCAGGATTAACCGTAGGTTCAATCTTCACATCCTCATCATTGCTAGGTTGAGCATTATTATGAACATCACTGTCCATATTGTCACCAGGTCCATGTTCATCACCAGATTGTGTTTCTGCATCAGACGCGGAAATATCATTAGGTTCTTCAGGTGTGACAGTATTTGGTGAACTGGCGTGCAGGTTTCTATCATCCTTCTTCTTCTCCTAAAGATGACTGGGTGTATCAGCATTGATTCCTTGAGAATCTTGATCAATTCTCTTAGGATGACCTTCAGGATACAAAGGTTCCTGAGTCATTTTGCCTCCTCTAGTAATGACTCTGACAGAGTTGTCATTTAATTCATTGAGCAAGTCATTCTAAGCTTTAAGTACTTGTTCTACCTGAGTAGTAATCATAGAGGCATGTTTACTCAGAAGTTTCAGATCATTGACATTTCTGTCTACACAAGCACTTAAATGGCTAAGCATACGAGTACTTTGTTCCAAATGTCTGCTAACATAATCATTGAAACTCTGTTGTTTGGCAACAAAGTTGTCAAATTCATCAAAGCATAGGCTAGCAGGTTTATCAAAAGGAATATCACTCTCATCAAACCTACACAGAGAATTCACTTCCACTACCTGTATCGGGTTATCGAGACCATGAATCTCTTCGATAGGTGGTAGATTTTTGACATCTTCAGATCTAATGCCTTTCTCTTGCATAGATTTCTTGGCTTCTTGCATATCTTCGGGACTGAGGAATAGAATACCTCTTTTCTTAGGAGTTGGCTTAGGAGGTGGTTCGGGAATAGTCCAAGCATTATCATTTATCAAGAGGTTATTCAGTAGGGTCTTAGCTTGTTCTACAGTTTGTTCCCTAAAAACACAACCGACACAACTATCTAGGTGGTCTCTAGAGGCATCGGTAAGTCCGTTATAGAGGATATCAAGTATCTTGTTCTTTTTAAGAGGTTGATCAGGCAAAGCATTCTGTAGCTGGACGAGCCTCCCCCAAGCTTGTGGAAGACTCTCTTCTTGGAGTTGAGCAAAGTTGTATATTTCCTGCAAGGCAGCTTGCTTCTGATAGGCAGGGAAATATTTCTCACAGAAGTGATAGACCATCTCCTGGGGACTACGCACACATCCAGGAGCAAGAGAGGTGAACCAGACTTTAGCGTCATCCTTTAGAGAGAAAGGAAACAACTTAAGGATATAGTAGTGGCGGATCTTCTCCTCATTAGTGAAAAGGTTGGCTATTTCGGATAGTTTGGCAAGATGGGCTATGACCGTCTCAGACTCATAACCATGAAAAGGATCAGATTCGACTAGAGAGATTATCTCAGGGTCGACAGAGAATTCATAATCCTTATCGGTGACAAAGATAGGCGAAGTGGCAAACTTCGGGTCATTTTTCATCCTAGCTTCTCGAGATTTTTCCTTCCACTTGAGAAGTAATTTCTCAGCGTCATAGGCATCCTTACACGCAAGAAAATCCTCAGCTATCTCAACCTCCATTACGTAACCCTCAGGTATATCAGGCAATTCATATCTAGGAGAGCTAGATCTAGTAGGAGCAAAAGCAGGTTCTATCTCAATAGTATCGACAGTTTTAGAAGCATCACGAGCATCGGCAGTAACTCTATCAATATCAAGCATAACATCATCAGGCAAAATAGCATCTCTAGCATCATCAGGCAAAGCAGTATCAAGCATACCATCACTAGCAGTATCAGGCATAGTATCAAGCATAGTATCATCAGGCATAGTATCAAGCATAGCATCTCTAGCAGTAGTATCACAAGCATCATCAAGCACAGGCGACATATCAAGATTTCTAGCAGGAGGTGATGTCTCAAACTTACTCATAACTGAAGGTGAATCAAGTGCAGAGCTAGATGGCAATTCCTTACCTCCCCTCGTAGTTGAGGGAAAGACTTTGGTCTTCAGATCCTTCAGATTCTTCATAGTGATCAGCAGATATAAATCCCAAGTGACTCAGAGAATATAGCAATACCTCCCCGGCAACGGCGCCAGAAAAATGTAGATTGCAATCTCTGGTGATGGCTAGACGAATGCTGATGACAACAAACCTTCCCCTGCAATGGCACCAGAAGAATGCTGCTAGCACTCCCCGGCAACAAAACTAGAAGAATGTTGTTGATGGCCCACCAGCGCGTGGGTTCGCAATAGTTTTCGAGGGTAGAGTATTCGACCCAAATTTGTTGGTACGCCAGGTTGGAGGTGAGAGAATACTCTCAAGTATTAGCAGCTGAATTTGTCAGATTCAACCACACCTGAAAGATTAGTATCTGCAAGCACAGTAGTAACAACAAAGTAATATGATAACAACGGTGTCAGAAACAATCTCTTGATGGCACACTATTCCTAACGATTGTATCAATGGCGCCAAGTTGCTCGTCGACGGAAATTGTCAGTTCCCGTCAACGTCCAGCGAACCAAAATTGTAGCAAGTAGCAGCAGTGTAACGAGCAATAGCAACGGCAAGGAAAAGCAGTAGTGACAGCAGTAGCAAGTTGCAACAGTAGCAAGCGGCAGTAGTAGCAACAGTAGCAGCAGAGCAAGACAAGTAACAGTAGTAGCAACAGTAGTATTAGCAGCAGAGCAAAACAAGTAACAGCAGTAGGACAAACTCGTAGGCAATGGGTCGGTGATTTGTTTGGATGATATTCATCATGCAACAACTATAACACGGAGAGATATGTGGCTAGCTCCCGTTCGTCAATGTGATGTAGGCATGCATTCCGTGTGTCGTCATACGTGCTTAGGGTAAAGAACTTGCATGAAATCTATTGTCCATCCCTCCCGTGGCAGCGGGGGTCCAAAAGGAAACTATGGGATATTAAGGATCTCCTTTTAATAAAGAATTAGACCAACACATTAGCACTTGGTGAACACAAGAACTCCTCAAACTATGGTCATCACCGGGAGTGGTTCCGGTTATTGTCACTCCGGGGTTGCCGGATCATAACACATAGTAGGTAACTACAACTTGCAAGATCGGATCTAAAACACACATATATTGGTGACAACATAATAATTTCAGATCTGAAATCATGGCACTCGGGCCCTAGTGACAAGCATTAAGCATGGGAAAGTATTAGCAACATCAATCTCAGAACATAGTAGATACCAGGGATCAATCCCCATCAAAACTAACTCGATTACATGATAGATCTCATCCTACTCATCACCGCCCAGCAAGCCTACAAATAGATTAATCACGAACGACGAAGAGCTTCATGGAATTGGAGAGGGAAGAAGGTTGATGATGACGATGGCGACGATTTCCCCTCTCCGGAGCCCAAGACGGACTCCAGATCTGCCCTCCAGATGAAGAACAGGTGGTGGCGGCGCCTCCATATCGAAAACGCGATGAAAACTTCTCTTTTTATTTTTTCTAGGATGAAAGGGATCTTATAGAGCTGGAATTGGGGGCGGCAGAGCCGTGTGGGCCCCACAAGCCTGCCCACTTCCAACAGGGGGGTGTTGGCGGAGCCAGGGCTTGTGGCCCACTGGCCCACCCCCTGAGGTGGAACTTGGCGCAGATATTTTTCTTATTTTCCAAAACTGCTCCTCGTAAATTTTCAGGACGTTTGGAGAACTTTGATTTCTGCACAAAAATAACACCAAGGCGATTCTGCTGAAAACAGCGTCAGTCCAGGATAGTTCCATTCAAATCATGCAAATTAGAGTCCAAAACAAGGGCAAAAGAGTTTGGAAAAGTAGATACGATGGAGACGTATCACCACCTTACCTTGGCCGGGACCGTTTGCACCTTTTGGCTCATGTATATGACTATGTCGCCAGCAATCATATGTCGGAGAACCCGGGTTGACATGGCTAGCTATAAACCCAAGTGGCACATCCGTACAGGGACATACATACATAAACCAGCAAATCCGGTGTCGGTCAACAACGTGTGTAGACGAGCCGTAGCAAGCTACAAGGACTCCATTACAACATGTGACATTTCCCCGAGGGGACAGACACAACAGTAAATAAGGATACGTGCCGGTCAATCAATGTGTCCGGAGCAGTAGCAAGCTACCCAGGCTTGGTGGAAGCGCAGAGAGGCATTTCCTCGTAAAGAGTACTACTGAAGGCACACAACTAGGTGTCGAATCCCACACATATCAATGCATTTCAAACATACACACAATATGCACGATATGTGTAGATACGACATGGCATCACAACATAACTCTACAACATATCATTTATATAATAGACTCTGAAGAGCCAACATAGTATAATGTTACAAACAGAAAGGGGTCATATGACCCAACATTCAGAGCATACAAGCATCAAGCGGAAGTTACATGTCTGGGTACACAGATCTATTAAAAGCGGCTGGAAGAGCCTGAAAAGCTAGAACGACCCTACCATAGGAGCCAGACCCCCATCTGGGTTCCCACACTATTCCGTCGATGTTAACGTCAACAGGAAAATGTATAGAGAACAACATCGATCTCTACAAAAATGTAAATAAACAAAGTGAGTACAAAGGTACTCATCAAGACTTACATCAGAACTAACTACATATGCATCTTGTATCAATGAACGAGATGGTGGGGTTTACTCCAGAAATGCCAGCTTTGAGCTTTGGCTAACCTACACTACAACAATGTTTCATACCTCTCTCGTCTCGCTACGAGAGAGCGCACACGAGTCCACATATCCACCACATCAATACACCACCATGGATCCCTCTCGTCATCCTATGAGAAGGCCATCCATATCACTCACACTTATCTAGACCATTTTAGAGTATCCGTTAAAGCTATCTATGAACCATGCAAGTATCCAAGTAGTCCATATCCGAGGACGCGGCTATTCGAATAGATAATTACCCTGCAGGGGTGTGCTTTGTCGCGCATGCTTTTGCCACTTATCGCCATGTGCATATAAAAAATCACCTCGGCAACCTTCAATCGAAAGCCCAGGGAGGGAGTTGGCCACAGACGTTAACCTACAATGACTCACGTCCAACGCAGTCGCCTATCTGAGTTGGAACCCATAATGGAAGTCCGGCCGAGGTTTGCAACATGGCCTCAAACGATGTGAGCAGGGCCCCAAGCCGGTCCCGATTGGGCCGTTCATCTACTTAGTAGGCCGTGCCACAACCTATGAATGCTTCGAACTACTACGACTCCTGGACTAAGAACAGAGTAGTTAATAGGCCGAGAGGGGTCGAGTTACCAGAACCCAATGTGTGGTGGTAGCTAGTCATGGAACACCAACACAAGATCTCAAATCCTAAGTGCGGCATCAATGAGACAAGCCACCATGTACTCCTACATGGCCTCTCATCGCTACCTTTACCAAAACAGGTTCACATACTTAATTCTCATCACTAGGACATGATCATTCCAAATCATCATCCGGATGATCAGACCAGCTCAATTCTAAGCATAACAAGCATAACAGGGTAATGGAACAACATGGCTCAAGAATCTACCAGGTATGCTAGGTTTCTTGGTTTAGCTATTTAGTGTGACAATGACAGGTCATGCAAAGAAATGGGTTCATCTATCGTATCACAAGTAACAGTTGAATCATCTTGTCCTAATGCATTGAAATCATAGTAAGAGCGAGAGAATGGGATTGTATCAGAATGCTCAAGGGGGTTTGCTTGCTTGTTGATCAGAAGAACTCAGCTATTCTTCGATGTCGGTGGTAACTACATCTCGCAAGTCTATCAACAAGACCAAACAAGGAACAAATTAAGCACGACAAATGCTTCACAATGATGCATGATTAAGGCATGTTAACATGGTGCTGGTTTTATCTAATGCAAGTGGTCACAAGTTAAATGGAAGTTATTTAATCAATATAGATCAATTTCAAACCCATTTATAAGCATTTATATGCCTTTATTGAAATTTTCCTATCGAGCAAGTTTAAGTTGTTCAAACATGCATGAAAATGGTACCATCAGATTCCTTGCAATTTTCTGATAATTTTTCATATATAATTTATTTTCATCCGAGTTATATTTTAATTTCTATGTTTTTTGAAGTTTTATATATTTTCTAGAATTAATTAAATCCACAAATGCAATTATTACGTTAGCCTGTGTCAGCAAGTCAACTGACCGAGGACCACGTCAAACCTGACTAGTGGGGGCCCCTGGTCAGTGACCCAGGCTAATCCCCGCGCTGACCCGGGCTGATTGGGATTGGACCACCTATAGGGCCGACTGGTCAATGGCTATGGGGGAGGATAGCAGGGGATTAAGCCCTAATGGCCTTGCCACGTTGGCGCCCGTCAGAGCTTCGCCGGCGGCGACCAAAATCGGGGCAGGGGCTCATTGGAGTTGCCCTAAATGGCACTATAGAGCACAGAATCACATGTGGTTTGCGTCTACACGGAGCTAGCGAAGCGCCTCGTCCGGCACGGGCAACGGGATGAGCTGAGGCGGACGGATCTGGTGCCGGCATGAGACTTGGCGGCGGCTGGAGCACTGGATCGGAGTGGTTGCAGCTACGGGGCGCGGGGAGGACAGTTGAGGAGCTTGACCGGCTCCTGGAGATGTGCTGAACACATCCAGGTGTGTGGTCGGGGCTGACGGGGACTCAGGCCACGATGGCGACGACCCATGGCGGCCGGAGCTCGGGCTCGAAGCAGGGTGAGGCTGCGGTGCACGGGGAGAACATGGGGAGAGGGAAAAGGGCTCTGCAGCGCACCGCGGATCCAGTGGAAGCAACGACGAGCTCGGGGAGGTCTGGTAGCCGGCAAATCAACGATGGAGCTTCTCTATTGCTAGCGGTGGAATCGGATCCGAGGGAGAGAGAGGGAGAGCACGGGAGAGGAGAGAGCAGCAGGGGGGAAATGGCGAGGAGGAGGGGATCAGGACGACTATGGGGATCTCATCGCCACTTTCTCGCTCGCCTGGTGAGGCAGGGAGGCACGTGCCGGCATGGCGCGAGGCCACGGCGTCGTCCTCTACTTCTTATGGGTCTTCTGGCAAGAGGTACAAGACAGGGGTGCCCCTGGTGGGCTGGGTTGGCCGGTGAGTGCCAGGTAAGTCTACTCTCTATCTCTCTTTTATTTATTTCTGTTTTTCTATTTTCTGTAGTTTGTTTTGATTTGATTAAGATACCAAATCGTTTTATAAAATTCTGAAAATTTATATGTGGCCGGTTAAAATATATTCAGAACCACTCACCAATTTTCAGAATTGATTGGATCTATAAAATTATTTGTAGCATTTATAAATCCAATGCAAATACTTGTTTATTTAATTCAAAAGTCCAATACAAAAGGTTTCTGTGTTTACAAAATATTTGTCGGCAAATTTACCTAATCCCAATATTTTCACAAAATAGTTGGAACATTTTCTTGGATCCATTTGAAGAAGTTTTTATATTGCCTTTTTGACAAAATTTGAATTGTGAGGTTTGTCACTTCCTCTTTTCAAGTTCAAAAGAAAATAAAATGCATGCATGAATGCTTTACAAGCAAAGTAATAACTAGGGTTGTGACAACTCAACCCCACTAACCAAGAATCTCGTCCCGAGATTCAGGCGTAGTCGGGAAGAGGTCGGGGTACTCTAGCCGAAGACGATCTTCACGCTCCCAGGTTACTTCATCCTCGGAATGATGAGACCATTGAACCTTGAGAAATTCAATGTTGCGACGTCGAGTGTTGCGCTCCGTTTCATTGAGAATACGAACATGATATTCTTGATATGAAAGGTCATCTTGAAGATCAAGCGTTTTGTGGTCCACTTTGCGTATAGGATCCTTGAAGCAACGCGTGAGTTGAGAAACATGGAACACATCATGAACTTTGGAAAGTTGTGGGGGTAGTTCCACTTGGTAGGCAACCTCTCCTCGTTTAGCGATAATGCGAAAAGGACCAATGTAACGAGGAGCCAATTTGTCTTTGATACCGAAACGATGGTTACCCTTCAGAGGTGAAACCCGAAGGTAAGCCTTCTCATCAACTTCATAACTTACTTCCTTATGGCGACGGTCATATTGGTTCTTTTGACGAGATTGGGCAGTTTTCAAATTTTCACGAATGATGCAAACTTGCTCTTCTGCATCGTGGATCATATCTGATCCAAAGAATTGTCTTTCAGCGGTTTCTGACCAGTTTAATGGCGTTCGACATCTTCGTCCATACAGAACTTCGAAAGGAGCTTTGCCCAGACTAGACTGGAAACTGTTGTTATAAGAAAACTCGGCGAATGGAACACATTTCTCCTAATTCATTCCGAATGAGATAACACTGGCTCTGAGCATATCTTCGAGAATTTGATTGACTCTTTCTACTTGATCACTTGACTGAGGGTGATAAGCAGTGCTAAAGGAGAGATGGGTTCCCATAGCATTCTAGAAACTTTCCCAAAATCGAGAGGTGAAAAGACATACACGGTCTGAATTGATTTCTAGAGGAACACCATGAAGAGAAACTATTCGAGAAATATGTAGGTCCGCTAACTGACTAGCAGTTATACTCTCTCGAACTTGAATAAAATGAGCAACTTTCGAAAGAAGATCGATGACCACGAAGATGGCATCATTCCCTTTCTTAGTCTTCGGAAAGCCGGTGATGAAATCCATACCGACCTTGTCCCATTTCCACTCAGGAATAGCGCTGAAGGGTGTGAGCAGGCCTTTGATGCTCTGCCTTAACTCGATGACAAACGTCATAGTTAGCACCGAATTGAGCAATTTCTCTCTTCATCCGGGGCCATCAGAACCTTTGGCGTAGGTCCTGTTACATCTTAGTACTACTGGGATGAATTGTGAGAGGAGATTCATGAGCTTCCTTGAGAATTAGCTCTCGCAAATGTTGCTTCTTGGGAACCACCAAGCGGTTCTCAAAGAACACGACACCTTTATCATTTACCAAGAAACGACCAGCAACTCCTTTGTCAATGTTGCTCTTGATCCGGGAAATTCCCGTATCATGCTTCTGAGCTTCAATGATATGATCCTCGAGAGTCGGTTTTGCCACCTGCTACTGCAAAAAAAGACCATCCAACGGCGCCAGAAACAAGCGTGTTGATGGGAGACTTTTCTTGTCTTGATACTCCTCAGCAACGGCACCAGGAATCCTTTTGCTACGGCTAAGCCTTTAGGGACTTCCTTGGAAAATATGCAAAGGATCCCCCCGTGGCCTTGGAGCCTTGCGTTGGTGTTCCCTTGAAGCGAAAAGGGTGATGTAGCACAGCGGCGGTAAGTATTTCCCTCAGTTTTCAGAACCAAGGTATCGATCCAGTGAAGGATTGCGTCAAGTCACAAGTACCTGCACAAACAAAAAGAGCTTGCACCCAACGCTATGAAGGGGTTGTCAATCCCTTATAGATTGTTTGCAAAGTGAGAACTGAAAGCAAAAAGTAAACGAAGCAAAGTAAAAGTGAAACTGGAAACGATAGTTGTGAATAGACCCGGGGGCCGTAGTGTTCACTAGTGGCTTCTCTCATGAAAGCAAGTAGACGGTGGGTGAACGAATTACTGTCGAGCAATTGATAGAACCACGCAAAGTCGTGACGTTATCTATGGCAATGATTATATCTATAGGCATCACGTCCAAAACAAGTAGACCGATACTTTCTGCATCTACTACTATTACTCCACACGTCGACCGCTATCCAGCATGCATCTAGTGTATTAAGTCCAAAAGAATAGAGTAACGCCTTAAGCAAGATGACATGATGTAGATGGACAATCTCATATCTACGATAAAAGCCCATCTTGTTACCCTTGATGGCAACAACCCGATGCATGCCTTGCTGCCCCTTCTGTCACTTGGAAAGGTCACCACACGGTATGAACCCAAAACCAGGCACTTCTCCCATTGCAAGAATCATAGATCTAGTTGGCCAAACAAAACCCAAGACTCGGAGAGACTTACAAGGATATCAAATCATGCATATAAGAAATCAACAAAGACTCAAATATAATTCATAGATAATCTGATCATAAATCCACAATTCATCGGATCTCGACAAACACACCGCCAAAGAGGATTACATCGGATAGATCTCCATGAAGATCATGGAGAAATTTGTATTGAAGATCCAAGAGAGATAGGAAGCCATCTAGCTACTAACTACGTACCCGTAGGTCTGAAGTGAACTACTCACGAGTCATTGGAGGGGTGATGATGTTGATGAAGAAGCCCTCTAGCTCCAAAGTCCCCTCCGACAGGGCACCGGGAAGGGTCTCGAGATGAGATCTCACGGAAACGGAAGCTTGCGGCGGCAGAAAAGTGTTTTCGTGGATGCCCTTATTTTTTCTGGGATTTTAGGGAATTTATAGGCCAAAGAGCTAGGGCAGGGGAGCGCGAGGGAGGCCACAAGCCTGGTAGCCGCCGCCCCCCTGGTGGCGGCTACATGGCTTGTGGGCCCCGTGTGGCTCTCCTGCCTTGGCCCTCAAGTCCCCTGATCTTCTTCTGTTCTGGAAAAATTTATTTCGGGGATTTTATTCCGTTTAGACTCCGTTCCAAAATCAGATCTGAAAAGAGTCAAAAACACAGAAAAAACAGGAACTGGCACTTGGCACTGAATTAATAAGTTAGTCCCAAAAAAGATATAAAAGGTATATAAAACATCCAAAGTTGACAAGATAACAGCATGAAACCATCAAAAATTATAGATACGTTTGAGACGTATCAAGCATCCCCAATCTTAACTCCTGCTCGTCCTCGAGTAGGGAAGTAATAAAGAATGAATTTTTGATGCTTTCATGCTACCTAACATAGATATCCTTTGTAACCCCTCTTATGTGACGTAAATGTTCAGATCTATTAGATTCAAAACAATAGTTTTCTATTGATGTGGAGACAATAATAATTCAAGCAAACTAGCAAGGTAATCATGAACTTTCAAAATAACAAGGCCAAAGAAATTTATCCCTACAAAATCATATAGTCCGGCTATGCTCTATCATCTTTGCACAACGAATTTAAATCATGCACAACCCCGGTATTGGCCAAGTAATTGTTTTCGCACCTTTACTTTCTCAAAAAATTTCAACTCTCACGCAATACATGAGCGTGAGCCATGGTTTTAGCACTATAAGTGGTGTGGAGTGTGGTGGAGGTTGCAAGACAAACAAGGAGAAGATGGTCACATTAACTAGGCATATCAATGAGCTGTGGAGATGCTCATCAATAGATATCAATGTGAATGAGTAGGGATTGCCATACAAATGATGCACTAGAGCTAAGAGTATCTGAAAGCTCTTAAAGAAAACTAGTGGGTGTGCATCCAACTTGCTTGCTCTCGAAGACCTAAGGAAATTTTTAGGAACCCAAGTTATATAATGAAAATTTCCCACTAGCTATATGGTGGTGACAAAATGAGAGACTCTGAATCATGAAGATCATGGTGCTTAATAAGCACAAGTGTGGAAGGATAGTAGCATTGTCCCTTTTCTCTTTTTCTCTCATTTTTTTTGGTGGGCTCTTCGGCCTCTTTTTTTTTGGTGGGCATCTTTGGCCTCTTTTTGTATATGGGCTTCGCTAGCCTCTTTTATTTCCTCACATGGGACAATGCTCCAACAATGATGATCATCACACTTACAACTCAAAACTTAGAGCAATGATGACTCTATATGGAATGCCTTCGGTAGTGTACCGTGACAATGATCTAGCATGCCATAGACATCAATGGAAACATCATGCTAACTATCTTACGATCCTGCAATGGCAATGTAGGAGTGGTGGCACATGTCGTGGTGGTAGTTGCATGGCAATATATCTCGGAATAGCTTTGAAAAAGCCATAGTAGGTAGGTATGGTGGTTGTTTTGAGGGAGGCTATTGGTGGGTTTTGTGCACCGGCAAAAGTTGCACGGTACTAAAGAGGATAGTGATGGTGGAAGGTGAAAGTGCATCTAAACCATGGACTCAACATTAGTCATGAAGAACTCATATACTTGTTGCAAAAGTTTTATTAGTAATCGAAACAAAGCATTCAACGCATACTCCTAGGGGAAGGGTTGGTAGGTATAAACCATCGCGTGATCCCGACCGCTACACAAAGGATGGCAATCAATAAACTAATCATGCTCAAACTTCATCACATAGCGGTTCACCATACGTTCATGCTACGGGAATCACTAACTTCAACACAAGTATTTCTAGATCCACAACACCATACTAGCATAACTTCAATATTACCACAACCACAACTCAAAACTAATTGAGTTTAATCAAACTTCTCTAACTATTCAATGCACATGGAGATGGAAGTTTTCATATCCCTTTGGATAACTACCCCTTTTGAGACTACTTTCATAGCATAGATCAACTACCAAGCCACGCGCTTCCGTGCTCTAAAGGATATAAGTGAAGCACATGGAGCAAAATCAACTAGCTCAAAAGATATAAGTGAAGCACATGTGAGCTGAATTGTCTAACCAAAAGATATAAGTGAAGCTCGACAAAATCACGGTCAGTGCATGTCTCTCCCTCTAGGTGTGCAGCAAGGAAGATTGTGACACAACAAAAATAAAAGACTCCTACGATACAAGACGCTCCAAGCAAAACACATAACATGTGGTGAATAAAAATATAGCCCCAAGTAACGTTAGCGATGGATTGAAGACGAAAGAGGGGATGCCTTCCCGGGGCATCCCCAAGCTTAGGCTTTTACGACATCCTTGAATCACTTGGGGTGCCTTGGGCATCCCCAAGCTTGAGCTCTTGCCACTCTTTATCTCTTTGTCCATAAGAACTTCACCCAAAACTTGAAAACTTCACAACACGAAACTTAAACCAAAACTCGTGATAACATTAGTATAAGAAAGCAAACCACCACTTCCTTAGGTACTGTAGCAAACTTAAATTCTACTTATGCTGATGTTGGGTTACTGCATTTTCAATCTTCCATGGCTAATACCCCCCGATACTATCCATAGTTTCATCAAAGTAAGCAACCAACTCAACAAAAACAGAATCTGTTAACAGCAGACCAGTCTGTAGCAATCTGTATACTTCGTATACTTATGGTACTTCAAAAATTCTGAAAAATTACAACAGTCTGAAGAATTTGCGTAGCAATCAGCAGCAAAAATAATCAACTCAAAAGCTCTTACAGAAAAAAATGAAAATTCTTTTCGTGAGCAGTAAGTTTCTGTCTTTTCGAGCATGACCAAACGATCATCCCCAAGACTAATCATAACGGTTTTGCTGGCACAAATGCAAAAGAAACACAAAAAACACAATCATAACAGAATTATGAACGTGTGGAAAACACAAAACAGAAAGAAAAATGATAGATTCGTTGGGTTGCCTCACAACAAGCGCTATTGTTTAACGCCCTTAGCTAGGCGAAAGGTGATGGAATCACGTATAGTCATCTTTGGTGCTCAAACCATAAGTAGCCCTCATCATAGATTCATAAGGCAATCTTATTTTATTTCTAGGAAAATGCTCCATGCCCTTCTTTAGGGGAAATTAAAATCTAATATTCCCTTCCTTCATATCGATGATAGCACCAATAGTCCTTAGGAAAGGTCTACCAAGAATAATGGGACATGAAGGATTGCAATCTATGTCAAGTACAATGAAATCCACGGGTACATAGTTCTTATTTGCAACAATAAGAACATCATCGATCCTTCCCATGGGTTTCTTGACAGTAGAATCTGCAATATGCAAATTAAGAGAACACTCTTCAATCTCATGAAAACCAAGAATATCACATAAAGATTTTGGAATCGCGGAAACGCTAGCACCCAAATCACACAAAGCATTGCATTCATAGTTTTTGATTTTGATTTTGATAGTAGGTTCCCACTCATCATGAAGTTTTCTAGGTATAGAGACTTCTAGTTTGAGCTTCTCTTCAAGAGATTTCATCATAGCATCTATGATATGTGAGGTAAAGGCTTTGCTTTGACTATAAGCATGTGGAGAGTTTGCAATGGATTGCATCAAGGAAATGCGTTCAAACAAGGAGCAACTATCATAATTGAATTCCTTGAAATCCAAAGTGAGAGTTTCATTACTACCCAATATTTTGATTTCTTCTACTCCACTCTCCACACCTTTATCATCAAGATAGGTGGACTCTGAATCATTAGGGCATTTTTCAACCAAAGTGGATTCATATCCAGCTCCTTCATAAATAGGTTTGACACGAGAAAACAAAGATTCAAGAGGACTCACACCAAGCATTTTAAGATCTTCGTGATTTGCATCACTAGAACACACCCTTTTAAACCATTCATGCCTAGCGCGAATTTGGGCGGTTCTTTCTTTGCTCTCATTCATGGAGACACACATAGCTTTTAAAGTTTCATCCAAGTTGACCTTGGGAGGAGCACATCTAACTTTGAAAGCATCAATATCACAAGACATCCTATCAACGCTCTTAGCCAAATCGTGTATTTTGAGTAGTTTTTCCTCTATGGACGCATTGAAAATCTTTTGAGAGTTGATGAACTCTTTGATATTACTCTCTAAATCATAGGGTAATTTGTTGTGATTTCCATAAGTGTTGTTGTAGGAATTGCCATAATTGTTAGAGGGGTTATTAGGAAAAGGCCTAGGAACATAGTTTCCTCTAAAAGCATTGTTGTTGCCAAAATTGTTCCTACCAACAAAGTTAACGTCCAAACTAGCGTTGCTACTCTCAATCAAAGAAGATAGTGGCATGTCATTAGGATCTAAAGGAGCATTTCTACTAGCAACCAAATTCATCAACTCGTCCATCTTAGCACTAAGCGAGTTAATTTCTTCTATAGCGTGTAGCTTTTTGCTAGCAGGTGACGTTTTAGTGTGCCACTGAGAGTAGTTGGTCATGATATTGTCTAGGAGTTTTGTAGCGTCTCCTAACGTGATTTCCATGAACGTTCCACCTGAAGCGGAGTGCAAGATATTGCGAGAAGCAAAATTCAAACCAGCGTAAAAGATTTGTATAATCATCCACAAACTCAAGCCATGAGCGGGACAATTTCTAATCATTAACTTCATCCTCTCCCAAGATTGTGCAACGTGTTCATGATCAAGTTGCTTGAAATTCATGATATCGTTACGTAGAGAGATAATCTTAGCCGGCAGAAAATACTTGGATATGTAAGCATATTTGCACTTACGCCAAGAATTGATACTATTTTTAGGCAAAGAAGAAAACCAAGTTTTTGCACGATCTCGCAACGAGAAAGGAAAAAGCTTCAACTTAATCATGTCATTATCCACATCTCTTTTCTTTTGCATATCGCAAAGCTGAATGAAGGTATTGAGATGGGATGCGGCATCTTCACTAGGAAGGCCGGGGAATTGCTCATTCATAATAAGATTCAGCAAAGCTGCGTTGATTTCATACGATTCTGAACTAGCGGCGGGAGCAATCGGAGTACTAATAAAATCATTATTATTGGTACTCGAGAAGTCGCAAAGTTTGGTGTTTTCAGCCATGATGACTTCAACAAACAAACAAGCACCCAAGCAAGCAAGAAAACCGGCGAAAAGGCAAAAGGAAACGGCAAAGGAAAAAGGCAAATGAAAATGGCAAATGTGAAGTGGGCGAGAGGAAAACGAGAGGCAACTGGCAAAAAAGGTAAATGCAAGAGATGAGTTTGTGACACTGATGTTTGCTGTGTATCCCTGGCAACGGCGCGAGGAATACTTTTGCTACTGCAAAATAAGACCTTCCAACGGCGCCAGAAATAGGAGTAGTGCTTGATACTCCTCAGCAATGGCACCAGGAATCCTTCAGCTGCGGCTATGCCTTAAGGGACTTCCTAGGCAAGTATGCAAAGGATTTCCCCCGTGGCCTTGGAGCCTTGCGTTGGTGTTCCCTCGAAGCGGAAAGGGTGATGTAGCGTAGCGGTGGTAAGAATTTCCCTCAGTTTGAGAACCAAGGTATCAATCCGGCGGAAGAGTATCTCAAGATCCTGCACAAACACAAAATCTTGCACCCAACACTATGAAGGGGTTGTCAATCCCTTATAGGTTGTTTGCCAAGTGAGAACTTAAAGCAACAAAGTAACAAAGCAAAGTAAAAGCGGAGGTGTAAACGATGGATGTGAATAGACCCGGGAGCCATAGTGTTTACTAGTGGCTTCTCTCATGAAAGCAAGTAGACGGTGGGTGAACAAGATACTGTCGAGCAATTGATAGAACTGTGCAGACTCGTGACGATATCTATGCAATGATTATTTCTATAGGCATCACGTCCGAAACAAGTAGACCGATACTGTATTACTCCACACGTCGACCGCTATCCAGCATGCATCTAGTGTATTAAGTCCATAAGAACAGAGTAACGCCTTAAGCAAGATGACATGATGTAGAGGGATAATCTAAAACCAATGATAAAAACCCCATCTTTTTACCCTTAATGGCAACTGCTTGATGTGTGCCTTGCTGCCCCTACCGTCACTGGGAAAGGTCGCCACATGGCAGAACCCAAAACCAAGCACTTCTCCCATTGCAAGAATCATAGATCTAGTTGGCCAAACAAAACCCAAGACTCGGAGAGACTTACAAGGATATCAAATCATGCATATAAGAAATCAGCAAAGACTCAAATATATATCATAGATAATCTGATCACAAGTCCACAATTCATCGGGTCTCGACAAACACACCGCCAAAGAAGATTACATCGGATAGATGTCCATGAAGATCATGGAGAACTTTGTATTGAAGATCTAAGAGAGAGAAGAAGCCATCTAGCTACTAACTACGGACCCGTAGGTCTGAAGTGAACTACTCACGAGTCATTGGAGGGGCGATGATGATGAAGAAGAAGCCCTCCACCTACAAAGTCCCCTCCGGCAGGGCGCCGGGAAGGGTCTCCAGATGAGATCTCGCGGAAACGGAAGCTTGCAGCGGCGGAAAAGTATTTTTGAGGCTCCCTTGATTTTTTGCGGAATATTTGGGAACATATAGGCGCAAAACCTAGGTCAGGAGGCGGCCAAGGAAGCCACTAGCTTGCCCACCGCCGCCTCCCCCTGGTGGCATGGTGCAAGCTTGTGGGCTCCCTCGGGCCCACCTGGCTTGGCCCAAAGGCTCCCTGGTCTTCTTTCGTTCGGGAAAAAAAACATTTCGTGGATTTTATTCCGTTTGGACTCCGTTCCAAAATCAGATCTGAAAAGAGTCAAAAACATGGAAAAACAGGAACTGACACTTGGCACTGAATAAATAAGTTAGTCCCCAAAAAGATATAAAAAGGTACATAAAACATACAAAGAAGACAAGATAACAGCGTGAAACCATCAAAAATTATAGATACGTTTGAGACGTATCAAGCATCCCCAAGCTTAACTCCTGCTCGTCCTCGAGTAGGGAAGTGATAAGAAGGAATTTTTGATTCTTTCATGCTACCTAGCATAGGTGTCCTTTATAATTCCTCTTATATGACGTGAATGTTCAGATCCATTAGATTCAATACAATAGTTTGCTATTGACGTGGAAACAATAATAATTCGAGCAAACTAGCAAGGTAATCATGAACTTTCAAAATAACTAGGCCAAAATAAAGTTATCCCTACAAAAGAATATAGTCTGGCTATGCTCTATCATCATTGCACGACAAATTTAAATCATGCACAACCCCGGTATTGGCCAAGTAATTGTTTCACACCTTTACTTTCTCAAACATTTTCAACTCTCACGCAATACATGAGCGTGAGCCATGGTTATAGCACTATAGATGGTGTGGAATGTGGTGGTGGTTGCAAGACAAAAAGGAGAAGATAGTCACATTAACTAGGCATATCAATGAGCTGTGGAGATGCTCATCAATAGATATCAATGTGAATGAGTAGGGATTGCCATACAAATGATGCACTAGAGCTACGAGTATGTGAAAGCTCTTAAAGAAAACTAGTGGGTGTGCATCCAACTTGCTTGCTCACGAAGACCTAAGGCAATTTTGAGGAAGCCTATCATTGGAATGTACAAGCCAAGTTATATAATGAGAATTTCCCACTAGCTATATGGTGGTGACAAAACGAGAGACTCTCAATCATGAAGATCATGGTGCTTAATATGCACAAGTGTGGAAAAAGTGGTAGCATTGTCCCTTCTCTCTTTTTCTCTATTTTTTTTGGTGGGCTCTTTGGCCTCTTTTTTATGGGTTTCTTTGGCCTCTTTTATTTCCTCACATGGGACAATGCTCCAATAATGATGATCATCACACTTCGGTAGTGTACCGTGGCAATGATCTAGCATGGCATAGACATCAATGGAAACATCATGCTAGCTATCTTACGATCATGCAATGGCAATGTAGACGTGGTGGCACATGTCATGGTGGTAGTTGCATGGCAATATATCTTGGAATGACTTTGAAAAAGCTATAGTAGGTAGGTATGGTGGCTGTTTTGAGGGAGGCTAATGTGGGTGTTGTGCACCGGCGAAAGTTGCACGACACTAAGAAGATAGTGATGGTGGAAGGTGAAACTGCATCTAAACCATGGACTCAACATTAGTCATGAAAAACTCATATACTTGTTGCAAAAAGTTTTATTAGTAATCGAAACAAAGCATTCAACGCATACTCCTAGGGGAAGGGTTGCACTACTGGAATCAGAGAATTTGCCATCTGCTCCTTCTTTGCCGTCTACTGCCTGATGGCAAAGACACTCTTTGCCATCAGCTACCCAAAACCTGACGGCAAAGAGTAGGCTGATGGCAAAGACCGTCTTTGCCATCTGCTGCCTCTTTGCCGTCTGCCAGCTGATGGCAAAGCACATGCAGGCGGACGGCAAAGAACCCACCCCACACCGCCCTCTAACCCATAACGGCCCACCTCTTTGCCGTCAGCCTGTTACCCCTTTGCCGTCGGGGGCAGACGTCAAAGCACCCACTAGACCTAACGTCGTCAACCCCCACCCCACCCCCTCTCTCCCCCCGTAACGGCTCACAACACCCCCACCCCACCCCACCCACTCTCTCCCTGCACCGCTGCCGGAGCTCGTCCTCCCTCCTCCCTCCTACCCGCAACCCGCCGCCGGAGCTCGCCCCTCCTCCTCCCTGCGACCCCTCCTCCACCATCGTGCCCCTGCTCCACCACCGCCCCCTCCTCTCCGTTCCCCTGCTCCACCACCGCCCCGACTCTCTCCCTACACCGCCGCCGGAGCTTGTCCTCCCTCCTCGCTCCTCCCCGCGACCCGCCGCCGGAGCTCCTTGTAAGTCCTCCGGCCCTCATTTCCTCTCTTTGCCACTATGAAAAAAAGTGTAGTAGTCAATAGACAATTTTTCCACTGATGGATTAAGCCCAAGGAACTTTTAGTAAAATTATAGTTTAACCATAGTCAATCACCCTTAGGGAACGTATACAATATACCCTGGGTTTTAATACCGTGGTTTTTATATCAAAGTATTATGAATTATGAGTAATACACAAGTGAGCTATAATAAGGAGGTCAGTCCCTTTTGATCAAGTTGTTGCCTAGCCCTGCCTTTATAAAAGAGAAAACAAAGGGGTCCCTGCATTTGACGAATTTACTCACTCACTTTCCCTAGCCTTTTTTTATGTGCTGTCATTTGATTTGTGGGATTAGTCTACGCACACATGAATCCAACATTTCCAGGTTCTATTCCATTTTCCTTTTGAGAAGAATATAAGTTCTTGCCTAGTAAGATCCACCTCCGTTGCTAGTTTTAGTTGTTTCCAGTTGATGGTTTGTGTTTCTCTATGTTCACCAGAGCAACCAGAGCACAACATCATGCCGTGCCCCCCTCGTTTCTCCCCTTCCTCCCAGTTCTCTCTCTCTCGCTCGTTTTCTTTTAGGAGCACGCCCGAGTAACCATGGCGCTGCCTCGAGAACCCCGACGCCTTGCAAGTCGCCACTGTTTCTCGCCTGGATCCGTCCCCACCGTCATTCCGTGCGTACAACCCGTCCGCCGCCGCACTGCGCACACCACACGCAATCGGTCGAGCAGGAGAGCCGCCTGTCGCCTGCATGTTCGCTGAGTCGCCTCGATCCAGATCGATTGGGAGGAGACCCTGATGCGTTGACCCATCCTGTCGACTCTTCATTTTTCTTCTCCTTCAACTCCATGCGGTCCTCCTGCAGTGCCTGAGGGCAGCGCCGGCTCCCCGCCTAGCTGTCGTCGTGCCGAATCCCCGCCTATTTGTCGCCGTGCCCGTGGGCAGCCCTGGCTCCCCTCCTTGTCTAGATGGGATCATGAGTTTTTTATCTCCTACATAACGGTTCGATTGACTTATTATTATATGGACCGCAGGTTAAATACACAAAATGTCACGGGCTTTTTTTGCAAAATAGCCATGACGGTTTTCCGACAGAAGCGCTAGCCTCTTTATTATTATTAGGTAAAATTTAGTTAAGTTACTTAGGTTAATTTACTTAGGTTAATTTTTATTAGGTTCTTAGGTTAATTTACTTAGATTAATTCTTATAAGGTTGCAAATTTTTCTTCAAGTTTCATATAGGCTATTTAAAGAAAATAAAAACAGAATTGATTACCACTAGTTCCAAATATTTGAAGTGGACATGTCATATGTGGACATGTGATTTGGACACGTGATATTACAAATTGGGACATGTCATGCCGAAATTTCCCGTGAAAGAAGAAGAAGAGGAGAGGAGGAGGAGAAAAGGAGAGGAGGAGGAGGAGGAGGAGAGGAGAGGAGGAGGAGGAGGATGAGAAGAAGAAGAAATGGAGAGGAGGAGGAGGAGGAGAAAAGGAGAGGAGGAGGAGGAGGAGGAGGATCAAGGAGGAGGAGGAGGAGGAGGATAAGGCCAAGGACCTTCTAGTCCTTCTCCTCCTCCTCCTTCGCCTCCTTCTCCTCCTTCTTCTTGATTTCTTCTTCTTCTCCTCCTCCTCCTCTTTCTTCTCCTCTTTCATATTATCCTTGCTTTAATTAACGCAACAGTGACATAATTAGCCCATTTAGCTCCAAAATACCATAATAAGCTCAAAATGGCATAAGAACCTTGGTTAGCTCATGAATATTATATACTTAGCTTGTTTTCCTCTAAAATGGGATAATTAGCCCATTTAGCTCAAAAAGACATAATTAGGTAATTTAGCTCCAACAAGAGGAGAAGAGGAGAAGAAATAGGCAAAATGAAAAGAAAGAAGAAGAAGAAGAAGAATAAGAGAAGAAGGAGAAGGAGGAGGAGGAGGAGGAGGAGGAGAAAGCCAAGGACCTTCTAGTCCTTCTCCTCCTCCTCCTTCTCCTCCTCCTCCTTCTTCTTGATTTCTTCTTCTTCTCCTCCTCCTCCTGTTTCTTCTCCTCTTTCATATTATCCTTGCTTTAATTAACGCAACAATGACATAATTAGCCCATTTAGCTACAAAATACCATAATAAGCTCAAAATGGCATAAGAACCTTGGATAGCTCATGAATATTATATACTTAGCTTGTTTTCCTCTAAAATGGGATAATTAGCCCATTTAGCTCAAAAAAGACATAATTAGGTAATTTAGCTCCAACAAGAGGAGAAGAGGAGAAGAAATAGGAAAAATGAAAAGAAAGAAGAAGAAGAAGAAGAAGAACAAGAAGACGAGAAGAAGGAGAAGGAGGAGGAGGAGGAGGAGGAGGAGGAGAAGGCCAAGGACCTTCTAGTCCTTCTCCTCCTCCTCCTTCTCCTCCTTCTCCCCCTTCTTCTTGATTTCTTCTTCTTCTCCTCCTCCTCCTCTTTCTTCTCCTCTTTCATATTATCCTTGCTTTAATTAACCCAACAATGACATAATTAGCCCATTTAGCTCCAAAATATCATAATAAGCTCAAAATGGCATAACAACCTTGGTTAGCTCATGAATATTATATACATAGCTTGTTTTCCTCTAAAATGGGATAATTAGCGCATTTAGCCTAAAAAGACATAATTAGGTAATTTAGCTCCAACAAGAGGAGAAGAGGAGAAGAAATAGGCAAAATGAAAAGAAAGAAGAAGAAGAAGAAGAAGAAGAAGAAGAGAAGAAGGAGAAGGAGGAGGAGGAGGAGGAGGAGGAGAAGGCCAAGGACCTTCTAGTCCTTCTCCTCCTCCTCCTTCTCCTCCTTCTCCTCCTTCTTCTTGATTTCTTCTTCTTCTCCTCCTCCTCCTCTTTCTTCTCCTCTTTCATATTATCCTTGCTTTAATTAACCCAACAATGACATAATTAGCCCATTTAGCTCCAAAATACCATAATAAGATCAAAATGGCATCAGAACCTTGGTTAGCTCATGAATATTATATACTTAGCTTGTTTTCCTCTAAAATGGGATAATTAGCCCATTTAGCTCTGTCAAAGACATAATTAGGTAATTTAGCTCCAACAAGAGGAGAAGATGAGAATAAATAGGAAAAATGAAAAGAAAGAAAGAAGAAGAAGAAGAAGAGAAGAAGAGAAGAAATATACGTTCTCCTCCTTCTCCTTCTTCTCCTCCTCCTCCTTCTCCTCCTTCTCCTCCTTTTTGATTTCTTCTTCTTCTCCTCCTCCTCCTCTTTCTTCTCCTCTTTCATATTATCCTTGCTTTAATTTCCCCAAAAATGACAAAATAGCCCATTTAGCTCCAAAATGCCATAATAACCTCAAAATGGCATAAGAACGTTGATTAGCTCATGAATATTATATACTTAGCTTGTTTTCCTCTAAAATGACATAATTGGAATATTTGTGTTGATTGGGTGGATTTACATGTGATAGTTATCTCGTTGATGTGAGGTCTGCTGTGCGAAGACCTACCCGTGCGTTGTACGAGCTTCGCCCCTGCATTCGTGGGTCAGTAAAAATTTCATCTCCTCCCCGCCCCTTCATTTACTGTGGCTCAGTTTCCGGATGAAACTTTCTAGATTTAGGTAATTCAATTAATTTATCAGTATGCGTGACCAGTATGCGTCTCCCGTTCGAAAGGGCAACATCTATAAATATGCATGTCTTTGCATATTTATCACTGCCATCCTTTCGAATTGTCCAACATTATCCATGGACAGCCCGAGTATGTGTAGATTGGGTTCGTTTTCCCGTATGCTGTGCTCTGGATCCGATGCGGAATTTCGTCAGTGCCTCCCCCGTTGTTCTCCGGATGCACATCCTCTCTGTTTATTGCGGAGACGTGTATCAGGAGAACAGCGCGGAGGTGCTGCCGAAATTTTGCGTTGGATCCGGAGCAGAGCATGGGAAAACGAACCCAATCTACACATACTCGGGTGGGATTAGGACCTATCTTTACCTATTAGCGTGTAGGTTTCCTGGATGTAATAAAAATGGCGAGCCTGATTAACCGATGAATATAAATGCTAAATTATATATAAATATATTTCTTCTGTCTTTAGTAGCTACGCAAGATGAGTGATCGTGCGTGGATGTATACCGGTCACCCTAGTCAGAAAGAGATGACGAAAGAATGTTTTGTAAAAACAAAGGAATTTGTGAAAGCCGCATTCGCAAATGGCGAGGAAAGAAACTATTGCCCCTGTCCTGGATGCGACAACTATAAAAAGACGACAGAGGCTGTAATGATTAAACACATGCAGAGGAGGGGTTTTAAGCCTAATTATACGGTGTGGACATTTCATGGTGAGTCTACACAACGCACAAGAGCTGAGGTGGTCCGTCATCGCACGGACGAGCATGGTACCGGGATCGAAGACATGGTGCAAGACTTTGATGATGCTCGGGATTCGGAAGATGAGATGGAGGAATCTGCAAAGGCCTTTTATGAAATGTTTGAGTCTTCAAAATGTCCTCTCCATGAGCACACTGAGCTCTGTCAGCTGGATGCAATTGCACAAGTACTGGCTCTGAAGGCTCAGTTCAACTTTGGAAGAGAATGCTACGACGCGATGATGACACTATTTGGACGTTTCCTACCCAAAGGCCATACCATGCCTGCAAACCTGTACCAGTCGGACAAAATACTTCGTGTACTTAAGATGCCCTATGAGAAGATAGATGCATGTGAGAAAGGATGTGTCTTATTTAGGAAGGAGTATGCACACTTGGACTATTGTCCCAATTGCGAGTCTTGCAGGTATCTTGTGGTAGACAACGATATGGGTGAGAAGAGGCAGACCAAAATCGCAGTTAGTGTTCTTCGGTATATGCCAATCGTACCAAGACTTCAACGTCTTTTCATGGTCGAAGAGACAGCCAGACAGATGACATGGCACAAATTGGGCAAAAGAGCCTAACTAGATGTGGATGGGAATAAGATGATGGTACACACATCGGATGGGGAAGCGTGGAAACTTTTCGATGGATTGCATCAGGATAAAGCGGCAGATCCAAGGAATCCTCGAGTCTGCGCCGCCACGGATGGTTTTAATCCCTTCGGCATGACGGAAACCCAATACAGTTGTTGGCCTGAATTTTTCATTCCACTCAATCTTGCCTCGGGCAGATTATGCAAAGAAAGAACATATTTCTGACATTGATAATTCCAGGGCCTAATTATCCGGGGAAGAATATGAATGTGTACCTGCAACCGCTTAAGGATGAATTGGAAGAAGCTTGGGAAAATGGGGACAAGACATATGATGCCGCTAGAAAAGAAAACTTCAAAATGCATGTGTGGTACATGTACTCTATGCATGACTTGCCAGCGTATGCGCTATTCGCTGGATGGTTTGTGCATGGAAGGTTCCCGTGCCCCCAATGCAAGGCAGCTCTTCAGTTTCATTGGTTGCAGGAGGGTCGGAAGTATTCTTGATTTGACTTGCATAGACAGTTCCTGGATCCTGACCATCAGTTCAGAAAAGACAAGAAGAACTTTACCAAAGGTAAAGTTGTCAAAAACTTGGCACCACCTGTGTTCACAGGCCAACAGATCCTGGATCAGTTAAACGCCCTCGAGCCTGATCCAGAGCGTCCAGGGTATTTCAAGGGGTATAATTCAAAACACGCCTGGACTCACAAGCCATGCTTCTGGGATCTGCCTTACTTCAAAGACCTTCTTCTTCCACACAATATCGACATGATGCACACTAAAAAGAATATCAGAGAGGCTATTTTTGGTACATTGTTCGACATAGATGGGAAGACAAAGGATAATATTAAGGCTAGAGTCGATCAAGAGACACTATGTCATAGACCGTTACAAAACATGCGAGAAGGCAAAGGAAAGCAGAAGTGGTCGAAGCCAAAGGCCTGGTTCAATCTTGGAAGGCCAGCTATGAGGGAAATTATATTGTGGGTCAAAATGCACTTGATGTTCCCCGATGGGTATGCAGCGAATCTAAAGAGGGGAGAGAGTCTTGAAACATTAAAAATCTTTGGTCTCAAGAGTCCTTATTGGCACATATGGCTAGAGTGGGTAATGCCGGTGATGTTACGTGGCTTTATTCCTGAGGATGAATGGCTAGTACTGGCGGAGCTAAGCTATTTCTTTCGTGTTCTTTGTGCGAAAGAATTGTCGCCTGGCGTGGTAGAAGACATGGAGGATTTGCACCGGAGTTCTTGTGCAAGTTAGAGAAGATCTTTCCACCAGGCTTCTTTAATCCAATGCAGCATTTGATTTTACATCGACCGACCGAGGCAAGATTGGGTGGGCCCGTGCAAGATCGTTGGTGCTATGCAACTGAGAGGATGCAGAAGACCCTTCGAGCTAAATGTAAAAATAAGCGTAGAATTGAAGCATCAATGGCTGAGGCATTCATTACTGAGGAGGTGGCAAACTTTGTGACAGCACACTACGAAGCCAAAAATCATCATTTGCATAATTCGAAGCCTCGGCACAATGATGCAGACCCTAAAAAAGGTGGGTCCAACCTCAACCTATTCAAAGGGAAGCTCGCACCAGCCGGTGCTTCGAAACCAATAACGTTGGATGTCAAAGAATGGCCGAACATTTCGTTGTATATCTTCAACAACCTAACAGAAGTGCGGCCGTACATCGAGTGAGTTCTCGGCACATTTCCCGTAACTTCTAATTCATTTGAACTGTTCTTATTCCTGGATATTTCAAACAGCCGTTACATCGTCAAATTCTTGAATGGAGCGGTGATCGAAAATGATTCCGTCGAACAGTATGAGCTTCTATCAAAGACGGGAGGCGGCTATCCCGGTTTCATCTCTTGGTTCAAACAAATGGTAATTAGCAATAATGGACCATTTCATTCTTGGTCTAACTTGCGGCTAATGCAACAACCGTTTCGTATTAAACTTGTAGGCTAATTCAGAGTCTATGGACGCCGAATTGAGACAAGTCGCTAATGGTTTTGACTATAAGGTCCGTTCATTTGAGAAATACAACATCAACGGGTATCTCTTTCGTACCTTTGGCAAAGAGCTATCTATGCCCAACCGGAAATCTACAAATTGTGGTGTCTCTGCTATCGGCGAAGGTGTTATCGAGTATTATGGAAGAGTTGAAGCAATTTATGAACTTCAATTCTATGGTGAAAACCCACCAAACGTCGTAGTCTTCAAATGTTATTGGTTCCAGCCGAAAAAGACTAGAAGGACTCATGAACATATAGGACTAGTAGAAATTAATCCAAACACCCATTTAGATGTTCCCGATGTCTATATTACGGCTCAACAGGTGACCCAAGTTTTCTATCTATCGTGGGCATGCCAAACGGATAAGAATCTGGAAGGTTGGTATGTTGTTTATGAAGTGCCGCACATGTCAGACCACCTCTCCCAAATGAGCAGGATTATGAACCTCACATTAACCCAGACACATATGATGGAGAATTCTTCCAAGAAACGTTTCAAGAACCGCCATGCTTCACCCAAGAACATGGAAGTAGACAGCGACAATGAATCCGACTCCGGCCCTGAGCCGGAACCAGAAGACCTGGAACTCGTAGAGGTTACTGATGCGGATGACCTGTCAATGCTTCAACGATTAAAGGAAGGCCTTTCACAACTTCACGCCGTTGAACCCGACGAGCACGTCATTCATGAAGACATGCGTGATAGTGATGATGATGATGCATTTATTGATGATGATTATTAGTTTGTAAGATTCACAACTTAAATTATATATATTTTAATCTTTATTATTCATGTACATATTATTATGCATGTCAGTTATTCAATTTTTTTATGTTGTACTAATTTATTTTAATCTTTATCATGCCAGGTCACCAGGTGTGGAAAGATGGTGGGCGCTGGTCCAGAGTGCTCGACGGGTTCTTCCCAGGCGCCCCGCACGAGGGGTGGTACTTCCCTTCCACCCCTATCTCTCCGTAGAGCCTTGGCAGACAGTCTGTCGACACCACCCGTGGGTTCTTCTTCGTCGGCGGCATTGCCCACTGGGAGAGGTGTTGGTCGGGTAGGGAAGAAGGGGAAGGGTACAGGGAGAGGTGGTGGCCGCGGAAGATCCAGGAGGACTGTTGAGCCGTCCTCGCCACCACCACCAGCTCATTCACCCGAGCATAGGACTAGTATGGTCGACCCATTTGCGGAGGAGGCTACGGGGACTCTGATCCAGGAGCCTGGTGTTGACGGGCATTCGTCCCATGAGACTCCGGTCCAGGAGCAGTCTCGGGTCGAGGAGCAGCCTCGGGTCCAGGAGCAGCCGGAGGAGACTACGGTTCCGGAGGCTTCACCCGACGTGGAGAGGCCCGGATGGGAGACCTGGCCGGATCGTACCGAGTTGCCGGATTGGACCGAGGGTCCGGGTGGCTCAGGGGGCGGGGATGGCGCGGATGAGCTTACGGATAGTGAGGGCGATGTGCAGGTGGACGGGGCCACCGTGTACAAGCGTGGTAGTACACGTCTCCCGGTCGCCCCGGCTACCCGCGAGCAGATGCCTGTGATTAAGCCTCAAGGAGATAGGTAAGTACATTTACCCTTTTTCAGCTTTTGCCTTCAAGTTTCTTCAAATATCTAATGCGTTGACCTTATCATACTACAGGGGATGGGTACACCCTCTTGGAGTCCGTAGGCCGAACTCCGTCCTTGGTGTGCTTTGCCGGACAAATTTCCCAGGGTTTGTCACGTTGCCTGGTGAGGGTCCGGTTCCTACACTAGGATTTACCTAGGAGCACTACCAGGCTGCGCAGGCCCCGCTGGAGGATATTATAGATGGTGTCTTGTGCCACACGTGGGACGAGATGGTGATCAAGAGCTTTTTGGTAAATTATCCTTTTATAGAATCTAAAATTAACAATATAGCTAATTATTGTACTAATCGGTGTTTTCACGTTTGATTGCAGACCTTCTATAGGTGTGAGGATGGATATGAGGAGGAGGCGGCCAGGGTTCTCGAGGCCGAGTGTAGGCGGTTACTATAGAACTTGCGCCACAAGGCTCGGCCGCAGGCTATTCGAGATTACTACGCCACGCGTGGTATTAAGAAGCAGAAGAAGGATTGCCGCGGAAAGTTTCTGAAGAAGGAGCAATACATGAAGGTAATTACCTATTCTTAAGTCCTTCTACGTAGTTTTCTTGATTTCATTCATAGGCGTAGCGCTGAAAATTCTTTCTAATAACTTACAGGTGCCCCCGCGATGGTGTGCGGATAAGATGGATTGTTGGGAGGCGTTGGTTGATGAGTAGTGCACATGCAGCATGCGAGCCGTCCACGAGAATGCGAAGGACCGGCGTGGCCAAATGGTTGGTGTGCCACACCATCAAGGCAGTGCCCACTTACTTAAGTTTGGACGAAACTGGGTATGTGATTTGCTTCATGATTCATGCAATTCATTCTTGATGCTAATATTTTGTTCCTCTCTTTTAGGCGCATCACAATAAGACTGAGATGCCACACTTGTACGACCTTTATGGCATGGCCCATACTGCCTCGTACAAGAAGGTGAAGGCATTCTCTGAGTCTGACCTGGATGATCCCAATAACTTCACCAACATATCATCCCACCAGAAGCTCATGGCATACATTGATGCGGGGAAGGCTACGAAAGGGGATGACTTTAACCCTAGCCAGGAACCTTTGGATCCAGAGCTGGCGATGATATCTGGTGGCGGGAGGCCCCGTGGCTCGATAGCCAATGGAGATGGGATAATACGTTGTCCACTCACTCTTCCGGAGATCAAGGCGCGCCAGTCGAACAGCTGTCCTCAGATAACGCGTCTCCCACGGCCAGTCGAACTTGCCATCGAGGTTAGTTGTACAGACTAAGAACACTTCCATCCATTTCATTATGTGTGTCACCATAGATCATTACTGTGGTAACGAGGAATGGTGTTTCAGGCTGCTCTTCAGAAAGAGAGAGCGGCAAACCAGGCTGCTCTTGAGAAAGAGAGATTGGCAAGCCAGGCTGCTCTTAAGGCTGCTCTTGATGAGAGGGACCAGACCACGACACGATTGCTTGAGGAGGAGAGAGCCCGGAATGAGGCGGGTCAACGGGCCCTGTACGAGCTTTTTGTGGTATGTTTTTCTCACATTAGCCAAATCATGTGTGTAATGTCTGTTTCAATACTAACTAATACGACCCACTCTTCAGGGTGTGTGAAAGAAGAGCGGTCAAGTCCCTCCGCCGATGCCTGTCTTCTCTTCGATTGGCACGGTGAGTTTCATTATAAACTAGTATTAATAATTGAGTGTCATCATGCTAACTGAGACATTGCAAAATATCTTTTCCGCAGAATAACTCCCGAGCCGCATCGCACGACCCTTCTCTAGGGCAACCGTCTCCAAACGAAGCCACCGCGAGCTACCGTGGTGTTTCTCCTCCTTGATGACCACTACGGTAAGTTTCTCCTCAGAACTTAGCTTGTTTTCCTCTAAAATGAGATAATTAGCCCATTTAGCTCCAAGAAGACATAATTAGGTAATTTAGCTCCAACAAGAGGAGAATAAATAGGAAAAATGAAAAGAAAGAAGAAGAAGAAGAAGAGAAGAAGGAGAAGGAGGAGAAGGAGGAGGAGGAGGAGGAGGAGGAGAAGGAGAAGGCCAAGGACCTTCTAGTCCTTCTCCTCCTTCTCCTTCTCATCCTTCTCCTCCTTCTTGATTTCTTCTTCTTCTCCTCCTCCTCCTCTTTATTCTCCTCTTTCATATTATCCTTGCTTTAATTTCCCCAACAATAACATAATTAGCCCATTTAGCTCCAAAATACCATAATAAGCTCAAAATGGCATAACAACCTTGGTTAGCTCATTAATATTATATACTTAGCTTGTTTTCCTCTAAAATGGGATAATTAACCCGTTTAGCTCCAAAAAGACATAATTAGGTAATTTAGTTCCAACAAGAGGAGAAGAGGAGAAGAAATAGGCAAAATTAAAAGAAAGAAAGAAGAAGAAGAAGAGAAGAAGGAGAAGGAGGAGAAGGAGGAGGAGGAGGAGGAGGAGAAGGCCAAGGACCTTCTAGTCCTTCTCCTCCTCCTTCTTCTCCTCCTTCTCCTCCTTCTTCTTGATTTCTTCTTCTTCTCCTCCTCCTCTTTCTTCTCCTCTTTCATATTATCCTTGATTTAATTAACCCAACAATGAAATAATTAGCCCATTTAGCTCCAAAATACCATAATAAGCTCAAAATGGCATAAGAACCTTGGTTAGCTCATGAATATTATATACTTAGCTTGTTTTCCTCTAAAATGGGATAATTAGCCCATTTAGCTCAAAAAAGACATAATTAGGTAATTTAGCTCCAACAAGAGGAGAAGAGGAGAAGAAATAGGCAAAATGAAAAGAAAGAAGAAGAAGAAGAAGAAGAAGAGAAGAAGGACAAGGAGGAGGAGGAGGAGAAGGCCAAGGACCTTCTAGTCCTTCTCCTCCTCCTCCTCCTCCTCCTTCTTCTCCTTCTTCTTGATTTCTTCTTCTTCTCCTCCTCCTCCTCTTTCTTCTCCTCTTTCATATTATCCTTGCTTTAATTAACCCAACAATGACATAATTAGCCCATTTAGCTCCAAAATACCATAATAAGCTCAAAATGGCATAAGAACCTTGGTTAGCTCATGAATATTATACACTTAGCTTGTTTTCCTCTAAAATGGGATAATTAGCCCATTTAGCTCAAAAAAGACATAATTAGGTAATTTAGCTCCAATAAGAGGACAAGAGGAGAAGAAATAGGCAAAATGAAAAGAAAGAAGAAGAAGAAGAAGAAGAGAAGAAGGAGAAGGAAGAGGAGGAGGAGGAGAGGAGGAGAAGGCCAAGGACCTTTAGTGCTTCTCCTCCTCCTCCTTCTCCTCCTTCTTGATTTCTTCATCTTCTCCCCCTCCTCCTCTTTCTTCTCCTATTTCATATTAACCTTGCTTTAATTAACCGAACAATGACATAATTAACCCATTTAGCTCCAAAATACCATAATAAGCTCAAAATGGCATAAGAACCTTGGTTAGCTCATGAATATTATATACTTAGCTTGTTTTCCTCTAAAATGGGATAATTATCCCATTTAGCTCAAAAAAGACATAATTAGGTAATTTAGCTCCAACAAGAGGAGAAGAGGAGAAGAAATAGGCAAAATGAAAAGAAAGAAGAAGAAGAAGAAGAAGAAAAGAAGAAGGAGAAGGACGAGGAGGAGGAGGAGGAGGAGGAGAAGGCCAAGGACCTTCTAGTCCTTCTCCTCCTCCTCCTTCTTCTCCTTCTTCTTGATTTCTTCTTCTTCTCCTCCTCGTCCTCTTTATTCTCCTCTTTCATATTATCCTTGCTTTAATTAACCCAACAATGACATAATTAGCCCATTTAGCTCCAAACTACCATAATAAGCTCAAAATGGCATCAGAACCTTGGTTAGCTCATGAATATTATATACTTAGCTTGTTTTCCTGTAAAATGGGATAATTAGCCCATTTAACTCAAAAAAGACATAATTAGGTAATTTAGCTCCAACAAGAGGAGAAGAGGAGAAGAAATAGGCAAAATGAAAAGAAAGAAGACGAAGAAGAAGAAGAGAAGAAGGAGAAGGGGGAGGAGGAGGAGGAGAAGGCCAAGGACCTTCTAGTCCTTCTCCTCCTTCTCCTCCTTCTTCTTCATTTCTTCTTCTTCTCCTCCTCCTCCTTTTTATTCTCCTCTTTCATATTATCCTTGCTTTAATTAACCCAACAATGACATAATTAGCCCATTTAGCTCCAAAATACCATAATAAGCTCAAAATGGCATAAGAACCTTGGTTAGCTCATGAATATTATATACTTAGCTTGTTTTCCTTCAAAATAGGATAATTAGCCCATTTAGCTCAAAAAAGACATAATTAGGTAATTTAGCTCCAACAAGAGGAGAAGAGGAGAAGAAATAGGCAAAATGAAAAGAAAGAAGAAGAAGAAGAAGAAGAGAAGAAGGAGAAGGAGGAGGAGGGGCAGGAGAAGGAGAAGGCCAAGGACCTTCTAGTCCGTCTCCTCCTCCTCCTTCTCCTCCTTCTCCTCATTCTTCTTGATTTCTACTTCTTCTCCTCCTCCTCCTATTTCTTCTCCTCTTTCATATTATCCTTGCTTTAATTAACCCAACAATGACATAATTAGCCGATTTAGCTCCAAAATACCATAATAAGCTCAAAATGGCATAAGAACCTTGGTTAGCTCATGAATATTATATACTTAGCTTGTTTTGCTCTAAAATGGGATAATTAGCCCATTTAGCTCAAACAAGACATAATTAGGTAATTTAGCTCCAACAAGACGAGAAGAGGAGAAGAAATAGGAAAAATGAAAAGAAAGAAGAAGAAGAAGAGAAGAAGGGCAAGGAGGAGGAGGAGGAGGAGGAGGAGGAGGAGAAGGTCAAGGACCTTCTAGTCCTTCTCGTCCTACTCCTCCTCCTTCTCCCCCTTCATCTTGATTTCTTATTCTTCACCTCCTCCTCCTCTTTCATATTATCCTTGCTTTAATTAACCCAACAATGACATAATTAGCCCATTTAGCTCCAAAATACCATAATAAGCTCAAAATGGCATAAGAACCTTGGTTAGCTCATGAATATTAGATACTTAGCTTGTTTTCCTCTAAAATGGGATAATTAGCCCATTTAGCTCAAAAAAGACATAATTAGGTAATTTAGCTCCAACAAGAGGAGAAGAGGAGAAGAAATAGGCAAAATGAAAAGAAAGAAGAAGAAGAAGAAGAAGAAGAAGAGAAGAAGGAGAAGGAGGAGGAGGAGGAGGAGGAGAAGACCAAGGACCTTCTAGTCATTCTCCTCCTCCTCCTTCTCCTCCTTCTCCTCCTTCTTGATTTCTTCTTCTTCTCCTCCTCCTCCTATTTCTTTTCCTCTTTCATATTATCCTTGCTTTAATTAACCCAACAATGACATAGTTAGCCCATTTAGCTCCAAACTACCATAATAAGCTCAAAATGGCATAAGAACCTTGGTTAGCTCATGAATATTATATACCTAGCTTGTTTTCCTCTAAAATGGGATAATTAGCCCATTTAGCTCAAAAAAGACATAATTAGGTAATTTTGCTCCAACAAGAGGAGAAGAGGAGAAGAAATAGGCAAAATGAAAAGAAAGAAGAAGAAGAAGAAGAAGAGAAGAAGGACAAGGAGGAGGAGGAGGAGAAAGCCAAGGACCTTCTAGTCCTTCTCCTCCTCTTCCTCCTCCTCCTTCTTCTCCTTCTTCTTGATTTCTTCTTCTTCTCCTCCTCCTCCTCTTTCTTCTCCTCTTTCATATTATCCTTGCTTTAATTAACCCAACAATGACATAATTAGCCCATTTAGCTCCAAAATACCATAATAAGCTCAAAATGGCATAAGAACCTTGGTTAGCTCATGAATATTATATACTTAGCTTGTTTTCCTCTAAAATGGGATAATTAGCCCATTTAGCTCAAAAAAGACATAATTAGGTAATTTAGCTCCAACAAGAGGAGAAGAGGAGAAGAAATAGGCAAAATGAAAAGAAAGAAGAAGAAGAAGAAGAAGAGAAGAAGGAGAAGGAAGAGGAGGAGGAGGAGGAGGAGGAGAAGGCCAAGGACCTTTAGTGCCTCTCCTCCTCCTCCTTCTCCTCCTTCTTCTTGATTTCTTCTTCTTCTCCCCCTCCTCCTCTTTCTTCTCCTCTTTCATATTAACCTTGCTTTAATTAACCGAACAATGACATAATTAACCCATTTAGCTCCAAAATACCATAATAAGCTCAAAATGGCATAAGAACCTTGGTTAGCTCATGAATATTATATACTTAGCTTGTTTTCCTCTAAAATGGGATAATTATCCCATTTAGCTCAAAAAAGACATAATTAGGTAATTTAGCTCCAACAAGAGGAGAAGAGGAGAAGAAATAGGCAAAATGAAAAGAAAGAAGAAGAAGAAGAAGAAGAAGAAAAGAAGAAGGAGAAGGACGAGGAGGAGGAGGAGGAGGAGGAGAAGGCCAAGGACCTTCTAGTCCTTCTCCTCCTCCTCCTTCTTCTCCTTCTTCTTGATTTCTTCTTCTTCTCCTCCTCCTCCTCTTTATTCTCCTCTTTCATATTATCCTTGCTTTAATTAACCCAACAATGACATAATTAGCCCATTTAGCTCCAAACTACCATAATAAGCTCAAAATGGCATAAGAACCTTGGTTAGCTCATGAATATTATATACTTAGCTTGTTTTCCTGTAAAATGGGATAATTAGCCCATTTAACTCAAAAAAGACATAATTAGGTAATTTAGCTCCAACAAGAGGAGAAGAAATAGGCAAAATGAAAAGAAAGAAGACGAAGAAGAAGAAGAGAAGAAGGAGAAGGAGGAGGAGGAGGAGGAGAAGGCCAAGGACCTTCTAGTCCTTCTCCTCCTTCTCCTCCTTCTTCTTCATTTCTTCTTCTTCTCCTCCTCCTCCTTTTTATTCTCCTCTTTCATATTATCCTTGCTTTAATTAACCCAACAATGACATAATTAGCCCATTTAGTTCCAAAATACCATAATAAGCTCAAAATGGCATAAGAACCTTGGTTAGCTCATGAATAGTATATACTTAGCTTGTTTTCCTTCAAAATAGGATAATTAGCCCATTTAGAACAAAAAAGACATAATTAGGTAATTTAGCTCCAACAAGAGGAGAAGAGGAGAAGAAATATTCAAAATGAAAAGAAAGAAGAAGAAGAAGAAGAAGAGAAGAAGGAGAAGGAGGAGGACGGGCAGGAGAAGGAGAAGGCCAAGGACCTTCTAGTCCGTCTCCTCCTCCTCCTTCTCCTCATTCTTCTTGATTTCTACTTCTTCTCCTCCTCCTCCTATTTCTTCTCCTCTTTCATATTATCCTTGCTTTAATTAACCCAACAATGACATAATTAGCCCATTTAGCTCCAAAATACCATAATAAGCTCAAAATGGCATAAGAACCTTGGTTAGCTCATGAATATTATATACTTAGCTTGTTTTGCTCTAAAATGGGTAATTAGCCCATTTAGCTCAAACAAGACATAATTAGGTAATTTAGCTCCAACAAGAGGAGAAGAGGAGAAGAAATAGGCAAAATGAAAAGAAAGAAGAAGAAGAAGAAGAAGAGAAGAAGGACAAGGAGGAGGAGGAGGAGGAGGAGGAGGAGAAGGTCAAGGACCTTCCAGTCCTTCTCGTCCTACTCCTTCTCCTCCGTCTCCCCCTTCATCTTGATTTCTTATTCTTCACCTCCTCCTCCTCTTTCATATTATCCTTGCTTTAATTAACCCAACAATGACATAATTAGCCCATTTAGCTCCAAAATACCATAATAAGCTCAAAATGGCATAAGAACCTTGGTTAGCTCATGAATATTATATACTTAGCTTGTTTTCCTCTAAAATGGGATAATTAGCCCATTTAGCTCAAAAAAGACATAATTAGGTAATTTAGCTCCAACAAGAGGAGAAGAGGAGAAGAAATAGGCAAAATGAAAAGAAAGAAGAAGAAGAAGAAGAAGAAGAAGGAGAAGGAAGAGGAGGAGGAGGAGGAGGAGGAGAAGGCCAAGGACCTTTAGTGCCTCTCCTCCTCCTCCTTCTCCTCCTTCTTCTTGATTTCTTCTTCTTCTCCCCCTCCTCCTCTTTCTTCTCCTCTTTCATATTAACCTTGCTTTAATTAACCGAACAATGACATAATTAACCCATTTAGCTCCAAAATACCATAATAAGCTCAAAATGGCATAAGAACCTTGGTTAGCTCATGAATATTATATACTTAGCTTGTTTTCCTCTAAAATGGGATAATTATCCCATTTAGCTCAAAAAAGACATAATTAGGTAATTTAGCTCCAACAAGAGGAGAAGAGGAGAAGAAATAGGCAAAATGAAAAGAAAGAAGAAGAAGAAGAAGAAGAAGAAGAAGGAGAAGGACGAGGAGGAGGAGGAGGAGGAGGAGAAGGCCAAGGACCTTCTAGTCCTTCTCCTCCTCCTCCTTCTTCTCCTTCTTCTTGATTTCTTCTTCTTCTCCTCCTCGTCCTCTTTATTCTCCTCTTTCATATTATCCTTGCTTTAATTAACCCAACAATGACATAATTAGCCCATTTAGCTCCAAACTACCATAATAAGCTCAAAATGGCATCAGAACCTTGGTTAGCTCATGAATATTATATACTTAGCTTGTTTTCCTGTAAAATGGGATAATTAGCCCATTTAACTCAAAAAAGACATAATTAGGTAATTTAGCTCCAACAAGAGGAGAAGAGGAGAAGAAATAGGCAAAATGAAAAGAAAGAAGACGAAGAAGAAGAAGAGAAGAAGGAGAAGGGGGAGGAGGAGGAGGAGAAGGCCAAGGACCTTCTAGTCCTTCTCCTCCTTCTCCTTCTTCTTCATTTCTTCTTCTTCTCCTCCTCCTCCTTTTTATTCTCCTCTTTCATATTATCCTTGCTTTAATTAACCCAACAATGACATAATTAGCCCATTTAGCTCCAAAATACCATAATAAGCTCAAAATGGCATAAGAACCTTGGTTAGCTCATGAATATTATATACTTAGCTTGTTTTCCTTCAAAATAGGATAATTAGCCCATTTAGCTCAAAAAAGACATAATTAGGTAATTTAGCTCCAACAAGAGGAGAAGAGGAGAAGAAATAGGCAAAATGAAAAGAAAGAAGAAGAAGAAGAAGAAGAGAAGAAGGAGAAGGAGGAGGAGGGGCAGGAGAAGGAGAAGGCCAAGGACCTTCTAGTCCGTCTCCTCCTCCTCCTTCTCCTCCTTCTCTTCATTCTTCTTGATTTCTACTTCTTCTCCTCCTCCTCCTATTTCTTCTCCTCTTTCATATTATCCTTGCTTTAATTAACCCAACAATGACATAATTAGCCGATTTAGCTCCAAAATACCATAATAAGCTCAAAATGGCATAAGAACCTTGGTTAGCTCATGAATATTATATACTTAGCTTGTTTTGCTCTAAAATGGGATAATTAGCCCATTTAGCTCAAACAAGACATAATTAGGTAATTTAGCTCCAACAAGACGAGAAGAGGAGAAGAAATAGGAAAAATGAAAAGAAAGAAGAAGAAGAAGAGAAGAAGGACAAGGAGGAGGAGGAGGAGGAGGAGGAGGAGGAGAAGGTCAAGGACCTTCTAGTCCTTCTCGTCCTACTCCTCCTCCTTCTCCCCCTTCATCTTGATTTCTTATTCTTCACCTCCTCCTCCTCTTTCATATTATCCTTGCTTTAATTAACCCAACAATGACATAATTAGCCCATTTAGCTCCAAAATACCATAATAAGCTCAAAATGGCATAAGAACCTTGGTTAGCTCATGAATATTAGATACTTAGCTTGTTTTCCTCTAAAATGGGATAATTAGCCCATTTAGCTCAAAAAAGACATAATTAGGTAATTTAGCTCCAACAAGAGGAGAAGAGGAGAAGAAATAGGCAAAATGAAAAGAAAGAAGAAGAAGAAGAAGAAGAAGAAGAGAAGAAGGAGAAGGAGGAGGAGGAGGAGGAGGAGAAGACCAAGGACCTTCTAGTCATTCTCCTCCTCCTCCTTCTCCTCCTTCTCCTCCTTCTTGATTTCTTCTTCTTCTCCTCCTCCTCCTATTTCTTTTCCTCTTTCATATTATCCTTGCTTTAATTAACCCAACAATGACATAGTTAGCCCATTTAGCTCCAAACTACCATAATAAGCTCAAAATGGCATAAGAACCTTGGTTAGCTCATGAATATTATATACCTAGCTTGTTTTCCTCTAAAATGGGATAATTAGCCCATTTAGCTCAAAAAAGACATAATTAGGTAATTTTGCTCCAACAAGAGGAGAAGAGGAGAAGAAATAGGCAAAATGAAAAGAAAGAAGAAGAAGAAGAAGAAGAGAAGAAGGACAAGGAGGAGGAGGAGGAGAAAGCCAAGGACCTTCTAGTCCTTCTCCTCCTCTTCCTCCTCCTCCTTCTTCTCCTTCTTCTTGATTTCTTCTTCTTCTCCTCCTCCTCCTCTTTCTTCTCCTCTTTCATATTATCCTTGCTTTAATTAACCCAACAATGACATAATTAGCCCATTTAGCTCCAAAATACCATAATAAGCTCAAAATGGCATAAGAACCTTGGTTAGCTCATGAATATTATATACTTAGCTTGTTTTCCTCTAAAATGGGATAATTAGCCCATTTAGCTCAAAAAAGACATAATTAGGTAATTTAGCTCCAACAAGAGGAGAAGAGGAGAAGAAATAGGCAAAATGAAAAGAAAGAAGAAGAAGAAGAAGAAGAGAAGAAGGAGAAGGAAGAGGAGGAGGAGGAGGAGGAGGAGAAGGCCAAGGACCTTTAGTGCCTCTCCTCCTCCTCCTTCTCCTCCTTCTTCTTGATTTCTTCTTCTTCTCCCCCTCCTCCTCTTTCTTCTCCTCTTTCATATTAACCTTGCTTTAATTAACCGAACAATGACATAATTAACCCATTTAGCTCCAAAATACCATAATAAGCTCAAAATGGCATAAGAACCTTGGTTAGCTCATGAATATTATATACTTAGCTTGTTTTCCTCTAAAATGGGATAATTATCCCATTTAGCTCAAAAAAGACATAATTAGGTAATTTAGCTCCAACAAGAGGAGAAGAGGAGAAGAAATAGGCAAAATGAAAAGAAAGAAGAAGAAGAAGAAGAAGAAAAGAAGAAGGAGAAGGACGAGGAGGAGGAGGAGGAGGAGGAGAAGGCCAAGGACCTTCTAGTCCTTCTCCTCCTCCTCCTTCTTCTCCTTCTTCTTGATTTCTTCTTCTTCTCCTCCTCCTCCTCTTTATTCTCCTCTTTCATATTATCCTTGCTTTAATTAACCCAACAATGACATAATTAGCCCATTTAGCTCCAAACTACCATAATAAGCTCAAAATGGCATAAGAACCTTGGTTAGCTCATGAATATTATATACTTAGCTTGTTTTCCTGTAAAATGGGATAATTAGCCCATTTAACTCAAAAAAGACATAATTAGGTAATTTAGCTCCAACAAGAGGAGAAGAAATAGGCAAAATGAAAAGAAAGAAGACGAAGAAGAAGAAGAGAAGAAGGAGAAGGAGGAGGAGGAGGAGGAGAAGGCCAAGGACCTTCTAGTCCTTCTCCTCCTTCTCCTCCTTCTTCTTCATTTCTTCTTCTTCTCCTCCTCCTCCTTTTTATTCTCCTCTTTCATATTATCCTTGCTTTAATTAACCCAACAATGACATAATTAGCCCATTTAGTTCCAAAATACCATAATAAGCTCAAAATGGCATAAGAACCTTGGTTAGCTCATGAATAGTATATACTTAGCTTGTTTTCCTTCAAAATAGGATAATTAGCCCATTTAGAACAAAAAAGACATAATTAGGTAATTTAGCTCCAACAAGAGGAGAAGAGGAGAAGAAATATTCAAAATGAAAAGAAAGAAGAAGAAGAAGAAGAAGAGAAGAAGGAGAAGGAGGAGGACGGGCAGGAGAAGGAGAAGGCCAAGGACCTTCTAGTCCGTCTCCTCCTCCTCCTTCTCCTCATTCTTCTTGATTTCTACTTCTTCTCCTCCTCCTCCTATTTCTTCTCCTCTTTCATATTATCCTTGCTTTAATTAACCCAACAATGACATAATTAGCCCATTTAGCTCCAAAATACCATAATAAGCTCAAAATGGCATAAGAACCTTGGTTAGCTCATGAATATTATATACTTAGCTTGTTTTGCTCTAAAATGGGTAATTAGCCCATTTAGCTCAAACAAGACATAATTAGGTAATTTAGCTCCAACAAGAGGAGAAGAGGAGAAGAAATAGGCAAAATGAAAAGAAAGAAGAAGAAGAAGAAGAAGAGAAGAAGGACAAGGAGGAGGAGGAGGAGGAGGAGGAGGAGAAGGTCAAGGACCTTCCAGTCCTTCTCGTCCTACTCCTTCTCCTCCGTCTCCCCCTTCATCTTGATTTCTTATTCTTCACCTCCTCCTCCTCTTTCATATTATCCTTGCTTTAATTAACCCAACAATGACATAATTAGCCCATTTAGCTCCAAAATACCATAATAAGCTCAAAATGGCATAAGAACCTTGGTTAGCTCATGAATATTATATACTTAGCTTGTTTTCCTCTAAAATGGGATAATTAGCCCATTTAGCTCAAAAAAGACATAATTACGTAATTTAGCTCCAACAAGAGGAGAAGAGGAGAAGAAATAGGCAAAATGAAAAGAAAGAAGAAGAAGAAGAAGAAGAGAAGAAGGAGAAGGAGGAGGAGGAGGAGGAGAAGACCAAGGACCTTCTAGTCATTCTCCTCCTCCTCCTTCTCCTCCTTCTCCTCCTTCTTGATTTCTTCTTCTTCTCCTCCTCCTCCTATTTCTTTTCCTCTTTCATATTATCCTTGCTTTAATTAACCCAACAATGACATAATTAGCCCATTTAGCTCCAAACTACCATAATAAGCTCAAAATGGCATAAGAACCTTTGTTAGCTCATGAATATTATATACTTAGCTTGTTTTCCTCTAAAATGGGATAATTAGCCCATTTAGATCAAAAAAGACATAATTAGGTAATTTAGCTCCAACAAGAGGAGAAGAGGAGAAGAAATAGGCAAAATGAAAAGAAAGAAGAAGAAGAAGAAGAAGAAGAGAAGAAGGACAAGGAGGAGGAGGAGGAGAAGGCCAAGGACCTTCTAGTCCTTCTCCTCCTCCTCCTCCTCCTCCTTCTTCTTCTCCTTGTTCTTGATTTCTTCTTCTTCTCCTCCTCCTCCTCTTTCTTCTCCTCTTTCATATTATCCTTGCTTTAATTAACCCAACAATGACATAATTAGCCCATTTAGCTCCAAAATACCATAATAAGCTCAAAATGGCATAAGAACCTTGGTTAGCTCATGAATATTATATACTTAGCTTGTTTTCCTCTAAAATGGGATAATTAGCCCATTTAGCTCAAAAAAGACATAATTAGGTAATTTAGCTCCAACAAGAGGAGAAGAGGAGAAGAAATAGGTAAAATGAAAAGAAAGAAGAAGAAGAAGAAGAAGAAGAGAAGAAGGAGAAGGAAGAGGAGGAGGAGGAGGAGGAGGAGAAGGCCAAGGACCTTTAGTGCTTCTCCTCCTCCTCCTTCTCCTCCTTCTTCTTGATTTCTTCTTCTTCTCCCCCTCCTCCTCTTTCTTCTCCTCTTTCATATTAACCTTGCTTTAATTAACCGAACAATGACATAATTAACCCATTTAGCTCCAAAATACCATAATAAGCTCAAAATGGCATAAGAACCTTGGTTAGCTCATGAATATTATATACTTAGCTTCTTTTCCTCTAAAATGGGATAATTATCCCATTTAGCTCAAAAAAGACATAATTAGGTAATTTAGCTCCAACAACAGGAGAAGAGGAGAAGAAATAGGCAAAATGAAAAGAAAGAAGAAGAAGAAGATGAAGAAGAAAAGAAGAAGGAGAAGGACGAGGAGGAGGAGGAGGAGGAGGAGAAGGCCAAGGACCTTCTAGTCCTTCTCCTCCTCCTCCTTCTTCTCCTTCTTCTTGATTTCTTCTTCTTCTCCTCCTCCTCCTCTTTATTCTCCTCTTTCATATTATCCTTGCTTTAATTAACCCAACAATGACATAATTAGCCCATTTAGCTCCAAACTACCATAATAAGCTCAAAATGGCATAAGAACCTTGGTTAGCTCATGAATATTATATACTTAGCTTGTTTTCCTGTAAAATGGGATAATTAGCCCATTTAACTCAAAAAAGACATAATTAGGTAATTTAGCTTCAACAAGAGGAGAAGAGGAGAAGAAATAGGCAAAATGAAAAGAAAGAAGACGAAGAAGAAGAAGAGAAGAACGAGAAGGAGGAGGAGGAGGAGGAGAAGGCCAAGGACCTGCTAGTCCTTCTCCTCCTTCTCCTCCTTCATTTCTTCTTCTTCTCCTCCTCCTCCTTTTTATTCTCCTCTTTCATATTATCCTTGCTTTAATTAACCCAACAATGACATCATTAGCCCATTTAGCTCCAAAATACCATAATAAGCTCAAAATGGCATAAGAACCTTGGTTAGCTCATGAATATTATATACTTAGCTTGTTTTCCTTCAAAATAGGATAATTAGCCCATTTAGCTCAAAAAAGACATAATTAGGTAATTTAGCTCCAACAAGAGGAGAAGAGGAGAAGAAATAGGCAAAATGAAAAGAAAGAAGAAGAAGAAGAAGAAGAAGAGAAGAAGGAGAAGGAGGAGGAGGGGCAGGAGAAGGAGAAGGCCAAGGACCTTCTAGTCCGTCTCCTCCTCCTCCTTCTCCTCATTCTTCTTGATTTCTACTTCTTCTCCTCCTCCTCCTATTTCTTCTCCTCTTTCATATTATCCTTGCTTTAATTAACCCAACAATGACATAATTAGCCCATTTAGCTCCAAAATACCATAATAAGCTCAAAATGGCATAAGAACCTTGGTTAGCTCATGAATATTATATACTTAGCTTGTTTTGCTCTAAAATGGGATAATTAGCCCATTAAGCTCAAACAAGACATAATTAGGTAATTTAGCTCCAACAAGAGGAGAAGAGGAGAAGAAATAGGCAAAATGAAAAGAAAGAAGAAGAAGAAGAAGAAGAAGAAGAAGAAGAGAAGAAGGACAAGGAGGAGGAGGAGGAGGAGGAGGAGAAGAAGGTCAAGGACCTTCTAGTCCTTCTCGTCCTACTCCTTCTCCTCCGTCTCCCCCTTCATCTTGATTTCTTATTCTTCACCTCCTCCTTCTCTTTCATATTATCCTTGCTTTAATTAACCCAACAATGACATAATTAGCCCATTTAGCTCCAAAATACCATAATAAGCTCAAAATGGCATAAGAACCTTGGTTAGCTCATGAATATTATATACTTAACTTGTTTTCCTCTAAAATGGGATAATTAGCCCATTTAGCTCAAAAAAGACATAATTAGGTAATTTAGCTCAACAAGAGGAGAAGAGGAGAAGAAATAGGCAAAATGAAAAGAAAGAAGAAGAAGAAGAAGAAGAAGAAGAAAAGAAGAAGGAGAAGGACGAGGAGGAGAAGGCCAAGGACCTTCTAGTCCCTCTCCTCCTCCTCCTTCTTCTCCTTCTTCTTGATTTCTTCTTCTTCTCCTCCTCCTCCTCTTTATTCTCCTCTTTCATATTATCCTTGCTTTAATTAACCCAACAATGACATAATTAGCCCATTTAGGTCCAAACTACCATATAAGCTCAAAATGGCATAAGAACCTTGGTTAGCTCATGAATATTATATACTTAGCTTGTTTTCCTGTAAAATGGGATAATTAGCCCATTTAACTCAAAAAAGACATAATTAGGTAATTTAGCTCCAACAAGAGGAGAAGAGGAGAATAAATAGGCAAAATGAAAAGAAAGAAGACGAAGAAGAAGAAGAGAAGTAGGAGAAGGAGGAGGAGGAGGAGGAGAAGGCCAAGGACCTTCTAGTCCTTCTCCTCCTTCTCCTCCTTCTTCTTCATTTCTTCTTCTTCTCCTCCTCCTCCTTTTTATTCTCCTCTTTCATATTATCCTTGCTTTAATTAACCCAACAATGACATAATTAGCCCATTTAGTTCCAAAATACCATAATAAGCTCAAAATGGCATAAGAACCTTGGTTAGCTCATGAATATTACATACTTAGCTTGTTTTCCTTCAAAATAGGATAATTAGCCCATTTAGCTCAAAAAAGACATAATTAGGTAATTTAGCTCCAACAAGAGGAGAAGAGGAGAAGAAATATTCAAAATGAAAAGAAAGAAGAAGAAGAAGTAGAAGAAGAGAAGAAGGAGAAGGAGGAGGACGGGCAGGAGAAGGAGAAGGCCAAGGACCTTCTAGTCCGTCTCCTCCTCCTCCTTCTCCTCATTCTTCTTGATTTCTACTTCTTCTCCTCCTCCTCCTATTTCTTATCCTCTTTCATATTATCCTTGCTTTAATTAACCCAACAATGACATAATTAGGCCATTTAGCTCCAAAATACCATAATAAGCTCAAAATGGCATAAGAACCTTGGTTAGCTCATGAATATTATATACTTAGCTTGTTTTGCTCTAAAATGGGATAATTAGCCCATTTAGCTCAAACAAGACATAATTAGGTAATTTAGCTCCAACAAGAGGAGAAGAGGAGAAGAAATAGGCAAAATGAAAAGAAAGAAGAAGAAGAAGAAGAAGAGAAGAAGGACAAGGAGGAGGAGGAGGAGGAGGAGGAGAAGGTCAAGGACCTTCTAGTCCTTCTCGTCCTACTCCTTCTCCTCCGTCTCCCCCTTCATCTTGATTTCTTATTCTTCACCTCCTCCTCCTCTTTCATATTATCCTTGCTTTAATTAACCCAACAATGACATAATTAGCCCATTTAGCTCCAAAATACCATAATAAGCTTAAAATGGCATAAGAACCTTGGTTAGCTCATGAATATTATATACTTAACTTGTTTTCCTCTAAAATGGGATAATTAGCCCATTTAGCTCAAAAAAGACATAATTAGGTAATTTAGCTCCAACAAGAGGAGAAGAGGAGAAGAAATAGGCAAAATGAAAAGAAAGAAGAAGAAGAAGAAGAAGAAGAGAAGAAGGAGAAGGAGGAGGAGGACGAGGAGAAGACCAAGGACCTTCTAGTCATTCTCCTCCTCCTCCTTCTCCTCCTTCTCCTCCTTCTTGATTTCTTCTTCTTCTCCTCCTCCTCCTATTTCTTTTCCTCTTTCATATTATCCTTGCTTTAATTAACCCAACAATGACATAATTAGCCCATTTAGCTCCAAACTACCATAATAAGCTCAAAATGGCATAAGAACCTTGGTTAGCTCATGAATATTATATACTTAGCTTGTTTTCCTCTAAAATGGGATAATTAGCCCATTTAGCTCAAAAAAGACATAATTAGGTAATTTAGCTCCAACAAGAGGAGAAGAGGAGAAGAAATAGGCAAAATGAAAAGAAAGAAGAAGAAGAAGAAGAAGAAGAAGAGAAGAAGAACAAGGAGGAGGAGGAGGAGAAGGCCAAGGACCTTCTAGTCCTTCTCCTCCTCCGCCTCCTCCTCCTTCTTCTCCTTCTTGTTGATTTCTTCTTCTTCTCCTCCTCCTCCTCTTTCTTCTCCTCTTTCATATTATCCTTGCTTTAATTAACCCAACAATGACATAATTAGCCCATTTAGCTCCAAAATACCATAATAAGCTCAAAATGGCATAAGAACCTTGGTTAGCTCATGAATATTATATACTTAGCTTGTTTTCCTCTAAAATGGGATAATTAGCCCATTTAGCTCAAAAAAGACATAATTAGGTAATTTAGCTCCAACAAGAGGAGAAGAGGAGAAGAAATAGGCAAAATGAAAAGAAAGAAGAAGAAGAAGAAGAAGAGAAGAAGGAGAAGGAAGAGGAGGAGGAGGAGGAGGAGGAGAAGGCCAAGGACCTTTAGTGCTTCTCCTCCTCCTCCTTCTCCTCCTTCTGCTTGATTTCTTATTCTTCTCCCCCTCCTCCTCTTTCTTCTCCTCTTTCATATTAACCTTGCTTTAATTAACTGAACAATGACATAATTAACCCATTTAGCTCCAAAATACCATAATAAGCTCAAAATGGCATAAGAACCTTGGTTAGCTCATGAATATTATATACTTAGCTTGTTTTCCTCTAAAATGGGATAATTATCCCATTTAGCTCAAAAAAGACATAATTAGGTAATTTAGCTCCAACAAGAGGAGAAGAGGAGAAGAAATAGGCAAAATGAAAAGAAAGAAGACGAAGAAGAAGAAGAGAAGAAGGAGAAGGAGGAGGAGGAGGAGGAGAAGGCCAAGGACCTTCTAGTCCTTCTCCTCCTTCTCCTCCTTCTTCTTCATTTCTTCTTCTTCTCCTCCTCCTCCTTTTTATTCTCCTCTTTCATATTATCCTTGCTTTAATTAACCCAACAATGACATAATTAGCCCATTTAGTTCCAAAATACCATAATAAGCTCAAAATGGCATAAGAACCTTGGTTAGCTCATGAATATTACATACTTAGCTTGTTTTCCTTCAAAATAGGATAATTAGCCCATTTAGCTCAAAAAAGACATAATTAGGTAATTTAGCTCCAACAAGAGGAGAAGAGGAGAAGAAATATTCAAAATGAAAAGAAAGAAGAAGAAGAAGAAGAAGAAGAGAAGAAGGAGAAGGAGGAGGACGGGCAGGAGAAGGAGAAGGCCAAGGACCTTCTAGTCCGTCTCCTCCTCCTCCTTCTCCTCATTCTTCTTGATTTCTACTTCTTCTCCTCCTCCTCCTATTTCTTATCCTCTTTCATATTATCCTTGCTTTAATTAACCCAACAATGACATAATTAGCCCATTTAGCTCCAAAATACCATAATAAGCTCAAAATGGCATAAGAACCTTGGTTAGCTCATGAATATTATATACTTAGCTTGTTTTGCTCTAAAATGGGATAATTAGCCCATTTAGCTCAAACAAGACATAATTAGGTAATTTAGCTCCAACAAGAGGAGAAGAGGAGAAGAAATAGGCAAAATGAAAAGAAAGAAGAAGAAGAAGAAGAAGAGAAGAAGGACAAGGAGGAGGAGGAGGAGGAGGAGGAGGAGAAGGTCAAGGACCTTCTAGTCCTTCTCGTCCTACTCCTTCTCCTCCGTCTCCCCCTTCATCTTGATTTCTTATTCTTCACCTCCTCCTCCTCTTTCATATTATCCTTGCTTTAATTAACCCAACAATGACATAATTAGCCCATTTAGCTCCAAAATACCATAATAAGCTCAAAATGGCATAAGAACCTTGGTTAGCTCATGAATATTATATACTTAACTTGTTTTCCTCTAAAATGGGATAGTAGCCCATTTAGCTCAAAAAAGACATAATTAGGTAATTTAGCTCCAACAAGAGGAGAAGAGGAGAAGAAATAGGCAAAATGAAAAGAAAGAAGAAGAAGAAGAAGAAGAAGAGAAGAAGGAGAAGGAGGAGGAGGAGGAGGAGAAGACCAAGGACCTTCTAGTCATTCTCCTCCTCCTCCTTCTCCTCCTTCTCCTCCTTCTTGATTTCTTCTTCTTCTCCTCCTCCTCCTATTTCTTTTCCTCTTTCATATTATCCTTGCTTTAATTAACCCAACAATGACATAATTAGCCCATTTAGCTCCAAACTACCATAATAAGCTCAAAATGGCATAAGAACCTTGGTTAGCTCATGAATATTAGATACTTAGCTTGTTTTCCTCTAAAATGGGATAATTAGCCCATTTAGCTCAAAAAAGACATAATTAGGTAATTTAGCTCCAACAAGAGGAGAAGAGGAGAAGAAATAGGCAAAATGAAAAGAAAGAAGAAGAAGAAGAAGAAGAAGAGAAGAAGGACAAGGAGGAGGAGGAGGAGAAGGCCAAGGACCTTCTAGTCCTTCTCCTCCTCCGCCTCCTCCTCCTTCTTCTCCTTCTTCTTGATTTCTTCTTCTTCTCCTCCTCCTCCTCTTTCTTCTCCTCTTTCATATTATCCTTGCTTTAATTAACCCAACAATGACATAATTAGCCCATTTAGCTCCAAAATACCATAATAAGCTCAAAATGGCATAAGAACCTTGGTTAGCTCATGAATATTATATACTTAGCTTGTTTTCCTCTAAAATGGGATAATTAGCCCATTTAGCTCAAAAAAGACATAATTAGGTAATTTAGCTCCAACAAGAGGAGAAGAGGAGAAGAAATAGGCAAAATGAAAAGAAAGAAGAAGAAGAAGAAGAAGAGAAGAAGGAGAAGGAAGAGGAGGAGGAGGAGGAGGAGGAGAAGGCCAAGGACCTTTAGTGCTTCTCCTCCTCCTCCTTCTCCTCCTTCTTCTTGATTTCTTATTCTTCTCCCCCTCCTCCTCTTTATTCTCCTCTTTCATATTAACCTTGCTTTAATTAACTGAACAATGACATAATTAACCCATTTAGCTCCAAAATACCATAATAAGCTCAAAATGGCATAAGAACCTTGGTTAGCTCATGAATATTATATACTTAGCTTGTTTTCCTGTAAAATGGGATAATTAGCCCATTTAACTCAAAAAAGACATAATTAGGTAATTTAGCTGCAACAAGAGGAGAAGAGGAGAATAAATAGGCAAAATGAAAAGAAAGAAGACGAAGAAGAAGAAGAGAAGTAGGAGAAGGAGGAGGAGGAGGAGGAGAAGGCCAAGGACCTTCTAGTCCTTCTCCTCCTTCTCCTCCTTCTTCTTCATTTCTTCTTCTTCTCCTCCTCCTCCTTTTTATTCTCCTCTTTCATATTATCCTTGCTTTAATTAACCCAACAATGACATAATTAGCCCATTTAGTTCCAAAATACCATAATAAGCTCAAAATGGCATAAGAACCTTGGTTAGCTCATGAATATTACATACTTAGCTTGTTTTCCTTCAAAATAGGATAATTAGCCCATTTAGCTCAAAAAAGACATAATTAGGTAATTTAGCTCCAACAAGAGGAGAAGAGGAGAAGAAATATTCAAAATGAAAAGAAAGAAGAAGAAGAAGTAGAAGAAGAGAAGAAGGAGAAGGAGGAGGACGGGCAGGAGAAGGAGAAGGCCAAGGACCTTCTAGTCCGTCTCCTCCTCCTCCTTCTCCTCATTCTTCTTGATTTCTACTTCTTCTCCTCCTCCTCCTATTTCTTATCCTCTTTCATATTATCCTTGCTTTAATTAACCCAACAATGACATAATTAGGCCATTTAGCTCCAAAATACCATAATAAGCTCAAAATGGCATAAGAACCTTGGTTAGCTCATGAATATTATATACTTAGCTTGTTTTGCTCTAAAATGGGATAATTAGCCCATTTAGCTCAAACAAGACATAATTAGGTAATTTAGCTCCAACAAGAGGAGAAGAGGAGAAGAAATAGGCAAAATGAAAAGAAAGAAAGAAGAAGAAGAAGAAGAGAAGAAGGACAAGGAGGAGGAGGAGGAGGAGGAGGAGAAGGTCAAGGACCTTCTAGTCCTTCTCGTCCTACTCCTTCTCCTCCGTCTCCCCCTTCATCTTGATTTCTTATTCTTCACCTCCTCCTCCTCTTTCATATTATCCTTGCTTTAATTAACCCAACAATGACATAATTAGCCCATTTAGCTCCAAAATACCATAATAAGCTTAAAATGGCATAAGAACCTTGGTTAGCTCATGAATATTATATACTTAACTTGTTTTCCTCTAAAATGGGATAATTAGCCCATTTAGCTCAAAAAAGACATAATTAGGTAATTTAGCTCCAACAAGAGGAGAAGAGGAGAAGAAATAGGCAAAATGAAAAGAAAGAAGAAGAAGAAGAAGAAGAAGAGAAGAAGGAGAAGGAGGAGGAGGACGAGGAGAAGACCAAGGACCTTCTAGTCATTCTCCTCCTCCTCCTTCTCCTCCTTCTCCTCCTTCTTGATTTCTTCTTCTTCTCCTCCTCCTCCTATTTCTTTTCCTCTTTCATATTATCCTTGCTTTAATTAACCCAACAATGACATAATTAGCCCATTTAGCTCCAAACTACCATAATAAGCTCAAAATGGCATAAGAACCTTGGTTAGCTCATGAATATTATATACTTAGCTTGTTTTCCTCTAAAATGGGATAATTAGCCCATTTAGCTCAAAAAAGACATAATTAGGTAATTTAGCTCCAACAAGAGGAGAAGAGGAGAAGAAATAGGCAAAATGAAAAGAAAGAAGAAGAAGAAGAAGAAGAAGAAGAGAAGAAGAACAAGGAGGAGGAGGAGGAGAAGGCCAAGGACCTTCTAGTCCTTCTCCTCCTCCGCCTCCTCCTCCTTCTTCTCCTTCTTCTTGATTTCTTCTTCTTCTCCTCCTCCTCCTCTTTCTTCTCCTCTTTCATATTATCCTTGCTTTAATTAACCCAACAATGACATAATTAGCCCATTTAGCTCCAAAATACCATAATAAGCTCAAAATGGCATAAGAACCTTGGTTAGCTCATGAATATTATATACTTAGCTTGTTTTCCTCTAAAATGGGATAATTAGCCCATTTAGCTCAAAAAAGACATAATTAGGTAATTTAGCTCCAACAAGAGGAGAAGAGGAGAAGAAATAGGCAAAATGAAAAGAAAGAAGAAGAAGAAGAAGAAGAGAAGAAGGAGAAGGAAGAGGAGGAGGAGGAGGAGGAGGAGAAGGCCAAGGACCTTTAGTGCTTCTCCTCCTCCTCCTTCTCCTCCTTCTGCTTGATTTCTTATTCTTCTCCCCCTCCTCCTCTTTCTTCTCCTCTTTCATATTAACCTTGCTTTAATTAACTGAACAATGACATAATTAACCCATTTAGCTCCAAAATACCATAATAAGCTCAAAATGGCATAAGAACCTTGGTTAGCTCATGAATATTATATACTTAGCTTGTTTTCCTCTAAAATGGGATAATTATCCCATTTAGCTCAAAAAAGACATAATTAGGTAATTTAGCTCCAACAAGAGGAGAAGAGGAGAAGAAATAGGCAAAATGAAAAGAAAGAAGACGAAGAAGAAGAAGAGAAGAAGGAGAAGGAGGAGGAGGAGGAGGAGGAGAAGGCCAAGGACCTTCTAGTCCTTCTCCTCCTTCTCCTCCTTCTTCTTCATTTCTTCTTCTTCTCCTCCTCCTCCTTTTTATTCTCCTCTTTCATATTATCCTTGCTTTAATTAACCCAACAATGACATAATTAGCCCATTTAGTTCCAAAATACCATAATAAGCTCAAAATGGCATAAGAACCTTGGTTAGCTCATGAATATTACATACTTAGCTTGTTTTCCTTCAAAATAGGATAATTAGCCCATTTAGCTCAAAAAAGACATAATTAGGTAATTTAGCTCCAACAAGAGGAGAAGAGGAGAAGAAATATTCAAAATGAAAAGAAAGAAGAAGAAGAAGAAGAAGAAGAGAAGAAGGAGAAGGAGGAGGACGGGCAGGAGAAGGAGAAGGCCAAGGACCTTCTAGTCCGTCTCCTCCTCCTCCTTCTCCTCATTCTTCTTGATTTCTACTTCTTCTCCTCCTCCTCCTATTTCTTATCCTCTTTCATATTATCCTTGCTTTAATTAACCCAACAATGACATAATTAGCCCATTTAGCTCCAAAATACCATAATAAGCTCAAAATGGCATAAGAACCTTGGTTAGCTCATGAATATTATATACTTAGCTTGTTTTGCTCTAAAATGGGATAATTAGCCCATTTAGCTCAAACAAGACATAATTAGGTAATTTAGCTCCAACAAGAGGAGAAGAGGAGAAGAAATAGGCAAAATGAAAAGAAAGAAGAAGAAGAAGAAGAAGAGAAGAAGGACAAGGAGGAGGAGGAGGAGGAGGAGGAGGAGAAGGTCAAGGACCTTCTAGTCCTTCTCGTCCTACTCCTTCTCCTCCGTCTCCCCCTTCATCTTGATTTCTTATTCTTCACCTCCTCCTCCTCTTTCATATTATCCTTGCTTTAATTAACCCAACAATGACATAATTAGCCCATTTAGCTCCAAAATACCATAATAAGCTCAAAATGGCATAAGAACCTTGGTTAGCTCATGAATATTATATACTTAACTTGTTTTCCTCTAAAATGGGATAGTAGCCCATTTAGCTCAAAAAAGACATAATTAGGTAATTTAGCTCCAACAAGAGGAGAAGAGGAGAAGAAATAGGCAAAATGAAAAGAAAGAAGAAGAAGAAGAAGAAGAAGAAGAGAAGAAGGAGAAGGAGGAGGAGGAGGAGGAGAAGACCAAGGACCTTCTAGTCATTCTCCTCCTCCTCCTTCTCCTCCTTCTCCTCCTTCTTGATTTCTTCTTCTTCTCCTCCTCCTCCTATTTCTTTTCCTCTTTCATATTATCCTTGCTTTAATTAACCCAACAATGACATAATTAGCCCATTTAGCTCCAAACTACCATAATAAGCTCAAAATGGCATAAGAACCTTGGTTAGCTCATGAATATTAGATACTTAGCTTGTTTTCCTCTAAAATGGGATAATTAGCCCATTTAGCTCAAAAAAGACATAATTAGGTAATTTAGCTCCAACAAGAGGAGAAGAGGAGAAGAAATAGGCAAAATGAAAAGAAAGAAGAAGAAGAAGAAGAAGAAGAGAAGAAGGACAAGGAGGAGGAGGAGGAGAAGGCCAAGGACCTTCTAGTCCTTCTCCTCCTCCGCCTCCTCCTCCTTCTTCTCCTTCTTCTTGATTTCTTCTTCTTCTCCTCCTCCTCCTCTTTCTTCTCCTCTTTCATATTATCCTTGCTTTAATTAACCCAACAATGACATAATTAGCCCATTTAGCTCCAAAATACCATAATAAGCTCAAAATGGCATAAGAACCTTGGTTAGCTCATGAATATTATATACTTAGCTTGTTTTCCTCTAAAATGGGATAATTAGCCCATTTAGCTCAAAAAAGACATAATTAGGTAATTTAGCTCCAACAAGAGGAGAAGAGGAGAAGAAATAGGCAAAATGAAAAGAAAGAAGAAGAAGAAGAAGAAGAGAAGAAGGAGAAGGAAGAGGAGGAGGAGGAGGAGGAGGAGAAGGCCAAGGACCTTTAGTGCTTCTCCTCCTCCTCCTTCTCCTCCTTCTTCTTGATTTCTTATTCTTCTCCCCCTCCTCCTCTTTATTCTCCTCTTTCATATTAACCTTGCTTTAATTAACTGAACAATGACATAATTAACCCATTTAGCTCCAAAATACCATAATAAGCTCAAAATGGCATAAGAACCTTGGTTAGCTCATGAATATTATATACTTAGCTTGTTTTCCTCTAAAATGGGATAATTATCCCATTTAGCTCAAAAAAGACATAATTAGGTAATTTAGCTCCAACAAGAGGAGAAGAGGAGAAGAAATAGGCAAAATGAAAAGAAAGAAGAAGAAGAAGAAGAAGAAGAAGAAAAGAAGAACGAGAAGGACGAGGTGGAGGAGGAGGAGGAGGAGAAGGCCAAGGACCTTCTAGTCCTTCTCCTCCTCCAACTTCTTCTCCTTCTTCTTGATTTCTTCTTCTTCTCCTCCTCCTCCTCTTTATTCTCCTCTTTCATATTATCCTTGCTTTAATTAACCCAACAATGACATAATTAGCCCATTTAGCTCCAAACTACCATAATAAGCTCAAAATGGCATAAGAACCTTGGTTAGCTCATGAATATTATATACTTAGCTTGTTTTCCTGTAAAATGGGATAATTAGCCCATTTAACTCAAAAAAGACATAATTAGGTAATTTAGCTCCAACAAGAGGAGAAGAGGAGAAGAAATAGGCAAAATGAAAAGAAAGAAGACGAAGAAGAAGAAGAGAAGAAGGAGAAGGAGGAGGAGGAGGAGGAGAAGGCCAAGGACCTTCTAGTCCTTCTCCTCCTTCTCCTCCTTGTTCTTCATTTCTTATTCTTCTCCTCCTCCTCCTTTTTATTCTCCTCTTTCATATTATCCTTGCTTTAATTAACCCAACAATGACATCATAAGCCCATTTAGCTCCAAAATACCATAATAAGCTCAAAATGGCATAAGAACCTTGGTTAGCTCATGAATATTATATACTTAGCTTGTTTTCCTTCAAAATAGGATAATTAGCCCATTTAGCTCAAAAAAGACATAATTAGGTAATTTAGCTCCAACAAGAGGATAAGAGGAGAAGAAATAGGAAAAATGAAAAGAAAGAAGAAGAAGAAGAAGAAGAGAAGAAGGAGAAGGAGGAGGAGGGGCAGGAGAAGGAGAAGGCCAAGGACCTTCTAGTCCGTCTCCTCCTCCTCATTCTCCTCATTCTTCTTGATTTCTACTTCTTCTCCTCCTCCTCCTATTTCTTCTCCTCTTTCGTATTATCCTTGCTTTAATTAACCCAACAATGACATAATTAGCCCATTTAGCTCCAAAATACCATAATAAGCTCAAAATGGCATAAGAACCTTGGTTAGCTCATGAATATTATATACTTAGCTTGTTTTGCTCTAAAATGGGATAATTAGCCCATTTAGCTCAAACAAGACATAATTAGGTAATTTAGCTCCAACAAGAGGAGAAGAGGAGAAGAAATAGGCAAAATGAAAAGAAAGAAGAAGAAGAAGAAGAAGAGAAGAAGGACAAGGAGGAGGAGGAGGAGGAGGAGGAGGAGGAGAAGGTCAAGGACCTTCTAGTCCTTCTCGTCCTACTCCTTCTCCTCCGTCTCCCCCTTCATCTTGATTTCTTATTCTTCACCTCCTCCTCCTCTTTCATATTATCCTTGATTTAATTAACCCAACAATGACATAATTAGCCCATTTAGCTCCAAAATACCATAATAAGCTCAAAATGGCATAAGAACCTTGGTTAGCTCATGAATATTATATACTTAGCTTGTTTTCCTCTAAAATGGGATAATTAGCCCATTTAGCTCAAAAAAGACATAATTAGGTAATTTAGCTCCAACAAGAGGAGAAGAGGAGAAGAAATAGGCAAAATGAAAAGAAAGAAGAAGAAGAAGAAGAAGAAAAGACGGAGAAGGAGGAGGAGGAGGAGGAGAAGACCAAGGACCTTCTAGTCATTCTCCTCCTCCTCCTTCTCCTCCTTCTCCTCCTTCTTGATTTCTTCTTCTTCTCCTCCTCCTCCTATTTCTTTTCCTCTTTCATATTATCCTTGCTTTAATTAACCCAACAATGACATAATTAGCCCATTTAGCTCCAAACTACCATAATAAGCTCAAAATGGCATAAGAACCTTGGTTAGCTCATGAATATTATATACTTAACTTGTTTTCCTCTAAAATGGGATAATTAGCCCATTTAGCTCAAAAAAGACATAATTAGGTAATTTAGCTCCAACAAGAGGAGAAGAGGAGAAGAAATAGGCAAAATGAAAAGAAAGAAGAAGAAGAAGAAGAAGAGAAGAAGGACAAGGAGGAGGAGGAGGAGAAGGCCAAGGACCTTCTAGTCCTTCTCCTCCTCCTCCTCCTCCTCCTTCTTCTCCTTCTTCTTGATTTCTTCTTCTTCTCCTCCTCCTCCTCTTTCTTCTCCTCTTTCATATTATCCTTGCTTTAATTAACCCAACAATGACATAATTAGCCCATTTAGCACCAAAATACCATAATAAGCTCAAAATGGCATAAGAACCTTGGTTAGCTCATGAATATTATATACTTAGCTTGTTTTCCTCTAAAATGGGATAATTAGCCCATTTAGCTCAAAAAAGACATAATGAGGTAATTTAGCTCCAACAAGAGGAGAAGAGGATAAGAAATAGGCAAAATGAAAAGAAAGAAGAAGAAGAAGAAGAAGAGAAGAAGGAGAAGGAAGAGGAGGAGGAGGAGGAGGAGGAGAAGGCCAAGGACCTTTAGTGCTTCTCCTCCTCCTCCTTCTCCTCCTTCTTCTTGATTTATTCTTCTTCTCCCCCTCCTCCTCTTTCTTCTCCTCTTTCATATTAACGTTGCTTTAATTAACCGAACAATGACATAATTAACCCGTTTAGCTCCAAAATACCATAATAAGCTCAAAATGGCATAAGAACCTTGGTTAGCTCATGAATATTATATACTTAGCTTGTTTTCCTCTAAAATGGGATAATTATCCCATTTAGCTCAAAAAAGACATAATTAGGTAATTTAGCTCCAACAAGAGGAGAGGAGGAGAAGAAATAGGCAAAATGAAAAGAAAGAAGAAGAAGAAGAAGAAGAAGAAAAGAAGAAGGAGAAGGACGAGGAGGAGGAGGAGGAGGAGGAGAAGGCCAAGGACCTTCTAGTCCTTCTCCTCCTCCTCCTTCTTCTCCTTCTTCTTGATTTCTTCTTCTTCTCCTCCTCCTCGTCTTTATTCTCCTCTTTCATATTATCCTTGCTTTAATTAACCCAACAATGACATAATTAGACCATTTAGCTCCAAACTACCATAATAAGCTCAAAATGGCATAAGAACCTTGGTTAGCTCATGAATATTATATACTTAGCTTGTTTTCCTGTAAAATGGGATAATTAGCCCATTTAACTCAAAAAAGACATAATTAGGTAATTTAGCTCCAACAAGAGGAGAAGAGGAGAAGAAATAGGCAAAATGAAAAGAAAGAAGACGAAGAAGAAGAAGAGAAGAAGGAGAAGGAGGACGAGGAGGAGGAGAAGGCCAAGGACCTTCTAGTCCTTCTCCTCCTTCTCCTCCTTCTTCATTTCTTCTTCTTCTCCTCCTCCTCCTTTTTATTCTCCTCTTTCATATTATCCTTGCTTTAATTAACCCAACAATGACATAATTAGCCCATTTAGCTCCAAAATACCATAATAAGCTCAAAATGGCATAAGAACCTTGGTTAGCTCATGAATATTATATACTTAGCTTGTTTTCCTTCAAAATAGGATAATTAGCCCATTTAGCTCAAAAAAGACATAATTAGGTAATTTAGCTCCAACAAGAGGAGAAGAGGAGAAGAAATAGGCAAAATGAAAAGAAAGAAGAAGAAGAAGAAGAAGAGAAGAAGGAGAAGGAGGAGGAGGGGCAGGAGAAGGAGAAGGCCAAGGATCTTCTAGTCCGTCTCCTCCTCCTCCTTCTCGTCATTCTTCTTGAATTCTACTTCTTCTGCTCCTCCTCCTATTTCTTCTTCTCTTTCATATTATCCTTGCTTTAATTAACCCAACATTGACATAATTAGCCCATTTAGCTCCAAAATACCATAATAAGCTCAAAATGGCATAAGAACCTTGGTTAGCTCATGAATATTATATACTTAGCTTGTTTTGCTCTAAAATGGGATAATTAGCCCATTTAGCTCAAACAAGACATAATTAGGTAATTTAGCTCCAACAAGAGGAGAAGAGGAGAAGAAATAGGCAAAATGAAAAGAAATAAGAAGAAGAAGAAGAAGAGAAGAAGGACAAGGAGGAGGAGGAGGAGGAGGAGGAGGAGAAGGTCAAGGACCTTCTAGTCCTTCTCGTCCTACTCCTTCTCCTCCTTCTCCCCCTTCATCTTGATTTCTTATTCTTCACCTCCTCCTCCTCTTTCATATTATCCTTGCTTTAATTAACCCAACAATGACATAATTAGCCCATTTAGCTCCAAAATACCATAATAAGCTCAAAATGGCATAAGAACCTTGGTTAGCTCATGAATGTTATATACTTAGCTTGTTTTCCTCTGAAATGGGATAATTAGCCCATTTAGCTCAAAAAAGACATAATTAGGTAATTTAGCTCCAACAAGAGGAGAAGAGGAGAAGAAATAGGCAAAATGAAAAGAAAGAAGAAGAAGAAGAAGAAGAAGAGAAGAAGGAGAAGGAGGAGGAGGAGGAGGAGGAGAAGACCAAGGACCTTCTAGTCATTCTCCTCCTCCTCCTTCTCCACCTTCTCCTCCTTCTTGATTTCTTCTTCTTCTCCTCCTCCTCCTCTTTCTTTTCCTCTTTCATATTATCCTTGCTTTAATTAACCCAACAATGACATAATTAGCCCATTTAGCTCCAAAATACCATAATAAGCTCAAAATGGCATAAGAACCTTGGTTAACTCATGAATATTATATACTTAGCTTGTATTCCTTTAAAATGGGATAATTAGCCCATTTAGCTCAAAAAAGACATAATTAGGTAATTTATCTCCAACAAGAGGAGAAGAGGAGAAGAAATAGGCAACATGAAAAGAAAGAAGAAGAAGAAGAAGAATAAGAAGAAGAGAAGGAGGAGGAGGAGGAGGAGGAGGAGAAGGAGAAGGCCAAGGACCTTCTAGTCCTTCTCCTCCTCCTCCTTCTCCTCCTTCTTCTTGATTTCTTATTCTTCTCCTCCTCCTCCTCTTTCTTCTCCTCTTTCATATTATCCTTGCTTTAATTAACCCAACAATGACATAATTAGCCCATTCAGCTCCAAAATACCATAATAAGCTCAAAATGACATAAGAACCTTGGTTAGCTCATGAATATTATATACTTAGCTTGTTTTCCTCTAAAATGGGATAATTAGCCCATTTAGCTCAAAAAAGACATAATTAGGTAATTTAGCTCCAACAAGAGGAGAAGAGGAGAAGAAATAGGCAAAATGAAAAGAAAGAATAAGAAGAAGAAGAAGAAGAGAAGAAGGAGAAGGAAGAGGAGGAGGAGGAGGAGGAGGAGGAGAAGGCCAAGGACCTTTAGTGCTTCTCCTCCTCCTCCTTCTCCTCCTTCTTCTTGATTTCTTCTTCTTCTCCTCCTCCTCCTCTTTCTTCTCCTCTTTCATATTATCCTTGCTTTAGTTAACCCAACAATGACATAATTAACCCTTTTAGCTCCAAAATACCATAATAAGCTCAAAATGGCATAAGAACCTTGGTTAGCTCATGAATATTATATACTTAGCTTGTTTTCCTCTAATATGGGATAATTATCCCATTTAGCTCAAAAAAGACATAATTAGGTAATTTAGCTCCAATAAGAGGAGAAGAGGAGAAGAAATAGGCAAAATGAAAAGAAAGAAGAAGAAGAAGAAGAGAAGAAGGAGAAGGAGGAGGAGGAGAAGGCCAAGGACCTTCTACTCCTTCTTCTCCTCCTCCTCCTCCTTCTCCTCCTTCTTCTTGATTTCTTCTTCTTCTCCTCCTCCTCCTCTTTCTTCTCCTGTTTCATATTATCCTTGCTTTAATTAACCGAACAATGACATAATTAGCCCATTAAGCTCCAAAATACCATAATAAGCTCAAAATGGCATAAGAACCTTGGTTAGCTCATGAATATTATATACTTAGCTTGTTTTCCTCTAAAATGGGATAATTAGCCCATTTAGCTCAAAAAAGACATAATTAGGTAATTTAGCTCCAACAAGAGGACAAGAGGAGAAGAAATAGGCAAAATGAAAAGAAAGAAAAAGAAGAAGAAGAAGAAGAAAAGAAGAAGGAGAAGGACGAGGAGGAGGAGGAGGAGGAGGAGAAGGCCAAGGACCTTGTAGTCCTTCTCCTCTTCCTCCTTCTTCTCCTTCTTCTTGATTTCTTCTTCTTCTCCTCCTCCTCGTATTTCTTCTCCTCTTTCATATTATCCTTGCTTTAATTAACCCAACAATGACATAATTAGCCCATTTAGCTCCAAACTACCATCATAAGCTCAAAATGGCATAAGAACCTTGGTTAGCTCATGAATATTATATACTTAGCTTGTTTTCCTGTAAAATGGGATAATTAGCCCATTTAACTAAAAAACACATAATTAGGTAATTTAGCTCCACCAAGAGGAGAAGAGGAGAAGAAATAGGCAAAATGAAAAGAAAGAAGACGAAGAAGAAGAAGAGAAGAAGGAGAAGGAGGAGGAGGAGGAGGAGAAGGCCAAGGACCTTCTAGTCCTTCTCCTCCTTCTTCTTGATTTCTTCTTCTTCTCCTCCTCCTCATTTTTCATCTCCTCTTTCATATTATCCTTGCTTTAATTAACCCAAGAATGACATAATTAGCCCATTTAGCTCCAAAATACGATAATAATCTCAAAATGGCATAAGAACCTTGGTTAGCTCATGAATATTATATACTTAGCTTGTTTTCCTTTAAAATAGGATAATTAGCCCATTTAGCTCAAAAAGACATAATTAGGTAATTTAGCTCCAACAAGAGGAGAAGAGGAGAAGAAATAGGAAAAATGAAAAGAAAGAAGAAGAAGAAGAAGAAGAGAAGAAGGAGAAGGAGGAGGAGGAGGAGAAGGTCAAGGACCTTCTAGTCCTTCTCGTCCTACTCCTTTTCCTCCTTCTCCCCCTTCTTCTTGATTTCTTATTCTTCACCTCCTCCTCCTCTTTCTTCTCCTCTTTCATATTATCCTGGCTTTAATGAACCCAACAATGACCAAATTAGCCCATTTAGCTCCAAAATACCATAATAAGCTCAAAATGGCATAAGAACCTTGGTTAGCTCATGAATATTATATACTTAGCTTGTTTCCTCTAAAATGGGATAATTAGCCCATTTAGCTCAAAAAAGACATAATTAGGTAATTTAGCTCCAACAAGAGGAGAAGACGAGAAGAAATAGGCAAAATGAAAAGAAAGAAGAAGAAGAAGAAGAAGAAGAAGAAGAGAAGGACAAGGAGGAGGAGGAGGAGGAGGAGGAGAAGACCAAGGACCTTCTAGTCATTCTCCTCCTCTTCCTTCTCCTCCTTCTCCTCCTTCTTGATTTCTTCTTCTTCTCCTCCTCCTCCTCTTTCTTTTCCTCTTTCATATTATCCTTGCTTTAATTAACCCAACAATGACATAATTAGCCCATTTAGCTCCAAAATACCATAATAAGCTCAAAATGGCATAAGAACCTTGGTTAACTCATGAATATTATATACTTAGCTTGTTTTCCTTTAAAATGGGATAATTAGCCCATTTAGCTCAAAAAACACATAATTAGGTAATTTATCTCCAACAAGAGGAGAAGAGGAGAAGAAATAGGCAAAATGAAAAGAAAGAAGAAGAAGAAGAAGAAGAATAAGAAGAAGAGAAGAAGGAGGAGGAGGAGAAGGAGAAGGCCAAGGAACTTCTAGTCCTTCTCCTCCTCCTCCTTCTCCTCCTTCTCCTCCTTCTTCTTGATTTCTTCTTCTTCTCCTCCTCCTCCTCTTTCTTCTCCTCTTTCATATTATCCTTGCTTTAATTAACCCAACAATGACATAATTAGCCCATTTAGCTCCAAAATACCATAATAAGCTCAAAATGGCATAAGAACCTTGGTTAGCTCATGAATATTATATACTTAGCTTGTTTTCTTCTAAAATGGGATAATTAGCCCATTTAGCTCAAAAATACATAATTAGGTAATTTAGCTCAAACAAGAGGAGAAGAGGAGAAGAAATAGGCAAAATGAAAAGAAAGAAGAAGAAGAAGAAGAAGAGAAGAAGGAGATGGAAGAGGAGGAGGAGGAGGAGGAGGAGAAGGCCAAGGACCTTTAGTGCTTCTCCTCCTCCTCCTTCTTCTTGATTTCTTCTTCTTCTCCTCTTCCTCCTGTTTCTTCTCCTCTTTCATATTATCCTTGCTTTAATTAACCCAACAATGACATAATTAACCCTTTTAGCTCCAAAATACCATAATAAGCTCAAAATGGCATAAGAACCTTGGTTACCTCATGAATATTATATACTTAGCTTGTTTTCCTCTGAAATGGGATAATTAGCCCATTTAGCTCAAAAAAGACATAATTAGGTAATTTGGCTCCAACAAGAGGAGAAGAGGAGAAGAAATAGGCAAAATGAAAAGAAAGAAGAAGAAGAAGAAGAAGAAGAGAAGAAGGAGAAGGAGGAGGAGGAGGAGGAGGAGAAGACCAAGGACCTTCTAGTCATTCTCCTCCTCCTCCTTCTCCACCTTCTCCTCCTTCTTGATTTCTTCTTCTTCTCCTCCTCCTCCTCTTTCTTTTCCTCTTTCATATTATCCTTGCTTTAATTAACACAACAATGACATAATTAGCCCATTTAGCTCCAAAATACCATAATAAGCTCAAAATGGCATAAGAACCTTGGTTAACTCATGAATATTATATACTTAGCTTGTATTCCTTTAAAATGGGATAATTAGCCCATTTAGCTCAAAAAAGACATAATTAGGTAATTTATCTCCAACAAGAGGAGAAGAGGAGAAGAAATAGGCAACATGAAAAGAAAGAAGAAGAAGAAGAAGAATAAGAAGAAGAGAAGGAGGAGGAGGAGGAGGAGGAGGAGAAGGAGAAGGCCAAGGACCTTCTAGTCCTTCTCCTCCTCCTCCTTCTCCTCCTTCTTCTTGATTTCTTATTCTTCTCCTCCTCCTCCTCTTTCTTCTCCTCTTTCATATTATCCTTGCTTTAATTAACCCAACAATGACATAATTAGCCCATTCAGCTCCAAAATACCATAATAAGCTCAAAATGACATAAGAACCTTGGTTAGCTCATGAATATTATATACTTAGCTTGTTTTCCTCTAAAATGGGATAATTAGCCCATTTAGCTCAAAAAAGACATAATTAGGTAATTTAGCTCCAACAAGAGGAGAAGAGGAGAAGAAATAGGCAAAATGAAAAGAAAGAATAAGAAGAAGAAGAAGAAGAGAAGAAGGAGAAGGAAGAGGAGGAGGAGGAGGAGCAGGAGGAGAAGGCCAAGGACCTTTAGTGCTTCTCCTCCTCCTCCTTCTCCTCCTTCTTCTTGATTTCTTCTTCTCCTCCTCCTCCTCCTCTTTCTTCTCCTCTTTCATATTATCCTTGCTTTAGTTAACCCAACAATGACATAATTAACCCTTTTAGCTCCAAAATACCATAATAAGCTCAAAATGGCATAAGAACCTTGGTTAGCTCATGAATATTATATACTTAGCTTGTTTTCCTCTAATATGGGATAATTATCCCATTTAGCTCAAAAAAGACATAATTAGGTAATTTAGCTCCAATAAGAGGAGAAGAGGAGAAGAAATAGGCAAAATGAAAAGAAAGAAGAAGAAGAAGAAGAGAAGAAGGAGAAGGAGGAGGAGGAGAAGGCCAAGGACCTTCTACTCCTTCTTCTCCTCCTCCTCCTCCTTCTCCTCCTTCTTCTTGATTTCTTCTTCTTCTCCTCCTCCTCCTCTTTCTTCTCCTGTTTCATATTATCCTTGCTTTAATTAACCGAACAATGACATAATTAGCCCATTAAGCTCCAAAATACCATAATAAGCTCAAAATGGCATAAGAACCTTGGTTAGCTCATGAATATTATATACTTAGCTTGTTTTCCTCTAAAATGGGATAATTAGCCCATTTAGCTCAAAAAAGACATAATTAGGTAATTTAGCTCCAACAAGAGGACAAGAGGAGAAGAAATAGGCAAAATGAAAAGAAAGAAAAAGAAGAAGAAGAAGAAGAAAAGAAGAAGGAGAAGGACGAGGAGGAGGAGGAGGAGGAGGAGAAGGCCAAGGACCTTGTAGTCCTTCTCCTCTTCCTCCTTCTTCTCCTTCTTCTTGATTTCTTCTTCTTCTCCTCCTCCTCGTCTTTCTTCTCCTCTTTCATATTATCCTTGCTTTAATTAACCCAACAATGACATAATTAGCCCATTTAGCTCCAAACTACCATCATAAGCTCAAAATGGCATAAGAACCTTGGTTAGCTCATGAATATTATATACTTAGCTTGTTTTCTTGTAAAATGGGATAATTAGCCCATTTAACTAAAAAACACATAATTAGGTAATTTAGCTCCACCAAGAGGAGAAGAGGAGAAGAAATAGGCAAAATGAAAAGAAAGAAGACGAAGAAGAAGAAGAGAAGAAGGAGAAGGAGGAGGAGGAGGAGGAGAAGGCCAAGGACCTTCTAGTCCTTCTCCTCCTTCTTCTTGATTTCTTCTTCTTCTCCTCCTCCTCATTTTTCATCTCCTCTTTCATATTATCCTTGCTTTAATTAACCCAAGAATGACATAATTAGCCCATTTAGCTCCAAAATACGATAATAATCTCAAAATGGCATAAGAACCTTGGTTAGCTCATGAATATTATATACTTAGCTTGTTTTCCTTTAAAATAGGATAATTAGCCCATTTAGCTCAAAAAAGACATAATTAGGTAATTTAGCTCCAACAAGAGGAGAAGAGGAGAAGAAATAGGAAAAATGAAAAGAAAGAAGAAGAAGAAGAAGAAGAGAAGAAGGAGAAGGAGGAGGAGGAGGAGGAGGAGGAGAAGGTCAAGGACCTTCTAGTCCTTCTCGTCCTACTCCTTTTCCTCCTTCTCCCCCTTCTTCTTGATTTCTTATTCTTCACCTCCTCCTCCTCTTTCTTCTCCTCTTTCATATTATCCTGGCTTTAATGAACCCAACAATGACCAAATTAGCCCATTTAGCTCCAAAATACCATAATAAGCTCAAAATGGCATAAGAACCTTGGTTAGCTCATGAATATTATATACTTCGCTTGTTTCCTCTAAAATGGGATAATTAGCCCATTTAGCTCAAAAAAGACATAATTAGGTAATTTAGCTCCAACAAGAGGAGAAGACGAGAAGAAATAGGCAAAATGAAAAGAAAGAAGAAGAAGAAGAAGAAGAAGAAGAAGAAGAGAAGGACAAGGAGGAGGAGGAGGAGGAGGAGAAGACCAAGGACCTTCTAGTCATTCTCCTCCTCTTCCTTCTCCTCCTTCTCCTCCTTCTTGATTTCTTCTTCTTCTCCTCCTCCTCCTCTTTGTTTTCCTCTTTCATATTATCCTTGCTTTAATTAACCCAACAATGACATAATTAGCCCATTTAGCTCCAAAATACCATAATAAGCTCAAAATGGCATAAGAACCTTGGTTAACTCATGAATATTATATACTTAGCTTGTTTTCCTTTAAAATGGGATAATTAGCCCATTTAGCTCAAAAAACACATAATTAGGTAATTTATCTCCAACAAGAGGAGAAGAGGAGAAGAAATAGGCAAAATGAAAAGAAAGAAGAAGAAGAAGAAGAAGAAGAAGAAGAAGAAGAAGAGAAGAAGGAGGAGGAGGAGAAGGAGAAGGCCAAGGACCTTCTAGTCCTTCTCCTCCTCCTCCTTCTCCTCCTTCTCCTCCTTCTTCTTGATTTCTTCTTCTTCTCCTCCTCCTCCTCTTTCTTCTCCTCTTTCATATTATCCTTGCTTTAATTAACCCAACAATGACATAATTAGCCCATTTAGCTCCAAAATACCATAATAAGCTCAAAATGGCATAAGAACCTTGGTTAGCTCATGAATATTATATACTTAGCTTGTTTTCTTCTAAAATGGGATAATTAGCCCATTTAGCTCAAAAATACATAATTAGGTAATTTAGCTCAAACAAGAGGAGAAGAGGAGAAGAAATAGGCAAAATGAAAAGAAAGAAGAAGAAGAAGAAGAAGAGAAGAAGGAGATGGAAGAGGAGGAGGAGGAGGAGGAGGAGAAGGCCAAGGACCTTTAGTGCTTCTCCTCCTCCTCCTTCTTCTTGATTTCTTCTTCTTCTCCTCTTCCTCCTGTTTCTTCTCCTCTTTCATATTATCCTTGCTTTAATTAACCCAACAATGACATAATTAACCCTTTTAGCTCCAAAATACCATAATAAGCTCAAAATGGCATAAGAACCTTGGTTACCTCATGAATATTATATACTTAGCTTGTTTTCCTCTAAAATGGGATAATTATCCCATTTAGCTCAAAAAAGACATAATTAGGTAATTTAGCTCCAATAAGAGGAGAAGAAGATAAGAAATAGGCAAAATGAAAAGAAAGAAGAAGAAGAAGAAGAGAAGAAGGATAAGGAGGAGGAGGAGAAGGCCAAGGACCTTCTACTCCTTCTTCTCCTCCTCCTCCTCCTTCTCCTCCTTCTTCTTGATTTCTTCTTCTTCTCCTCCTCCTCCTCTTTCTTCTCCTCTTTCGTATTATCCTTCGTTAATTAACCGAACAATGACATAATTAGCCCATTAAGCTCCAAAATACCATAATAAGCTCAAAATGGCATAAGAACCTTGGTTAGCTCATGAATATTATATACTTAGCTTGTTTTCCTCTAAAATGGGATAATTAGCCCATTTAGCTCAAAAAAGACATAATTAGGTAATTTAGCTCCAACAAGAGGAGAAGAGGATAAGAAATAGGCAAAATGAAAAGGAAGAAGAAGAAGAAGAAGAAGAAGAAGAAGAAAAGAAGAAGGAGAAGGACGAGGAGGAGGAGGAGGAGGAGATGGCCAAGGACCTTCTAGTCCTTCTCCTCCTCCTCCTTCTTCTCCTTCTTCTTGATTTCTTCTTCTTCTCCTCCGCCTCCTCTTTCTTCTCCTCTTTCATATTATACTTGCTTTAATTAACCCAACAATGACATAATTAGCCCATTTAGTTCCAAAATACCATAATAAGCTCAAAATGGCATAAGAACCTTGGTTAGGTCATGAATATTATATACTTAGCTTGTTTTCCTGTAAAATGGGATAATTAGACCATTTAGCTCAAAAAATACATAATAACGTAATTTAGCTCCAACAAGAGGAGAAGAGGAGAAGAAATAGGCAAAATGAAAAGAAAGAAGACGAAGAAGAAGAAGAGAAGAAGGAGAAGGAGGAGGAGGAGGAGGAGAAGGCCAAGGACCTTCTAGTCCTTCTCCTCCTTCTTGATTTCTTCTTCTTCTCCTCCTCCTCCTTTTTCTTCTCCTCTTTCATATTATCCTTGCTTTAATTAACCCAACAATGACATAATTAGCCCATTTAGCTCCAAAATACCATAATAAGCTCAAAATGGCATAAGAACCTTGCTTAGCTCATGAATATTATATACTTAGCTTGTTTTCCTCTAAAATAGGATAATTAGCCCATTTAGCTCAAAAAAGACATAATTAGGTAATTTAGCTCCAACAAGAGGAGAGGAGGAGAAGAAATAGGCAAAATGAAAAGAAAGAAGAAGAAGATGAAGAAGAAGAGAAGAAGGAGAAGGAGGAGGAGGGGCATGAGAAGGAGAAGGCCAAGGACCTTCTAGTCCGTCTCCTCCTCCTCCTTCTCCTCCTTCTCCTCCTTCTTCTTGATTTCTTCTTCTTCTCCTCCTCCTCCTATTTCTTCTCCTCTTTAATACTATCCTTGCTTTAATTAACCCAACAATGACATAATTAGCCCATTTAGCTCCAAAATACCATAATAAGCTCAAAATGGCCTAAGAACCTTGGTTAGCTCATGAATATTATATACTTAGCTTGTTTTGCTCTAAAATGGGATAACTAGCCCATTTAGCTCAAAAAAGACATAATTAGGTAATTTAGCTCCAACAAGAGGAGAAGAGGAGAAGAAATAGGAAAAATGAAAAGAAAGAAGAAGAAGAAGAAGAAGAAGAAGAGAAGAAGGAGGAGGAGGAGGAGGAGAAGATCAAGGACCTTCTAGTCCTTCTCGTCCTACTCCTTCTCCTCCTTCTCCCCCTTCTTCTTGATTTCTTCTTCTTCTCCTCCTCCTCCTCTTTCTTCTCCTCTTTCATATTATCCTTGCTTTAATTAACCCAACAATGACATAATTATCCCATTTAGCTCCAAAATAGCATAATAAGCTCAAAATGGCATAAGAACCTTGGTTAGCTCATGAATATTATATACTTAGCTTGTTTTCCTCTAAAATGGGATAATTAGCCCATTTAGCTCAAAAAGACATAATTAGGTAATTTTGCTCCAACAAGAGGAGAAGAGGAGAAGAAATAGGCAAAATGAAAAGAAAGAAGAAGAAGAAGAAGAAGAGAAGAAGGAGATGGAGGAGGAGGAGGAGAAGACCAAGGACCTTCTAGTCATTCTCCTCCTCCTCCTTCTCCTCCTTCTCCTCCTTCTTGATTTCTTCTTCTTCTCCTCCTCCTCCTCTTTCTTTTCCTATTTCATATTATCCTTGCTTTAATTAACCCAACAATGACATAATTAGCCCATTTTCCTCCAAAATACCATAATAAGCTCAAAATGACATAAGAACCTTGGTTAACTCATGAATATTATATACTTAGCTTGTTTTCCTTTAAAATGGGATAATTAGCCCATTTAGCTCAAAAAAGACATAATTAGGTAATTTATCTCCAACAAGAGGATAAGAGGAGAAGAAATAGGCAAAATGAAAAGAAAGAAGAAGAAGAAGAAGAAGAATAAGAAGAAGAGAAGAAGGAGGAGGAGGAGGAGGAGTAGGAGAACGAGAAGGCCAAGGACCTTCTAGTCCTTCTCCTCCTCCTCCTTCTCCTCCTTCTCCTCCTTCTTCTTGATTTCTTCTTCTTCTCCTCCTCCTCCTCTTTCTTCTCCTCTTTCATATTATCCTTGCTTTAATTAACCCAACAATGACATAATTAGCCCATTTAGCTCCAAAATACCATAATAAGCTCAAAATGGCATAAGAACCTTGGTTAGCTCATGAATATTATATACTTAGCTTGTTTTCATAATTAGGTAATTTAGCTCCAACAAGAGGAGAAGAGGAGAAGAAATAGGCAAAATGAAAAGAAAGAAAGAAAGAAGAAGAAGAAGAAGAGAAGAAGGAGATGGAAGAGGAGGAGGAGGAGGAGGAGGAGAAGGCCAAGGACCTTTAGTGCTTCTCCTCCTCCTCCTTCTCCTCCTTCTTCTTGATTTCTTCTTCTTCTTCTCCTCCTCCTGTTTCTTCTCCTCTTTCATATTATCCTTGCTTTAATTAACCCAACAATGACATAATTAACCCTTTTAGCTCCAAAATACCATAATAAGCTCAAAATGGCATAAGAACCTTGGTTACCTCATGAATATTATATACTTAGCTTGTTTTCCTCTAAAATGGGATAATTATCCCATTTAGCTCAAAAAAGACATAATTAGGTAATTTAGCTCCAATAAGAGGAGAAGAGGAGAAGAAATAGGAAAAATGAAAAGAAAGAAGAACAAGAAGAAGAGAAGAAGGAGAAGGAGGAGGAGGAGAAGGCCAAGGACCTTCTACTCCTTCTTCTCCTCCTCCTCCTCCTTCTCCTCCTTCTTCTTGATTTCTTCTTCTTCTCCTCCTCCTCCTCTTTCTTCTCCTCTTTCATATTATCCTTGCTTTAATTAACCGAACAATGACATAATTAGCCCATTAAGCTCCGAAATACCATAATAAGCTCAAAATGGCATAAGAACCTTGGTTAGCTCATGAATATTATATACTTAGCTTGTTTTCCTGTAAAATGGGATAATTAGACCATTTAGCTCAAAAAATACATAATAACGTAATTTAGCTCCAACAAGAGGAGAAGAGGAGAAGAAATAGGCAAAATGAAAAGAAAGAAGACGAAGAAGAAGAAGAGAAGAAGGAGAAGGAGGAGGAGGAGGAGGAGAAGGCCAAGGACCTTCTAGTCCTTCTCCTCCTTCTTGATTTCTTCTTCTTCTCCTCCTCCTCCTTTTTCTTCTCCTCTTTCATATTATCCTTGCTTTAATTAACCCAACAATGACATAATTAGCCCATTTAGCTCCAAAATACCATAATAAGCTCAAAATGGCATAAGAACCTTGGTTAGCTCATGAATATTATATACTTAGCTTGTTTTCCTCTAAAATAGGATAATTAGCCCATTTAGCTCAAAAAAGACATAATTAGGTAATTTAGCTCCAACAAGAGGAGAGGAGGAGAAGAAATAGGCAAAATGAAAAGAAAGAAGAAGAAGATGAAGAAGAAGAGAAGAAGGAGAAGGAGGAGGAGGGGCATGAGAAGGAGAAGGCCAAGGACCTTCTAGTCCGTCTCCTCCTCCTCCTTCTCCTCCTTCTCCTCCTTCTTCTTGATTTCTTCTTCTTCTCCTCCTCCTCCTATTTCTTCTCCTCTTTAATACTATCCTTGCTTTAATTAACCAAACAATGACATAATTAGCCCATTTAGCTCCAAAATACCATAATAAGCTCAAAATGGCCTAAGAACCTTGGTTAGCTCATGAATATTATATACTTAGCTTGTTTTGCTCTAAAATGGGATAACTAGCCCATTTAGCTCAAAAAAGACATAATTAGGTAATTTAGCTCCAACAAGAGGAGAAGAGGAGAAGAAATAGGAAAAATGAAAAGAAAGAAGAAGAAGAAGAAGAAGAAGAGAAGAAGGAGGAGGAGGAGGAGGAGGAGGAGGAGAAGATCAAGGACCTTCTAGTCCTTCTCGTCCTACTCCTTCTCCTCCTTCTCCCCCTTCTTCTTGATTTCTTCTTCTTCTCCTCCTCCTCCTCTTTCTTCTCCTCTTTCATATTATCCTTGCTTTAATTAACCCAACAATGACATAATTATCCCATTTAGCTCCAAAATAGCATAATAAGCTCAAAATGGCATAAGAACCTTGGTTAGCTCATGAATATTATATACTTAGCTTGTTTTCCTCTAAAATGGGATAATTAGCCCATTTAGCTCAAAAAGACATAATTAGGTAATTTTGCTCCAACAAGAGGAGAAGAGGAGAAGAAATAGGCAAAATGAAAAGAAAGAAGAAGAAGAAGAAGAAGAGAAGAAGGAGATGGAGGAGGAGGAGGAGAAGACCAAGGACCTTCTAGTCATTCTCCTCCTCCTCCTTCTCCTCCTTCTCCTCCTTCTTGATTTCTTCTTCTTCTCCTCCTCCTCCTCTTTCTTTTCCTATTTCATATTATCCTTGCTTTAATTAACCCAACAATGACATAATTAGCCCATTTTGCTCCAAAATACCATAATAAGCTCAAAATGACATAAGAACCTTGGTTAACTCATGAATATTATATACTTAGCTTGTTTTCCTTTAAAATGGGATAATTAGCCCATTTAGCTCAAAAAAGACATAATTAGGTAATTTATCTCCAACAAGAGGATAAGAGGAGAAGAAATAGGCAAAATGAAAAGAAAGAAGAAGAAGAAGAAGAAGAATAAGAAGAAGAGAAGAAGGAGGAGGAGGAGGAGGAGTAGGAGAACGAGAAGGCCAAGGACCTTCTAGTCCTTCTCCTCCTCCTCCTTCTCCTCCTTCTCCTCCTTCTTCTTGATTTCTTCTTCTTCTCCTCCTCCTCCTCTTTCTTCTCCTCTTTCATATTATCCTTGCTTTAATTAACCCAACAATGACATAATTAGCCCATTTAGCTCCAAAATACCATAATAAGCTCAAAATGGCATAAGAACCTTGGTTAGCTCATGAATATTATATACTTAGCTTGTTTTCTTCTAAAATGGGATAATTAGCCCATTTAGCTCAAAAATACATAATTAGGTAATTTAGCTCCAACAAGAGGAGAAGAGGAGAAGAAATAGGCAAAATGAAAAGAAAGAAAGAAAGAAGAAGAAGAAGAGAAGAAGGAGATGGAAGAGGAGGAGGAGGAGGAGGAGGAGAAGGCCAAGGACCTTTAGTGCTTCTCCTCCTCCTCCTTCTCCTCCTTCTTCTTGATTTCTTCTTCTTCTCCTCCTCCTCCTGTTTCTTCTCCTCTTTCATATTATCCTTGCTTTAATTAACCCAACAATGACATAATTAACCCTTTTAGCTCCAAAATACCATAATAAGCTCAAAATGGCATAAGAACCTTGGTTACCTGATGAATATTATATACTTAGCTTGTTTTCCTCTAAAATGGGATAATTATCCCATTTAGCTCAAAAAAGACATAATTAGGTAATTTAGCTCCAATAAGAGGAGAAGAGGAGAAGAAATAGGCAAAATGAAAAGAAAGAAGAACAAGAAGAAGAGAAGAAGGAGAAGGAGGAGGAGGAGAAGGCCAAGGACCTTCTACTCCTTCTTCTCCTCCTCCTCCTCCTTCTCCTCCTTCTTCTTGATTTCTTCTTCTTCTCCTCCTCCTCCTCTTTCTTCTCCTCTTTCATATTATCCTTGCTTTAATTAACCGAAGAATGACATAATTAGCCCATTAAGCTCCGAAATACCATAATAAGCTCAAAATGGCATAAGAACCTTGGTTAGCTCATGAATATTATATACTTAGCTTGTTTTCCTCTAAAGTGGGATAATTAGCCCATTTAGCTCAAAAAAGACATAATAACGTAATTTAGCTCCAACAAGAGGAGAAGAGGATAAGAAATAGGCAAACTGAAAAGGAAGAAGAAGAAGAAGAAGAAGAAGAAAAGAAGAAGGAGAAGGACGAGGAGGAGGAGGAGGAGGAGGAGATGGCCAAGGACCTTCTAGTCCTTCTCCTCCTCCTCCTTCTTCTCCTTCTTCTTGATTTCTTCTTCTTCTCCTCCGCCTCCTCTTTCTTCTCCTCTTTCATATTATACTTGCTTTAATTAACCCAACAATGACATAATTAGCCCATTTAGCTCCAAAATACCATAATAAGCTCAAATGGCATAAGAACCTTGGTTAGGTCATGAATATTATATACTTAGCTTGTTTTCTTGTAAAATGGGATAATTAGACCATTTAGCTCAAAAAATACATAATTAAGTAATTTAGCTCCAACAAGAGGAGAAGAGGAGAAGAAATAGGCAAAATGAAAAGAAAGAAGACGAAGAAGAAGAAGAGAAGAAGGAGAAGGAGGAGGAGGAGGAGGAGAAGGCCAAGGACCTTCTAGTCCTTCTCCTCCTTCTTCATTTCTTCTTCTTCTCCTCCTCCTCCTTTTTCTTCTCCTCTTTCATATTATCCTTGCTTTAATTAACCCAACAATGACATAATTAGCCCATTTAGCGCCAAAATACCATAATAAGGTCAAAATGGCATAAGAACCTTGGTTAGCTCATGAATATTATATACTTAGCTTGTTTTCCTCTAAAATAGGACAATTAGCCCATTTAGCTCAAAAAAGACATAATTAGGTAATTTAGCTCCAACAAGAGGAGAAGAGGAGAAGAAATAGGCAAAATGAAAAGAAAGAAGAAGAAGAAGAAGAAGAAGAGAAGAAGGAGAAGGAGGAGGAGGGGCATGAGAAGGAGAAGGCCAAGGACCTTCTAGTCCCTCTCCTCCTCCTCCTTCTCCTCCTTCTCCTCCTTCTTCTTGATTTCTTCTTCTTCTCCTCCTCCTCCTATTTCTTCTCCTGTTTAATATTATCCTTGCTTTAATTAACCCAACAATGACATAATTAGCCCATTTAGCTCCAAACTACCATAATAAGCTCAAAATGGCCTAAGAACCTTGGTTAGCTCATGAATATTATATACTTTGCTTGTTTTGCTCTAAAATGGGATAACTAGCCCATTTAGCTCAAAAAGACATAATTAGGTAATTTAGCTCGAACAAGAGGAGAAGAGGAGAAGAAATAGGAAAAATGAAAAGAAAGAAGAAGAAGAAGTAGAAGAAGAGAAGAAGGAGGAGGAGGAGGAGGAGGAGGAGGAGAAGATCAAGGACCTTCTAGTCCTTCTCGTCCTACTCCTTCTCCTCCTTCTCCCCCTTCTTCTTGATTTCTTCTTCTTCTCCTCCTCCTCCTCTTTCTTCTCCTCTTTCATATTATCCTTGCTTTAATTAACCCAACAATGAAATAATTATCCCATTTAGCTCCAAAATACCATAATAAGCTCAAAATGGCATAAGAACCTTGGTTAGCTCATGAATATTATATACTTAGCTTGTTTTCCTCTAAAATGGGATAATTAGCCCATTTAGCTCAAAAAGACATAATTAGGTAATTTAGCTCCAACAAGAGGAGAAGAGGAGAAGAAATAGGCAAAATGAAAAGAAAGAAGAAGAAGAAGAAGAAGAAGAAGAGAAGAAGGAGATGGAGGAGGAGGAGGAGAAGACCAAGGACCTTCTAGTCATTCTCCTCCTCCTCCTTCTCCTCCTTCTCCTCCTTCTTGATTTCTTCTTCTTCTCCTCCTCCTCCTCTTTCCTTTCCTATTTCATATTATCCTTGCTTTAATTAACCCAACAATGACATAATTAGCCCATTTTGCTCCAAAATACCATAATAAGCTCAAAATGACATAAGAACCTTGGTTAACTCATGAATATTATATACTTAGCTTGTTTTCCTTTAAAATGGGATAATTAGCCCATTTAGCTCAAAAAAGACATAATTAGGTAATTTATCTCCAACAAGAGGATAAGAGGAGAAGAAATAGGAAAAATGAAAAGAAAGAAGAAGAAGAAGAAGAAGAATAAGAAGAAGAGAAGAAGGAGGACGAGGAGGAGGAGTAGGAGAAGGAGAAGGCCAAGGACCTTCTAGTCCTTCTCCTCCTCCTCCTTCTCCTCCTTCTCCTCCTTCTTCTTGATTTCTTCTTGTTCTCCTCCTCCTCCTCTTTCTTCTCCTCTTTCATATTATCCTTGCTTTAATTAACCCAAGAATGACATAATTAGCCCATTTAGCTCCAAAATACCATAATAAGCTCAAAATGGCATAAGAACCTTGGTTAGCTCATGAATATTATATACTTTGCTTGTTTTCCTCTCAAATGAGATAATTAGCCCATTGCTCAAAAAATACATAATTAGGTAATTTAGCTCCAACAAGAGGAGAAGAGGAGAAGAAATAGGCAAAATGAAAAGAAAGAAGAAGAAGAAGAAGAAGAGAAGAAGGAGAAGGAGGAGGAGGAGGAGAAGGCCAAGGACCTTCTTGTCCTTCTCCTCCTCCTCCTTCTCCTCCTTCTTCTTGATTTCTTCTTCTCCTCCTCCTCCTCCTGTTTCTTCCCCTCTTTCATATTATCCTTGCTTTAATTAACCCAACAATGACATAATTAGCCCATTTAGCTCCGAAATACCATAATAAGCTCAAAATGGCATAAGAACCTTGGTTAGCTCATGAATATTATATAGTTAGCTTGTTTTCCTCTAAAATGGGATAATTAGCCCATTTAGCTCACAAAGACATAATTAGGTAATTTAGCTCCAACAAGAGGAGAAGAGGAGAAGAAATAGGCAAAATGAAAAGAAAGAAGAAGAAGAAGAAGAAGAGAAGGAGAAGGAGGAGGAGGAGGAGAAGGCCAAGAACCTTCTAGTCCTTCTCCTCCTCCTTCTTCTCCTCCTTCTCCTCCTTCTTGATTTCTTCTTCTTCTCCTCCTCCTCCTCTTTCTTCTCCTCTTTCATATTATCCTTGCTTTAATTAACCCATTTAGCTCCAAAATGCCATAATAAGCTAAAAATGGCATAAGAACCTTGGTTAGCTCATGAATATTATATTCTTAGCTTGTTTTCCACTAAAAATGACATAATTAGCTGAAAAACATCATATTTTGTTCTTCTTCTGACTTTCTTATTCACATTTTTGTAGATTGGATATACTATATGCATGGAAGCTGGCATTCATGGAGTTGAACAATGTCGATGGATGAACTTTATACGTATATCATCTAGTTTTCATTTGAGTTGATGAACAATGTCGAACTATATGTATATGTATATATGGATAAACAGTGCAATACTTTGTATGTTGGTTCTTTGGATATATGGGGATGTACATTGATTTATATGTATATCATATATGTGTGGTGAATTATATATATGTGTTGGGAAGTATATGTGTGGTGAACTATATATTATATATGTGTGGTGAATTATATAAATGTGTTGTCAAATATATATATATATATATATGTGTGTGTGTGTGTGTGTGTGTGTGCTATGAAATAATATAAAACAAAAAAAAACAGGTACTATATGGGCTCTTTGCCGTCTGCCAGCTGATGGCAAAGACCTGTGCCATCAGCTGGCAGATGGCAAAGGTGCCACATGGCACCCAGCTGTGCATCCTGGGGTATCTATATAGTCTGTTTGCCGTCAGCCCCCGGGGTGGGCAGACGGCAAAGAAGAGGGCACAGAGGAGGGGGGTAGGAGGAGGCAGACAGCAAAGAGTGGAGGGGGGGAGAGGCAGACGGCAAAGAGTGGAGGGGGGGAGTAGGCAGACGGCAAAGATGGAGGGGGGGAGGGGAGGAGTAGGCAGACGACAAAGATGGAGGGGGAGGGAGACGACAAAGATGGAGGGGGGGAGGGGAGGAGTAGGCAGACGGCAAAGATGGAGGGGGAGGCAGACGGCAAAGATGGAGGGGGGAGGCAGACGGCAAAGCCTCCGTTAACCCCTAACAGAGGCAACGCCTGTCGCCTGCCGTCTCGAGCACTTTGCCGACTGCTCCTAAGGAAAGCTGACGGCAAAGAGCTTTGTCGTCCGCTTTGGGGGGCAGACGGCAAAGAAGGTCCTATGCCGTCGTAGGCTGATGCAGAAATTTTGTCGGCCGTGAGAATCTTTGCCGTCTGTGATGTTGTCTTTGCCGTCCGGGATTTTGTATTTGCCGTCTGTGATGGCAGACGGCAAAGAAGCTGATTCCTGTAGTGTTGGTAGGTATAAACCATCGCGCGATCCCGACCGCCATGCAAAGGATGACAATCAATAGACTAATCATGCTTAGATTTCATCACATAGCGGTTCACCATACGTGCATGCTACGGGAATCACTAACTTCAACACAAGTATTTCTAGATCCACAACACCTTACTAGCATGATTTCAATATTACCATAACCACAAATCAAAACTAATTGAGATGAATCAAACTTCTCTAACTATTCAATGCACATTAAGGAGGAAGTTTTCGTATCCCTTTGTATAACTACCCCTTTTGAGACTACTTTAAAAGCATAGATCAACTACCAAGCCACGCACCGCTGCACTCTAAAAGATATAAGTGAAGCACAAAGAGGAAAAGTATCTAGCTCAAAATATATAAGTGAAGCACATGTGAGCTGAATTGTCTACCAAAAGATATAAGTGAAGCTCGACAAAATCACAGCGTGTGCATGTCTCTCTCTCTAGGTGTGTAGCAAGGATGATTGTGACACAAAAAAATACTCCTACGATACAAGACACTCCAAGCAAAAACACATAACATGTGGTGAATAAAAATATAGCCCCAAGTAACGTTACCGATGGATTGAAGATGAGAGAGGGGATGCCTTCCCGGGGCATCCCCAAGCTTAGGCTTTTACGGCATCCTTGAATCTCTTGCGGTGCCTTGGGCATCCCCAAGCTTGAGCTCTTGCCACTCTTTATCTTTTTGTCCAGAAGAACTTCACCCAAAACTTGAAAACTTCACAACACGAAACTTAAATAGAAACTCGTGATAACATTAGTACAAGAAAGCAAGCCACCACTTCCTTAGGTACTGTAGCAAACTTAAATTATACTTGTGCTGATGTTGGGTTACTGTATTTTAAATCTTCCATGGCTAATACCCCCCGATACTATCCATAGTTTCATCAAAATAAGCAACCAACACAACAAAAACAGAATCTGTTAACAGCAGACCAGTCTGTAGAAATCTGTATGTTTCGTATACCTCTGGTACTTCAAAAATTCTGAAAAATTACGGCAGTGTGAAGAATTTGCGTAGCAATCAGCAGCAAAAAGAATCAACTCAAAATATCTTACATAAAAAACATTAAAATTCGTTTCGTGAGAAGAAAGTTTCTGTCTTTCCCAGCATGCCCAAATGATCATCCTCAAGACTAATCATAACGGTTTTGCTTGGCACAAACGCAAAAAGAAACACAAAAATTACAATCATAACAGAATTATGAAAGTGTGGAAAACACAAAAAAGAAACAAAAAGGATAGATTCGTTGGGTTGCCTCCCAACAAGCGCTTTTGTTTAACGCCCTTAGCTAGGCGAAAGTGATGGAATCACGTATAGTCATCTTTGGTGCTCAAACCATAGGTAGCCCTCATCATAGATTCATAAGGCAATCTTATTTTCTTTCTAGGAAAGTGCTCCATGCCCTTATTTAAGGGAAATTGAAATATAATATTCCCTTCCTTCATATCGATGATAGCACCAATAGTCCTTCGGAAAGGTCTACCAAGAATAATGGGACATGAAGGATTGCAATCTATGTCAAGTACAATGAAATCCACGGGTACATAGTTCTTATTTGAAACAATAAGAACATCATCGATCCTTCCCATGGGTTTCTTGACAGTAGAATCCGCAAGATGCAAATTAAGAGAACACTCTTCAATATCATGAAAACCAAGAATACCACATAAAGACTTTGGACTCGCGGAAACACTAGCACCCAAATCACACAAAGCATTGCACTCATAGTTTTTGATCTTGATTTTGATAGTAGGTTCCCACTCATCATGAAGTTTTCTAGGAATCGAGACTTCTAGTTCGAGCTTCTCATCAAGAGATTTCATCATAGCATCTACGACATGCGCGGTAAAGGCTTTGCTTTGGCTATAAGCATGTGGAGAGTTTGCAATGGATTGCATCAAAGAAATGCATTCAAACAAGGAGAAATTATCATAATTGAATTCCTTGAAATCCAAAGTGGGAGTTTCATTACTACCCAAAATTTTAACTTCTTCTAATCCACTCTCCACAACTTTATCATCAAGATAGGTGGACTCCGAATCATCGGGGCGTTTTTCAACCAAAGTGGATTCATATCCAGCCCCTCCATAAGTAGGTTTGACACGCGAAAACAAAGATTCAAGAGGAGACACACCAAGCACTTTAAGATCTTTGTGATTTGCATCACTAGAACACACCCTTTTAAACCATTCATGTCTAGCGCGAATTTCGGCGGTTCTTTCTTTGCTCTCATTCATGGAGATACGCATAGCTTTCAAAGTTTCATCCAAGTTGATCTTGGGAGGAGCGCATCTAACTTTCAAAGCATCAATATCACAAGACATCCTATCAACGCTCTTAGCCAAATCGTCTATTTTGAGTAGTTTTTCCTCTATGGACGCATTGAAAATCTTCTGAGAGTTGATGAACTCTTTGATATTACTCTCTAGATCAGAGGGTAATTTGTTGTGATTTCCATAAGTGTTGCCGTAGGAATTGCCATAATTATTAGAGGAGTTACTAGGAAAAGGCCTAGGAACATAGTTTCCTCTAAAAGCATTGTTGTTGCCAAAATTGTTCCTACAACCAAAGTTCACGTCCAAACTAGCGTTGCTACTCTCAATCAAAGAAGATAGTGGCATGTCATTAGGATCTACGGTAGCGTTTCTACTAGCAACTAGGCCTGGGCGTTCGGTATAAACCAAAAATTCGGTTTCTACCGTTCGGTATTTTTGTAATTTCGGTTTTTAAAAATAGAAACCGAATTTGACAACCCAAAATGACTAACCGAAACTTCGGTTAACCGATTAATCGGTTCGGTTTATGGTTTTTACCGAAATCAAACGCGTTATTGCTTTAAGAAAATGACACACTACAGTAGCTTCTTATATAGGTGTAGCTCTACGTGTATTCTTCACAACCAGTCGAGGTGGGGCTAATTTTGCTGCCCCGATCGACTTGGCTGCTCGCACACGCTGTATGGGCCATAGAAATGACGTTCCTAGTTGTGTAGGCTAGTGGGCCATCTATTAGCTCAGTCCAATATCTAGTGGGCTATTTATCTAGTGCGTCCGTGGTGTTGTTGGTTGGCTGGTTGCACGTGAGTTGGTGGATGGCATAAACACAGGGTATGGATGCACGCTGTGAGAGATCGAGAGAGTTAGAGCGAGATTCTGAGTAGTACTAATCTCGTATGTACGTTCGGTTATTTCGGCTAACCGAGTTAAAAACCGAATCGAGCAAATTTAGTTCGGTTATTGAAGCTAAAAACCGAATTTGTTTGCACTAACAGCAAAAACCGAAATTTCGGTTTTTTCGGTTTCGGTTTCGGTACGGTATTCGGTTCCTCGGTTTTCATGCCCACCCCTACTAGCAACCAAATTCATCAACTCGTCCATCTTAGCACTAAGCGAGTTAATCTCTTCTATAGCATGCACGTTTTTGCTAGCAGGCGACCTTTCAGTGTGCCACTGAGAGTAGTTGGTCATGATATTCTCTAGGAGTTTTGTAGCGTCTCCTAACGTGATTTCCATGAACGTTCCACCTGAGGCGGAGTCCAAGATATTGCGAGAAGCGAAATTCAAGCCAGCGTAAAAGATTTGTATAATCATCCACAAACTCAAGCCATGAGCGGGACAATTTCTAATCATAAGTTTCATCCTCAACCAAGATTGTGCAACGCGTTCATGATCAAGTTGCTTGAAATTGATGATATCGTTACGTAAGGAGATGATCTTAGCCGGCGGAAAATACTTGGATATGTAAGCATCTTTGCAACTATCCCAAGAATCGATACTATTTTTAGGAAAAGAAGAAAACCATGTTTTTGTGCGATCTCGCAACAAGAAAGGAAAAAGTTTCAACTTAATCACGTCATTATCCACATCTCTTTTCTTTTGCATATCACAAAGCTCAGTGAAGGTATTGAGATGGGATGCGGCATCTAGGAAGGCCAGAGAATTGCTCTTTCATAACAAGATTCAACAAAGCTGCGTTGATTTCATACGATTCCGCACTAGTGGAGGGAGCAATCGAAGTACTAATAAAATCATTATTATTAGTACTCGAGAAGTCGCAAAGTTTGGTGTTTTCAGACATGATGTCTTCAACAAACAAACAAGCACACAAGCAAGCAAGAAACCGGCAAAGGAAAACGGCAAGGGCAAAAGAAAACGGCGAAGGAGAAAGGCGAATGAAAACGGCAAATGTAAAGTGGGGGAGAGGAAAACGAGAGGCAAGTGGCAAAAAAATTAAATGCAAGAGAAGAGTTTGTGAGACCTACTTGGATAGATCTTGATTTATCCTCCCCGGCAACGGCGCCAGAAATACTTCTGATGTTTGCTGTGTATCCCCGGCAACGGCACCAGGAATACTTCTGCTACTGCAACAAAAGACCTTCCAACGGAGCCAGAAATAGGAGTGTTGCTTGATACTCCTCAGCAATGGCACCAGGAATCCTTCAGCTGCAGCTACGCCTTAAGGGACTTCCTAGGCAACTATGCAAAGGATTTCCCCTGTGGCCTTGGAGCCTTGCTTTGGTGTTCCCTCGAAGCGGAAAGGATGATGTAGCGTAGCAGTGGTAAGTATTCCCCTCAGTTTGAGAACCAAGGTATCAATCCGACGGAAGAGTATCTCAAGATCCTGCGCAACGCTATGAAGGGGTTGTCAATCCCTTATAGATTGTTTTTCAAGTGAGAACTTAAAGCAACAAAGTAACAAAGCAAAGTAAAAGCGGAGGTGTAAACGATGGATGTGAATAGACCCAGGGGCCGTAGTGTTTACTAGTGGCTTCTCTCATGAAAGCAAGTAGACGGTGGGTGACCAAATTACTGTCGAGCAATTGATAGAACTGTGCAGAGTCATGACGATATCTATGCAATGATTATTTCTATAGGCATCACGTCCGAAACAAGTAGACCGATATTGTCTGCATCTACTACTATTACTCCACACGTCGACCGCTATCCAGCATGCATCTAGTGTATTAAGTCCATAAGAACAGAGTAACGCCTTAAGCAAGATGACATGATGTAGAGGGATAATCTAAAACCAATGATAAAAACCCCATCTTTTTACCCTTAATGGCAACTGCTTGATGTGTGCCTTGCTGCCCCTACTGTCACTGGGAAAGGTCACCACATGGCAGAACCCAAAACCAAGCACTTCTCCCATTGCGAGAATCATAGATCTAGTTGGCCAAACAAAACCCAAGACTCAGAGAGACTTACAAGGATATCAAATCATGCATATAAGAAATCTTCAAAGACTCAAATATATATCATAGATAATCTGATCACAAGTCCACAATTCATCGAATCTCAACAAACACACCGCCAAAGAAGATTACATCGGATAGATCTCCTTGAAGATCATGGAGAACTTTGTATTGAAGATCCAAGAGAGAGAAGAAGCCATCTAGCTACTAACTACGGACCCGTAGGTCTGAAGTGAACTACTCACGAGTCATTGGAGGGGCGATGATGATGATGAAGAAGCCCTCGACCTGCAAAGTCCCCTCCGGCAGGGCGCCGGGAAGGGTCTCCAGATGAGATCTCTCTGAAATGGGAGCTTGCGGCGGCGGAAAAGTATTTTCGAGGCTCCCCTGATTTTTTGCGGAATAGTTGGGAATATATAGGCGCAAAACCTAGGTCAGGAGGCGGCCAGGGAAGCCACAAGCTTCCCATCGCCGCCTCCCCCCTGGTGGCGTGGTGCAAGCTTGTGGGCTCCCTAGGGCCCACCTGGCTTGGCCCAAAGGCTCCCTGGTCTTCTTTCATTCAGGAAAAATCATTTCGGTGATTTTATTCCGTTTGGACTCCGTTCCAAAATCAGATGTGAAAAGAGTCAAAAACACGGAAAAAAAGGAACTGGCACTTGGCACTGAATCAATAAGTTAGTCCCCAAAAAGATATAAAAAGGTACATAAAACATACAAAGAAGACAAGATAACAGCATGAAACCATCAAAAATTATAGATACGTTTGAGACGTATCAGACACCTACTTGGATAGATCTTGACTTGATCTCTCCTTCCACGGCAACGGCGCCAGAAATACTTCTGCTACTACAACAAAAGACCTTCCAATGGCGCTAGAAACAAGCGTGTTGATGGGAAACTATTCTTGTCTTCATACTCCTCAGCAACGGCACCAGGAATCCTTGGAGCCTTGCGTTGGTGTTCTCTCGAAACGGAAAGGGTGATGTAGCACAGCGGCGGTAAGTATTTCCCTCAGTTTTAAGAACCAAGGTATCGATCCAGTGAAGGATTGCGTCAAGTCACAAGTACGTGCAGAAACACAAAGAGCTTGCACCCAACGCTATGAAGGGGTTGTCAATCCCTTATAGATTGTTTGCAAAGTGAGAACTGAAAGCAAAAAAGTAAACGAAGCAAAGTAAATGTGAAAGTGGAAACGATAGTTGTGAATAGACCCGGGGGCCGTAGTGTTCACTAGTGACTTCTCTCATGAAAGCAAGTAGACGGTGGGTGAACGAATTCCTGTCGAGCAATTGATAGAACCGCGCAAAGTCATGACGTTATCTATGGCAATGATTGTATCTATAGGCATCACGTCCAAAACAAGTAGACCGATACTTTCTGCATCTACTACTATTACTCCACACGTCGACCACTATCCAGCATGCATCTAGTGTATTAAGTCCAAAAGAACATAGTAACGCCTTAAGCAAGATGACATGATGTAGATGGACAATCTCATATGTACGATAAAAGCCCATCTTGTTACCCTTGATGGCAACAACACGATGCATGCCTTGCTGCCCCTTCTGTCACTGGGAAAGGTCACCACACGGTATGAACCCAAAACCTAGCACTTCTCCCATTGCAAGAATCATAGATCTAGTTGGCCAAACAAAACCCAAGACTCGGAGAGACTTACAAGGATATCAAAGCATGCATATAAGAAATCAGCAAAGACTCAAATATAATTCATAGATAATCTGATAACAAATCCACAATTCATCGGATCTCGACAAACACACCGCCAAAGAGGATTACATTGGATAGATCTCCATGAAGATCATGGAGAACTTTGTATTGAAGATCCAAGAGAGAGAGGAAGCCATCTAGCTACTAACTACGGACCCGTAGGTCTGAAGTGAACTACTCACGAGTCATTGGAGGGGCGATGATGTTGATGAAGAAGTCGTCCAGCTCCAAAGTCCCCTCCGGCAGGGCACCGGGAAGGGTCTCCAAATGAGATCTTGCGGAAACGGAAGCTTGCGGCGGCGAAAAAGTGTTTTCGTGGATGCCCTTATTTTTTCTGGGATTTTAGGGAATTTATAGGCCAAAGAGCTAGGGCAGGGGAGCGCCAGGGAGTCCACAAGCCTGGTAGCCGCCCCCCTGGTGGCGGGTACAGGGCTTGTGGGCCCCCTCTGGCTCTCCTGCCTTGGCCCTCAAGTCCCCCGATCTTCTTCTGTTCTGGAAAAAATTATTTTGGGGATTTTATTCCGTTTAGACTCCGTTCCAAAATCAGATCTGAAAAGAGTAAAAAACACAGAAAAAACAGGAACTCGCACTTGGCACTGAATTAGTAAGTTAGTCCCAAAAAAGATATAAAAGGTATACAAAACATCCAAAGTTGACAAGATACCAACATGAAACCATCAAAAATTATAGATACGTTTGAGACGTATCACCACCAAAGTAGAAAGGGATCCTTGAGGAACAATGTGAAGATTAAGCTTATCAAATTCCTCATGGAGAAGTGGCTGATTATGTAGCAATATGAGGTTGTTACAATAGGATTTACGACTTAGTGCATCAGCCATGACATTGGCTTTGCCTGGGGTGTAAGATATTCCTAAGTCGTAATCCGTGATCAACTCGACCCAACGTCTTTGCCTAAAATTCAAATCCGGTTGGTTGAATATATACTTGAGAATCTCGTGATCACTGTATATTTTGCAGCAATTACCTAGAAGGAAATGTCACCAGGTTAACAGTGCATAAACTACAGTGGCAAGTTCTAGATCGTGTGTTGGATAATTCACATCATGTGGACGCAGGTGTCGATAAGCGTAGGCAGTCACATGACGATCTTGCATAAGAATGCATCCAAGTCCTTGACACGAAGCATCACCGTAGATAATAAAGTCCTTAGTGAAATCCGGGGGCACAAGTACCGGGGCAGTAGTCAATCGTCTATTCAACTCCTAGAAACTTTCCTGACACTATGGGGTCCACTCGAACTTCTTATATTTCTTGAGGAGTTCAGTTAGAGGTTTGGCAACTTTGTAGAAGTTCTCAATGAAGCAGCAACAATAGCTCGCTAAGCCAAGGAAGCTCCTAACTTGCTTCGCCGATTCAGGTGGAGTCCAATCAAGAACAGCCTAAACTCTCTCAGGATTGACAGTAATACCTTTGCGGAGATTACGTGACCTAGATAGGTCACTTATGGCAACCAGAATTCACATTTAGAGAATTTGGCATAAAGGCGGTGCTCTCGAAGTTTCATTAATACCAGCCTAAGATGATCAGCATGTTCTACTTCATTCTTCGAGTAGATCAAGATATCATCGTGGTAAACCACGACGAATTTATCCAGATAATCCATGAAGATCGAATTCATTAAGCGGGAGAAGGTGGCTGGGGAATTGGTTAGACCAAAGGACATGACCGTGTACTCGTATTGGCCATGACGAGTGACAAAGGTCGTCTTAGGAATGTCCCCATTCCTGATTTTGATTTGATGATAAACTAATCTCAAATTCATCTTGGAAAAGACTACAAATCCAGTGAGCTGGTCATACAGATCGTTGATCCTGGGAGCGGATATTTGTTCTTTATCGTGACCAGATTAACCGGTCGATAATCTACAAACATCCGATCCGTACCATCCTTCTTCTTGACAAAGAGGACATGACAAGCCTAAGGAGAAGAACTAGGACGGATGAAACCTTTCTTCAAAGATTCATCGAGTTGGATTTTAAGCTCAGCTAATTCTTGAGGAGACATCTTATAGGGTCTTCTAGCAATTGGAGCGGTTCCTAGAATAAGTACAATGACAAACTCTACTTCTCTATCAGGTGGAACACCTGACAGTTCTTCTGGAAAGACATCCGGGAAGTCACGGACTACCGGGATATTTTCAAGGTGTGGAAGAGGATTCACATTGAGAGCATAAATCTACATTTTGAAATACCAGCCGAGACATTGACTATCTGGTCAGAAGGATGAGTAAGATGGACAGTCCTAGAGAAACAATCATTTTTGGCATGATGAGCTGTCATCCAATCCATCCCCAAAATGATATTGATATCTGAAGTCTTGAGGGCTATCAGGGAAGCAAGGAATACTAAACCATCGACAAGGATTTGGTTCCCATGGCTTACTGCATTCGTTTGCCATTTGGAACCTGGAGCCTGAATTACTAATGGAGTGGGCATATCTTTGAAAGAAATGTTATGCAAGGAGGCATAACGTTCAGAAATGAAGGAGTGGGATACTCCTGAGTCAAATAGAATTGAAGCTAGATAAGATTGACAAGTGTCTAAAGCACGACATCAGCATCATCTTGAGCTTCTTCTGCACATACATGGTGCACACATCCACGAGTTGAAGCAACTAACCTTTCATTAAGCTTCTTTGTTGGCGGCTTGCAACAAACAACACCCATTCCTGAAGGGGGTGGAACATAACCACACAGAGGACAATCCCTTGAGTAGTGTCCTGGCTAGCTACACTTGAAGCATGCTCCATAAATAGGACGTGGATCTCGGTTGAACACTTAGCTGATGAGGTTCTTCTGGGGAACACTTGACATCGACAAACAAGACGCCATGTAGGATGGCCTCGGTACATATCTCGAAGGAAGAGCTACATTCGGGATCCAAATCCTGCGCTTCTCGGACATAGAATTTGAAGATTATCCAACATCACGGTTGTGCTTGCGAGATTCCTCGTAGGTCATTCTTCTTGTTTCTGCTTGGATGGCTTTGTTCACGAGAACCTCAAAATGGATGAACTCACGCAGACTGAGATCAGGACGAAGCCTTGGTTTAAGACCTTTCGTGAATCTAGCTTGCTTCTTGGCATCTGTGGATACTTCTTCTGGTGCATAACATGCAAGGCGTCCAAACTCACGACTATAAGCATCCACATCCATCTTGCCTTAAGTCAAATTGAAAAGCTCCTCTTGCTTTCGGTCTATCAAGGCCTCCAGAATATGATGCTCACGAAAAGCTTCACGGAACTCCTTCCATGAAGTAACTTGGCCTGCAGGACGCATGGCCTCAGAGTTCTCCCACCATAGGCTAGCAGAACCTTCAAGTTGATATGTAGCATAGGTAACCTTGTCTCCTTCACCCACGTTTGCAAAACGCAGCTTGTTGTTGATACTTTGAAGCCAATCATCTGCATCTACTGGCTCAATGGAATGATGGAAGGTGGGTGGATTCAATTTGATGAGGTATGTGATGAATACTAGCTCATTGCGTTGATGGGGTGTAATCTGCTCAATGTGCTCCAATAGACGGTTCGTGGCACGCTTGTTCCTCTCAATTTTTAGCATAACCTCTTCCAACAAAGTCGGATCGAGTGGACCTTCTTCATCCCTACCATCTCCATGGTTCTGACCATGACCAGCAAAATTCCAGATTACTGACGACATCCTGAAGGAAACAACCAAGGTTTAGAAACAAGGAAGAACAATAAAACACCACAATCCTAGGGAAAATCGGACAGCATAATGCACGTACCATCAATAAATATGAGGCAATCTGCAAGAGATTTGAGCAACAAATGACAACTCGGCATCATAGGTCAAGGTGCAGCAAGAAAATAGGCAGCACTTCTCACAAATCTGATGGAAACAGGATTGACACGCTCCCATCCTGTAACTCCATGGTTCAGTAACTCGTCATCCTAGCAGATAGGTAAGAAGCCTAGTCCTTAATCCCCGTAGAAGAGAAGAGGGTGACTCAGAATGGATTGACTTTAGGAAAGAAGTAAGAAAGAATCTATGTTCCCTTTCCACAATCAATTCCCTTATATAACTATAGTGTTACTAGACTCAACATCGACTAGTTTGGCTTGGTAATCCTACACACTGTCAAGCTCTGATACCAACAATGTCGGGACCCCGATCCTAAGCCATACAATTCCAGCTTGTATCTCATCATATCACTTTGTGGCCTCATGCACGGTAATCACCACGACTGCCACCTTACCTTGGTCAGGACCGTTTGCACCTTTTGGCTCATGTATATGACTATGTCGCCAGCAATCATATGTCGGAGAACCCGGGTCGACATGGCTAGCTATAAACCCAAGTGGCACATCCGTACAGGGACATACATACATAACCCAGCAAATCCGGTGTCGGTCAACTGCGTGTGTAGACGAGCCGAAGCAACCTACAAGGACTCCATTACACCGCGTGACATTTCCCTAAGGGGACAAACACAACAACAAATAAGAATACATGCCGGTCAATAATGTGTCCGGAGCAGTAGCAAGCTACCAAGGCTCGATGAAAGCAAACAAAGGCATTTCCCCATAAAGAGTACTACTAAAGGCACACAACTAGGTGTCGAATCCCACACATATCAATGCATTTCAAACATACACACAATATGCACGATATGTGTAGATACAACATGGCATCACAACATAAATCTACAACATATCATTTATTTAGTACACTCCAGAGAGCCAACATAGTATAATGTTACAAACAGAAGGGGGTCACATGACCCAACATTCAGAGCATACAAGCATCAAGCGGAAGTTTTATGTGTATTGACGTCAACATTCAGGTACAAACATCTATTAAAAGCCGCTGGAAGAGCCTGAAAAGCTACAACGACCCTACCATAGGAGCCAGACCCCTATCTGGGTTCCCAAGCTATTCCATCGATGTTAACGTCAAGAGGAAAACATAGAGAGAACAACGTCTATCTGTGCAAAAATGTAAATAATCAACAGTGAGTATGAAGGTACTCAGCAAGACTTACATCAGAACTAACTACATATGCATCATGTATCAATGAACGGGATGCTGGGGTTTACTGCAGAAATGTTAGCTTTGACCTTTGTCTAACCTACACTACAACAATGTTTCATACCTCTCTCGTCTCCCTACGAGAGAGCGCACACAAGCCCGCATATCCACCACATCAATACACCACCATGGATCCTCTCTCGTCATCCTACGAGAAGGCTATCCATAGCACTCACACTTCTTTGGACCATTTTAGAGTATCCATTAAAGTTATCTATGAGAAGGCCATCCTACGAGAAGGCCATCCTACGAGAAGGCCATCCATGCAAGTATCCAAGTTGTCCATATCCGAGGACGCGGCTATCTGAATGGATAATTACCCTGCAGGGGTGTACTTCGTCACACATGTTTCCGCCACTTATCGTCATGTGCACATAAAACAAGCACCTCGGCAACCTTCAAGCGGAAGCCCAGAGTTGGCCACGCACGTTAACCTACAATGACTCACGTCCAAGGCAGTCGCCTATCTGAGTTGGAACCCATAATGGAAGTACGGACGAGGTTTCCAACATGGCCTCAAACAATGTGAGCAGGGCCCCAAGCCGGTTCTGATTGGGCCATTCATCCATTTAGCAGGTCGTTCCACAACTTATGAACTTTTTGAACTACTACGACTCCTAGACTGACAACAGAGTAATTAAGAGGCCGAGAGTTACCGAAACCCAATGTGCGGTAGTAGCTAGTCTTGGAACACCAACACAAGATCTCAGATCCTAAGTGCGGCATCAATGAGACAACCCACCATGTACTCCTACATGGCCTCTCATCGCTACCTTTACCCAAACAGGTTCACATACTTAATTCTCATCAGTAGGACATGATCATTCCAAATAATCATCCAGATGATCAGACCAGCTCAATTCTAAGCATAGCAAGCATAACAGGGTAATGGCACAACATGTCTCAAGCATCTACCAGGTATGCTAGGTTGCTTCGTTTAGCTATTTACTGTGACAATGATGTAGCGACCCGACCTGAAACGGCCAAGTCTCTGGTGTTTCCGTACCATCCCAACATCATGCTGGTACACACTTAGTACATCAATGTATATATCAAGAGTTCAATCACACAATTTTATTAATCAAAATCTCATATCGAGTACTTTATTACAATAATGGATTACAATAAAGTGGCTGAAGGCCATCTCATGAGATAACTAACGAAGACTAGCGGAAGCTTCAAAGGTAGACGAGTCCATCCACCTCTAGGGCTTATCACCGAGCGTAGACCGTAGCCTCACTCCTGGTCGGAAAAATACTCTGCAACATGATACGTTGCAGTCGTGTAGGTCAGCATATGGAATATGCCGAGAAGTCATCAAAGAGAGGGGGGTGAAAGAATAACCAACTATTTCTACATGCATATATGGCAGGTGGGGCTATAAGTTTTTAGCGAAAAGCAAGTTTTATCCTACATCAAGAGAGGGCTAAAAGCAAAACATTACTACATTGTTTGTTGTTAACGAGATGGTTCCGCCAACTAATTCTCGTACCCGAGTTGTCGATAATTCCCACATCATTTTTAAATTGTGTTGAGAGTTCAGGAAAATTTCAATGCCTTCGGCTCAAGTTGTCCATGACCGTGGACACGGCTAATCGATTAGGTTTGGGCACTCTGTAGAGTTTTGCACACGTTCCCCACAAGATTTGATCGCCTCTGGGTATGTCCTCTAACTTCGGGGTGTTTGAAGACCGGATGATCAAGACATGGTCTTTCAACGGGTCCCTCTGATCCCCTGTCGGTGCCCATCCAATCCTACCGTTCTTCTACATCTGCTAGCACCGCCTGTCCAGAGTCGCCGCGTTGTCCAACCAAGCCAGAGCCCATAATGACTTTTGGCTGTGCAGGTAAGCCTTGGGTCTTGAAGCCTCCGTCCATCCCTTCGAGCCTGGGTTAAGCTTTCCGCAAGATGTCATGGCACGTCTCCATGCATCCCAGGTCGTCCACTGGTTTCTCCAGGGAGCCCATCTAAACCGTCCTTCACCCAGAGTTGCATTTGCTTCACGAGGTCTTGAAAAGTCTTGTCTTAATCGGTCTTGGTTATTAAATTATTCTCGCATCACTCGTGATAAACTCTCAACCATAACCCCGTCTACACAAGCATAGCAATATAGAATTTGTCGTCCCGGGCCAAGTAACAGGGTTGTTGGGTGCCTACCACATGATACTACAACAAGTAACCAATATTTCAAAGTACCTACTCAGCATGCAATAGGGTGTTTGAAGGGTAGAACTACAATGCATAAAACATAGGTAATACATGATCAAATGACTTGCCTTGCTGATAGTTGTCATTATCGAGCGCTTCTAAGTTGCACGCTTCGCACTCCAGGTGATCTATCGATACAAACAAATACACATCATAAGCACTACAATCATTAACAAGTAAGAAAACATCACTAGCATAAAGCTACTATTGCATAAAGTGAAGGATCTCACTTCACATAAGCAAAACAGAATCTGTTTTTGATAAAGCGCCAACTAAAAATATTTAAAAAAAATTAAACTTAAACTACAGAAAGATATGATCACTGGGAAGCAGCAGCAAAAAGAATCAAATGAAAATCTATATTTAAACTCCTGGAATAAGCAAAACAAGATTTAAACTAAATCAGATCTAATTCAAATTTTGAAATTTCAAACATTGGCAAATAATATGTTTTCGAAAACTACAGAAACATTGTGATCTACTGGAAAACGAATCAACCTCATTGGATCTCTAGATCCAAAGTTATAGGGAAAACAAAATTAGAACTCTCTCTGTTTTTGAATTAAAACAAAATAAACAGAAAACTAACTAGTCAACGGGGGGGGGGGGTTAGGTGTCAGCTTCTGGTTGGCTAAGGCGTGTGCGCTGCGGTGCTATCTAGCAAACGACCACTAAGTAAATAAAACTGCTCGGCTAACTAATTCTAATAGGAAACCGAACGGTTTTCTTAACAAAACCGAAGGGGTACCTAGTGTCTAATCTATACCGTGTATTACAGATCGGACGGCTAAGGCAGAGATGGGGTTAGCTCACCGTGGCGAGGGTCTGCAGGGGCTTCTTCGGTGAGGCAGAGAAGTGGCGGTGGTCGGGGGTGTGGCTCCGGCGAGGATCCGGCGAGTCCGAGGCGTGAGGAGGACGGCGAGGTCCTTCGTGGCCGGGGAAGAGCTCGGGGAGGCTGGGGAGTTCCTGTGGAGCTCGGACTCCGGCGAGACGGTGGCGGGGCACTGCGGTGGCGAGGTGCTCGGGCTAGTGGGGAAAATGGGGTGCGGTGGTCTCGGGGGTGCGTGGGGGGCGAGGTGGTGACCGGGGCGGAGCGGGGAACCTTCCTGTGCGTGCTCCGGCGAGCAACACAGGCGGGGGTGAGGCGGCGTGACGGCGTGGGCAGGAGGGGTCGAGGGGGGGGGGGGCGGGGCTGCGGCTTATATAGGGGAGAGAGGGGGCCACAGAGGGAAGGGGATCGGCGAGCAGTGGGGAGGGGATCGGTAGGGGTGGGGAGGAGATCGGTGGTGCGCTCGGAAGGAAAGCGCTCGGGGGAGAAAAGGAAGAAGAAGGCCGAGCGGGAGGGGGATCGGCGAGTGGGGCCCAGGCGCAGAGAGAAGGGGGCCGAGGGGAGAAGGATCGGTCACCGATCCTGGAGGGATTCAGTCTGACCTCTGGGATTCGGCCCGTTTCCTTCCTAACGCGTGCTGGCGGTTTTCTAAAAAAAATAAGGTTTCCTATTTCTACTTTAATTAAAAACAGAAGGTAAAACTACAAAAAAAGAAATAAAATAAAATCTAGATATAGGGGTATAATATACCAAAATTTTCAGAAAAAAATTTCCTACTCGTTTATCTTTTTCCAAGACCAAAATAGAAACTTTTTTAAAAATGTTTTTTCAGAAAAACCCTTAAGGTTTTATTTTCTTTTTGGCAATTAATTTCTCCATAAAACTTTGGTTTTTCTTGGCTAAAGTATTTCCAAAAATACCACTAATTTGGGAGGGTCATATTCCTCCACTCTTTCTTGCTTGCAAGAATTATTTGCGGGGTATTTCTTGTGGGAAGAAAAATAGAAAAGCAAGGAACAAAAAATTGAAGAATTCAAATGCAAACTTTATTGCAAACAAAATGCATAGATGCTTAGCTATGTTTGTAAAACATTCCAAAGTAGGAAATTTGGGATGTTACAAACCTACCCACCTTAAGATGAATCTCTCCCTCGAGATTCGGGTTGGCTAGAAAATAGGTGCGGGTGGTCTCAACGAAGATCATCTTCTCGTTCCCAGGTGGCTTCTTCCTCGGTGTGGTGGCTCCCCAACACCTTGCAGAACTTGATGATCTTGCTGCGGGTAACTCTGTTGGCAGTCTCGAGAATCCTGACGGGTTTCTCCTCATACGTCACATCACTGTCAAGTTGTATGGCCTCTAGGGGCACTGTATCTCTCAACGGAACATCAGCCATCTCAGTGTGGCATTTATTCAACTGGGAAACATGGAAGACATCGTGAACTCCGGACAATCCTTCCGGCAATTCCAGTTTATATGCAACTTCGCCTCTACGTTCAATGATTTTGTATGGGCCAATGAATGGGGGTTCTAACTTTCCTTTCACACCAAATCTCTTGATTCCTCGAAGCGGAGACACCCGAAGATATGCTCGGTCTCCCACTTCATACGTTACTTCCTTGTGTTTTCTGTCAACATAAATTTTCTGCCTGGACTGAGCTATCTTGAGTCGATCACGAATCAGCTTGACCTTCTCTTTAGAATCTCGGATAAGGTCGGGACCAAAAAGTTGTCGGTCTCCAACTCCATCCCACATCAACGGTGTTCTGCACCTCCTTCCGTATAGAGCTTCGAAAGGGGCCATCTTCAGACTAGTATGATAGTTGTTGTTGTATGAGAACTTGGCATAAGGCAAATTGTCATCCCAGCTAGACCCATAGTCTAGTGCGCAAGCTCTCAACATGTCCTCCAGAATCTGATTAACTCTCTCGGTCTGTCTGTCAGTCTGAGGGTGAAAAGTTGTACTGAACTCCAATCTCGTTCCCAATGTTTCATGTAGTTGATGCCAGAATTTTGATGTGAATTGAGTTCCTCTATCAGACACAATGCTCCTCGGAACTCCATGAGGACATACGATCCTGGTCATATATATCTTGGCCAGCTTGGCACTCCTGTAAGTAGTCTTCACGGGAATGAAGTGAGCTACCTTGGTCAAACGATCGACCACAACCCAAATAGAATCATAACCAGAACGGGTCCTGGGTAATCCTGTGACGAAGTCCATACCAAGCTTCTCCCATTTCCACTTAGGTATCGATAGAGGTTGAAGCAATCCTGCTGGCTTCTCATGCTCGGCCTTTACTCGCTGACAAACATTGCATATAGCTACAAACTCGGCAATGTCCTTCATTCCTGTCCACGAGAATCTTCCTTTCAAGTCCAGATACATCTTGGTGTTGCGTGGATGTATCGAATACGGGGAATCGTGGGCCTCCTGAAGTATCAACTTCTTGAGTTCTGGATCATTGGGCACATAGATACGGTCCTCAAACCATACAGTTCCGTGTTCATCCTCACGAAAACCTTTAGCCTTCTCGTCTTTCATTCTTTGCTTTATCTCAGCTATCTCCTGGTCTGATTTCTGTGCTTCGCGGATCTTTTCGGTCAAGGTGGACTGAATTTCCAGTGTTGCTACAAATCCTCTTGGAACTATCTCCAATTTGAGCTCTCTGAGATCATCGGCTAACTCCTGGGGTAATCCTCCCGCTATGAGTGTGTTCACATAACTCTTGCGGCTCAAGGCATCGGCTACAACATTTGCCTTCCCGGGGTGATAATGCAATCTCATGTCATAGTTCTTGATCAACTCTAGCCATCTCCTCTGTCTGAGGTTCAACTCCTTCTGCGTGAAGATATATTTCAGGCTCTTGTGATCAGTGTAAACATCACAACTATTTCCGATCAGGAAATGTCTCCAGGTCTTGAGAGAGTGCACTACGGCTGCTAGTTCCAAGTCATGCGTGGCATAATTCAGCTCATGAGGCCTGAGTTGTCTGGATGCATAGGCTACAACTTTACCTTCTTGCATGAGCACTCCTCCAAGTCCTTGACGAGAAGCGTCACAATAAACCTGGAAATCCTCTCGAATGTTCAGCAATATCAACACTGGGGCTGTAACCAGATGTTTCTTCAACTCTTGAAAACTGGCTTCACATTCCTTGGTCCAAACATACTTGGACTCCTTCTTCAACAACTCTGTCATGGGCTTGGCGATCTTTGAGAAACTCTCAATGAACCTCCGGTAATATCCGGCAAGTCCGAGGAAACTGCGGATCTCCTTAACTGAAGCGGGTGCTACCCATTCGGTGACTGATGCGACCTTGGCAGGGTCCACTGCCATTCCTTCTCCTAAAATGACGTGTCTGAGGGATCCGACTTCCTTCAACCAAAATTCACATTTGCTGAACTTCGCATACAGCTGATGCTCTCGGAATTTCTCCAAAACCAGACGTAAGTGTTCGTTGTGTTCCTCCTCGTTCTTGGAGAATATCAGCATGTCATCGATGAACACCACGACAAACTTGTCCAAGTATTCCATAAATACCTTGTTCATCAGATTCATAAAGTATGCCGGGGCATTAGTCAGTCCAAATGACATGACCGTGTACTCATATAGACCATATCGGGTGGTGAAGGCTGTCTTGGGTATATCTTGTTCACGAATTTTCAGCTGATGATACCCGGATCGAAGATCGATCTTGGAGAACACTCGGGCTCCAACTAACTGGTCAAACAGATCATTGATCATCGGCAAGGGATACTTGTTCTTGATGGTCGCCTCATTCAATGCACGATAATCGACAACCATTCTCAAGGACTTATCCTTCTTTTCAACCAAGAGCACTGGGGCTCCCCAAGGTGAGGAACTTGGGCGAATATACCATTTGTCCAACAACTCCTTAATTTGGTTCTTGATTTCTACTAAATCGTTTGCGGGCATCCGATAGGGTCTCTTGGATATCGGGGCTGTTCCGAGTAATAGCTCAATCAGAAACTCAGTCTCTCTATCCGGTGGCATGCCCGACAATTCCTCCGGAAATACATCTGGGTATTCTTGCACAATCGGTACTTCCTCCTGGACTACTCCCGTGAGAGAGTTTACCTGATTACTCCGTGTCGGGCGCTGGGATACGTACTTAATCCGCTTTTGCTCGTGGGTGGTGAGCAAAATAGACTTAAGGGAACAATCAATATTCCCTTCGTACTTGGCCAACCAATCCATGCCTAGGATTACATCCAATCCCTGAGACTCTAATACGATGAAGTCGGTGGGAAACTTATGGTTCCCGATGTGGAGACTCAAAGCATGGCATCCTATCCCGGCTGTCATCATGCCTCCTGGGGAACTGACCTTAATAGGCTGGCTGAGGGTTCTAGTTGGCAAACTATACTTTTCCACAACTACCCTTGATATGAATGAATGCGTTGCACCAGAATCAAAAAGTACCAATACTGGACGTGAATTTAGCAAAAACTTACCAACCACAGTATCGGGGTGATCATAGACCTCTTCAACATCAATGTGATTCACCTGAGCTCGAGGAAAAGGGTTGGGCTTCTTTGCTGCTGAGTTGCCATTGTCGTTTCCATTTCCCTGCTTGTTGTGGGGACATTCAGTGGCATAGTGTCCCGTCTTCTGACACTTGAAGCAGGTGATGTGATTCACATCCTTCTGAGCTGGAGCGGAATGATGCTGAGTGCCGGTACCGCCATTCTTGAAGTTGCTGTTGTTGCGGTGGTTCCCATTTCCTCCATGGTTGTGCACTGGGTGGTTATGCTGGACGTGTCCTCCAAACTTACTGGATCCAGTCCCGGTATTCCTTGAATAGGGGGTGTATCGAGGCTTCTGCTGAGTGCCGGAGTTGAACTTCCCATTACCATACTTCCACTTGCGGTTCTCCATCTGCTGATGTTTCCCCTCCAAGATGAGGGCCTTATCTACCAGCTCCTGGTAGTTGTTGAAGTTGGCTACAGTCAGCTGAATGCTCAGCTCATCATTTAGTCCCTCCAAGAACTTTTCCTGCTTGGCCGCATCATCGGCCACATCTCCAGGTGCATAACGGGCGAGCATGCTAAATTCATCAACATACTGAGCCACAGAGCGATTTACCTGGCGTAAGTTGCGAAACTCACGCTTCTTCAGACTCATGGCCCCAGCTGAGACATGAGCGGTGCTGAAGGCTTGCTTGAACTTCTCCCAAGTGACTCCAGCAATGGGGTATGTGGTGGTGTAGTTCTCCCACCATGCAGCTGCAGGTCCTTCAAGTTGATGCGCGGCAAAGCGCACCTTCTCAGCTTCAGTACAACCAGAAGTGATTAGTTCCCACTCCATCTTGCAGAGCCAATCATCTGCCACAATGAGCTCAATGCTGCTGGAGAAAGTCAGAGGGTTCAACCTCAGGAAACGGGTGAGATTGTCGGCCTGGGGTGGATGATGGTTGATGTTATTGTTCTGGTTCTGGATGATCAGCTGCATCAGGGTATTCTGTTGCTGAATCAACTAGGTGAGCTCCGGCGGGAAGTTGGAAGCAGGGTCACGTCTCGGAGGCATCTGGTGTTTGTAGAGGGGTGGGATTAGCATAGAACAATTGTCTAAAGAGTAATTACACTACCCATATGAAATGCAACAAACAAGTATCACACCACACATTTTATTCCATACCATCACAAAAGGTTCACACACGGGGATACAAGTTTCGATAACCTAAACATCGGCCTAAGAGTTTAACGATAAGATAAATTGGTGGGATAGTCTAAGTGTCCTCCTCAGAAAAGCATGGTGGTGGGTCCTTCGGTGGAGCTTGCTTCGTAGTCCTCCTCATTGCTGATCAAGGGGGCTACGTCTCCTTCAGGATGAAGGTTCTCGCCCATGTCCAGTTCTTCCTCCAGATATGCGACACGAGTCTTCAGCTTCTCGATCCTCACCAAGAAGTCCTTCACCTCCAATTCTTGCTCATACTTGGCTTCCCGGGCTGCTTCTTCGAGTTCGAGTTCGCGGAGCGACAGTTGCTTGATCTTCCTGGCGTCCTTGACCGCACGATGCTCCAGAGTCCCGCTGTGCTTCTCCAAGGTCTGGGCATAGGACAGGAGAGCGTCCTTGGTCTTGATTGAGATGATTTCTCCATCTTCTCCTCTCTGGGATACCGTGAATAGGTCCGGTGAAATAGGGCAGCCTTTGTACACTTCATTGATACGTCCGAGTGCACAATGGACCGCCATGTCCCTTCCGAGAATCCAGCTGGGTGCGATGAACTTGAAGTCCACAGGCTCATTGCGCGGCTCAAATGTCCTTCCGGGTACGTGCACCTCAATCCTGTAGCATGAATCCTCCGGGTAAGACGAAGTAGGCTTCCCTGTGATAGTCGGCAGAGCAATCCTCAAGTCCTTGGTGATCTACATCAGCTCCTTTCCGAAAGGCATAGTGGCGTCGGGCTGGCAAAACTCCGTGAACATAACGGGGATGAAGGTGGCCATCTAAAACATTGGAAAATCGGAGAGAAGTCAGAAATGAGCAGAAGAGGAAATAGAAGACTTATAGACATAAGAAAATAGTTTTCTTCCTAAGGCTTTTCCATTCCAAGAGGTTACGTCCTATGGTCAGTGTGTGCTCTGATACCATATCTGTAGCGACCCGACCTGAAACGGCCAAGTCTCTGGTGTTTTTGTACCATCCCAAGCTCATGGTGGTACACACTCAGTAAATCAATGTATATATCAAGAGTTCAATCACACAGCTTTATTAATCAAAATCTCATATCGAGTACTTTATTACAATAATGGATTACAATAAAGTGGCTGAAGGCGATCATGAGATAACTAACGAAGACTAGCGGAAGCTTCAAAGGTAGACGAGTCCATCCGACTCCAGGGCATATCACCGAGCGTAGATCGTAGCCTCACTCCTGGTCGGAAAAATACTCTGCAACATGATACGTTGCAGCCGTGTAGGTCAGCATATGGAATATGCCGGCAAGTCATCAAAGAGAGGGGGGTGAAACAATAACCAACTATTTCTACATGCATATATGGCAGGTGGGGCTATAAGTTTTTAGTGAAAAGCAAGGTTTCTCCTACATCAAGAGAGGGCAAAAAGAAAAACATTACTACATTGTTTGTTGTTAACGAGATGGTTTCGCCAACCAATTCTCGTACCCGAGTTGTCGATAATTCCCACATCATTTTTAAATTGTGTTGAGCGTTCAGGAAAATTTCAATGCCTTTGGCTCAAGTTGTCCATGATCGTGGACACGGCTAATCGATTAGGTTTGGGCACTCTGCAGAGTTTTTCACATGTTCCCCACAAGATTTGATTGCCTCCAGGTATGTCCTCGCACTTCGGGGTGTTTGAAGACCGGATGATCAAAACATGGTCTTTCAACGGGTCCCTCTGATCCCCTGTCGGTGCCCATCCAATCCTACCGTTCTTCTACATCTGCTAGCACCGCCTGTCCAGAGTCGCCGCGTTGTCCAACCAAGCTAGAGCCCATAATGACTTGTGGCTGTGAAGGTAAGCCTTGGGTATTGAAGCCTCCGTCGATCCCTTCGAGCCTGGGTGAAGCTTTCCGCAAGATGTCATGGCACGTCTCCATGCATCTCGGGTCGTCCACTGGTTTCTCCAGGGAGCCCATCTAAACCGTCCTTCACCCAGAGTTGCATTTACTTCACGAGGTCTTGAAAATTCTTGTCTTAATCGGTCTTGGTTATTAAATTATTCTCGCATCACTCGTGATAAACTCTCAACCATAACCCCGTCTACACAAGCATAGCAATATAGAATTTGTCGTCCCGGGCCAAGTAACGGGGTTGTTGGGTGCCTACCAAATGATACTACAACAAGTAACCAATATTTCAAAGTACCTACTCAGCATGCAATAGGGTGTTTGAAGGGTAGAACTACAATGCATAAAACATAGGTAATACATGATCAAATGACTTGCCTTGCTGATAGTTGTCGTTATCGAGCGCTTATAAGTAGCACGCTTTGCACTCCGGGTGATCTATCTATACAAACAAATACACACCATAAGCACTACAATCATTAACAAGTAAGAAAAGATCACTAGCATAAAGCTACTATTGCATAAAGTGAAGGATCTCACTTCACATAAGCAAAACAGAATCTGTTTTTGATAAAACCCCCACTAAAAATATTTAAAAAAAATGAAACTTAAACTACAGAAAGATATGATTACTAGGAAGCAGCAGCAAAAATAATCAAATTAAAACCTATTTTTAAACTCCTGGAATAAGCAAAACAAGATTTAAACTAAATCTGATCTAATTCAAATTTTGAAATTTCAAACATTGGCACATAATATGTTTTCGAAAACTACAGAAAAATTGTGATCTACTAGAAAAAGAATCAACCTCATTGGATCTCTAGATCAAAAGTTATAGGGAAAACAAAATTAGAACTCTCTGTGTTTTTGAATTAAAACAGAATAAACAGAAAACTAACTAGTCAACGGGGGGGTTAGGTGGCAGCTTCTGGTTGGCTAAGGCGTGTGCGCTGCGGTGCTATCTAGCAAACGGCCGCTAAGTAAATAAAACTGCTCGGCTAACTAATTCTAATAGAAAACCGAACGGTTTCTTAACAAAACCGAAGGGGTACCTAGTGTCTAATCTATACCGTGTATTACAGATCGGACGGCTAAGGCAGAGATGGGGTTAGCTCACCATGGGGAGGGTCTGCAGGTGCTTCTCCGGCGAGGCAGAGAAGTGGCGGTGGTCGGGGGCGTGTCTCCGGCAAGGATCCGGTGAGTCCGAGGCGTGAGGAGGACGGCGGGGGGTCTCCTCCGTTGGATGGTGGCGACGGCGGGGGGTCTCTTCGTGGCCGGGGAAGAGCTCGGGGAGGCTGGGGATTTCCTGTGGAGCTCGGACTCCGGCGAGACGGTGGCGGGGCGCTGCGGTGGAGAGATGCTCGGGCTAGTGGGGAAAATGGGGTGCGGTGATCGAGGGGAACCCGATGGTGGTCTCCGTGGTGCGTGGGGGCGAGATGGTGACCGGGGCGGAGCGGGGAACCTTCATGTGCGTGCTCCGGCGAGAAACAGAGGCCGGGGCGAGGCGGCGTGACGGCGTGGGGAGGAGGGGTCGAGGGGGGGCTGCGGATTATATAGGGGAGAGAGGGGGACGTAGAGGGAAGGGGATCGGCGAGCAATGTGGAGGGGATCGGTACGGGTGGGCAGGAGATCGTTGGTGTGCTGGGAAGGAAAGCGCTCGGGGGAGAAAAGGAAGAAGAAGGCCGAGCAGGAGGGGGATCGGCCAGTGGGGCCGAGGCGCAGTGAGTAGGGGGGCCGAGGGGAGAAGGATCGGTCACCGATACTGGAGGGATTCGGTCTGGCCTCCGGGATTCGGCTCGTTTCCTTCCTATCGCGTGCTGGCGGTTTTCTAAAAAAAATAAGGTTTCCTATTTCTACTTTAATTAAAAACATAAGGTAAAACTACAAAAAAATAAATAAAATAAAATCTAGATATAGGGGTATTATATACCAAATGTTTTAGAAAAAAAGTCCTACTCGTTTATCATTTTTCCAAGACCAAAATAAAAACTTTTTAAAAAATGTTTTTTCAGAAAAAACCCTAAGGTTTTATTTTCTTTTTGGCAATTAATTTCTCCATAAAACTTTGGTTTTTCTTGGCTCAAATATTTCCAAAAATATCCTGATTTGGGAGGGTCATATTCCTCCACTCTTTCTTGCTTGCAAGAATTATTTGTGGGGTATTTCTTGTGAGAAGAAATATAGAAAAGCAAGGAGCAAAAAATGAAAGAATTCAAATGCAAACTTTATTGCAAACAAAATGCATAGATGCTTAGCTATGTTTGTAGAACATTCCAAAGTAGGACATTTGGGATGTTACAGATGACAGGTGATGCAAAGGAATGGGTTCATCTACCGTAACACAAGTAATAGTTGAATCATCTTGTCCTAATGCATTGAAATGAGAGCAAGAGCGAGAGAGTGGGATTGTATCAAAATGCTCAAGGGGGTTTGCTTCCCTGTTGATCAGAAGAACTCAGCTATTCTTCGATGTCGGTGATAACTACATCTCACAAGTCTATCAACAAGAACAAACAAGGAACAGATTAAGCATGACAAATGCTTCACAATGATGCATGAGTAAGGCATGTTAACATGATGTTGGTTTTATCTAATGCAAGTGGTCACAAGTTAAATGGAAGTTATTTGATCAATTTCAAACCGATTTATAAGCATTTATATGCCTTTATCAGCAAGTTTAAGTTGTTCAAACATGCATGAAAATAGTACCATCGTCTTCCTTGCAATTTTCTGATAATTTTTCATATATAATTTATTTTCATCCGAGTTATATTTTAATTTCTATGATTTTTTGAAGTTTTGAATATTTTCTGGTATTACTTAAATCCACAAATGCAATTATTATGCCAACCTGCGTGAGCAAGTCAACTAACATCGGTCGACGTCAAACCTGACCAGTGGGGGTCACTGGTCAGTGACCCGGGGCTAATCCCGGCGCTGACCCGAGCTGATTGGGGTTTGACCACCTGCAGGGCCGGCTGGTCTGTGGCTATGGGGGAGGTTAGCAGGGGATTAGGCCCTAATGGCCTTGCCACGTCGGCTCCCGCCGGAGATTCGCTGACGGTGACCAAAATCCCGGCGGGGGCTCGTCGGAGTTTCCCTAAATGGTGCTACAGAGCACAGAATGACATGCGGTTTGCGGCTACAGGGAGATGGGGAAGCGCCTCGTCCGGTAGGGGCGACAAGATGAGCTAAGGCGGCCGGATATGGCGCCGCCGACAAGCCTTGGCGGCGGCCAGAGCACTGGATCGGCGCGGTTGCAGCTACAGGGCGCGGGGAGACCAGCTGAGGAGCTTGACCAGCTCCTGGAGATGTGCTGAACACATCCACGTGTTTGGCCGGGGCTGACGGGGACACAGGCCACGATGGCGACGACCCACGGCGGCCGGAGCTCGGGCTCGAAGCAGGGTGAGGCTTCGGTGCATGGGGAGAACATGGGGGAGGGAAAGGGCTCTTCAGCTCACGGCGAATCTAGTGGAAGCAATGACGAGCTCGGGGAGGTCTGGTAGCCGGCCAACCGACGACGGAGCTTCTTTGTTGCGAGCGGTGGAATCGGATCAAAGGGACTTTTGATTTGATTAAGATACCAAACCACTTTATAAAATTCTGAAAATTTATATGTGGCGTGTTAAAATATATTCAGAACCACTCACCAATTTCAGAATTATTAGATCTATAAAATTATTTATAGCATTTATAAATCCAATGCAAATAGTTGTTTATTTAATTCAAAAATCCAATACAAAATGTTTTTGTGTTTTCAAAATATTTGTCGGCAAATTTACCTAATCCCAATATTTTCACAAAATAGTTGGAACATTTTCTTGGATCCATTTGAAGAAGTTTTTAGATTGCCTTTTTAACAAAATTTGAATTGTGAGGTTTGATCACTTCCTCATTTCAAGTTCAAAAGAAAATAAAATGCATGCATGAATGCTTTGCAAGCAAAGTAATAACTAGGGTTGTGACAGGGGAGAGTATCCCCCTTGGGATTCCTCCTCCATAGCCTCTCACTAGATGGGGAGAGGTTCGTCCATGTGGTCCTTGGCCTAGATTGCTCCTAGAGGGGCGAGAGCCCCTTCGAGATTGGATATCTCTCTGTGTTTTCCTCTATGTTTTCTCTCTAAATGAGTTTTTCTTTGATACGGAGAGTTACAGTGACGGACCGGAAGTTCTAGTTTAATTTGTGATGATTTCTCTATTTGTAAGATTTTTTGGCTTTGGAATCACGCAAAATGGACCTACCCGATGGTCCCAAGCCATCGGGGTGCGGCCACCCCCCTGGGCATGCCCTGTTGTCTTGGGAGCACCTCGTGGTCCCCTTCTGGTGGTTCTTCGCTCTTGATTGCTCATATGTTCGAAAAAATTGTCAAAAAGTTTCGGGCGATTCCGTGGACTTCCATTTTCTGCACGAAAAATAACACCACGGTAATTCTGCTAAAAACAGCCTCGGTCTGGGTTTGTTCTAATTAAATCATATAAATTGCATCAAATCCATATAAAAATCGTGTATTTTCTACTCTAACACAATAAATGTTATTATTCATGCTCCGTCACTGTAACAATAAATTGGTTATTATTATATTTCCTTGTTCATGATAATTGTCTATTATTCATGCTATAATTGTATTAACCGGAAATCGTAATAAATGTGTGAATATATAGATCACAATGTGTCCCTAGTGAGCCCCTAGTTGGCTAGCTCGTTGATCAATAGATGATCATGGTTTCCTCATCATGGACACCGGATGTTATTGATAACGGAATCACATCATTGGGGAATGATGTGATGGACAAGACCCAATCCTAAGCATAGCACTAGATCGTGTTGTTCGTCTGCTAAAGCTTTTCTAATGTCAAGTATCATTTCCTTAGACCATGAGATTGTGCAACTCCCGGATACCGTAGAAGTTCTTTGGGTGTATCACACGTCACAACGTAACTGGGTGATTATAAAGGTGCACTGCAGGTATCTCCAAAAGTGTTTGTTGGGTTGTACGAATCGAGACTGGGATTTGTCACTCCGTGTGACGAAGAGGTATCTCTGGGCCCACTCGGTAATCCATCATCATATTGAGCTCAGTGTGACTAAGGAGTTAGCCACGGGATAATGTGTTATGGAACGAGTAAAGATACTTGCCGGTAACAAGATTGAACAAGGTATAGGGATACCGACGATCGAATCTTGGGCAAGTATCATACCAATAGACAAAGGGAATTGCATACAGGATTGATAGAATCCCCTACATCGTGGTTTATCCGATGAAATCATCGTGGAACATGTGGGAACCAACATGGATATCCATACCCTGCTGTTGGTATTGACCGAAGAGGTGTCTCGGTCATGTCTGCATGCTTCCCGAACCCGTAGGGTCTACACACTTAAGGTTCGATGACGCTAGGGTTATAAGGGAATAGTGTAACGGGTTACCAAAGGTTGTTCGGAGTCCTGGATGAGATCCCGGACATCACGAGGAGTTCTGGTATGGCTCGGAGGTAAAGATTCATATATAGAAGTAAGGATTAGATCGCCGGAAATATTTTGGGCATCACCGGTAATGTACTGGGACCACCGGAAGGGTTACAAGGGTCCACCGGGAAGGGCCACCAGCCCCACATTGCTACATGGGCCAAAAGGTGCTTGGGAACCAGCCCCTAAGTGGGATGGTGCACCACCACCATTAGCCCAATGCGCGGCAAAGGGGTAAGGGGCCAAACCCTAGAAGTGGTGGGGCTGCCTTGGGCCCAAAGCCCACCTTGGTGTGCCACCTCTCCACCATCTAGGGCTGCCACACCCTTTGGGGTGGAAACCCTAAAGGGTGGGCACCCTCCTCCCTCTCCTCCTATATATATATGTGGGGTTTTAGGGCTGTTTGAGACACAAGTTTGATCTCTCCTCGGTGCAGCCCTATCTTTCCTCCTCCTCGTCCTCCGTAGTGCTTGGCGAAGCCCTCTCGGAGTTACCACGCAGCTCCACCGTCACCACGCTGTCGTGTTGTCAGAGCTCTCCCTCAACCTCTCCTCCCTCCTTGCTGGATCAAGGCGTTGGAGACGTTACCGGTCCGCATGTGTGTTGAATGCGGAGGCACCGACGTTCGGTGCATAGATCGGAATCCACCGCGATCTGAATCACTGCGAGTACGACTCCATCAACCGCTTTCTAGCAAACACTTTCCCTTTGCGATCTTCAATGGTATGAAGATGCTCTATCCCTTTGCTCGTTGTTGGTTTCTCTTAGATAGATCCTTGTGTGACGTAGGAAAACTTTGAATTACTACTACGTTACCCAACAGTGGCATCCGAGCCAAGGTTCTATGCGTAGATTCTATGCACAAGTAGAACACGAAAGTTGTGGGCGTTGATTTGTCAATTTGCTTGCCGTTACTGGTCTTATCTTGATTCGATGGCATCGTGGGATGAAGCAGCCCAGACCGACCTTACATGTACGCTTACGTGAGACTGGTTCCACCGACGTACATGCACTTGGTGCATAAGGTGGCTAGCTGGTGTTCGTATCTCCCACTTTAGTCGGATCGGTTTCGATGAGGAGGGTCCTTATGAAGGGTAAATAGCATTGGCATATCAACATTGTGTCTGTCACATAGGTAAGAAGCGTTCTTGCTAGAAACCCTAACCAGCCATGTAAAACTTGCAACAACAATTAGAGGACGTCTAACTTGTTTTTGCAGGGTATGCTATGTGATGTGATATGGCCAAAAGGATGTGATGTATGAGATTGATCATGTTCTTGTAATAGGATTCACGACTTGCATTTCGATGAGTATTACAACCGGCAGAAGCCATAGGAGTTGTCTTAATTTATTGTATGAGATGCAACACCATATGATTACTTTACGTTATCACTAACCGTTAGCCATAGTAGTAGAAGAATAGTTGGCGTGACGACTTCACGGAGACACAATGATGGAGATCATAGTGTCATGCCGGTGACAATGATGATCATGGTGCCCCGAAGATGGAGACCAAAGGAGCAAGATGATAATGGCCATATCATGTCACTATATGATTGCATGTGATGTTTATCATGTTTTTCATCTTATTGCTTAGAACGACGGTAGCAAAGATAAGATGATCCCTCATTAAAATTTCGAGATATGTATTCCCCTAAGTGTGCACCATTGTGAAGGATCGTTGTCTCGAAGCACCACGTGATGATCGGGTCTGATAGATTCTAACGTTCGCATACAACGGGTGTAAGCCAGTTTACACACGCAGAAAACTTAGGTTGACTCGACGAGCCTAGCATGTACATACATGGCCTCGAATACGGGCGACCGAAAGGTCGAACATGAGTCGTATGGTGGATACGATCAGCATGGAGAAGCTCACCATTGATGACTATTCCGTCTCATGTGATGATCAGACACGGGCTAGTCGACGTGGATCATATATCACTTTGATGACTAGAGGGATGTCGATCTAAGTGGGAGTTCATTAAATAATTTGATTAGATGAACTTAATTATCATGAACATAGTCAAAAGGTCTTTGCAAATTATGTTATAACTTGTGCTACAGCTCTATGGGTTTTGATATGTTCCTAGAGAAAACTTAGTTGAAAGATAGAATTAGCAATTATGCGGACTGGGTTCGTTAACTGAGGATTGCCCTCATTGTTGCGCAGAAGGCTTATGTCCTTAATGCACCACTCGGTGTGCTAAACCCCAAGCATGGTCTATGGATGTTGTGAACATCTGACATACACGTCTTTGATAACTACATGATAGTTCAATGCATATTGCTTAAATGGCTTAGAATTGAGGCCATCAAGACGTTTCGAACATCGCGGGACACACAAGATGTTCCAAGAGATTAAATAGAGATTTCATGCTCGTGCCCTTGTTGAGAGGTATGAGACATCCCACAAGATTCTTTGTCTACATAATAAGGGAGAAAATCTCAATCGTTGAGCATGTGCTCAGATTGTCTGAGCGCTACAATCATTTGAATCTAGTGGGAATTGATCTTCCAGATGAGAAAGTGATGGTTCTCCAAAGTCACTGCCACCAAGCTACTAGATCTTCATGATGAACTATAACATACCAGGGATAGATATGATGATCCTTGAACTATTCACGATGTCTGACACCGCAAAAGTAGAAATGGAAAAGGAGCATCAATTGTTGATGGTTAGTAAACCCGCTTGTTTCAAAGAAGGGCAAAGGGAAAGAAGGGATACTTCATGAAATGGCAAACCAGGGGCTGCTCTAGTGAAGAGACCCAAGGTTGAACCCAAACCCGAGACTAAGTTCTTCTGTAAAGAGGGGGACATGCACTGAAGAGGAACTACCCTAGATGCTTGGTAGATGAGAAGGTTGTCAAAGTCGACAAAAGTATATTGGATATACATGATATTGATGTGTACTTTACTAGTACTCCTAGTAGCACCATGGTATTAGATACCGGTTCGATTACTAAGTGTTAGTAACTCGAAATAAAAGCTACGGAATAAACACAGACTAGCTAAAAGCGAGGTGATGATGTGTGTTTCCAAGGTTGATGTGATCAAACATCGTGTTAAAACTAAATAATTGTTATTTGGTGCTTGCGTTGAGCATAAACATGATTGGATTATGCTTATTGCAATACGGATATTCATTTAAAGAGAATAATGGTTATTCTGGATATTTGAATAAAACCTTCAATGGTCTTGCACCTAAAATGAACGGTTTATTGAATATCAATCGTAGTGATACACAAGTCCACTATATTGTTGCCAAAAGATACAAAGTAGTAATGATAGTACCACTTACCACTGCCGCTTGAGTCATATTGGTGTAAAATGCATGAAGAAGCTCTGTACTGATGGATCTTTAGACTCACTTGATTTTGAATCATTTGAGACATGCGTACCATGCCTATTGGTATAAATGCATGAAGAAACTCCATGCAGATGGATTTTTTGGACTCACTTGATTTTTGAATCACTTGAGACATGCAAATCATACCACATGGGCAAGATGACTTAAGACCTTGTTTTCAGTGAGATGGAACAAGAAAGTAACTTGTTGGAAGTAATACATTTTGATGTGTGCAGTCCAATGACTGCCGAGGCACACAGTGGATATCATTATGTTCTTACTTCACAGATGATTCGGGTAGATACTAGTGTATTTACTTGATGAAACACAAATCTGAATTATTGAAAGGTTCAAGTAATTTGAGTGAAGTCGAAGATCATCGTGACAAGAGGATAATATGTCTACGATATGATCGTGGAGGTAAACATATATATCTGAGTTCTGAGTTTGGTAAACATTTAAGACAATGTGAAAATTGGTTCACGTGAAAATTGTTTCACAACTCAAGCCACCCGGAACACCATAGTCTGATGGTGTGTCCGTATGTCATAGTCGTGCCCTATTAGATATGGTGCATACTATGATATCTCTTATCAAATTACCACTATCGTTTATGGGTTAGGCTTTAGAGACAACCGCATTCACTTTAAATACGGCACCACGTAATTCCGTTGAGATGACACAGTATGAACTATGGTTTAGAGAAACCTAAGGTGTCGTTTCTTAAAAGGTTTGGAGCTGCGATGCTTATGTGAAATAGGTTCATCTGGATAAGCTCGAACCCAAAGCGGATAAATGCATCTTCACAGGACACCCAAAACAGTTGGGTATGCCTCCTATCTGAGATCCGGAAGCAAAAGCGTTTGTTTCAATAAATGGTCCTTTCTCGAGGAAAAGTTTCTCTTGAAAGAATTGAGTGGGAGGATGGTGAAAACTTGATGTGGTTATTTGAACCATCAATTCAACCACTGTGTAGCAGCGCGCAGGAAGTTGTTCCTCTCGCGCCTACACAAATTCAAGTGGAAGTTGCTGATAGTGATCATGATGTTTTGGATCAAGTCACTACCAAACCTCGTAGGTCGACAAGGACACATACTACTTCAGAGTGGTACGGTAATCCTGTTGGAAATATGCCCTAGAGGCAATAATAAATTAGTTATTATTATATTTCTTTGTTCATGATAATCTTTTATTATCCATGCTATAATTGTATTGATTGGAAACACAGTGCATGTGTGGATACATAGACAAAACACTGTCCCTAGTAAGCCTCTAGTTGACTAGCTCGTTGATCAAAGATGGTCAAGGTTTCCTGACCATAGGCAAGTGTTGTCACTTGATAACGGGATCACATCATTAGGAGAATCATGTGATGGACTAGACCCAAACTAATAGACGTAGCATGTTGATCGTGTCATTTTGTTGCTAATGTTTTCTGCGTGTCAACTATTTGTTCCTATGACCATGAGATCATATAACTCACTGACATCACAGGAATGCTTTATGTGTATCAAACGTTGCAACGTAACTGGGTCACTATAAAGATGCTCTACAGGTATCTCCGAAGGTGTTCGTTGAGTTAGTATGGATCGAGACTGGGATTTGTCACTCCGTGTGACAGAGAGGTATCTCGGGGCCCACTCGGTAATAGAACATCACACACAAGCCTTGCAAGCAATGTGACTTAGTGTAAGTTGCGGGATCTTGTATTACGGAATGAGTAAAGATACTTGTCGGTAAACGAGATTGAAATAGGTATGCGGATATTGACGATCGAATCTCGGGCAAGTAACATACCGAAGGACAAAGGGAATGACATACGGGATTATATGAATCCTTGGCACTGAGGTTCAACCGATAAAGATCTTCGGGATATGTAGGATCCAATATGGGCATCCAGGTTCCGCTATTGGATATTGACCGAGGAGTGTCTCGGGTCATGTCTACATAGTTCTCGAACCCGCAGGGTCTGCACACTTAAGGTTCGGTGACGTTTCGGTATAGTTGAGTTATAGCTGTTGGTAACCGGAAGTTGTTCGGAGTCCCAGATGAGATCCGGGACGTCACGAGGAGCTCCGGAATGGTCCGTCGGTAAATATTGATATATAGGAATTCCTATTTTGGTCACCGGAAAAGTTTCGGGCTCATCGGTAGTGTACCGGGAGTGCCGGAAGGGGTGCCTAGGACCATCGGGAGGGGTGTCACACCCCAAGGTGTCTCATGGGCTATGGGAAGAGATAAACCAGCCCCTAGTGGGCTGGAATAAGTTCCCACTAAGGCCCATAAGGTTTGAGAAGGAAAAAACACAAGGTGGAAAGAGTTTCCAAGTGGGAAGGTGGAATCCTACTCCAAGTAGGATTGGAGTAGGACTCCTCCACGTGCAATTTCGGCCAAACCTTGAGGTTTTGAGACTGCCTCCTCCCCTCCCTCCCTCCTATATATAGTGGAGTTTTAGGGCTGATTTGAGACAACTTTTCCAAGGCAGCCTGACCACATACCTCCACGGTTTTTCCTCTAGATCGCGTTTCTCCGGTGCTTGGGCGGAGCCCTGCTGAGATTAGATCACCACCAACCTCCGGAGCACCGTCATGCTGTCGGAGAACTCATCTACCTCTCCGTCTCTCTTGCTGGATCAAGAAGGCCGAGATCATCGTCGAGCTGTACGTGTGCTGAACGCGGAGGTGCCGTCCGTTCGGCACTAGATTGGAGCGGATCGTGGGACGGATCGCGGGACGGTTCATGGGACGATTCGCGGGGCGGATCGAGGGACGTGAGGACGTTCCACTACATCAACCGCGTTTCTTAACGCTTCCTGCTGTGCGATCTACAAGGGTACGTAGATCGGAAATCCCCTCTCGTAGATGGACATCACCATGATAGGTCTTCGTGCGCGTAGGAAAATTTTTGTTTCCCATGCGACGTTCCCCAAGAAATCCTGTCTTGGAGATCATGTTGCTAGGCAACAATGAACCTACGAGCTATGGAGAAGTGATGGTGGGCCTGGATTCCGGAAAATGGATGGAGGCCATGAAATCCGAGAGAGGATCCATGTATGAAAACAAAGTATCGACTTTGGAAAACTACTTGATGGTCATATGACTGTTAACTACAGATGGATCTTTGAAAGGAGAACAGACGATGATGGTGAAAAGTCACCATTAAGAAAGCTCAACTTTTCGCAAAATGTTTCCGACAAAGTTCAAAAGATTTGACTACAATGAGACTATCTCACTCGTAGCGATGTTGAAAGTCTTTTGGAATTATGGTAGTACTTACTGCATTATTTTTGAAATATTGCAGATCGGACGTTAAAAACATCATTTCCTTGACGGTTTCCTTGAGGAAAGGTTGTATGTGATACAACCAGAAGGGTTTTGTCGATCCTAAGGATAATAACAAGTATGCAAAGCACCAGTGATCCTTCTAAGGACTGGAGCAAGCATCTCGGAGTTGGAATATATGCTTTGGTGAGATGATCAAAGATTTTGGTTTTATACAAAGTTTATGAGAAACTTGTATTCCAAAGAAGTGAGTGGGAGCACTATAGAATTTCTGACAAGTATATGTGGTTGACATATTGTTGATCAGAAATGATGTAGAATTTCTGGAAAGCATATAGGGTTGTTTGAAAAGTGTTTTTCAAAGTAAAACCTGGATTAAGCTACTTGAACATTGAGCATCAAGATCTATGGAGATAGATCAAAGTGCTTAATAGAACTGTCAACGAAATGCATGCCTTGACAAGTTTTTGAAGGAGTTCAAAATAGATCAGCAAAGAAGGAGTTCTTGGCTGTAGTGTAAGGTGTATATTTGAGTAGGTCTCAAAGCCTGGCCACTGCAGAAGAAAGAGAAAGGATGAAGGTCGTCCCCCATGCATTAGCCGTAGGCTCTATAGTATGCTATGTTGTGTACCGCACCTGAAGTGTGCCTTGCCATGAGTCAGTCAAGGGGTACAAGAGTGATCCAGGAATGGATCATTGGACAGCAGTCAAAGTTATCCTTAGTAACTAGTTGACTAAGGAATTTTTCTCGGTTATGGCGGTGATTAAAGAATTCGTCGTAAAGGGGTTACGCCGATGCAAGCTTTGTCACTAATTCGGATGACTCTGAGTAGTAAACCGGATTTGTATAGTGGAGCAGTCATTTGGAATAGTTCCAAATGGTACATGGTAGCGGTATCTATTGGAAGACACAGAGATTTGTAAAGCACACACAGATCTGGAAGGTTCAGACCCGTTGACTAATAAAACTCTCTCACAAGCAAGACATGATCAAACCCCAAAACTGTATGGGTGTTGGATTCATTGCAATCACATAGTGATGTGAACTAGATTATTGACTATTGTGCAAGTGGGAGACTGTTGGAAATATTCCCTAGAGGCAATAATAAATTGGTTATTATTATATTTCCTTGTTCATGATAATTGTCTATTATTCATGCTATAATTGTATTAACCGGAAATAGTAATACATGCGTCAATATATATATCACAATTTGTCCCTAGTGAGCCTCTAGTTGGCTAGCTCGTTGATCAATAGATGATCATAGTTTACTGATAATGGACATTGGATGTCATTGATAATGGGATCACATCATTGGGGAATGATGTGATGGACAAGACCCAATCCTAAGCATAACAATAGATCGTGTTGTTCGTCTGCTAAAGCTTTTCTAATGTCAAGTATCATTTCCTTAGACCATGAGATTGTGCAACTCCCGGATACCGTAGGAGTGCTTTGGGTGTATCAAACGTCACAACGTAACTGGCTGATTATAAAGCTGCACTACAGGTATATCCGGAAGTGTTTGTTGGCTTGTACGAATCGAGACTGAGATTTGTCACTCCGTATGACACAGAGGTATCTCTGGGCCCACTCGGTAATCCATCATCATATTGAGCTCAGTGTGACTAAGGAGTTAGCCACGAGATGATGTGTTACGGAATGAGTAAAGAGACTTGCCGGTAACGAGATTGAACAAGGTATAAGGATACCCACGATCGAATCTCGGGCAAGTATCATACCGATGGACAAAGGGAATTGCATACGGGATTGATCGAATTCCCGACATCGTGGTTCATCCGATGAGATCATCGCGGAACATGTGGGAACCAACATGGATATCCAGACCCCGTTGTTGGTCACTGACTGGAGAGGTGTCTCGGTCATGTCTGCATGCTTCCCGAACCCGTAGGGTCTACACACTTAAGGTTCGATGACGCTAGGGTTATATGGGAATAGTGTACGTGGTTACCAAAGGTTGTTTAGAGTCTCGGATGAGATCCAGGACGTCACGAGGAGTTTTGGAATGGTCCAGAGGTAAATATTCATATATGGGAAGTGAGGATTTGATTGCCGGAAATGTTTCGGGCGTCATCGGTAATGTACCGGGACCACCGGCAAGGTTTCGGGGGTCAACCGGGAAGAGCCACCAGCCCCAAATTGCTACATGGGCCAATAGGTGTGTAGGAACCATCCCCTAAGCGGGCTGGTGCGCCACCACCATAAGCCCAAGGTGCAGCAAACGGCAAGGTACCAAAGCCTAGAAGTGGAGGGGCTGCCTTGGGCCCAAAGCCCACCTTGGTGCGCCACCTCTCCACCATCTAGGGCTGCCGCTGTTGGAAATATGCCCTAGAGGCAATAATAAATTAGTTATTATTATATTACCTTGTTCATAATAATGGGTCCCACTCGGTAATACAACATCACACAGAAGCCTTGCAAGCAATGTGACTAAGTGTAAGTCACGGGATCTTGTATTACGGAACCAGTAAAGAGACTTGTCGGTAACGAGATTGAAATAGGTATGCGGATACCGACGATCGAATCTCCGGCAAGTAACATACCGAAGGAAAAAGGGCATGACATACGGGATTATACGAATCCTTGACACTGAGGTTCAAACGATAAGATCTTCGGAGAATATGTAGGATCCAATATGGGCATCTAGGTCCTCCTATTGGATATTGACCGAGGAGTACCTTGGGGCATGTCTACATAGTTCTCGAACCCGCAGGGTCTGCACACTTAAGGTTCGATGATGTTTTAGTATAGTTGGGTTATATGTGTGGTTACCGAATGTTGTTCGGAGTCCCGGATGAGATCACGGACGTCACAAGGGTTTCTGGAATGATCCGAAGACGAAGATTGATATATAGGATTACTTCATTTGGTTACTGGAAGGTTTTCGGGCATTACCGGGAATGTACCGGGAGTGACGAATGGGTTCCGGAAGTTCACCGGGAGGGGGGCAACCCTCCCCGGGGAAGCCCAAAGGACCTAGGGGTGGCGCACCAGCCCTTGGTGGGCTGGTGGGACAACCCAAGAGGTCCTAGGCACCATAAAGATAAAACCAAAGAAAAAGGAAAAAAAGAAAGGTGGGAAGGAAGAGAAGGACTCCACTTTCCAATCCTAGTTGGACTAGGATTGGAGTAGGACTCCTCCTCTCCTCTTGGCCGGCGCCCCTTGGGGACTTGGTCCTCAAGGCAAGCCTCCTCCCCCTCCCTCCTATATATAGTGGTGATTTAGGGCTGATTTGAGACAACTTTTGCCACGTGCAACTCAGATCTAGACACCATAGTTTTACCTCTAGATCGTATTTCTGCGGAGCTCGGGCGAAGCCCTGCAGGAGTAGATCCTTCACCACCACCGGAGCGCCGTCACGCTGCCGGAGAACTCATCTACTTCTCCGTCTTGCTTGCTGGATCAAGAAGTCCGAGATCATCGTCAAGCTGTACGTGTGCTGAACGCGGAGGTGTCGTCCGTTCGGCACTAGATCGGAGCGGATCGTGGTATGGTTCGTGGGGCGGTTCATGGGACGGTTCGCGGGGCGGATCGAGGGACGTGAGGACGTTCCACTACATCAACCGTGTTTCAAAACGCTTCCTGTTGTGCGATCTACAAGGGTACGTAGATCCAAATTTCCTCTTGTAGATGGACATCACCATGATAGGTCTTCGTGCGCGTAGGAAATTTTTGTTTCCCATGCAATGTTCCCCAACAGCCGCACTTTTGGGGTGGAAACCCTAAAGGGTGGGCACCCTCCTCCCTCTCCTCCTATATATATATGTGGGGTTTTGAACGAGGCGGTCGTTGGAGAGGTTAAATAGCAATTTGCACATCTCCGTTGTGGTTTTTGCGTAAGTAAGATGCGATCTACTAGATACCCATAGCAGCCACGTAAAACATGCAACAACAATTAGAGGACGTCTAACTTGTTTTTGCAGGGTATGCTTGTGATATGATATGACCTATGACATGATGTGATATATTGGATGTATGAGATGATCATGTTGTAATAGTTAATATCGACTTGCACGTCGATGGTACGGCAACCGGCAGGAGCCATAGGGTTGTCTTTAAACTAATGTTTTTGTTTACAGATGTGTTTACTATATTGCTAGGACGTAGCATTAGTAGTAATAGCATAAGTAGAAAGACAACCCTGATGGAAACACGTTGATGGATATCATGGTGTGGCGCCGGTGACAAGAAGATCGTGTCGGTGCTTTGGTGATGGAGATCAAGAAGCACATGATGATGGCCATAGCATGTCACTTATGAATTGCATGTGATGTTAATCCTTTTATGCACCTTATTTTGCTTAGAACGACGGTAGCATTATGAGGTGATCTCTCACTAAAATTTCAAGACGAAATTGTGTTCTCCCCGACCATGCACCATTGTGACAGTTCGTCGTTTCGAGACACCACGTGATGATCGGGTGTGATAGACTCAACGTTTACATACAACGGGTGCAAAATAGTTGCACACGCGGAACACTCGGGTTAAACTTGACGAGCCTAGCATGTGCACACATGGCCTCGAAACACAAGAGACCGAAAGGTCGAGCATGAATCGTATAGTTGATATGATTAGCATAGCGATGCTTACCACTGAGACTATTCTCAACTCACATGATGATCGGACTTGAGTTAGTGGATTTGGATCATGTACCACTCAAATGACTAGAGAGATGTACTTTTTGAGTGGGAGTTCTTAAGTAATATGATTAATTGAACTAATTATCATGAACACAGTCTAATGGTCTTTGCGAATTACGATGTAGCTTGCGCTATAGCTCTACTGTTTTTTATGATCCTAGAGAAAATTTAGTTGAAAGTTGATAGTAGCAACTTTGCGGACTGAGTCTGTAAAACTGAGGATTGCCCTCATTGTTGCGCAGAATGCTTATGTACTTAATGCACCACTCGGTGTGCTGCACCTCGAGCGTTGTCTGTGGATGTTGCGAACATCTGACATACACGTTTTTTATGACTACATGATAGTTCAGTGCATAATACTTAATGGCTTAGAAGCAAGGCGCCGAAGACGTTTTTGAAAACGTCGCAGAACATAAGAGATGTTTTAAGAGATGAAATTGTGATTTCATGCTCGTGCCCTTGTTGAGAGGTATGAGACCTCCGACAAGATTCTTTGTTACAAAGTAAAGGAGAAAAACTCAATTGTTGAGCATATTCTCAGATTGTCTAAGTACAACAATCGCTTGAATCAAGTGGGAGTTAATCTTCCAGATGAGATAGTGATGGTTCTCCAAAGTCACTGCCACTAAGCTACTAGAGCTTCGTGATGAACTATAACATAGCAAGGATAGATATGATGATCCTTGAGTGATTCACAATGTTTGACACTGCGAAAGTAGAAATCAAGAAGGAGCATCAATTGTTGATGGTTAGTAAAACCACTAGTTTCAAGAAGGGCAAGCGCTAGAAGGGATACTTCATGAAATAGCAAACCAGTTGCTGCTCTAATAAAGAAACCCAAGATTGAACCCAAACCCGAACTAAGTGCTTCTGTTATAAGGGGAACGGTCATTGAGGCGGAGCTACCCTAGATACTTGATAGATAAGAAGGCTGGCAAAGTCGACGGAAGTATATTTGATATACATGATATTGATGTGTGCTTTCCCGGTACTCCTAGTAGCACGAGGGTATTGGATACCGGTTCGGTTGCTAAGTGATTAGTAACTCGAAATGAAAGCCACGGTGTAAACGGAGACTAGCTAAAGGCGAGGTGACGATATGTGTTGGAATTGTTTCCAAGGTTGATGTGATCAAACATCGCACGCTCCCTCTATCATCGGGATTAGTGGTAAAACCTAAATAATTGTTATTTCGTGTTTGCGTTGAGAATGAACATGATTGGATCGTGTTTATTGCAATACGATTATTCATTTAAAGAGAGTAATAGTTATTCTATTTGCTTGAATAATTACCCTCAATGGTTTATTGAATCTCGATCGTAGTGTTACACGCGTTCATAATATTGGTGCCAAAAGATACAAAGTAATAATGATAGTACCACTTAGTTGTGGCACTGCCACTTGAGTCATGTTTGTATAAAATGCATGAAGAAGCTCCATGCTGATGGATCTTCGTACAAACTCATTTTTGAAACGTTTGAGACATGCAAACCATACCTGTTGGTATAAGTGCATGAAGAAGCTCCATAGAGATGGATCGTTTGGACTCACTTGATTTTGAATCACTTGAGGCGTTGATACATCTCCAACGTATCTATAATTTTTTATGGTTTCATGCTATTATCTTGTCAAACTTTGGATGTTTTGTATACCTTTTATATCTTTTTTGGGACTAAATTATTAACTCAGTGCCAAGTGCCAGTTCCTGTTTTTTCTGTGTTTTTGACCCTTTTCAGAGGAGGATTTGAAACGGAGTCCAAACGGAATAAACCTTTGGAAAAGATTTTTTTTCGAAACGGAAGATGATCGGGAGACTTGAGAACCAAGGCAGATGGTCACGAGGAACCCCACAAGCCCTCATGGCGCGGCCAGGGGGGCCCGCGCCTCCCAGGCTTGTGGGCTCCCTAGGCCTCCTCTTCCCTAGGTCTTTCGCCTATATATTCCCTAAAATCCCAGAAAAAATGAGGAGATCAACGAAAATACTTTTTCGCCGTCGTAAGCTTCTGTCTCCGCAAGATCCCATCTGGGGCATGTTCTGGTGCCCTGCTGGAGGGGAGATTCAGATACGGAAGGCTTCTTCATCAACACCATGACCTCTCCGATGATGCGTGAGTACTTCACCATAGACCTACGGGTCCATAACTAGTAGCTAGATGGCTTCTTCTCTCTCTTGGATCTTCAATACAAAGTTCTCCATGATCTTCATGGAGATCTATCTGATGTAATCTTCTTTTGCGGTGTGTTTGTCGAGATCCCATGAATTGTGGATTTATGATCAGATTATCTATGAATCTTATTTGAGTTTCTTCTGATCTCTCTTATGCATGATTTCATATCCTTGTAATTCTCTTCGAGTTGTGGGTTTTGTTTGGCCAGCTTGATCTATGATTCTTGCAACGGGAGAAGTGCTTGGTTATGGGTTCATACCGTGCGGCGACCTCACCAAGTGACAGAAGGGGTAGCGAGGCACGCATCATGTTGTTTCCATCAAGGGTAAAAACATGGGGTTTTCGTCATTGGTTTGAGTTTATCCCACTACATCATGTCATCTTGCTTAAGGCGTTACTCTGTTCGTCATGAACTCAATACACTAGATTCATGTTGGATAGCGGTCGATGTGTGGAGTAATAGTAGTAGATGCACAAAGTATCGGTCTACTTGTCTCAAACGTGATGCCTATATGTATGATCATTGCCTTAGATATCGTCATGACTTTGCGCGGTTCTATCAACTGCTCGACAGTAATTTGTTCACCCACCGTAATATTTGCTATTTTGAGAGAAGCCTCTAGTGAACACTATGGCCCCCGGGTCTACTTCACACCATATTTTCAGCCTTACACTTATACTTCGTTGCACTTTCTGCCTTCAGTTCTCACTTTGCAATCAATCTTGAAGGGATTGACAACCCCTTTATAGTGTTGGGTGCAAGCTCTTTTGTGTTTGTGCAGGTACTTTGGACTTGATGCGATTCTCCTACTGAATTGATACCTTGGTTCTCAAACTAAGGGAAATACTTACTGCTCCTGTGCTGCATCACCCTTTCCTCTTCAAGGGAAAAACCAACGCAAGCTCAAGAGACGACAGAAGATTTCTGTCGCCGTAGCAGAAGAATTTCTAACGCTGTTGCTGGGAGGATCAAGTAAGAACTCATCCAAGTAAGTGTCGCTAACTCATCTCTTGCATTTAGTTTTTTGCCTCTCGTTTTCCTCTCCCCCACTTCTGAAAAACAAAAATTTACAAAAAATATTTGCCTTTTTCGTTCTCCCTTTTCTTTCGCTGTCCTTTCCTTTGCTTGTGTGCTATGTGCCTTCAATATGCTTGCATCTTCGCTTGCTAAAAATCTAGTTATATGGATCCTCATCCACTTGCTAATCTCTTTAAGAGATCCAATTATGTTGACCCAATTGCTAGTGAGTTGAGTGCACTTGACTATCTTTATGGAGTTTTGCTTGAGATGCGTGAATCTGAAAATCGTGATGAAGAAATTTATGAAGTTATTCACGAGGGCTCCTTGAATGAAAAGCATGATTGCAATGGTTTCACTATAAATCCTATTAGTGACAATCATGCTAAAAATATGCAAAACCATAAGCTTAGGGATGCTAGTTTTGCTTTGACCAATACTTCTTGCAATGATCATGATTGGGGTAATGATTTTCTTATGATCTTAAAAATTTGTTTAAGCCTCATGATGATTATGATATTTGTGATAATATTGAAAGTGGGTTTGGAGAAGTCATGACTTTTGTTGATGATAATCCCACTATTTTGGAAGAGCGTCAACTTTGCATGCATGTGGATCATGAAAAGAATATCCTTTGTGATATATATATATTGTTGAATTTTATTATGATCCCACATGTAATTGCTATGAGAGAGGAAAATATTGTGGTAGAAACTTTCACGTTACCAAATTACCTCTCTTTTTGTTGACATTGATATTGTCTCTTTCTTCTTCCTTGCTTATGGTAACTATTGGTTGCCTTGACAATCTGTTTTCATATAAAATGCCTACACATAGGAAGTATGTTAGACTTAGATGTGATTTTCACATGCTTTATGATGCTCTCGTTGTGCTTCAACGATTGTCTTTTGTGTGAGCATCATTGAATTATCTTTTTCTTTCTCAAGCAAAACTCCATAAAGATAGTCAAGTGCACTCAACTCACTAGAAATTGGGTTTATGCCTAGCTAAGGGCGTTAAACAATAGCACTTGTTGGGAGGCAACCCAATGAATTTATCTTTTTCCTTCTGTTTTGTTGCATCCATGCCATCATAATTCTGTTATGATAGTGTCTTTTGTGTTTCTTTTTGTGTTTGAGCCAAGCAAAATCTTTATGACTAGTCTTGGTGATGGTTGTTTGATCCTGCTGGAAAAAGACAGAAACTTTTCGCTCACGAGATTATTTTTCATTTTTATACAGAAAGAGCTTCTGAGTTGATTTACTTTTATGCTGGTTGATATGCCTTTTGCCTAGGCATTCGTAATTTTTCAGAATTTTTTAGGTACCAGAAGTATACGAAGTATACAAATGTCTACAGACTGGTCTGTTTTTGACAGATTCTGTTTTTGTTGAGTTGGTTTCTTGTTTTGACGAAACTATGGATAGTATCGGGGGGTACTAGCCATGGAAAAGTGAGAATATAGTAATCTAACACCAATATAAATATAATTCAAGTTTGCTACAATACCTAAAGAGGTGGTAGTTTGTTTTCTTGTGCTAATGATATCACGAGTTTCTGTTTAAGTTTTGTGTTGTGAAGTTTTCAAGTTTTGGGTGATGTTCTAATGGACAAAGGGATAAAGAGTAGAAAGAGCTCAAGCTTGGGGATTCCCAAGGCATCCCAAGCCAAATTCAAGGACACCAAAAATCCTAAGCTTGGGGATGCCCCGGGAAGGCATCCCCTCTTTCGTCTTCAATCCATCGGTAACATTACTCTGAGCTATATTTTTATTCACCACATGATATGTGTTTTGCTTAGAGCGTCTTGTATCGTAGGAGTCTTTTCTTTTTGTTGTGTCACTATCATCCTTGCTGCACACCTTTTGAGAGAGACATGCACTCATCGTGAATTTGCTAGAATGCTCATTGTGCTTCACTTATATCTTTTGAGCTAGATAATTTTGCTCTATGTGCTTCACTTAGATCTTTTAGATCACGGCGGTGCATAACTTGGTAGTTGGCTTGTGCTATGAAAGTAGTCCCAAAGGTGATAGGTACCCAAACAGGATACAAAAACATCCATCTTCATGTGCATTGAGTAGAAAGAGAAGTTTTGATTCCTCTCAATTAGTTTTGAGACATGGATTTGGTAATATTAAGAGTTATGTTAGTAGGGTGTTGTGAATCTAGAAATACTTGTGTTGAAGTTAGTGATTCCCGTAGCATGCACGTATTGTGAACTGCTATGTTAGGAAGTCGGAGCATAATTGATCTACTGATTGTCATCCTTTGTGTTGCGGTCGGGATCGCGCGATGGTTAACACCTACCAACCCTTCCCCTAGGAGTGTGCATTTAGCAATTTGTTTCGATTACTAATAAAAACTTTCACAACAAGTATGTGAGTTCTTCATGACTAATGTGAGTCCATGGTATAGATGCACTTTCACCTTCCACCATTGCTAGCCTCTCTAGTGCCGCGCAATTTTCGCCGGTACACAAACCCACCATATGCCTTCCTCAAAACAGCCACCATACCTACCTACTATGGCATTTTCATAGCCATTCTGAGATATATTGCCATACAACTCCCACCTTCCGTCTCATGACTTGTGTCGTCACTCTCATATTGCCATTGTATGATCGTAAGATAGCTAGCGAGATGTTTCAACATCATACGCCAAGCTAGATCATTGCACATCTCGGTACATTGCCGGAGGCATTTCCTATAGAGTCATCATCGTTCTAAGCTTTGAGCTGTGAGTAAATAAAAGTGTGACGATCATCATTATTAGAGCATTGTCACATGTGAGGAAATAAAAAAAGGGAGGCCAAAGAGCCCAAATAATAAAAAAAAGAGGCCAAAGAGCCCAAATAAAAAAAGAGAAAAAGAGAGAAGGGACAATGCTACTATCTTTTTCCACACTTGTGCTTCATAATAGCACCATGTTCTTCATGATTGAGACCCTCTCATTTCGTCACCAGCATATGCTAGTGGGAATCTTTATTATATAACTTGGCTTGTATATTCCAATGATGGGCTTCCTCAAAATTGCCCTAGGTCTTCGTGAGCAAGCAAGTTGGATGCACACCCACTAGTTCTCCTTTTGAGCTTTCACATACTTATAGCTCTAGTGCATCCTTTGTATGACAATCCCTACTCATTCACATTGATATCTATTAATGGGCATCTCCATAACCCTTTGATACGCCGAGTCAATGTGACCATCTCCTCCTTTTTGTCTCACAACCACCACCACACTCTATTCCACCTATAGTGTTATATCCATGGCTCACGCTCATGTATTGCGTGATAGTTGAAAAAGGTTTGAGAAAGTAAGAGTGCAAAAACAATTACTTGGCCAATACCGGGGTTGTGCATGATTTAAATTAGTTGTGTGGGGATGATGGAGCATAGCCAGATGATACGTCCATTTTGCATCATGCTTTCATGTTTATATTTATTGCTTTTGGGCTGTTATTACACTTCGAGGTAGAATACGTATGCCTTTTCTCTCTTATTTTGCAAGGTTTACATGAAGAGGGAGAATACCGGCAGCTGGAATTCTGGCCTGAAAAAGGAGCAAGTTTGAGACGCCTATTCCGCCCAACTCCAAAAGACGTGAAAATCAACATGGAATTTTTTGGGAATATATAAAAAATACTGGGCAGAAGAAGTACCAGAGAGGGCGCCACCTGGAGGCCACAAGCCTGCCAGGCCCGGCCTACCCCCTGGTCGGGCCTGGGGGCTTGTGGGCCCCATGTTGCCCCTCCGGCGCTCATCTTTTGCTATATGAAGGGTTTCGTCCGGAAAAAATCAGAAGGGAGCTTTTTTGAGGATTCGCCGCCACCACGAGGCGGAACTTGAGCAGAACCAATCTAGAGCTCCGGCAGGACGATCCTGCCGGGGAAACTTCCTTCCCGGAGGGGGGAATCGTCGCCATCGTCATCACCAACACTCCTCTCATTGGAGGGGACTCATCACCATCAACATCTTCATCATCACCATCTCATCTCCAAACCCTAGTTCATCACTTGTAACCAATCTCCGTCTCACGACTCCGATTGGTACTTGTAAGGTTGCTAGTAGTGTTAATTACTCTTTGTAGTTGATGCTAGTTGGACTACTTGGTGGAAGAGTTTATGTTCAGATCCTTGATGCTACTCATTACCTCTCTGGTCATGAATATGATTATGCTTTCTGAGTAGTTACTTTTGTTCCTGAGGACATGGGATAAGTCATGCTAATAGTAGTCGTGTGAATTTGGTATTCGTTCGATATTTTGATGTGTTGTATGTTGTTTTTACTCTAGTGGTGTTATGTGAACGTCGACTACATAACATGTCACCATTATTTGGGCCTAGAGGAAGGCATTGGGAAGTAGTAAGTAGATGATGGGTTGCTAGAGTGACAGAAGCTTAAACCCTAGTTTATGCGTTGCTTCGTAAGGGGCTGATTTGGATCCACTAGTTTAACGCTATGGTTAGACTTTGTCTTAATTCTTCTTTCGTAGTTGCGGATGCTTGCGAGAGGGGTTAATCATAAGTGGGATGCTTGTCCAAGTAAGGGCAGTACCCGAGCGCCGGTCCACCCACATATCAAACTATCAAAGTAACGAACGTGAATCATATGAACATGATGAAAACTAGCATGACAGAAATTCCCGTGTGTCCTCGGGAGCGTTTTTCCTCCTATAAGACTTTGTCCAGGCTTGTCCCTTGCTACAAAAGGGATTGGGCCACTTTGCTTCACCGTTGCTACTTTTGTTACTTGGTGCTTGCTACGAATCATCTCACCACACAACTACTTGTTACCGATAATTTCAGTGCTTGCAGATTTTACCTTGTTGAGAACCACTTGTCAGATCCTTCTGCTCCTCATTGGGTTCGACACTCTTACTTATCGAAAGGACTAAGATAGATCCCCTATACTTGTGGGTCATCAAGACTCTTTTCTGGTGCTGTTGCCGGGGAGTGAAGCGCCTTTGGTAAGTGGAACTTGGTAAGGAAACATTCATATAGTGTGCTGAAATTTATTGTCACTTGTCACTATGGATACTAATCCTTTGAGGGGCTTGTTCAGGGTATCTTCACCTCGAACGGAAGGACAAATAGTTGCCCCTCAACCTGCTGCACCTACTGAAAATATTTTCTTTGAATTTCCTTCGGGTATGCTTGAGAAACTGCTGGCTAATCCTTTTACACGAGATGGAACATCACATCCAGACTTGCATTTAATCTATGTACATGAAGTTTGTGGTTTATTTAAGAAGACGATCGAGAGACTTGATAACCAAGGCAGAGGGTCACCAGGGACCCCACAATCCCTCATGGCGCGGCCCGGGGGGCCCGCGCCTCCCAGGCTTGTGGGCTCCCTGGGCCTCCTCTTCCCTAGGTCTTTCACCTATATATTCCCTAAAATCCCAGAAAAAATCAGGAGATCAATTAAAATACTTTTCTGCCACCGCAAGCTTCTGTCTCCGCAAGATCCCATCTGGGGCACGTTCTGGTGCCCTGCTGGAGGGGAGATTCGGATACGGAACGCTTCTTCATCAACACCATGACCTCTCCGATGATGTGTGAGTAGTGCACCATAGACCAACGGGTCCATAGCTAGTAGCTAGATGGCTTCTTCTCTCTCTTGGATCTTCAATACAATGTTCTCCATGATCTTCATGGATATCTATCCGATGTAATCTTCTTTTGCGGGGTGTTTGTCGAGATCCCATGAATTGTGGATTTATGATCAGATTATCTATGAATCTTATTTGAGTTTCTTCTGATCTCTCTTATGCATGATTTCATATCCTTGTAATTCTCTTCGAGTTGTGGGTTTTGTTTGGCCAGCTTGATCTATGATTCTTGCAATGGGAGAAGTGCTTGGTTTTGGGTTCATACCGTGTGGTGACCTCACCCAGTGACAGAAGGGGTAGCGAGGCATGCATCATGTTGTTGCCATCATGGGTAAAAAGATGGGGTTTTCATCATTGGTTTGAGTTTATCCCTCTACATCATGTCATCTTGCTTAAGGCATTACTCTGTTCGTCATGAACTCAATACACTAGATGCATGGTGGATAGAGGTCGATGTGTGGAGTAATAATAGTAGATGCAGAAAGTATCGGTCTACTTGTCTCGGACGTGATGCTTATATGTATGATCATTGCCTTAGATATCGTCATGACGTTGTGCGGTTCTATAAATTGCTCTACAGTAATTTGTTCACCCACCGTAATATTTGCTATTTTGAGAGAAGCCTCTAGTGAACACTATGGCCCCCGGGTCTACTTCACACCATATTTTCAGCCTTACACTTTAACTTCGTTGCACTTTCTGCCTTCAGTTTTCACTTTGCAATCAATCTTGAAGGGATTGAAAACCTCTTTATAGCATTGGGTGCAAGCTCTTTTGTGTTTGTGCAGGTACTCTGGACTTGACGCGATTCTCCTACTGGATTGATACCTTGGTTCTCAAACTGAGGGAAATACTTACTGTTACTGTGCTGCATCGCCCTTTCCTCTTCAAGGGAAAAACCAACGCAAGCTCAAGAGACGACAAAAGATTTATGTCGCTGTAGCAGACATGCAAATCATGCCACATGAAACAAGAGAGTAACTTGTTGGGAGTAATACATTTTTGATGTGTGCAGTCCAATAAGTGTTGAGGCATGCAATGGATATTGTTATGTTCTTACTTCACTGATGATTTGAGTAGATACTGGAGTATTTACTTGATGAATCACAAGTCTGAAATATTGAAAAGGTTCAAAGCTATTTCAGAGTGAAGATTGTCGTGACAAGAGGATAAGTTGTCTTTGATATGATCATAGAGATGAATATCGGAGTTACAAGTTTTTGGTACGCAGTTAAGACAATGTGGAATTGTTTCGCAGTTCTTGCCACCTAGAACACCATAGTGTGATGATGTGTCTAAACGTCATAGCCATGCCCTATTTGATATTGCATACTATTTTGTCTCTTATCGAATCACCACTATCGTTTATGGGTTATGCATTAGAGACGACCGCATTCACTTTAAATAGGGCACCGCATATTTCCGTTGAGATGACACAGTATGAACTATGGTTTCGAGAAAACTAAGCTGTCATTTCTTAAAAGTTTGGGGCTGCGACACTTATGTGAAAAAGTTTCAGTCTGATAAGCTCGAACCCAAAAGCGGATAAAAGCATCTTCATAGGATATCCAAAATAGCTGGATACATCTCCTATCTCAGATCCGGAAGCAATGTGTTTGTTTCTAGAAATGGGTCCTTTCTCGAGGAAAGGTTTCTCTCAAAGGAATTGAGTGGGAGGGTGGTGGAACTTGATGAGGTTAGTGAACCGTCACTTCAACCAGTGTGTAGAAGGGCACAGGAAGATATTCCTGTGGAGCCTACACCAATTGAAGTGGAAACTGATGATGGTGATCATTGAGCTTCGAATCAAGTTACTACAAACCTCGTAGGTCGACAAGGTCGCGTACTGCTGCAGAGTGGTACGGTAACCTTGTCTTGGAGGTCATGTTGTTCAACAACAATGAACCTACGAGCTATGGAGAAGCGATGGTGGGCCCGGATTCCGACAAATGGTTGGAGGCCATGAAATCCGAGAGAGGATCCATGTCTGAAAACAAAGTGTAGGCTTTGGAAGAACTACTTGATTGTCGTAGGACTATTGAGTAAAGATGGATCTTTAAAACGAAGATAGACGATGATGGTGATAAGTCACTATTAAGAAAATCTCGACTTGTCGCAAAGATGTTTCCGACAAGATCAAATAGTTGACTATGATAAGACTTTCTCACTCGTAGTGATGCTAAAAGTCTGTTAGAATTATGTTAGTAGTTGCTACATTATTTATGAAATATTGCACATAGGATGTCAAAACATTGTTTCCTCGACGGTTTCCTTGAGGAAAGATTGTATGTGATACAACCAGAAGGTTTTGTCAATCCTAAAGATACTAACAAGTATGCAAGCTCCAGCGATCCATCTATGGACTAGTGGAAGCATCTCAGAGTTGGAATATACGCTTTGATGAGATGATCAAAGCTTTTGGGTTTGTGCAAGGTTTATGAGAAACTTGTATTTCCAAAGAATTGAGTGGGAGCACTATAGAATTTCTCATAAGTATATCTGGTTGACATATTGTTGATCGGAAGTAATGTAGAATTTCTGTAAAGCATAAAGGTTGTTTGAAAGGGGTTTTTCAAAGGAAGGCCTAGATAGATCTACTTGAACATTGAGCATCAAGATCTATGGAGATAGATAATAATGCTAAACAAAACTTTCAAATGAAATGCATGCCTTGACAAGTTTCTGAAAGCGTTCAAAATAGATCAGCAAAGAAAGAGCTCTTAGTTGTGTTGTAAGGTGTAAATTTGAGTAAGACTCAAAAGTCCGACCACAACAGAAGAAAGAGAAAGGGCGAAGGCCGTCCCCTATGCCTTAGCCGTAGACTCTACAGTATGCCATGTTGTGTACCGCACCTGATGTGTGCCTTGTCACAAGTCTATTAAGAGGTACAGAGAGTGATCCAGGATTGAATCACTGAACAGCGGTCAAAGTTATCCTTAGTAACAAATGAACTAAGGAATTTTTCTCGATTATGGAGGTGGTTAAAGAGTTTGTCGTAAAGGTTACGTTGATGCAAGCTTTGACACTAATCCGAATAACTATGAGTAGTAAAACGGATTCGTATAGTAGAGTAGATATTTGGAGTATTTCCAAATAGCACGTAGTAGCAGCATCTATAAGATGACATAAAGATTTGTAAAGCACACACGGATCTGAAAGATTCAGAACCGCTGACTAAAACCTCTCTCATGAGCAAAACGTGATCAGACCCCAGAACTATATGGGTGTTGGATTCGTTAAAATCACATGGTGATGTGAACTAGATTATTGACTCTAGTGCAAGTGGGAGACTGTTGGAAATATGCCCTAGAGGCAATAATAAATTAGTTATTATGATATTTCCTTGTTCATAATAATGGTTTATTATCCATGCTAGAATTGTATTGATTGGAAACTCAAATACATGTGTGGATACATAGACAACACACTGTCCCTAGTGAGCCTCTAGTTGACTAGTTCGTTGATCAAAGATGGTGAAGGTTTCCTAGCCATAGACAAGTGTTGTCACTTGATAACGGAATCACATCATTAGGAGAATCATGTGATGGACAAGACCCAAATTATATACGTAGCATTTTGATCGTGTCATTTTATTGCTTTTGTTTTCTACGTGTCAAGTATTTATTCCTATGACCATGAGATCATATAACTCACTGGCACCAGAGGAATACCTTGTGTGTATCAAACGTCACAACGTAACTGGGTGACTATAAAGGTAATCTACAGGTATCTCCGAAGGTGTCCGTTGAGTTAGTATGGTTCAAGACTCGGATTTGTCACTCCGTGTGACGGAGAGGTATCTTGGGGCCCACTCGGTAATAGAACATCACACACAAGTCTTGCAAGCAATGGGACTAAGTGTAAGTCACGCGATCCTGTATTATGGAACGAGTAAAGAGACTTGCCGGTAACGAGATTGAAATAGGTATGCGGATACCGACGATCGAATCTCCGGCAAGTAACATACCGAAGGACAAAGGGGATGACATACGGGATTATACGAATCCTTGACACTGAGGTTCAACTGATAAGATCTTCGGAGAATATGTAGGATCCTATATGGGCATCTAGGTCCTCCTATTGGATATTGACCGAGGAGTACCTCAGGGCATGACTACATAGTTCTCGAACCCGCAGGGTGTGCACACTTAAGGTTCGATGATGTTTTAGTATAGTTGGGTTATATGTGTGGTTACCGAATGTTGTTCGGAGTCCCGGATGAGATCACGGACATCAAGAGGGTTTCTGGAATGGTCCGAAGACGAAGATTGATAAATAGGATGACTTCATTTGGTTACCGGAAGGTTTTCGGGCATTACCGGGAATGTACCGGGAGTGATGAATGGGTTCCGGAACTTCACCGGGAGGGGGGCAACCCTCCTCGGGGAAGCCCAAAGGACCTAGGGGTGGTGCACCAGCCCTTGGTGGGCTGGTGGGACAACCCAAGAGGTCCTAGGCACCATAAAGATAAAACCAAAGAAAAAGGAAAAAAACAAAGGTGGGAAGGAAGGGAAGGACTCCACTTTCCAATCCTAGTTGGACTAGGATTGGAGTAGGACTCCTCCTCTCCTCTTGGCCGGCGCCCCTTGGGGACTTGGTCCTCAAGGCAAGCCTCCTCCCCCTCGCTCATATATATAGTGGTGATTTAGGGCTGATTTTAGACAACTTTTGCCACGTGCAACTCAGATCTAGACACCATAGTTTTATCTCTAGATCGTATTTCTACGGAGCTCGGGCGGAGCCCTGCAGGAGTAGATCCTTCACCACCACCGGAGCGTCGTCATGCTGCCTGAGAACTCATTTAATTCTATGTCTTACTTGCTGGATCAAGAAGGCCGAGATCATCGTCGAGTTGTACGTGTGTTGAACGCGGAGGTGTCGTCCGTTCGGCACTAGATCGGAGCGGGTCGTTGGACGGATCGCGCGGCGGATCGAGGGACGTGAGGACATTCCACTACATCAACCGCGTTTCTTAAACGCTTCCTATTGTGTGATCTACAAGGGTATGTGGATCCAAATCTCCTCATGTAGATGGACATCACCATGATAGGTCTTCGTGCACGTAGGAATTTTTTGTTTCCCATGCAACGTTCCCCAACAGCCGCACCCTTTGGGGTGGAAACCCTAAAGGGTGGGCACCCTCCTCCCTCTCCTCCTATATATATATATATATATATATATATATATATGTGGGGTTTTAGGGATGTTTGAGACACAAGTTTGATCTCTCCTCGGTGCAGCCCTATCTCTCCTCCTCCTCCTCCTCCGTAGTGCTTGGCGAAGCCGTGTCAGAGTTACCACGTAGCTCCACCGTCACCACGTCATCGTGCTGCTGGAGCTCTCCCTCAACCTCTCCTCCCTCCTTGCTAGATCAAGGCGTTGGAGATGTCATGGGGCTGCACGTGTGTTGAACGCGGAGGCACCAACGTCCGGTGCATAGATCGGAATCCACCACGATGTGAGTCTCTGCGAGTACGACTCCATCAACCGCGTGCTAGCAAACGATTCCGCTTTGTGATCTTCAATGGTATGAAGATGCTCTACCCCTTCGCTCGTTGCTGGTTTATCCTAGATAGATCCTTGTGTGACGTAGGAAAATTTTGAATTACTACTACGTTACCCAACAATAAATACAACAGAAGCAGGACATAGGGTTTTACCTCTTCGGGATAGCCCAAACCTAGGTAAAGATTGTCTCCCTTGTTCATTTGGTTACCCTCTAGTTAAGATCACTAGCTCAGGACCCCCTACCCAAGATCTGTCAGATTTAATCCTCATATGTAGTTTTTTCATGGTACTTAGAAAAGAACCTGGCAAATAAAAGACTACTCTGTTGTGTTCGATGATTACGCCATGAGGTAGTTGTTCCCATAGTCACTGATCCACAACAAACCACCCGTGCCACCACCAAAGAACTATATCATATAGCTTCATTCTCATATGAGTTCACAATAGTTAGTCGTGTATCTATTTTTCGTGGTTAGTTCCTGAAAGTGCGTTATATCGACTAGAGGGTGAATAGGAGATTTTTATAATTTCATCACTGAGGAAATTACTTGTAAGTAAGGTCCTCAGTTGTGAACTTAGTGCAGCGGAAATAGTACTGGATCAGGAGTGCAAAAACGACTACAGCAAAGTACTCGATGAAATTTAAGAGATTCGGTTTGCACAGTTCGCAAGTACAAAGTAAGCAGGTGAAGATTAACTCAAGTGAAGAATTTGAGGTTGAGGAAATTCGGAGAAAGTCTTCACACAAATTCTTCAAACATCACAGATGAAAGTCTTCAACATACAACTGAGGAAATGAAAGAGTTCAAGAAATAGAACCCGTAGCTCGATGGAGACAGTTGTTGGTGACCCAGTTCCAACTGTTGTGACAGTTGTACGTCTGGTTTGGAGCGGCTTGTTATTGAAACCAAAAGGACACACAGTCCCGGGACAAACAGTCCCTACCGTCTTCTCCTTATCTAAGGACACACAGTCCTCGCCCAACACTCGTGGTAAGTCTTCAGGGCAGACTTCCAAACCCTCACAAACTTGGTCACCCGACGATCCACAATTGACTGCTGGATGCTCTAGACCATGACGCCTAACCGTCTGGAGGATGCACAGTCCTCAAAGGTAAAAAGTGTTGGTTCCACACAGGAACAACTTCTTCAGTGATGCTCAATCACTTGGGTTTTTGGTTTGGGTTTGGTGTTTGGGGTATTTCTTGACTTGATGATTTTCTCTCGAAGACTCTGAGGAATTTGGGTTGCTCAAAATGACAAGTGTCAGTTTCTCTCGGAGCAGCCAACCAGCAAGTGGTTGTGGAGGGCGGCTATTTATAGCCTGGGAGAATCTCGACATGATTTGACATAAACGCCCTTTAATAATGTGACCGTTGGGTGGATAAGATCAGTGAGGTGGCGCGTTGCATGGCAACGGTCGGAACTTTCAACTGTGAAAGTCCTCGTGTCTCTCATATTCCTCATTTGAGGCTTTGGTAGATTTAGGCTTGGGTTGAGCATCATGAGGATATTCATTCCGTAGTTTTAACTCGACCCCCTTTAACAGTACGGTGTTCCTATGACTCAAGTGTAAAGAAAATCAAACAGAAAGAGTAAATCTTCACACGTCAAAATCTTCAAAGTGTTTTATTCAGGACACGCAGAATTCTTCATCTTCAATATCTTTTTGAGGAATATCAATTTCTTCGCAATTTCTTCGCGATCAAAGTCTTCCAGGAAGGATCAAAGTCTTCAGCTGAAGACATACATTTTTAGGGATCGATATTCATTGCATAACTCAAACTCCTCAGCGACTTATAGAGCATGTGTACACTTACACACATATCAGTCTCTTAACTTATAAGTCTTCAAACCACCAAAAAACTAAGGGGCACTAGATGCACTTACAATCTCCCCCTTTTTGGTGGTTGATGACAATTAGGTTAAGTTTTCAACGGGGATAATAATATGAAATGTAAGTACATAGTTTGAGGAATTTGAAATCAAGATACAGAGAAACTCCCCGTGAAGATGCGCATATTTTGAGGAATTTGCTTTAAACATCAGATGCACATTAAGGATTTATATCATGGAGATCTGCCCATGTATCTTACAATCCATGCATGTATTTGACATATAGTATGAGGAATTAGAAATGCATGATGAAAAATGGTGTCTAACAAATTTCAGCATGCCTGCATTAATAAATTTTGAGGAATAAGCATGCGAGGAAAAACATTCAAAAGAGTCAGAACACCATCGGGCTTAAGTTACAACTCATTACATCAAAAACTTCAGAAGAACCAAGAGTTTCTAACTTAATAAAATTTATAAGCCCATAAAGTATCCCGCTTGAAGACTAACTCTAAGATTTCAACCCCTTTGTCATCAAGTGACGATAAGGGACAAAACTGAGGACTAACGCCCTTGAATAAATTCACTTATTTATTGATGTAGAGGCGTCAGCGTCCTTGGAGACAGGCTTCTTTCTTGGGCCAGTTGCAGTGTCCTCTGGTTCTTCATCTGATTCTACAGTGTGAAATGAAGAAAATGAAGTGTCCTCCGAGTCAGGAACTGGAATTGGCTTGAATTTCTTCTTTGGAGGCCACGACCAGTCAAAGTCTTGAGTAAATTCTATTTCTTCAAGTTCCTCAGGAGTCTTCAGGTGAGCTAAGATGGCCCAAGTGCGATCGAAAATCTCATGAAGATAATAGTGATTTTTCTTCACTGCATTTTGAGTCTCATTGCGGGTTTTCACAATGGCGCCAAACTGGCGTTTTACCCACTTGTGATTGCGATCAACTTTCTGGTGAAGATCGAGGAGAAGCTCTCTGTTAGTCATCACCCGAGGGGCAGTTGGGCTTGGAGGGTCTTGAGTAGCAGTATCATCATATGAAGAATATGAGTCAGCCTTGCGAAATTGGCGTCTAGGGGCCGATTTCCTTCATCAATCACGGACTTGCCTTTGCCTTCAACTGGATGAAAAGATTGCTTGATGACTTTCATAGGTGGAAGATATCCGAGGTGATTCTAAAAGTCAGCTTGATAGTTGATACCCGATCTATTCCTGATGAACCTCATAATCCACATTGCATAAATCTTCAGCTCATATGGTGTCAAAGCGTTGCCAGCCAAAGTCCACAAGAAGAAATCATGAAGATCCATAGGAATGCCATGAATGACGTTGAATAGGGTATACTTCATGATGCGTACAACGTGTTCTTCATTGTCATGCCATGTGATTGGAGCGAAGGAATATGACAAGATTCGATAGACGGTTATGGGCTCATACTTCAGATACTTTACGAGGAATCTGGTCCTTGGAGGTTGGCCTTGAGACAAAGGCTTCATGAGGACTTCCATGAGCTTGTTCGGCAGTTCTCTTTCATCATACATTTTGACTGCATCCTATGAGGGAATTGATATTGGGAGAGATCGAAGCAATTTTGTGGCTAGAGCTTTGTAATGCTTGTGCTGAGTCATCCAGTCCATGACCCATGTTGTGACATCCATTGGGTCGCCAGAGATATGCAGTGTGGCATAGAATTGATGAATTATGTATGTGTTCCAATCACTGATATCTGTGCAGAATGGCAGTAGCCCTGCTTCGTGAAGAACATTGAGGAGTGGGGTGAAGCAAGGTATTTCCTCCATGTCACAATGAGGAATATGAGTGTGAAGAAATATCTTCTTTCTTCCAGAGAGCACACAGACATAATAGTTAAGTTGATTTCTGGTCCAGAATTTTCTGTGCCTGATGCGAAATTTATCATACGGGTTTGCACCTATGAAATAATGGTGTTCATCAAAGAATGCTTCCTTCTGAAACTTCGGCATCTTGGAAGGGTTGATTAGGCTTTGGCTGAAGATTGTGTTGCTGTTCATCTTGAGGAGTAGTGGCCACAACAATGGCAGTTTCAGGATTCACCACAACAATTGTAGTTTCAGCATTTGGAGCAGGAGCATTTTCTTCAGCATGAGCATTTTCTTCAGCTAGAGCATTTTCTTCAGCTGGAGAATTTTCTCCAGCGTGAGGAATTTGTTGATCTGGGGAAGCAGTTGCAGTTTTTGATGCTGCATTTTCTTCAGCTGATGCAGCTGATTCGCGGTCATATGTTGATTCCTCATGTATGCTCTTTTGATCAGAGCCAGTTAGAATCTCAGTGTCAGTCGGAGTTTGAGGAATTTGGTTGTTCTTGGTGAGTAAGGGTGAGCTTGTTCCCAGAACTCATCATGGATCACACGTGTGTTGCATCCAATTTCTTCATCATCCTCCTTTTCTTCAGTGGTCATAGCAGGTGTTGTGGCTTGATGAATATCGTCAACTTGGATTTCCTCATCCATCGGTGTGGATGCACGAGAGCGGTTATCTTCCATTTCTTCGTCCTCTTTAGAGATGATGTATTCCTCATCGAATAGAACCATCATATAAGATGGTGCTACATTTAGAGGAGTAGTATCCACCAGGGCTGATGAAGATTCTGAAGGCATTGTCTTGAGATGTTTTGCTTCTGAGGATTCTAAAGCCATTGAAGCTATTCTCTTTTTAGCTTCCTTTTCGGCCGCTTTGGTTTTCTTCACGTCTGGTGCAAACAGGAGTCACCTTCTTCACCTTTGAAGATTTAGGTGAAGGAGCAATTTCATCAGTGTCGTCTTTTTCATATAGGGGGTACCCTGACGGCAGATGCCATGGGATGTCTTATCAAGGTGAGGGCAACGTTGTCGTGGAGGATCTGGGATAGGATAGGGTAGTAGCACGCGGTGGTTTACCCAGGTTCGGGGCTCTCCGAGATATAATACCCCTACTCCTGCATGTTTGTATATGATATATATTTGTGTAATACAAGGTTGCTCTTGGAGCTGTATTAGAAGGGGGGAGAGGGAGCTCAGTGCTTCCTTCCTTAGCCTCATGTCTTAGTGTGCATGAGGGAGTGAGAGGACAGCCAAAGGGGGGCCTCCCCATACGTGGTGGGCATGAGAGCCTCATATGGAAGTGTGGCTTGGTATGTAAGATACAGTGGGTAGCTTACATACCAAGCTGCTTGGTATGTAAGCTACCGTGAGTAGCTTACATACCAAGCTGCTTGGCATGTAAGCTACCATGGGTAGCTTACATGCCAAGTTATATGTGGCTTGGGAGCTAGGCTATGCTTGTCCCCTGGGGCACTTTATAAACCAGCGCCCCGGGGACAAGTTACACTCTAGATGAAGCTGTGTGACGCCCGAAGGGACGTCGTAGTTGACTCCGGGCAGCCGTCTTGCTGGCGCAGCCGGCTGGTCAGAGGAGTCGGCCGTGGGCAGGAATGGAAGCAGCCGGCCCGGGCGGGCTGGCACCCCATTCGACTCTCCGTCTTTGGGGTACCTGGGGATCATTCCCCCAACAGTAGCCTTCGAGCCTCCGGGCGACTCAAAGAGCCGGACGGAGGGTTTTTGCACTCGTTGTTGTTGCAGAAGTTGTCGATGACGGTCGATTGCAAGCCGGGGACGGCGTGGTTTGTTTTCAGTGGGGGCACGCCAGTGCACCCACTGGGTATAGCCTCCAGGGGGACTCGAAGAGTCAGGCGGAGGGTCTTTGCTGTTGCTGGAGTAGACGGTAGCGTCAGGGATGTCGGGCGCGGGCGCAATGTCCGATGGCTGATGCACGCAAGGCACTGCCGGGCGCGGACGCATGGACAGCCGTCTGGTGCGTGCGAGGCACTGCCGGACGCGGACGCGTGGTCTGCCGGCTGGTGCGCGCGAGGCTCTGTCGGGCGCGGATACGTGGTCCGCCGGCTGGTGCGCGCGAGGCGCTGCCGAGCGCGGACGCGTGGTCCGCCGGCTCACGCGCGCGAGGAGCTACCGGGCGCGGATGCATGGTCCGCCGGCTGGTGTGCGCGAGGCGCTGCCGGACGCGGATGCGTGGTCCGCTGGCTGGTGCGCGCGAGGCGCTGCCGGGCACGGACGCATGGTCCGCCGGCTGGAGCGCGCGAGGTGCTGTCGTGCGCGGACGCAGAGTCGTCGGTTGGCTGTTTCCATCAGGGGCGCGCAAGCGCACCGCTGGGTGTAGCCTCCAGGCGACTTGGAGAGTCGTGCGGAGGAGTCTTGTTGTTGTCGTAGCAGATGTTGACGTTGTTGGCCGGCTAAGGGTCGCGGCCGGCAAGGCTCTAGCCGAATAGGAGTAGCCAGCGGTCGTAAAGGCCCCAGCCAGCGAGTAGTCGAAAGCCGGTCGGGCTCCAACCAGTCGGGTGATGGTAGGTTCCCGCCAAGGTGATCATGCAAAAGACAAGGTTAGTCGATGCAGACATGTCAAATATTTGGTTTTGGGAGTGCAAGTTTATGCAAAGGGTGCCGACTCAGTTTCGACCGAGCCCCCTTAAGTCTTTTTCATGTTATGTCCGCTCTTTGGCTTTTGCTCTTGTTAGCCGGACAGCCGGGAGCTGGTCTGTAGCTGAGGCGAAGAGTGGACCGCGGAATGGAGCGTACAGTACTCGGACTCTGGGAGCAAACTCGACCGAGCAGATACTCACAAATGAAACAACTGTGTCGTCCAAGTCGTTTTCTCCCTGGGCGTTTTTTGCGTGTGGTGACCTCCAGCTTTTGCTCTCGCTAGCCGGACAGCCGCGGTGCGGTCTGTAGCTGAGACAAAGAGTGGGCCTTCGGTACCGTACACGCTACTAAGCCGTCCCGTGGGAACGAACGTATCGGGCCAAGCGGCCAACCCCGGGCCGAGACTAGCTAGCATCGGGGTGAATAGTAAAGCAGCTGAATAAATGCAGCGACAAGCCCGAGGGTCGCTTGGGTTATCCGTTTGCGCGTGGTATAGAAATACGTAGATGAAGAGCTCACATTGCTTTTTTGGAGTCGGCGAGGCGGTTGTTTTCAATGATGACCGGTGAGGCTTGCAGCCATCGTGGCCTTTTGCCGGCAGAGCGCGTTGATGTCTGTTATGCTACTGCACAAAAGACCTTCCGGTGGTGCCAGAAATGGGCACGTTGACGGCACCAGGAATCCTTGTGCATTGGTGTTCCCTCGAAGTGGATAGGATGATGTAGCACAGCGGAGGTAAGTATTTTCCTCAGTTTGAGAACCAAGGTATTAATCCGACGGAGGAGTATCTCAAGATCCTGCACAAACACAAAAGCTTGCACCCAACGCTATGAAGGGGTTGTCAATCCCTTATAGATTGTTTGCCAAGTGAGAACTGAAAGCAACAAAGTAACAAAGCAAAGTAAAAGCGGAGTTGTAAACGATGGATGTGAATAGACCCGGGGGCCGTAGTGTTTACTAGTGGCTTCTCTCATGAAAGCAAGTAGACGGTGGGTGAACAAATTACTGTCGAGCAATTGATAGAACTGTGCAGAGTCGTGACGATATCTATGCAATGACTATTTCTATAGGCATCACATCCGAAACAAGTAGACCGATACTTTCTGCATCTACTACTATCACTCCACACGTCGACCGCTATCCAGCATGCATCTAGTGTATTAAGTTCATAAGAACACAGTAACGCCTTAAGCAAGATGACATGATGTAGAGGGATAATCTCAAACCAATGATAAAAACCCCATCTTTTTACCCTTGATGGCAACTGCTTGATGTGTGCCTTGGTGCCCCTACTGTCACTGGGAAAGGTCACCACATGGCAGAACCCAAAACTAAGCACTTCTCCCATTGCAAGAATCATAGATCTGGTTGGCCAAACAAAACCCAAGACTCAGAGAGACTTAAAAGGATATCAAATCATGCATAAAAGAAATTAGCAAAGACTCAAATATATATCATAGATAATCTGATCACAAGTCCACAATTCATCGGATCTCGACAAACACACCGCCAAAGAAGATTACATCGAATAGATCTCCATGAAGATCATGGAGAACTTTGTATTGAAGATCCAAGAGAGAGAAGAAGCCATCTAGCTACTAACTACGGACCCGTAGGTCTGAAGTGAACTACTCACGAGTCATTGGAGGGGCGATGATGATGATGAAGAAGCCCTCCAACTCCAAAGTCCCCTCCGGCAGGGCATCGGGAAGGGTCTCCAGATGAGATCTCGCGGAAACGGAAGTTTGCGGTGGCGGAAAAGTATTTTCGAGGCTCCCCTGATTTTTTGTGGAATATTTGGGAATTTATAGGCCAAAGACCTAGGTCAGGGGGCGGCCAGGGAGGCCACAAGCCTACCCACCACCGCCTCCCCCCTAGAGTGGAGTGGGGGCTTGTGGGCTCCCTGAAGCCCACCTGGCTTGGCCCAAAAGCCCCTAGACTTCTTCCGTTCGGGAAAAAATCATTTCGGGGTTTTTCTTCTGTTTGGACTCCGTTCCAAAATCAGATCTGAAAAGAGTCAAAAACACGGAAAAAACAGGAACTGGCACTTGGCACAGAATTAATAAGTTAGTCCCAAAAAGATAAAAAAAGGTACCTAAAACATAAAAAGAATGCAAGATAACAGCGTGAAAACATCAAAAATTATAGATATGTTTGAGACGTATCACGCGTCGGGGCACCCGCTGGGTGTACCCGCCGAACCTTTGGCGATCGGCGGGTGTGCGAGCATGCCGGGTGTCGAAGCAGTTGGGCGACCGGAGTTGGCCCGATGTCGAAGTAGACAGACGACCCAAGTCTGTCCGGAGTCGAAGTAGACGGGTAGGCCAGCCGGCCAGGCGGCGACGCAGGTCGGGCGACCAAGGGCTGATGCAGCTGAGCGGCACAGTCTGCAACTTCTTCTTTTCTCTTTTTTTGGCCGAGCAGCCGGTCTCTCTCCTTTGACCTTTCCCATGGGTAGCAGGCCACACGGGAGCAGCCGGCGTCGGCTGAGGTCAAGGCAGGGACATCGGCCGGGGCTAAGCCGGCGCGGGCGAGACACGGCAGCGGCGAGCCGGCAGACGGTCGGACGCGGCAGCGGCGAGCCGGCAGAAGCGAGCCGGCGCGGGCGAGATGCAGCAACGGCGAGCCGGCCGATGCGCTGGCGCAAGGAGGCGGAGCCGGATGCCCAGCGCGGGGATGCAGGAGGTAGTACAGCGGAGCCGGTGCATGTGGTGGGGTAAGCGGGGACGTAGCCGGGCAGCTAGCCGGGATGCAGTGGGCAAGTAGCCGGGTAAGCAGCGACCTCAGCTGCAGCCGGGCAGCCGGCCAATGTAGCCAAGGTTCTTGTCGTAGTGCATCCGGGTAGGCGGCATGCTGAGATGTAGCTGGGCAGCCGACCAAGGTAGCTGAGCAGCCGGTCGTGCGTCCATGCAGCCATGCATGCGGCCGGACCATGCATACGGTCCATGCGCGTAGCCATGCATATGGTCTGGATGTGCATGTACGTAGAAGTCATGCACGCGCGCACTTTCTCTTCTTCTTGGATAGGATAACTAATCCGTGGGATAAGTGCCGGAGTAGCCGACAAGTCAGAGTGGGGGACCACGAAAGGGCAAGCCAGACGCTGCACTGCCGGAGCAGCGTTGTCGGACGAGCACACGGACGCCGAGCATGGGGCGTACCGGATGAGCATATCGACGTACAGGATCCGGAGCAGGGTGGAGCACGCGCGGTCGGGTGGAGGCGAAGCCGAGCCGGCGCGCGAGGCGGGCATGGAGGAAGCAGAGCGGAGCGTTGCTGTGCGCCGGCTGAAAGGTGCAGGCGGACGGGCGCGCCGAGGCCAGCGTTGCACGAGCGGGCGCGAGCACGACGGAGCAGGGAAGCCGAGCGGGGAAGGCATGATGTGGTGATGCAGGTCTCGCGGTCGCATGCATGTAGGCGCATTGGCGCTGAGGAGATCTTGCGCCAGCGTCATCGCTAGAAAGACCGTCGGCCGACTCCATGCGCGCGCACCAGCCAAGCTAGCTAGCCAAATTAGCACGTATACGGGTGGATCCATTGGACTTGCTAGCTAGAAAGGCACGGGTTTGTGCACCGGACGGGAGAACCCCACGCCTCTCGGGTGCCCGTACAGGGACGGAGGTGTCGTAGGAGCTGGGGAACGACCATAACGACGGTTGGTCGAACACCGGCAGCACGGGCGGAGCCATACGATGACGCGTAGCACGTCGCTGTTGCCGCCTCCGCCGATCACGACCAGAGACGCGAGCGAGCGCGGCGGTGACGCGGGAGCGGCAACAGGGGTTGTCGCTGAAGTGGTGGTGAAGATGATGGCGATGGCGAGCGCACCGGCCGTCCCGATTCTGTTCATTGCTCGGGGAAGACAAAGTCAATGGTAGAGATGAACGATGCCGAGGCCGACGGTGAAGATGCGGCCGGCGCCTGCACGAGCGCCTCGGGGCGTGTTGATGTCGGACCCCCGAGACCTACCGGAGGGATGGCATCAACGTCTCGGCGATGATGACAAAGAGGTCCTGCCCGAACCACGGTTCCAGCAGCAGTCGGCCCCACGGTGGGCGCCAAATGTCATCGTTTTCATATAGGGGGTACCCTGACGGCATATGCCATGGGATGGCTAATCGAGGTGAGGGCAAGGCTGTCATGGAGGATCCGGGACGGGATAGGATAGTAGCACGTGGTGGTTTACCCAGGTTTAGGGCTCTCCGAAGAGATAATACCCCTACTCCTTGATACCTCCATCGTATCTACTTTTCCAAACTCTTTAACCCTTGTTTTGGACTCTAATTTGCATGATTTGAATGGAACTAACCCGGACTAAAGCTGTTTTCAGCAGAATTGTCATGGTGTTGTTTTTGCGCAGAAATAAAAGTTCTCAGAATGACCTGAAAATTTACGGAGAATTTTTGTGGAATATATAAAAAATACTGACGCAAGAATCAACGGAGGAAGTGGAGTTGTGAGCCCACAAGCCCACCAGGCGTGGGGCCCACAAAGCTCCACCACCTCCAATCTCAGCTCTTTTTAGCCTCTTTCGTCCGGAAAAAAATCTGGGATCAGAGTTCATTGCATTTTACGATACGGAGGCGCCGCCACCTCCTGTTCTTCCTCTAGAGGGCAGATCTGGAGTCCGTTCTGGGCTCCGGAGAGGGGAAATCGTCACCATCGTCATCACCAACCTTCATTCATCGCCAATTCCATGATGCTCTTCACCGTTCATGAGTAATATCATCATAGGCTTGCTGGACGATGATGGGTTGGATGAGATCTATCATGTAATCGAGTTAGTTTTGACGGGGATTGATCCCTAGTATCCACTATGTTCCGAGATTGATGTTGCTACTACTTTGCCATGCTTAATGCTTGTCACTAGGGCCTGAGTGTCATGGTTTCAGATCTGAACCTATTATGTTCTCGCCAATATATGTGTGTTTCTTCATCCTATCTTGCAAGTTGTAGTCACCTACTATGTGTTATGACCCGGCAATCCCGGAGTGACAATAGCCGGAACCACTCCCGAAGATGACCATAGTATGAGGAGTTCATGTATTCACCAAGTGTTAATGCATTGGTCCGGTTCTTTATTAAAAGGAGAACCTTAATATCCCGTAGTTTCCATTAGGACCCCGCTGCCACGGGAGGGATGGACAATGGATGTCATGCAAGTTCTTTTCCCTAAGCACGTATGACTACATACTGAATACATGCCTACATTAGATTGACGAACTGGAGCTAGTTACATATCTCTCCATGTTATAACTGTTGCATGATGAATAACATCCGGCATAATCATCCATCACCGATCCAATGCCTACGAGTCTGTTGCTACTGTTACTCCGTTGCTACTGATGTTACTTTGCTACTACTGTTGTTACTTTGCTGCTACTGGTTACTGTTGCTACTGCTGCTATCATACTACCTTGCTACTGATACTTTGCTGCAGATACCAAATCTTTCAGGTGTGGTTGAATTGACAACTCAACTTCTAATACTTGAGAATATTGTTAGGCTTCCCCTTGAGTCGAATCAATAAATTTGGATTGAATATTCTACCCTCGAAAAATGTTGTGATCCCCTATACTTGTGGGTTATCAAGACTATTTTCTGGCGCCTTTGCCGGGGAAGCACAGCTATATTCTCTGAGTCACTTGGGATTTACGTCTGCTGGTCACTGTGAGGAATCCGAAAGATCCAAGAACTAAAGTCTTGCCCTCAACTACGAGGACAGGTAAGGAACTGCCATCTAGCTCTTCACTTGATTCACCTTCAGTTATGAGTAAGTTTGCGACACCACCTCCTGCTAGAAATCTTGATATGTCGCCTGTGCTTGATGATGCTAATTCTTATGCCCATGATGCTTATGATGATGCTATGTTGGATACTGCTTTGCCACTAGGTGCATTCCTTGATGCACAAATTGCTAGAGTTGCTGCTAGATGTGATGATACTTCTGAAACTGATGATACTATTGAAGTGAACCTGCTATTTTGCCTGATAGAGCTACCTCTCCTAGATATTAAATGCCTGATATGCCTGAGCTTTATGTTATGGAGGGAGAGATAGCTGAGGATTTTCTTGCGTGTGAGGATAGCTATGATGTTGAGAACTTACTGCGCAAGTGGAAAGAAAAATCTCTGAACGCTAGGATGAAATACGACCCGAAGTTTGCTACTTCGCCTATCTTTGTGACCGGTAAGGATTATGAATTCACTGTCGACCGTGAGTTAATCACTCTGGTCGAATCTGATCCTTTTCACGGTTATGAGTCTGAAACGGTTGTAGCCCATCTTACCAAACTGCATGATATAGCCACCCTATTCACGAGTGAGGAAAAGATCTGCCACTACTATATCCTTAAGCAGTTTCCTTTCTCGCTAAAGGATGATGCTAAGACCTGGTTCACTTCTCTTGCTCCTAGTTGTGTGCGTAGCCCCCAGGATATGATCTACTACTTCTCTGAGAAATATTTGCCTGCCCATAAGAAGCAAGCTGCCTTGCAGGAAATATACAACTTTGCGCAAGTTGAAGAAGAGAGTCTCCCACAAGCTTGGGGGAGGCTTTTCCAACTACTGAATGCTTTGCCTGATCACCCTCTTGAGAAGAATGAAATACTTGATATCTTCTATAATGGACTTACCGATGCTTCTAGAGACAACCTAGATAGTTGTGCCGGTTGTGTTTTTAGGGAACAAAGTGTAGAACAAGTTGAGATCCTATTGAATAATATCTTGTGCAATGAGAATGCTTGGACTATTCCGGAACCACCTCCTAAGCCAACTCCTAAGAAAAGAGGTATCCTATTCCTCAGTCCTGAAGATATGCAAAAAGCTAAGAAATCTATGAAAGAGAAAGGGATTAAATTTGAAGATGTCAAAAATCTACCACCTATCGAAGAGATCCATGGTCTTGATCACCCGATACAGGTAGTAGAAGTAAATTCTCTTCGTAGATTCAACGAGAGTGATATTCCTTTTGATAAACCTGCTAGCTTATGCCTGGATGAATTTTATAACTTTGTTGCCAAACAACAAAGTTTCAATGATTATCTTAGCAGACAATTGGAACAGAATGCTCGTATGCTTGGTCATTTGAGTGCTTGTGTGGACAGAAATGTCAATGATCTTAAGCTTCTGAGTAAACATGCCTCTATGGTTACTACTCAAGTAGAACAAGTACTTAAGGCTCAGAATTACTTGCTCAATGAGTTGAATGAAAATTCTGTCAGAGTCGTCACTAGAGGAGGTAGAATGACTCAGGAACCTTTGTATCCTGAGGGTCATCCTAAGAGAATTGAACAAGATTCTTAGGGAGTTAGCACTTATGCACCTAGTCATCCTAGGAAGACGAAGAAAGATGATAGGAACTTGCATGCTAGCAACCCTAATGTTGTTACACCTGAGAGTCCAAACGATGCCTCTGCCTCTCATGTTGAAACACAATCTGGTGATGAACATGAGCCTAATGATAATATCAATAGTGATGTTCATGATGATGCTCAACCTAGCAGTGATAAGGATGTGGAGATTGAACCTGTTGATCTTGATAACCCACAGCCTAAGAATAAGAGATACGATAAGAACGACTTCACTGCTAGGAAGCAAGGTAAAGAAAGGAAACCATGGGTTCGGAAACCCATGCCCTTGCCTCCCAAACCATGCAAGAAAAAGGATGATGAGGATTTTGAGCGATTCGTTGAAATGATTAGACATGTCTTTCTGCAAATGTGTTTGACAGATATGCTCAAAATGTCTCTGTATGCCAAGTACATGAAAGATATTGTGACTAATAAGAGGAGGATACCTGAGGTTGAGATTTCCACCGTGCTCGCTAATTATACCTTCAAGGGTGGAACTCCTAAGAAACTAGGTGATCCCGGAGTGCCCACTATACCTTGCTCCATTAAAGGCAACTACGTTAGAACTGATTTATGCGACCTTGGAGCCGGTGTTAGTATTATGCCTCTCTCTTTATCGTAGGCTTGAACTAGATAAGTTGACACCCACTGAAATCTCTCTGCAAATTGCCGACAAATCAACTGCTTTCCCTATCGGCATTTGCGAGGATGTGCCTCTTGTGGTTGCTAACGTTACTATCTTAACGGACTTTGTTATTCTGGATATTCCCAAGGACGATGCAATGGCGGTCATGCTTGGAAGACCCTTTTTAAACACTGCAGGGGCTGTTATAGATTGCAACAAAGGCAATGTCACTTTCCATGTCAACGGTAATGAGCATACAGTGCACTTTCTGAAGAAACAATATCGAGTACATTGCATCAATGCTATCGAAAAAACTTCATCGATTCTTATTGGGAGCTTTGAATGCCCTATTCCTCATGTTAAGATGAAGTATGATTTGCTTGTTGGGGATATTCACATCCCCATTGAGGTAACCTAGTGACTATTCGAAAATTCTCCGTCTTCTTTTGCGATTCGAAGAAGTTTGTCAAGGAGACTTGATCAACCTCATTGACGGATTTCTTTCGATGACCATGAGATGGATGAACCGAGGAGTCACAAACCTCTGTTCCAAGCTTTCACCTTCGATTGCTTAGAATAAAAATGATAGGTTTAGTTTAGTTTTCCCTGTTTTCTGCTTTTAGCATCCCGTAGAAAAGTACCCCGAAAATAAAAGTTCTCCGAATGTCCTGAAAATCAAGTATGATTTTTCTGGAATTTTTGAAAAATACTGAGACGGAGAGCTAGTCACGGGGCTGCACCAGTGAGCCACAAGCCCTGGAGGCACGGGCACCCCCCCTAGCCGCGCCTACCAGGCTTGTGGGGCCCACGTGCACCCCCTCAACTCATTCTAGCTCCCATCTGCTTCTCCTACCTCCAGAAAAAATCGTTTCGCGGCTCAAACCCGTGTTCTTGCTCTTCTTGCTGGGATTTTCGATCTCCTTGTGCAAAGCACCATTCACCAAGCTGTTTTGGGGAATTTACTCCTTGGTAAATGACTCCTCCATTGGTCCAATTAGTTTTTGCTCTAGTGCCTTATACTTCGCGTATTTTTGCTACCTTGGTGACCCTGTTCTTGAGCTTTGCATGCTAATTTTAGCTGGTCCCAAGTAGTTTTGATGCGTAATATGGCCTCTAGGCGCTTGTGGGAGTAGTTGCTACGAGTTTCATTGGGCCATGTTCACTTTTCCTTAGAATCACTAAAAATTTCAGAAATTTTCAGAGATAGAAAAGGGAAAAGATGAGGAGGTTCTTAAGAGGCTCTTCAAGCCGTGACCCCAAGGATGATGGGAATGAGAAGAAGAAACCCAAGTATCTGGTCCCCCGAGTTGCAGAAGTTCGAGCGTGCGAGTGGCCAGGCGATGTGTTCTTACGCGCCGCCGGACTTTATGAGGACTTTTATTACTTGGTGGAGAACGCAAGCCTTACCGCCTTCGTTGAAGATAAGTGTCCGCAATACCTCCTCCTCACTAATATTTTCGTGCAAATCTTTAACTTCTATCCAAGGAAGAATCCTCCTATGGTTGAGTTTAAATTATATGATATCCCCCAGCGCATGTCACTACAGGATTTTTGCAATGTTTGCAAATTGCCTTTTGTTGGGGATATTCATGAACCTCGTCCACGGGACTTGGAGGCTTTCATAGATACTATTGTTGTAGGAGAGGAGAGAGGAGTATCTTGCGCCAGAGCTGCTAGCATACATTTTCCCGTGCTTCGGTACTTCTCATTATTTGTGGTAAAATGTTTGATTGGCCGTGGGAAGGCTGGGTCCCTTAGCTCCCCAGATCTTGTGGTCTTGCGTGGAGCCATTTATAATGATAAAACTTATAGCTTGGGCGCCATAGTAGCTCAACGGTTGAACACGAACCGTTCTAAAGGCGTTGTCTATGGAGGTATCTATGCTACTCGTCTTGCTAGACATTTTGAGATACCTATTAGACTGGACGAGGAAGAAGAGATTCTTCTTCCTGAGAGATATCTAGACTATGATAGCATGGTTCGCCATGACTTTCTTGATAGAGATATAAATAGAAGGATGATTTATAACCTGGTATTTAGTCAGGGTACTTGTGAGACTATTACTTTGCCTCCTCCTTCTTTGTTCAATCTTCATGCAGGCAGGTACATTATTATGCCCTCGGACATCTATGCATATTGGGGCATAGCCCAACCACAGGTGCCCGTGCCCGAGCCGCCAGTCGAGTACCAGACACCAGTTCATCAGTGGGAGCCAGAGGAGCTCACACAGCAGTGGCATCCTCAGTACACTCGGAGTACCCCGGAGCTGGTTATTTCCCTCCTTGGGAGTAGACTAACTTAAGCCAAAAGCCTAATCTTGGGGGAGTACGTGTTTCTCAGCGACTTTATATTCTTGCTTACACTTTCACTTTGTTAGTCGGTGTTCACACTTTGCCACTGTATCATCCATGCTAGTTTATTTCTTTCTCTCGTTTTCTTTTCGTGTGTTTGTCTAGTTTGAGAAAAACCCAAAAAAAAATTCTTGTTCTTCTTTTGTTTGTTGGGAGCTTTCCCGTGTAAATAGTTTTCTTTTTCTTTGGGTCAAGGTAGAAGACCATGGTTACAATGTTTAGTGGATCTCGTATGCATATCTGTTTATCTGTCAAAGAGCCATATTACTTTGTCTTCTCCTTTGTGTTTGCCTGCAGGTTCCAGCTTTAGTCCAATGCACGAGCACTCTTATTATTTTTCACATCATTCGGTCGTGCAAGTGAAAGGCAATAATGACGATATATGATGAAGTGACTGAGCCTGGAAAAGTTGGTATTAACTCGATCTATTTTGTTTTTGTAAATATGACTAGCTCATCGTTCCAGATTCAGCTTTGTTGTGAGAGAAACATGTTTGCAATGACAACTTAGAGATCATAGTTTCTGATGCCATGCTTAATTAGCTAGGAGCTTATAATGGTTTGTCTTGGATGCCAACATGAATCTTGAGATGACTATGATGTAGTATGATAGGATGGTATCCTCCTTTGAATGATTCAAGTGGCTTGACTTGGCGCATGTTCACGCATGTAGTTGAAACAAAATCAACATAGCCTCTATGATATTCATGTTCATGCTGATTTATGTCCTACTCATTCCTGCACTCATTGTTGGTTAACCTCAATGCATTTTGATGACTGTTGTCGCTCTCTAGTTGGTCGCTTCCTAGTCTTTTGCTAGCCTTCACTTGTACTAAGCGGGAATACTGCTTGTGCATCCACTTCCCTAAACCCAAAGTTGTTCCATATGAGTCCACCATACCTACCTATATGCGGTATCTACCTGCCGTTCCAAGTAAATTTGCATGTCCCACTCTCTAAACCTTCAAGAAATAATCTGTTTTGCATGCCTGAACCGCTCATGTGGTGATAGGGGGCTATCAGTATCTTCCATGCTAGGCGTGTTATCCTCGATATGTGTTTATTCACTATCATTCACGAGAAAGGGGCCGGTAATTGGAATGCCCAGTTCCATGCTCAAATCGGAAAGATAATTGCAAACAAAACTCCGCTGGATTGATGTTGGTATGAACGGCACCCGAGTATTCGGCTAGTCGTGGAGTGTGATTGATCGGTGGTGGGGGAGTCAAAACTATACTTTTCTGTTTGGGAACCGCCTATAGCATGTGTAGCGTGGAAGATGGTGAGAACTCTTGGTCACCGCGTTGACAATGATAGCATGCCACCCAAAATTATTATCTCTGTTTTCAAAGCTTGAGCTCTGGCACCTCTGCAAATCAATGCTTCCCTCTGTGAAGGGCCTATCTATTTATGTTCCTGTTGAGTCATCCTCTTCTTACAAAAGCACCAATTAGAGAGCACCTCTGTCATTTTTATGCTTTGCTTTTGACTGATATTGAGTATGGCTGTGACTGGATCTTCTTTGCCATGAATTACAATGTTTAGTCAGCCCTTGGTCTTTGAAGGTGCTCTGCATTTATGTTTTGCGGTCTCAGAAAGAGCTACCGAGATACCATCTGTTCATACTGCTTCATGATTGTTTTGATTGAAGTGTTGACGTTTGAGACTTATTATTATTTGCTCGCTAGTTGATTATGCCACTTATATGAATTTACCATGAGACCTAAATGTAATTTGCTTATGTGGTTTGCTTGTGATCTTGCTGAAATTCTGGATATGAGTTAGACATAGCTGCAATAACAAGATCAAATAGAGTTCGTAAAAGTTTTCTTCTGTCTCTTTCAGCTTTTCAACTGAATTGCTTGAGGACAAGCAAGGTTTTAAGCTTGGGGGAGTTGATACGTCTCCATCGTATCTACTTTTCCAAACTCTTTTGCCCTTGTTTTGCACTATAACTTGCATGATTTGAATGGAACTAACCCGGACTAACGCTGTTTTCAGCAGAATTGCCATGGTGTTATTTTTACGCAAAAATAAAAGTTCTCGGAATGACCTGAAAATTTACGAAGAATTTTTGTGGAATATATAAAAAATACCCGCGCAAGAATCAACGGACGAAGTGGAGTTGTGAGCCCACAAGCCCACCAGGCGCCCCCCCTGGTCGCGCCTGGCAAGCTTGTGGGGCCCACAAAACTCCACCGCCTCCAATCTCAGCTCTTTTTAGCCTCTTTCGTGCGAAAAAAATCAAGAAGAAGAGTTCATCGCGTTTTATGATACGGAGGCGCCACCACCTCGTGTTCTTCCTCTGGAGGGTAGATCTGGAGTCCGTTCCGGGCTCCAGAGAGGGGAAATCATCGCCATCATCATCACCAACCTTCCTTCATCGCCAATTCCGTGATGCTCTTCACCGTTCTTGAGTAATCTCATCGTAGGCTTGCTGGACGGTGATGGGTTGGATGAGATCTATCATGTAATCGAGTTAGTTTTGACGGGGATTAATCCCTAGTATCCACTATGTTCTGAGATTGATGTTGCTACTACTTTGCCATGCTTAATGCTTGTCACTAGCGCCCGAGTGTCATGATTTCAGATCTGAACCTATTATGTTCTCGCCAATATATGTGTGTTCTTGATCCTATCTTGCAAGTTGTAGTCACCTACCATATGTTATGACCCGGCAACACCGGAGTGACAATAGCTGGAACCACTCCCGGAGATGACCATAGTATGAGGACTTCATGTATTCACCAAGTGTTAATGTGTTGGTCTGGTTCTTTATTAAAAGGAGAACCTTAATTTCCTGTAGTTTCCATTAGGACCCCGCTGCCATGGGAGGGATGGACAATAGATGGCATGCAAGTTATTTTCCCTAAGCACGTATGACTACATACGGAATACATGCCTACATTAGATTGACGAACTGGAGCTAGTTACATATATCTCCGTGTTATAACTGTTGCATGATGAATAACATCCGGCATAATCATCCATCACCGATCCAATGCATACGTGTCTGTTGCTACTGTTACTCTGTTGCTACTACTGTTACTTTGCCACTACTGTTGTTACTTTGCTGCTATTGGTTACTGTTGCTACTGCTGTTATCATACTACCTTGCTACTGATACTTTGCTGCAGATACTAAATCTTTCAGGTGTGGTTGAATTGACAACTCAACTGCTAATACTTGAGAATATTCTTTGGTTCCCCTTGAGTCGAATCAATAAATTTGGGTTGAATACTCTACCCTCAAAAACTGTTGCGATCCCCTATACTTGTGGTTATCACTCTTGCATGTCTGTATATGATGTATATGTGTAATACAAGGTTGCTCTTGGAGCTGTATTAGAAGGGGGAGAGGGAGCTCAGTGCTTCCTTCCTTAGCCTCATGTCTTTGTGTGCATGAGGGAGTGAGAGGGCAGCCAAAGAGGGTCCTCCCCATACGTGGTGGGCATGAGAGCCTGGTATTGAAGTGTGGCTTGGTATGTAAGCTAAAGTGGGTAGCTTACATACCAAGCTGCTTGGCATGTAAGCTACCATGGGTAGCTTACCTGCCAAGCTATATGTGGCTTGGGAGCTAGGCTATGCTTGTCTCGTGGGGCACTTTATAAACCAGCGCCCAGGGGACAAGTTACACTGGAGATGAAACTGCGTGACGCCCGAAGGGACGTCGTAGTTGACTTCGGGCAGCCGTTTGGCTGGCACAGCCGGGTGGTCAGAGGAGCCAGCCGTGGGCAGGAATGGAAGAAGCCGGCCCGGGCGGGCAGGCAGCCCGTTCGACTCTCCGTCTTTGGGGTACCTGGGGATCATTCCCCCGACAATCAGGCCTTTTGTCATCAGAGTCAGGCCTAGCAGATTCTTCGGCTGGAATATTCTGAGAATTTCTTCAGCTATTGGTTCTTCATTTTCATCACCCTCAGCTGTTTGCACAGTTTGGCTTGGTTGAAGCTTTGTTGGCTGCTTGGAAGTGGCCATTCTGTTGTTGTATTCATGAGCAACTGCACTTGCAGCTTTGACGAATTGTACTTTCGCACCCTTTTGATCAGCATGAAGACTTGTATATATGTGTGTGAGAGTCTTCATCTCCGCCTGAGTAGAAACAAGTTTCTCGGGGGATAAGGTGAGGAGGTTCTGCTTCAAAAATTTCTCCTTTTTGACCTTGGGAAGCCTAGCTTGTTTGGCTTGTTGATCCTTCCATTTAGCTTCATTGGTGAAAGTGGCAACCATGTGGCTGACTCCAGGAGGAAGCTTCAAATCATCAATGGGAGTGTTCGGATCCTCATGCCAGAGATCAATGAAGTTTAGTAATTCCTTCAGATCCATGGCAAGAGGAACGGTGCTACCAATGGCTTGTGCAACTCTTTCCTGCTTGTTTGTGATGATGGTAGTCTTCAACAAACTTGGTGAATATTTTGACGCAGATCCAGTGGCAGATGGCATAGAAGAACTAGGGTTGTTAAACTGAACCTTACTGAGTTGCTTCTGCTGCGGTGGTGAAGACTTGGCTGCAGTTGAAGATTTTGGAGTCGTTGCAACTTTCTAAGGAAATTGCTCTTTTGATGCAGCTGTTGAGGCTTTTGGCTTGAGAATTGGTTTCTTCGGTAGAGCCTTCTTCTGAGGAATGTCAGTAGTAGAGGCCTCACGAGCTGAAGAAGTGGCAGCAGTTGCTGCTGCAGCAGAGTCCTCGTTGAATTTCGTCACAGCAACTTTAGCCTTCTTCTACAGCTTAGACAGATATTTGTCTCTTCCATCACGGTAATCCTCAATAGTAGCCACGCTTGACGGAAGAGCTGCTTGTTAATCTCCCTGTGGCAACCTTTTGCAGGGAGGCTTGAGGGCAAACTTCTTGGCATATTTAGGAGTCACATATCTAAATTCTTTCCATTCTTTTGCCCATCGGTGTTCAATCTTCTGAAGCCTTATCTAGCGCTTCGCCATGGTCTCTTTACCATGAATTTTCTCATCAGGTATACAATAATCAGCATAGATTTCCTCAGGGATCTCAAAGGCCGTATTTTCTTCCAGCTTCTTCCCACCTTTCTATTTCCTGCCTTCCTCCTTTTTCTTCAGCTGAGGCTTTTGCTAAGAAATTTGTATTCTTGATGATTCTAATGACACGGGTAATGTTTCTTCAAGAAATGCTACAAATGAGTTAAGTTGAGAACCTAGTGATTCATCAGCTGACATTTTGTACGTGTGAATAGAGTATAGGTGCGAAGAATTTGGAGAGGTCATATGCGTTCTCAGATTTGAGGAAATTTGAAGAATTACTTAAGGTGAGGAATTTGACCAGTAAGTTGAGGAATTTGACTAAGCATTCTGATCTTGGGTTCCAGAGTTATGTAGATTCGAATATTTACACAATTGAGGAATCTCGTGAAGAATTTTAGTGACTTAGTGAAATTCATCAAGTGTTCTATACATGGGTGTGCACTACTGAGGAAATTTCTGAGGAAAAGCTTATTTCACGAATCTAAAGAGAATTAAGAGATCCATAGGGACAGTAAAATAGGATTTTATTTACCATGTGTGAAGAACACGATGAACTGGAGTGGTAAGAAGAGGAAGTTCTTCGGTTCATATCTTCAGTGCCCTAACTTGGCGACTGAAGACAGCTACAGCGGCGGTGGAGGAGGATATTCCTCAGTCGGCGTGAGTCCGGCGATGGCGAGGGCGAGGCAGTGAAGCTTTTCCTCACAGGTGATGAAGATGCTAGCGGCGGCGCTAGGGTTTGATCTCGAGCGGAGAAGACGAGAGGAAGAGAAGAGTTTTGACCGAGGGGGTAAGGGGGCTATTTATAGCTCAGGTGAAAACGGTCCGGGCCAAAACTTTCGGATCGAACTACCCTTACCCCCTCGTCTCCGCGTGACACGTGGTGCCCACGATCGAAGTGGTGGAGATCGTGGTTATCCGAACGTGAGTAGTGGGTGTGGTTACTATTGTAATGTTAAAAAAATGAATTCTGAGGATTTCGTTGCAAAGTCCTCGGCTGACAAGGACTCAGTGAGAATTTTGAACAAGTGTTAAACTGAACGCATATGAAGAATTGAGAATAGACTGGGTTGACCTTAGCATAGAGGGGAGTCGGGTCCGATCACATTCACTTAGAAGAAAAATGAAATTGAAGACTGAGCAATAAGTGAATGTTGTTGAGGACATTGAAAGCTCATTATAATATATATGTAATCAAATGAAGATCATCAAAAAACGTTTGAAGAATTTGAAATTTTGAAAACTTTGAAAATTTTAAGGAATTTGTGAAAAAGTCTCAGATTGAAGAGTTTCAACTTTGAAGAATTTTCATCTTGAAGAATTTCAAAGTTGGGTGGTGGCGTTACCCACCGTATAAGAATGATGATTTCAGGCGCCGCGTACAATTGTCGTAGGGCCCTGAGAACCAAATTCCTCATTGATTTCTTCACACTTAGAGTCATATTCTTCATTAATTAAAGAAAATCATTACTTTGTGTGTTGCACATCTAAGTCATCAATTTTGCATAAGTGTTAGGATGCGTGCATGTTTACAAGACATTCGAAGATTCTAGGATATTTAGCTCACAGAGCAACTTGCAAAACCTTCTCTCATCCCAGGGCTTTGTGAAAATATCTGCTAGTTGATCATCAGTCTTCACATGGTTGATGATGATATTGTCCTTGAGTAGATGGTCACGAAGAAAATGATGATGAATCTGGATGTGCTTGGTCTTAGAGTGTTGTACTAGGTTGTAGGCGATCTTGATTGCACTCTCATTGCCGCAGTAGAGGAGCGCATTCTTCATGTTGATGTCGTAGTATTTGAGGGTTTGCTTCATCCATAGCAGTTGAGCACAGCAAGATCCAGCAGCAATGTACTCAGCTTCGGGAGTGGAGAGTTATACACAGTTCTGCTTCTTTGAGGACCAGCAGACTAATGATCTTCCGAGGAAATGGCATGTGCTAGATGTTGACTTGCGATCCACACGGTCACCAGCATAATCAGAATCAGAATATCCAACGAGGTGAAGATTTGAGCCCTTGGGGTACCATAACCCTAGTGTTGGTGTGTGAGCTAGATATCGAAGAATATGTTTCACAGCCTTATGGTGTGATTCCTTCGGTTTTGCTTGAAAACGTGCACACATGCAAACACTAAGCATAATATCTGGCCTAGATGCACATCGGTACAATCACGAGCCAATCATAGAGAGATATACCTGCTGATCGAATTCTTTAGCATTTTCGTTAGTGCATAGGAATCTTGACGCCTTTGCATTCATGCATGTCGAATTTCCTCAGAACGTCCTTGAGGTATTTCTCCTGAGATATGAATGCGTTGTTGACGAATTTGCAGGCCTAAGAAGAATTTCTGCTCCCCCATAATGGACATTTGATATTCTTCACTCATCATGTAGGCAAATTCATCACTCTAACGTTTGTCAGTACAACCAAAAATACTGTCGTTGACATATATTTGGCATACAAATAGTTCATTGTCATAGGATTTTGTGAAAAGAGTAGGATCAAGTGAACCGAGTTTGAAGCCTTTCTTCTTGAGGAATTCCTTCAATGTATCATACCACGCCCGAGGGGCTTGCTTGAGGCCATAGAGTGCCTTTTTGAGTCTGTAGACTTTGTCCGGATGCTTCGGGTCTTCAAAACCTGGGGGCTGAGGAACATATACTTCTTCCTCAAGCTTACCATTGAGGAATGCACTTTTCACATCCATTTGATATAGAGTTATATTGTGATGATTAGCATAAGCAACTAATATTCGAATAGCTTCAAGTCTAGCAAGAGGTGAAAAAGTTTCATCAAAATCAATTCCTTCAACCTGTGTGTAGCCTTGGGCTACAAGCCGTGCCTTATTCCTCAAAATCTGGCCATCCTCATCTTGCTTGTTTCGGTAAATCCACTTGGTGCCGATCATATTGTGCTTGCGAGGATCTGGTCTTTTGACGAGTTCCCAAACATCATTTAGTTTGAACTGAAGAAGTTCATCTTGCATGGCTTGAATCCACTCAGGTTCCATAAAGGCTTCAGCAACTTTTGAGGGTTCTATGATAGACACAAACGAGGAATACCCACAAAAGTTAACTAAATGTGAAGCTTTTGAGCGAGTGAGAGAACCTCGCACATTGATGTCATCGAGAATTTTCTCAAGTTCTACTTCATTTGCAATCCTCGGATGAGCTGGTTGAAGACTTTGGTCGGGCTGAGGAATTTTTTGTGTAGCATTTTCCTCAGGTGCACCAGTATGAATTTCCTTAGTGTTGGGGACGACTTCTTCAACAAGGGGTTGTTCCTCAGTAGGAATGATATCCTTTGTAGCCTTGAGCTTGACGAGTTCCTTAGGAGATAGTTTATCTGGCACACGAGGTAGTTTCTCTCTTTGCGAGCCATTAGTTTCATCAAACCGCACATCTACGGTTTCAACAACCTTATTGTGATAGGTGTTGAAGACTCTGTAGGTGTGCGAGTCCTTCCCGTAACCAAACATAGAACCCTCATGTGCTTTAGGTGCAAACTTTGAGCTATGCTAAGGATCTCTAATCCAGCATCTTGCATCGAAGACTTTGAAATAACTTACATTGGGTTTATTTTCAATGAGGAGTTCATATGAGGTTTTCTTGAGGAATTTGTGAAGATATACCCGATTGAAGATGTGTCAACAAGTGTTGATTGCTTCAGGCCAGAAGCGACGAGGAGTCTGATCTCCTTCAAGCATAGTCCTTGCCATTTCAACCACAGTCATGTTCTTGCATTGGACGACGCCATTCTGTTGAGGAGTATAAGGAGCAGACAGTTCGTGAATAATACCAAGTTCATCAAGATAATCATCAAGACCAGTATTCTTGAATTCTGTCCCATTATCACTCCTGATGTGTTTTATCTTGACGCCGAAGTTCGTCGAGGCCCTTGAGGAAAATCGTTTGAAGACTTACTACACTTCATTTTTATACAGAATGATGTGTACCCAAGTATAGTGAGAATAGTCATCAACGATGACAAAGCCATATAAAGATGTTGCATTGGTTAGAGTAGCGTAATGAGTAGGTCCAAACAGATCCATGTGAAGCAATTCAAACAAACGAGTAGTAGTCATGATAGTCTTCGAGGGGTGTTTGGATCTGGTAATCTTTCCAGATTCACAAGCACCACAAAGGTGGTCCTTGAGGAATTTGACGGATTCAATGCCAATGACATGCTTTTTCTTCGCCAGTGTATGCAAATTCCTCATGCCTGCATGACCAAGTCGTCGATGTCATAGCCAACCTTCTGATGTTTTTGCTAGTAAGCATGTGGCTGGTTGAGGACTTGTAGAAAAAATCAAAAATGTACAAATCTCCTCTCCTAAAGCCTACAAAGACTTTGGATTTGTCAGATTCCATGATGACTACACATCTATATTTTCCAAAAATGACAATCATATCAAGATCACAAAGCATTGAGACTGACATGAGGTTAAACCCAAGGGCTTCTACAAGCATGACTTTGTCCATGTGCCTGTCCTTTGAGATAGCCACTATGCCAAGTCACAATACCTTTCTTTTACCTTTATCAGCATAAGCGATTTGCTTTAGTGGTGATGGAATGAGTGGCATGTTCATCAACAAGCTTTTATCACCAGTCATGTGATTTCTGCAACCACTATCAAGAACCCATTTTGTATTCTTGGGTTTGTCATCGTGCAGATGAATTAGTACAACTTACCATCTCATATGCTTCATACTTGAAGAATATGATATCAATTTCATCATATAAGAATTTCATCATAAATAGTAAATTTGAGGACGTGTGAAATGTCATCATTTCATCATTTTTAGCTTGCGTCCAATCAAGCAATTTCCTTGGGTCTCCAGCAAATTCTTCAAATGATGACTTTCATCTAGAGACCTGACCTGCAGAATTGATTAGTTCATTTTCTTCATCACACACATCTGAAGGGTTGGCAAAGAGTTTATCATCCTGTGAGCACCATATGAGAATGGAGGCATTGAAGCTAACGCACTTCTTTTCACAGTAGGGGGGTTGAGTACTCAAATGAATAGGCAGAGAAATTCTTTGAGGACTTATGAACATAATGATTTGAGGAATAACGCTCATATTCATGTCCCTTGTAGTTTCCCTGCATATCAGAAGCATTAGCGTGAGTACGAGCATAATATTTACCATTTGAGGAATTTGATCCTCGTGAAGACTTTGGTCCACCTAAGGAAATTGATCTGGGTTTCTAGTTCTTCACAGGTGGTGTCATGAAGACATTCACCTGAAGATTTTCCAAGCAACTTTTGGGGACACATGTTTTCCTCAGGGGTGGTTCATTCTTGTAGTTAGTTCCAACATATCGATCAAATACATCACCAGATTGATTTTTGAATAGTTTATAGTTGGATTCAAATGGCTCATCAGAGGAATTGGATATTTCACGTGCAAAGCCTGTTAGAGTGGATGGATCGACGGGAGGGCCTTTAGCAGCAACCCATGAGGTTTTGGGGTACTTCTCGGGTTTCCAGTATGATCCATCGGCATTCAATTTCCTCTCAAAGGCAATGGCTTCTTTCCTTGGGTTCCTGTTCAGAATCTTATTTTTGAGCACATCGCGAAGGGTTTGATGCCCTTTGAGACTTTTGTATATGCCTGTCACGTACAATTCCTTCAACCCTGCATTTTCGTCAGTAGCATTTGTGGTTTCTTCACGTGAAGAATTTGATATCACAGGGACAGTTGAAGAATTTGTAGCGATAGAAGCGTTTGATGATTCTGGTGAAGAATTAGCAGTTTCACGCTCGTTGCCTTTCAAACATGGTGGAATGAATTCAACCTGAGCGGTACTGATCTATTGAGCAAGTAATGAATCATGTTTCATTCGAAGATCATCATGAAACATCCTTAACTTCTCAAGATCAAGCTTCTTTTGAAAAAATTCATAGGAAAGTTTCTCATGATCAGCCAAGAGTGTTCCATAACGATCTTGAAGACTATCAAATCTAGACTAAAGACTTTTCACATCTTCAGTGAGGACTTGAGTACGATTCATTTCATCATTCAATAGATCATCGCTTTTGTCTAGCAGTTTTTGAAGCTTTTCAATGACACTTTGTTTCTTGGTGGC